>NC_056546.1:9945924-12345924 GCF_910596095.1 Thunnus maccoyii | reverse complement strand
CCTCTGTACATGGCAGCCCAGGAGAATCACCTGGAGGTGGTGCGGTTCCTTCTGGAGAACAACGCCAGCCAGAGTATGGCCACTGAGGTACTGTGCATGTGTGTGTGTGTGTGTGTGTTTTTGTTATTGTGTGTGTGTGTGTGCGTTCAATGTGTATGTGTGCCAGTCCTGCGTTCCACCTCTCTATAGTCGTACCATTGTGTCTCCATGCATTTTCTCTGCCTCAGTCATATATGGTCTTTACATCTGTTGTACTAACCACCTCCGTCTCCTCTCCTTCTCTGTTTCCTTCCCTTCCACCTTTTACCATCCCAACCCTCCACTCCCCCTACATCTGTCTGTGTCTCCGTCCGTTTCTTCTTCATCTCTCTGTCCTCTCTTTTATCTCATCCTGTCTGTCTCACATTCTCCCCTTCTTTCTACCCTCCTCCTCTGCCTTGCCCCTTCTTCCGCTCCCCCCCCCCCCCCCCCCCCCCCCCCCACCTCCCTCCCCATCTCTTCACGAGGGACTAGGCAAAGCTTCATTGATTGGTAGTGTATGGTGGTGGAGGCAGAGTGACCTTGAGTGGGTCACTGATGAGGTCTGCTGCGCTCACTGCCTCTCCTTCACGGCTGCTGCTGCCGTTACTGCTCTGATTTACGTTGCTCAGCTTGTGGAACCCATACACACACACACACACACACACACACACACACACACACAAATACTTATCAGTCACCACACGTATACACACACAAGCACGTGCACATATGGAGATAAATAGCTGATGGGGCTAATGGAATACCCAGGAAGTCTACAGTCTGCTGGTTAACATCTATGGGCTACATGGAAGAACACTGGGATGCCCTTCAGGACATGCATACACATAGAATATGTTTGCACATACACACACACACACGCACACACACACATAGATCCAGTACTTGTGTGAACATGATATATGAATGCAGGCACATATGCAAGTGCACAAATACCTCTGCGCACACACATATTCAGACATGCAGTATGCAGAAAGCACGATATGACAGTTAAATTATGCAACATAAGGGGAATGTGTGTGGGAGATACATGTGCTTTTTCAACCCCATCCTCTCATTATGTAACTTACATCAGAGTTCTATATGGAGAGGAGGCTCGTAAATGTACAGTAACTTCTATATCTGTTTGACACATGGGGTATTAAGTTATGATTTACCATCCTCAATGCTATAAGCATTCAACTCCTAACATGTCAGGAGGTTGAACTCAAAAGTTTTCTGTTTTGAACTTTGAGTGTCCAGATGATTTTTTTTCTTGAGACCTCCCAAGGAAACACTGAGACAAGAGACTTAGTAATAGTATATTATATATATAATATTAAAAATTAACCTCCGGTAATGCTTTACTAAAAGATAAAAAATCATAATGTAATCTCTGACTCGTTTCTGGCAAAATTACCCTTAAAAACAAAATGTTTGTAGTTTAACATAGAGGCATATTACTGTTGCCCTTATGTTACCCCTCAATTTAGCTTTTTTAGTGACATTTATGGATATTTATGCAAAAACAAATCACAAATTTTAGCTCATTCTCAGACTAAACCTTTGCACTATAAAGATTTGTCGTTTAAAACAAAAAATATGTTAAAAAAAACAAAACAAAACAAACCTGAATCCATTGGATCATTAATAACACCTGCATTATCTCTTGTTTAACACTTCTACACAATTAAAGGGGTCTTGCATTACTTTCCTCTGTGCCTGCAGCTAAATAATAATTCAGCAAAATGTAATATTGGAGCAGCATCTCTCCATAACCTGCTCTTAACCCACACATGTCATCACTACCATCCCATATCTCTTCCATCACCAGTAATGCATTCGGCACCCATCTGAGCCCCACTGACTTCCTCTCTCTCTCCTCACATGCAGGATGGCTTCACCCCTCTGGCGGTGGCCCTCCAGCAGGGCCATGACCAGGTGGTCTCCCTGCTGCTGGAGAACGATACAAAGGGCAAGGTACGCCTACCTGCCCTGCACATCGCTGCCCGCAAGGACGACACCAAGGCCGCGGCCCTGCTACTACAGAATGACCACAACGCGGACGTCGAGTCCAAGGTGAGCAACGGTCTCTAGACAGTTGCTTTGTTTTTTTGATTAGTTAATTGTTTCTTTAATTATTGATGCCTTTGGTTGTGTTTCTTTCAGTTTTTTGTTTCTTGCTACCCTTTTCTCTCTTTCTTTCTTGATGCTCTTTTTGGCAGATAGGGGAAGGGAGCAGAAGTACATTTTTGTTTTTGTATATATTGAATCGCACTGTTGTACATAACTTGTATAATAACTTGTATCCTTTAGGATGACAGGTGTGAGGAGATGTGGATGTATGATCACGCTGAGGGATTTTAGTTTGAGAAATAACTTTCTCAAAATTAAAATCTTCTTAAATAACAACTTTGATTATAAGTGCAGAACGTTTTTCCCTTGAATTATTTCATATTGAGCTCTTTATCCCCTCTCTCTGCTCCTCCACTTCATGTGAGTGGAGGCCCTTTTTTGTTGTTTTGCTCACTAACTGCCCATTCTCTCCTCTCTTGGCTGACTTTGTAGATGATGGTGAATAGAACAACAGAGGTACACCTCTACTCAGTACATTACTTAGTCTCTCCATCGCAGCTCATAAACAGTTTGAAAAATAAAACCCTAAACACTTCAGTGCCCCTGATTTAATGCAGTAGTGTTTCTGCAGCCCTTTGTCGCATCCCCTTTTCCATTTTAACTCAGTCTCGTCTTCCTCCTGTTCATTGCTTCATTCATGTAGCAGATATCTCTAGTTTTAGAGAAAGTCAGAATTACAGCGCATGTTTCACTACTACTGATTTAGCAAAGCCTGAAGCTGAAGGCTTGGGTATCCAGACTGTCCATGATTTTAATGGTTTCATGGTGCCTAAAGTTTATGTTTCGGCTGTTATTTTTTGGCAAATTATTTGTGACTAACTGTTGTCCTGATGTGTTCTGACACAGTCGATCCATGAAACTGATTAACATGATAACCAGTGCTGGCATGAAAAGTGGTTATCATCTATTAGAAAGTAGTGGTTTGTCCATAACCTGCATGGCAACCAATTCTCCATTAAGCTGTAAAGGAACCCAGCCTTCTAGCAACAGACAGCTAGTCTAATTAGTTCACTAGTTTACCCTTTATTCATTCTTAGTACTTCTAATCCTCAACCCTTGCACCTCAAGCATTTTCATGGGACCAAAGCAACAAGCTACCTCAACACTGCTTCTATGGTAACACAGGCCCCTTCATCACACCAAAGCCAGGTGGCCACCTTCTGTGTGGCCCTGTTTTGGTTGGCATTGTTTCTGGCTTTGGCAGGCTGACCAGATAACTGCTATGATTCATCCAAAAATGGCTTTGTTGATCTGAGGCTCATGCATCATGGTAAACAAGTTTGTTTATCAGTGGATGGAAGATGGAAGAAAGTTAGTGCAGATTTTAGGAAAAAACAAGAACAAGATTAACTTCCTGTTAGTCCATCAAAGTGTCAGGTTTAAACCTTACTTTTCTAATGTGATTGTGTAACAAATGCTCATAGTTTTAGTGTTTTTGGTCCGGATGTTTGGGACATCGGATATCAGCACAGTGGATACACATGTCTGAGACACCTGCTTTCCACTGGATTATTAATTATTTGAAATTGAGATTCAAATAATTAGACAGCTTAATGTGAGATTCATTCACTGATTGGATGAGACCTTTTCCAGTGTCCTGCTGCTTTGACAGCTGTTGCACAGTAAGCCAGGGGTTTTACCAGGGTATGACTCTCATTCAAGATGTTATCCAACAGACATTAGGTTCATTTGCGGGACAATTTTAGCACAACAAATTGATCAAAATGTTGTAAATGAGATGACTTAGATTTACTATAATTACATTTAAATAGTTTCTGTTGAACTCGTACACTGTGGTAAACAATGCATGAGTTTGATAGATACAAGTTTGACAGATAAACCAGTAGTTTATGCATAATGAATTATATTTCAGAGCACATAGAAGCTCATATGGTATACTGAATTTTATACCCTTTAGTTGTCAGCATACCATTGGCCCCATGTTTGATGCTTCAATAAAAGGACTTTTTCTGCCCCTGTGAGAAAAGTCAGGTGTCAGTGTAACAGTGTATAGTTGAATATGTCTTTGTCTGATTGAGTGTGATTGTACGTAGGCTATAGGCCTGTGTAGTCCGCTATAAAACTCAAGGTCTGTATTGACTTTTACAAGTGTGGCAGGTTTCACTGTTTGTAACATGATGTGTGTGCTTGTTTGTGTGTTTGCATGTGTGTGCTGTACGGCTTTCTCCCATCCTCAGAGTGGTTTCACCCCGCTTCACATCGCAGCTCACTATGGCAACATTAACGTGGCCACACTACTGCTGAACCGAGGGGCTGCTGTGGACTTCATGGCGAGGGTGAGTTTATTCTGCCCTCTGCTGTCTGAGAGGGGTATTACCAACACTGAAGGTAAACAGTAGTAAAGATGCACTAACCACATATGGTGAAAACAGTGTCCACTGGGGAAACACAGAGGTGTACTGTATTCAGTTAAGACCTTTATGTTGGACTCCTTGCAAATGAAAGCCATTAATGAACACCATTAAAGAGCATCAGCTGAAGACACAACATGTAAAACATTGGATGTATCATGCTGGGTTTATTAGTAGACTTGGCGTTGAGAGGTGAAGGCAGACGAAAAACACTGTGAAACCAAAACCACCCACATGAACTGTAATGAGTTGTTGAACTCTCTCTCTTGTTTTTCCTTTACATCTAATGAAACTTTTCAACATGGACAAATAATAAATAACAGTAAAGGACCAAAATTAAAACATGGTGCACTTTACAATGTGAAAAAGAGATCTATTCAGTTGTAGCATGTTTCATAGAAATTAACCATTAATCCAGTCTCTACCCTTAAATAGATAAGAATTGATAAGGTGTTTCTTTCAAATACAGGAGGAGATCAAGAGATGTTCTGTTCCTAAATTGGTCACTTTTAACCAAGAGGGTTAAATGAGAAAAATAAAGTACACTTATTTATATGATGATTATATTTGTTCTAAAAAAACCATCATTTTTTGAAAACAACAGGAAGTTTAGCTATAGGATAGATGTGTTAAGGTCAACTGCAGATATACTGTGTTTTTAAAAAAAACAAGGTTGAACAATACAGAATTTGCTGTTTTGTATTATAAAACAGAGATTATGGTAAAGCTATTTCTATACTTATCTATGATGATCTACAAGTCACATGACTGATCAAAAAACTGTATATAAGGAAACTGGAAACAACCTCAGATGCCACACTGGTGAAGGCAACATAGCCAAAAGCATTTGGTGAATAAAGAATGGTGTACTGGAGAAGAGTTGTGAGACATGCTTTAATTTAGATGGACTTGCACTGAAGCTCATATTGGTCTACACCTCGCTGTCGGTGCATTCTTAAAGTTACACACTGTAAACAATGCCAACTGACAAGGGGCATCATTATCATTCATTTAAAGAATCAAATTCCCTACTCTCCATTAAATAAAGTAGCCAGCAGTATGTTTGTCACATTAGCCGATCTGCATCTCAGTGTTCATAATAGGTGACTGCACTCTTACTTAAAGATTGATATAATAAGCAGGGTATTATTTAATATTTACTATAATCCAAGAGCGCCTGCCTTCAAAAATGTGTTTGTTGTCACATTAGCTTACCAGAGTCAACAGTGGTCCATAATTATATCAGCTAGTGTCTGAAGGAGTGTTGGTGCTTATGCTGCTTTTTGACACTGATTACATGTTGGATCCAGAGAGTCATGCTACAAAAGTGGAGGGATTAAACAATGAAGCTGTTTCACCACTGTTGCTTGCTTAATTATAAGAGACTGTGCACCCTTAATGAGGAGTACTGTAGGGTTTCCATTAGAGCTGAGAAAATATCATTAAAAGCATTACAATCTATTTACAGTCCACCAGATTATATGTTCTAATATATCTAATTAAATACGTAAAATTTAATTACAGACATTTTCAGTTGATGACCATAATGTTTGCTTTTGTGCAAATAATGAACCATTACATCTATTTTGACAGGTGAATCACAACACTAATGTCCTCTTTTTTTGTTCAGAATGACATCACGCCGCTTCATGTGGCAGCAAAAAGGGGCAACAGCAACATGGTCAAGTTGCTGCTGGACAGAGGGTCCAAAATTGACGCCAAGACAAAGGTGAGAACCCAGTTCTCATAAGAGCAGTAAGAAACACTCAGACAAACACACAGACACATGATGCCGAAGGGAATTCTCTGTAGGTTTAATTCGTCACTGTAGTTTGTAGAAAAATCAGCTGCTGAAGTGCATTTAAGATCATCAGATCTTAACGTTCAATAAGGGATAAGTCATCAAATGAAACACCACACAATCCATGTCAAGTGTATATATTCTTTACTCATTTTGTTTCCATAATGCAACTATACTCATCAATACTGTACCCAAATTGTACCCTTTACAACTTTTTTTTACACAATTTTAAACTTTAGTAAGAAATGAATGGGACAAATACAATTTTCCACTTTTAAGATAAGTTAAGATAACACTTTATTGATTAACCCAAGGGAAGAAATTCATGGTTTCACAACAATAAAGTTGTATCTTCTATTTAATTCTATTTTGTTCTAACACAATTGCTCTCTCCTTCTCCAGGATGGTCTGACACCTCTTCACTGTGGGGCGAGGAGCGGTCACGAGCAGGTGGTAGAAATCCTACTAGACCGAGGAGCTCCTTTCCTGTCCAAGACCAAGGTAGCTACTGGGACGCTCAATTCAGGAGACACTGCTTTACTTAGTATAGGAAAGGAAAGGTCACAAACACTCACTGGCAGTAATAGAATAGAATTGAATAGAATAGAATAGGTCACATTTCAACAGTAACACTATAATAAACACAGTCGTTTGTATAAATTAGTTCTCTTCACCACACAGCGCCATTTGAAATCTATTATCCAGTCAGATAGCAGGCCTGTTGTTGTTGCTGTAGTGTTGTCGCATTGTCTCCATAACGTCTGTGCGACCTCTCCAGAACAGCCTGTCTCCGCTGCGTAGCCCTACAGTTTGACCGCGCAGGACGACCAGTGTAACAAAATAGACATTGTTGTAATGGCCTCGTTATAACAATGCTTCTGTAACCTTCTCAGCAACTTCCTTCACAGTCTGTCTGTGCAGCGCATGGCCACGCCCTAACTTACTATGTCTGTCTGTCCATCTGTCTATGTGTCCGTCTGCGTGTGTGTTTGTCTCTCTCTTTGTCTCGCTCTCTGTCTGCCCCTCTCTTTCTCTCCCCCTCTCTCTCTCTCTTTCTTTCCCTCTCTCTCCCCCCCACTGTAGAACGGCCTATCACCGCTCCACATGGCCACTCAGGGGGACCACCTTAACTGTGTCCAGCTCCTGCTCCAGCATGACGTGCCGGTGGACGACGTCACCAACGACTACCTGACCGCGCTGCACGTCGCTGCTCACTGTGGTCACTACAAGGTGGCCAAGCTCATCGTGGACAAGAAGGCCAATCCAAACGCCAAGGCCCTGGTAGGAATCTGAAGGGGTGGGAAGAATGGGACTGAAAGTAAAAAGTCAAAGGGTCATGTGGGAGCAGATTCTGGACCAAAAGTGACATTGTTGGACAAAGGTTGCTGAAAGACAATATCTTTGTGCTGATGTTCATTTTTTTTAAAAATTTGATCGTTGTCTGAGTACGAGTGTTCAGTGTTGAAAATGTCCCTTTGTAAAGAATAATGGATCAATAATGATGATTGGTAAGAAAGGAGCTTTTATCATCTACTGTAGATGATGTAATATGATTCAACCAGTAGGCTATTGCTGCACTGATTCACTTCAAGAGAATGAGAAAAGGATTGGACACTAAGGCGTACAAATTTCACCCGAAAGTGATAAAAAATTGATACATGATGCAGTGGGGAAGAAAAGCAGAGAATTTTTGAGTGCAGGAGGGTGAAGCAAGGTGGTAGAAATCTCGAATTTTGAAGAGTAGATTTAACTTGATTTACACAAAAAGATACAAAAGGAATTTTCTAAGATTTGAGGAGGAGTAGAAGAACTGAGAGAGAAAAGGTTTCCTTCTCACCCCTGTGGTTTGCAACTGTCATTTTCTTTACCACTCGTTCATTTCCTGGCAGATCATTTGCTTCTCCCTATCAGCCTAATAAAAAGAGCCACACAGCTGTTCTTCGTTTTGTAGCTGTGGAAATTCCATCTTGAAGATACTGGAGTGTGGGCTTTACACTGATCTGTTTTTTTTTCTTCTTCTTCTTCTTCTTCTTTTCTGTCTGTGTGCAGAACGGTTTCACCCCGCTTCACATCGCCTGCAAGAAGAACAGAGTCAAAGTGATGGAGCTGTTGCTAAAACATGGAGCTTCTATCCAAGCTGTCACTGAGGTACTACAGCAGAACGGACCACAGTTTATTCTACTCTACTTGACTCTGCCTTTTACCACTTGGTGCCAGAAGTGGTTCCTATAAATTGTAGTGACTTCTAACTATTCAGAGCTATACCAATTAATACATTCCAGCTTTCCTTTTAATAGGGATTTGTCTTAGTGCTACTTCTAAATTAAGAGCGTAAGGTGACATGTTATGATAATGACCATATCTCTTTCTCTGCAGTCTGGCCTGACGCCCATCCATGTAGCAGCATTCATGGGCCATGAGAACATTGTCCATTCACTGACACACCATGGTGCATCGCCTAACACCACCAATGTAGTGAGTGAATCATTTTTTAATCATGCACCGTTACATGTTAAGACTCCATGTTAAGAAATACACATTTTTAAGAATATCCGCCCAGATTTCACTTCTCACGTCACCATATGTGGAAAGCTAACACCACTGTGTGTCTTCCAGAGAGGTGAAACAGCTCTCCACATGGCAGCCAGGGCAGGCCAGGCAGACGTAGTCCGATACCTGCTGAAAAATGGAGCCAAGGTGGAGACCAAGTCCAAGGTTAGAACACTGAGCCCTATTATGAATCTCTTTGTCAAACAATGATAAAACACTGGGCCAGAAGTCACTTTCTCCTTCTCTGCAGGATGACCAGACACCATTGCACATCTCCAGTCGGCTGGGGAAAGTCGACATCGTCCAACAGCTGCTGCAGTGCGGCGCCTCTGCTAATGCAGCCACCACCTCAGGCTACACCCCCCTTCACCTGACTGCCCGCGAAGGACACCATGATGTCGCTGCCATGCTGCTGGAGCATGGAGCCTCACTCACCTCCTCTACGAAGGTGGGTTTTGAGGAGGATCTTACACAGTTATGCAAATTCACAGAAGTACACAGTATGTGAGGGCATGATGTAAAGGAGTTTATTTCTCTTTCTTTCATATGACATCACATACACTCAAACACAGACAAACGTATCTGGAGAACCAAAACATCACAGCACAGATCATCTACAGCACTTTCAGTGCCATGTATCTCCACTAGTGGGCACCAGTCTCTGTTTCCAATAGCTGTCATGGTGATCATTTTACCTTGTTTATTAGTCAGAGTTTGCATCCCCAGTCTCCAGTTATGGGGCTCATAAACTGCCTATAACCAGCTTACGAGGCTCACACATGTTAAGTTCTGTCACAGTCATGTAGTCACATCAGTTGTATAGTGTTCACTATCAGGTCAGTACTAGTATTAGTGTTGACTAATTTAGGAGCTCAGGAGGTTTATTTTTATCCATGCAGTCAACCATGGGCGGATATTGGTGGTAGTGGTTTCACATATGACTAATTGCACAGAGCAAGGTCAGAAAGAGATGTAGAGTAGACTTTATGGAATTGGTTTGTGCATGTGTGTGCTATGTTGCTGGGGGCTGTCCTTGAAGGTGACCTCTGTCAGTGGAACAGATTAATGAAGGGTAAACCCCATGGTGCCAATGCTCTCTCTCTCTCTCTCTCTCTCTCTCTCTCACACACACACACACACACACCCACCCACACACACACCCACACACACACACACACACACACACACACACACACACACACACACACACACATACACACATCATATGTATATCGTAACATATCTTTTGGGACATCACCTGAGTCAGCTGTTCAAGGAAATTATGTCATAATTTTCTGGGTATTGAAAATGGGGAGGGGGTGTAGGGAGCATGAACTGACTCATTTGTGATGTTTAGGGAGCAAATATATCATTAAAGTTCCTATATTTTAAAAGAAAAGGAAAATTAAATAAAACTAAACTTTCTATCCAGCTACCTATCATGTCTTTAAAATGATTAGTTACTGTATAAACTGTATGAGGACTGACTGTAGCAAATCAAACAAATGAGGTCAAGAGTTTCAGAGCATGGAATGGGAATCTGTGGGAGTCCCACATTCCTCTGGAAAATATGACCTAATGTCTTTAAATATCTTCACATACACACAGGAAGGAAGCCAAGATTAACATGATCGCATTATACAACAGCCAGCATTTATAGATGTGGAATACATGTAGAAATAAGGGCCTTTGGCTTAGTTTCTCAGGGTATCACATGCCTTGAAATAATTTTATGTTGTTTTAACTAAATTAGTCTCATATACAGATAATAGGAATAGATAGATATAAAATTGTATTTGGTAAATTATAGTATAGTAGGTTTACATCACCGTGTTCAATTTCTTCCACAACAGATATTAAGTTTATCAATGCCTTTGAATTTCAAATGTCATTCAAACATTGTAGCTGACGGAGATGTTGATTTTAGTGTGAAACAGTCTGTTTTTAATAGTCTAAATGGGTTTTAAATGGTTGATATGGTTCAGTCTAAGTAAAAAAAACAAAAAATCTTTGTTAAAGTACATTTTCATCTGTCAGTTGTGCTGCTACACTTTATGTGTACAAATCCTTTATCTTGTGAAGTAAAAAAGATTAACTTAACTGTTGAGATGAGTTCTTTACAACTATGTGAGAAACTATGATATTATGTGGCTGGACTTGACCCCAGGCCAGCAAGAACTGAACTCATGACTTAAAAAATACAAATATTTACTTCCTGTTTGTATAACCCTCTCTGTTTATCCTGTCTGTCCTCTCCATCTTTCCTCTGTCTTTCATTTTTGATGATATATCTTATTTTGTGTTCAACAGAAAGGGTTCAGTCCCCTCCATGTGGCAGCCAAGTACGGCAAGATGGAGGTGGCCGGGCTGCTCCTACAGAAAAGAGCTGCACCTGATGCTGCTGGAAAGGTGAGGTGTCATTAAAAAAAAGGGGAAGAGGACACTTTAGGGAATCATGCTCAATCTTGACTGACATTTTTAGGGTGTTTTTAGATGAGTTGCTGCCAGAAAACATGAGCTGTCTGGGGAAGGAGGGGCCTGGCACAGAAAGCACATGTTAGGCAGATGATGACACTCTTAAACAGAACGGACGACAATAAATGGAAGAGGAACATAAACTCAAATTCCTTCTTCATTAGTACAAGCAACCAATCACAAGGTGTGTCAGGATCAGAACCATAAGTAATCCTCCAAAGAATAACCTGATATATAAAACACAAAACATCAAAAAAGAAATATACATATTCAGTGGCAAACATATCTTGACCATATTTAATTATGGATAGCACAGTCAACATTTCTGGTGAGATCTGGCCAACAAATGAGCCAAATCAGGAAGTCGTTCAGATACCAAGATCATTTATCAAACTCCAAGTCTTTCTGTCGCCTGCCCTTATCCAACCTGTCTCAAAGAAAGTAAACAGAACCCTTTCTGAGTTGTATTTTCCAAGCTGCAGCTGGACAGAGAGTGGGTGTTGAGGAGGAGTGGCAGGTTTAGGACTTATCCCAGGACAACCAGCCCAACAGATGCTTGTCCTGTTGCAAAAACCCTCTAGGCAGATTTGCTTTTATTCTCATGATGAAATGCACTCATTCCACCTCCACATGCACCCTTGTATAAATGCATTTGTATACACACACACATACACACATATTGACACACTTACTTAGCACAGGCCTACTGGCACTGATTACAGTGTTAGCTTGTTGTGTGTGTGCGTGTGTGTGTGTGTCTGTGCCACCATCTGAGAGCATTTAACATAATAAAGAGTATGGTCTGACCTGCTCTATGTGAAAAGTGCCTTGAGATGACTTCTGTTGTGATATGGCGCTATATAAATAAAGATTGATTGATAATGGCAGTTAGGTATGATAATGAAGCTTCCACACTGCATAGTGGTGTCACGCTATAATCAGTCCCATTGTAGTACTGAGTCTAAGCACAAAGCAAAATCAGGCCTTTATTGCAGTTTAATTACTTTATTCCCTTTAGAGATGTAGAGAAACACATCAATTTATTTGGTTTGGACCAAAAAACACCATTTCTCATACTTTTCCATGACAGTTATAACAACACATCACAACATCCAATGAGATCATTAGAATATTTTGTGCACACTTCTTATGAATATTGTAATTGTTAAATGCGTGGGACATTCCAGTGGCTTAGTGAGCATCCTGGTGACTCAGTAGTGGTTGCTGAGTGGGATATAGTAGCATACTGTGTTCTTGGAATACTTTGGGTTTTTCTCAGAAGCATAAGGTACCATCAACTAACTCTAAGCCTTTGTTTTCACTTTATAACAGTACTATAGGAAGAAGTAGTGATAAAAAGTGATAAAACATGTGATTTTTTAAAGACCCCCTCCACTTAAAAATGCACTGATAGCTGTGCATTTTGACACTAGAAGGTTGTTTTAAAATTAATCTGCTGAAGGGGGAAAGTTTCATTGAGTCAAGGGTTTTGTGATATCACAACTGGTTTGGGAACATGTCTGGAGGGGATCTTTAAACAATGACAACAACATGCTGCTACTGCTGCTGCTAGCACTCTTGATACTACTACTCCTGCTACTCCTGCTAAAAAAAAGAATGATAAATTCTCATGTGTTGTATCAAAGCTGTCTAATGAAAACCTTGTATCTCCAAATTTGTCGATTTTGAATTTTTCAACTAACATTGAGGATTAAGTGTCCCTTTATGGGTTGAGAAAATTCTACTGCTTCTAAGCTACATGAACCATTTAAAAAACAATTGACAAAAAAAGTTGACATTTTGGAGATACATTTCAAAGGACAGTGACAACATGCTCATTTTTGATAACGCCATCCTCCCTGAGCTTCTTCCTCTAGATTTCAGCATTAAGCTGTTGCTCTAAACTGTCTCCTGTGGATTGGAAGTTCCTCAGTTTGATGTCCATCTCCCTCCATGTCTTTACATCCTGTTGATTCGGTGCTCTCATTTTACTTATGGGCGTGTTTGTGCTTGTGTGTATTCAGTGATCTTCTAACTGGGTGTTGTGTTGCATGCTTGTGTGTGTGCGTATGTGCGTGAATGTGTGTGTGTGTGTGTGTGTGTGTGTGTGTATGGGTGTTTTAGAGTGGGCTAACTCCACTGCATGTAGCCGCTCACTACGATAATCAGAGAGTGGCACTGCTGCTGCTGGATCAGGGAGCTTCCCCACACGCTGCCGCCAAGGTATCCACACAAACACACATTAACAAACATACTAACATGAACTTACCTGTCTTATGCCCTCAGTGCCATTAACAACTTTCATCTGTATGTATGAAGAGCTAACACTCACCCATTTGCTCCCATTCTTCCATTCCCATCTTGTCTCGTCTTAGACGTTGTGAGTGAAAGTGCGGCTTTTTCTTTGAGCTCAGGAAAGTCTTTGAAATCACTCCATTGGCCAGAATTTAGCTCACACGGTCAGCATATTGGGCTCATTGGTTTACGGGATGCTATATTTCATATTTCTCATAAAGCAAAACTGGAAAGCACACGTGAAGCGGCTTATGATGTCTTATATATGTTGTAAATTACTACAGAGTCAGTCACTACTTCAAACCACACACTTTTGTGATGTCTTTTCCAGAGCTGTAAATTTTACGTCTTCTCAATAAAGACCAAAAAAAAACCCCAAAACACTTTAGTAATGTTGAAATGTCTGACACACACAAACACACATGGTCAGTGACACATGGTCAAGTTGTGGTTAGTCTCTTGCTAGGCTTTGGTCGTCTGTCAAAACCACAGAACAAGTATGAGCTGAGTGGCAGAACTGGCAACCGAAATATGGCAGGAAATGCCTGTTTTTGTTTGGACCATCCACTGACATCCGAGACAGACATCCCGCAAGAAGAGACCAAAACATAAAGCTAATTTATCCTCGCTCATTGTCTTCCCTTTTTGTCACTGGCACTGTCTCTCGCTAGCTCTCTCTCCTTTAATCTGTATCTGTCTCTATTTATTCCTTTACTTTTCCTGCCTCCTTCCCACACTCTTAGTCATTCCTCACTGCCTCCCTTTCTCTCTCCCTCTATAAATTGCTTTTCATTTGGCTGGGTGCTAAAGTTGATGTGATTGGTCTAATTTAAGTGCTTTGGAAAGGAGTCAATCTGTGTGAACTTGAGGGGTTGTTTAAAGGCCTTTGGACATGCATGTGTGCAAACACACACATGCTTGCACTACATCTCTATATGCCTCCGACCACACCCATGAGATTCTGACTCGTGAAGTAAGTCTTCACACAGACTCAAGAAAGACATCAGTATTCTCTCATTTTCCACACTCAACTCAACCTTTTACTCGCTCTTATTTAAGCTAAAATCACCCCACCCCTCTGTGGACCTCAAAGCTGTTCAGAGAGTTGAATAAAGCCCACCTGCAGCTCACGCTACCACTAAAGGAGATCCCACCATGGAAATGTATTCAAATGCAGTCTTTAGTTTAATGCCGTCTCGAATGTCTTCTCCATGGTGACCCAAGTGAGGAATGTCAGAATGGGGACTGCTCCCCTCTTCAGCTGCTCCCCTGTCTGTTGTTGTTGTGTTGTATATGTGTTCTCCCAGCTTAGTGAAACCTTTGTGTGTTTGTCTTAGATGCTCATTGACAAGCTCTTTGCATAGTCTTGTTCCTTAAAAGGAATCAGTCAAACCTGATCTCAAGGGTCATTTTAAACAATATTTACCGCACGGCAGACAAAACGTCTCTGGCACCCTAGCCTCTATTATTGTCTGTGAACTGAAATCTAATCTAATATTATTGTCATTATTATCTTGTATATGGTATCTGTGGGTCAATCCACAAATTAATTACATTTTTAGATGCAAAACTTGCAAATCTTTGTATAATGATTCCTCTCTGACTTGATCATCATCTGTATTATACCAACACTGCCAAATCCAATGCCAGTACTTGATATTGGCATTACCTCTCTGCTTACAGTAATACTGAACTCCCTTTGCTCAACTACTGAACCTTCTGAACTGTTTTTTGGCAGAGGTTCATCATTCTGCTTCATGTCAGGGTTTTGATTTAGGATCGAGTCCTTCCAGTCCACAGTCATGACCGCAAAAATATTTTTTTTCTGTTCTGAAGCACATTCTTTCAACATAAATGTATTAGACATTTATTAGAAAACAACAGCCTCCTAACCATAGTTGTCATCCTACAACTTTGTCCACCCTATAGTCTATAATGTATGAAGTCAATTCCATTTTGATCCAGAATGGAATTAAATACATTATAGAAGAGGTTCACATGAAAATCTTATCTGTTTTATACACTGAGTATAACAATAAAATAGATAAAATAATACACCAACCATCAAATCCACTGAAGCTTATCTTGCTAACTCCTTCATCTCTTTCACCTCAGAATGGCTACACGCCGCTCCATATTGCTGCCAAAAAGAACCAAATGGACATTGGGACCACACTGCTGGAGTACGGCGCCGACACCAACGCGGTGACGCGGCAAGGCATCAGCCCCATTCACCTGGCAGCGCAGGAGGGCAGCGTGGACTTGGTGTCACTGTTGCTGGCCAAGAACGCCAACGTCAATATGTGCAATAAGGTAGAATCAGTGACACAGCATGTACAGTTACAAATGTGGGATTATGTATGCATACTGTACACTCCTGCAGACACAAATTACACATTCAAAGGTTCACAAGTACTTATATACAAACATACCCTCTTACCAGGTAGAGATAAGCCATCCCCGTTTCATTCTTGAAATTAGATGCATTCATCTAGCTTCATCATTAACATGCTAATTTTCACCTGCACGTGCCAAACCAAGTGAAAAACACAGTAATTATCCTGTCCCCTGAGAGATACTGTAGTACGGTATGTTTCAGTCCTTTTTTTATGTGCTCCCACCATTAACAATTTTTTATTTCGTTCACACGTGTTTGTGTGTGTCCTTCCCTTATATACAGAGCGGACTTACACCACTCCACCTAGCAGCTCAGGAGGACAAGGTCAATGTTGCAGAAGTCCTTCTCAACCACGGGGCTGATGTCAACCCACAAACAAAGGTAAAGCTTTCTCGTGATGCACACAATACACACAAACACACACACCCTGTAAATACACACACAGATTAAGGTCTTAAAACCTCTTTTTGTAGTTAAAGTTAGATGCATAACCTTTTGTTGACACGCATCTTTGACTTTTCTTGTCTTTGTGTTTGTTTATATTTGAATTGGATTTACCTGAATAGTACTGACTTCAAACAAATACACTCACACACACATCTTCTCAGGTGCTACATAAATAAAGGATTGATACCTGAGTGGAAGGTATTAATGTCTTTATGGATGCACCACACACTGCAGCGAACATGCACATGAAGGTGTACATGCTCTAATATTCAGTGACACTCTGTTACATTCACTTACACACATACACACGGGCCCAATAACAGGCTGCTCACGTTCACTGAGACAAACCTGCACTAGCTGAAGGTTATATAGTATTAGTGTGTGTGTGTATGTGTGTGTGTGTGTGTGTGTGTGTGTGTCTGTGCGTGTGTGTGTGTGTGTGTGTTTGTGCTGACAGGACGGTTACAGCGAATAGGTTATTCATTCACTGATCTCTTCCATTACGATTTTGCACTGTTCACACATTCCAATGGGGACATGAAATATGATGCAGTTTTGAAATTACATTTAGAGATAGCATGCTAAGAGGTGGAGACTTTTTTAAAAGAAAAAATTCTTACATTTACACAACTGTTGCAGAATTCTTACAAAATCCATTTTACAAAACAAGAGCCACTTCTTTCTGTGATGTAACAAGATAAGACCTCTGGTAGGTGTAAGTAACTATCTTTTCTTCTTCTTTTCATCTGTTCGTCCTTTCATGTCTGCGTCTCCTCCTCTACCTACTTTAATTCATGCAGATGGGTTACACGCCGCTGCATGTGGCTTGTCACTATGGCAACGCAAAGATGGCAAACTTCCTCCTGCAGCACCATGCCAGAGTCAATGGCAAAACAAAGGTAAACAAACACATGATCACTCACAAACATGCATGCCCCCACTTACTTATGCTTACACTTACATGCAAAGTCTTGTATTACAATTCCTTTACCTTCATCATGTTTTTGCTCTGTTTTCTGGCTCGTTCTGAGGATTCAGTTTAATAATTCCTCTCTCTCCCTGATTATCTTTTTTGTGTCTCTTTTTCTGTCTAGAACGGGTACACTCCACTACACCAAGCAGCTCAGCAGGGCCACACACACATCATCAACCTGCTGCTTCAACACGGGGCCTCAGCCAACGAGCTCACCATGGTCAGTGCACACTGGCGCACACAAACACACACACACACACACACACACGCACGCCCTCTCCAACAGAGCTGTAGCTTGATGAAATAATGAATGCTTTTTGTGTTTCTGTCCATCTCTTGTTCCTGTGAATAACTTCCTGTTTGGCTGTCACTGGTCAGAATGGGAACACTGCCCTATCTATTGCCCGTCGTCTTGGGTACATCTCTGTGGTGGACACTCTGAGGCCCGTGACGGATGACAACTTGATTGCTATGGTGAGACACTGCCTTCCTCTGATATACTTAGTCTGTATTAGATTATCAGAAATCTCAAAATAATTTAAGTCTCAAAGATAACTGGAAATAGCTTGTATCATTTTTTGTTCTATTTCATTCATTTATTTAACATTTTTCCACTATATACTGTATATGATGTCTAGAGCCAGGCCAACACAATACATTTTATATTCAATAAAAATGCGTCTTTAAGAAAAGAATGTTTTTACATATTACTAGGAAGTTGTTTCCATTGAATTTGTAGAGGTTTGTAAAGTACTGGGACAATATGAGGCAGTATAAAACCATTAAAAACTTTAGTTTGCATTTCAGTATCCAACTTTTAAAGGATCATTCTGGTGGTTTTATGTGTTTTATGTGCCTATTAAAGGACAAGTGTGTAGAATTTAGTGGCATCTAGTGAAACGGACTTGGCAGAAATGGAATATAATATTCATAAGTATGTTTTAATTAGTGTATAATCACCTGAAAATAGTTATCATGGTTTTGTTACCTTAGAATGAGCCCTTTAAATCTACATAGGGAGCGGGTCCTCTTCCACTGAGGCCGTTTTTCACAAGTTTTGCAGCCACTGTAGGTTGGGGTGGGGGGGTTTCCCATCATGCCATCATTTTCTATTGACTTCTAAATGGTATGAAAATCAACCCAACACTAGAGATGTGTAATCGACCACAATCAACATTTCATTGGCTTCAATCACTTTTAATACTATGTTAAACTTGAGACAATTGTGAGCAGGGGCGATTTTAAAAGGTATGTTGAAGGTTGGTATGTTCAAGGATCATCTGACACCTAAGATTTAAGAGTCAGCTACCTAAAAGTGTTGCAAATAATGACCAAAACTTGAACAATGTGAAATAAATAGTCTATAATTTTGGTTGTTTGTTGAATTAAGAATGTTGCTGGTTGATCTGCAAGTATATTCTCAAATGTGGAATGAATGGAAACCAGTGAGGGATATGCTTGCCTGCAGCCTGATTCAAGTGTATCCCAGCCCAAATTGAGACTTGGCTAGTCAACCAATGTCATACAGTAAGTGGAGTCAGTGTGTGAATCCAGTAAATTAGCCGGCAAGTCAGTCAGTCAGTCAGTCACGCTGTGTCACATGTGTGATTGAAAGAGAGAGGGCTTAGATCTCCTCAAATAGCCCAGGTCACTAACAGTGTTCTGATCCACACACGTGTCTGGGAGGAAGAGGGGGAGGAAGAAGAGTGAGAAAGCGGGAAAGAACAAGAGGCAGTGGGATGATGAAGAGGTGACAGGAGTGTGAGGGGGACAGTGATTGAAGAGACGGACACAGAGGTCGCTGAGGAACCTGCACAATCAGCAGCAAAGTGTATTAGTCACAACTATCTCTATCTACTGTGACGTAGCTTTTGATCAAGGTCGTTTCCCTACACCTGTGTGTGACTGATCTATTATTTAGTGTGCAGAGGCATCTGCTGTTCTTTTATGTCTCTGTTGAACCTGCAGCTGCAGCCCGCGGGATCTTTGTTGGTCAGTGATGTGGGGAAAAATAGCCTTCAAGCATACAGTATCATTATTTACATTACTCATAGACTGTGCATACACTGTCAAGGTCAGGCTTAAGTTGTATTGTAAATGCTGGATCTCAATTAATCATTAACTGACTACAGCTGTTTCAGCTTCAGGTGATATAATACTTTTGAAATGGTTAATCTTCAGTATATATATATCTCCTGATTTTATTATGGCACCCCTAAATCCCAGGATTTTTCCACTCAACTTTGGAAATTTGGGGGATTTGTGGTGTTATTGGGTGTTTTAACAGTATCAGGAGCGTACCTTTAAGGTTCACGGTATGCAAATGTGCAACAAACAAACAAACAGTTGTCCATCTACTTTTCGTATTTACAGAGTGCATCAGAAAAACACAAAATCAATGTCCCAGAGACCATGAATGAGTTCCTCGACATGTCGGACGATGAAGGTACGTGAAGAATTCTCCTCATTCTCAGCCATTGATGACTAAAATTAAATTAATTGATACTTGGAGACGGTTATTTTTCGTTTTTAATATTAATACACCGCATGATTTCCATAGACTTATGATGTCATTTTTATTAACATTTGCATGTTTCACTGTATATGTATTCAAATCACACAGTCGGGGTCAATGTGCCTGAAACTCTCAATGAGGATTCTTTGTCAGATGTTGATGAAGGTATTTGTCATCAGTTTGCTGTCTGCGCCGCTCTATTGTTTGTTTGTGTTCCTTTAATATAGCTCACTTAAAATAACTCACCTGTCTTGTTGAAGAGCTAACCCTTCGATTCTGCTTTGTGGTTCATTTTCCAGTCAAAATCAGAATACAATCTCACTCAAGAGTCACAACACACACACACATTTCCACTTATACAGAGATCCTTGGCTATGCAGTTAAGTTATGATACACAGTAAGGTGCTATGAATCAGATAGATATGCTGTTGAATAAAATTATTTTCAATGGCTGATGAGGGGGTCAGAAAGAACAGATATTCTGCAATGTGAGCTTTGTTTTTGTTTTATTTACTGTTTTATAGCCTGCACAAAATCTCCATCCTAATTTTGTCCAATAAATCTATCAGCAAACATTACATTTTTAAGCTGCTTTGGCCTCAGATCTGGACTTTTTTTTCTGACAGGTTGGAGTGTCCTGTTTCTGTTCACAAACTGACACTGCTGATGTTATTTTCACCGCGAGTCAAAAACAACATTTGTTATTTTTAACTACTTGAACGTCGTGAGTCACATACTGCATGATTCTCCTCATCAAACGCACCTTGTGATGTATCATCCTAACATCAGCGCTACAATCTCTTTGAAGGTGTTGCTGTGAGAAAAATGAAAAACGAGGTCAACGTCACTCACTTTACAGGCGGCAGAATGAGTATGCACTTACCTGACAGAGACCCACATATATTCTTTGAAATAATCACATCTTACTGTTTATAAAACCTCAATAAATTACTTAATATCATAGTTAGCAATACGATAGCTGCTGTAGCCCTGTAGTTTATGGTACAAGTCACATTGTTTGAGGATGCCCACTTCAGTCTTCTGTGCTTTGTTTTGGAACCACAGAGCCAACAGGCCTGTAAAATTGATGAGCTTGTTCATGGGCTGTTGCTTAGGGGACAGCCGGGGCAGTGGAGTTTCTATGTCAGGTGATACAGCTAGACTCAACAAGTTACGAGTACACACATATCAGGTGACAATGGATGAGGTCGTACTGTAGCTCTGCACGATGAAGAACCTCATCGACTGTTATCCCTACCATGCAGGAATTATAAATAATAAGAGTATCCATGGCCTCATGTGCACCACATAAACTGTTTATACAGTGTGCATAACTCATCAGCATTGTACTTGTGCAGCAGCGGCTTTGATATTCACTTCTCAGCAACAGACAGGCTTCAGTTAGCTGTTGCGTTCATGCCTGGGATGTTTTGTTTCAGCTGTGTGTGTGTGTGTGTGTGTGTGTGTGTGTAAGAGAAAGACTTAGAGGAAGTAAATAGTTTCCACATCTCTCTTTAATCCTATATGAGGGAAGCCAATCCTATTAGGCTGTATGTTGGAGTGAGTGTGACCAGTCACTCCTGGTCTCTGGCTGTTGTGTGTGTGTGTGTGTGTGTGTGTGGCCTGCCTGTGCAATCACACGCTCATCTCATTCCTTCTGTAGACTTCTGTAGCTACTAAAGGTACTATCTTAACTCCTTGTTGTAGTCTGCTTTCATCACATTGTAGAGTATTTCCATAATTGTGAAAAAGTGCTGACCTTAGAAGATATTATTACTTCAGATAGTGTTATGTATACTAAAGGTCTTTAACCGTCAAACAGCTCTTGCGTAATTATTCTAAATTTACTCACTCTTGTGCAAGTTTGAGTCAACATGTAGAAGGGAGAACTAGACAGAGATTGTTGCTCAAGATTTTTTTTTTTTTTTAAAGAAACGGCTAAATGATGCACGATGTGGTTATTTCATCATTATTTTAGCCCCCCTCCCTCCCAGTTTGACATTCAGTCAGACTCCCTCAGTAACTTCCACCATAGAGGAAGAGAAGGCAGAAGGAGTGTTCAGTGAGAGTTTTCTCATTCTCTCTCCGTCACTGTCTCTTCCACTGAGTTCCCCCTCTGCCTCACTAAAAGCATTTGCCCAAACGACCTGTCAGCTGACTGCGCCCAGCACAGAGCGGTAAACACTTCCAGTGCGGCCCCTGGTGACGCTCGTCAGCCGGAGTTTGTTGTGGATGCTGTTGAGCCAGGGACGCACCGAGGCTCCCATTCTCTAAATCCAATGAGATGAGCTTTTTTGAGCTGACCGCACAGGAGAATTAACTCTGATTTTGCCGCCGACGCCAGATGGCATTGACTCTTACTGTTTCTGCTCAGCAGCGTGTTCTGTTTTGCGGGAAAAAGACGCAAAACTTATAAGAGTTTGAGGGGTTTTTTTTTTCTTTGCGAGAGGGCGGCAGAGATGTGCGCACCAGCGTCAAACGCGCAAGCCGATCTGAGTGGAGTTAAGTGCGTGGGGTAAAGAGAGGGCAACATTTTCCATCAGCACCAGAAGCCCTGAATGGACTGCTTGATAGTCACCACCTCTCTCTGGATTTACTCTTTATCCTGGGAACGTTTTGTGAAGTTTTAGAAAAAGCATATAAGAAGAGTTGTGATCAATATGGCTGCCTGGGACAAAGGTAAGTCTTTGGAGCATCAAAAGAAGTTTTGATGTTGTTTAGAGGTTGCGGTGTGAAAAAAAACTGCTGAGGATCTACAGTAGGAGACAGAAAGTGGGAGAATGTCGTCATACATTATAGACCTTACGTTTAACTTTTATTGATTTAGTTCTCTGTCGTTTGATACAGCTCACTTAGTATTTTTGTTTGATGTGGACATTTATGTATTTATTTCGGGGTTTTTTTTGTTTGTTTGTTTTTTGCTAATGAGGGAGAGAGAGTGTGATGAGGTGACTTTGAAACCCTAGACAGGGTGTGTGTGTGTGTGTGTGTGTGTTTGAGTGTGTGTGTCGCGCGGGGGTACCTGAGCTTGAATGGGACGGTGACACATTATTACAGCAGCGGAGAGCCGATTGTTTCTCAGTTGTGTTAAGTCAGACAGAAACAGCCAGAAAAACACAGGAAGTACGGTGATTAATTATACCATCAGAATAAAAGCGTAATATTTGTCTCAGGAAAACAGTTTTTTTTTTTAAAAAAAAAAACAAAAAAAACAAAGCAAAACAAAAAAACATCCTGTCTCATATTCAAAATCCTGAACACTAACCTATGCATGGTAGTATTGTTCTTCTTCCTGTGTGGACAACTGATGACAAAAGTGGTTTTGGCTCTAAAGATAACATATTCTGTCTCAGTGTGTCAGAATAAAGAGGCTTAGATGTCAACATCCACCAAACACACAGAGGAAAAAAAACACATCAGAGTCAGCATTTTATATCACAGTTTGCTTTTTCAGTCACTGTATTGACTGTTTTTTGTTTTATGACTGGAAGCATCTCACAATTCATCGCTATTACAATACTATTGCATTTGTCATCACTCTCTATAGGCTGCTACTTCATACTGGCAAATGCAAAATGTTCACAGCGTTCTCTTTGGATAAGCCGAGATTCATTTTGGAAGTAGGAAATTGAAATATGCTTACTAAACTTAAGCTCAGGGGTGACCTGAGCCCCTGGATTGTGGAACAACATTCCCATCAGATCTGCCCCCTCCATTGACTCTTTTAAGTCCAGGCTCAAAACATTTATTCACCAGCGTTTGAATCCTCCTGATGTGGCTGAATTTTGGCTTGCGCATATCCCCCATGTGTTGTGCTTTGTTGTTTGTGTCGGTCTTGTATTTGTGATTTTAGCTACTTGCTCTGGTCTGTACAGCACTTTGGTCAACGTGGGTTGTTTCTACATGTGCTTTATAGCTAAATTTGACTTGACTTGACAAATAATGTACTACACTTCTTAATAGAATATTCCTGCATGCATTAAACATGAAAAAACATAGAAATTATTTGGGTGCACATAGCAGCTGTGTGCTACTTTTCTATATTGACAAACCTGTTTATGTAGATTGTAGAGATTTCAACACATGTGGGTCGTTTAAGCAAAATCATGTAAAATCATGTAAATCATGGTTCTTGTAGTACTGTGTGAATACACCAAGCATGTGCAGAAATCCAGCATGTGTCTGCAAGCACACCTTTCCCCCAACTAACCAAATTAGTGTTCCTGAAGTGAGATGTCCGCGTGGTTCCACTAGATTTATCTTAATAACGACAAGGGCCTATATCGATCATTGTCATGTGTGCGTTTATTGAACGTGACAACCAATTAGAAGAGCGAAACCTTATGACAGAGTTGGTTTTATTTAGAAATTTGACACCGGAAACACTTTTGTTAAGCTTCCACCTAACTTGACAGTGGTGCTGGTGTGTGATCGGAGTGCGGCAGTATCGAAGGTAGGGGGAGGGGCTGCGGTGAAGGAGCAGAGTGTTGCAGGCAGGACAGGAGCCGGACATGAGGGAGAAGGGGAAACACTGTAGCCGCACCGCCGGCTTCATTGACCGGCGTGTCATCGTCCACCGGTCCGCCGATCGAGGTGCGGTGCGGTTCTGCACTTTCTGCGCATTCCCTGCTTTTTGTGTCCAGGCTTTGGTAGCTTTAAAAAAAAAAAACACCCCTCTGCTGCTGCTCTGCCTTTTGAGTGTTGTGAAAGGAGCTGCGTTTGGTTTTACAGGGGAGCTCCAGATATACCGCAAAGTGGCTTTGCTGCTGTCTCTGATGGCATTTCTCTCTCTAAAAAAAATGATTACTGTCTAACCTGTGTCGTTTCAAGCATCGGGGCTGCTCTGTGCTCCAGCTTCATGTTGTTGTTGTTGTGCCACAGTCATATGAGTAGACAAAAGAAAAAGTTGCAGTGGGCTATGCAGTTGCAGTGAGCTACTGTATGTTGGGGGAGTTAACGTCAGAGTGGTGCTGATAAATTATCCAAGGCCTCCTGTAAGTATAATGAAATAAGTGAGAGACGATGTCGGCAGTGAGGGCTTATTTTCCTTTCTTGGAGTGCCGCATCGCCTCTCTTGCCCCGGATGGCATTTTGAAGTTAACATGAGGATTTTATGATTTCATCCTTCCAAACCAGGTGAGGATGCGATGACCGGGGACACGGACAAATACTTGCGGCCTCAGGACCTCAAAGAGCTGGGGGATGACTCTCTCCCCCAGGAGGGGTATATGGGTTTCAGTATAGGAGCCCGCTCAGCCAGGTAAGCACCTGTCATATTTATTAGATACATAGGAAAACCACAGATGTACTCTGGTGCAGTGCTGACATTTGGTCCAACTTGCTTTTAGTTAAAAATGCTGGTCAGGTTATGTTTAAAGTAACTAACTAAAGTGTTGCATTATGTTTTCTATCAATGCTGTGGTTGTACACTGATTTTTGGTACCATGTCTGATATGCTGTGCAGTTTTGCCAGAGTGTATAGAGCATGTTGGACAGAAACAGGCTAATTAATGTACAGTCCCTCCAACACACACTCACACACAAACAGAATAATGGAAATTGCCAGAGAAAGCCACTGGAAAGTTGCCATGTAATGATTCAACCTGACAAAATGATTCAGCGTTTTGTGTGGCCTCATTCAAACCAAGGCAAAGATTATAAACTGCCTATAGTATAATACAAAAGATATAAGCTGTATCTTTGAGCTTTGATACCTTTGATAATCTCAGTGAACAGCTGCACTTCGGGGATCCAGCGCAGGCCCAACAACAGTTTCAAACAGTGGACAAAGTATGTAGTGGAAAACTGGCAGGCTCCAGTGAAAACACATCAGCGCCACACAGGACAAGCGTTGTGCAGATCTAAAGTCTATTGTAGCCACACTGACAGATGGCAGATGCACTGTGATGGCTGGATTGATAAAAAAAACAACTACCCTAACCGTGACAGGAAGCTGCCAACATCAGCAGGTCACAGCAAACACGAAAAACACACTGAGGCATATGGAGAGATTCCACGTAAACAAGGCTGGGTCGATACTGGAAAGAGTTTTGAATGTGTTCATGAGTGTCATAATGTGGATTGTTGTCAGTCTAAAAATAACACAAGAAGTGAGTAAGATCACATCTGCGGGTTTGAATTTTCAGCGATTTGCTCAAACTGCTGTTTGTGTACTTCTGGTTACGGTTTATTGGTATACCTAGAATAAAAAGAGTACTACAGATAAAGTTACCATTATTAATGTCTCTATCTGCTACATAAGAACAGCTAAAAATACTTAAACTGTCCACTGCTGCTTTTCTGTAGTTGCATATGCAGTAGAACATCAGGTTGTGAGCTGAAATAGATTTTGAGATGGTTGTTGACATGTCTCTTTTCAGGGTGGTGAATGTATTGCTGTGAAACACTATATTTTATTGATCAAAGAATGTATGATGCTGAGCAAGTTCTTTTCTTTTCCTTACCTTTCTGTTTATGACATCGACATTGCATGGTTTGCTTTTTGACGGGGCTGCGTACACACAAACACCCACACACAAACACACACACACACTCACATAGATGTAAACCAGGAAACACTTGTGCCTAGTCGTAGCTTACAACCATGCTCAGCATCAATGTCATATGGGGAAAAAAAGAACGCCACATCATGCTTGAATGTCTTCAAAATGCTTTGCTTTTCACTCTTCTATTTTGTTCTTTTCCTTGTTTTCCTGCACCCTGTCCCTCATTCTAGCCCTAGACTCAGGTAAGAAAAGAGTAGTAGTAGTAGTAGGAAACATTAGTTTTGAATGGTGTCCCTCCCCCTGTGATCTTACACCCATATATCCTTTAACCCAAACCGAGAGCCACCCCTTGTAAATTGGCGTTATCCAGTGTTGCTGTTTGTTTGTGGTAGCAGATTTTGTCACTTTGTTGCTGTTTCGTGATCACCATTCATCGTATTTTCTCATCCGTCTAACAAAGTCATCATATCTTGCTACAGTTGTGTAATAGACGCAATCTTGCCGGAAATGAGAAAATCAAAGCAACACTTGTGTTTTGTGATGTTATGAAAACCTGACTTTTCTTTAGTTTGAGTTGTATGGACTAATCCCCCAACTTTTTTGACTTGTTCTTAAGTGGCACTTTATTTATTTTTTTGCAGTGCCACTAAGTGTAACTTCCAGGGATCAAACACATCAGTTTATTCAAAACCCGCTCCTTTTATCCATCCTGTTTACATTTTAGTAATTGGAGATGTCCCAGCAATATTTGGGATGATTCAGGATTTTCAATCACGGTTTGCAGAGATGGAAAACCACCATTTAGAAATGTCTGACATACATCGAGGACAAACACTTGATCGCACATACGTATATGCATTCATGCACTAAAACACATGTATATACATGGAGATGTGAGACAGAAAAGACAGAAAGACAGAAAAAAAAAATTAGGATAATGGGAAGTGCAGCTTACAGAAAGGCAGACAGATTTATCAACAGTAAAATGAATGGAGTGGTGTTGAAAGAGGAAGGAAGGCGAATGAGAAGGGTGGGGTAAGAGGAACAAGGCAAGTAGGAGAAAAAGAAAAAAAAAACCTCCTCTATTGAGAGAATTGAAGGTTCAACTTCACTGTAGAGTAATAACAACATGACTCTGAAATGGAAACTGTAAAGAGAGGAAGAGATGATGGGGCAGCATTGTAAAGAAGAATGCTGGAAGGTGCCATGACAGGAAGACAGACAGAAATCAGAGCAAAGAAGGGGGGAGGAAAAAGCAGGAGGAGTGAGCACGGCTGTTGAGTGAAGAGATGAGGATAGACAGAATGAGAAAGAGGAGAAAGCTGTGAAGAACAAACAGAGTCCATCCGACAGCAGTAGAGAGAGGGGGGGGGGGGGGTCAGCGCTGTGCTTGCCATGCCAGCGAGTCCATTCAGGCAGTACAGAGTTGCTTGGTAACTTCGATGGAGGGGTAGGCAGGCTGTGCTGAATAAAGGGCTTCTCTCTGTGCTGAATGGTGTGCCCACTCAAACACGCTGAGCTCTGCATTTTCTCCCCCTCGCTGACCCATTCTCGCCCCCCCCCCCCCCCCCCCTCTCGCGCTCACACACACACAACACATCAGTACTCACATACAGTATAGCCTTTGGGAAAATAAGTTGCAGAGTTGTCAGTTTTGTCTCTATGGATGTATCTTTTTGAGAGCCTTTGATACTGTAGCGCACAAACACATACATAAAACTCATTATATACTATATAATACACACAAACGCGCACACAATGCAAAGCACATGAAGGGAGTGTAACTGTGTTCGTACGAGCGTTTTGGCTCAGCTGCACTGATCAAATCCCTGTTGCAAAAACAGCACAAGGAAAAAAAAACAAAACTGAAAGGACTCACCGACAGCACCGCATTGAGCTGCAAAAAATAGGCACACATCACCACAAACACAGCCATAAAGCAGACTGGAGAAAAGACCAGCTTTCCTTTTGTAGTTTGGTGCTCTGAAACAGGTCTGGGTCAGCTGCTAATCTTAGACTAAAGCGATGTCAGTCTTCAGTGTTGTCAACTCAAACTCTAGTTGGATTAAACACTTTCAAACACTTTTGGGTAAATCTAATTTCTTTTAATGTCATTCTTGTGATTCTTAGACTCCCACCTGCCAGCCAGGTGCTAATACTTACAGTCCACTAATCTGTCATATTTCATCAATTAGACACAACTAGTTACATCTGTGATGCGCACCAACCACGCCTTCATATAGAAACAGTCGTCTGTGCCTTCTTTTGGTCTGCCCACTTTTCTTCTCCTCTATCTCTTAATGCAAACAAAGCTCATTTCCATCTCTGAATAACCTGCTGCGGTATCTTACCCTCGCCCAAATGCGGGCTCTTCCACCTCTCTCTATTTTCCACCTTTGGACTCTCTCTGTCCACTAAGTAAAAAAAAAAAAAACTGGTTCCCTGGAGGTTGCATGTAGTAATGGATTCCTTGCTTTTTGTTTTATGTCATGTTCCCCTATCCGTCACTTGTTGTTGCCCGCGGCGCTGGGTTGCGTGGTAACATGTAGCCTCCGCTCCTTCAGTTCGGATAGGTCCAACACACTCAACCGGAGCTCCTTCGCCCGCGACAGTATGATGATTGAAGAGATTCTCGCCCCCACAAAGGACACGGTAAGACTTATTTTTCATCTTCCTTCTTGTCATCTGTTTCTTTCTCGGTCGTTCTTGCCCTTTCTTTACTCTAACTACACTCAACCTGCTTCTCTTAGTCTCTGTTGACTCTTTCCTTACGTTTTATCTTTATCTTTATTTAGGTACTTAAGCGTTTATCTCTTATTACGTCATCAAACTCTCTCGCATCTCTTCTTTTCTTTCTGGTGGAAACACAGCCTGGGTAGGATTAAAAACGAGAGCAATGTAGATTTGCTTGTCTTGCACAAAGGTCGTAACATAAGCAGTGTTGATGTCATGCTCGTGTTTGCCAAAGTGCTGAGGGTGAGTGTATAGCACCTTGAGGAAGAGTTTACTCAAAGCTAAGGGCTTCGGGAGGCCCCCCTTGCTTTCTCATGGAAAAGCGCAGAGCTCATCCTGCCTGTTCAACACTTGTTTTAGTGGTCAGGAGCTAAAACAGAAACAGTAACCTCTTGTATTATAAACAGTATTAGTAGTCTAACCTACAGGTTCAATGACATCAGCCAAAACCTCAAACTATACATGGCCAAAATATGCGCTTACCTCAACACTCCCTTTTCACAAACATCTTGACACCCAAACAACTTTTCTTGTGCCAAAGAGCTCTCCGTTAGATTGGTGTTATATCTCCATGAAAATATACAGTATATAAGGTTGAATTTTTTAATTTTAGTGCTGTAGTACTATAATCTGCTACATCTGATAGGTGAGATTTCAGTTGCAGTCACATCTGCTACAATTCATAGTGAGATAGTTTGTATTAGATGCCTATATCGTTGGACCGTCTCATTTTCACGGAGATAAGATCATGTTTTCTTCGGTGGAAATTGAATCCTTCAGCAAAACAAAGCACCATAAATACATTTCTATGGGCCACACAGTGCCTCCAGTATGATTTCTAAACTGGCTCTCTTCTCCCCTAAGCTTCAGAGTGTCTGTAAAGACATTTCCTACTTGGTTGACCCACTCAATAAGGTATAAAGCGTTGATGGATGTCTGACTCATTTGTCAGTTGTGTTGTTTTTCAGTCACTGTCACCAGTGGTTCAGCTCACATCTCTCTTGAGTTTTGTCATTGTATATCTGTTTGTTTTGGGTCTGTTCCAATCTCATCTCATTCAATAGTGTTGGTCTGTGTTTAGTAAATGGACGTTCCCATGATACTCTCAGTGTATATGAGTTCCTGTGTTTCAGTGTTCACATAAATAACGATTTATTAAAACTGCTTGCAGTCCTGATTTTCAGGCTCCATGATGGTCATGTTATCAGCTCATTGCATGTCATACCAGATTTTTAAAAAAGGAGGGATGGTCATAGATAACTTTTGTTTTTTGTCTTTTTTCATGGTGTAACTCTGCAGCTTATGATTTGAATGATTTATCTACTGTCATTCTTTCATCTCCTCCCTCTCAATCTTTTTCCTTTTTGCTTCTTCTCACCTATTCCTCATGCTCCTCTTTATTCACCTTTTCACTCTTTCTCTGCTCATAAATGTGATCATCTTTTACACCTGCCTCTTCTCACCTCATCATCTATCTCATCTCTTCTTCATCTGCTCCTCCTTTTTCCCAGCACTTGGCTGTGACCAGAGACTACAGCTCGGAGAGTATGCGGCGCTACAGCTGGACTCCGGACACCGTGGACCACAGCCACAACACTGTGTCCAGCCCCATTCACTCTGGGTAAGAACAGCTGATCTGTCTCATCTGATGTGTCCGGATATGCTTACAAGCATGCACACGTTTTGGATGGTAGCTCAATACAGACACATACACTGCACGTACGATTGCAGAAAACATTTTATATGCTTACTGCACACTACTGTCGTGTTGTCTTTTGTTTTCTCCCAAAGAGTCAATATTCAGCAAAGGCTGCAGCACTGATGCAGGCAAGGTGCAGGGCTGTGGGATTTCTGCAGTGCTGCTACTGTACACATGACATTACAGCAACAAAAGACAAAGTTCATCCTCTAACGTTGATGTCACCCTCATTTTCACTGACAAACTATTTCTACCATTGCAGAAACAAAGTGCTGAGTCTGTTTGAGCTCATAGCAAAGTGGCTCATGTGTTTTCATTTGAATAAACTGATAAGATTTTGCTCTCATGTCATTCACATAATTTGAATATATGGCGTTATAAAATGATGTATGCTCTTTAGTAAATGGTGCTGTTTTTGCGCAAAAACATCATGCATCATATCTTTGGTGATACTACTGTTAAATGGAAATATCAGAAATAAATAGCAGGATCTGTCATGTCAAGTGTTGGTTCTTTTAGGTTCCTATTTTCACTCATTGTCATGTGTTTGTCTATGTATGTGTTATTTTGTTCATTGTCATTTTTTCCTCAACGTGTTTTGTTTTCTGTTTCCCTTAATTTTCCACCCATATCTGTCAGTCCTCAGTAGTTATTACATATCCCAACAGTGATTGTGAAACTTTGATACTAAATCTAGGTTTTGGGGGTTTGCCTCCTGCATTGTCTCCATGTGTTTATTTTACAGCTTCTCCTCCCCGCTCCCTCAGTATGACTCCAGGTGATGACTGAGTTCGCTGCTTTCACCCGTGACGCCGCTCAGTGATGTCACTCGCTCCTCCACCTCTGTCTCCCTCTCCTCTCGTCACCCTCTCTTCTCCCCCTTAGCCCTTTCTACTCCTTCAGCCTGTGCTCGTCTCATCCGTGTGTGTGGTCTGGTGTTTCATTTGCACTGCCTAGATCTTAGAAGTGTGAAGTCAGCGTGTATGGGAGTCTTTCATTGATGTGCCATCTTTCTCTCTCGCAGAGCACATTAAAATAAATCTTTCCCAAAACTTTACAGGGAGTCTGCTATTTGCAACATATATGGAATTCATAGAAAAAAAACAACTAAACAGAACATAACACAACACTTGTAGTCAAAGGAGGAGTTTTTCTATGCCTGCACCCTACTACATCCTCACTTTTACTTGTGTCATAATATTAATGGGATGCTCTTAATTTCCCATCACATGGGACCCATCACATATTAATCACATTAACCCTCTCTTGGTGAAACATTTGTGCAGGTGTTTAATATTTGATCACTGAATGCTGCTCTAGAGGAGCTGAAACTTTGGCAACTATCTCACCTTAAGCCTCCGAACAGGAAACTAAACTTTCTGCAACTTCATTAGCACCCTGTTTAGTTTCACACGTATTTTAATGTTCCAAATTGAGGCAGATAAAGGTGAGAACTGCCAGTTTTCAGAACTCGAAGCATCTTTTTCCTTCTCTGTAGTTCTCTCTCTTGCTCTTTCTCTATTTTTGTTATTTTCTCTCTTTTCCTTTCCTTGTTTGGGTGTACAGTGATCACAGCATGGGAATCGTCCTCCTCACTTGTGTCCGTGGTATGACTTCTCTCTATCTTTCTTTCTTTTTTTTCTTTTTTTCATCCTCTAACATTGTTCTTTTTCCTCTGGTAGGTTCTTAGTCAGCTTCATGGTAGACGCCCGCGGTGGTTCTATGAGAGGCAGCCGCCACAATGGCATGCGCATCATCATTCCCCCCAGGAAGTGCACAGCACCCACACGCATTACCTGTCGCCTGGCCAAGAGGCATAAGCTGGCCTACCCCCCACCCATGGTGGAGGGAGAGGGGCTGGTCAGCCGGCTGGTGGAGGTCGGGCCAGCTGGGGCTCAGTTCCTCGGGTAGGACCCTTGAGAGTTTGTCTCTGTGTTGATGAGTTGCAGTTTTAAGCAGACCAGTTTCAAATCAAAGGGGATACTTGTTAATATCTACTTAAAATATCATGACTTAGAGAATGGTTATGTATTGCTAGTGCAGCTAATTAACAAATCATGAAAGAAAACTTCTCAGCTGATCAACCATTTCCTCTAACTATCTTTCATTCTTTCAGTCCCGTGATTGTGGAGATCCCTCATTTTGGGTCCATGCGGGGGAAAGAGAGGGAGCTGATTGTGTTGAGGAGTGACAATGGTGACACGTGGAAGGAGCACCAGTCTGATGCCAGACCAGAAGACCTCACTGACCTGCTCATTGGGATGGATGAAGGTAAAAGATCAGTTTTTCAGTATGGTCCAATATTTAACAAAGACAGCTATTTAGTCCACGGTATGACTGAATGGATGAAGGTGAACTGAACCACTCGAGTAGAGCTATACTACATAACCCAGGGCTATATATGCTGATGACTGATGACACTCTGATTCTCCTTTTTTATCTAAGCTGTTTAACCCTTTTAGTGACCTTTTTATAATGAAACTAACCAAAATGTCTTATCTCAGTAGTACTGTACATTTACATGCATTTATACAGTCATAATTTGTATTCAGTGACTTTTTACGTACAAAAAAACCATTAAATGTTTCTTGAAAGCATGTTAATGAAAGTAATCTTTTGTTGTTGCCTGCTAATCTCTTCTTAACAGAGCTGGACAGCCCTGCTGAGTTGGAGAAGAAGCGCATTTGCCGCATCGTCACCAGAGATTTCCCTCAGTATTTCGCCGTGGTGTCGCGGATCAAGCAGGAGTCAAACCACATGGGTCCTGATGGAGGCATGCTTTCCAGCAGCACTGTGCCAATGGTCCAGGCCTCTTTCCCTCAGGGTGCACTCACCAAGAGGATCCGTGTTGGCCTGCAGGTACAGCACGACTCCTTGGATCAGCTCAAATTCAACCTGCTCAATGACTCAGCTGTATTTCTTGCAAATGCCATGCAATGACCAATTATTTATTTATACCTGACCTATTTTTGGTTGAATATTTGATTCTGCCTGACATGCCTTCATTTGATGGAAAGTTCAGGAGAGGTTTGACCGAACCTGAGATTTAATTAACAAACATACACAGTTTTCATCTTCTCCATCCTTTCTCTGTCTTCCTTTGTGTTTTTTTTTTTTTTTTGTTTAGGCCCAGCCTGTACCTGATGACATGGTGAGGGCGGTGCTTGGGAACAGAGCCACCTTCAGCCCCATCGTCACTGTGGAGCCCAGGAGGAGGAAGTTCCACAAGCCAATCACAATGACGATCCCTGTCCCACCTAGATCAGCAGAAGGCCATCCCAGCGGCCACCGAGGCGACTCTGCACCCTGCCTGCGTCTGCTCTGCAGCATCACAGGCACGTCTTGAGATAACTAGAGCATGACATTACGTTTTAGGTACCTCTAACCAAACTGCATCCTCAGGACTTGCCTTTAGTTGAGTTTTAAGTAATTTGAAAAATTATTGTAAAATTAAATGCTGATTGTATGTCCTTTGTGATTCCAGGCATATTTATTCACCCATTTATCACACATGAAACAGAGTTAATCACTCAAGAGTCGCTATAGCTGTGGGCCCATCAGGCCCACTTTGATGTCAAAAGCCACTGGTCGATAGAATGAAGATGAAGAACTGAGAAGATCAAAGGATGAGGATTATAAAAGCTAGAACACTGGTTAGGCTGGAAAGGGAGTGAGCTCATCTTTTTGCCCTTGTTGCATGCAGGAGGAACGTCCCCTGCCCAGTGGGAGGACATCACAGGGACCACACCACTCTCCTTTGTAACTGATTGCGTCTCCTTCACCACAAATGTGTCGGCCAGGTGAGACACACACTTAAATGCCATGTAGTGAATTATGTTCATACATATGTTAGAGCTACAATAGTTTGTTGATTGTTTAAGCCAATTATGACTGCTGGAGCAAATTAGGTAATTAATGGGATTGATCGGTTTGATGGGCATTTATTGGAACAATATAAACAATGCAATTTACTGTTGGGATTATTAAATACTTTATGTACTATATTGATCTATTAGGCTGTGTCCTCACAAAAGGCCAAAAAGTTCAGTCTCAGTCTCATGTCTCTTAGTTTAATTGCGAGTTGGACACAAAAGCAGTTTCTTGCAGTTAGAAATGAAATGCATATTTGTCCTCCCGCCCTGGAGGAAACAGAAGGCAAATCCAGGGAATTTTAGATCACCGCCAGCAGATACCACAGTAAGCCTCAAAATGGTGACAGTGCAGAAACACAGAGCAATGGAAAGTTGGCAGTGAATCCTGAAATCTATCACAAGAGAAAAACTCAAATTACTGTCAGTTGACAACTTACATTAACAAAATTTTACTTTTCTTCTGATCTATGCCTGTATGTCTGACTCTATATGTTACTGGCTGACATCAATCTGTCTATTAGATTAAAAAAAAGAGAGACTTGGTAATAGTGTTTTTTTTCTCTGTAGCCCTCTTTACTAACAGGGTTATACTTCATACAAAGTCACATCAACCATTCATTGTTGAGGCATGTTTAGTAATAAGGCTGCTAAAATGACCCCAGCAAGTGAACTTTTTGGTTACAGTACGCAAAGTCATGAACTCTTTCTAACTAGATTGGAATCATGTGGCGAGTGTGTGGTCTGATATTAACAGAGTACCCTTTGGTGATCTGTAATTAGATTACTACACAGCTGTCATGTGCCTGTGTTCACCCTTCAAAGAAATAACCCAGCTCGTTTGATTTATTACCTAAGATGTTCACTCGCATTACAGTATTGCAGCCCTATGAAATGTGTGATACAAGAATGGCTTCAATATGCAGACTTCTAAAACTTCAAGCAGTTGTAAATAATCGTTACATTAGGCAAATTGTTTTCTTTGCTGACTTCCAGATTTTTCCTCTTCTCTTACCTCCGATCTTTCCAGGTTCTGGCTCGCAGACTGTCACCAGATTCCTGAGACGGTGAGTCTAGCGTCTCAGTTATACCGGGAGCTGATCTGCGTGCCGTACCTGGCCAAGTTTGTGGTGTTCGCCAAGATGAACGATGCTATTGAGGCTCGGCTGCGCTGCTTCTGCATGACAGACGATAAAGTGGACAAGACCCTCGAGCAGCAGGAGAACTTTGAGGAAGTGGCCCGCAGCAAAGACATTGAGGTGGGGTTGTGTGCTGATGCGGATGTGCAAACACTGTAATGCAGTAAGAGGGTCTAATATAGTACATTATTGACATGCTAAACAACACCAATTTCATCAGTCTCATCTCCAGAATGTGTTTAAGTTGTTGTACTAACTTTTTGGTCAATGGACATCTGTAGGTTCTTGAGGGTAAACCTATCCATGTGGATTGCTATGGCAACCTGTCCCCTCTGACCAAAAGCGGGCAGCAGCTGGTTTTTAACTTCTTCTCCTTCAAGGAAAACAGACTTCCTTTCAACGTGAAGGTAGAAAATTTATCTTTATCACCATCTCTGTCTGCTACCATTTACTGTGTATGTAATTCGCTTTGGCATCCTTTGTAAATATGCCCTACTGATTAAATTATGTCAGAAATGATCATCCTCTTCATATTAGCTGACATTCATTTGAACAGTAATTTTCTTTTGCACAGTCTGACGCATTGTCAATAGCAGGAACATTAGATAACACTTTATACAAATTTCCTGAAAGTTTTCTGAGTAACTGTTCAATTTGAGGACATTTTACTGAAAGGCTGCTGAAAGTGTTAAATTGGTTGCATGCTGATATGTTGTTTGACACAGAAAACTACTTCTGTTAAAGAATTGTTCAGAATCAAATTTATTGAGAATTTTTGTAAATTAAGAACTACATTCAAACCTAAATATATCGAGTGGGCACTTACCAACAAAACCTACATAACACTTTTTTTCCAATTTTTGAAATAATTTGTACTAAATTGCACCACCCTGTTTGTAAAATGTCCTAAAGATTAACTGTTGAATACCTGCAAGTTAAGCCAAAGATTTCCAGGAAATTATTATAAAATTAAGAAACCTTTCAAATAAAGCATTAAAGGAAATTAAAATGGTACAGTCTCATATTGTAGAATCAAGTGAAAGTGACTAATATGAATCTAGTCTTTTAGACATACATGCAGACTGACAGATTAAATGCATTCTGTCTGTCACATCTTTAGGAATGTGAAATAGGTTGGCTTAGAAAAACAGAAATTTCTACACCTGGATTAAGGAAAAGCAGCTTTTTTCCCCCACAGTTTTCACTTTGCAGGTATAAGACTGCTTGTTACGCTCAGCTCATCAGTTGGTTTTGCTGTCTTCTACAGATCAGAGACATGGGCCAAGAGCCATGTGGCCGTCTCTCCTTCCTGAAAGAACCAAAAACCTCTAAAGGTCTTCCACAGACTGCCATATGCAATTTGAATATCACACTGCCAAACCACAAGAAGGTAGGCTCATGATGGTTGAATAGTTCATTCTTTTAGGCCATATCATATCATCTACATGTAAATGAAATTTAGAGACAGATAGCTATGTTGTCCTGACATCAAAAAGGAGCCATTGAACTTCATTTGGTTTAGAAAGGACTGCCTGCTGCTTGTGTCTTTTATTACTGTTTTAAAAGCCTGTGCCAGTCCTAAGACCCCACAGCGTACACATACAGCCACACATGCATACCTTGCCTTGTTCTATTGCCTGGCTCACTGTGGGTACATACGAATTATGCAAAAAAAAAGGACACTATTCATTTGTTTCTTTGTTGTGGTGGTGATTGATCACACGAAACTGTAATTGTTTTGCTTTTGCTTTTGTTATTTTGCCATTTATTTAATTAATCCCATAGATTTTTTCTGATGCCTTCTGTTGTTTTTGCTGCTCCATTTTCATCCCCTGAATTTTATTTCCACCTCCCCGCTCACTATAACGTCCCTGCTCTCCATTGTGTCATCTCTCTCCTCTCCTGCAATGCATCTTGGAATACCACAGGATATGGAGTCTGATCCTGATGATGAGGTAAACAGATTCTTCATCATCACATGGAACTGCTTCTTCTTTGTGGTCTTTTCTGTTGGCTTTACTGCAGATGCTGTAGTAAATATGTGTGTCGCAAATATATTTTTTGTGCTGTACAGTACCTTGGTGTGGAAGAGGCTTCTGACTGCTCGCGTTATTTTACACAGCTGTGTCTTTGCTGAAGTGACCCCATGTAGTGCATGAGTGGAAATGGCAATTTCTTTAATTAGCAAGGATTTATTTATTGTCTTCATCCCAAGTCCAGTGGAGCCAATTGCTATACACCTCGGCTTCTTTGTCATCTCTATCTTCCTTTTCATACATGTTCAACAGGAAATCACCATCTCTCCATCCTTACTATTAACTCAGGAAGTTTCATACAGGACTATGGTATCTTTTGTCAGCTAAAGATGAAAGCCTAACCCTTATCATTTATCCACTTGGTCATTGTTTTGTTGTATTTAGAGGTTCCCCTCTTCACCCTTGTCCTTGGCTTGTCTGTTACACAGAATACTAACACTCTCAGCTGCATGCCAGAACATTTATATGACAATTTAATCAAAGGGAGATAAGGATGTTTTCATGTTTGAGTCTATACACTATATGTAGTGACCCTAGGTGTTATTTATTGGACGATTCTACAAAATCCAACTTTTTGAACAATCAGTGCCAACAGGTTAAGTACTCCAACAATAACCACACATTGCAACTACAGTAGAGCTGCAATGATTAGTCAATCAATCAATTAGTCAATTAGTTGATCAACAGAAAATATATCAGCAACGATTGATTGATAATTGATTTATTGTCATTTTTTTAATCAAGAAGTCAGAAGATTTGCTGTTTTCAACTCCTCAAATTTGATGATTTAATGCTTTTCTTTGTCATACATGATTGTAAACTGAATGTCTTCGGGTTTTAGACTGTTGGTTGGACAAAACAAGACATCTGAAGACATCAACTTTGACTCTGTGAAATTGCATTGCACATTTTTCACTGACATAGGTCAAACATACAGTATGATTACCGTATGGTTATGGTTTTGCAAAAAAAAAACTTGGTTATGGTCTGCAAAAGATTCTAGTCATAGTTTAAAAATTGATTACATCGTAGATCTGAGAAGGACACAAACGGGTCACTGGCATGCAGACACACTAGACCCATATTCATTACTCCAGCCTTCACACCTTTTTAATTTTCACCTTGTTACATAAAGGGCACTCTTGGCACTGAATGTTGGCAAGTATTGTAAGTCACGTTCTGCAGGATTGTCTAAAATGAACATAATTCCCAGAGACTGGGCTGAATATCTACCATTGTCCTAATATTGAAATTGACACAATTACTACTATTCGTATCATTGTAATTTGAATAAGGTGTACCATGTCATCACATTTGATGAAGATTTGAAGAGCACATCTTCATCATGAGAGGACAGTTGTTTAACATACTGTACCTAACTGGAAGTTGGATTTTTTATATGCCTACCACTTGCTACAGTAGGCCATACAAAGCACATATCATCTGTAGTTATTTCATTGCAATGACATTGAGAAATGCAGTGAGTGAAGAGATGCAGGGAAACAGTCCATTACTCTCCAGAGGAGACACTACAATACACCTGCAGTGGCTCCTTGTGCCAGTACTAACCGCATGTACTGATTGACTAAAAACAGGATTATCCATGCTCTACAGTATCTAAATGAACAAATTAACTTTATTATTGAGACCTAATTTTGATAGATTAGAATCACATTTCATCATATTTTTTATGTTAAAGCATCTTTTGTTCTTTTTTGTTTGTTTCAGACTGAAAAGCCAGAACGACGTCATACCTTTGCCTCCTTAGCTTTGCGTAAGCGCTACAGCTATTTGACCGACCCAGCAGCGAGTGAGTTTCCCATTTTTACTTACATGAAATCCTTTAATTGTTTTTAGATATTTTTGTAAATTTAATTGTAGTTTTAGTGTTTGATGGTCCCTTTATACAGTGTATATATTTTAATATACCCATAGTATAGAAAGAGATCTACATGACAAAACTTGTTTATCAAATCATTTATTCTCTTCACCCGACACATACTCTTCGATCATCTGTCAGTCATCAAACATTTGCATGGATTACTGTGTGTTACGCTTTGCTTACCCATCCCATTTTGACAAAAAAACTCTCTGTTTCAACTGTTACTTTGTTTTACATTTGTGGAAACACCGGGATTACAATGTCTGTCTGTTCATTTATCATTTGGACAAAAAATGTTTTAATTCATGTTGAATAAAAATATTCTTTTTAATTGTTCTCATTCTTTTAGTGGCCATTTCACTCTTATTGGCTTTATGATTGTGTGCGGCTGTGTATATTAATGTGGAACAGGTTGCACTTTACATGAACTTGTTCTCCCTACTGTGAGACTATGTTAAAGCCAGCATTTTTCTACAATTTAACATTTTTGGTATTTAAAAAAGATTGGCATACTTTTCCATCCAACCATTATATATTTTAGTGGCAGTTTTAATTCTGCACAGAAGTTTTACCAATTCTGAGGTACTGTCAATGTCTTGTTTTATCATTACAGCCTTGTCCATTGCGTCTTTTGTAAAAAAATATATATATATATGTTAACATTGATTTAATATGATTCAAAATATATTCATAGGTATGAAATCAAATGCATAAATGGCTGATATACTGTTACTTTTTTGTGAAGTGCAACCTCATGTTTTATTTTAAGTCATGACCAAACAAGTAAAGTGATATTTTTTTATTGATTGTATACACTTGTGGGGTCATCTCTGGCATTGAAAATGAACCAATGAAAGGATAAACACATGTCAATCAAACATGTACAGTAAAAGGCACTGTTGCAAGGAGGCAAATAGATTAAGCACATCAAAAGTCAATGGAATTGTATTTTTTGTTTATCATGTCACTTTTTGTCATCTCTACCATATGTCAAGCATTTTTGTTCCTACACATGGTCCATTCTTATTGGGTGTATTTTGTCATTAGTCATGGATTTTAGATTACCACTTGTCATGTCATCCTGGGTTTTTGAATAGGGGCCTTTCTTACATTTCATGAGTAAAATTTTGACTTGCTGCTATGAATAATGCTGTTTCTGACTGACTCAAATTTCTCTTTCTGGTTTTTATGTTTTATTTCAAATTATTTTACGTTACATTTTATGTTTACTTCTTATTGCTTTTGATTTAAATTATTGTGGAAGAAACAACTGATCGAAGCCCGCAGAGAACACAGCCTTCTAGCTACCCTCACAAACCTGTCTTTTCAACGAGATCTTATCAGGCGTGGTCGCCTGTTCCTGTCGCCGTCCCTGGCCAAGCCAAGTCTGGTTTTGGCTCCCTCTCCAGTTCGTCATCCAACACGCCCTCTGCCTCTCCACTAAAGTCTGTCTGGTCCATCAACTCTGCCTCCCCAATCAAGACCAACATCCCTGGATCACCTGCCTCCTCTGTCAAGTCAGTTAGTGACATGGCTTCGCCAATCCGATCTTACAGAACCATCTCCTCTCCAATAAAAACTGTAGTCCAGCAGGCCCAGTACCCAGTCCAGGTCACCCCCAGTCCCCTGGCCTCACCAGGGAAAAGTGCCCCAGACTCTATATCAATGAAAGGACTGGCAGCATTGTCTGCTAGGACCTCCCCTATAAATACTTGTGGAGGAGGAAGCCCTCTTCTTGAGAGAACATCTATAGCCATGACTCCTCCAACCTCTCCCAAATCTTCTCTGAGTATGTTCAGTTCACCCCTGCCATACAAGACCGTTATGGGGGGCTCGAGTGGCACGGCATCTTCCTCCTCACCCATAAAAACAGTCCCTGGTCTCTCCTCTGTTCGTTCCTGTGCCTCAGATGTGTCAGGCCATGCAAGGAACCTCTTCTCTTCTCTTTCATCACCACTTAAATCCAACGCCTCTCCAAGTGCTGCAGCTCTGATCAATGGAACTGTGTCGCCTACACAATACCGTGCCTCATCACCAACATCTCTTCTCACCAGCAGTCTGCAAGAGAGAATACAAGCAACAACCAATGCTGCAACAACAAGTGTCAATGCAGCCTTTGATGAGGTTGAAAAAACATTTAATTCTTGTTCTGCAGGCTATGGCACCTTGAAGTCCTTGTCCTCTTCTGCATCCTCCTCATATCAGTCCATTAGATCATCAGCTTCTAATTCCCTTTACGCCTCTCTAAGGTCTCCTCCTAATGCCACCACTGCTGTAACGTCCAGCACAATGACTGTCCCTGTGTACTCTGTTATTAATGTGCTGCCAGAACCCCAGTTTAAAAAGCTGCCTGAGGTGTCCAAGTCAGCTGCTGCCCTTCTGTCCCCTCGGAAGATGATGCCTGCTGAGATCAATCCTCAGTTGCAGTCTTCCTTTGTTAGAACTCTTTCCCCTGTCAAATCCCCTCTTTTCTCTCCTGCTCTGAAGTCAAACACTACTTCACCACTGTCATCCAGCCAAGAGATTCTGAAGGATGTAGCTGAAATGAAAGAGGACTTGATACGAATGTCAGCCATTTTGCAGACAGACCCAAATTCCACAGCCAATAAAGGATTTCAGTCTGATTCTCCCAAAGAGGCTAAGATAGAAGATGAGGAGCCATATAGGATTGTGGAGAAAGTAAAACAAGATTTGGTAAAAGTGAGCGAAATTCTGACTAAAGACGCTGTGAAAGATGGTAGGGTTTCCCTGGCAAGGGGTTCCTTGGATGACATACACTTCTCAAAAGTACCTGTTGAACAACCACCAAGCAACTGGAGCTATCCGCCAAGATATGAGACTGTGGTTCCTCAAGCCAAATCAAAAACAATACCAGATAGAGATTTCAATCTTTCTAAAGTAGTTGACTACCTGGCCAATGATGTTGGTAGCAGCTCTTTCTCCAAAATGCATGACACAAAGCATAAAGCAGATGAGGGCAAGAGAGAAGGAGAGGGCAAGGAGAAGCAGAAACGTGTCCTAAAACCCACCATAGCAGTTCAGGAGCATAAGCTCAAAATGCCTCCAACAAACATGCGCTCTTCAGCTTCAGACAAAGAGATCAGTAAAGTAGCAGATGCGCTTTTCGGAGCAGACACTGTGCTAGAATCCCCGGATGATATCTCACATGAACAGGATAAAAGCCCCCTCTCAGACAGTGGCTTTGAGACAAGGAGTGAAAGGACACCCTCTGCACCTCAGAGTGCAGAAGGAATGGGCCCCAAGGCCCCTTTTCAGGATATTCCAGTTCCCCCAGTGATCACTGAGACTAGGACTGAGGTTGTCCATGTCATCAGGAGCTATGAGCCCCCAGAGGATAACAAACAACCTGCAATGGAGGATACACATCCTGTCAGATATATTGATTCTGATTCTAAAGGGCATCTTAATCAAACTACATTAACTCCAGAACAGAATAAATGCTATTCAATAAAAGTCAGCCCTGATGAGGATCCAATGGGAAAAGGGATGAGGGTAAAGGAAGAGACTCACATCACTACTACCACCAGGATGGTGTATCACAAACCTCCTGGCAAAGAAACAGCATCAGAGAGGTGTGAGGAAACTATGTCTGTTCATGACATAATGAAGGCCTTTCAGTCAGGCAAGGACCCTTCTAGAGAGCTAGCGGGACTGTTTGAACACAAGTCTGGCAATGAAGAAACATCACAAAGAGGCCTCGAGGACATCAACTCTAAGCCTAAGGTTGAAAGAATAATTGAGGTTCACATTGAAAAAGGCAATAAAACAGAACCAACAGAGGTCATCATCAGAGAGACAAAAAACCATGCAGAAAAGGAAATGTATTACTATCCAGGGAATAGACAGGAAGATGAGGAGCCTGAAGAGTCACTTCCAGTGTACCTTGATTCCTCCAGAGTGAACACACCCATGTCACAGGAGGAAGATAGTCGCCCTAGTTCAGCCCAGCTCCTGGCAGATGACTCTTACAAAACACTGAGGCTACTTAGCCAGCAATCTGTAGAGTACAATGAGGACGAATCATCAGAGCTTAGGGGAGAATCTTATAATTTTGCAGAGAAAATGCTACTCTCTGAGAAATTTGACCAGTCTCATTCTGACACAGAGGAATATTTGAGAGATAGGTCTCGCTTCCACTCACCCGATAGAAGCAGTCACAGTGAGGGTAGATCAGTTGGGCCAAGGACAGAGTATGTTTTTAGGTCGTCGAGAAATGTGTTTGACAAATCAGGAAGAATGGCCAATGTTGATGATAACTTTGACAAACTGACACTTTTGCAGTATTCTTCTGAGCCTGGTAGCCCAAAGCAGTCTGTTTGGATGCGTGTGTCAGATGACATGCAGATTAAGGAGAGAGAACAACTTATGTATGAGGACAGAGTGGACAGGACTGTAAAGGAGGCAGAAGAAAAACTCAGTGAGGTATCTCAGTTCTTTCGAGATAAAACAGAACAGCTCAATGATGAGCTCTCATCTCCAGAGAAGAAATCTCGCAGACCAGACTTCAGGGAATCTCGGTCAGGGCCCAGTTCCACACACAGCAGTCCAGAGAGGTCAGCTTATAGGAATGGTGGTAGTGGGGAAGAGTGGAGCAGAGACAGGCTTAGAGACAGGTTCAACTCCAGTGATAGGAAATGTGCCAGCTTACCCAGCAGTCCAGAGAGGAGAGTATTACTACAGTACAGTGATTCAGATCCAAGAAAACAGGGAGACAGTAAATCACAGGGAAGCACAGGTGAAAGCCCTAAACCTTTTCAAATGTCTTCCTCCAAAGTCAGTGCAGTGAGGCTAAAGTTTGAACAAGAGGCTCAAAGGCCAGATAGGAGTCCTCAGGTTGGCCAAAATTCAAATCCTCCTATCAGGAAACTCCAGGAAAGTAAGCTACCTGTGTATCAGGTGTTTGCTGGTCCAAACATTCCAAAAACACCAGACAGTCCAGGAAACCAGAGAAGAGGTCTAGATAGTGATTCAAGTAAGTTCTCACCAAAGCATGATACCAGTGGAAAAGATCAGGAAGAGAAAAAGTTATTCAAAACATGGGAGAGCCAAGGGTATGGGAACTATAAACCCCAGTCCCCCAAACTATGTCACTCTATGAAAGATGGTAATAATAGTGATTCCCAAAGACAAGAAACCACCAAGAAAATTATCTACACAGAATTTGTTGTTCGAGAAAGTCCAAATAGCAATGATAGTCTAAAAAAAAACTCGGAATCAGAAATTCCTGTAAGAAAGCCATCTAATTTCTCAGAAAATCAGAAATCCACCTCTTTAAAATTAGATACCACTGTTGAAGCATATGAGAGGGCAGGGTCTCATATACCTACTTTAGCTAGAAATCGATTACACAGTAGTTCTGAATCCAACAAGTCTACTCGTGGATCATCAGTAGGAAAATCCACAGACTCATTAGACTATAGCCAGTCAAATGTAGTGTGTAATGGTGTTGATAGTGACCAAGTAGAGTATTTAGATCAAGTAACTCCTGTAGTTGTCACAGAGGGTTTCAAAGATATTAAACCCTTGCCTGTGTATGTCAGCATCCAAGTAGGAAAGCAGTACGAGAAAGAAACAGCTTCGGGGCAGCTGGGAACATACAAAAAAATTGTAAGCCATGAGAGTAGGACAGTGCATGAGACCAGGGGTGCATTTTACACTGTTAAACAAAAGCAATCTCCATCTCCTCAAGGAAGTCCAGAAGATGACACTCTAGAACAAGTGACATTCATGGACAGCTCTGGGAAGAGTCCTGTTACCCCTGAGACCCCCAGCTCAGAGGAAATGAGTCTGACTTCAAGAACACCAGAATCTGTGATAGGCTTCATGCCTGGCATGCCAAGCCCTATCCCAGAGGAGTCTGAGGAGGACTCAGGGAAGACCTTCATCTATAGGGAGCCTTCGAAGGAAAAATCTAAGCCAGCATCCTCAGAGAACCACAGTAAAAAGCAGGAAGCAGAGAGACAGAAGTCAAAGGAGAAAAGAGTGGCTTATATAGAGTTTCCGCCTCCTCCTCCTTTAGAGGCAGAGCAGTCAGACCCTGAGAAAAGGGGGTCATGTGCTTCTTCTGAAGCAGAGACAGAGATGATGGAGGTGAATCTCCAAGAGGAGCATGATAGGCACCTCTTAGCCGAGCCAATCATCAGGGTCCAGCCTCCATCCCCAATTCCCCCTGGAGCTGATAACAGTGACTCTAGTGATGATGAGTCTGTCTTCCACCCCATCCCTATCAAAAAGTACACCTTCAAAATGAAAGAGGAGGGAGAGAAACGCCTGAAACAAAAAAAATCAGAGAAGAACGGAAATAATAAGGAGTCTGGGATCAATGGTGTCGTAAAGGGGGAGGATGCTGACTTTGAGCAAAATGGCAATGACCAGTCAATCACTGACTGCTCCTTAGCAACTACTGCTGAGTTCTCCCATGACACAGATGCCACTGAAGTTGACTCCTTAGATGGGTATGACCTTCAGGATGAGGATGACGGACTGAGCTCGGATCCTAAAACATCTAGCCTGTCCAACGATGGAAAAACCACTGACCGCTCATTTAGTCAGTCAAAGCTTGAAGTGATAGAGGAAGAGAAATGTGAGGATGGGGGGGACAATGGAAAAACTAAAACCAGCACATCTTCAGCAAAAAGCAGTATAGATGAAAAAGATTATACCCTTGAAGGAAGACATCCAGATAGGCAGGTCTTTGGAGAAGACTACTTTGGCTACCAACTTGAAGAGGAGCTGAATTCAACCTTTAAAACTGTTGCCACAAAAAGCCTGGACTTTGACCCCTGGTCCACCAAAGGGAGTGATGATGGAGTTTTTGATTCCAAAACAAAAGAGGACGATCCCAAGCCCTTTGGTTTATCGGTGGAGGACAAATCACAGGCTACAACACCTGACACAACCCCTGCTCGAACACCGACTGATGAGAGCACACCGACTAGTGAGCCTAACCCCTTCCCTTTCCACGAAGGGAAGATGTTTGAGATGACCCGCAGTGGTGCTATTGACATGAGCAAGCGGGACTTTGTTGAAGAGAGACTTCAGTTTTTCCAGATTGGTGAGCATTCCTCTGACCCTATAACAGGGGAAAGGGGGAGAGGGGGCAAGATCCTGGGTGTAATTTCCTCTCAGTCAAAAACAGGGGCCACAGTAGATGGGAAGGTGAAGGTTATAGATACTACCACAGACAGCAGCACTACACCAACAACACCAGCAACAACAACAGCAAAATGCAGCCCTGCACAGCCTGGCAATGACACTGGCTATACCGGTACTGAAGCCCCCACCTGTGAAGCCATAGCTGAGACTGCCTCCTCATGCACAATCACAGCCTCTAAGGTTGATCCCAAATTACGCACTCCTATTAAGATGGGCATAGCTGCCTCTATAACTGTGAAAAAAGACTCAGGGGATCTCGCTGATTGTAAAGCTGAGATGTCAGAGGGTCAGATGGTGCCAGAATACATTAGTATAGAGGGTCAGTGTACAGAGAACCAGTCTAGCAGACACACTGAGCCCAAGTTAGAACGAAGAGATTACCCTTCTGAAAACTGCAACAACAACAATAACCTTGAGTCCTCCAGCGTTCAGGCCAACTACATTCAATGTGGTAGTGTGGTGTTTAATTTGCAGTCCTCCTCTGAGCCCACTCTTCAGAAAGCCAGCAGGATAGAAACACTGTTCTGTAGGGATTTAGAAGAGAGGGTTGAAGTACATAACAGCAATCAAGAGCAGGAGCAGAAAAGTGAAGCAGCTAAAGAAAGTGAAGTGAAGCAGCCCAAGTCCAGGCTTCCAGTGAAAGCATCAGGGTGGTCATTTCACACACAGGGAACAGCCATAGGCAAACAGAAGCCCAAACAAGCAGTAACAGTTGAGGTCAGGAAAAGAGGAGAGCCAGCCATAGCCAAAGTAGAACCCAGGTCTAGAATACCAATCAAGGATGTTAAAAAGAGCAGTCCTGCTGCCACAGCTAGCTCACTTGTTTCAGTTCAGGTTACCTCACAGCCAACAAGGGCATTGGACACAGAGAGAGCAGCCATACAGTTGCCCTCAAGGCTACCACTGAAGGACAGGCATCAAGTTAGCAATGTTACAAGTGAGGGAGCTTGTAGACAGGAGAGACAGGAGAACCCTAGTGAGGTTTGTAAGCGCACCATCGAATACTTTAAAGGCATTAGCGGGGAGACGCTAAAGTTGGTGGACCGCCTGTCAGACGAGGAGAAAAAGACGCAGACAGAGCAGTCGGAGGAAGACAGCACCTCCCGGAGCACCTCTCTGTCGGACGCCTCCCAGCCTTCCCAGCCCTCCCAGCCCTCCCAGCCCTCCCGCTCATCCAGGTCTGGTAGAGGTTCGAGGGCTGAGGCCGGGGCCGCGTCCGTAAGGGCAAAGGTGGCGACGACGGACAGGGCCTCCGGCAGTGAGAGGAGCAGGAGGAGTAGGCGGACTGGTGGGAAGGAGGGCAGTCAGGGACTCACAGGGTCTCGAACGCCTCCCATCGCAGAGATCAAGCCTAGTTTGTAAAACTTTCACACTATGTTTAAAATACATCTATATATTTATATATTTCACTTTTAGTTGCATGACATCGTTGTGATCGTTTAATGGATTGACTGGAATGCCTGTGGAGTGTTTACATATTTCCTTCAGAACAGTAGCTGTCATTTAAATTTCTTTTTTGTCATTGATGTACTGTGTACTGTATTGTCCTTGTTGTAAGATTCTCTTCCCTCTGTTCCCCTCTTTCAACCCTTTCTAAACCCTGTATAGTAGAGTGAGCATGCCAGTAGTAGTGACTGGTCCACTGGCACAACCAGTCCCTTGTTTGACAACTCCCTGGTCTGTCTGTCTGTCTGTCTGTGCAGGGTGGCTATCGAGTTACTCTAGTAATTTGTTCTTACAAAATTTTCCATGCTATCAATTGTCATTTAAACTAACTAGTGTTAGCAAAGAACACAAAAAAGCGTCTTCGCATGTTGACATTTTAGATTCTAACATAGACTTTTTCACCCTAGATTTATAGAACCACAAGTCTGTTGTTGAGAGTCATGTTATGCTTTGTTTTGTGTGGTTCTCATGACAGTTACTGCCTGCTTAGAGGATACATACCACAAACAGTCACAGAGCACCTCTTACTCTATGAACATATTTAAGTTGCCCATAATGTCTCTAGTTTGAAATGTCCTTTTCTTGCCATACTGGGGAAATAATTGAATCTATATTGCAACCATATTACAGTAATATGCTGACCATTGTATTATAAACACTATTTTGATTAATATTGTGTTAATACTTATGAATAAGTGGCCAGAAAAGGAAAATTATGTACATGTTTATTTTTCTCTTACATTTGTGTGTAGGAGGAGAAGAATGTGAAAGGTATTGATGAGTCATTGTCTTCTATCTTCCCAGGTCCCCAGAGTCCTTGTGAGCGAACAGACTTGCGCATGGCTATCGTTGCAGATCACCTGGGACTCAGTTGGACAGGTGAGAACATTCAGCATTATTTTTTTCTCTCTCAGGCTCCTTCCACCTCACTATTTATCTTTGGCCCATCTGTGTTAACCTGTGTTATTTACTGCCATCTTCAGGCAAACAGAATATCTTACTCAGAATCTATGCTGTTCTTACACAGCCCTTAAAAGGAAAAGCTAATGATCATTTAATAAGGACAGAAAATAATAGAACAATCTCCTGTCACAGAGAAGCACTGAAATTTCCAGTAAATGTAGTGATGAGAGTGATGATGCAACTGAAGTTAAAAGCTGTTTTATCAATCACATGATTTAATGATTTTAAAATACATACTGTACATAACAATTCTATGTTACCCCCTCCCAGTTGTGTGTTTGTACTATGAACAAAATAATAAACACGTAAATACTGCACAGTAATGTTTGAATGTGTATGTCTGAGTTGCTATTTCTGTCACATCGCAGAGCTGGCTCGGGAGATGAACTTCACAGTGGATGAGATCAACCACATCAGGCTAGAGAACCCCAACTCTCTGACAGCACAGAGCTTCATGCTACTAAAGAAATGGGTCAGCCGGGAAGGGAAAAATGCCACAAGTAAGACTATTTTTATACGTGAAAATATTACCTTTCTTGCTCTTTGTATTGAGAATAATGTTCCTTAAAAATTGCCATATATTTGATTGTTCTCAACATTGGAAAAAGCAATTTTGCTCATATTTACAAACCTTGTTTCATCGGTTTTCAGGTGTCTGAATTTAAATTTTTTTGTCTTCTTCTTTTCTTCCACAGCGGATGCCTTAACTGCAGTGCTGACCAAAGTCAATCGGATGGATATTGTGACTTTACTGGAGGGCCCAATATTTGACTATGGTAACATTTCAGGCACGAGATGTTTTGCCGATGATAACGCTGTTTTCCGGGATCAGGCTGATGGTAAAGTTTAGCTCTGTCTAGCTGACCTCTTACCTCTCCCTGCTACCTTTTTTGTTGTGCCAGTGCATGGATCACATGTAGTTCTAGTGCTAATCTCTAGAGAAGTTTTCAGATTTGGATTTTGTTTGGACAACTGGCTCCTACCGTTCCCTGAATGCATTCCTGGTTTCCACGCTTTACGGTTTATTAACTTGAATCCGTCTTGCTTTTCAATTTGAATTATACCCATATATTTGATAGACTTTGAATTGGCTTCTTTGGAATTTATCACCATGTTTATGCATTTTTATTTTTTTATTAAATCAGGCTCAAGTTGAAATCCCCCTCTACCAAATAGTGTATCCAGTTGTCACAAATGAGCAATATCCACTGTAAAATCCAATTTTAAGTGCATGTTGTAACATACTGCTTTAAATGTTTTTCAATGATGTCTGACTTAAGTAGAAATTACGTAACCCTGTAGAGTCTGCTTTTCTTTGTTGATTTAGTTTAGTTCTCCTAGTTCTCCTCCAGTTCCTCTGAGCCTTCCTTGGATAGATGAGAGAATCTCTTCCTCTGTGAAACCAGACTGCCTCCTCCTCCTCCTCCTCCTCTTGTTCCTCCTGCCTCCCATCACTTCCTCACAGCAGTATCCACTGCTGATAACAGCACATAACAGCTCTTAATCATTTAAGAGTCATGTATTGCTGATATCTATGTGCCCTCTCATCCCTCACATGCCTCCTCCTCCACAGATCCCCCAGTCACGTTATTCATTCATCGTCCTGTTGTGCAAGCATGTTTCACATCAAACATTTATGTATTCTTTTTCCCTCTTTTTCTAATTCATTTTTTGTTTCTTTTGGTCTCTTCTGCATAAATATTGCCTTCTTCCTTTCCTATAGTTTGTGTAATTATCCCTCTAACTCCCAGAAGCACTCAGGCTGCCTTCATCCTGCAGACACCCACTCCCTTCTTTACAACGCCAACCCCAACACCCCCACCCACTCCCTTCACACCTACTGCAGCACTTCACTGCCGTCCCTTTTCCCCGCGCCGCTCACCGAGTTATGAGTCTTCCATTTCACTCAAAGATTTGGCACCTCCAGCGCCATTTGAACAGCATTTCAACTTCCTCTGCCCTCCTTCTCCATCCCTCATCTCTCAGCTCAGCCCTGCTGACCCACGTCAGTCCCCTTCCTTCCCTTTCTCACCCCACCCATCCTCACCGATCCCCCTCATCACTTCACCATTACCTTTCTCATCAGCTGCTGACTCTCCGTCACCCATTCCTTTTTCAGCTACACCTGTACCATCCTCCCCCACTTCTCCCCCAACCTCTCCCATACTCACCACGCCCACTCCAAACACTTCACAAGCAGAAGCAGTCTCCTCCTCTCTCTTATCTGGATCTACCTCTGATCTGTCTGGTCATACTGCTGCCCCTTCCGAACCTGCAACCACACCCACCAGCTTTGTACCCTCGTCTGCTGCCCCTAACTTAACCGAATCCATTACCATACCTGTTTCACCCATCCCCTCCTCACCATCAAGCAGGGCCTCGCCTTCTGTCACTGCCTCTCCAAGCGGAGAGTCTTTAGGGACCCAGCTGGCTGCCTCCACACGCCCTGTCTCACCTCTCTCCTTGTCTACTCTCCCTCCCATCTCTCCCTCTGGATCCCGCTGTCCTAGCCCCAGTCCCTCCTCCCCTCCTCTCCGATCCCTGTCTCCTTGTCCTGCTTGCCAGTGTACTTGTTCGCCCTCCGTCACCCCACCTCCCACTCGAGCCCGTAATAACTCCTCCACAATGGAAATATTTATTTAGCATGCTGTCTTTTATCTAGTTCCCTCTCCTCCCCTTTTCCACCTCACATCTCTCATCTGTCAGCTATCTCATGTGAGCATGTAACAGAACACCCTAGCAAATATTAATATCTTACACTCATCACATCCCACGCTACATAATGGCCTTATGTCACTAATGTGTCCCACTTTCAATGTCTTACCTCACCACAACTGTCAACATTCAACACTCAGAACTCCAGATAAACGTGACATTGCTTTTGTGATTACCGTCAAATTAAATATACTTTTGTTTTTATTATTATTGTGTCACATGTGGCATTTTCAAACATATACAGTGAAATGTATTTAATACATTTTACTGCATATGTTTGTATTTCATATTGCCATTATAACTGCTGCTAGTGGTTGTCTGGATACATGCTTTACACTTCAGTCTCTGTGCCATTGCCCGTGTCATATATGTATGTGTCAGGGTGTGTGTGTTGTGGTCTGTTATATTCTTTCGTAGCATGCTTCGGTGTGCGTATGTCTCTACATTTGTCATCCTGTCACCTACAGATTATCAGAGCATTCTAGCGGAGCTGCAGTCCCCCGCCACACTGCACTCTGACCCCCACTTCCTGGAGCCCGAACTCCCCGTCACCCCCAACCCTTCCCTTGCCCCCCAACAACACCACCATTACCCAGCACCAGACACCCCTTTGCTGGCTGACTCCCAGCCTCAGACCCTGCCCTGGAGTCCGGAGATAGAGCCTGGTAGTGGAGAGCCAGACAGCCCCCCTAAGAGTCCCCCTAGACCCTGTGAGCTTGCCCTGGCCGTCCCAGTCTTTGAACTCCCTGATCCTGTCCCTTCCAAGGTCAAAAAGCCCCACATCGCTTTGAACGATCAGCTGCTTTTGAGCGAGGAGGAGGACAGGTCTTGTCAAGAAATGGAGCTCAGCCACAAGCCCAAGTCACACTCCTTCCCTGCGATGTGTGAGTTAGACATCGACATGGCTTACTCCACATCTTCCCCTTCAGTATCATCAGTATCATCAATAACACCTTCATCGCCTGACAGAGCACAAATAGGAGACAGAGGAGTACAGATGGTTGACCCCAATGGGGTACAAGAGGATGTAGGTTTGAAAGGAGGTGAAAAGGAAGTGACAGAAGAAATGAAGAAGGTTGTTGAGATGGTTGCAGCAGAGTTAGGGGAGGGAAATGGATTAGTGGAAAGGTGGGTAGAGCAGGACTTGATTAAAAATGTGGAAAGAAAATGTGAGATTGTGACAAAAGATAGGTTTAAGTTGGAAGAGGAAAATAACATTTTGGTGGAGGAAGGAGAGGGGTCTGCAGAGGAGGAGAAAGATGTGATAAATGAGCAGCATGTCCCTATTCAAGATGGAAATAAGGAGACAGTCTGTGAGGTGGAGGAGGTGAGAGATGTGCAGAATCTGTTAGAAGAGCAGCATCATTTGGTAGAAATTGGGCATGAAATGGAAAAAGATAGAATAGAAGCAGAGACTGTCAAAGAGGGTATTGATGGAACACCTGGGATACAAAAAGTGGATGGAAGCAGTGAGGAAAGGGTCTACCAAGGTGACAGAGTGGATGACACAGAAGGAGAACTGCAATTCAAGGATGAAGGAGAGCTGTGTAGCAATGAAGGAGAGATTTCCTTGAAATCAGAAGGAGACCAGGCAGTCAAGGACCAGGCTGCAACTGACCTCTCCCCTCAGGCCTGGGTTGAAGCGCTTGGGGAACGCCAGCCCAGTGAGTCTGGATCCAATGAGGAAGAGGATGAGGGAGATGGAGACAAAGAAATCACAGAAGAGGCATTAGGATCTCTGTTGGAGGAGGTGAAGAACGAAGAAGAAGGCTCAGAGGAGAAGGAGGAGGACAAGGAGATCACCGAGGCCAGGGTTCAGGAGATTCCCGATCAGGTTGAACAGGCAGAAAAAGACATGTGTTCACTTTCAGGTTGGCACAGTGATTCATCCAGCGTCAATGTGGAACCACCAACGCCAGGCCGCAGTGTCAGCTCGGACTTGCTCGACAGGCGGGAAAGGTGAATAATTTAAAATGTTCGGAGCTTTAAACAGCATCCCTTAAAAAGATAACAATTTTTTTGCCAACCTAAATTTGAAATCTATCTGAAATCTTAGATCTTAGATGATCAATTTTTCAGTTCTTTGTACTATACAATCCTGATTCTGATTTTTTTTTACCCGACAGCCAAGAGAACTCTAGTGACTCCATCACTTCCTCGTCCAGGGGCGAATCAGGGAGGTCCCGACACAACGGTGACAACTCAAGGCACTCACCTCAGGGCGGCTCATCTGAGTCATCGAATGGCAAAAAGGAAGAGGGATCACTGGTGTCGGAGAAGAAAGTCCAGGTAATGTTATAAATAATAACAATGATAATAATTAATAGAATCAAATAAAAAAAGGCTCTAAATTCCCTTCTTTTTTTGTATCTACTAAAGCACTACATTGTATTGTGATTCTGTTCTTGCAGCCTATGTTATAACTTGTGCTTAAGGAACATAAACCCCAGTGTTTTATTCCAGGTGTCTCTTTTCTGATACAGCCAACCATGGAGCTGAAGAATATAAATGACATCAACTAAATGTCGCAACTGACAAATTCTCTTTCCTTTACATGTGTTTCTTTCTCCTCTTGACTCCCTTAATGTGTTGATGATTTTGAAATGCCTTCTCCAGCAGCGGGTTAGTGTAGATTCTGGCTCAGAGGAAGAACAGACTGTAACCACCAGAATCTTCAGGCGCCGTCTCATTTTAAAGGTACCCTGCAAACCTGGAGCAGAGGCTGGCCTGGGCGCTGGTTTGGTTTGGTTTGGTTTGGTTTAGTTTCGATTGGTCAGTCTGGTGTGCATTGTAGTGGTTTTGCTTGGTGTACAGATAGTTGTGCTCTATTTGTTTGTGTGGACATATGGGTGCATACAGTAGATGTTTGTGTACATGCACAACTGAGCCTGTCTTCACAGTTCATGGTACCTCATCGCCATGCTGTTTACATTGGCTGGTTGCAGACTAACCAAGTGCCCCGTCTCTTTCTGACATGGATGTTCCTCTCTCTTGAAGTGTAATTTTTGTGTGGTGATGGTGAAGGATTGATGTTTCAATTGGTCATTTCTGATATTATATTCATATGCTAACCACACACACTTGCAGGGAGAACAAGCAAAGAATATCCCTGGCGAATCTATGACAGAGGAACACTACATGGACCGAGATGGTAACCTCATCAGTAGAAAAGTAATGTATAACCTATAATTTCCATTTTTCCATGCAGCAATACAATACAACCTGTTACAGGGAGAGAAGATTATTGGCTTTATAAAAACAGACACCATCAGAACTTTTTCTTTCTTTGTCGACATCCTTCTGCCACGGGCAGGTTATCAGGAAGGTCATTCGGCGGGTGTCTACTCCCACACCAGAAAACCAAGGAGATGACAGGTGGCACCGAGACCTTCAGCATAGTCCCACTCTGCAGGAAGAATGGCCAGAGGTTGGCACGAAGATAACCTTTAACACTGATCCAGGGTTCAAAGTCTAATCTTGATGGGATGCCTGGAATATTGTTATCCTCTTGTCAGAAAACAGTAATTAGGAGAACAAAATTAGAGTAAGGTGAACAGCTGATGCAACAGTAAGGCTTAAAGCTGCAGTAGAAAACATTTTATGTGAAAAAAAAACATGTACATGAACAACCTCCTCCAACCTGTGAGTCCCACTGGCAGGCCCATCATTAGGAAGTCTGTGGCCAAGCATTGTTCAAACCCACAGAACTTTATTTTATTTAACAAGGTTTTAAAGGTTACGAATTAATTAATTTCATTGATATGCGTGTGAAATTCTGCAAATAACATCTATAAGATATTTCCATTTCTGTAACAGAGCGGATATGAATAGCTAAGAGCATGTTTTGGGTTCAAATATTTCACTTAATTGAAGTTTTGGGACAAGCAGATACAGTACAAAATATAAACAGTGTGTGACATTGTCATGCATGTGGATGAAATGCTTTTCCCAACTTTAAAGCTTATTGAGGGAAAATTCAAGGGGGAAATCATGCCACTTTCTCCAAAACAGCACATAATGTTATTTGTAAGCACTGAAGACCTTGAAGTTATATGTTACTGCAGCTTTAAGTCAGTCAGTTGTGTCCAGGGAAGGGGATCATTTAGATTTGATTAGCTTTTCCTCCAGCAGTGCAGGTGAATTTTTTGATTAACACTGCATTAATTGGTTTGGGATAAAACCCTCTATCTCTCCTCTGGGCAAAAATACAAAACACATTAATGCTGCCATTCGAGGTGCAACCTTGCATGTAGTGTTTTGACACTGTGTGGTGTCCATTGTGTGTTCATAACAAAGGGGATGCTGACTGTGTGGTTTTAATGGTCCGCTGACACAATTCTGGTTATATTTTGAACTCATTTTAAAGTGTTTAACTGATTAGTCAACAGTATGACTAATGAGTGTCGTGACTCTGCTGTGAAAGTACAGTCTGTCTCTTTTGTTTCTAACTCTTTCCATAATTACACAATTTTTCGGCTTCCAGGTGTCTTGGTGTGTACTTTTGGCCCTAATTATATTACCTAACAACAAAGCTACTACTAACATTTGCTAGTTTCAGATTTCTGTTCCTACGGTGTGTGGAGTGTTGCTTTTTCCTTTGTTTCTCAGTTTGCCATTTTGGGTTTCAACTTGGCCTCCTCTCAGGAGATAAAAATACCATGTCTCAACTATATTTCTGTGTGTGTTTGTGTTTTCTAGCAAGGAGAAGGATCAAGAAATAGCAGGCGAAAGGAGGATAGAAGATCTGGAGATAAAAAGCACCACTCATAGGGATGGTTGTGCTCTGCCAGGTACAGTAGCTTGCCGACCTTCACTGTAATACAACCATTATTGTTCCCTTGTCTTTGTTGTCCATGTGTATATATCGTGTTATGTGCATTCTTTTCCTTTTTACATATATTACATTCATGCCATACTCCACCGCTCCATCCTCATTTCTAATGTGCTGCACATCTGCACTGTCTTTGCCTTATATAGTCTATTGCTACTCTGTTCAGTGCTTCTGTAGTACAGTCAGTTCTCTGGTCTGCTCTTCTCTCCTTTAATACGTTCAGCTTTGTTATACTCAGGTCCTGTATTTGACTCTAGTTGAACTCTATAGTGTACTCACTTCAGTACACTGCACTAAATGACTCTCTACTGCTCTTGACTTAACAGGAATAGTTTAACATTCTGGGAAATACACTTATTCGCATTGTTGAATCTCTAGACTTAAAAAATATGCACACCTGTGTCTTGTTTCATTTGTACACTAACGGTAATTTAGAAACAACAATTTGTGGTTTTAGGGGCAGTTACATGCTGTAGCTATTTCTCGAAGAACAACAGCCAGGCAAAGTGACTTCCCAGAGTCACGACGTCACTGTGAAGTTGCCTGGCAACCAGCGGAGTCACACCACTGAAGTGCTGGGCAGATGGATAAACTGTTGTTCGTCAAAGAATAGTCACAGTACAAAACATCCTATGAAACTACAAATTGTAATTTTAAAAAAAATTGTTTTGTGAACTGATTAAACTGAAGATACATTATGTTAAAAAGTTGGCTTAAGAGGTGCTGGTAGGTATATTTGAGCCAGACTAGTTGTTTTCCCCTGCCTCTGGTCTTTATGCCAAGCCTCTTGGCTCCAGCTCCAAAACCAATGCACAGACATGACATTAATTTTTATCCTCTTATCTAAGTGTGAGCAAGAAAAATAAATAAGTGTATTTCTCAAAATGTCAAACTATTCCCTTAGTTGCTCTGTTTCTGCTACACAGACTCAAAAGTTCAAAAGGCTGACTAGTGTCTGAGCCTGGTTATCCCCTGGCAACATTTCTGCCCTGTGTGTTCACTGAGTGTGTGTGAATAGGGAACAGTTACAAAGGGAACAGGGGCGATGGGCAGTACACAACTCAGCATTATATTGTCCCACTGATGCCCTCCGTGCCTGTTTTTGTCCACTAAATCCCCAACTCACAACGGCATTGTAGCATCCAGAAAGAGTTTGTTATCCCACCAGCCAGACTGTTAATCCCTGCTGCTGCTCACCCTTATGTTACATTCACAGTGAATCATTCCATCTGTACAAAAACTGACTTAGAAATAATATGTGAAGTCTGGCAAAGGGTTTCTATGGTAACAGAGGTCACCATAACAACCCACGGACCATCAGGTCTTGTCACCACGTTGTCATACAAAGATCGTGATTGAGATTTGAAAAAAGTAATTTCTCATGTAGAAACATTTTATGTGCGAAAGTTTAATGATATTTTCCTTAGAAATCATTTACATGGGTTAATATTATGAAATAACATTCCTGCCAAAAAAATTCTGGTAATTAAAATCTATAAACTTGTCTGATGTTGTATTTTGTGTCTTGCAGATGTGCAGGAACCGTGTTAGATGTTTCCTGGGAATAAGTGTTACAGAAGAAGACTGGGGAGTTCCAGTGTGAGGACTTCAGGCAAGGGTCCAGTCTGCAACTTTCTGCTTCAAACAAATGGTTTTCACGTGAGAGGAGTCGACCCTTCTGACTTAAGCATGAGCATGAAAAACTCACTCCCTGTCAATCAAAGGACCCGGGAGGTTCTCACTTTCCGACTGTGGACCCGTGGACAATGATTCTGCTTCCTGTTTTGTGTGAAACACTACGTGCCATCGGTCCACTGCTGTCGTGAGAGCTTTTGAGGAGCATCGTTTTGTTGTGAGAAACGACAAAGACTCCAATTACTGACAACCACACAGGTGCAACTGTGACCAAAGATGGCACAAGAGCTCAATCCACATGGTTGGTGGAAAGTATGAAATAGACACAAATAACACACAAAAAAAATTCTAATGGAACACTTCAACCAACTTCAACACTCGCCTTATAGTTTTTTCTTGAACCCATTGTTGTCAGGATGTAAATTGTTTGGGAATTTTTTTCTTCCTTTTTAAAACTTAAACTAACACAAAAAGCTTTTTTCTGTATATAGAATTACAATGTGTAAAATTCTTAAAAAGGATACGGTTGAGAACGCACTGAGGAGAGTAACCTTTTCAAGTGCTTTCAAAATGTATTGAAGCAGTTCCACTTTTAAAGATTTGAGTGTAACACAGGTTCTTGTATAATTAATTATTAGAGCAGGTATAATGTTTGTACATGAAAAAAAAGCTGGTTTGATTTTAACAGAGGAAATTTCCAGAAAATCAAATTTCAGTAATTCCCAAAGTGGGAATGGATCTAATCCTGCAAAAGCAGCCTTTCAGAGTACTCATATTTTCATGCATGCTGTTCACATTATTTTAAGTACAATTTTTACAAGTTTGCAAACACTGTATTCAAATGACAAATAAAACCCTTTATCTGTGTACACGTACAGTATAGCCCTAACATTTGTCACCGATTTTATATTTTAAATTGAAAAAGGATACCATTAAAGCATTTATCATGTTGGGAGTGAGGATGAAAAAAGTTCTATAGCTTCTTGAGGGTGCGATGTCTTGTCTGTCTATGTAAAACCGGAGGGCAGCTTCTGCTACAAGAACGAAATTATCTGAATGTAAATGCTAGTAGGCTGGCTCGCTGTAAAATTATAACTGTATTGTGCGTATTGGCTATAAGGTGTAGGAGTCTCTGTACACTGTTAGACTGTTTGTAATCATTTTAGCAGTGTGTCAATTTGGTTTTCTAACGGCTGCTGTGGTATTAAAGGAAAACTGGGGCATTTCATTTTGAATTTTTTGGTGAAGTATTTCCCTCATTTAAAAACCTACTCACATTAAGGATACATAAAGACATTATTTGATTGTAGCTCTAAATAGCATATTGTATGACAAAAACACTGGATGGTCAAAAACAATTATTTAAGCATTAAATAAATTGTGTTTAACTCTGAAACTGTGTGATCTTTTTAGGCTTGAGAGTCTGTATATGCAGTGTCGAATAGAATTGTTTTCACTAGCTCATTGGCAAATTTTACTTTACAATACATTAGGAATTATCTTTGTATTGGTTTTCATTAGATGCCCATGTAGTTCAAGTGTGGTGTTCTACTGGTGCGATGGCTCAGTATGCTGATGTCTATGCTGTGGACATGAAAACTATGTAACTTTTTTTTTTTTTTGGGAGGGGTGGGGGTGGGATAAAGGAAGCCAGGAAGGGTGCTGTACACATCCCCTTATACTACTATGTCAATCAGGGGGTAGAGGATCCTTTGATATGGTTGAACTATCAATTTTTGTCAATTTTGTTTGATATGTGTTTTCACCTGAGCAGATTTTTTGATGTACAATTCTTACTAACAGAGTGAAGCCATTGAAATGTAACTATTCTAGCACTTTGGTTATTCAAGGTCTTTTAGAGGCTATAGCAGCAATGATGCCACCACAAATGTTTCAGACGTCTTTAAAAAAAAATCAACCTAAAAATAAAAAAAAAAAATAAAAATGCATTGATTTCGCAATACGATTGTTTCTCTTCTTGTCTTTGTGTCCTTGAAATTTTTTCATGATGTAATGTACCGGAAGCAGGGTAACAGTGTAAGGACAGACAGTGTCCTTTCAAAGTTATGTGTTTCTTTCCCAACAAAGTGTCCTTGAGCAAGAATCTCGGGGGCTGCTTGGAGACCCTGTGGGGGCAGAAGTTTCCTATAAGGATATCGCTCTGTGTGATAACAGATGATAAAGTGGAGGGAAAAAATGCTTTCAAAGGAGTCTAACCTAGTCTAGGCTCTCTAGGGTTTGCTGTGTGATTTATTGACATTACATAGCCCATAGCGACTGGATATTCTATGCAATTTATTCAACATTTTCTGCAACTTTATACATCGCACAGAGGGATGAGACTAATCTGTGAAAGTACTAGTTACTACTATAAAAGTAATACTAGTGGTACTGTCCAAAATGAGTGTGGTACTTTGTTACAGAGGTGGAACACAATAGGGAAATGCTCTGCCACCTACTGTTTATTTATTATCCTATAGGCTACAGCAGATCTTCCTATATCATCCTTATGATGACATGCCACAAAATCATCTGTGGCCCCTTAGTGACCCCCGTTTGTTGTCCTTTGGTTAAACACATATCTATTTTTTAGAATATCCAGGATGTATTTTTTTACTCAGAGCCCATCTACAAAACAAGAAAGGACAGATGGACAAGGTAATGATACATGACCCACTTTAAGGCCCTCTAGATTTCAGCTAATGAAGTGATTTATGGTCTGGGGTCTTGGTGCTGTACTTTGTCCGGTTGGTAACTCATGCGTGCATGGAGCTGATAAAGATGTATTAAATGTTTCAGTTTCATTCGTCAGGGGTGCATTTGGGCGGTACTGGAGACAGCCTGATGGTGGCGCTGTGCAGACACGCGTGAGCAAGGTCACACGGTGTACCATTCTGCTATCTGCGCTGCTCACACGCTGCAGCTGCCGTCGTCTTCCCCTCCTCTGCTCCACACTGTCGCACAGCCATGGCGGACAGCGCAAGCGAGAGCGACACCGACGGAGCGGGGAGCAGCTCGGCCACCCCGATGTCGTCCTCCGCTTCAAATTCGGGGAAACCCAGCATAGTCATTTCACAGTTTCGTCTGGAGGAACTGACGAACCGCCTGGCCTCGCTACAACAAGAGAATAAAGTTCTTAAAATTGAGCTGGAGACGTTCAAACTCAAGTGCAAAGCCCTGCAGGAGGAGAATCGGGACCTCCGCAAAGCTAGCGTCACCATTGTGAGTAATGTTAGCTAACGAACTAGCTAGATGCTAGCCCCACGCCAATTATTATATTACATTTGTCAGTAATTTAGCTGTGACCAGTGTTGTTTGTGTTGTGCTAAATAGTAAATGTTACCACATTTAATGCGTTACATGTATAGAATATTTGTAATGGAGCACAGCATCCTAATATTTTGCTAGCTGTACTAACATTAGCAAGGTGGCTAAATTAGCCAGGGAGCTAACGTTTGCTAGATGGCTGGGCAGCGATGGCCAGCTAGTAAGCTTTGTTTTGTTTTTGCGTTGCTAATCTTGGCTAACGTTAGCTCAGCGGCTAAGTTAAGAGGCGTTAAAGATGAGCTGTGCACCTCACGATGTAAGTTACCGGACTTGTGTCAGCTGACTACCCACTGCTGGACATTGTCACCACGTTATGTCCAACCAGGACACGATTACTGAGTGAAAATAAATACCCCGGCAGCAGCAGCATTGGCATAGACCAATGCGTCATATGTCTTCGTGGTCGGTTAATCAGCCTCCGCTTCATAAAAATGTGTAACCGATCTGGATAGATGGGAAGTATGTAGGCCAAACTTAGCGAGCTAGCCTGATGCCAACCTCATATGTTGGTAAGTGAGCCACACTGATCATCCTCTGGGGATGTGTGAGGCTTATAACTAGATGTTGGGTTTCTTTTGTCCCCTCTCATTGTTCTTTAATAACGGACACATTCTCCCAGCTTGCAGAACAGTTTAGCTTTGAGGTCAGTGAAGAATGAGGATGGAGAATTTGAGACTGGTGCTGTATCATCACACTGTAATGGTAGCTGTTACAGCAGCAGTCCTAACACATTTCCTCAGTGCCCCCACGTTTCACTCTTCCCCTCACTGTTAGTAAGCCACCCATTACTGCAAAACCTCGAGTCATCAGGGGAAATTCTGCTTCGTCTTTGGCTGGCACACTTCACTGCAGCAGATTTCGGTTGATCGGAGTATGTGTGTTTACAGTACGCCCATATGCAAACACTGCTTGTTGTAGCAATGTAATTAAGATAAATGTGCAAATCCAACATACTGATGTGCCAGATCGATGATTCTGCTTCACTGGTGCTTTCCTGTTTTTCATTTGTCTCTCTCTTACAGCAAGCAAGAGCGGAGCAAGAGGAAGAATTTATCAGCAACACCTTGTTTAAGAAGATCCAGGCCCTCCAGAAGGAGAAGGAGACCTTGGCGGTCAACTATGAGAAGGAGGAGGAATTTCTCACCAATGAACTGTCAAGGAAACTCATGCATGTGAGTGATGGGAACAAGATGGGAAAATGCCAGTGCTTGTCTACTGGTTGAGGTTGATTATACCAGACTTATTATTTTGCACAATGGAGAATAGCCTCAAGCAGTCACCCTATGTGATTACCTATCATATTAATAGCAAATATCGCTGTGGCACAGCAATGTTTATTTAATGCTCACTTATGCAAAGTATTTGGTTGTAGTATTGTTCAAAGTGATCTCGCCGGTTGTGTGTCTCTGCACGCAACCTTACGTATGAGTGTTCAGCAGCTAGTACATTATCATCAACTGTATTGGTAGTTGCCTGAAGCCTGGAAAGGCTCAAGATGACTTCACTGCGGCTTGTAGCTACTCTAAATGACTCTCAAATTACTCTCCTCCCGTCTGTCGGTTATTTGGTTCAGTCTGTTTTCCACATCTTATTTTTCCAACTGCAGAGCACACAGCATGCTCTCACACTTTCGATGGCTAGCTGTAGGCTGACTAATGATTTGTTGATGTGCAAAAAGAGGGAATCTGGAAGGGACACGTGCAAGTGCCTCAGCAGACCCTGCTTAAGGTCATACAGATGGACTTGTTTGGGATTTTGTTATCTTGCATTCTCACTTAACATGAAACAGGCCTGTATCTGCCTTTGCCTGTAGACAGCTTATAGTGTCTGTCTGTGTGTGTGTGTGTGTGTGTGTGTGCATGCGCGCGCGCGTGTGTGTGTATCCAGGGGCATGCGTTATACTCCTGTGATGATAGAGAGAGAGAACTGCGGAAATGTGGTCATTTATTTTACTGGGTGTGCGAATGCTCCTGTGCAGAAACACTTTTTTTTTTTAAACAATTTTGTCTGACTTGCATTCTCCCCGACATTACCTTTGATGATGGACGTTTCACCCCAGCACATTTTATGACCTACACACTGTCAATTTGATGTACAATGTAATTTGCATTCCTCTTCCTGATATCTTTTTAAGTGCCAATATAGAGGTTTCTTTTAGAGAGGACACTGATAAAATGTCTCACACTGTTTTGGCTCAATTGTTATTACTAATGCATGAGAGAAGGATGGAAAAAAATGTTCACTAAGTTACTCATATATACACACATGCACTCAGAGCATGCGGTGCTTACAAACAGTTCGAAAGGACAGAAGGACCCAAGCAGGATAAAATATCTCTGCAAGGTGTTGTGAGGTTGAAAATGAACAGATACATGCTCACACACCACAGACTCAGAGTCATAGTTGCCACTCACCACACAGTACAATGGGGTGGAGGCCTGTTATACAATAGCTGTGATGGTAGTTGGAATGGCTGAAGGGAGGCGCATTATCAAAACAACTCCTCCAAATTGTCAGTGTGTTAATTAGAGGAAAAAATGGCTGCACTGGGTGTGGCAAAATTTGGTGACCCGTTCTTTTATCCAGAATACTTCAGAGAACTCCATATGAATGTAGTCATTGTAAGTTAAAACAAATGGTGTTGTTGTGAGGTGTTCTACCACTTTTTTAGCATAATGGAAATGGTTATTTTTCCCTCTCCAGTCTTTTCCTATAAATGAGTTTGCATCCCTTTCCCCATAATGAGTAATCGCTTATATAATCCATTAAACAGCCGTCCCATTTTGAATTGGTGCTGAGCCGCACCCTTTCTTTGTATTGGTTTACTGCCAAAGGTGGTTACTTTGGTTGCCAGATCATTATTTTACACTGTTTATTCCTCTGGGAAGTTTAAACCACAAATCCGATAGAATTGTAATATTGGCTTCCTGTTTTGTTTGACTATCAATGTGTAAGCTTAAACGTGATGATCTGACAACAGTGTGTTTGTTCACTGTGGTCATCAAATAGTTTTTATGTGACTCACCATGAGGCTCTTCTTGCGCTCTTACTCCTCTCCCTGCTCTCTCATCTCTCTTGTTTCATCCACCTCCTCTTCTTTCCCTCTGTCTCCGCATTATCCTCCTCTTTTTTTTATTATCCCAGCTCCAGCATGAGAAGGCAGAGTTGGAGCAGCACTTGGAGCAGGAGCAGGAGTTCCAGGTTAACAAGCTCATGAAAAAGATCAAGAAGATGGAGAATGAAACCATCTCAAAGCAGCTAACCCTCGAACAGGTATACTTATTGTGGTAGTGCAAGAAAGACTTCAGCATCCAGTGTGGAACAACTTATCCCTGAACTTGCATGTCCAGTTATTGTAGTAGAGTGACATGCCAAAGTTTAACTATCCTTAATTCTTCCCACTGAATGTTCACTGGAAAAAACATTTTTCGTCTGTGGCCGAGTCAAACATGTGTGCTGAAGCCACTCCATAATATTTCCATGCTCTAATGATGGGATTTGACAGTGAATATGCAGCCATGCATACATTCTTCCTGCTCATTTGTTAATGTATGTGTCAGAGTGATTCATTTGTAATGCTTCTGTGCATTTTGACTATACAGAGCTTAACATGTTTACCAAAATATTACCTCATTTCATCTAGGGCTGTGCAATATGACCAAAATCTCACACACATAAATACTTTGACATGATTCTTGCGTAGGTGGTAAAAGAGGTTAGTGGTGTTTGAGTCTGTTGTGGGGACCAATCTGCGGCATAACTTGCAAATTATGGTTTTCTGGTCCATGTCAGACTTTTCATACCTAAACTGCGTCCATGCGACAGAAGTAGCCCCTCTTTTAAAAAATGTTATTTTCTACTTTTCTTTTTTTTTCCTGCTGTACTGAAATCGTACCAAACTGTGATCCCAAAGCCGAGGTTCACACCGAACCATGAAGTTTGTGTACCGTTACATCCCTAGATGGAGCATAATATGAAACGATAGACATTTTTCTATCATCACACAATATATATCGTCATATCGCACAGCCCCAATTTCAACAGAAAAAACACTAAAGGGTAGCTTATTTTATATCAGCTGGCAATAAAGGAATCTTTATAGACTATCCTGCTTTGTTGTTCTGTCACTGTGGCTCACTCACAAACAGGCATAGCGACTGTAACTTGATGAAAGAGAAGCTTATCTGGACAGAGAGCTAGGGTTTGCTGTACAGTGTGTTTGTGTGCCGTCCTGTGAATGCATTTCAATATCAAGGTTTTTCTATCTCCTAATGTCAGTCTCTGTTTTTATTCTCCAGTTGAGGCGGGAGAAGATCGACCTTGAGAACACATTAGAGCAGGAACAAGAAGCCCTTGTCAACAGACTTTGGAAACGGATGGACAAACTGGAGGCTGAGAAAAGGTATGTAATGATCATATTATGTAATAACCATTGCAGTATCTAGACATGGTGGATATCTTACAATCTGTGTATTGTAGGCCTGGATTTAAAGCTTGTTTAAGTCCGTATCCATACTGGAACATGTTTGAACGTGTTTGAACGGAAGAGACAAAGGCTCCCACTGTCAGTATGACCACTGAAATAATGTTATGTAATAGATAAGGTTGCAACTGATGAAATGTTTTATTTTCATTAGATTTTCATGTTTTGATTAATTGATCAATTAATCTATAAATCGTGAGAAATGAGCACAAATGCCCATCACAAGTTCCTAATGCCCAGGGTGTCAACTTTCAGTGTCTTTTTTGTCTGAGCAACGGTTAAAAAAAACTCAACTGGATTCAGTTTCTAATTAAATGTTGCAGAGAGAAGTTGCAAATTCCCACACTGCAGAAGCTGTGATTAATTAATCAGATTGCTGTCGATTCATTTTTCATGGATTGACTACTCAGTAAAGCGGCTTGTAGTTTCAGCACAGCTCATAAATATTAAACCCGCTTGGTTGGCGGTGACACAGACCATATGAAAATACTCTACTTACATTCCAAATATGTAATAATATAAATATTTCTCCCATAGATTTATTTAAATCTTGCACTGAAAGCTGTCCTGCAGTGGCCTGCTTTGACTTTCCAAAAAAGTTTTAACTTACATGAGGATAAATGCATTATTTTGACAGGACTGAGTTTCGTGTATCCCATATTTCAGTGATGAGTAGTGAAATGAATAATGAAAGTGTGACTCCGCTTCAGTGGTGATGCAGACTAGAATTACTAATTATCGAAAAATAGTATCTTTCTGATTTATATTAAACATTTCAGGGCAATGTTTTTAGAAAAGTAAATTACGTTAGGCTAGATAATTACCTCCTGATGGCCTGATAATATCTATAATTTGTCAGTTATTTCAAATTGCAGCCATTTTCAATCTGAAGATGCGACAAATGAGAAAAGGGTGAAAAGGTTTTTCATTTTTCAAAAACTGAATAAATAGTCTGTCTAGGCTTGTGTTAAAAGTTGGGGATCTCAAATAGATTGTTATTCTAAAAGTCATAAGGTGTTTTTGTCTGTCATTTCAGTTGATTAATTCTAATAACGCGTATTTTATATATTTTTCTAAACTAGAATCCTTCAGGAGAAGTTGGACCAGCCCGTGTCAGCCCCTCCCTCCCCAAGAGACGTTTCCATGGAGATAGACTCACCAGAGAACATGATGCGGCATATCCGCTTCCTGAAGAATGAGGTGGAGAGGCTTAAGAAAAGCCTGCGCACCACTGAGCTGCAGCGTAAGTGGCCTCTCAAACTGTCACATGATCCAAGGGGGTGTGCGCTCTGTGGTTGGCAGGTGCCCTCAAGTGGTGATGAAGGATGTGATTGGGTAAAACCGATCCTCAGTTAAGATATGAGGGGTAAATTCACCCTACACCCAGACTGGGCTTGTTTTACGTAGACTAGAAGGAACTGGATACTTTCTTTCCTTATAATGACACAGTTTACAGCATCATTAAGCTCTTGTTTTTCATTGGTCATCTTATACCTAAGGGTATATGAAGAAGTGGGACAGCACAATAGTCAAGAACAAGCCTCTAAGAAAGTCTTGTTATGTACGGTCAACAATCTTTTTCCCTCTTGAAAGAGGTGCCCATGATATCTGAGCTTTATCTTAAATTTGACGGAGTTGAGTCTTTGTAAGGTATTTACCCCCTAAACAAACTCTGTCTGTTCTGACTGACTTTGCATTTGATTTACATACATGCATCTCTCAGAACGGGGCAAAGACATGAGGATGGACGATTGCTGAGCTCGCAGTCTGCACTTGCAGTCTGTCATTTCTGTTGATGTAAACAGTTATGACCTAAAACCAGAGACACAGATAATAAAACATTTTGAGACCTTACCTGTGATTTGCTAAACAGCTCAACTGTTGCATTATATATATATATTACATGCACTAATACTGCAAGGAAATGCAGTTGCTGGCAGGTACTATTCTGAGAAGTGTCCTTGTTGGTGTATTTAAGGACACTTGTGACTGAAACATTATCTTGCTGATGCATTCAGCAGCGGTCCAACATTTGAGACTTGGAGCAATCTTTTTAATGCATAAAACAACCATATTCACATTATCTGCTACATAACATGCCCATATGCTTCTGCTTTGGCTAACAGGTTATTTAAAAATGGCCAGTAAATCGAACATTATTCAGAAGGTGACTCTCAAATATCCTAGGATATTGGGTTATTTTGAAAACTAATGCACCAGAAAATAAAGATTTTGATACCTTTTGAAATAGCCAGACTAACTGTTTTCCCATTTCCAGTCTTTGTGCTTAGCTAAAGTAACCACCTGCTGGCCGTAATCTTATATTTAGCAGCTAAGCATATTTCCCAAAATGTTTAACTATTCCTTTAAAGAAAACATCAGGGAAAGTCCACTGACCAGTTAAACAAAAGTGCAATTAAATAATATAGTAAACATTTGATTACTTGTGGATCCCAATGACATGAAACTATCTTCTCCTAGTATCTCTCCTCAATAACATGCTTTAATATTTGGATTGTCTCCCCAAAACATGATGCATATGGAGAGAGCACAGACTGGGAGGGCTTGTGGTACTGGGAGCTGAAATCCAAATGAGTCCAGTGCATAATCATCTATGTTTGCAGGCACATTGAAAACAGAGCTTTTCATGTTTTATGGGTTCCACTGAAGAACAAAGTCAGGGCGTGGACATCATAAAACAAACATCTCACAGTGCAGAATTCTGGTGAAGATAATAACACTTGTTTGTTGTTCAGTCGGGTTTTGTTTTATCTTGAGGGAACATGAAGAAATTAATTAATTAATGGAAGTCTAAACACATGCCTGAAAGCCTGACTCACCATTATTCTGCCTATGCCTTGTTTTGGCCTCTAGAGGGAGTAGCTAGTCCAACCTTTATCACATAGTTTGAGATGCTGAATGAAGTAGAAGAAGTGTAGTGCCACTAAAAGAAACCCTCCATAGCCCCTTTCACACATGCACTGTGACCATTAAGTTATCGCGACATTACCTGGAGGAGCTGTATGTGAGAATGCAATTGTCTGAATCAGTTGGAGCGGACATTGAACGGACTTTACCCCGCCAACCCCCTAGTACAAAATTCGTGTAATGCCCAATTGAGCCCATGTGTGAATACAGCAGGTTATTTTCCAGAGAATTCATGGCGAGCAAGTGGGCGTGTTGATGACGTTTCTATCACGCGGCTGGCACTGGATAAACGCAGAAGGCCAGCTAAGCTGCATTGTTTTGACTGGCCCTGAGCGCTCCGCTGTGAAAGCTAGCACTAATGGGAGAGAGGACATACTGCAATTTCTAGTAAAATAAAAACCGTTTTCTGGTGAAAAGCTTAAAAATGCTGACTTGCAACCGCAGCGTACTTTTTGCGTCACGTCCTGCCCTGCACGCTCTACCCATGTGCCACCTCTCACCTAAATCAGATAGAGTATTTCCATTAGGCGAGCAAGGGTCTGACACAGACAATCTCCTTTTGTGTGCTACATGTGTGAAAGGCAACTCCAGACAATGTCTGGACCTAATTCTCTGGACATTGTCTGGAGTTCATATGAGAAAGCGGCTCATGACATTGCTTGACTTATTTTAATCCATTGAGTTACTAGAGATTGGCATTGACCCACTCTGGTTCTTTTTTGAAACAGAACTAACATTGTACTGCACAAACAAACAAACAAACAGGGCTGCTCTTGGAGGTCTTTGGAGGAGATTATTTTCAGCTCTTGGATAAAGCTCTTTATTTTTGTTGTGGAGTTTTTACAAGTGCAACGATACTGCATATTAATACAGTCATTGTTCATGTTGACATACAGTGGTCAGGATGTGAGCTTGTCAAAAGACCTGCAACAGTTAGTCAATTACTTGATTAGTTGATTGACATAAATTTAATCTTCAGCTATTGTGATAATGGATTAATTGTTTACTCATTTCAACTTTTCTTGGTCTGACATTATAGTAGATTGAAAATTTGGGGGTTTTGGACTGTTGGTCGGACAAAACAAGAGATTTAATGATGTCACCTTATGCTCTAGCAAATTATGATGGCCATTTTTCATCATTTCTGATGATTTATAGACCAAACAATTAATCAAGAAAATATTCCACAGACTGATCGACAATGTTGGTTACAGCCCAGCTAGACAATATCTCAACTGATGTCATTCCTTCTGTTGTGTCCCCTCCCAGACACAGAGAAGCGTGCCCAGTACATAGAGGAGGAGCGACACATGAGGGAGGAGAACATCCGGCTGCAGAGAAAGCTTCAGAGAGAAATGGAGCGCAGGGAGGCCCTATGCAGACAGCTGTCGGAGAGTGAATCCAGTCTGGAGATGGACGACGAGAGGTAAAGGATGGGACACACGATACGACCGATTGGTTGCAAAATCACGTCACATGCATCAGCAGATACACGGCTGACATCGCTGATTGGATGAAGGGGGCTTGAACCTGTGAGAATGAAAAGATGAAGGAACAAAAGAGGGAGGGATACAAAAAGCAGGCATGTGTGCCACCTCAGCACACAGCAGTTGCTCTCCCTGTTGCCAGTCATTGTTAGTGATGTATTAGGCTTTTTTTAGTGATTAGCAAAGTAACAACATGATGTCTATTAAGCAAGGCTGCCGTCAGACACACAACCCACCCAGCTTTAAACAGCTCCACACTGCCTCAGTATTTTTTTCTTTTCCTATAATAAAAAATAAATGTTTTGAATGTTTAATACATGCGGTTCCAATTCAGGCCTATGCTGTCATGATTGCTTTAGAAACCAGTGTTTACACTGGCAAACATTAAAATAATTAGTAGTAGCTCAGTTTTATTTTGCCAGATCTGTGTTGTCCTGCTGTAACTGAAAAGGAGCCAAATCAAGACCATTTAGCCAAAAACGGCCTTCTTTCTTTGAGCAAACGGTTTATTTTAACTCCTATTTCAGATCCCCTTTACTACTAGCAGTCATCACCCCGATAGCTCAGACAGCCAAGTGGTACCAAGATGGCCCCAATTCCATGCTGAAATCCAGACAGGACTTTTATGTGTGTCATAAAACACTGAAACAATACTCCATCTCCCTTAGTATTAGATCATCTAGTATAGTTAATACTGTAAACATCTCATTATCTTTTTATATTTCCTCCTGCACTGACATTAATGCCTGTCATGTCAGTGTCCTTTTTATTTAATTATTTAGTTATTAGGCTTTTATGTCTATGCTCCTGTTTTCTGATACACTTTTGTAGCCTTTTAAAAGATGCCATATAATAACTGGATAAAAAAAAAATTTGGGTCAGTTTTTTTTGGTTTTTTTGGTTTCCTGGACCAGCCCTATAACCGCAGTTATCTGTGAGTGAGTGATGAAGTGTCACCATTGGTTGGGCTGAGTGTTTCCGCTGTTAACTGCAGCGAAGTTGGCTGAACTCCTGTTTAAACAAACGCGTACCAGCGTCTCTACTGTCCAGTGTGATGCCCAAATGAGTCTTGCAGGTTAAACATGTGACTCATGTAGGCTGTTATATCAGTTTAGTGTGGGACTGCCGCTCTGCAGGTGCACTTTATTTGACTGTAACTGCTGTAACCGGGCAGAGATAAGCCTCTTGAATTTACACCCATAATGCTGTAAAAAGTTTTAATTAACAGTTTCAACCGCCGCCTCTGTGATCATCGACTGGGAAAGAAAGGCGCATGCACCCCAAATAACAGTCACACTGACAAAACACTCAACGCAGCGTGAAAAACGAGACATCTGCAGAGTGAAACAGATGAGAGAGCAGGGAGAGTTAACAGATAGGTCATTAGAATAGTTATAATTACAATTAAAATAAGTTCTCTTTCAAATCAAACATCCCAAAATATGAGTGGAAAATAGTCCAGCCATATACTAGTTTTTGACCTGGTCTTGTTTTTTTTTTTTTAATCTTTTTTTATCCTTTATTGGACAGTGAGCAGCGAAGAGCCAGACAGGAAACAAAGGGAGAGAGAGATGGGTATGAAATGCAACAAAGATCCCTGGCCGGAATCAAACCAGGGACGTTGTGGTTATGTGGCATGCGCAGTAACCATTCAGCTAATGGGGCGCTCCACCATTCACATTTAAACCAGTATTTGGATTTCCGGACCAGTACCCAACAGTACCATTTTTCTGGCACTTTACTCTGTAATAACAAATGTGTAATATCAGTTGTAAAAAATAAGTCCAAACTTCTCAATTTCAACACTTTTATTTACAACATTTTGTAAAATTGCTTCCTACCTCCCTCTCCCCTCCCAAACCCGTCCGTACAACCTCCAGCCTGTCACAGTCACTAGTGCACAGTGTGAGAAAGCTGTTGTGTGTGTGTGTCTTGGAGGAAGCACATGTGATATCCTTCCCAAGATCTAGGAGTTGTAGCAGTGAGGTTAGTTACTAATGGGGTTGGGAAAACTCAACCGTTTTTGGCTCGCCATCGCCCTGACTGTGTCGGACTTGAACAAGCTGTAGGTTTAGGGCAGGGTTAACATAGTCTCGCTGTCTCTCTTTCTTTCTAACATATAGAGCCTACTGTCTCACCCACATGTGCACTTGCAAGAAGCGGTGAACTCGGAGGGATTTTTCATTCCGAAAGGCTCATAAGGAATCTTATAAATACTTATTTGAATTCACAACACAGCCCGCTCTCAAGTTGGTTGTGTTGAAATTTGGCACTGATTGATCTAATATAAATAAGTACTCCTTAGTTCCAATGTGATTCGGTCGGTTCGGTCCCCAACCCTATTAAGGGAGTAGCAGGTCCCCAGAGGGACAGAATTCAGTTAAGTTGCAAATTTTTATGGTTGACTTATCTGCCAGTTAGACTAAATGGAGCACTTTTTAAACACAAACTTTTAAGTATGGTAAAACAGATTTTCACCCTGCACCGGAAAGGGCCTCTCATTAACCATCCTTATTCATGTTGTACAACTTTTTTTCTCTACTTAAACTTTCTGTGTTTTACTGAAATTTCATTAACCGGTCGTCTCATCCCTTCAGGTACTTCAACGAGATGTCTGCACAGGGCTTGCGAGCAAGGACCGTGTCCAGCCCCATCCCCTACACCCCCTCTCCCAGCTCCAGCCGACCCATATCACCTGGTAGGTGCATTTAAGGTGGCCACTGTCCATGTAATATAGAGGTCAACGAGGTATGCTCTGTCAAGGATAATTGGCCTCACAACAATAAAAAGCACCTTTAATATCAGTTAATATCACTGGTGCCAGAAAACGAGCTTTATCTTTGTTACAAAGCTCACCATTGAAATCCAATTTATCTAGTGTCAAATCTGGAACAAGCATTCATTAACAATGTTAAGTCTCCAAAAGGTCAGTGGAGCCATAAAGAAATCACAGTGGAAAAATAAACGTTTGTCCTCACTGTCCAATCAAATCCACTTCTTGCTCTCTTCCATAATACACCTGGCAGCATCAAAAAACCTTATGTCTGCAAATCAGGAGGATCATAAAAAGTCATCATGCTTGCATAACAAATTCATTTTTAGGATTACAGAGTTTATGAAAGATGATGTGTGTGTATAACAATTCAGTATTCTAGTGGAGTCAACTGCTGAACTGCTATACACAAAACTAGAAAAACAAAGTTGCACTTTTTTAAGTTTATCACATCTGTAAGAATTTCAAAATTGTAATAAATGATCTAAAATTGATTGATGAATGACTGAGTGTAAAAAAAGTGTAGGAAAAGAAACAAAATTACACAAACATGTCAGGTTAGTAACTGCAAATAGAGGAATTCATAATAAATCCCCAACCTCCCACTATTTTCCCTCTGCCAAATGCCGTGCACTGTGCAGGGGGAAATGTTGCCTTTTAAAGTCTGCTTAATCATGTTTGGTATTATTCAGCAAGTTATCAGATTACAGGCTGAAGGTTTGCTCAGTGATAAAAACAGACCTCAGGTGCCAGTAGGGCTGCTCCATTATGGCAAAAATCATAATCACCATTATCTCGGTCAATATTGAGATCACGATTATTTCACGATTACTCACTGACTTTGCAAACATCATGCATAAATTGTCTTTTCAACAGTGGATTACCTTGAATTTAAAATATAATTTAACTGAAAAACAAATTTAAAAAGAGATAAATAAATAAAATAGATTTTTTTTTTTAAATAAATAATATAAAAATACTAAATAAAAATAACTAAGATCAAAATAATTGAGATCATGTTATTGTAGTGATTGTTAAGATGCATGTTGTGCGGAGTGATTAATACTAAAATGATTATTCATCATGTTACTTTGAGAAACAAGAGGTTAGACGGAAATCATTAACTGTGTGAAGAAGAAACCTGCTTTCTGTAATCTGAATATGGGATTAGAAAAACCTGGTTTCCACAGGTAGAGTTCACTCCCTGAATAACACCGATTTCTCTGCCATGTATACATGTAACCAGGTTTCTAATCAGCTTTTTACAAGTAAGCATGTGCACAATAACAGACTGCAGACAGAGAAAGCACGGCACCGAGCGGCTGGATGAAAGGAGAGACGGTTACATGGAGCGAAGAATCCTTGGATCTAAAATAAAAGCATCCAAAGTCTGACTGAAACTAAAACAAAGTAGCCTGTAGATGTCTAAATAAGTCAGTTTCCACTGCTGAACATTTGATAGTTTGTTAAATTTAGACACATTGGCGCTGTGAGGAAGAACTCCGCTCTGCCTCACTGTCTGTCTCTCACTGCGCTGTCTGGCTGCTCCGACACACAATGCGCTGGATTTGTAATACTAGACAGAACGAGAAAACAGAATGCAGCACAATAATCGTTTTATCTCAATAATCTTGTTTTCATAATTGTTGAAAGCCAAAATCGTAATTGAAAATAAATCGAGCAGCCCTAGGTGTCCGAGCACTGCTGTTTTTCTGTTCTGTCAGAAAGGTTATGAGTCGCATTCACCTGTAATAGTGCAACTGGCGTTAAGTAGAGCGATAAACGACACCCAGAGCCGAAGTCAAGAGTTAAATAATGACTTGTACAAAAGTACAGATGTGAAACTTTCTTTTCCTGTTTGTCTTCCTGTCTCTGTCACAGGTCTCTCATATGGCAGCCACACAGTTGGCTTCACCCCTCCAGCGACGCTGTCTAGAGCTGCCATCTCCCACTACAACACCCCCGCCCTGCACGTCCACGGAAGTTCCTCTCACGCTGTAGCGGTAAGTAACATCCACCCACACATCCATAACCAAACATCTGGCAAGCCGTGTTTTCAGGATATGGCATTTTCCATTTTTACTCAGATTAGTCGTAGTTGTCTGGAGTTTGCAAAGCGGGTCTCAACTTTTTTTTTTTTTTTTTTTTTTTTTGCAAAAGGTTTGAGGATCCAATAAAAATTTTGTTGCTCCAATTAAAATGTAAAAATACTGGTTCACATTTAAAATGGTTGTATTGCAAAATTGCTACATTTTTAAGCTGTGGGTGAAAAGCAAGATGCTTTCCAAGTAAATAGAAATAAATAATAAACAAATCATGCAATGAAAAGTTTCAATTGTGAGCTCAGGCACATAAAGGAGAGAATCTTTTTTTTTGTACATACACATGTTATAGAGTGAGATTTTCCACTATTAATAATATTATAGTTGGTAAAAAGGCCTCAGACAGTTTTGACTTTTAACAATAAATGAGAACACCTTCTCTTTCATTGAAATATTTGTAAATCAGTCTTTAAGTTGTAATCTCAAGGCCACTGTTGTTGCCAAAGCCCCATTTTGACCAAAAGTTCCAGGTACTTTGGAACCAGAGGAACTAATCTCAGGAACCAAACTTGGAACTTAAAGTCCCTGTGGTGTAGTCCTGTTTGCATTTCCACCACAACTGAGGAACCAGGGAGACCATACAAATTAGACCCATGAGAACTGTAAAAATTACGGCGGCATTTGAAACGAAGCATTCACACATCAGGAAAAAACAACACAGGTTTGTCCTGTTGTTGTTGTTTTTATTTACTGTTACATGAGTAGGATGTGATGAATGATTCAATGAAGAGGAGAAATGCAGAGGAGGAAAATGAAACAAACTATGAGCATCTGTCTCCACAGTAAATCATCTGTTGAGTGTTTGATGTTTATGTATTTATGCTTTTGAACACAACCACCATGAAACAATCAGAAAATAACCTTTTATTTCTCTCATTCACTACTGCCACTCTCTCTTCATTCACTCTCTAGCTCGCTCAACCACTGCCGCGCTGACTCTCTGTCGCTCGTGCTCTCTCTCTTTTTCTTTTGTTCTTTTTTAAAAGAGACAGGAAGCTGACAACAAAGCCTAACTTTATTTTTAACATTAACAAACGAAGAGAAATGTCCTCCAATCTTCCTCAACTGCTCCCAAATCAATACTAGAGCACTTCTTGTCTCATGAATGAAGTAGTAGACAAGTTGAAGCAGCTGTGTTTGTTTGACCAGTCAACGATGGTCATCCCTGCAAACCCTGCCCCCGAAGTTCCTATACTTTGGTAAAGTACTACCCATCCCCCCCCCCCAGCAGGGACCCCTCTCTGGTGGAAATGTAGGTAGAGGAACTGAGTTCCTTAAAAGGTTCTTAGTTCCTGGACAAAGTTCCTGCAGTCAAAACGCAGCTTTACAGTACAATCGGTCAGTATTGGGACACTTTTATTTCTCTACTCCAGCATAATTATGTTATGAGGTTATGAGGTTAACTACAGTCTTTCAGGTAGACTGTCTTTACATCCACATCTGATAAACCCTGTGGATTATGTAGTTGTTTTATATCTATTTTTTTATATTTATCAACAGGAGTAAAAAGGGCTAAAAGTCTACATGGTAGTGAACATTCACAAACCTTAATCCTGCCAAAGAGGAGGCTTGATCTTCATGCAGATATTGTTGTTAGATCACATAAAATAGCGCACTCATACCATTGATAAAAGGAGAACGTATCTAGCTGTATAAATGTCCCAAGGTCTAGTCAGCTGTGCATTTATCTTTTCCGTGATAACTGAATGAACACATTTTATTTATGGCACTATTAATCACTTTATTATTTTATAGCAGGGTCATTGCCCCATTAAAACCGCTCTCCTATCAAATGATTGTATTTGTAGTTTTAGTTTTGACACCTACATTAACAGTCTGTCAAATAAGGTTATATCAGACAGCAGGACTGCTTTGTAAACAGCCTGACTGCTCTGTTTTACGTTTACTATTAAAGGGGAAATGGACTTTTAAAGATGTTAGTAAATGAAATTGTGCGATTGTGTGCACTTGTTTTAACATACATAATACCTTATGTTTTGGAAAAAAGAGCACTAAAGGTTCCTTTTTATGTCAGAGAGTCATCTGTTGGTTTTAAAACAGTTTGACAATGTGATTTAAAAAGAGAGTGTAGAAGAAGAATTTTCTTTGACCCAGCTCATCTGTACCTGCTCATTACTCCACAGAGTTATGTAATGTCTCCTTCTGTCTCCCACTCTCATTCTCCTGGGAACCAGTTTTGTGCTATTCAGGTCACTGTGACCGAGATCTTGACCACAACTGTGAGACAACTTTGACTAATCCCTTAACCTTTTGTAATGATTTTGTTTCCTACAAGTTCAACTCTATTTATTTTTGTGTTTTTCACAAATTACCATTCACCCCTTTTTTATTTTCTCATTCAAACCTTTACATGTTATAACATTCATAACAATGTTTTAATTAGTGTATAATCACCTGAAAATAAGAATTGTTTTGTTTTTGTTAACTTAAACATAAGGAGCGGGTCCCCTTCCATGGAGCCTGCCATGTTTCTACAGTAGCCCAGAACGGACAAACCAAACACTGGGTCCAGAGAGGGCCTTTTGCATTTTTTGCAAGTTTTGCAGCCACCTTAGGTTCTCCTACATGTTTGGAAGGGGAGGCGGGGGGCAAGGGGTTATCCAGTGTTTGCAATCTACAACCTCACCACTAGATGCCACTAAATCCTACACATTGGTCCTTTAACAAAATGAGTAAAGTAAAGCAGAATAACGTGGCATATTGGCTAGTCAGTTAAATTCTCAGAATCTGATACTTTAGAGGCCTAAATAATCCTGGTTAGCCAGCCCCTTTTTATAAATGCCACCTGGTTTGAGGAACTGTCTCAAAATGTGGGCAAGTTTTAGAAAGTAGGTTTAGGGAAACACCAGTGTTTACTGAACACTTCAGTGTGATTGACATCCTTGTTGTTGCTTTACAGTGATAAGTGTTGAAACTTTTGACCAAACTCCATGGCAGTAGCAGAATTCATAAGATTATTGTTCAAGACATAAAGCCATATTTATGTACAGACAATTTAAATTATTGAATAACTTAACAATAACAACAACAACAATAATAATGATAGTGCTTAAATTCCTTTCAATGCAGTTTATTCCTTCCATACTTAAACCTTTCCCTCCACTGTTTCATGCCATTATGGACCCGTGTCTTTCTAGTTTTCACCCTCTCTTGCTCTCACTCATTTTCCCTTGTTGCATGTGGATTGTACAGACCACATCTTTCCATCATCACTCAGCCCACCCAGGAGTAAAACTGGGAAAGAAGTCTGTCTGCGAGATCAGAACCTCAGACAGATTACATTTTTCTCTAAACTGCTTTTTTCTTTTCTCATTCCTTTCTTTTGAGTGGGATTGTAGTTGTCAGGTCATGACCAACAGCTAAGGGGAGGAAAACTCTGAGACAAGTGACCACAGCCCTTCACAATCTTATTTTCCTTCAGTAGTTTGTAATACTGGATACATTGTCCACAGTTACCTCTCTTTTTTATGTGCTGTATCTACCTAAAATAAAAGAAAGAATTGAAAAAAAAGATATATGACTATATCCTCATGTGACATTGGTTGGACCAACTTTCTCCAAAGACCTCAGTTTGCTGCAAACTCCATTTTCTAGGAAATGTTTAGAATTGAGCCATCCAGTTTCTCACTGTAAGATAAGGAATATTCATTCATGCATTTTCTCTCTTTCTCACTATTTCTCTCTCAAACAGAGGCCCTCCCCAAGAAGAAGCACCAGCCCTGACAAATTCAAACGTCCGACACCCCCACCCTCCCCCAACACGCACTCAGGGGCCCAGCAGCCTCAGCCTCCGCTGCCCCCACCAGCCCAGCCCATGGTTCAGTCCATGTCCTCCCCGGCAGCTATGTCGCAGCACGCAGCACAGCAGCCTCCCTCCCAGCCTTAACGCCACACACAGTCTCTGTCTTTGCGCGTGAGCGCGCCCACTGAATGCCACGACGCTACCGCAACAGCAGCTTCCATCATTAACAGCTCTGGAAGTCAAGTTTCTTACTCTTTACCAACTCCACAAAAGAAGCAGCTTCAAAAGTTTTCGAGGGGAGAGAAACGACGGCAGCGCACCCTCAGTGAAGCTAGTCGCCTGCCAAATCCACGCGTGGCGTTACTTAACTACTCTTAAAAGGAATGGATGGACTGAAAAATAATCGCTTCTGGGATTTGTAGGCCAATTATCTGTTCCACATTCTGTCTTGTACATGTTATGTTTTTTTTTTTTCTTTGCTTGGGACTTTAGCTGGTTGGAATTGTTGTTGTGGCGCTTCTAAGATAGCACAAACAGCACATACTGTATGTGTCATGGTGGTGTTTTCTGATAGGTTGGATGTTTGGATCAATTGATGGATGTATGGCTAGAGAAATGGATGAATTGATAAATGGATGTGGTCGATTCTTTTCATGCCTATAATATGACACTCGATTGCAGTAATGTCTCCACTCCAGCTCACCCCACTCCCTTTGTCTCTGAGGCAGTGTAAACTATTCACCCTGACCCCAAGTTTAACACGGCATTGATTAGGTCAACGAGAGGTGTCATAGAAGACTGCTAGGATTATCCATTATAGGGCATTGATCAAACGGAGCTCTCGCCACAGTTATTTTTGTTCCTGAAAACATTCAAGGCTCTGCTGCTCTACGGTTAAAATGAAACGAAAAAAAAAAAGGATGGACACTGGTACATAAACCACAGATAAATGTCGCCTTTTGAGGTGTTTAAAATGTAGTCTGAGGTGTTACAACTTAGTCATGTACTCAGTCTCTTCTCTGCTCTTCTCTCTCTCTCTGGTGTATTTCTGAAAGCTTCTATCATCCTTATGGATATTCCTCATCAGAAAAAGAAAAAAAAAACATAATGCTCTTTACACTAAATATACATACTGCTAAAACATTCTAAATGAATGGTACTGTTGAACTAAATTTCTATGTATGATTAAAGCTCTTGAGATGACAACTTATGTTTTTAATTGTCAGTTTTATGTAATGTGAGAACTATGAGAAACAGTTTAATATTGACATGAGAACTGTTGCCTATAACAGTCAGTATCTTTAATGAGACAGGAGACTGTAATTTGATGCACATGCTGAATTTAACAGATTCTAACAGGTGTACAGGTTTACAGCTAGATTGATCTTTTTGTGCATTTAGCTTCACTTGAATTTTCTGTGTTGAAATCATGACATCACGTCAAACCTCTTCAGTAGTTGATGGAAAATGTTTGTGCCTTTTTAAATAAATCCGTACCATCGAAGCTCACAACCTATCTGAGAAGGCAGAAAGAAATATTAACATTTCTCATTAGATGTAAATTTAGTGATGTGGGGCCTTGAATGTCTGTATAAAACTCGATAGCAATTCATCCAATATTTATGGATATATGATATATTTCAGTATGGATCAAAGTGGTGGACTGACCAAATGCTGGCTTGACTGAAAATATTACATTAAAATGGATGCATTGCCATGAAATTTTCTACAGTTATTCTCCAGAGGCTGAATCCTACAGACTTTGGTGATCCCCCAATTTTTCCTCAAGTGCCACCATCAGGTTGACTTTGTGGTTCAGAGTGAATTTTTTTTAAATGGATTGGTCCCTAGTAGGTAAATTCTAATGACTAATGTTAAATTTTTCACTTATTCAGTGAAATATCTTAGCATCTACTACCTGGATTGGCTCAAACTTTGGTACAGATGTTCATGTTGTACAGACAATGTATCATAATGAGTATTAATGACTCTGGTGGTGCCGTCAAGAGGTTGACATTTTTGTTTTTTATTGAAGAATCTCAGCAACTACTAGATGGATTGCTGTGAAATGTGGTACAGACATCCATGGTCCCCAGAATTTTTGAGTTGTAATAAATTGGATTCCCTGACCTTTCATCAAGAGCCATCATCAGGTCAAAATTTCAGTTAACTTTGGTTTATGACCAAATACTTAAAAAAACTAATGACATTCATATCAGTTTCAGCTGTACTTTTAGTGTTTTAGCAAATGTCAAACATGCCTGTTAAACATCAGCATCTTAGTGTTTTCATTGTGAGCATGTTAGCATGTCGGTCTGTCTTCTTAACAGATCTTGAGCAGTGAGTGACTGTCTGGGCTCAAAGCTGCAGTCAGAGTTTGGGACTGACAACCAATTGGCACTTTCCATTGTTCTGGAGTTTTTGTTTACGAAAGCCAGACAAAAACTATCCATAATCAAACTATTTAAATGAATGATTTTCTTCAAGAGCAAAAAAAAAAACTACACAAGGCAGTGCAAATTCCAGCATCTCAGGTGGAAAAGACAACATCGAATAAATAGTTTGGATAGAAACTGGTAACTCCTGTTTGGAAGTAAGTAAACGCTTCTCATTTTTTTTACTTTTGAAGTAAGTAAACACTTCCCTTTTTTTAGCTTTGTTTTTTTCAGACAGAATTAATGCTACAATATACAGTACACACACTACTAAAACATGCTGTATGTCATTCAGTTGTGTCTGAAAATATCTGCAGCAACATGTTTCGTGCTTTAATTCTGTATTAATAACAAATCACAATGATTGTATTTTGCTTACTTCCGGGTTCCTGACATTTGACCCTTCAAATCATTTTAACTCACACTAACAAAAACCTGCCTTTCACCCATGTTCTCATGCTACGAGGCCTTGGTGTACTATAATGAAATGTGTTCAAATCAATCCAAAGTTGTAGACTGACAGACTGATATTGCTAAGTCTAGCATGGCTAAAAACTTAAATACTGAATCAGTCATTCTCTGATGTTAATCTATTGTTACACAACTACATCATGTGATAAGTGTCTTACACACAGCAGCTCCATTGACTCTTGATCCTGTGCCAGTATCTTACTTTCATTTCCAGTCTACATGGTTTTGACCGGTTCTAACTGGCTGTATAAAAGTGTTTTCCACAAATCAATCATTCCAGGATCATTTAACACAGTAAACCTTTGTAATGTGACTGCAGTAACCTGTGTGGGAAGAGAACATGGCACGGATGACAGCCTACGCAACACATTAGGTGTCCATTAGGTCTCTACAGGTAACTGTAGTCCATTTGCACATACTGTTGGGTCAACCAGAATCAAAATACACACCCCATCGTAGTGACATGAGTATACCTTTGTCCAAAGACTTGCTGAGAGTCCTGACACAACTGAAGTGTATCCTGTGTTTTTCTACTATTTTGCAGTGTTCTCTCTTGCTGCTGAAGCCAGCAACCTGAACTAATCCAAGCAGGAATCTGGACTGGAGGCTCAGGGCAGCCACGCTGGGTGCGAAAGTGGCCTTTCACCTCTGCAGCTTTACGGAGCTAGGTGGCCGAACCGAGAGAGATTTATCCAGCCTGCAGGGTGGCTCTGTATTTTTTACACCTGCCAAGCCTCTTACGGAAAAGAACAGCGGGCTGCTGCTTCTCAGGTGTCACAAAAGTGCTGGAGGAAAAGAAAAGACACATAAAAGCATCAGAGTATCAGATCAGCTCATGTAAAACAGCTGGGAACTTTGTGTGTGTGACTGTTTAATAAAGGGCTGCGGATGAGTAATTTGAGCACTACAACTAGGGTAGAAGTAAGTGATTAACATGTCTTGATGGGGCTATGAAGCTTTTTGATGTCATACATGATAGTAAATTAAGTATCTTTGGATTTTGGACTGTTGATCAGACAAAACAAGACATTTGAGGACGTGACCTTTGACTCTGGGAAATTATAATGGACATGCTTACTATGGTCTGACATTTTATAACAAAAGAAATGATTAATCAAGAAAGTAATCAGCAGATTAATTGATAATGAAAATAATTCTTAGTTTGCAGTCCTAGACAAGTTTGTGATCCTTCTGATAGCTGAGTAGGAGAGTTTTTCCAAGTGTTTAACAAAGGTACAAACGTCATTTTGGTAGAATTAGATACTCCAAGAGGGCGACCAATAGTTTGATAATAGCTAAAATAAATTGTGCAACAGGAGTAGCATCAGTTATAGTAGTCACAATGACGTCTAAACCCTGACAGATGTGGCTAGAAGACATTATTTATTGACCACCAGGAAGGTGCAGACTTGTAAGTTCACCAGTAACTCCAGGAGCTTAGATTTAGGCCAATAATTATTCAGGTCACCTTAATGCAGTGTAAGCACCTGATGTTGTAATGTCAGGATCATTATCACAAAGAGACAAAGAGGGTTTACATCCAGACTTTATTCCTGCCCTCAGGTGCCCTGTATCATCTCAGTTATGAGATAATGAATCGTCAGCTACTATAGGTTAGTTATCACATAGATAAGATGGTGAAGTTGAACAATTAAGCTATTCAAAGCTCAACTGTATTCCTATGCTTGATAATGGTACAAGAGCGGACCTCTACTACTTATCTAACTTGTGATAGAATTTGTGGTCAACAAACAGAAATGAATCAATAAATGAAAAATGTGGAATAACTTACGCAAGCAACTGAAATTCACCACAAACACTGATGCTTGCACCGGTCAATAGTGTTAGAAGTGGATCATAGCCACTCTATGAGCCACTCCCTGCCCTCCCTCACATTTCCTGCACTGTCCCCTACATGCACTATATCTGGTTGAAACTGGTCTAGCACAACATGTCAATGTAATGCCATTGTAGAGTACAATTAACTGTGCTTCCCTTGTTCACCTAATTTTTCAGGCAGAAGGGGATTACAGAGCCTAAATCTTTCCTGTAAGACCCTTCCTGGCAACGGACCTCAGCTATGGGAAAAAGCATCAAAGTTCCTGAAGAATTTTAGGTGCATTCAGTGTGAAAACCAGTTTGACCTGTGGTGTGGTCTCTTCATCCCTCCCCCATTCTTCCTCCACTCTCCTCCTTTCATCTGCCTTCTCCACTTTTCTTTGAGCTCTCCCTTCCCATCTCTTTTCTCCACTCCTCTGCTCTCCTCTGCTTTACTCTGCTAACTTTGTTACTCGGTGGTTCTGACCTGAGGTTATGAGAATGGGTGCAGTCAGAGGGTGATATAATTTTTATGATGCTGCAATGTGACAAGGAGCAATTCTTGTCTCTGCTCTCACAGTACAAAAGCAAGAAAATGTCCAATTCAAAGTAAAAGAAGAGAAGAAAGAGAAAATAGAAATGAGATTAGAAAGTAGACAATATATAGCCTAAATTCAAGTTATAGGTCCATAATACATTAATGTATCCTTGGCTACATCTATTTGCTTCATAGGTCACTGCAATCTTTTACTGAGATTTATTTTATTCCTATAATATTTATACAGGATCTGACGGTGCTGCTAAAACAGTAAGTACATTCAGCAGGGTCTATTTATCTTCCTGTATGATTCCCCTCAGGCTATTTTTAACTCAGAGTAGCTGCACAGACTGTCTCGTTTTGTTGCCAACTTGTGTATCGTTCTTATACTCGTTTATCGTTAATCTAACATTATTTTATAGTGATCACAAGGCAGACTGAGATTTGTTTCAAGAGTTTTATGCATATATTCCTTTATTCAGCGCTCACCAGGCGGAGGAGTCCAAGCAGTGCGCCCTGCTGGTGTAGTGTGGTGTTGTTGTTATTACCATCCATCAACCGGTTCAGACTGGACTGATGGCAATATTAACAATGTTCCTGGAGAGAAGTAACCCATACACCCAGCCCCCATCGTTAGTACACGAACCCCCAACTCACTCCAGCTTGACTGCAAGTAGACCTCGAGTTAACTGAGCAAAGGGGCTTTTTACATTCAAGTGTAATATTATTTTTTTAAATACTTTTTGAGGTTCTTTTTCTTTCTTTCGTTCTCTCTTTCTTTCTTTCTTTCTTTCTTTCTTTTTCTTTTTTTTCTTTTTTTTAAAGAACCTGATTTATATTTCACGGCCCGTTACATACCAGGTAAACAGTTTTGTGCCTATGTGCATGTGCATGTGTGAGTTTGCAGTGACTTACAGTTTAAGATGTGGAAAAAATCAAAAAGTGTAGCTACACTATGACCCACCAACCCCAGCCGTCACATCTCTGAGGAGCTGTGTGTACTCTGTGCGCTCCAGGCGCGCAAGAGGAAGCAGCGCTCTTCCTCCAGTATCTGCGTTCAAGCTGCTGCTGGACCAGCAAGAACAGCTTTGAACCGGTTTTGTCGCCGGCTACAAAGCTGTAAGAAACGGATGCACAGTGCGCATTGTTGATGCAGAGTGCTTTCTTATTGCGCGGACATCATAGATTCCAGCTTATATATAGCCCAACGTAATTATGTGACGCTTTCTCGTCATTTGTACTGATTCTGTTAGCAGCGATTTTAATAGGGAAGCCATCCTACATGGAAAGTTCCCATAGAGCGCGCAGCTCTGCAGGCGCCTGCTGCTGTTTTTATAGATGCTGAGGTGAGTGCTGCATGTCTTTCGTTAAAATAACAAGCACAGTTGTGCTTATGTTGACATCGGTTAAGATGACAACATAGTAAGAAAATACGGATTTTGTAGGTGGTAAATGTAAAGAACGTATATGGTATATGGTGATTTTCTTCAGGATTTTATTGTCTTATGTTTGGGTAAAAATATCCTGTTTACTGTCAAAATGTATTTAGCCTGATCTGAAAGCAAGCAAAGATTTTCTGAAATCTGAGCAGCTGTCCACCAACTTTTCCCCCACTTAGAAGCCTTGTTGTAAACAAAGTGTGACCAGTAGTGGTTAATGCTGCTGCAGTGAAGTTTAGTTGCACTTGGCTGCAAATTATTCATGGAAAGAGGTCTGAAAAACTTGGGTCAGCACAGGAGACAAGCCTCTCCCAAGTGTCTAGTAAGGACCAGAGCTGAATGGTGGAGGAGGAAGGTTAAAGGTGCAGGGGGATGGGGCACAGAGCAGTGCAGTTTTCTTTACTTTCTCCTCCTCCAAGGTGTGGTTATAGAGAAACGAACAAAAGGGGCAGCTGGCTATGAGTTAGGTGCAGTCAGTCTGTGTACGGGACATCACACAGGTGACCTGCCTGTTAGGCCAGTCCGAGTGCTGCAGCAGCCTTCGCTACATCAAGGCTTTGTAGGACTGTAGGTCCCGTTTAAAATTATTACCATAGGCTCATCTTTTTAATTATTTTGCTATCAAATGTATGTCTGTAACGTTTTTTGTTATGTTCTTTCCAGGAACTCCTCTGTCAAAGCTGTAGCAAATCACAGAGGGCAGCAGTAACATCAGCACCATGGCTTCATCTACTGAAGTGCTGGACGGAGGCTGGGGATGGGCGATTGTTGTGGCCTCCTTCCTGGCCCAGCTCCTGGCCTACGGTTCACCCCAATCTGTGGGCGTCCTCTACCCCGAGTGGCTGCATGCCTTCCAGGAGGGCAAAGGCATGACGGCTTGGGTGGGCTCTCTTGTGGCTGGAGTGGGGCTCATAGCCAGTAAGTAACCCACGCACACACACACATTGTAATAATGTCATAATCCTTGTCGTGGGTCCACATCGGGTTGATGTTGAATTAGATCAATGGGATGGGTCTGGGAGGGTCCTGATACTGCAGTGAAGTTTTAGAATCATGTTTGAGAGGCTTTTTATAGAAATAGATGGAAATGGATAAAAATGTGTGTAATATTTGAGTATGAACACTTTATATTGTTTGTAGCATCTGGTAAATCAACGCTGAGCTGGAAATTTATGTTTTGGTACTACATATTAGTATGGGCAGTTTATCTGCTGACATTTGTGATTGAGGGGGAGATACTATATCTGCTTAGTGCAAAAAGCAGAGCACTAAATGCTCACCTTTACTCCTGGCTTTCTAGCATTTCCCTCTCAACCATCATACCACATGATGCCACTGATAAAGCAGACACAATAGTCTGTTCAAAGTCTGAGCACTGACGTCTATGTGAAAGGGGCAATCAAACTATCACCAAGGAAGATGTTTACAATAGCTACAGGTGTTAAAGAGTTCTCGTTACTATAATGTTTCAGCAGGATGGAGAGAACACGTAATGCCGTCTCACAGATGTGCACTTTGTGGCTCCCCAAGAACAGTTGCTGTTATTGATTTTTCGAGGAGAGCAAAGCAAATGCAAGTCATCCATGCTATGAATGTAGGAGAATCACTCAGCCCTTAATGTAACCACAGAAGAAAGAAAAGAAAGATTCAGAGACAAATAGGAAGTGAAACATGGAGACTTAACAAATACTGTATTTGTTGAGCAAGTTGGTTGCGGCAAGGTTGTGTATGTGAACTCACATAAAACCAAACATAAGCGAAAATAGAAAAGGAGAAGAGTCTGAAAGTGTGGCAACATGGTGAAAGGGAAAATAAGTCTGAATGTAAGATGAGAAAGAATGCAAAAAAAAAACACACACACACACACAGTCACCTTTCAGTAATGCTTTGAAGATATTATAAAAACATGCTCCATGACTGTACTCAGCAAACAGGATCAGTGATAGATAGAGGTCTTAGTTGACATTTCCGTCTAAGGCAGAGCCCGCCTGCCAACTAGCCTTGCTTGTTGATGTCTCTCTCTCAAAAGGGCTGAGGTGAAAATCATGACTGGACAGATCTGGCCTCAAGCCTGGCCAAGTGCTGGACACGTGTCCCAGCTGTCAGACAGCTGCAGCACTGCAGTTTTTGCGGCACAACAGCAGGGTCTTCCCCCTGGTCAGAGGGGAGGTAAACAGTAAATGTCGCATGGTGTGTGAGTCAAGCAGCCTCAGGATATGTGAGTCTTCAGCAAGCATGGGAAAAAAAATAAAGTCTTGGGTTTGAATATTTAATTTATAGTCTCATTTATAGATATTAGACTTTATAGTATCACTATAAATGTGATACTGTTGGACAATGAAGAATAAAATGATTTTTCCAACCTTCAATTTTAAAAGAAACTTTGTCTGAAATGTTTACATTATGTAAAATGTTCACACTGGACCTCTCAGGGTCCTCCTGAGCAATGTGACAACACCTCTGACAGGTTACCAGTTTGAACCTAATGTGATGTGTCAGCTTCCCGGTCAGACACAGCAGTGCTTTGTTAGCCAGGATTTTATTTTCTTGGAAACTGTGCTTGATATCCAGAAATAGCATAATATCATCACTATCATCCACTGTTACTGGAATGTTTTTGATCCTGTAGCACTCATTTTTCCTTCCTGTATCTCTTCCACCACCTGACACTTTCTGTCTCTTTTCTCTGTCTTTCTCCCTTTTCTCCCTCAGGTCCTGTCTGCAGCGCCTGCGTGGACAACTTTGGGGCTCGTCCTGTCACCATTTTCAGTGGTGTAATGGTGGCGGGCGGCTTGATGCTCAGTGCCTTTGCTCCCAATGTCCAGTTCCTCATCTTTTCCTATGGGATTGTTGTTGGTAAGGAAACACTTGTTGATAACATTGTGGTGCATCCTCCCCCGTGTTTTATAGTCCAGCAGAGACAAGTTAATGCTGTAGTCAGCGTTGAGAACTCATGTGGCCTTTGCCTCAAACAGACAGTCAGGTAGAGGCTTTGGTTTTGTCAGTGTGGGAAAAAAAGTCTGTATTTGATGTGGCTTTGGTCATGGGAGTTAACTAAGCTTCTTATCCCCCTAACATATGAGAATCTCGTAACACATTGTATAATCATTTGAAACAAGCAGGAGCACATGTCAAGTCCAACTGTTATGCAACATCAGAGGCTCACTATATCTTCAATCACCAGTTAATGAATACCACTGAAAGTATGTAAAATCACAACAAGAGAAGATACAGGTCAGAGCAACATTTGTTTGACATTGCTGTTTGTATTCATGGGGGATGTTGACAGAATAATAACATAATGGCTTAACCTGATCCCCAAGTGACCCTTTATTGCCTCTGCACCCTCTCCAGTGTGCCTGCATGGGCCCACCACCACCTGTTATCGCACATTAAGTGACAGCTCAGCCACACTTGATGCTGGTGAATCCCTTTACAGTCAGCACTGCCTTCCGCAGAGGAAGTGCCTGAGAGGGGAGGCCATGCATATTTGAAGACAGTCGTTTATTTTTAGAGATGCCCTTAGATCATGGTCTGGCTCCACATGCACGTGTGGCTTGTTTACTGTTCAGCGTAAGGTTCCTTCATGTTTTGCTAATGTACTGTGCACAGATTTCTTTGTAATAACTGTCCGAAATATACTGAGGACAATTTCGTTCTGCAGTATTGTATAACCAACAACTGCAAAGAAGTAGCCTAATATATACATATTTCCAGAATGTGGAAGAAATATAAATGGCCTTTACATAACACATTTTCCTTATATGTGCAAAACATTGGAATTCCCATTCTTGTGTATTTTTAGAAGTGAAGATCTTTTTACCCTTTCACTAATGGAAATTCTTCTTGTGTCTGTCCTTGTCCTCTCTCTTAACATAGGCCTGGGTTGCGGTCTTGTCTACGCAGCCACGTTGACAATCACCTGTCAGTATTTTGACAAGAGACGCGGCCTTGCCCTCGGCATTGTCACCACAGGTACTACCGCCCTGAGCTCTGGGTGCACACCAGTTCTCCATGCTCACTTCTTTCATGCATGCTGGGAGCCTTGAGATGCCGAGGTAATCATCTGTAGAGTAGTGCAGGCAGAGTGGCTTATTGGGTGGGGACGAGGACTGGTGACCAGTGACCAGGTCTGGTTTGGCTGAAAATCAAAACTTTGGTGATAATTTGAAAATTTCTGACTTTGACACCCCAAAGTCAAACCTAAGAACCTGGAAATGAATGAGCTAAAGAAACACATAGACTGTACCAGTTATCACCAGGATTGACTAATTTTTCTATGAATAAAAACGCATGCCATCAGAATAATTTGAGAGGTGCTATAATAAAGAAAAAAATCTAGACAAAGTGGCTTATATTGATTGATCTGTCACTTTCTGACACACACACTAAAATCTGTCTTCCTCTGCTCACTCAGGCACAAGTGTTGGTGCATTCATCTATGCCACAGCTCAGAATGAGCTGATTGTGCTCTACGGCCTGGACAGCTGCCTGCTAATCATCGGAGCTCTAGCACTAAATCTCATGGCCTGCGCTGGCTTCATGAGGCCCCTCAACATGCCAGGGTACTACCTCAAACAGAAGGCCGCCCTGGAGCGCAACACAGAGGAGCAGCTTTTCGAAAAGCCCCCGTTGGATGACCTGAAGGTCACAACTGGCTCCCCTGCCTCAACCACTCCAGAAAAAACTCTGATGGTGAAGGAGATGCTCATCACCATTGATTCCAAGGACTTGGCCACTCAAACAGAGAAGAAGAAAGGCCTGGCTGGGTTGGCCATCATGAAAATTATCAAGAAGAAGAAGCACGCTTACTCCAAGTACATGCACTCCATGTATGAGATCCTGCAAGACCAAGCCATGGTGGCCTTCTGTATTGCTGTCTTCCTGTTCAGCTTGGGAGCGTTCCCTCCTGTGCTCTTCATTGAGGATGTGGCGCAGAGCGAAGGACTCATTGAAGAAGTTAGTGTCATTCCTCTGGTATCAATAGGGGCCATCGCCACTTGCGTAGGCAAACTAGTGCTGGGTATGCTGGTGGACATTAGGTGGATCAACGGCATCTATCTGTATGCCTTCACCATGTTCGCAGCAGGTGTGGCGCTGCTCCTTATCCCTATTACTAAGACTTATGTGGGACTGCAGATCCTGACTGCCATCCTGGGTTTCTTCTCTGGAAACTGGTCTATCACCTCCTACATCACCACTAAGATTGTTGGCTTGGAGAGACTGACACAAGCCCATGGCATCCTCATGTTCTTCGGGGGATTTGGGATCATGCTTGGACCTCCTGTTGTAGGTAAGTGGGCTCAACTAACTAATTATTGGTTATAAACATTCAAAAGTTTCAAAATCAAAATGTTAAATCAGGCAGGCAGGCAGGCAAACAGACCAAAGCAAAGGTCATGTCAACTTCAATAAGCAGCAATTATTAGTCATTACTCAACAAACCACTGCATTCTCCAGGAATCTTTACTCACTCTGCTTACTATGTCTGTTTTTCTCATCACTTTCCAGGGTGGTTCTTTGACTGGACGCAGTCATATGACTTGGCATTCTACTTCAGTGGGAGCTGTGTGGTGCTGGGATCGTTCATCCTCTTTCTGCTCACCCTTCCCTGCTGGAACAGGAAGCGCTCTGAGAACGACAGACCAGATGTCCATTACACCAGCAACTGTGACAAAGTTGCCTCTGTAGCCTAAATATGAGTACATTTCATAGAGATTCAAATCCCCCACCCCTCCTACTGCCCAGCAACTGTCCATTGATACCTGAACCACCTCTGACTATACAAGTCTTTCCCCCTATATCTGCTGCCAGGTTTTAATATACCAAAATACTTGCCATAGGTTTTGAAGGCCTGTCCTCTGTACTTTGCCTGCATTTCTCAGGTCCGTATCATTTACTGCAGATCTTTCTAAATGTTTGACCCTGATGCCTGTGTTGATTTTATATTATAGCCTCATTTTACGAGGTCAACTAAACAATATATTGTTTAACTCCCGAACTCTTGTGTTTATGTAAACACTGGTTTTACCTTTGTTGTAACTCTGACAGAAGACATGGTGCTATTCTAAACACTGGGAAGAAAAAAAATCTGTAAAACTGTTGGGTGATAATTTAACACTATACCAACATTTGAAACCACTCTGCAAATGCACAAAAAAAAAAAACGAAATCTCTGCTCCAGAAATCTTTCCTGGAACAGAGACCACAGGGATTGGAATGAAGGAGGGAGTTTTTTTTAATAACAGTAAATTTAGCAACACGTTTTTATTTTGTATTTTAGTTTTAATGTATATCTTAATTACACCACTATGTATCTTACCAAAGCATCAATGATAGTTAATGCCTGTCAACACATAATGCCTGTTGGAACAATACAACTGCCTTGCTTTTTAGATAATTTTTGTTTTCAAGTGCATTGACTCAATTGATACTTTTCTGAAATGGTTTCACATACCTCCAGTTTCTGGATCAGACAGAGACCTTCTTGAATAAGTTATGCTGATTCAAAAACATGTAAAAACACTGATGAGATCCTAGTGTATTTCCAACTTTAAGAGCATGTTGATTCTCTTTGTGGCATGATTATCATGACCTTTGCTGGCATTAATTTTGACCAGGCTGGTCCTTTCCCATCATGTTGTGTGAGTATGTTTAATGTGTATGTTGTGTGTGTGTGTGTGTGTGTGTTTGCACATGCATGTACGTGTGCAGGTTTGTGTGTGTGTGAATTGTTTGATAAACTTTTGTATTAGCACTAGTTTGTAAAGTCCTATGTGCTAGTGACTTTTATATGCACAAAACTGGCCACAGGGCTGTAAAAATGTTATTGTTTAGGTTGGAAGTTGATAATTGTGATCATTGTAATGAATACATTGCAATAGACTTTTAGAATCACTTGAATGTTGTTAAATAGACCACTACAAATGTCTTTGACAGTTCCAGTTTCAAGAGTAAGAGTAAATCTGGAACATTAGTGTTTGCTTTTTGTTTGTAGAAGCAATTGCAGGGTGCAGATGAAGTACAATTGTACTGACCTAGAAAAGACAGTGTGTTTGGCTGTCACCTTTTTCTTATTTTTTTTAATGTCAGTATTATAATATTTAAGTCTGTATTTCTGTTCTATTGTTTTATTTTAAAAGTGCCAATAAAGGATTTTTGGATTAATGATATTGAGTGTTTAGATTTCTAATGTATTTGTCATATATGAACCACATTTTAAATTCCAAGTAAAAGGTAAATACAGCGTTTTGGCTATATTTGTTCAACCTAGTAGTAACCGGGCACGCAGTTGGCAAAAGCCCTACCCATGACAACAACTGGCAATATCCTGTTTTTGCAGTTAAACTCCTCAAACGGGAAAATGACCAAACTAGTCCCCGAGGGAATCTGAATACCAGCACTTTTCATACTATACAGATGAGACAAACTCTTTCGAGCTTTAGCATCCCCTTTTAGAGCCGTCTACCTCTCCCTCTTGTGCCTTTTCCTGGCAACCGTAACGCAGGTCACCATGGTTACGCATGCGTCACGTGACTAGCAACATAAACAATTTTCCAGGGAGCTGGGAAGTAAGCTAACTGCAACTAACGGGCAACATTTCACCAACGGTGCTTTCGATTATCGTAAGACTAAATTTGGGATGTGAGGGCGATGGCGGTAATTATTCCTCACGTGTCGGACCTTCCCATAGTTTCTGGAAGACGCGCATCTTGTCGAAGGGAAGAAAATACGTCTACAATTTGAAAAATGGAGTGCTGTCTCCGTCTGCTGAGCTGAAAAATGGGAGCAAGCGCTTCGGTGTCACTCTGTGTAAGTTTAGCTGCGGTAGCAGTTACCATTTTATTACATAATTTTGTTGTTTTGAGCTGATAACCCAATCGATTGCACTTTGTTAAGGGTACTTTTATTAAGTATGGGGGGCATAGCACTCGCAGCTTTATTATCAAGTAATCACATAAAACTAAGCCAACTGGTTTTATAACATTTAAATGCGCATTGTATGGGGACTATACCACAGTTAACGTTACCAGTATGTTGTTTTTGCTAGTTAAATGTACATAGATTCCTGAGCAGGTTGTTGTAGCGATGAAATAATGCCATTATGTCCTGACTGAGTGAGTATCTGCATAATTGCTATGGCGCTAACTTTTTCACATCATAGCATGAATCACTGGGGTCCAGGTGAGAAATCCTCATGTCATCAAAAGTTCTCACCACTTCACTAAAACAGTATCCAGCAGTATTTGACAACAGTAAATTAACAATGGAACAATATGATTTTTGCATATTGAGTCAACTTCTGCATGTCCTCTTTCCATGCAGAGCAACCCAGCCTCAGTGAGAATCCTGAGGTCCAGCGCTAAGGTCAGCCCAGAGCCCATTGCTCCCACCCTGGTCACAGAGCCTGAAGTAGCTGCCAGGTGTGTGTTTGGTGTTGCCTTGCCAAAACTGAGAGAAGACGGGCAGATGGTCTGTGGAATACCCCTTGTTTTAAGAGACATGGTGGAGTACCTGGATAAGAAAGGTCATCTCTTGTTCTTTGACTCCTCTGCTAGTCTTTCATTCATTTATATCCTTTACACCTCTTTTCCCCTTTCCCTTACTTGCCTCTTTCTTCCTCTCACTTTCACAGCACAAAGCAATACTCAAACATCACCTGTATGTACTGAATTAATTGTATCTACTTGTTCCTTAATCACAGGAATGCACCATAGGGGTTTGTTTCGTCTGTGTGGTTCTGTGGTGCGGACCAGGCAGCTGAGGCAGCGGTGGGATAGTGGGGAGAGGGTGGACCTGGAGCATGATGGAGATGTCCCCACTGTGGCCTCGCTCCTCAAACTCTTCCTCCGGGAGCTGCCCGCCCCCATAGTTCCCGAACCTCAGCGCAAGGAGCTGGTCCTGAGCCTCACAGGTACTAGGAAATTCTGCTGGACTGGTATTGCTGGGGATCAGATTTAATTTGCTTTCTCAGATCTTAGTTATAGGCATAATAAATTAATGCTGATAATGATACTCTTTAGATTAAGGTAAGGCATTGCTGAACTTGATCAATATCTGGTCTATCCTGAGTATATATACATCAAGACTCCATTTGAGAGCTACAATACAAGTGTCAAGCAGGTTATTGTAATGGGTGAAGACAGTTTCTTTGTGTTATGTGGTTAGAGAATAGATACTCTGAGGTACTTCAGACTCTTAAGTGAATAAACACAGCTTTATAGGAACGCTATGGTAGCCGAATGGTTACTGTGCATGCCACATAACTGCAGCATCCCCAGTTTTATTCCAGCCGTGGACTTTTGTTGCATGTCATACCTATCTCTTCCTTTGTTTCCTGTCTGCAATTTCACTGTTGACTGTCCAATAAAAGCAAAAATACCAATTAAAAACAAACAAACAAACAAACAAACAAAAAATAGGTTGATAATACAAGTGGATTCTCAGACTACTATTGATTAAAAGTAAGCTGTCCAACAAATCAATAATAATTGCTATATAGTCACTTAAATTAATCATGAATAATGGAGGTATAGACACTTAAAGGAAAGATGAACGCCTTATTTTCAGGAGACAGACGCGATGTTAAATTGTTGTCCACTTAATGGACGCAGGTATTTGAAACCTAGATGATTAATCTCTTTAAGCTACGGATGAAAGGGCAAATGATTGAAGCCAGCATGAGAACTTGCAGGAAGTTTGTTCTATAAAAGGTTTATTGATTGGTACTTCTTCTGCTACAATGGTGCAGAAGAAGTACAATGGTAACGTTGTATAATGGTACAAAGTTAAGAGGTCTACAGCATCTTGTACTTTGCAGTGTTTAAATTAATCTCAGCTATCTTCTGTGTTGGATAAGTTCTTTGTCAAGTGTGTTAACCTGCCAAATAGGAATCTGAGACTGGTTGTATATATTTATATATATCTAAGATTTGTGGCTGCAGTGTCATGTCATGTGCTGTTTTTGTGTTATGTTTTTGCTTCTTTTAGGATATCCAGATGAGGCAGAGATGAACCGGTCTCTGAGAGAAAATCTTTGCCACCTTCCTGATGACAACCTTGTTATTTTGTCTCACCTCATCCACTTCCTGTCCAGAGTGGCTGCTCACAGCCAATCAAATCACATGCCTGTGGAAAATCTAGCAACCATTTTTGGGCCTTGTATCTTTCAGTAAGTTGCTGTTACTAATGCCACATTCAAATCCTTTCCAGACCAGTACTGGGACACAAGGTTCCCCCAGCCAAATCAGTGCAGTCTCGGCACACTCTAAGCTTGAGCAGACAGTGTAATGACTTGTCTCAGTATAACTTTAAGAAAGACTGTGCTTCTGTATAAACATCTTAATATTTTGTTTTCACAAGTACTTTTGTAGAGAGGCACAGCCAGAAATATTCTTCTGGAAGTGAATTGCTGTGGTCTCTCTTCAAGTTTTTCTTCTTCATATTCAGATGTGGGGAAAAAAAAACAAAAAAACCCAACACTGTCTGTTTGACATGAGAGCAACCTTCTAAGTGTCTGGACTAATTCATCAACCTCAGTGGTTGTGTGTTCAGCCCCATTTTTCCACAGCTACACCTCTAAATTGGGGTGGAGATGGGTTTGTCTCCTCAAGGAAATGGGTGTGGAATGTGGTTGATAGCATAACGCACAAAAAGACAGACAGATATAACAGAGGTCATCAGGATTTTGTCGGTTACGTCTTCCCTCCTGTTTACAGAACTCAGCCGTCACTGTAAACAAACTCAATCTCTAGGGGGACACAATTAGATTTCTGTTGTTTCTGCCACTGTGGAAAAGACTTATTATAGTCAACACCCTTTTGACTGTGGGACACTCAGTCTCATCTATGTCACCCCTGTATTCTCCAAAACTTAACAACATGTCAGTGGAATGTAGTGTTAGTCATGCTGTTAAGTTCTGCATGTGAGGGGAAAATGTCAGATGATTATAGCTGGGGGAAGAAGAGTTGGTTAGGGGGAGTGGAGTTGGCAGCAGAGGCTTGGAAAAAGTTGGGGGTGGATTTGTGTTGCAATAGCTGTAGAGAGTTGGAGCATGTCCTGTACTCTGGTTCCACAGGCATTAGAATAACAACACAGGAAAGCTATTATGACATGAATGGCAAAGAGGAGAGAATGAATGAGAGACAGATACATGCTGCAGAAAAATGTCCAGCTGAACAAAGCTACAATTAAGCCCAAAGTAGTAGCTTTTAAACTACATTTAAAGGTACACTATGCAGGATTTGTCAGTGTTTGTGAACACACAGCATTCAAAGTTGGCAACTCCTTCCCATCTGGACAGCTTAGCGATAGAGAGAGAGAGAGAGAGAGAGCAGCAGTGGTTTAGCAATCTAGAGAGTGAAAGAAGAGAGTGAGCGGCACTGGTGAGAATAAAGCAGTGAATCAGATAGATAAAACATTATTTTCTGATTCACGACAGTTACGTTCTAAGGCACAAATAAACACACCCGTACACCCGCACACCTCACAACCTTGTGGGACGGTGCTGCATTGCTGGATTTTGTGTGAATGCAGAGCTTCATCCTGTCCACTGTGGCCTCTCTGCTGTGCAAGTGTGTGTATCTCAGCCCCGCCCTCGGTCAAGCAGACATGCAGACCTGCAGCTCTTTATACATGCATGACACAGAGACAGAGAACAGAGCGGAGCAGAGGAGAGAGACAGAGACAGCGATGTAACCTGGTTGCTGTGCTACGAGTCCCGACCTCACACCCTGAATGCTGTTATTAGCTGGGGGCTACACAGCCGCTGCCCAAATGTTGACACCCAGAAACGTCATTAACACAGCAAAATAATAAGAAAATACAGGCAGATGGCAGATCTCTGCATACACCGCCACACACGTCTAGTTGGTCATAAGTGATGATTGAGAGGGATTACTTTTTTATTAGTCTATACATTGTTTTTTAGGAAAATCCTGCATAGTATACCTACTTTTTTTCTTGACCCAACACTTTAATAATATTGCTATCAATTTAGAATGAATTGACTTGGTATCACAGACACTGTAGCACATGTTCTTGCCATGCAGCATGTGTGACAGCTTCTTTAGCAGTGTGCCTCCCATAACTCACACATATGTCATCTAAGCCTCTTTCTAAAAAGCCTGTTGCCCTCATATGTGTCTGTTATGTAATCTGTGTAACAGGCTGCTGCTGTCCTGTCATAGCAATTGACCTGCTTGCCATGTAAACACACTTCTATTAATACTCAAGTTTTTCAAATTCTCTTCCCTGACTGTATGCTATCTTAAACTTTACTGTGTATACATCGGATAAGACCTAAAAAAAAACCCTGTCAATGGATTGTGACTTCAAAAGCACGACATATTGTAAACAAATAGCCTCTTCCAGATAAACATGTGAAGAACTATTTTGGTCTGAGCTGGCTGTATTTTGAATCTTATGACCAGAAGCAGCTCATATCTCTGAAATTAAGAAGTTGGCAGTTTCAAAGGGAAGCTTACAGGCTATCACTGCCCGGCTGTTGAGTTATATCAATGGGAAATTTATTTTAAGTGTCACGTTTTGAGTCACCTTACCTTTGAGTCTGACCAGTTCATCTTCATTTGCTGCTGTATATGCGTCCCTCCACCAGATGGAGCCCTTTTTGCAGTATCTTTGTTCACAAAGGACCATTTTGAATGCACAATACTTAATACCTGTGAGATTATGCTGTGGTTTCTCCTGTCTTCTTCCTCTTCTATATGCAGTGTTCCAGCTGGACCCAGGATGCTGGAGGAGCAGAGTGTGTGCAATGCCTTGTTGCTCCGTCTTCTCAGACATCATGAGGTTCTCCTTCCAGTCCCATCTGAGGACACAGTGGCCTCCTCCTCACCCCCTCCCCCTACTCTCTCTGCTCTTTCACACTTTGAGGTGAACCATGTTGTTTTTTTCCAGCTCTTGTTAAATTATTGATTGAATTTCTTGGTCTGTCTTTTCACACATTGTGCTAGCATCAATATCACAGTAAGAGATCACAGCACTTATCAACAAATACAACTATAGTGTTGTGTGTGTGTTCACCCTTGTTGTCCTTGGCAGGTCCGACCCAGCAGCTGTTACTCCGAGCAGAGTGGTATGGAGAGGTTTGAGGGAGACACCACCTTTGACTCATTGATCGCTGCTTTTAACCAAACAACATGGATACAATCTCAACTCACCAGGTACTGTTATCCCCTTAGCATCAGTGACTTTGTTACTGCACATCCAAGATAGATATATAGATATCAGTGGAGGCTGGTCCATAGAGGCAGAGGAGGTTGCTCCTCCTCTATATTTTGAGAGGCAAGAGGGAGATCAAAATATAAAAAAGAATATTTGGTTGAAATAAACCATTACCAAATCTCAGCATTATTTATAAAATATTTTTTCTCTCTTCTTTGGAAAAAATCCATTATTCAAATTCTGATTAAAATGCTTCAACAGTGACACCTGCAGGTCAGGAGGAGAAAGGGCAGCGTGTGTGAAGTGGTGGTGGGGGGCAGTGGAGGGGGAGTGGGGGACAGAGGAGGACGGGCCCCTGCTTTCCTCCTTAGGGTAGGATCTCCTACATCAATTTAATGTACTTCATTTTTTTTCATGCTAATCTATGATTTGCCAAGACACGTAAAATGATATAGATAAATTATGTTTCACTTCTTTTATCTAGCAGTAGATAGCTGCTTAGCTCATTGTAGCAGCCTGAAGGACTCTATACATCCATGGAGGACTGTTAAGGACTGTTGTTAAGCTAACCGGAGAACGGATCTGGACTGTGTGGCACAGCAGCGGCAGGACACCCCCAGGGAGCAGCTGGGTAGAGAACCAACTGCGAAATAACTAGGAGAGTTAGCTTGTTTGCCATTGTTGCTAATGATATCAGACTGATTAACCAGCAGCCACAAAGTTCTGTTAACTAACAAGCAAGATGACCAACAGCCACAAATGGACGTTATGACATGGATACTACATCTCCATGAAAGAAAGAAGTTATCAGATAACATGAGTCAGATACAGCTTCTCTCTCTCTGTCTCTTTGGTCGCTAATTTAATCTCTGATGGTTAAATGTCTCTGTGGCTGTTTTGTGAATTTATCTCCTTAACAAGAATGCAGCAGAGATCGTATAATGTGTTGTGGGTAGTTTGCTTGTTGAAATTACAGTGAGCTGTCTGGACTCACTCATTCATTTGGAATTGATCTCGTTTTTAATTAAGTGGTTGTTCAGTCACCTGTTGATGTTGTGTGATTAGTGAATAAGTGTGCAGGAGGTCTGGCTGCTTGCTTGTGACATTTTCTTCAGTTCGTTTTTAAGCTGAGCCGTGGTGCATACAGATAAGAGTGTGTAAGTCATGTATTTGATACATGCATTAATACTTTCTGATGTAAACCTACACTTTTAGATCTGTGAATGCTTTTAGTGTTCAGTCTTTCTGGTGGTCAGCACTGATCTGAACCTGTATCACATTATAAGCTTTGTGGTACTTTATAGATTTCTGTATACTAAGAAAATACATAGGAAACATGTGTAAATCATGTGATATGTCTGTTCTGATGAGAACATAAATCTGTTGACACAATAGAACAATACTATAAATTTGAATTTAACTTTGTTGGTAAAATGAGATATTGTGAACCACTCCACGGCTAAAATGAGCATTTCTTCTTCTTAATGTATATAGTAAATTTATTTAAAGAAGCAGCGTTTTCAACATGCAGGGGTTTTTGTTTTTGAAAGCAAATTGTTTTATTGGCATATAAAATTGCCCTCCACCCCTCCGATTTCATCGGGTGGGTGACAATGATGTAGTATGATGTGGTTTGTTGTAAGATTCCATGTTGGTTTTCCTCCTGTCCTCCCCAGTTTTTTGAGTCACCAGCCGCCACTGATAGATATATTACTTACATATATCAGTGGAGCTGTTTTAAAACAGTTTTTCTCCCTTTACTGCAGTTAAACTGTCAGTGAGCATTCATGTTATTTGAATATACACAAGCCTCTCCCTTTATATACCTTGTCCTGGGGGAATAATTAGGACCTGACCTTTCTTTCTCCCTGTAGCTTTTCCTTCTATATTCAGTATTGTTTAGTTAGTTGTCAGGTTAATAGTTGTACCATTGTTGACAAGGCTGAGATGTTATTTTCAGGGAATCTAGGCCAACCTCTTGAGGTTATTTGCACCCTGTCCACAAAGGTGTCAAACCATGTTGCTTTGTTTTTATAATTGTCAGACAGTCCTGTTCTTCTCTGTAAACTAGAGCTTTTCATTAGTGGTATACATGTTTCAGGAGGTGTGCCTCCATGGGGAAGGGAAAATCTAATCAAGGACATCACTGCTATTTTTGACATGAGTTCTCTATCAGGCTTGTGATCTGTTTCAGCTCTTCAGGTATTCTTTCATGTGTCAATACACGAGAGGCTTGAGGAATTCCATAATTTTTGATGCAAAAGCCTATAAATGCTTAGCAGAATAAAACTCAGTAAGGGCTCAACATTACCTTTTTGAGGCACTTGTTCTTTGGGCAAGTAAATTTACCTTTCACATGTCTAGGCACAAAAGTCACTTGTCTAGGTAAAAATGACACAGTACAGAAGCTAAAAGACGCTCTAACTTCTGTTTCACTGGGACTTTAATGCTGTTTTTTAACATTTGTGAGGTGAAAACATCAGATTTCCACCAAGTTAGGGAAATAAAAAGTGTGCATCCTAGTATTAGTTCAGTTATAAAATCTAAGTGCAGCATGCAGTGTTTCTCCTGCCAAGCTGCTGACAGCACTGTCAGCAGAAGAGTCAAGCACACTGGGCAGTAGAGGAGGTTGTACCAGCGTCTGGTTCAAAAGTAGTTTAGCCAACTTTGCATTCACGTTTAGATTGATCAGGTTTAAACATGAAATATAAACATGATCATATTACAGTGAGGTTTCTTATGTCCAAGGGAACTGCTAGGTTAGGCTAATCTATTGTCGCTAACTTCGGGGCTAACCCCCTTTACTTTAATCAGCAGGTGGTAAGCAAGACACGGGAACTTGGCTTGGGTCTTGAGGAGTTGTAGCATTTATTCACTGACAAATAGTCTAAACTATACATACACTGCACTGCTACGTTCACAGCTATACAGATAACTTCATACTCTGCTGCGGTTGCCAGCCTCACCATCACACATCCACTATCTCACTCTTTCTCGCCCTCTTGACTGCACATTCACTAAGCTCACAAAATATGCATTGAGCTATCCCATTCTGAGATGGACGTATTGTGGGGAAAATTTTCATTTGTTTCAAACCGGTATTCCGAATTTATTCATTTAACTAAACAGCCAAATAATGAGTGGCACATAACGTGAAGACACACTGTCCTTAAAAAAAATCCCCTTGTCCCAGACAAGCGGACAAGCCTTAATGTCGAGCCCTGTCAGTTGTTGAACAAGATTTGCCATTATCCAAAAGCTTATCATTATCTAAGATTGTCCAGTGACTCAGAGAGCAAGAGTCCGTCCAGTTTAGACTCTGAATTACAGTGATGTCTCCTGGTTCTTCAAACAACTTTAGTGTAAGGTTAAAGGTTTGATTTAATGAGATTACATGTTACAGAGAGGAGAAGTACACCATGTTTATGATGATAAGATATGAAAGAATATTAGACTACAGGTTAGTTCTCATTCATAGCATTCATTTCAATGTCTCACTATAGGATGCGCCTTCTTGCATATTCCTCAGAAGTATTTATCTCATTACGCCAGTCCTGATTGATTAGTGATTGTGATGTCCATGTCAGGCAGGACCACCTACCCTTAAATAGCCATTCAAACACCTCTTCTCACTTCAGAGCGTATCTCCTGTTGTATAGGCTAGCTAGCTTAACTGTCCATAGACTGGACCTTTCTTTCTAACCACTCCTTTGCTGGGTGCTAGCTGCCTTTGATATGCTTCGACTCTCCAGCCATACTCCAGCCATAGACTGGAGCATTTATCCAGTTAGCTGTTACACGGCTGGGGCTCACAACTGGACCTAGCCATGGCGGCTTCGCCTCTGGAAGATGTACTGAAGCTGAATTATAAGGATGATGACGAGGACACCTCGGAGCTCCTCATAGCCAAGGACGAGGATGAGAACGAAATGATCATCCTGTCCGCTCAGGCTGCCCCTCCCGGGGCAAGGACGAGAGCATGCCAGCTTCCCCAGCAGCATGGATATGCAGAATGTTTCCTCCATGCTCACAGCGTATCAAGCATAGCTACGTGAGGACATGGCGACCAAGCCGGACCCTGTTGTATGGGAGGAGATTACTGTGATACTGTGTTCAGTGACAACACCTGCTTCACTGCTCCTAATATCTCGCGCAAGTGCAGTGCCAGTCAGGGTTCTGCCACTAGAGGGCCCTATAATACAGTTATTCGGGGGACAAAGGGCAGACGACACATCAGAGGCCGCTACCTCTCTCTCTAATGAGAGAGCGCGGTGGATTTGTTTTTGTCAAGAGAAAGCGCGCAGTATCCACTGTTCTTCCCAGTGCATGTACTAGACATGCCTCTCGGCGTGGATGCGCTTGCGCATGTTTGGCCACTCGTCCTCTTGTACACATTTCCTTTCTTGGCTCTGATACCCCCCACTCTGTCCAGAGTGAGGGATCACTGCCACACACTGATTCTAATAACCCCGCACTGGCCAACAATGTACTGGCTGGTTTGGATATATCAACTCCTGTGCAGACAGCCATGGCAACTCCCACTACACAGGGACATGCCCGGTGGGGCAATAGTTCACCCACACCCAGAATGCCTGGCACTATGGGCTCAACCCATGAGGGACATGTCTCCTTTCAATGTCTGGTTGGTGTGATTTTGTCATTCCTGCAGGACTTGATTGACAAACAAAAAGCCTTCTCCACAATTAAGGTGTACCTGGTTGCTATTGCTTCTTGTCATGTGGGATTTGAAGGTAAAACAGCTAGCCAACATCCTTTGGTCTGCCGTTATATGAAAGGGCTGTGTAGGCTCTTCCCTGTTTCCAGGCCACTGGTGCCACCATGGGACTTGGCAGTGGTTTTCGATGGGCTCTCTGGTCCTCCATTTGAACCACTGGAGGAAATCGACTTGAAACATCTGTCTCTGAAGACAGTGTTGTTGCTGGCTTTGGTGTCTGCTAAACAGGTCAGTGACATTCACATGTTCTCAGGGCATCCTTCACGCACTCAGTTTGCCTCACAGCATGGTAGAGTGTCACTGAAGCCTAACCCCGTCTTTGTGCCCAAGGTGCTTGGCTCATGCTGTCCCATTGACCTTGTGGCATTCTCTTCACCACCTTTTTCTTCCTCTGAAGAATGATGGTTGCACATGCTGTGTCCAGTTCATGCCTTGCTCATCATGGACAAAACTAAGGAGTTTCGGAGAAGTGACCAACTCTTTGTATCCTGGGCTAATTCCCATATGGGCAAGTCTATTACAAAGCAATGGCTCTCCTACTGGATTGTTGGGGCAACTGCTCTAGCCTATACGAGTCAGAGCATACGGGTCTGTGAGTTCATTCCACTCGTGGTCTGGCTACATCCTGGGCCCTGTTTAAAGGGGTTTCCATCCAGGACATTTGTGCAGCAGCAAGCTGGTCTTCGCCACTCACCTTTGTCCGGTTTTATGAGCTGGATGTCTCGGGAGTCTCCATAATGAGACATCAAAACAGATGCTATGAATGAGAACTTTAAGTTACTTGCGTAACCTTGGATCTCAGAATAGCATGAATGAGATGTCTCACCAGACAACCCCTCTTGCTAGGGGGAAGGGAGAAGCAGTGCTTATTTTGAATGCCGCTGTGTCGTCATGTAACCTATTTGAAGGTAGGTGATTCTGCCTGACACAGACGTCGATCACCAGCCAATCAGGATTGGCGTTATGAGATAAATGTCTCTGAAATGCTTCTACTCTGAGAACCGGGGTCACGCAAGTAACCTAAAGTTATTCATTCATTTTATAGTCTCAGGATGTTTCATTTCTCTTTACATAAAGATATAATGGTCAGTAGGTGCAGGTGATAAATTGCTGAAAAAAATATTAGATTAAAGCCAGGAAGCAACACACCCCCTCTCTGAAACTATTACACAAATTGTCTGTAGTCATCAGGAAGAAGTACTGTTGCTTGTACAGTTGACTGTCCTTTCATTCTGATGGCAATTAAAAATAGGATCACACACTTTTCGCTGCTGGAGAGAGCAGAGAAGTGGAACAATGGTAAATTGGTCCCCCAGACAGAATCAACATTCTGACGGCTGGTTGTCAAAAGGTTACAGTACAGACCTTGAATTACATTGATATATTTTCTATTTTTTGCCCCCTGGTCAGTATGTGTCATGACATTCATGTTGACTTTCTGATTAATTCTGTCACCCATGTATGTGAGTATAGTTGTGTGCCTGGGGGAATTCTGCTCAAAGTTAAAGGAGATGAAAACACTATGGTTGTAATTTTAAGCTGACATGCTTTGTGTTCTGTTAACTGTGTGACAAAATAGATTTGTCCTCAGTTGAACTCAGATGTTTTTTGAAAACAAGCATGAGGTATTACTAATAAAATCCTTGTGGACTAAAGGCAAAATGAGATGTGAAGGTCACAGGATTATTTAAAGGCAGTGGCATGGCAGCCAGATGTCACCCTGGCCCAGACCATAATTAAACTACCCTCACGTGTCAGTTTAAAGAGGAGTCAGTAGATGCCGGTATACAGGTCAAACAAGTGGCATGAAACGTGTGTGTGTGTATCTGTCTGTCCATCTTTCCCAGCTGGCAAGCGAAAGGGTTGGTGGCCGTCCAGGTCTTTGCGTAGCACACTGGCAGACACAGCTCCCTATTTATTACCACAACTCACGTTGATGCACAACACTCAGTTCAGCTGCCCACCTGCCTGAGGACTGTTGACGTCCCTCAGTCTGCCCTCACCCTTTTTGATAAAACCAGAAAGTGAGACAATATCTCCATGTAGCCTAGAGCAAAAAAAGGTTCATCTTCAAAGGAATATGAAGTTCTTATCCAGGCATTATGGACCCTCTGCAGGTGTATCATTTGGGCACATGGATACTCCTACAGATATTAGATTCTAAGCTGTAGAATCTGTCACACCTGCTGAGGAGGAGTGCCAAGCCTCATGTAGCAGCTATACTAAGCCTGTTTTGTGTGTTCTCACTGTTTCTGTTTCTTAGCACTCATAGGGCAAACAAAAATCAATGTATTTTCATCCAGCAGCCTCCCACTCTCATCTGTTTAGCAGGCATAAGATGTGGCATCATTCCATGTGTAACTGTCTGTCTTTCTAGATCTAAAATATAGTCTGAAATCTAAAACACATTGCTTTTCCTCCTTCCTTATTAGTGTAAGCCTTGTTTTCTCAACTAAGTGAGGGCCTCCAAATTAAATAACTACAGTGAATGTTTGGGTGGGAAAAGATATTCAAGGCATGTATTTATTAACTGCCCACATGCCAAAAGCAGCAGCGCAGGATCCAGAACAAGTAACCACATGTCTTAGTTTTTTTAGTTTTGACTTTTTTGCATGAAAAAACAAGAATGGAACCATTTTTGGTTTAATCGCTTCTTCTCACTGGGAATTTGTGCTTTTTCCAAACATGTCTGGCATTTGCCTGCTATTTTGTCTGGTCATGTCTGGACCTCTATGCTTCCCATTAATGTCACAGTCCATATTGATTTTGGTCTAATTATACCCACAAAGGGTTTGATTTCAAAACAAGTGTCTGTTTTCTGTGTCTTACCAGGAGATAACATTTCAAAAACACAAATTTAATTCTTAGAAAAAGGACAAAGGATGTGCAGACATCTATTTACTTCAATAATATTTTACAGCATGTGTTCCTTCCATTTCAGTCATTCCATGTATTCCTAAAATTATCTATTTTTAGGTCAACTCTAGATATATAGGTCAAGCAATATATGTCATATAATTGGATTTGTTGGTCACTAAACATAAATAGTCTTCTCTATGTAGTCACATTTTTTCTAATCAGTATTGAACTTCTCAGCTGTAATTCTGCTTGTGCATATCAGTCGTTACGTTTAAACTGATTTGTTTTGTTTGATTTACTAACTGACCTAAAACAGGGAATGTTTACTACAAATAAATGTCAGGAATTTTGAAAAAGTGAGTTTCAATTTATTTGGCTAAAGTGCTTGTAAACTTATGACTTCAACTGTATGTGGTTGTGTGCAGCCTTTATTTGTGTGTGCTTTCTTGTCTCTACCTCCATGGCCTACTTGCATCTATATTTCAGTGCAGGAACTGGCATTGTTGTCCCCAAAACTTAAGTACTGCTGCATGTGAGTTCAAAATCTGCCACTGCGTGTGTGTGTGTGCTCGGGTAAATGAAGGGGGCGGGTGAGCCCTCTGCCTCCCGGGTGTCACTTCGCTGTTGCTGTTGACCATCAAGTTCTGATCATCTGTGCTCTCTCGTATTTATGGCGTTGCCTCTCTCTGTCCCTCCAAAACAGCAAGCTGTTCATTGTCACGTGTAATCTGCATGCTAGACCGCTGTCAGTTTAGGCATTTTGGCAAAGGATGTTTTCTTGTCTCATCTGCTTCAGCATCCATGACAACAACCATGGGTCTACAGTCCTTCACAAGTGAGTGAGCTAAAGGCGGACTTAGATCGGAAAGAGAGTAGTTGCTTTAGAGCAAGGGGGTCAATAATGCTTTGTATTTGCATATCTATCCTAGTTGTTCATGCAGAGTTTTGTTTGTTTTTGCCACTTTTGACCAGGCTATGTTAAGATGAAGGATGTTTGCGGAAGGGAAACTAGAGGAAGAAAAGTAATTCATGTTCATACTGGAGGCTGCTGTCTGCTCCACTCATGCTTTGACTAATAGCCTAAGCAGCTATCATTAGTTTCTTGCTGCTGCTGTACTGACCCATCTGCTGAAGGTTTCAGCTCTGGAGTCATGCACTGCTTTAAGCAAGTACGTGACCAATGGACTGTTTTTGGTTCATGTCGCGGCAAATCAGTTGTGCTTGTTTTTGCTGGGAGCGCCTCATTAGAGCTTCATGAGACGTGTCACAGAGCAGCATTAGATTAAGCACTGCTGATTCATGACCTGCTAGATGTTTGCTTTCCAAACTACTTGCTGCAGAGGTCAGCAGTTTTCCCAGTGATTAACTGTTGGACATTCAAGTTAATTCATGTTCACCTTGTGACATGTTAAGTGATACACTTCTATCTATTGTTTTGATTTGACAATGTATCTGAGTTTTCAATTTTCAAAATATTGGTTTAATATTCTGGTGAAGTGGGTGGAATGTATTCACTTTTCGCTGTATCAATGTCTCTGTAAAAAGGACAAAGATTATCTCTCTCACTAACTGTAACTAACTATAAATTATGGCTTTATTAATGGCTTTATTAATGGTAAGTTCCTAATTTCTGAATGCTTTATTGTTTTTAATTAAAAACAACAGTTGGGTTGTCAAGTTATGAAAAATCTTTTTGGCTGGTATTTATCTGCCTCCAGTGTGACATTTACTTTGTTTTTTTTAGTTAGCTCTTTTGTTCATCAGGAACACCTCTACAATAGACCATTCAACCACTTACCTTCCAGGAAAGGGCTTCAGAGCAACTGGAACAGTTTATTTAACTTATTTAAAACTGCAGACTTGATGGATTATTTTAAGAAGCATTTATATTAACATGTATAATTGCAGATGACTTGTGTACTTTTGCTGATGGCTTATCAGAAAGTGAGAAACCTGTGATTCTTTATTAATGACATCATCAACATATTTAGTGACAGAACTGATTGTTTAATAAAAAAGTAAAGCAGTAGTTGTTCTTGGCTTATTACTGATATATAAAGCATTAGTAAATTATTTATTAACCATCAGTAATCCATTACAACATTTTAAAAAGAGTGCATAATTAAAAAGTGGTGTTTTATTTTCTCCTTATCTCCCCCTGTGTGTGTATCCCTCTGTCTGTTTCACTCTGTCTCTCCATAGTCTTGACATTCTGCAGCTGGGTTGTGAAACCAGTTCTGACATCAGCGCTGGCATTCAGAGGCTGATTCCAGACCAGGAGGCTCTGGAGGAGAGCAGTGAAAGCACAGAGGCAGGCTGCCCCACTGACCCAGGCCCAGAGCAACATCAGTCCCAGAGTGGACCATCTCAAAACATCCAGGGGGAGCTGCCAAAGTTGGAGTGTACCACACAAGGGTGAGTGGTTCTCCTGTTTGTCTTCCCTTTTTTTCATACACAGATGACATTTTCACTTAAAATGATTTGACCAGGTGACAGCAGTGTCAGACTTATTCACATCATTTTGAGAACTTGCATATGCCCAGTCACTTCCTCCACGACATATATAAATTGTTAAAGTCCTCTACAGTTTAATGAGTGTTTCTTTATCAACAGGACTTTTTCACAAAACAGCCTTCCACTATTTACTTCCATATCAAAGGAGAAAGAGGAGGAAGAAGGAGACGAGGTAGAGGATAGAAGGACACCTTCCACGCCTATCAAAGACGACTGCTCACTGGTGTGCATTGTTGATTTTCCTCTTTTTTCTAGTTGTCATATTCTTTGTTTATTTCTTTGTTTTCTTTCTCTTGCCTCTCTTCCTTTCTCGAGCACATCAAACTGAGTCTCCAGCTATTAGCACTCACCATCTCTAGCTGTGAATATTATTCAGTGTCAGCTGTGTCTCCGGTCATTCACATTTATTTCTAGATCCATTGAAATGTGGTAAATAAAACAAGCTGCTGCTTCCTGCATGTGCTGCAACAAACACTCTGTGTAGTTTGGTTTCTGTGCGTGTTAAATTAAGAAAGAAAGCACAAGCATGCTTTTACTGTTTACTGTTTGAAGTGGAAAATCTTTTGGCCATTGACTGTCTGGAAGGTTATATGACATGGACTGAATTGTTTTTCAGGCTTTCGCTGATGCAGGGCACTCATCATCAATTTCAGACCGCTGCATAACCAATGAATCACAGAGCAAAACCCAAACTCAGACTCAAGACCTAGAGAGGTGAGAGGAAAGAGGAAAGCTTCTGCACAACACAAGATGACATTTTGTTGCAGTTGTTGCCTTTGTTTCTCTTTTGTATTGTTTCTGTAACAGTACACATTTGCTTATGACAGATAAAATTGTTATAAGAAAACATTTATATGAAATCAAAATGGCTAATTTCACACTTTCAGATTTCACAAAGATTCAAACACAACCACTAATCAAATAGAAGCACTATTGAGAAAAAGGGGGACCTGTTAGTTGTTCTGTAGCAGTTAATTAGTGTGTATTGGATTTAATTTGATCTGATTCCTTTGGATGCTACAGTTGTTTTTGTCCTTTTTTGCTCCTGCTTGCTTCTTTTCGGTTCACATCATCTCCAAGCCCTGCAGTCTGCTGAGAAGTAGGTTATTGGAACAGTGTGTTGCTCACAGTCATGCTTTTGATATGATTCCAGTCCAGATAACACTGACTCGCCACAGGGGTTGGTATGGCTCACGTGGACCTATACCAACTATCTCAATCAGGTTGACCTAGCATGGTGGCATGCTGACTTTATATTTGTGCTGCTCCCACAGTGCCACAGGACAGGTCATCTCAGTTATACCTCATTAATGTCAGACATGAATAAGCCATAACTTTAACAGCAGTGCCAGATGACCCTCTAACCGTCTGACCTCAAAAGTAACATAGAGCGCTGAGCAGTCCTGCCTTTGAGCAGATCTGATACTGTATTGATTATAAATACAGACAGTGCACAATGTGAATTAGAGTCACATGGACTGTGATCTTAACAGAGGGAATAACAATGTTGTTGCAGATATTGTGAGTGTTTTTCTACCAATATTTGATGGAACTGTTTTGCATTTGCCTGTTGTTGACAAAATGTTGTTTTTCAGCCTGCTGTGCTGCATGGAGTACAAGACAGAAGACAAAACTAGTGTGTCTGAGTGGAAGGTAAACAGACGTTTGCAAACCATCTCCACATTTTTTCCACAGGCAACCTTTTAAATTTCAGTCAGTGAGGATCATTCTGTGATAGCCAGGTCTTAGAATTCATAACCTTAAATCTTTAATGCACTGGTGAAAAAAAAGTTTAGTCTGTTCACCAAACAATTTAGATTAAACACAATGTTTAAAAGCAATATGAATGTTTGGTTACATTCTCAGGAAATATAGAAGAAAAAACTGAAAGTTTTAAATGGTAAACATACTCATTGACACCAGGACAAACATTCAGATATCATTACCATATTAACACATAACAAAATAAAATTTTGTTTGGCATCCACAGCTGGATGATGATGATGATGAGGGTAATTGCTATCAAATTTGGGGCAGTAACTTATTTTCTGTATGAGTTCAATTTGAAAATATATTGGCCCAGCCGTTTGTTAAAGTTCAACTGTTGAGGAAAAAAACTACATCCGATGAAAAGGATAAAAGAAAAAAAATTCATTATATGTCTAAATATATCATTGTAGTACTGGATGCGTGAGTGCTTGAGGGCCCACAATGGTGTGTGTCAGTAAGTGGGCTTCAGGTACGAGACTTCATCGATGTTGTCTGTTCCTTCAGGGGAGAAGAGGAGGAGGAGGAGGAGGAGGAGGAGGAGGATGTAGTGGTTCTGCTGACAGACACGATGATCCCAGAGGCAGGAACATCAGCTGTGACGTAAGTTCTCCTTCCCCATGGTCTTTTTAGATACACAAATTAACACTTTTTTTTAAGGATGAGAGTATCTATGACAACAGGACCACTGATACCTGCAGGGATTGTGCGTGTTTGTGTGCGTGCGTGTTTATGTGCATACCTGTATGTGTATTGCTAGGTGTGAGCTTGCCTGTCTGTGGGTGTTTTTGCTTCTGTAATAGAAGCCCTCCCTTCTGTCCTTCCACCTCCTCTGTGTGACGCACAAAGCAGTGTTTTCTTTTTTATGAATGAACAGCCGAGGAGGGTGAGAAAGGAGAAACCGAAGCTTTATCTGTCGCTGCTGCTGTTGATGATGATGACGCTGAAGATGTGAGAGCGCCTAAAGGAACAAAACACCAAACAGCTTTATATTCCAACCAGAATGATTTTTTTTCAATTATATATATTTTTTTCACTCTGCATAACAGCATCAGAATTCACTGCGTATACGCCCACTGACACACACACACACACACACACACACATACCAAGGCAAACAGCTACATGACTCCCCGGAGCTCCATCAAATAGACTCAGTCTGACAATGTTGCCGTGGAAACGCCTCGTCATATACAGTACCTCTCTCCTCTCTCGCACACACCCACACCGCACGCACCGACATGAGCGGTATTCCTGCCGCCCCCCTCTTCTTCTGTGCATGATGAATAATCCATGTGGAGGCAGTTCAGCAGCAGAAGTGCCGGGAATGCCGGTTGGAAGGAAAACCATGTGGATTTAGGGATTCTCACACTCACATGCAAACACATGGATCAGGTGATCTGGGCATCACAGCGATACTGCTAATGGAATTACAGTGTGTTGCTCATGAGGGATCCCATGCTGGATGCTGACACGTTAAGAATCTGACTCATTGACTGAGAAAAGTCAGTGGGATTCTTGTCTAGCTGGTTGAATGCTGATTAGCTTTGAGACCTGAGGAGGTCTACAGAAGAGGAAAGTCTGTTTTTGGATCACTGAAAATACGCACCACCTCGCATGTGCTGGGTGCAATGACCTTTTCTATCTGCTTTTGTAACTGACCACCCCCAAAAAGCAGCTTTTTATTAGAGCTGTACTCTGCCTTTTGACTCAAACGTTTCTCTTGAAGACAAAGCAACCACTCATCTCACCTCATCCTGCAACTCTCTGCCCAACCACGCTTCAGCGCTTCAGAATATTTCTTTTAATAGGAGAGAGTGAAATGTTTCCAGAGGACTTCTCAAGATTCCTGAGCAGCATGTGAAGCGCAGAAGACTCCCTCCACGCAAACTACGACACGTCTTTCTGACTTCTTATCTCCCTGCCCGTCTGCATCCCTGAAGCCATGTTCTGTTTCTGTTTCCAGAGCCCCTCCCTCAAGCTACAAGCTCTGGAGGCTGACTTGGTTTCCCCGCCGGCATCGGTGGACCCCCAAGCTCAGGATAATCTACCTGCCCAGCAACAGCCTCTTTTTACAGAAGAGCCAAGAATGCATTTGAACCACGAGCTGCTCCTCCACTCGCCACCATCACCATCAGCACAGGATCAGGACACGGTCGACTCATCACAGCCTGGTAAGACAATGATAATAAAGTGCAGATACAGTGAAACAACAATATTCAAGTTTCTTAACTTCCAGTGTTAAACATTTTATTTCTGGACTGAAGCAAAGAGGAAATTAATGTAGAAGTTGTAATGGCCCATTGCCGACTATTAAATGTTTCTACCTTTGTCATTCATTTATTCAGGGAATTCTAATATTCATAGCACTTGACAGTACAGTATTTCAGCATTGGGGGGGTCTCATTGGGAATCAATCCCATTACCCCGCCAGTGGAATAACCACACTTCATACATACTTTATTTATGGCTTTATTTATAGTATCTTATTCATCATCTGTTCTCCTTCAGAGCATCTTCCCAGCTGCTGTAATTCCTTTAGTGCATGTTAAATAACAGTCAGTGAATCTTGACAGCGAGCTATGAGCTTCATCATTTCCTTGAGCTGGGTGTGTCTTTTCTTGATAAGTTGAATAACAGAGCATTAAGGTACAAAGCTGCTACTGTCACAACACTACACAGCCACCTGTGACGTGATGAATTCATACATACTGTATATTCAATTTACAGTATGTACTGATGCATAATGTAATATGTTTAACATTAATGCAGATAATTGAATGTTTTTTTCATTCTCTATTCTGTCAAAACACAACAAGTACCCCAGAGTTTTTTAATCATATAATTTGTAATAATTAAAGCCATTCAAATGTGAATTTACTGTATTTGTAGCTAATGGTCCAAATTCCTTTTTTTTCCCAGGGAAGATATGAGTAGCTTGAATAGGAAAGAGCTCTTCTTTCCTTACTCTTTCTTGTTTTCTTCTTCCCTCCCCTCTCTACCCTTTTTCTCCCTCTCGCTCATCTCTCATTTTTGTCCCATCTATCCTCCTTTACTAATTAAAATAGATAACATTTTGAATCTAACTGCCTCAAATGAGAAAGAGTCAAAATGATTATAGATTTCAGTTAATATTTTCTTCTTGCTCTTTCTCTGACAGTACACACTCCATCCTCACATTCATCAGAGTCCAGTCTTCTCCTCTCCGCTGCCACTCTTTCTGAGGGAATTTCAGGAGATGACAACCTGCTGAGCCCACCAGGGTACAACACCAGCCCTCTCCTCTCTCATTTTATGACGAGCGACTGCCCTGTCCCTTCACCGCGCTGCCCCAACTTCAGCTACAGCCTGCGCTACAACCTAGACCCAGATACAGCCCCTTCTCCACCATGCTCACAGCACATCCGCATGTAAGATGCCATTTTTTTTCCACTAACTTTATTTACGAATAGTGGCTTACAGATGGGATAATTTTATGTTCATCATGCACTGTTGAAAGTTGTTTGGAAAATATCAGGTGAGGTTGGTGGCTAAAAGATAAATGCACGTTATGAGGTGTCCTTATTTTGTGGAACATTATGCAGAATGTGAAGAGTGCAAGTGGATATACATGTGCTTTTCTGTCTTCAGGGCTCGCTGCAGTGTTCATACAGAGCCAGACGATGGCTCTGTGTCCATCTCAATGCTTAACAGACACATCCACACCCTGAGGAAGAGGATCAGGCGTTTTGAGGAGCGTTTTGAACAGGAGAAACACTACAAGGTGAGGAAGGATATCGGAGCTTCTTAATCAAATGGATTCTCTTGAGTCATAATTGAATTGGAAGTTATTGCCTCACATTGTTGGTGTCGCTTTTTTCCTACAACCAATAACCAGCTCTCACAGAGCCATGGGAGGGATATGTTTTCTTGTTTTTTGTGTGTGTGCATGTCTGACTGGGTATGAATCAGTGATGTTTCATCACATTGATGCTGTTGATACTAACCATAAACATACTAGGGTGAATGTCTCTCTCTACTGGTGCATTGCAAAAATTACAATTACAATTTTGTTACACAATGGACCTTTAGTTTCTTGCTTGGAAGGGCTGGTACATAATAGAAAAATATTAGTTTGGTTTATGTGGATAACTGCTAAGTAAAACCTGGAACAGAGCATGATTTTGTTGTTTTTTTCAGCCGGCCCATAATGACAAGATAGCGCATCCAGAGATAGCCAGACTGATGAGGGAGCTCATCAAGAGCCGCAAGCAGCTTAAAGGTCAGATACAAACACACATACACAAACATACTCATGTAAACAATTCATGTAAACATACATTAACAACTTGTTTAAAGCAATTATGCAGTTATAAACATGGAAAATGCATTTTCGTTGTTTATCAGAAAACACATGGCTCCTGGTTTCATGTCACCATATTTTTCTGAACTGCTGCCCTCTCACCTTTCAGAGCTGAAGCTGAGACAGTCAGAAGAAGGTGGGTTAAAAGGGCAAGGAGGTTTAAACCCACCAGCTGAGACATGCAGGACCAACATAGACCAGAGGGGGGTAGTACTGGCGGGGACTGAGCTGCAGCAACTTAACAACAACACAAACACCAAGCCAAATGTGGAAGAAACCGTGAATATTATAACTAACAGACTGAAGGAAAGACGACGAGAGCTGGGTATCCCCGACACCATTAAGGTTGGTATTGCAGAAATGCCTTCACCACACACACACACAAATATTGTTTCAATAATCTATGAAATTTGTCAACTGGATTGATTACTTGTTAACATGATGTTTTCATGATGTCTTCATGCACAGGAGATGTCCCATTTCCAGATGACTTTGGAGAAGACCAGCCTGCAGAAGTGTTTGCTCTACTTTGAGAGTCTGCACGGACGACCGGTGAGACTAGCCTGCATGACTCACTTTTGTGTTTATCTCTTATTTTTTATGTACTTGATGTTGCCACTTTAGTAGTTCTGTTCTCTCCTCCCTGTCCTTATATCACTTGTTTCTAGTCTGTTGAATGTGTATATTCCTACCAATAACGAAGGGGTTTCTCTTTGTGTCTCTCCCTCTGTGTCTTCAGAGTACCAGGCAGGAGCGGACTCTGATAAAATCTTTCTACGATCGGTACCGTCTACTCAAGCAGCTGCTGCTCTCCTCTGCTGCTGCAACCGTCATTACAACCATTGTGAGTAAAAACTTGAGCAATGTTTTTGTGAGGGTGACAGTCGTGCGGGAGAGGGTTTTCTTGTAGAGAGGGAGAAGATCTCTAGAACTTGCCAAACCTACTATATTTCTTTTTTTTTTTGCGCGATTATTTCTTTATTGAGTTTTTACATGATTATATCCACAGGTGCATACATAACAGGTCACTTAAGTATATCATATAGGAATGTATTACATCATGCTGTAATCACAACTGCAGACCATTTCTCTTACCCCCTCCCCATCCTATATACCCTCAATAACCCCAAAATAATACTAAATAAATAAAATTACATTAAAAAAAAACCTGAAAAAGAAAATACATGTAGAAAAAAAATGTATACATACAGTATAAAATGTACAGCATGACAAATGATGAAATTGATAGATGAAATTGAATAAATGCATAAACAAAACAGAAACATAGGAAAACATACTATATTTCACTCATGAGGACACTGATTACAGCATCTGAGGGCATTGCAGAAGAGTGTCACTCTACTGCACTCTAGTGGCCAGATATAAGAGCTACATGAAACTATTATGAAACATTTTAGTTCTTTCAACAGAATAAATGCTACTCTTTGCTCTTAAATGGTTTACCTCATCTTTTTTTCTGTGACAAACATGCGATACCTTTGTGTGTGTACATAGGAGGAGGAGGAGGGCACTGATGAAGACCATCCCAAACAGCGAAGCCCCAAGCAGCAGAAACTCTGGCTGAAACCTCACAGGTGTGTGTCGCCAGATGAGGTGCTCCACCTGCCTCCCCTAGAAACGTCTGAAACGCCACAGGTGTCCCCGTTGGAGGAGGTCAAGGGTTTCCAGCCACAGATCATCACCATGGCAACACTACATGAAGCTTCCAGGTACAGTGTGTGTGTGTAGTCCTAGCATGCTACAGTTGAAGGAAATGGATTTTGTCATTTTTATCAGGAATCACAGGATTATTATCTTTTCTCTTAGAGTTCATATTTTTCTTGTAGCAAAAGAAAGTGATCATAAAGGTTTTTTTCAGCAGTTGAAGCCATGCTCTGGAGTACTTCAACCTTTTTGTTGGCATAGTAACGGTTTATGTAAGTGCTCACAATTACAGACAATTTAAAAAAATCTAAGAAATTCTTTGATTCTTTCTTCATACAGATCAGAATTACTGGATCACCTCAGGATGGCTCGATTAGAGAAGCGGAGGCTTCACCAAGCGCTCCGGGAGTTTGAGGACCATTTCTACACACAGACGGGCAGGTAAAGGTTACACACACACACACACACACACACAAACAACACACACAACACATCCAAACTACTTGGCTTTTGAATTTTATTTTGTCTTTTAATAAACTTGGAACATTTGGTTTTCAACAATGCATTGTGAAGAACAAAACAAACAAAAAAAGAAACATCCACAAAAAAAACTCCATTGTAATGGTACGACAGTGTAATGCACACTCACTTAACGTTAATACAGCACAGAGAGCTCAGGGAAGAGACGAAGAGATAGACGTTTGCTCTGAACTGTACACATCCTTTGAACTGTACATGTTAGTCCTCCAAAGTAAATACAGTAAGTTTTTGATTACAATACACACTGTACAAAGCTATCTGAGTAAGGCAACATAGGGACTATCAACCAGTTATGGAAGCTGCTGCAGGTTGTTTTGAAACTACTAAAACAAAGTTTTGCCTTTGCATCTTCTTCCCTCCATGTATTTTTAACAGGACTTGTCAAAAGGAGGACCGTGGACCGATGGCGGAGGAGTACTGCCAGTATAAGAACCTCAAAGCAAAGCTCCGTCTCCTGGAGGCCCTGCTCAGTAAACAACAGGACTCAACCAAGACCAGTTGAGTTTCTCACAGTGGGGCTTTATTCTAACCTTACAGGACTTGATCATCTCTGGAAAATCAGGTTGAGAAGCTGGTGGCTCTGGTCTTGTTCATGCCATGCTCATTATGTTGATGCACTTTACATGAGGAAAACTGTGGTGGAAATTGGTGACAATCTGAATGAACTGCTGGGCAACTGCAGAATTTTTTTTTTTTTTTTTTTTTTTTTTTAAGTTCCAAAAACACATCCCTTGTCATTCATGACGCATCTTAACACAAACCTGATGTAGCAAGTGTATGTTATGTAGCACTAATTCATGTCAAGGATGAAGAGCTGTAACAACTTGATGTTAGTTACATATAAGTAATTTTAATATTACTGTACGTATATTATGGCACTTTGTTACTTGCTTTTTTTCCTTGCCAAAATACTATTTTTGGACAGCTTTGTCCATAGTTAATGTGGAATCTGCATTTTTTAAAAAGTGCTATCTTGGCAAAAAAAGGTGTAAGCTTAAATGCAATCAATGAGACAATCCTGTAGTGCTTGTGCATGTCAGTTTTTTAGTCCTACATTGTGCTATGATATGCATTAGGAATTTCATAGTTGAACTAAATTGTGACCATTCAATTTACATGTTCATCTTGGAAAATACAATATGTGAACGTTGGCATCATAGTGCAAGTTATATCAGCTGTATAATTTGTGTAATTTATCCCCCCTACTTTGCTTGTATGAAGTTAATTCCCCCTAAATGCCATTGTTGACAATGATCAGAGCTTTTGACATTGTGCACTTCTGGTTTATATATTTTTCTCTCTCTATATATATGAATGTATCAATAAAAATAAATATTTTTTCACATTTATTCTGCTAAACACAGTTTATGGTTCTACTTTCTTTCTTCCCACTGACTACAATAAAATAAGAGCGGCTGTTGCAGAGAAGGTTGCCATGGTAGAGGTACTGACAGCTTTCATACTCATGCTGCACAGAACTGCATCATGCTTTTTTTTAAAGGTTAACAAGTTAACAAGTAGTTCACACTTGGTCATCAAAGTACACATTTTAGAGGCTGTTGCATTAGTAACTATTAAGATTCCACAGCGGTTTTATGTCTGGTTTTTAATACCTTTGGTATAAAGAAAGATGACAATTGAGCCCTAGAAAATTGTAGTACCAGTCCATGCCACTAGTAGGAGGTAAAAAGAAGTTTGAACTTGTCTACTGCTGAATGACAACAAAACATTTCTAAAGAGACAGTCAGAGTAATTGGAAACAACAAAATGCTTGTCCACACAGACAGTGGACACTCGATCAACAGCATATCAATAATAACAAGGCAAAGGTCATTAATAAAACATGGGACAACTGATTAAAATAAACAGAAAATTGAATCCAAGCAGCCCATGTTTGTTAGTACAGTTAAAGGGTTTGGTCAGTACGCCAGTGTTGACTTGCAGGATGGATGGATGGATCTGTGTTGTTGGTGTCCCAGGTTTAGATTTCTCACTCGGTGGTCCCTTATGTGGGATATCTTTAAGTATGTTTTTATGTATGTTTTCTACATTTAGGGAAATCCTTCTAAGATGAGGAGACAATGGTGCAGGTGTCGGAGTGTGTGTACCTTCCTCGTTTGTTTTCTCCACTCTTCTTTGGGAATGATGGTCTCTTGAGAGTACAGAGCGGTGTCAGAGATATGTTGGTGTGCATTTCTGGGAGTCTACTAAATCTGCTGCGTCATGCATGTGTTGGTCTGCTTCATCGTCAGTACATCGTCAGACTTCCTGTGTGTGTAGAGGTCAGTCACCCCTAGTCCTTCCATCCCTGTCCTACATTCTGCCTTTTCTTAGCGTCCCACACTGATGTTGCAGGTCTTGCAGCTGGGGTCCTTCTTGGCGTTTACTGTAGACAGACTCATCAGCTGGTGCCCGCTGATCTCAGCCACCATGCCCAATGCCAGGTCCACAGGCTCCGTGTAGATCACCTCCAGGATCACGTCCTGAGCGTGGTGGAACACCAGACCGCCGTCACCCCCTTCATCCTGCTTGCAGGTAAGGAAACGGTTGTTGGTGATGTCAAGAGCAGGGAGCCTCTGCTTGCAGAACTCGTCACCTCTAGAGCCCTTCGGCGCCAAGACCAGGATGACATAGTGGTAGGCTGTATACATGCAGTAGAAGTCCCCGAAGTACAGGTTGGTGTCGGGGTTGAAGAGTGTGTCAGCCTGGACCTCAAAGCGTTGGCGGCCATAAGGGGAGTCCTGCGGAGGCTTGCCTGTGTTGAACTCTGTGTTGCAGCTAAAGAAAATGCCCTCCAGCTTGCCACTGATGGGTGAGCCGTGGCTGCCGCTGTTGTCCTTCACCGAAGGCAGCATCCGGTTCTCCTGCGCCTCCCTAAGGTTTGGAAAAAAGAGAATTAAACTGGCCATGAGCAAGCAGCAATCATGTCATCAGTTTCCCTTTTGGGGCGATCAGTAACAAAACTGCCACATTGCTTTTATCTACAGTTGTTGTGCTCCCCCTCAGCCAATCAAAGTCATTTTGGAAATGCTGGAAGACTGTGGTAATATATATCACTTCATCAGGTTTGAGTTTAACAGTGTGTGAGAGAGTGTGACACATGGGAAAAAGGCTGATTAAATGTGCAAGAAACTGCAAATCTAGTTTGGTTATCTCTGGAGCTATAATAACATTAGCCCAGTACAGTGTGTCTCACAGAAATCTAGGGAGAGAAAATTGCTCTAATGAAAAACAAAACATTTCTCTATCATTATGACGCAAACTGCCAGAAACAAAAGCAGCTTTCAGAAAGCAAGTTAGCAGATGAACATTCAAAGCGATTAATGCTTCTGTGGCAGCTGCATATCTTCACCACAGAGTAAATCCTGGCAGGAGCATCCAGAAGCTCCAGTACATTAAGAACAGCGCTGCCAGGATCCCGATGAGAGTGCAAAAACACAAACATATCACACCAATTCTGTTTTCATTGCACTGGCTCCCTATCTCCCTCAGGATTGACTACAAAGTCCTGCTACTCACACACAAATCCATCAACGGACATGCGCCTACCTACCTACTGATCACACCAAAAACCTCCACCCGCACCCTAAGATCTGCCAGCAGCTTGCTCCTCCGGGCCCCCAGTACTAAGCTCCACACCATGGGGGATTGAGCCTTCTGCTCTGCTGCACCACACTTGTGGAACGGCCTTCCTTACCATCTGAGGCCAGCACAGACCCTAGACTTTTTCAAAAAAAAAGGCCAAAAACCTTTCTATTCAGGAAGGCTTTTTCATTTTAACTCTTATTAATATTTTCTTTATGTTGTGTGTTCTATGCAATTAATACTGTAGCACTGTGAGTTTCACTATAATTGAAAAGTGCAGTATGAATTAAATGTATTATTATTTTTATTATGAAATCGGAGTTCCAGAGCTCCAATTATGAATTGTAATTATACTGCTATCACTCCAGAGGTTGTCATTATATCCATAATTGATGCTTTGTTGCGTTCATTACAGAATTATTCTGCTCCCACCCAGGCCACAGAGGCAGAGCCATCAAGTTGTCAGTACTATTTCTCCCCACATGATGGTGCAATTTAACAGAGGCTAATTCGGTACACTGTTGCAGCTACAACTCAGCAAAAGGGAGAAGTCTGTACAGATGATGTCATGCGGTAAAGCTTCAACAAAAGACTGCTCACAAGCTGTGGTTTTAGTACAGAAACTGTGAGTTTTGGTAAACTGTAACCATTTCCTCAGAGGGAGAGAAGATATGAGAAGAAAGGACAACACCATTACATGAGGAGGTTAAGACAGGAAGTTGGAGAAATACTCTAAAATAAACCCAGACAATATGTAGTATATACTGTAACTGCAGAATGCTTCAGTACAAACTAAAATTGGCTACTCCAGAGATATTCCATCTCTCCCTCATCTGTCACACTCTCCTCTAACATCAAAACAGTTTTGAGCAGCTTTTGCTGCCACAAGCATGTTTTTTTCCCCTTTCTTTCTTTTCCCCCGCATCCCCTAACAACTGTCTGCTATTGTCAGACAGAGTTACACAAGGCTTTGGCACTCTGCAAGGAAATCACAAGGCGGATGAAAAAGTGGCTGCATTTTCTGTTGTACTCGTATGTATGTGTACAGAGGAGGTTACTGGAAGATCAAATCCATGACTCTATGGGACTCTATGGATTACTGTTAGTACAGCTGGCTGCTACAGCAGTTTGACGTACTTGTGTGGATTTATGGAACTAATCAACATGCTTTCTGCAGCTGCACCCTTCAGCTGAATCTTCACTTTTGCTTGGCTACAAGCAGCTTTCTCTGGAGGGGAATACATTAACCCAAAATTACATGGTCCTCATGCTGTTTGCATACAGAAAGGAGCTGCAGTGTGAATGATATATAATAATGTAGCATTTCATTGCTATGTTCTCATTATCAATATCAACATCATCAGCATCACAGCATTGTTATCTCAGCAGTATGTTAACAGTATATGCTTTGCTTCCTTAGTTTAAAGGTCATACTAGCATCAAGTAATGTCACAAGCCTCTAAGGTCAGAGAGGGCACCAGATACTAATGTAAAAGAACTGACTTGGATCATTCCTCTTAACTGACCAATTTTAAAGGAATTTTTCATCATTTGAGGATATATACTTATTCTTGCTGATAGTTAGATGAGAAGATCGATACTCTCATGTATGTACAGTAAACATAAAGCTACAGCCCGTAACTGGTTAGCTTAGCTTAGCAGAAAGACTGGAAACAGGGGGAAATAGTTAGCCTTAACTAGCAGAGAAACTAGAGAAAGAGAGAGAGAGAGTGGAATAAAGCAATGCAGACAAACATTTGAGATCAAAAATAGGTGAAGACACATTACAACTGTTTCAGGCTAATTGTGATAATATGAAAGTGGTCTCATTGATTCAAAATCTTATGAACCACCAAAAAACAAAGAAGAGCTCAGAATGAAAGTTTAATTAGCAATAATATACACTACCTCTCAGACAGTGTCAGACTGGGGAGTTACTTTCATCTTGATACATTTCTAATATCATTAAAACATTGTAAATGTTATACCTAAATAGGCTGCCTACCTGGCATGATCAAAGTATTCTTTATTCTGGTTCCTGTAGAAGACAGAGAAACGCAGCATCCGGCCAGCGATGACCTCTGCCTTTTCCAGCAGCTGGTTTAGATGCACTGTGGAATAATCTGGAAACAGACACAACATGTATCGTTACGAGAATCTATATTCTATCAGAGGGATGAGAAACCAATGTATAAATGTTATTAGAAATAGTAGAAATAAAGTTAATTCATTAGAAGGAACAATGATGAAATATGAACTTTGCATCTGCACTCAATGATCCTGAGATTCTTCCATCCTTGTATTTTTCATATTCATAGCGTGAAATGACCCAGCATTTAGAGCATTTTCAGTATTATAATGATCTCCTTTCACTCCCTACCATGTAAGCAGCTCTGCCAAATGGGTGTGGATTTTATCCAAAGCAAACTTTTTAAAAATGTAATTGTGAATTGTGAAGGCATTTTCCTCATCCCAGTCTTCCCACAAGCACTTGAACACACCAACAAGGATTTGGATTTGGGTTAAAGAAGAAACTGCTCTCTCATGCAATGATAAAGTACCGTGAACAAAAATGAAAGCAGACAGGCAGTTAGGGTTAGGTCAGATAAGTAAAATGCACTCAGCAATGTAGCTGTAAAAACACATGGTCAGTTTTGGTTTTTTTTTAGACCTTTGGCCTATTTTTTATGGCAAGGCTTACACCGTTGACAGGAAGACAGGAGGAATCAATGGCGGTTAAACAACTCAACTGAGACACTGAGGATTTTACAGTAATGGAAGGTTTTGGCAGCGGCGTCTCTTGCCCACTTGGAATGCAAATGATCAACAACATTGTTAACCATGCCCCTTCATCAATTTCACTTACTACGCCCTCATCACACTATCCTGCCTGTTCTCCTCCCTCCCATCTCAACTGCTGCTTTTCATCTTTTCAGCAAATGCCCCACCCTCTCTGGTTTGTTTCTAGATCAATGTGTCATTCTGTTGTAGTAGACACAAAGTCAATAAGTGAAATACAGCAGAGGTCCCCAGCCAGAATTGAACCAGGGACATTGCAATGACATGGTATGTGTTGGATCACTAGGCCACGGGGAAGACCTTCCCCACCCTCAAATCCTACCCTCCAGTCTCCACACCATCACTTCCTCTTTCCCCTTTCCCCCTCCCCCACTGTAAGCCTCTAGCCAGCAAGGTTGAACTCAATGACCTCTGCATCAGAAGATATACAGCATAGCCCCCCTCCTTCCTTTAATCCTTCTTTTTCCTCAACATCCCCTCCTCCAACTCTCTATCCATCTTCCTGACCCTCCACTCAGTATAAATTAGCCTCCCTTTAATATTCGCCCTCATATTCTGCTCCATTTATTTTGCCATAACCTCTCTCTTCATGCCCTCCACTAATTGTCCTCAGTTCAGTTGGTCAAGCACATGTCACTAACTGCCAAAATTAAATGCAGCACTGAGGTCACACATCCTAAAAATGTAGGTACTTGCCACCATAAAGCTGCATATTACTCACCAGCAGTGCAGAACTCAATGATTTCACTCCACTCGGAGACGGCATAGTCCCCGTCAGTCTGTTTTGATGCAGTCTGGACCGCCACGGTGTACTCTGTACGCGGGCTCAGGAACCAGTGGCCCCGAACAGTCATTGGCAGCGGCACTGCCTTGGCCACCAGCTTGGTGGGAACATCCTGGAGGAAGGGAAAGAAAAATGAGGAGGAAAGGGTCAGAAACTCCATTTATGGACCATTTTCTTTCACCCACATGCAGGGATTTCTAAAAATACTCCATGTAGACACACACAAATGCACAAAATTCAAATATAGGTGGCAGTTTATACCTGTCCCCGCCCTTTTGTTTGTGTATGTATACCATTCTGTACACTATTCACCCCTGAAGTCTAAGTGGATCTTAGCAGCTCATTAATCCACCAACACTGTTGCTGCACACCAAAATCAAAATACTGGTATGGGGTCACCCACCATCACAGAGTGAAAAGAGGAGAAACCTTTGGTGACACAGCACCCAGGAAGTGACTCCAGGAGGAAAGGAAGGAGGCTGATGAAACAAGCCTGTAAGATTACCAAACCAGTTCACTGACTAACCACTAAAGGAGCTGCAGTGTTCCTGCTAATGCTGGTGCAATTACTTTCAGGCAGAGAGGGTTGTGTGAGTGTGATATTATCCTGTTAGTGCTTGGAGCTACGGCTCACCAGGGAGTCTTTGAACAAAACCACCTTGAAATTTGTGTTTTTTGCCTGAAAGGAAAGGTTATCTTGGGGTAAAACATGGTGTACCTGTTTTACGTATGTCATTTTAGGTTTACACCTACAGATGATATTACAAGATGGATGTGGATGTTAAGAGAAACATCTCATTCTGTGCAAGTGCACTATGTAGACGCAGCAACATGCTATCCGAAAAGCAGTATTAACAGAAGTGCAGATTTTAAATTGAGACATCATATCAAATACGGATTTATTGTGATACTTTCTGAAAGGATAATAAAAAAACTAAATAAGAAAAAAATAATGGTTTCACATCAGCCTCCCGTTTAGTGGGCACCACAAAGTTCTGTACTTCCCCATTATTATAAACGATCTGCATACACTATCATTACCCCAACACAGACTTACAATATCCATTTTTATGCAGATGATGCAATTCTGTATACATATGGCTCTTCTTTAACCAAAGCAATGTCTCAATTACAGTCTGCCTTTAACATTATAGAAACATTGCTGCCTAATCTCAAACTTGTAAATGCACTATGTAAATGCAATGAATTACAAAGGTATTTAAAACTTATCTTATTGGGTGAATTAAAAGTTTTAATTTTAGACCTTGATAGAGATGTCTGTGATTGTTTCTGATCCTGTTTTTGTGCCTATGTGTGACAGGCTGTGTTTGCTTTTGTTTGGTCTTATCTCTGTTCGTATGTCTTTTGCTGTGAGAGCTCTTAATCACAATGAGATTATCTGATTAGGTAAAGGTTTTATTTTTTTGGAAGAGGCACCTACAGTGGCGAGAAGAAATACAGAAGAAAAACTTTGTTTTCTTAAATTTACATTACTTATAAATGTATGACTTATAAATATTCTATTCAATAGTTTGTTAAAAACTGGCCAGAGTATTTAAATGTACGTCTGAATAAGATATGCAGTATTTTTATGACTAGTTATTAAAAAGGCAAAATACATTTTACACTGAAATACATAAAAAGTTATGTCATTTACAAGCCCCAAAGTACTTCATTAAATTTCAGGATTCAAGGATTCAGTTATTAGACAATCATTCATTCATATTTTCTCGATTTACACTGGCTCATTGCCTAGTTTGTGCTATTAAAGCATCATTGTGAATGTTCAGTTTTTCACACAATGAATCACATTTTTTTTAAAAAACAAATTCTTGACACATTTCTGTCTTATTCATGAAATGTAGCAAATTCTTTCCAGTGAGACTGCAAAAAGAAGCCTTTTGGTGAGTCATCTCCCTGTTGTGTTGCTCTTAGTGGTGTTTATCTTTGGTGTTTGCTGATTCATGTGTTACCTTGTGTTTGAACTTGTTTGAGTTCTTGTTCTCCTTCTTGTTCAGGTCAATAAAATAGTGTGTGATGCGCTCCTTGCTGCGTGGCTCCATGTCCCAGCATATCTTGAAGGAGTCGCAGGTGATGTTGCTGATCTTGATGTTCTGCGGAACAGGAAGCTCCTCCATCTCAGAGATACTACCATCCTGGGATTTACTTCCTGTGTAGATGAAAAGTGATATTGACAGTGATTTATATGAATGTCAAATAGAAAAACATATGAACTATAAATACTTTGTAAACACACATCATGTTCTGGTTTACCAAAGCTTATTTCAATTTGATACAGTATCAGTTCTGAATGTTAATTTTGCTCATAATGACTGGTATGAGACATCAATAACACTTAGCTTTCATTCAGCTTGCACAATTCTTTCTTCTCTCTTTCTCACTGACCACAAATTTCTATACTACTGCGGTTTCTCAGTAATTATTCCACAGACACAGTACTCACAGTTGTACACTTTACAGTAGTATATCCACCATATCACATACAAAGAACTGCCTGCGAAGCTGAGTACCATATGTGTTGCCATGGAAACACATCAGCCCCTCAACACACACCTATCTGCTTTCCAGAACACACGAGGCATTAAATATTTCAAATGGTGCTGATTGAATCTCCTCTCCTCTCAGCAGAGATGGATCCATCTATAATCAGCAGTAAGAAAAAAAAAAACCTCAGCTACCACACTGGCAGGCAGTGCATACAAGTCTGCAACAATGACATTTAAAATGCTGGTGAATGTCAGAAATTCAGCCATTCGTTTAAGTTTGGTTTGACATTTTTGACATGTCATTCCAAGCCGGGACAGAAAGGCCAATGCAACATAGTTCTTCATTACAGAAAAAAGATAAATCTTACATTTCTCTGAGCTGCATCTGTCAGGTCTCTCACGAGTAACACAACATGTAGCACATGCGCACAACCCAGAGTGACCACTGAGGCCAATGAAAATGTCAAAATATGGTTGAATAAGTGCTTTGTAGAATTGGGATGAATATAGACTTTGCGTCAAATGGGGAGACGCCCACTTGGCATGGCAACAATGTGTTTTCTGTGCATGCTCTGGGGTCTAAACACGAGAGTGAGTAAAACACAAGAATGCAGAATTTAGGAGTAATGCACAACAAGCCTGGACTCTATAGAGAGTAAACAATGGCAGAAGCAGCAGAGCATAGAACATCCATCTCCGCTCATCAGCTGAGAGAGGGTGAGATAAAAGAGTAATCCCATAATTGGGCTGCGTGGACTCTCCTGTCTCGCCTCTATACACATGACGCTCCAACAGTGGAGCATTTATAGATTGAGTCATTCTAGGGAATAGTCAGCCAGAAGGTAACTCCTGCAATGTGCATCTTGCCCTTAAGAGTTGAAAACAGCTAAAAGCAGCCCAGACTTGTTTTAAAATAACATCTATAAGAGACAAATGTATGTTATTTACCCCCAGACCAGATCACACCCCCCACTTACTTTACTCCTAATTACTGCTTCTTAATCACTACTAGCTGATTACCAAAAGAGACCACCAAGTGTTACATGCTTGGACAAACCTGCTGCTCATGATGAAAGATCTTCTGGAATTGTGAATTTATTGTGGAGAGATGACTTTTTAGTGATAAAACAGATGGGTCTTTGGGAAACAAGTCTTGATGCTGAGCCAGTGTATTTACACATAGGATTTATTTATCTGGAATTAATGCACATGGCTTAAACTAGATTTTAGTGGCAATGGGGGAAGGGGATTCCTTAATATGTAAAACTGTAAACAAACCGGCAGTTAAATCTTCATCTGCAGTATGCTCAGCTCCCAGGTCTACTCCTACACCTCTCTGCTTTGATATGTGAAAACATCTTCTGTTGTTGGTCTACATTTAAACTCCATCTCATCTCATACTTAAACCCCACTGAGCTGATAAATTTGGCTCAGACTGAAGGGGTCAAGACAAGGACATGACAGAGCAGACCACTGTCAGAAAATGCTCCACTAAGTCAGCACGGACCAGACAGTGATGTCAGCACTGTATCCTCCCACTTGAGACTTTATGTTGCTGACCTTTAACAAAAACAAGTAAAAGACAAGGCCTGTTGTCACTATCTGATATCTGAGTCAGGGGAAAATGCAATACACTCGAAGGCAGTGAAATGTTTCTGTTTGTAAGTTTTCAAAATGTCTAAGTTTAGACATGAACTAAAAATGCTGATACAGGCCTTAAAGGACAGATAGTGAAACTATTTCAAAGGTGGATATTGTTTTATATTTAATAGGAAGTACTACTTTGAATCTTGAATCTTTTTATGCTAAGAAATTTTGTGCCAACTCATCATAAGTATTCATCATAAATCATTCATCACAAATCATAAGCTTTCAGGGTATTCTATCCCAAATCCTCATCACCTCAGGCTACCTGCAGCATATTATTGTAAACACTAACCTAAACCAAACACCAAATATGAAAAACCTGCTAACTTAGTTGCTGTGTTGTGCCTGAAGCAGAGTAACATCCTTGTCCTCTGCTTCTTACGATGCTAATGTCAACACTGATGTTTTCCTTCAAAACTCTGCAAGGAGACCTCATGCAGGTCTACGCGCTCCCAGCTCCTTGTGATCCACAGTGCTGACTTAGCTCCTGTTTACTCTAACATTTTCCTAATTAACCTGCAAATAGAAGTATTACGCCAACACAGTGAAGCTTTCCAAATGCAGTTCCGATATTCCCTGCATAACACTCTTAAGACTACTCAGTCAAGCTTAAAGTTATGTTATCAGGGAAAACAAGCTCTGAAGGTTTCAAATCAACAGGAACACCGATGAGACAGACGTAGATCTGCAACCACCATAATGGCAAGCAATATAGAAACATGAATGTCATTAACAAACATAATATAAAGGTTGAACACTAAAATTGAGCTACTAGTATGCCAACATACTAGGTAATTCATAATATAAATAAAATTAACTACAATTTGCTGGCAATGAATTTAGGTTTAATCTGAATATGATGTGTACCAGGTAGACTTGCTGCAGGCTTTGTGACATCCAGTACCAAGCTGTACTCTGAATCCTCTGGGACTGTGAGAGGACAGGATGAAAGATGGAGGAGCGAAAGCCAAGCAGCATGAAGGTCAGGCGGTAAGGGAGAAAGTAAAACCTTTTACAATCTCACATGGGAGGCCTAAACCCTCAGACTGACTTGAATTTATTGTTTACCATAATTGTACATTGGCTCTCACTTCTTTGTACTTACATCGCTACTATGGCTAATATTGATATTGTTGAGTCATAATTTTACCCTATAAGCCATTATACTGTAATGCACTTTTGTTATTTTGTATTATCATCTATTGTATTGTATTATACTGTTGTGCAGGAGGGGAAAGGTGGGGAATGCTTCATCATGATCAAGAAAAATGTGTCAGTTTTTGAGCTCATGCTTAGGAGCTTAGAGGAACACAGCTTACTCATACTGTGCACACATGCTCAGGGGGTTCAAACCGACATATGAGCACATTCAACTTGATACATGTGAGCAAGTTCACATGTATCAGTACATGCTTGAGCAGAGTGTCAAAATGCAGAACAGAGCAATGTATCTGCAGCATAGCAAAAGCATTAAACATCAAAAGATGGAAAGCCCACTTGGTTAAATCTGCTAAATCAAATGGACCTTACTAGTATTGCCCTTTTGCTCAGCATGCAGTCAAATGCCACAGTGTGGAAAAGCAATAGATGCAGGAGGATCAATAAAAATCTTGTTAACATGCATACGTAGGGCCACCCTAATGGCTCTCTGTGGTAAGATTTGTTCCAGTCACACCTGACTTGATATTGTGAATTACTTGTTAGCACTGTTTACCGGCAAGAGGAGCGTGATTTCATTCCCACTCAGGCCATCAACGCAACGTAAATGTACACTCTTAGTGGTGTCTGGTGATAAAAGTGTCCATCTTGTCAGGTTGCGGCGCACCCATTTAAAGGTCTGAGTCTCTTTATTTCAAAACAAGTCAACTTTTGGTCCAGGTTAATGTTGAAAAATCAATTTGAATAGTGCTATGTAAGAAAAGAACTGGCAGCAGATACTAGCACTGACTGCAAAAGTGGGCACTGCACTCAGACAGGCAAAACTCCTACTTTTTAAGTTGCAGTAGTAGGTCTAAAATTGAACTGTAGACTTTGACACTGTAGGCAGTGTAACACTCAATAGGCATCAATGCGCACAGGCCTTTGAAAAGCACGCCTTTGTTCCTCTCAATGCACAGGCTAGACTGAGACAGCAACCATGCTGGGAGTGAGAGAAGCTGCCAACAGAAAAGCATCTTTCTCCCAGAGTGAGATAAACAATGCCCTGTTCATCAGGGTTACGTAGTCTGTGTTCCACCTTTTATACATCAATAAGCTCCTGAACAGCAGACAAAGACTTACTAAAGACACTTTAATAACACAACCTTCAGTGCAAAAGAGAAGTCTTATGTTCAGGATCGACCCATCCATATTCTTGCAAATTAATTCAATCCAGACCTTTAGGGAGGACAGCTCTGTCTTTATAAACTTGTCCAAAACCAGAATGAGTCACCGTTTCTCATTTGCATTGAATTTGAATTCCTAAACAACAGACTGCGTCAACTGTGTTCTTTGTAGTACAAGTCTTTAATTTCTGTAGAGTTTTATCTACCAGCAGTCAGGCACTGAAAAAGGACATTTAGGGGATTTCCTGACCTTTAGGGTCAGACTGCATTGCGAGCAATCTCAAAGAATTTTCTAAACTAATGAATACAGTAAAGTCAGTTGCCAGTGAATTTATTATGCAGATGATAAGTAGCTGCATAATATGTACCTGTAACTCTTGCCAACACAGTCATGGCACGCAGCTGCTGACATAAAACACAGCCAAACTAAAATGCCAGCTTACTCAGACGATGCTGTATGTCATAAGGCCGTCCTGCTGTTGTTGGATCACACTAGATATGCTCTACACATGTCCACCGAGTAAGCATTAGAGGAGTTAATATTCTAAACAAGACTGATGCTAATAGCAGAGTAGGAATTTCTAGCAGAACTTCACCTACTTCCAAGGTGCATGGGGAAGGAAAATGTCTGAATGGGTCAAAACTCCAGTAACAGCCTTGAAAGCCACAAGCCAAAATGTGTTGGTTTCATAATAAAGTTGTTCTTTGTACTACAAGTGCAGCTGGAGGTTTTGACCATTTCAGGCTAAATGCTAATTCCAGTATGCTAACATGCTCACAATGACAATGCTAACATGCTGATGTTTAGCAGATATAATATTTACCATGTTCATCTTTTTATTTTAGCATGCTAGCATGCTAACATTTGGTGATTAGCAAGCTCAAAGTACAGCAGAGGCTTATGGGAATGCCATTAATTTTGCAGGTATTTAGTCATAAACTAAAGTATTGGACAAATTAAAAATGTGACTACAGAGTTATTAAAATTAATCCTGAGGGAGACATGAACCAAACTGAACATGAACATGAACCAAAGGCAACTCATTCAAGACAGTAAAAAAAGTCAAACTCAAAGTCAGGGGATCACCAAAGTCAGTAGGATTCATCTTCTGGTGACTATGAATGTAGGTACAAAATCCACAATCCATCCAAAAGTTGTTGAGATTTTTCAGTCTGGACCAAAGTGATGGATTGGCCACCTGACCAACTGACATTACCATCCATAGATGGCCAATAAAAATCTTTTGACAGTGTCCAAAATGTTTGTTTTTGTTTTGCAGGGATTGGAAAGTAAGCCCTTTGTTTAAGTGTTGATGCATTGCTTTTGAGGAAACAACGCAATCACTGTCTTGTGATTGGCAGCTCAGCACTGAAGCATCTTTCTTCATCAGGACAGAGTTAATTGGTAATATTTTAAAGGGGAGATATTATGCTTTTTGTGGTTTATATACTGTTCTGATGTTATGCTAAACATGGTCAAAGTTCCAAAACTTAAGGTTAATGTATGTAGAAATGGTCCCTGCAAGTCAAAAACCAGGGTTTGTTCTGAACGCTTTGTTTGCAATGTTTTTTTCTACCTAGCTGACAAGCTGATGTCAGATTGATGCTGTGCATACTCATAAATGGCCGTCCGTTATGTAGCCTTCATTGCTAAGGTGGTTGCTAATGTTTTTCCATGTGTTGTTTGTGTTGTCCACTCACATATTTCAGATTGGATTTTTGCTCGAACATATACAGATGTTTTTGACAAGTTGACATTGCAAGTAAATAACAAAAAAAAAGAAGTGAAATCCCCCTACTACTGTTTGTTTCTGTAGCCTCCTGAGGGTCAGTCAGGCGAAGTCAGCAATGACGCAGCTTCCAAAAGCTCACCAATCAGAACAGAGTGGGCTCATCAGGAGGATTATCTATCTATCTTTCTATCTATCTATCTATCTATCTAGCTATCTAGCTAGCTAGATAGCTAGCTATTTCGGGCAGAGAGGTTTCACAAAGTGCAGACACAGTACTTGGTTGCGTAAATGGCAGCCATCTATGATGGTAACTTAGGCTAATTATGTCAGCAGCCACCGCACAAAGGCATTGCGAGACATGTAGTGTGTAGTTCATTACCCCCTGTAAGTACACATTAACTGTGGATATAAAATCAAAATGGTGGTCTGAGTCGCAGAGGTTGGTGACAAATTTGCATCCAGTACAACATCATGGAAGCAGTTCTTTGTGTACCCAAACCTTGGAGCACCAGCAGCAGAGATTTCTTATTCACATGAGCAGATTCTGTCATTTCCCTACTACTCACCACAAAACACTCACGACCCCCCACTTATTCATGTCACAATCCCATCACTAAACTGAACCATTAAGGCTGTGCCTCTAGCACAGGGTACACACAGAAACAACTTGTATCCCACAATTTCTTTTGTGCATTGAAATGCTCAAACAGTCCTCAGTGTGTGTGTGTGTATGTGTGTGTGTGTTTGTGAGCACTTTCCCACAGACAGTAGGCCTACTGAAGCTGCATGCATTTCCATTTGCTGGGTCAGCATAGGCACATAAGCCTCTCATGCTTGCAATTAAATATTAATGGATTTGGGAGATAAATTTAGAAAGCTATGTGGAACTGAAATGAATATGGTCCTTGGAAAAAGGTTCTTATTGACTTATAATAAAACAAGTCTATTTCCAAGAAAGGAAAGGACAAGATATGCCGTCTTCTACATGGGGTGTGGCAGAGGAAAAGTGAACTGGAGGTCATTTTAAGCTACATTGAAAAAAAGAGGTGGTCAAAATAACAGAAACACCAAAATAATCCATTCAACACCACAAACCATCACACAGAATTTAGCATCACAAGCTTCACTTATTTACTGAAGGAATATTCTATTGGATTGCATCTTATAGTGTACAGTACAGTACAGTACTGTGTCTACCACATGTGTCAAATGTCAAATCTTGGAGATCAGACTGAATTTGCATTAGAGTGGATGCAAGGCATTAATGCATTTATAACAATGTTATCAATTGTGCAGTGATGATTATGCGCGTGTTTCTAGTTGAGCTTTATTCTCTAAATAGCATTTCTAGAAACTACTTGGCCATACGACAACCACTAATTGTTCTGCGGAATCTGCAAAGAAAGGTAGACATTGTGACTGTGTTGCTCCATAAACAGGGAGTATGTGGGTGTCTCAAGGAGACAGAGACACTATTTACACTGGGTAAACTACTCGACAAATAGGGAAGTGGCTGTTGTGCTGCAAATGCCAAGCTTGTCGGAAAAAAAAGCTTGCCAGTACACCTGCAGCCTAGGAGGTACAAAGCTAGCACAGGGTCCATTAGAGAAGTCAAGCCACATCCTACAGTCTACCATTATTAAAATTACAACTTTAAAACCAGGCCAGCAAAGCACTAAGAGGATATAATGCATCCTGCTGTAGGCTATTACATTATGAGGAGCAGCTCTGGCAGATGAGGAAATGAGGCACAATGACTGCACTGTGATCAGATGCTGGGGGTCTTTTAGAGTCTCAGTGAAGACACACCATTGACTCCAGGATGGGTGGTGTGTAAACCAGACTGGCTCTAACCAGCCTATCCTCACACAGATCAAGAAAATCTGGTGAAGTTAAAAAAAAAAGAAGCCTAAATACATCCATCCAGCCATGAAAAGGTGTGATCTCATTTCATGTCAGTAATCTAGAATCTTAATTAAAAAGGGATCTCTGTGGTCATGCGTCTTGACTCAGATGTGGAAACGATTGTGTGTAATTGCACTGATGGGTGTGTAGGGCTGCACCGCCTGTGCACACACACATGTGGGTGCAGCCATGTTTGAGCCTCTCATTTTCTCCTGATGATGACTTGCTTTTTTTCCCCCCACCATTAAATTCGCATCAGGGTTCAGCCTGCTCATGTAAAAACTGCTTCTCTATTTTGACAACATATAACTGGTTTACTGATGCCTTCTCATGTATGATTACAATCATATAAATTCTTTATTTGATGGTAAATATCCAGAAAACTTTTGAATTCGGAGAAGTCAAACTACAGACTATCCAGCATACATGCAGCTGGATGACTTGAAGAATTAGAGCTTTTTACAAGTTAATGTTGGAATATAAGAATATAAATCGAGCAATTTGGAGCCATACAGGCTGTATTCACTGTGTGCAAACAAATTGATTAAGGCAGCCCTCTGAGAAAAAGACAAGAGGCAGCGGTTATAGGTGGGGTGGCTGCCGGCCTCTGTCCCTGTCTGTGGTGCTGAAATAAAGAACTGTATCACTCAACATTGTTTTATCGCTTGTGATTGCTCAGTTTGCAGTAATATACGTTTCTTTTGGACAGAGATCTCTATCATATGGATGAACAAAAGCTTGTTGCCACAGAAAAGACACTCTGCTATTCCACACACGCACCATCTATCCATCCCTTCATCCAAAGAACCGGTGGAGCGACCGGCCCCTATTCCTTTCAAACGCACAATAAGGGTAGAGCATGCAACTAAAACCAATGACAAAACACGCTGTATGCGTTGCAGCAGCTCTTGGAAATTAACAATAGGCCCTAATGCACCGACAATGCGTGCAAATGTCTCAACACCACACTGATTCTCCTTACCATCTCGTTCGCATAACTGTATGGCGTCCAAGCTCAGGTCCTTGATCATCCCCTCGCAGGGACTTAATGGACTGGTGATGTTGTGCGCCAAGCCTGGTACCTCCATCTCTGCAGAAGAGCCTGGGTGATGCTACTGGTGAATAACTGTCACTCGTTGAATATCGTCCACGGGGATTGCGCAGCAGGCTTTCCTTCCACGGTCGTCAAGGAGGGAGACAAGAAAGAGAAAGAGAAACCGGTTTCCAGTCAGTTCCCCGCTCGTTCGGTCGCGCACAGCTCTCCTCTCTGTCTCCTGGGTGGTGCGGCTAGTGGCGCGTCAGCGGAATCGTCACGGGCGCGAACAGCACAAGCCGCCAGTTCGGGTTTGCAACGTGAGGCATAGCAGCTTTTGCGGGAATGTATTTAAATGTATAGACGTCAAATTATACCAGTCAGTGCGTTTATCTTATTTCATGCGCTCCCTGTGCACGCAGCGCCTCTGTGCCTTCAGAGCCACAAGTGTGTCTTGTGTTACTCCGCCGCGGGACAGTTGAACATTCAGAGGATTAGTGCAGAGACGTTCCGCAAATCCAATGGTTTCTTATGTAACCAGATTAGCCCGGTGTTTCCCCTCCGGTTTTGGTTTCCATCTAAACACTCCGGTTCTTTCCTATTTCACGTTCAACGTCATCCCATCAAGTGTCTCTCACATCTCCTTATTTGGTGAGGTGTAGCCCTCTCTTGCAGGAGCGCAGGTGCAAATGGACCACACAATAATGAGCTGGGGGACAACTCTGACATATTGCGCGACATAATGAATGGACTGCATCTGCGTCTCCCCCGCGCGTTTTAGACATTATGGCACATAATGAAATGCAAAACCCTGTCAGTTTATAGCCAGAAAACCATACGTTATGTTTGGCTGCGTGTGTGTGTGTGTGTGTGTGTGTGTGTGTGTGTGTGTGTGTGTGTGTGTGTGTGTGTGTGTGTGTGTGTGTTTGTAATTATCTCCCCTTACTACACCCTCTTTATCAGTGGCCCACAGGAACAGGATTGCCAAGACATAAAAGGTCAAGTGCATGGCTAAATTGCAGCTAAACAAACACTGAAGGCTTCACTCTTGGGCCATGGAGAAGTCAATTCTGATAATCCCAGAGTCATTTTCAGTTTAATATTTCCCGCAGCAATATTGTCTCCTCTCCACACTCCACAGGGGAGCATCAGAGTGAGGCGGTGTCACTTTCTATTTGTTTTTGTCTCTCTCAGTGTTATACAAGGCGCCCTGAAGAGAGGCGACAGAGCGTTTATCTATTCAGCGGACAACGGATTCTGCAGCTGCGCCTATGGGGACCCCTGAGTCATCCTGTTTAAAACCGGGGCAGGAGGGGGTAGTGCTGCTCTATAGGCTACATTTACAGGAGGGAAAGCCACACTCTGTGTAAGCCATACTGACACTGCGTCATCATCACTTCTAAAGAGAGTGCAAAGATCAACGTGACCATTTGCATCTCCCCATATCTCATTTTCATTTTTCACGCAGATAACTGTAAACTAGTTGGTGACCATTTTCGTGCACATTGGAGGATTAGAAAATGGGGTTATGGCGGGCAGGCGAATTAAACTCCTGGTAAGCCCATAATCACTGTGGCATTCATATTCAAACATATTAGACGCACCACTTAAGGTCTGAATATATTCCTCACTCTGATTTCATGGGGCAACGCTGCATCTGGCTCAAATTTCCTGCCGAGGAGATACAACTCATTAAAAGTGAAGGTCAGCCTGCTGATTACTCCCTGCAAACAGAGAGCCATCTGTGTCTCAGGACAAGATGCTGGTACAGATTCAACATCGACAGATGAAATGATCTCTTAGCTATTTTTGCTATGCATCTCTAGTGTAGGAAAGTTATATGTGGCAATATATATTGCAATATATTTTTTACTCATTTACTGTACTACGCAGCTTGTAAGTATGACTTATCAACTGCCCTCCTGCTGTCTAAGATGCCTTGATTACTAAAGAGCTTTGCTCTGATATCCACAGATTAACACAGCATCTGTTTAAATGACTCTATTTCCACTATAATTCCATAAACCACTGAGTAAGCTCATCAAAAGTTCATGAGCAGTGAACATAAACAAAAAGAACTAGAGCTCAGCAAATGGGCCTAAATGCACCAAATAAAAAACGCTCATTGTTATGTATGCCATCATCTATTTCTCTTTGTCGCTCTGCCTCCCTCCCTCTTCCCATTTCCCCGCTCTGCCTGCTGAGCTTATCTGGTATGGGAGAGGAGGAGGAGGAGGAGGAGGAGGAGGAGGAGGCTGACGGATTCTGGAGGGTTCCTTCTCATTCTACCTCCAATCCATCCTCCTTGCCATCCCTCTCTCCACCCACCCGTATCCCCTCCAGCGAGAGTCATCATGTGTTAGCATCAGTGTTCCAGCAGAGCTGCAGGAGGACGAGGGAGAGCGACACTGTGTCCCATGTAACACACACCCAGCCAAGTTCATCCCCTCCCCCTTTCTCCTCCTTCAGCCACATCCTCTCTCTTTTTCCTCCTCACCTCTTTTACCTTTTTTCCCCTCTTATATCCCTTCTACCATCTTTCTTTCTATTACACTTTTCTTCCACTCTCCCTGCTGTTACTCTAGATCTTTTAAAGTGCATGTTAGTGTGCAGTGGACAGTGTCAGTTTGTGTTTGAGTGTGACTATATGTCATAGTGTGGCCTGTATTGGCAGTCCACTCTGATTTGCTCACTCCGCTGTGCTTAGAGCTCAGAGGCCGCAAGAACACACGGTGACAGATGGAGACATAGCAGGGAGAGAGGTGTAGTAAGAGTAGGAGAAAAAAACAAGCCAAATAGGTTTAAAAATGATAGAAAGATTAAGAAAAACTGAGCAGTAGCCACATTTAAATCCAAATATCTTACTACGTGCTTCCTCCCACCCACATAGACACACCCTACAGTCACTACACATCACTTCTCATCCAAGAGGTCAGTTATGAGCCAGTATATGAAAACAGGCCACAACATTTTACATTAGCAGAAAACAACACCAAGTCTCCAGGGCTCTCTCTTTCTCTTTCTCTTTCTCTCTGAGTGTGTGTTTGTGTGTGTGTGTGTCACTGCGTACCACAAACACGTTTGTCTGAGGGAAGCAAATGAAGCGTGTCATTGATTTGCAATGTGAGCTCTGGCCTTAGCTGCAGTTCGACTGATAATGGCCATGTGGGCCTCCAAATGAAATCCCCCTTTATTGGAGCTTTTTCAAGAATGAAACACTTTTCACCTGTGATCCTGTTGTTGCAGTAAAATCTACTGACACTGTTTCATTCTCTACCAACATGCAACAGCAAGCACCTGTGATTGGCCCACACATTTTAATCAAGGGAGACTAATTAAAAGAAGGGCTGAAAGAGTTATTAATAAAATTAATTAAATTGATAAAGAGTGCAGCTGAAGAGATATAATGTAAATGGATGTATGTGGATGGATTAGACTTGGAAGGGGATACCTGGGGATCAATAAGCCAGACACTGAAAGCTGACAGGATCCCAGAGAGAAATAGTTTTAAATTCTGATAGAAATAAGATGATTTGTTCACAGAAGTCAAGTGGAAACATGCTGAGTCACTTGATTGAGGTGGAAGCAGCAAAAGAAAAAGAGTAAGGATATAAAAAGCAGTCTTCATGTTGGAACTAAGCTTCATTTGGGACTGGAAAATGTTCCCTCTTCAGAAAAAAAAAGCCTGCAAGGTTGACATCTATATAACTGTAAAAAGGCTTATTAAGCCTACATGTCCCAGTGGAGAGCCAGCTTCCTTTACACTGTTCAAATGACACATGAACCGATTAGTGTATCTCGCTGTATGTTGAAATATGAATAGTTCTCCTTTTGAGCATAATGAGCTACTTATCCTAGCAATATGTGTACATTAAAGTTTGGTTGTGTCCCATTCTACTTAATGGGGGCTGTAAAGAATTCCCTAAATACTACTTGCCAAAACTATTTATTGCTTATGATGCTTTCGTCAACTATTCATATTCTAGGTTTTGACCCATGTGAAGTTATACAGGTTAGTTTGACTTCAGTAAAAGCTGATTAAAAGTTACTTTTAGTAAATGTTTGTTGCTGCATTTTATGCAGTTATGTTATAGTAGTTTAGTTTCTTTCAGTTACACCACAAAGCTCATATATTTCAACAATGATCATATTTAACACCTTCAGAATTCCAATAAAATGCATTTCATCACAGATGTTTTTCTAAATTCTAAATGCATGTAATACATCATAAATTTCTAAAACAATTATTCTCATACTATAACAATATTACTGAAAGCACTAAGAGCTGCAGATATTTAAAAAAGTAAGAATAGATCAGTCTTAGTGAGTCTTGTGTTATTTTGTGTTATTTTGCCTGAGATGGAATGAATGATGAGAAATAAACAGGTAGACAGACATCGATCCAGACTTATCAGACACTGTGAGCATACTGTCCACTGGATTAAAGCCAATATGATGAACGAGCAACCAAGTCACAGCTCTTCTCATTTACACCTTTCCTGCAGAGGCAAGCTGCTCATGAGAACAATATGTGATGCTCCGAAATCTGCTGATCTTTAAGTGGGGAGGCCAGCAGGCTATTGACTAAATACACAGTTTGTTAGTGATAAAAAAAACCCCACAGCTTCGTTTTGCTACAATTTATCTGTCATTCACTTTCCGTCTCTCTCACAATAGAACATGAAAATGCATTAGTCATGCTGGTCACTGAGAATGATTGCCAGCTGTGCCATACAGATAATTGCCCTCAGTGAGATGAAGAGACTTTGATATCTGTGATTTAATAGTTTTATATCTAGAACTGTTATGCTTGATGTACACGGGATTGTTTTATAGGGTAAAATGTCAGTGTATGTATTCCTGTGGAAGAATTTTTCTGAGTAAAGTAAAATTTAGACTTCAGTTTTGCTCTGATGTTATCAAACTGGACTTTACATTTCACATCCCTCATTTAATCCCTGTACTAGTCACTTTAATATATTTCATCAAACTGAACTGAACATTGTACACTACATTCAACCTCCATTGTAACACAATTTAATTATTTTTTGCACGTCACATTTAATTTTTGCTCTTGCCACCTTCATTTCTTTTTCCATAGCACAGTCCATATTTCCTTTATACAGTCAATGTTTCATTTCAAGTTTTATATCCCATTTCAAAACTATTATTTTACTATTATATTATTACCTTACTTCTTTTGTTCTATTTTTATTCTTCTATGTTGGATTTGTGGGAGCAAACACCAAGACACATTCTTTGTATGCTTACATACTTGGCTAATGAACAGATTCTGATTCAGATGTATTTATCACATGAGAAATTGGCAACAAGACACCACAATTAATGTTTTCTTAACATCCTTCCTACACATTTCCCCCTAGCTCTTCAGCATAACACACCAATATTTACATCATATTCAGTGTTATGGTGTTATACAAATATGAGGGTGTTCTGCGTTCTTTACCTCAGAAAGCCTCTGTGGAAAATAATGACAGAGAAGGAGAAAGTCAGTGAGTCACAAGCTGCCATGGAACACAGTTCAGTGGCACCACCTGTTTCTGGTAAGGGCTCATTGGTGTTGGATGACAGGCTCCCTCTCCCTCTCTCTCTCTCTCTCTCTCTCTCTCTCTCTCTCTCTCTCTCTCTCTCTCTCTCTCTCTCTCTCTCTCACTCTGCACCATCTGAACATTAATTTACTGCCATAAACAAAGGGCCTGTGGACAAGGTTTGGAGCAGTTAATATGATCATAAATGAAATGGAAAATTGAATCACCTTCCCCTCCTCAGGCAAAATGGGGCTTGAGAAAGTTTGTTTTGTATTTAGTGAACATGCATGCAGTCACAGACACACACCTAATTTAATCTCTTCTAGTAGTCTCCTCATTTAAAAACTAAATTCTGACATTCAAAACTACTAAGTAAAATAAGTATTAAAGACAGTATATGCCCTCTTAATTTGAGTTAGTGTCTCTGCTGTCATAATTGATTAACATTTTCCTTTTGAAGCATGTTTGTTCAATCCCAAAAATAAGCAAAGAGTAATTTTGTAATGTTATTTAGCTATTAATTTCAAAACATGTACCCAACAACATCTGTTGCTGGGTAACAATTTTCCATGGTTTCCTAGAGAAGAGTAATTCTAAGTGGCAATACTGCCTCCTTGAGGTTTGAAAGAACACTGCCGAGCACAGAATTTAGCATGAAAAAAAATGCATTAAGCCAAGTGGTTATCTATTCTTTACAGTCTGTGGTCTTGTTCCCTGATTTTGCTGAGCAGCTCAGATATTAAATAGGGGACAATGAAAACGCACAGTAGAGAGTAAACAGGTCAGGGTTGGATTATGTGACATGGATCAGGCCTGAAAATAAAAAAAAGAGAGGAAAAGGAAAAATTGTACAAACAAAAAAAAAAAAAGCCAGTTGTTTGATAGTCCAGTAGCCAGGTGGGCATGACAGATGGGCAGTAATTTAGGGACTTGAAACTGAGCTTAAAATGAATTAATTCTCCTGTAGTACAGTGTATATATATTTTCTCATGGTACAGTATATATTCTCTCAGAACAGATTCATTCTGATGGATTAAGCAGATCCTGGCTCTGCGGATTAGGCCTCATGTAGGCATACATGGCACCATAAGCACATGGCATGCAACCAGGTTGTTTGTATGCATTTCAATCAGGACCACTCTAGTCGAAGAAAACTTTTATTGCCATCTGCAGTAAGTTATATTTGGCGGTATCCCCCTGTTCTGAGACCTTCCTGCGCTTCCATACATGGAAAGCCGAAGGCAGGGAGAGCAGCAACAAAGAACCCAGGTACAGAACAGAGCAGGCAACAATGACAACACAAATGACATTGATTAAGTCAGACACAGCATGTAGAGGAGGAGACTAAAGATTAAAGCAAGGGTTTGTGAGCTGAGCTTGACTTTGTGGCCTGGCTGAACTAACGCTGTGCTCAATTTTTGATTATGGGTCGCAGTAAGCCTTTCAAACTGTGAAACCAAGATGAAGTGAGTGTACTGTGTGGCAAAACAATCTAACCATATTTACAAGCCTCATTTTTTATGGGTACTAAATTTGTCAGTGGAGTTTTTCGGCACGTGAAAAGACACCAATCATACTGTAGTCCACAGCAGGGGCTTCAGTGTATCTGTGCTTTGCTACAGGCATTTTAACAATTTTTGAGCACTGCTTTTCAGCTGTATGTGAATATTCTGGAAGAAACAAAGTGAAGAGGAATTAGTTTAGCCAGACCTTTCTAGAAATTTCCTGATAGGATCATCATCATTATTATCTTCCTTCCACTCTCAGACAGTGGAGAAGGATATTTAAGACACTTGTGGACACTGATCCCTTGTCAGATGTAACATTTTTGCGCAACATGCAGAAGAAAACACAAAAAAGGTGTTTATTTGCATACATTTATTACCTTCATAATATCATTTGAATGTTTGTACAAACTTTTGTTTCGCCTGCTTGACAGTTTCTTCAAAAAGTCCTCTGTTTATATCTGTACTACAATACAGTCAGAATAACAATGTCATGAACAGATGCCACAGTGAACAGAGCTTTGGCCACATGGCAATGTTTATACACACATTCCTCTCTGGAATTTTGTAAAATTGTACCTTTGTCACTCAAAAAAAAACAATGGTTGTGCAAGATGAAAAAGTTGTACAAAAGTTATGTATTACATCATTTCCTTAGTGGTTTACATTTATTATGAATGTGTCATTTCAATACAAAGAGTTCAAATAAATGTCTTTGGCAAGAACAATGTGACTAATACAACAAATGAAAGTGGGGGATGGGGGTAAATTAAAACCTAAAAAGTTTTAAAACCCACAAAGTCAGAGGGATCGTGAGGCCCCACTTTCACAGTCTGTATTCATGCTGAAAATCAAGATTAAGCATGGTTTAGCCCTTCTGCTCCCCCATCTTCAGGGCAGGAGATGGGGGGAGGAGAGGGGGGGCGTTGCCGAGCAAAACTCAGAGGAGTGGCTGAGATTGTCACTAAAATGAGAATCTCAGCTGGAAAAGTTGGTCCACCTTAAAGGTCAGTCCACCCTAAGTGAGCCTGGTCAGGTTGTCACTAACTTTGGGGCTAACCCCCTTCATTTTAATCAGCAGGTGGCAAGCAAGACACAGGAACTTGGCTTAGATCTTGAGGAATTTTAACATTTATTCAAGTTTTCAAGTTTTTTTTTCCACAAAGAAGTGTGACTGGAACTACATATATATCTGTGTTATTTAACATTGCCTTGGTTTTCTCTCTGCCAAAATGCAGGTTAGAGTCCCCATATGCGTACGTGTGTGTAATTCTGGAATAAAAGACAATTCGCTCTCTGTGAATCCATCTTTATTTTCCACAACAATTTGTTGACGAGTTTGGGATGCTGAATGTGAGCCACTGTCGAGCTCACTGCCGACCGGAAAATTGTGTTGCATGCAGGAGACTGGGTTCCCTGACAAGGTCTTAATACCTCCCCCAACAATAACTCCTTAAACAGGGTTGAGTGGGTAGGAAGTGGACCACCGGAGACATGAGACCAGCACTGACTCGCTTAAAAGCATCTCCAAGAAAGAGTTTCCTTTCCTTATTAAAAGCTGTATTGCTGTAAGAACAGTTAGTTTTTTGATATCATAGGCTATAATTTAAGTATTTATTATACATTATATAATTTTGATATAAAGTTAGGCTATACATAATTGTGACAGGATCGCTATGAGTACCAAAACTGACAAGGAAAAGTGTGAAAAAGCTGCTGATGTTGTGAGGGTCAAAGGCCACCCATGGTCTGACACATGAGGGAAAGATATGGAGAGCAGAGCTGTAGTTAGTTTGAATTTTGAGTAAAAGAATGTGGTTTCCTGTCAGATGGAAGCTTTAGTCCAAGGCAGCAGAAAGTAGAAAAGAGAGGGAGTATAGACAGGAATTAGATTTAGGAATTGTAAGTTAACAGTCCAAGTAAAAAGTAAAAAAAAGAAAAAGAATTTGTTTGGCAGTGCTTTTGGTTTGACAGCTGATGTTTGAGTTGAGTCGTTTGTGTGCTTGACAGTTCATTAAATTTGATGCTGATTCTGTCAGTTCACTAAATGCCAAATTGCCACCTTCAGTGTAAGAGGAAGACCAGATGTTTGCTTTTGCTGATTGCACGTGTGTCTCCTTCTACACCGGAAGTTGGAATGGTTGTTGCAGGAGTAGGGCAGCCACCCCAGCCTAGGAGAGGAGCTGTGGGAAGAACAGGACGACACATACACACACATTCCTCACACATACATACACTGAATTTGTGTTGGTTTCATATGTGTTTTCCCAGTAATGTATTGAACTATAAGAGAACAATGCAGTATATATAGTGAGTTCTGGTTCAAGATATCTTTAATTTTATATGATAATGCAATGGATTTAGAATTTTTTGATTTAACATGATTTATGTGTGGTTTCCAACACAGTTTATGATCTATTATCACTCCCAAGTATTTGTTCTCTTCTCTTTCAACATCATTGATCATGATTTTAATAGTAGACAATTACCAAACACAAGGGATTAAGTTTTATGATAATTTATTAATGTCAAACCGTTTCTTCAGAGTTTTCATCTCCTTTGATTATTTCCAAAACTTGTTTCATGCTTTTCCCTGAGCAAAACATATTAGTGTTGGATTGGCAGAAAGGAACAGATTACAGGCAGAATAAACAGATGCAGGCATAAATGCCGGCAGGGTTTATTAAAGATCTGTGCAGTGTCTTAAAGCATCTAGGGATCTCAGCCTGGATAACAGCCCCGCCACCAAGACGCCAACCACAGCCGCAATAGCAGCAGCAACCACAGCAGCAGGGGCAGAACCAGAGGGTGGCCAGGGGGCACCTCTAGCTCCTTTCCAAACTTCTCAACCTCCATCATATGAACTGGAGTCCTACCAACTCATTTGGGATAGACCCTGAGGCTGCAACACCAGTGAAACAAACTCCCTCTGTACCCTCAGCGCCTCTAACACCATCCAAACCTCCTGCCGCTGACACTGGAATGGACTGGACCATAACAGGCAGGCTCATGAGGGCAGCTGGACATTGGTTGAGCCCTCCATCAGGACAGACAGGACCTGCTCATGACACCAGAAGTGAGACTGGTGGAAACCTGCTTCCAATACCCATCTTTCCCATGATTTTGTGTGCACTAGAGCCAAATGACCAAGAACAGGAATAGACACAGTGGGTGTACCACCTGTGGACAATGTCAGCCCTGAAAGAAGTGGGTTTTGAGGTACCAGTTCCAATAGAGGCTGGGGTAGCTAAATAGGGTTGAGTGCTTCTTCAAATAATTCACCAACATCACCCCATGACCGGTGAAATAAAATGTCTCCTACAATGGCACCTGAAGCTTCAGTAGGGAATGGTGGCTGGAAATTTCGCACAGGATGACCTCAGGTACAACATGGGCAATGACCAACTGTATTGGCAGAATGTTGACCAACTACTCAAATGCATCAGAACCAGGTTCACACCACAAATGGACCTGAAAAAGATCATGGTTTGCAAACAAGAGCCGAATGAGACTGTAGCAGATTATCTGGTGCAGCTGACCAAAATTTACAAAGCAAACAGTGGAATCATGCCACCAGATCAAGAAGAGAAAGAAAGAGCCATAACAGCATGGGAAGCACATTTATAGCCTACTTAACAAAAGGACTGCTTCCAGAAATCCAGACTGAGGTCGAAAGACATTGTGTTAGCTGTGATACAGGAAGACTGGCAGCAGTCAAGAGATATGCCATCCATGCTTAAAGGAGGTTCCAAGAGAATGAGAAGAAAAAGACCAAAAAGACCAAAGACACAATGGCCAAACTTCAAATGGTACAGCTGATTGTGTATGAGGCTCAAGCCAGGGGTCGTGGCTGAGGGAAAGGATGAGGCTATGGACATGGAGGACAAGGCAGCGGTAGAAGCAGCGAGAAGACTGGATGTGTTTCATTTGCGGAAAAAATTGGACATTTTGCCCGAGACTGCCGCCAAAAGCAGACTGAAGGAGATTGACAGTGCACGAGGCTGGTGAGCGGTCGAGACCCAGATTTTTTAAGCCATAAAAAAACATTAGAACAAAAAGAAGAAGCCAATGATAATGATAACATTGACAAACCAAATTATGAAATGTTCTCCCATGATGCTTACAAGGTTATGCCTACAGTTTCAACACCGGTTTCAAGCCAGAAAACAGATTTTTTGGTTGGCTCATGGGCAACAGAATCAGTGATAAAAGGATGTGATTTAACTCCAGTTCCAAAAGTGAGTGGAAGAACAATGGTAACAAGAGAAACTAGTGGCAACATTGTCAAAGAATGATGCACAGCTCCTCTGTCAGAGATGATAGATATTCTCCTGTCATCATGTTCTCCAGTAAACCCAATGGGATGAGATCTGATGTTTAATTTGGGCATAATGTGAGTGACAGTTAGCAAAAGGAAAGGAAATTATCCTTGAGAAGTGAGTACAGAGATAATGAAGCAAACACATACACACAGGCAGAAACAGGAAGTGCCGTAAATGTAGCAGACAAACTTACACTGTACTATGCACATTTCCTATGAGCAAGATTCCTATGAGGGAAGATATGTGTGCAGCAGAGGCCACAATACCAGAAGACCTCAAACAAAAGTTTTTCAAACTGTACAACTCAGCACCATGCATCTCGCTAGCAAAAAGTAAAACAAAGCAGTCAAAAGACTTGGGACCATGGGTGAGGCATAGTACTGAAATAAAGGAGTGGGAAAACACAGACAGGCCTTCGAAGCATTACACTGAATGTCTTAAAATATACAGAATAGCGTGCAGTATGACATTCATAGGTAAAAGAGTTGTACACCTGCAACCACAAAGCATGCATACAAAAACAACACTAATGTTGCACCTAACAGCTGAATCCAAAATAGAACATTTCTGACAGCTATAGGAAAACCTGTAGCACATCACAAGCTGGTGGGTGATGCTGTAGTGTTACCAGAACAACTTTCTATCTGTAAATGTGAAATTCACACTAATTACACTGACCTATTTTCCACAGGAAATGCAAGAGTGGACGCAGCAGCCAAACGCATGGTGACACTAACCACATCCTCTTTGAAGATGCTCACAACAGAAACACCTGAAACTCCTACTGCAGATCTCGCAGGCCTGCAGGGCAGAGCAATGGATATTGGCGGGAGCAAAAAAACAAGATGGCATCCAGATAGGTCCTAATGGCAATCCATGCCTACCTAAATATCTGTTTCCTTTCTATGCTAAATTAACACGGTGTGGATCATGTGTCAAAGGGGGGAATACTGGCAGAGGTAAACAGATATTGGTTCACAAAAGGACTCTCAAATTACCCCCCAAAATTTTTAAATGGTGTGTTTTGGTTGTGTTATCGTTTTTTTAATTGCTATCTTATATTATCTATGCTGGGAAGACCATATTATTACACTGTGAAGTTCAAAGGATCAAAAATAATTATCTGAGGATGATTGATATATATTTAATTTGATGACATGGCATTTTGTTTGCAATGGTGGCAATGGTATAAACAGGAATAGGGCCAGAGACTCCCAGAGACAGAGTGCTGTGATGAAATGATGAGATATTGTGCAAAACCTGTCCCCTGTTCTCAGTGCTATACACACACAGGGGAAAGCAGCTCTATCTCAGGAGCAACAAGGAGACACAATAATTCTCCCAATGATGGGTTATGCGCTGGTGACCTCTGACTCGAGGAAGGGTAAATGAGCCCCTCAGTGCTTAGCAGCAAAGTAAGAAATACACCACATGCACATAAGATCACAAGGGCAGCCTCTATTGGCAGTTTAAAAAGCCACTGGTAAGCCTAGAAGACCCTTATCTGTCTTATTTCTGATTACTATGCTGATAGTTCCACCCTTGTTATGGTTCTTAGATAAGCCACAGCATAACATTACCAGACCAGTTAGATGAAAGAGATAATTCGGCTTAAATTAACAGTGATAAATCTTTTTCTTTTTCTTTTCTAAAGTCATCCAACAACTGAGCAAACTGTTGGTGAGAAATTGGAAGTTGCATTGTCCTTTTCACCCCCAGAGCTCAGGACAGATACAAAGGGTGTGTGACACATCTGCGTTTGTGAAGTCACTAAATAAAGTTTTTCTATCTCCTAGGTGCAGCTGACCACAAGATCTGCTCTGATAGTGGAAGGGGTAGTGGGATGTATCCATGCCACAAGGTTCCAAAGAGATCCAAACAATGGAAACAAGGGTGCATGCCAATCACTGGGACAGCCAAAGAGACTTCTCTGGCAAGTCTTACTTCTCCTTCTTGGCGAAGGTGGCACTGCTTCCCCCATTCCCCTGGGAGGACCATGTAAGACAATCACCAGAGCGTAAAAGCTCACATATTCTAAAAACAGACACATCCTAATCTTCAACACACAAGAGTGGTAAGACGATTCAGTGTTCTGATTTTGAAGAATGCATTAAGTTTTAAGGTCTTTACCTTTTTACTGTTACATTTTACTGAAGTTTACTATTTTTTACCTTACATCTCTAACATTATATGCCTTAAAAAGCCAGTATTAAGCACTATAATCAACAGGTAGTGTTTCTTTATATCAATATCTGAGAGTTAACATCATTATAACCGGAAGATCAGAGCTAAATTAATCTGCAGGACTGTATTTCAAGTGTATGAATGTGAATTCAGATCTGTTTAAAATACAGTGACTTATTGTTGTTACTGATTAGAGCTACTCAGTTGCTTTTTTATTTTGCAATTTTATTTTTATCGTAATCATGTTTGCATTTGTACTATCCATACTGTTCACATTTATTTATGTGTATTTTAGGTAGATGTCAGAGTGCCTTAAGAGATTTTTTCCCCTTCTTCTGTTTTATACTTAAGGGTACATGTGATATTTTTCCTGCATAATGATCTATTCTGTGAGAATGAGTCCAACCTTGGATTTCCAGTTAGTGTAGGCAGAGTGGAATGATGTAGATGTGAGGCAATCCCCTAGAAAGAGAGAAAGTGACGAGAAACAGAAGAAACAGACAAAGAAACAACTGTGTTCTTAAAGGGGGATGCTCAAATTTTTTTTCCATGAAGAGATGTGACTGGAACTATATATATGTCAGTGTTATTTAACATTGCTCTGGTTTTGTCTCTGCCTAAATGCAGGTTAGACTTTCTGTATGCTTGTGTATGTGTGTAATTTTGGAATAAAAACTTATAAAAAAGACAATTAAAGACAATTCTCTCTCTGTGAATCCATCTTTATTTTCCACAACAGTCCCTTCATTGATCCGCAATAAATCTGCAATAACATGCATCAATATTTTTTAAAACAACATTCACTTGATAAGACAAGAACCTCTACTGCCCCCCGAGCAAACACATCCGAACAAGGTGAACTTGGCTAGGGATGAAAACAAATGTCTGCTAGGCAAGAACACGAGTCACAGCACTGGGAGAATCAGTGCTCAACAGTTTCAATGTAGTACCATGATGAGTGGGGGCGAACCGGCCCCGGGTTTCCTCTCAGGATAAAGATTCCCTTTCTAGATTAGCTATCTCCCTCTCAATCTCTTATTTTTAAGACTTCAAGAAAAAAAAAAAGACAAGTACCTGGTTGGCGTCGGCAACCATGTCAGAATATTATTTAGTATAGTGTTATTAACTTGACAACCACATTGAGAATGGCTCAAATCAGAAGCAAGGGAGGGTGGAAAGTGGTTAAAACACGATAAACAACAGATCACCTTAAAGGAAATCATTGTGAATTGAAGAGAGGCAACAAATTGTTGACTTCTCTGTTTGAGATTATATGAGGACTGCTGTTACTTTCTGTCATAGTTTGTCGAGATAAATCTTCATGCACTCGACAGGTGATAATTTCTCAGAAGCGTCCTCTACATACCCAATAGATTTTATACACTGTACTCTCATTTAAACTAAGATAAGAAATTCTTCAGTCTTAGCTTTAATACTTACTGTACTGAAAATATAAACAAATTTTCCCAAAAAAAAGAAAAAAACTTTACAAAAAGGCTCTTAATTGCACTTGATACAAAATTCTAAGGACCTTGAAAATGGATTGGCTTGTAGGTTAAATCCTAAGATAAATCTTAAGAACATCACACAAAAAAACATATCAGTTATCCAAAGTTAATGAACTGTTGGAAAGGACGATTTCCTTTTCTAAACACATGACTGAACATGATACAGAAGCCCAGAACAACAAAAACTTTTGATGATAAACTCTGCTAATGCATACATAATCCTGTTACTTCATTAAACAGTGCTTAACCAGGTTTTTCTGGATATTAGACTGCCCGACTGATACTAGAAAATTCCTGATTTTTATTTGTTTTCATCTTAAATCTCGTATTCCTTCAGATGGTTTTGGTTTCTGATTGGCGTCTCTGGTAGAAATGCTCATATGAAACAAGTTGGCTGTGAATAAACTGGTTCTTTGTGTGATGCACCTCCTTTTTGGAGAGTAAGGTCAAATTCAGACCAAAATATTAGTGTTCTTAGCGAAATATCTCCCTGCTGAAAAACTAGTTATGTACATTGGCACTTTTCGCTACAAAGTCATGGCCTTGCTCTGTTAAAGGACTTTCCTTGCTCTAAATGGGACAACCAGTGAATAGGAAGACAAAAAAAAGGCACACAGTTCTAGCGTAGCAACTCATGTTCCGGATACATGAAGGAGTGCTTTGTGAGATTTTTAGGCATACAGAAGGGGCCACAGGGAGGCCAACACTGACAAAAATAACAAATGAGATAAAAGACCATGTACTATAAACAAACAGCAAAGGAAAACCACAGAAAGTGGTGCCTGTTGACACAATCAGAGAGAGGCCTATAAAGCTTAGCCTAACTGCCTCATATCTCTGCTGCTGTCTAATGGCACAGCCATATTACGGCTCCACAGATTAAGGGGCAGAAAAAAGTAAAAGACACTAATAATAATCTAATTACAAAATCATATAAACTCATTCATGAACGTATAAAAAATACATATGTAAACTGATTACCGTTAAACATCCCACCCATTCCCCTAAAATGGTAATAAAAACTAAAAATAAAATTGTAATGCATAATGAGTACAAAATATTAGATTTTTTTTTTTTTTGTTTTGTCTAGAAATACACAGACAGCTGCGGTGGCTGTTGGACCCTAACACTGACCTCAGAGGAATGTCCACCGATCAAAACACTGAAGGCAGCCTAAGGTCAAAGGCCACAATGGTACTTTCCTTTGGTATATTTGATAAAGTTGATGAAGTCACCACTTTGGTGTGCTGACCTATTTTACACTTCATTTGGTGTCGCCTTAATCTCGCTGGCTAAGTGCTGACATTTGGCTTGGTACAAAATGCATCTGTGCTTTTAGTCAAAAACAATGCATAGTTATCATTATTATTTCAATCTAAGGAATTAGGCTTTCACAGGCAAAAGTCTAGTATTATTAAAGTGCATGTCACTGATACAACAGCATAGTACGAAAGCAGGTAGTATCAATGTGTAAAATGATTGTACTAATCATTCTGCCTGTTCCATGAACAAAAAAAAGTGGACAGAAATACTGAACAGTACCCTTCTTCGGAACCATAATAACAACCTTCATATATAAATGCTCCACATAGACTTAATGGCTCTATAAGGAGTGAACACTGAACCTCAGGTATCTGAGAAATCCCTTTTTTTCTTGTTGGCACTTCAGGTAAAACTATGGCTTTTTTCATATATCTTTATACTATATGGCAACGACAACATTTTGAACAGTCTTAATTCAGCTGAAGCTGAAAGAGGGTAAACAACTGATGAAACTTGGGCTGCTGAGGCACAGAAGGACACTGGAGGCTTGTCTCCATAATGGACGGTTCTGGGATAGCCTGGAGGTCTGGAGGCGCCTACCATCGCCCACTGACGCTGGCCATGTCTGCGTGAAACTGACGGGAGAGGCGACCACTTGCTCCCCCCTCCAGGAAGGAGGATCTGATGGGTGGCTCAAATAGCTTCCTCCGGTTTTTGTTTAGTTCTGTAAAAAATGCGAAAACACCACAAAACGTCAGCAGTTGAAAAATCGATACAAACATGATTTTTAATGTGGACAACTTCTACCTGTGTTGCTATGGGAGCAATAGTAAATCAAAGTAAAGAGACAAATACAACTGAGGAGTGTGTAAACATTTCTCTTTAGCCACATTTGATCAACAATGACAAGAAAATTGGGTTCAAATCACTACAGGATAGCTCAAGATCAACAAAAACCCTCTTTGTGTCCATCTGGTTTTACACAGCAGCTTGGACAAAACGCTTTCATAAAAATGTCAGAAGCACACCCTGGCATCTTTGGGTTATTCATATGATAGTCGTGTTCTGTCGCTGCCAGCATAAACCTTCAGTTTGATTACTGGAGACAGCCAGCTCGCTCCGGCAGCTCTTTTTACTGGCAGACCGGTGGAAAGTTAAAACCTGGATTGCATTGACTGGCATTCTATCTCTTTATAATGAGAGGCAAAAATACAGAAAGACAAAGAGACAGACAGAGACGTGCATGTTCCTGTTTTCAAGCCCTCGAGTCCATCAGCGGAGATGAGAGTTGACCTATACTTGGCTGAGGCATCAGGGAGAAAAACCAATCCTGGCCTTGGATCACACTACTTCCTTAATAATCAGAGCCTCACCATTTCCCCTTGTTGCTCTCACTGTCAACCCTGGCTCCGGTCTGAGGTTTCTGAGCTGAACAGTTACAGAATATCTATGACAGGAAGCTCATGATCCCAACACGTGCATGGTTAACTTATGCAGTAAAACAACTCTGGCTATTACAATGTCCAAAATATGACATCAGTAATGAAGTGTGACATCCACAACATTAATATTGGATCCAGTGCAACAAGAGGACATAGTCTACATCAGCATCAGGGAGGCAGCTGGAGCAACTGGAGAAAAACCAACATGCTCATGTGAGAAGAATGTTCCTTAATCCCATTCACTCCTGCTAGTGCAAATGACTGCAACATGTTTTCTTGCATCTTTACAAGAAAAAACAGTACTGCCTTGAACTTCTTTGCTAGAGTCTGCTGATAATAAAGGCCACCTATAGCTTTAGATCTGGTGGTTGGTAGTGGCAATGACCTCTGTCAGTTAGTGTACACTTTTTACTGTCTGCACAGCTGGGCTCCACTCAGGCTTGTAGCAGCGACAGACAAAATAGAAAACATTTATGAAACACATGAGCCAATTTTTGTGCGCTGCCGTCAGCAGGTGTGAGCCAGCAGAACGAGGCTGCAGCTGGTATCAGCGGCTACGTTTACACAGACCCTAATATTCCAGTAATAATTGGAATAATAGTCCAATCAGAAAAAAAAGCTTCATGTAACCACCTCAATTGGAGGAGACTGGCCGGATCTGGCCTGATTGAAAGGAATTTCCAATTGGGTTGAAAGGAGTGGTGTAAACCTTTGATAATCCGTTCAATCAGAAAATATTAGCGCCTAATAACCATGTAAACCCTTAATCCAATTGTTTCTCTCTGGTTGGAATAAATATATTCTTTCTGCACGTTTGCACATTTGGGGTAACATTAGGTCATGGGAGAGAGGGGGAGGGGGGGTGGGGGGGTGGAAGATACATTTAAAAGTCAAAGAAAAAAAAACCCCAAAACAAACAAACAAACAAAAAAACTGTGTGTCTTCACATTATGTGCCACTCCTTACTCAGGTATATAGTTAAATGAATACATTCGGAGCACTGATTGGTGTGTAGGTTGTAGTGAGTGTGTGGTTGAGAGAGAGAGACAGAGACAGAGTGTGTGTGTGACAGAGTATGAAGTTAGCAGCTGTGAAAGTAGCAGTGTGTACAGTTTAGGCTATTTGCCAGTGAATAAATTCTACAACTCCTCAAGACCCAAGCCAAGTCCGCCCACCCCCACCCCTGTTATTGGGCTGACGGTGGACGGGACAGAAAACAAATTGAGACAGGAGCTGGTTGTATGTGGATCTCTCTGTACTGCAACTATCCTTTTGTTAATGTTTTTCATCCATTATGGATTTGCAAGACAGTTGATGTTGTAGAATAAGACACAGAAGATGGGGTGACAGGTGACAAAAAAATACAATAAAGGACAAACTGTCGCTCGTTCGTCTGTACCTGAGATGGCGAGCAGCATTTTCCTGCGGGCTCCGAAGGTGGTGATGCCCAGTTCTTTCAGGTCCTGGTCTGTTAGAGTCAGGAATGTCTGGAGGTCAATCTGGAAGCAGTAACAATTCAATTTAACTCTACTGTTACCACAATTCAGCAACTTCTACCAACATTAGACCTTCAACCATAAATGCCATGACTAAAACTAGTCCTTAGTACAAGTGCTGGATTAAAAAGGCCACTCCATGACTAAAAATACTAAAATGGAGTTTTTTTGCTAATCAGTGTATCCAACAAACACACCATCCTCCAACACACAACAGCATATAAGCAGCAAAATGTACACATTTCCCCAAGTTTCTCACTTCTTTTCCTTCTGTTACACATACAATAAAGAAATTAGATAATAGAAATTTTAATGCAACTCGCTGCATTGAGGAATTAATAGGGCAAAGTACGTCAAAAGCTAGAGGAAGAGCAAATACACCTAAAAAGTGTCTATGTATTGATACTGTTCAGACAAATTCTATGCAACTCATAACTATAACTAAAAAGTTTTGATCAATTTTGAAAAATATCTGTGCCTCTCTTTAGAAACAGACAGTCCCTCAGTTAGAATTGTAACACTAGAGGATGTGGCTCTATGCTCTACAGTACCTCTTGTTGTTGGAAGACGTCCGTGTACTTCCCCAAGCCCAGCTTGCTGAAGAGCTCAGGCAGGTCCGAACCTTTCAGAGACGAGTTCAGGCTGCAGCCGTTGCTGCCGGTTACCGAAGAGATGCAGTCCATGTAGTTGCTGCTGCTGAGATAATGCTCTGCAACTGTCCATTGAATGATCGAGACAAACAAGAACAAGAACACAGAATGAAAATTTAGAAGTAAGCAAAAACAGCAGCAACCATTAATTCACATTTAATCTACAAAAGGAAAAAAAACCCAATATTTAGCACATTTTAAACTAGTCAACAAAAAGTGTAGGAGAGTTAGCTCATAAACTTATAGGTACTAAAAATTTAGACTGATTAGATATAGCTAGATAGATAGAAATTATCTGAAGAGCCATCCCAAACTTTACGATGAGTAAAGGAGTGAGTACCCTGAGTACATGCATCAACAAAACACACACAAGCACAAAAAAAACCCCAAACTCTGAGTGTGGAGATAAAAGTGCTCATACTGAAATTGCTTTACAGTTTTACTTGGTGTTGTACACTTCATCTGCTCTCCTCAGCATTTCATCTTACAGGAAGCAGTGGAGTATTATTATTTGAAGCACAAAATAAAATGAAAAATATGACATTTTCACCTTAATTTATAAAGTTCTTCTGTATAATCATTTAACCATACAGTTTATACCAAAATGTAATAAATATTCTGTTGCTCTTTTCTGAGGAATATCTCTGTTAAACAAATAATGGTTCTTGCATGTTGTTGTCCATGACGTCTGTATAGTTTGCCAGAGTGATGCTCAATAATTATCATAGCTCGTTATTCCATGTAGCATAGATACTACAAAAGTATGCAGAACTGACCAGATTTGTTCTGCTTCCTCTTTGGGCTGCTGACAGCAGTGGGGAACTCGGTGTGGCTCGGCAGACCGTTACCGGTGCCGTTCCTCTCTCGCCAGTTGTCGGAGTCACTGCCGTTTCCCACGCCTTCCCTGCTGCTGGATCGAGACAAGGACAGCGGGGACCCCTGAGATAGAGAACAGAAAGAAAGACAATCCAAACATTTAACGAGGCATTCTGAATGCTTGCTGAGCTCTGACTCACTGCATCTCAATATAGGGTACAAAAACATCTATCAATCATTGCATATGGTAAGACAAATATAATCTTCTATGACATACACATGACATACACATAGTAAATGCCAAAGAACGTGAGACTCTTTTCAAATAGCAAATGCCAAGCCCCTATATGTCTGACCTCGTAGGTGGTGCTCATGCTGGGCTTGTATGAAACATGATTGGCTCTCCGCAACTCCTTGATTGTCTCGGCTGGCATGGACTTTGAGAAACCAAGGCCACTCCAAGTATTGGTGGGAGTCCGCACTTCAGTCACCACAGGCTTCTTCAACATAGCTGTGTGAATACAGATATAGAGTAATGCACATATACACCTATACAGAGATAATGCCACATAAAAACTATCATAAATTACCTTAAATTCATAACTTTAATTTTTTATGGCCACATCATAACATTTTATACACATTGCCTGGTAATTCTCAAAGTTGGTATCTTTGGAAGCCAACAAAAGTTTTAAATACAATTTTGTGGGTTTGAACAATGATTAAATTTAAAATGATGGATCCACCAAAGTGTAGGTGAAGTTAAATATTTGACCAGACACAAATGTCAACTTACCTTTGGTTGCTAGCAGCTTTTTCTGTTCATAGTCAAATGCCTGAAAAGATAGACAGTTTTATTGCTTAATACCAGCAGAACTGTGTGTTTTTTGTGCGTGTTGTATGTGTGTGTGTGTATACCTGCATGTTGGCGAAGGATGTCTGTGGTGCCAGTCTGATTCTCTCCCTCTCGTTCTGCTGTGCTGCCCTCTCAGCTGCTCGCTCACTACCCGGCGCTCTCTTATCAGCTACAGGACTGTCTGATGAACTGGACTCAGCATCCGAGAGGAGACAGTCAGAGCTGTTGGGTTCATAGAGAAAAAAAAAGTATCGTGAGCAAAGAAATCTAACACAAAGCAGACAAGGCGTTGCATAACCATTCCTCCATCTCATCTTCTCCTCACATTATCATTGAAACGGTTATCGTTCTTGGCTCATGAGATTTGACTGGGTCTACATTTTTATTATTAGGATACAGTTCTAGTAGTCATGCTGTCCAGGGTGATCCTATGTTACTCAGCAGTTATGGCAGCCAAAAGTTAAATTAGAAATCTCCATTTGGGACAAAATACTCATCTGTATCATCTGTATATTAGTGTTTTTATATAGTTTATAATCTACCAAGGGACTGCAGATGAAAATGAGCTGTAAGCTAACTCTGGTACAGTACATCAAGTGTTTAACACTGTACATGGTCCCTTACAAATGGAAATGAAATACTGGGTTTGATGCCACTGAATTAAAATTAAATCCCTGCTTTTCTATAGCCATCCTCACTTTGCCCACGTCTACAGGGATTAAGAGAGGACTGCCAAACTGAACCAGTATGAGCAGTAAATGATCTCTGAAGAAATGCTAAACAGTACCAAGATGAGCTGTAAATGATTTCTAGATTGAAACATACTGTAGATGGGAGTTCTTGGTGCCCTGCAGGAGCTCCACAGCTTGTCGCTTCCCTGATGACGTCTTACATGAAGCCAGCATCTGCTTCAGCTCACTCCCATTGGCTGAGTGAGAGGGGCTTCTGGGCATTCCCACTTCCACAAATGTGTCAGAGCCTGATGGAAACAAACGCAAACATATTTAATAACCCTGTTCATTTATTTCAAGTTAATCTGTCCAACCTTTAAACAATGTTAGAACACAGACAGAGGTTACAGCTGTTCTTTGTCTTCTGTACAGAAAATACATATTGTTATGACAGCCTTAGCTGAAATACTTCATGCTTCATCTTGGTTTTCATTAAATGCCATGCGCAGTCTTGGGTCACTCAGTGTACAGGAGTGTGTGTAGCTTGGTGGGCATATGTCTATGTGCATGAATTAAAGTGTGACAAGTCCCAGTTGGGTCCTGGATTAATTAAAAACACAGCAGCTGTAATTATAGTAGGTTTTCTCTGCTACTCTTCTTTCAGCCTGACAGGAACCTGCTCTGTGTAACAGGATGTAGATGTATGTGTCTGACTGTATGCACGTGTATAATCAAGAATATTTGAATGTGCATGGAGTGCTGTATAGTGAAATATATACGTATGTCAGTCAATCTAATGAAGCTTCTCTGGGGTTTAATGTTTAAACAATTACCCCGCGCTCCCTCACTCCACAAAGCAGAGTTGAGTCAGGCTGGGCGAGCCAGTCCAAACACATTCTGGGACACAGGAGGAGGTAAGGGAGGGAGAGGAAACCTTACCAGGACGCGCCGCATTGGGGGAGGACCAGCTCAGAAAACAGCGGGGAAAACGAGACGCGTGAGAGAGAAAGGTTTGAGGGGGAAAACCGCATGTGTAAGACACAGAGGAAATGAGGGCCTTTCTGAACCGCTAGGAGACCAGCAGTTAATCTGTCTCCGTTCCAGCACAATAATCATAGTCAGAGCGAGTATGAGGTTAAGAGGACAGTATAGAGAAATAGAAATAAGTTCATTCAAGGCATTTTTCCTCAAAGTGGGTTTAAGGGTTACATAAATCTGAAGTGGAAATGCCTGAATTCGACATTTATGTTAAGTCTGCAAGGCTGAAGTCCAGCCAATTTGTGTCGAAAATGTGAACAGCTCCAGAAGTTTTTTGCCATAAATCACAATTTTAAGTGTATCTTTAATATAACTGACCCACAAGAGGGCAAGACTCCTATAAGTATTTTTATATAAAAAAAACATTGAGTACAATGGCCTTTACAAAACATATGTGCAAAGAAGATGGTTGAGAAAAGTTGAGAATTTATTTTTGATTAATCTTATTAGGCATTTTTAAGTTAAATATATCTGTGAATGGTGAGAAATTAAGTGCTCTGCCAGGCAAATAATCTGTAAATTTGAACAGAAAACGGTTTGATATTTTGGATGAGAGGTGATAAGTAGATAAGCTAGAACATGAAGCTACTAGCCTCAGCAGCCGGTAGGGCCAAATATACTCCAAAACAGATGGATGTCTGCATACATGGATGTGTTTTACACATGTTTTTTGGTGCGTAGATTCTACACGGTCATAAATTTTGGTCTGCACATGGGCGGTTGCAACATAGGCAGATGACGCAATTTACATCATGCAGACCATCATGTCTGTGTGGACATGTAAAGTACAATTTGTTCTTTAGGCACAGACGGTCTCATAACCCTCTTTTTAATTTTCTGAAGATGATAAAAATAAGTTGCTTTTTACTTTAAAATAAGCGCAATGATGCAAGATATTGCAGAAAATTGCCATTGAAAAATGCAACAATTACATGCAGTGGGGACGAGGACATTTTACAGTCTGTAGGCCAGGTTGGTTTCTATATGGGTTACTTGAAAACTTCAATACCTTCATCAGGGCTGGACTTGCTGGACAGTGGTTCTGATGGATTGTGTCCGCTGGCCTCTTGAACCGAGTCACATGGGGCTGGACTCAAGACAGTTTCTGCAAGTGATGCAGTCGCTATCCTCCCATAGACTGAGCCAGGGTGCTATAAATGCATGCAAACATAGACATACACATAGAGTACAAGATACATACAAATTAAATTTACTAAACAGTCAAAGTGAAATAGAAAATTAATGCAGTATACTGTAACAGGCCAACCTTGACATGACCGTTGAGAGTGCAGGGGCCTTTGGTGCAGTCAGAGACCCCGTTGGGCTGCTTGTCTATGGGGGCCAGGCCAGGTGGAGGGGATGGTGTGCTCTGTGTGTAACCCTGCACGCCTGACAGCAGGATGCTACTCAGGGTGGCCTGGGTGGCAGGGTGTAGCATTAGTTGAGATGAGAAGCCTGAAACAAAAAAATGTACCATCAGTGATTTTCAAAGTTTGAACAATTCATAAGGGAAATATTTATAATTATCTACAAGATCTGTCTGTCTGTCTAACTGTTCATTCAAACAATTATGACATAGCATGAAACACTTCAAACTACTGAAATAATGAACAGGAGATCAGTAGTTCTACTTCAAAGTAAAGATCAAACAATCAGCTTCACCTTGAAAGTTAACCTTCAGTATAATTTATCCACAGTGTTACAATGGTTGAAACAATCATTCCTCAAGTTGAAATATACATAAATTTAAAGAGACCTTCAAGAACCACATGCCAGTTCAAAAAAAAAGGATAATGTCTAATACACGAACCTTGGGTACTGGTGAGTGAACTGGGCCAGAGGGAGGGGGAGGGTGTGGGGGTGCTTGGGCTTGGGGTCTGCAGAGGGCTCATGGAGGAGTTTAAGCTGTTGAGGACAGCGTTTGGGGCAGCAGAGTTGGTGAGGGAGTGGGCTGCCGTCGCACCCAGGAAACCTGAGGAGAACAGAAAGGGAGGGGGAAACGGAAGATGGATAGATCAGCGGTGGTCCTGTCAAAGCACAGAGCCATTTTTCATGCTAATCACACGTTACACCAAGGCCCTCAGAAAATAATCTTGGTCTTCCAGCTATTTAACTGGAATTCCATCAAACTGCCATCAACCAGACAGCAAATGAGAGGAAGAATTTCTTAAATTTCTACAAGGTCATGGATGCAAAAGTATACATCTAGAGTGTCCTCATACCCAATAAAACCATGTTATTGAGAGCACCAACAATGTGGTGCTTGGTGTCTTAACCCAAACACAGTGTATGAAAACAGAAAGAAGCAGGTCTGTGGCTTTAACAAGGGGCTAGTTTGGCTCCAGGAATAAGGCCACGGATTCTTCTGGCAGGCTGGCCTGTAATCTGAGGAAGAGAAGCATGTAGCAATTACTAAAGCCAGGATGTGGCCATCCACAGCTTCATCCCTGGGCCTCTGGGTTTAAACGAGACAGCAAGAAACCATTTCTATTGTACTGGGACTTCATGGCATATTCTTTTTTGGTGACCAGCTCAGATTTTCCCATGTCTTTTGGTGGGGACACAATAAAATAAATATTATTTGAAAGAATTCACATGGAGAGCAAATAATCTGTCATGAAATACATACAAAAACAAGACAAAATGTGCAAAAGGCCTACCTTTTTTCAATATGAGAATCAAAAATGTACAATTGTAAAAAATTATCGATACAAATACAGAACAAACGTTAGTGCTCAACTCCTCCACATGCTCAATATACCTATAAGCAATAGCTGCAGACAATAAATGAATAATAATAATAATTATTATTATAAGTATTATTATTATTATTATTATTATTATTATTATTATTATTATTATTATGATTACTATTATTATTATAAGTATTATTATCCATCACAGTGATATGTATACAATATTATGTAAACACAAACTGTTTTTCTATAAGTGTCATTAATTAATTAATTATTGGACTCTCCTCTTTCTTTATATTATTATTCTTCTCTCTGTTTGTTTTGACTTTTTTATGTGTATTTATTAATCTTATTTTTAACTTTGATTTGTATTTGTATTTGTTGTCATTACTTAAGAAAACTAAATAAAACATTATTCAAATAACTAATAATAAGATAACTGAATAAATAAAACTTGTGGATATTACGGATATAATAACTTTGATGTATATTCCTCCTCTTTCAAACATGGAAAGGAAATGTTTAAGTAATATAATGTTTAAGTAGATTTTTTGTGGTTGCTGAGCATTTGATGATACATATATACAAAGTATATTAGATTTATAGATACATTTATAATGCACCACAGACATATAAACAGATATTTATTGCCGGCCTGTGCCTATAGCCAGAAGCTTCTTCCTGTCAGCTTATCCTACTATCTGCTTCTCTAACTGCTTTTGATGCATTACGTCCTTATATCCACATTTTAAACAGTCTGAACCTCAAAAACTGTATCATCTGAAAGCAAACAGCTGTTTGCCGGGGCTAAATATTTATCCTATAATACTACTCTTACTACAATCAATTCAAAGTCACCCTTGGAAACAAAACAAAACCATGAAAACTCTTCCAAGCTGAACTCTGTGCCTTCATGTTGATGTCAACACTGCAGACAAACTAACTCCTACACGATTATAACCGTTCATCTTCCGATGATTCATAAGCTTGTGATTCATTCCAAGAAGCGCAGCTAAATTTGTATTGAGGTTATTTTCTGATGGTTGGCTGATCAAAGATTTGTGCATGTGGGACTTCTTGGCATGAAATTCATTACCATCCAGCGAGGTCAATCCTGTAGACAAACAACTCCTACTGTAAAGAGCATATGAAGATGGTGCAATGACTCACTGTCTCACGATTTATGTAGATGTTGAAATGATATTTCTATCCATTTCTGAAATCACTTGCACTCTGCGATTCAGTAAACCAAGTGATAACAGACTTTTAAGGACATCTGGCTCAGAGATCTCATCAATGGATTTGTTGCTAAGAGAGACGACTCGCTGTGTTGGAGTGTGGGACTGTGTAGTACAGATGTGCACGACATTGATGTATGAGGACATTAATTCCTCTACAAAGACATTTATTCTCTAATGTATTTCATTCAAGGATGAAAAGGGTAGCATCTTATCTTCCCTCATTAATTTATCTCCCCCCCCCCCATCATGGAAAAATGTAAAAGAATAAAACTAATACAAGTAGAACTTCCTTGACAAGTTAGACAGTGTCATTACCCAGATTGCTCAGCCCCAGGCCAGCTGAGGCCAGGATGTCCAGGCCAACGGGGCAGATGAGTGACGGGGATTGGTTGGTGGCGGGATTCAGTGCCACAGATGGTGAGGATGAAGAAACTCCGTTGCTCTCGAGACCCAGGAGGAATTTTCGGGCTTCGTACATGTTCACCGCATTCCTCTCCACGCTCTTGACAATCACGGACTAAGAGAGATTGAGTGAGAATGAGAGAAAAAACAGGTGGGGTGGACAAGAAGGTAAGAGGAAAATGGGGTGAGAGAAAATACAGAGGCAAGAGAGAAAGGGGAAAAGGGCATTAGAGAGACAGAGGAGGAAAGGCAGAGGAGGAGCGAGGGAAAGATAGGGTAGGGAGTGTTGGCACCAGAGATAGGGAGTGAAAGGGAGGATGATGGGGAGACAAACAGAGGGGAGGAAGGAAGAGGGAATTAAGGGTAGATTAGAAGGATAAACATTGAGGCATTGTGGGAGAGAGGAGACATGGGAGCAAAGTTTGAGGGAAAGCATTTGTTAATCATTTACATAACATACCAAAGCGCACTCATAGATGTGAGTGAAGTGAATATGAGGCAATACTAGTTACTCAGTCGCTATTAAATTAACACGCACTAAACCGGCAATAAAGAATTATAAACAGGAATTGTTTTTGAGTCAGTGAGAGAAATGACTTCTACATTTTCCACATCAGCTGAAACCCTGCCCTTCATAAACATCAAATAAAAATGTACGTGGGCATAAATCATGTCCTGGCTTTTTGCTTTTTGCCAAAGCTGAGTTTTTGAAAAGTAGATTCCAATCACGATCAGTCTCTCCGACACACACACACCCTCCTTTATAGGTCTGCCAAAGTGCCAGGAGCACAGAGGCAACGGCATGCATTTGGACGGGCTTTTTGGATTACTGCTGTCACCTCGTTAAAATGTTTAAGTGAAGGGTTCTTAAGAGGATCTGGGCTGGGTCAGTGTTTACACTGGCACCTTCTCAGCAGTCCCCACAGGCCTGTCAGGATTGGGCATTGAGCCCTGGCACGGGGAGGGACGTGGGCACCTAGAAGAGACAGTCGGGACTGGGCCAAGTGGTGAAATATGATTGAGATAATTATGTGTTGTAGAAGAGTAGACTGTAACATTAGAGGTTGTCTTTGAATATCACACAGGTGCACTACAGTTACTGTGAGAGGCTGCAAATCACAATAGTATATAAAAATGATCAACATATTACATTAATATACACTAACGGGCGAGTGAGCGTAACTCCAGTTTACAGCCTAATTTACAAAGAACACATGCAAATAAAACTAGTTATTTTTCAGTTGGAACAGCTGAGGCATAATATAAGAATTGAGTGTGCCAGTCAATCAGGTGAAACATGCTCTCAGACTGTGATTCCCCACTGTGGCAGATGTTGATCTGCCAAAACTTTTCTCTGAGTTGGTACAGCATGATGATTCCCCTGGGTCAACGGCTCCATTTTTGCCTTTTAAATGTAATGAAATATTGATGAAATGTGACATGGCAATATATAATTTATTTAAATTTCATGCTGTGATGTTTGAGTAATTCTCAAATGGAATAGAGCTTTATTTGTTTCTTGGTAGTCCTTCTTTCTCTCTCTCTCTCTCTCTCTGCGTGACACAGTAAGACAGCAGGCGTGTTTTTCTCAGGGTGAAAAGTTAGGATGCCTCTGAACTGCTCTAGTTTTTAGTTTTAGGTTTTAGTGGAACTTATTTCATTAATTTTGCCTATTTTATGCACCTTGCCCCTCAAAATAGATATTAAATCTGCCAAATGCATGTGTCATTTCCATTTCCACATGCAAAACGTGCAAAGGCAAGCGCATCAGAATTTGTTTTTTCTCTAAACATAATTTTTAATGCCCCTGAATGTGCTTAGTAAGTATGATCCTGTACGCTTATATTATAAGCTTATATTAGAGGCCTATTCTAACTCTCAAAAATCCCCTAAAAACGTTCCGTGCCATGTGAGTTGTGGTGTCATACCTTGCTGGGCTGTTTTGGCTTGGGTTTGATACTGATGAAGACATCCAGCTGCTCCATTAGTGCTGTGATACACTGGGGCTCCACCTCAATGTCCTCTTTAATGTCAAACATCAGCACCAGAGGCAAGCAGCCCTGTGGTGCAAAGATAAAAGACAAGATAAAAGTATATCAGAAACATGCTCTTGTTTTGTTATGTCAGCCTCAGACTAATATGTTTCAGAGCCTCACTAGTATACCGTACTTTTATTCCTATATTATAGGCTATTGCTTACACCAGTAGTAAATTTTCCTTTATACACTAGCATTTGTAGACCTACATGTTAGCCATACCAATAAATACAAGATTCACTGCTAGATTCATCCCACACAGAGCTTGGGAAATTCCGCCAAGAGCAATCTGTTTTGCATGATCACCACCACAAGTGCCACAGACATCTATATTTTGGGCCGAGTGTTGGACAGCTCTCCTATTGTGAGTGGGTGTAATTAGCAGCAGAGTATAGGGCCATGCTGGCTCTGACAGGCCTGAGATTGGAGCTGTAATCTGCAGTCTGGCTGGAAGAGGCCAAATAACACAGTACACTACTGCGGGCAGGACTGCCCCTCCTGTACAGTATGCCCATTCTTGACTTTTCCTTTCAGAGTAACTCCCCTATCCCTCTTTATCCCCTTTGCTTCTTTCTCAGCCTCCTCTCCCATCTTTGGCTTTCTATTCTTTTTCCCATCCCCTCCAACTCTTCTTTCATAAATCTGTTGTGTTTTACTTTCCCACTCAGACAAACAATGAGAGGCTCCTTCTTGTGTGTCCTGTTTCCAGACCGAGAGAAAGTCATGTTCAGTCACTGAAACAACTTTGGCATTTACTAAATGTCTTTAGGGCCAAGTGGGAAACTACAGACAAAAAGGCAGCTATGGCAGAATTACTGCCCCACATTATAGATCTCCAAACAGAAAGCCAAAACTGTTTACAGCTGAGATGTCTTGCACCAGCTCAGCAGAGGCTTTTGACCAATGGTAATTAAACAACCATCACTTTTACACATTATATGAAACAGACTTCTGATTATATTCCTAAGTAAATCAGATAAGGGCCTCAGTGGTCATGGGCAACTAGACAAGAATGACCGCAAAGCATTTTGAAACAACAGAAATGTAAAACACCAACGCTGACGTGCTGACCTCCTGAATTACTAACAGGGCTGAAATTCCAATCCACCAAAATCTACTGTATATGCAAGCCAAACCATTAATACCAGTAAGGATAATCTCTATATGGACAAGGCAGTAACAACTCAAGCCAAGCTGATGCAAATGTGTGTGTCCATCTTGCATGCAGGTATGTGGTAGCTATAAATCACACAGGCTAACCTTGAGTCACCTACACACTGTTGTTTAACTGACATTGACATTTCAACAGTGTGTCCAGAGCCAAGCAAAGCCCTCCCAAGGCTATTCAAAACCCCCTAAAGCAATCATGGTTAACATCTTAAAACTCTGTCTCAAAGCCTATGCATCATTCACACATACCATGATGATGTTAGTGAAACAGTGACATAAATTATAGATACCACACTGCATGTGGAATCTGCATATGGTAGGGAAATATTTCCAATGCCACCCTTTGACCACAAAAACAAAACACAGCAGTTGAAAGTAAATCTTTTCAACCAGCAGATGTCAGTAAACAAAACACACACAAAACACACACCATGAGGTACTGCCGTGCCAGGCAGACCGATTCAATGGTGCCCTGGATGTAGACTGTAGATTTCTTTTGGGGGCTGTTGGGGTCAGGGAAGTGGATCTGGGCTCCCGTTCTCTGGGTGATGTGCTTGATGTTGCTGCCATTGCGGCCCTTCATGAAGAGGTGGTGCTGGGGGGCGATGTCCAGGTGGGTGGTGACTGAGATGGTGCTTGCCAGGCTACCAGCCAAGTGCTCCAACAGCAGAGCTGTACCCCGCTAGAGAAGTAAGGATGACAAGAGAAATGACAGAACATATGAATATATTTGTGAGAAATGTGTTTTGCTCATTGATAATTCACTTAAATGACCTTAACTGTGCAGACTGATGTATGTTTGGCATGAGAAGACTGTTTTTACATTCATTACATGAGTGTGATGTGGAAACATGAAGCCTCCAGTGCACATACATTGAGAATTGACTTTTCAGTGAAGTACAGTATAAGACATTGTATGTCCAGCAGTTACATTTTCAAAACAAACATTTGCATATTCATAGATTCTTGATTTTTCAATGAGGGAGAAAGAGTAACTGTAATTTTAATTTTTAATTTTTATCTAGGTAATTTAACTTTTTTGGGGACAAGCCATATCAGACACATATTATTCCAAGCAGAGTATTTCTATATCTCTTAAAACATAACAGGAAAGGATCTTTAAGAAAATACAAGTACAGTGTAACTAATATTTTAACAAACTTTAACAAACATGATTTTGTCTTTAAAATGATGTCAGAAATTTTGACATGATTGCAAAAATGTACTTACTTCAATGATATTACAAGAAAAATATAACATCAGTGCCAACCAGAGCTGCATCTGATGATATAACGATCATTATTAAATGTTAATTATTTTTTTCAGTCTATAACAGCTCAGAAAATAGTAAATAATGCTCATCACAATTTCCAACCGCTAAACGTGGCATCTTCAAATTGCTTATTTGTTTAACCAGCAATACTAAACCCAAAGATATTCACTGTCGTCTGTCATCTTGTCATCAGCAAAGCCAACATTCATATTGTATGAGCAGTGTACTGTATGAATGCACAGTCGTGTATAATAAAATAATAGGTTGTCATCTTCTTTTGGATGCATGCTAATGTTAAGAGAAGATTACCCACAGATGTAAAAACAAACTATCAAAAACAAAATAATGAATACAAAGAGCAATTTAATGAATTCTCACAAGAATATCAAACAGTACATATTAAATCACATAAAGATGTGACATAGTGTTCATGTATTTAAAAAAAAGAAAACAAAGCTGAAACAATAGTTCATTTAGAGCTATATCCATACCACATAACAAAGCAATCTGTTAATGAAGAGAGCAGTGGAGCCGTGTTGCCCTTTTCCCAGAGAAAACACAGAGTGTTTTCTATATAACCTGTGGAAACTATTGTATTTTCCACTGCAGCTGCCGGGCAAGTTGAACAGACTCATTCCTTACTGTCTCTGCTATGCCTCTGCAAGCCATCATTTGGCCTAGTAAAGTAAGTCATTTCCAGTGTGCAAACGGGAATCCACACACTGCAGCCAGCATAACACAGCAATCCACAGCGGTTTTGGCAATTCTCAAAGGTGTTTCAAGGGTCTTGCACCACCACATAACATAGCACACATATTCCTCTAATCCTCTAGTCTCCATCTGGCATGGTTCCCAATCCTGACTGACCCCTCCGACCTACCGCACACTCAGGGGCCGTGCCTTAGCATACATGCATACAGTTTGCAGTTTGCATTAGCGTGTAAATCCAAATATGAGAACACTAGCATACATGAATAAATGCAGAGATGCATATACGCCAAAATACAGCCGCTGGCAAGCTGAAATAAGCTCAGTATTGTTAAAAGAGGCTCTGTAGTGGAAAAAAAGAGAGTTGGTGGGTATGATTTGTTGGCACAGATGATGGGAAGACTCCTTGGCACGCTTTAACAAACCACAACTCAGATGCCAGTTGAGGAAGCACATCTGTGTGTGTGTGTGTGTATATATGTATATAGAAGATATACATGTTTATGAGCATACATGAGCTGAAGATTGGGAACACAGTAGGAAACTTAAAATTTTATTTTAATTTTTTAAAGTCTTTAAACTCAGGAGAGACTTCTGCCTGGTTGGTATAGTAGTGGGCTAAGTTAAAAGAGCAGTGCAGGGCAGTATCTCCCCCGCAGTGGAAAGCTGAACCAGCAGCTGTCCAGATCAAGCGACCAAACATCCCTCAGCACTCTCTTGCCCCTGTGGTGCTGAAAAGTAATGAGGCGGTTTATACAAGAGAAGCCAGGAACGTTGACAGTGTTGGTGGGCCTTGACATGGTGAAGCTCAGGAAACCTTTGTTGGTTTGTGGCTTGCCATGTAAACGGGTGGAGAAGAGTTAGGGTATTAACTCAAATATTATCGCACTAAAATGACTGACAAGGAGTGAGCAGGTCAGGGTTCAAGTAATTATTCAAGCATTTTTAGGGGCCATGAGAGGATTAACTCTATGATTTGTTTTTTTTCATAATTTCAATTCCCTCTAATTTAAAAGAGAAAATTTAAACTAAAACAAAATTTGTATTGCTGTTATTATTGCAATCAATTCATTATCCAGAAACAGACAATCATAATTTTCTGTAAGAGGGACATTAGAGCATCAATGCCAAAATGAACGAATGGATAATTGAAGGTGAATCAGTACTGAAGCTGTGGGTTTATGGGGATTTACACTCAACAGACAACTGACGATTTAAATTTGATTAATCAAGCAAAACTGCCAAATATTCACTAGTTCCATCCTCTAAACTGTGAAGATTTTCTGCTTTTCTGTTTTATATTTTTGTAAATTGAAAATCTTTGGGTTTTGGACTGTTGGTAAGACAAATAAAGTAACAGGAATGTTTCCCTTTTGGTTCTGGGAAATTGTGATGGACATTTCTTTTTCATAGACTAAAAGATTAACAGACATTAATTATTTCTATGTTTATATCTCAAAGAGAGTCTTGTCCAAGTTCACAAATCAAAGTGGAAATAGACAACTTTTTTGCTTTAACTATCATTATGAAGTAAATGTTGATTACACAGTGTAATGGCTATAGAATAATGACACCATTGGCATTTAGATTGGTTCCCTATAAGCCTCGCTTTCAATGTGCAATTCTGTCTGCCACCAGGTACAATCTCCTGGGAAAATGAAACTACAGTAGCTAACAGGAAGAAAGCCCTGGATCAGAACACTGGATCAGTATCCAGTCAGGCTGATCTATCATATGAACAAATATGAATCATATGATCTACTTGTTGATATAAAAATCAATGGACAGAAAATATGTTATCACCGCCTCTTTTGTAAAAACAAACACGTTACCAACCCAGTTTGCTTTTCTCAACACACACTAAAGAATTTCTATCTGCTTTCATGTCTCCATTATAGATTAAATGAATGAACAAACTCACGCTTTTCCTCCTAATGTTTTCTTCTAACATTACTCCCCCTTTACCCCAACCCTTTCTGTAGTTACTTGTTTGTGCGAAGCAATAATATTACTCAAACTATTACTATGCAGTGCACATCATTACAATGGCTTTTGCCTGTTCCTAAATTCAATATAAAATTGTGGCAATTTCAATTTACCTCTTCAACGAACATGTTTCTTTAATCCTTCTTATTTCTAAGGTGGTGTTGATCATTTCCTCACAGAGCTATGCTCTGAGAAAAACAGAAAGCAATCCGGTTGTCTTTGCGACAGCGATGCAAACAATAATACCACTTGGAAACGCTAGGGGGGAAAGTTGCAAAGTGTCTGTTTCCACTTTAAAAATGAGCTGTACAGTATTAGAAAATGACAAATGGAAAAAAAAATTTTGTATGATGTTGTGTTGTGTAAGACTCCACAATGCTGTATAGCATTTTGTGTTTGATCATTAGATACCAAGAAACAGGAAGCATCAACCATTCCACGAACATTATTAACCAGCACTTCCAACCATGTTAATGATGCACTGACTTCCTCACCTTGACGGCATTGGCGTTATTCTGTGAGCCGCGGACCACGCCAGTGGCCCTATACAGGCGTGTCGGGGGCTTGAAAGAGACTGTGAGGTTGTAGGTCTGCGAGATGTGCTGCACAGTGGGTGAGCTGGGATCAGACTGCATGATGGCTGGAAGCTCGAAAGACAGCACTAGAGGGAGCAGCTCCTGCAATATGTAGGAACAGAAGGAGCGAGGGAGGGAGGGGAGATGGAGGGGGGGGTAGAGTGAGAGAAAATAGCTTGTCATGATGCTGTCACTGCTGCTGCAAGAAAACTGATACATAAAACAAGTAGTTCCCATATCTCTCTCTATAACAAGGCACAGGAGGTTGTATCACGTGCTATCATTCACACTGATTAAGACCATTTGGACGAGTAAAAACAAAGAGGCAAAGGCCTGATTTCTTTATATAGTGTAGACTTATGTGAATTGACACACAGACATAACAAGCCCTCTTTAAGCAGAAAGTGGTAGAACTTGGCACATAAATCTGTCAGCTCAAATAAGTAGAAGTTAATCAAAATGAGGAGCAGTGCCAGAAATAAGAGAGATGTCCTCTGTTACACAAAATATGCTACGGTATACTGTGGTGGTGACTCCTGGGAGATTGATTTAAACATTATGGCTTTGCAACTATGAAATAAAAGTTTTGCAAAACATCAGTGGTCTATGGCCCGTTCATTCTCATACATTAATTTCAAGCCGTTCAATCAAACCACAGGAGCAACAACAGGCATCAGCTCTCATCATTTGTATCACAGCAGTCATTCAAACAAAATAGATGCAGACAGGAAGGCTTGGCTTCATGCATACACATACTTATGCATGCATGGGAGAGAAATCATACAGGCACACACCCATACACAGACAAACAGCAGGGAATGCACACACATACGCACTCACAAAGAAGAGAATGAGTACACACTCATGCACACACACACACACACACACACACACACTCATGCACACACACACACACACACACACAGCGTTATCCAAACACTGACTCTTGGGCAGAGCGCCACTATGGTTTTGGCTGCCAGTGAAGGGCAAGCAGCATGAATTGCTCTGACCAAAGAAATGCATCCCTGATCAGTCCCATATGCGCTTGGCCTTACATTTATATCACATTTCAGCACTCGCTCTCCGCGGGCTCAAGAAATTTAGGTCAGCACAGAGGGAAATGCAAGAGAGGACAAGCAGAACAGCAGGAGTCAGGCGCTGAATGAAGAATAGACTGATTTTTATGGTGGAGCTGACCTCAGCTTTTTTAAAAAGTCTACCTGGCAAATATGAGTTTCACATGTATTCAATCTGAAAGCGCTGTTAAAAAGCCTCAGTTCTCCTGACACGAGGATGAGAGATGAAGAAAAATGAAAATATCTTCAAGGTAAAGTGACTGGTCAGACCTTTCATCACCTGCCCGTCAGCTCCACCTCTTAACGCTTCAAGAAATCCCCTGAGAATCCATCACCTCAACAACCAACTTGTTACAAACTCAAACAGATCTCCACCCAAGAAAGCCTAAGAAATACAGTAGACCTTACAAGTACTGTAGTGTGTCTGATTGTTAAAGGGACAGTCTGTTCATCAGTAATGGAAATCAGCACAACCAAACCACTTCTAGTTTCAGGAGAGATGGAGCAGAATTTCCTCTGAAGGCCACCCAGGACCAAACAGCATGCTGTGTACTGTTGTACAAGAGATAAACATGAGATGTACCCTCCATCCTCCTGCACTTTACAGTTCAGACTCAATATTGACACAATACCACATATTAAAATTCCCCTCCCCTCATTACGGGAAATAAAGTTTTACTCATTTTCTTGCTGGGAGTTAGATGTGAAGATCGATACCACTCTTGTATCTTTCTGTTCAATATAAAGCTAGAGCAAGAGGTGGTTAGCTTAGCTTAGCTTAGACTGGAAACAGGAGGAAACCACTAGCCTGTAAATATGACAAGTTGAGGTTTTTAAACCCGTAAAACCCAAAGTGTAAATAGTTTAAATAACTTGCTGTTAACCTTTGGACAGAGCTAGTTTACCCCTGTTTCCAGTCTTTACATCTAGCAGACAGATGAGAGCTGTATCCATCTCCTCATCTAACTCTTGGCAAGAAAGCTTATAAGAAAATTCCCAGGATCCATCTATCCTCTTACACAATAATCAACAATAAATTTTATGTTTGTTAATTGTAGTATTCATTAATGTAACATGCAGATTAGTTCTAAATTTACCTGCCATTAACGGAAATTTGGCTTATAAGGTTTAATTTTTACAACGAAACCCTTCAGTTACAGCCACTGTGGACAAAGTAATGCACTATATATTGATTACTGTGTATGTATCTATTTGTGCCGATATACATTGTATATTGTGACTGAAAGAACTAGGTCTAGATGCAGAGTTGCATTTGAAGAAATTGCCTCCTGGTAAGGGATGTAGTTCATACATAATTAAAGTTGTGCGTGGAAGGACTGTCTAGTCATGAGTATTGAGCAGTGTTTAATGGAGCACTATATACGGTATTTGAGTAATGTGGAATGAAGTGAGTATCAATGTCTGATTCCATCAAAAGAAGCCAAGTTGACAAAGAGAGAGGGAAACCTGTCTTTGATCCACCCCACTCATCCGCTGACTGTGTGTTCTTTGGAGGGCAGAACAATCTTTGGTGGTTCTCGACAGCTTATATTATAAACCCCTCCATACAACATTGGTACGGTGAGGTTTGATTATTATTTTTATTCCCCATCCATAGCAAAAAAGTAGATGAAGTGGGCTGCGGCTTGCTGCTTGTGAAAACAACCATTAAGCATGGGGAGGTACGGATACATACAGTACATGCTGACATGTGCCAATACACACTGCCCAGACATCCAGCATGACCTTCTCTTTCTCTCCTCGTCACACACACTTCACTCTCTCGGTCACTCACACATGCACACACAGCCGTGTTAGTTTTGGTCAGTCCATAATGGAGGAACGTGCTCACTGTGCACTGTTCACTGCTGCGGTGTTGAAATACAGCAAAAGTTCAGGGATGAAACAGTTCACACAAGCATAAAGGTTCTCCGCCCACAGACCTGAGGCTGGAGGTCGGGCTTCCAGTCAGACTGAAACTGAAGCTTGAGAATAGGCTAGAAAATGGACTGGACATGGGCCTGCCAAAGAGGCTGAGGCTCATGCTTGTACTGTATTTTACAATTGTTCTAGGGAAGTGGTCTGGGAATAGGTTAGGAATGATGCTTGTGGTTTAAAAAAGTGCTGAAACTGTGCCTGGAGTGCACAACTACCTACTTCTATAAATCTGGGGTGCTTCCATTGGTTGCATTCGGTAGGAAACTTGCCTATCTTGAGCCTAATGTTTTGTTTATAGAGGAAGTAACTGTTAGGAATGATGCACCTGGGAGCCAATAAACTAAGAGCGGCTCTAAGACTAACACATGAGCTGGAGGGGGTTAGACAGGCTAGCTAATGAATGAACAACATGGATGGAGTGGTTCTGACTGATGGAAAAGCAGGAAACAGGCACTCAAATCTGTAGAACCAATCCACACACCTGCTTTCAAGCTCAACAGGGTTGTATTTGCGAACTGAGGCAGCAGGAGCGATATATTTGCCAAAAATATGAATACACTGAGCATCATGTTAAAGGAGTGGTTTGAAACATTTTTATGGATGCTTTGATACTTTTTCCACAGTAAAAATCGGACAGTACTGAAATCAACTGTCAGGCATGCATACAGGGAGTGTGTTTGACACTCAAAAGATTTTTGGGTGTAGTATCCCTTTAAGACAAAAGAGGCCAAGTTCCAACTTACCCTTATTTTTACTCGAGCTGCCTCCACCCCTCCTGGCTGCCCTGCAATGGACACCTGTTCATAATAAAATGCAACATATGTAAATCAGTCAGCCAGTTCTAACACAATCTGAGACAAATCATGGCTCAGATCATTGCATACAGTTACTTTCAGTGTTGAGAAAGAAATCTGGAGCAAACATGAGGAAGGTTTTAAGGCCTCCTCTAAACTGAAACCTAATCGCCTTTTGTTACATATTTGCAGTTAATGTTTTATATTCTTGAACCACATCATTAGTGTTACCACAAATCTGATATCATGATCACAAAAATGGCCTGCACAATTAAAGCATTGACTTTTTATGAGAGGCCAGATTAAGTTTATTTCCATAGAAATGAATAAGGTGATAAATAGATCCAGTGTTCTCGTCTGTCATTCTTTTCCCCACTGTGGAACAAACCGAGAACTGATCCACATGGTTACTGCACCAAAACTAATAAAAAGCCTGACATGAGAAATGATCAAACAACCACGGCAGGTTCATTTCTGACCTCCATTACTTCATTACAAACATGTACCTGTACACGAGTACACACACACAGGGCCAGGTAGTGCTGTGAGGAGCATTTATATCATTTAATCACATCTCAAAATGAAACTATTGTTATGCCCAGTGTTAGCAAACATCTGCCCTGCTGAAGTGTGCTGGAGCAACACCCTGAATCCCTACCAGCTCCAGCGAGAATGAAAGGCAAGTAGCCACTTCATTGATTTTCCCCCATCATCTATATTTGCTTATCAGCACCACTGCACTTGTCAATATGCCCTGTATCTCAAAGGCTCTGATGATGCAGTTAGTAAGCTTTGGAAATCAGGAAAAGAGATTGCTTAAGGGGTCTGGGATCTAAAACGAGCTTCTTGCTAATTCTCAGTCGATACTTGCATCATCAGAGCAAGACTGGAGGGGGTTGAGGAGAGTCTATGAGATACAGAGTACAGAGACGTTTAATGGTCTTTATAGTCATATCATATTATTCAAAATCCTCAGAGATAAGGTTTAAAACAGTGAAGTAGAAAAAAATAACTGAACTTGTCAGTACTTTCATACACAGGTGCACTGTAGAGCACCTGGTAAAGATAAATATCTAATGCCGTGCCAGGCAGCGTGCTCTCCTGAATCCTTCATACTATGCTTTAATGGTAATTACAGCAGGATGCTACTGCTCTTCTAGTGTGTCCAGCCAAAACATGCCGGCTTCCTCAGGGCTGGCCAATCAAAACAGTCAACTGGACAAACTCTCTGCAACCTGTCCAGTCTGAGACACTGTGACAGTTAGTACATGGACTGGATGGGCTGTATGCACAGATCCAATAGTACTTACTCGCACTGAAATATTTGGAATTTAAAACCTAAGCTACTACTGAAAAAAAACAAACTGTGGGAGGATAAAGATAGCAAACACCCAAAGCAGCAGAATGCATCACACTTAAACTCAAAAATTAATCATGGTGCAATGTTGCGGTTCAGGAGATTAAAGCTAAAGAGGCAGTCTTTGATCAGCCAGCAGTAAACAGCACGCTCCACCCATCTATCTCTCACGCCTCAGCTTGACTGCGTAAATCTGTGTTGTAGCCTCACAAACCTGGTTGCTTTTCTCTGCCTGGTTGTTCCTGTTAGAGTCTGGGAAATGGATGTGGCACCCGGTCTCTTCCATCACCCTCTTGATGTTGTTGCCACCTTTGCCAATAACGTGAGAGTGCTCCGTGTGGGAGACATCCATCTTCAGAGTTACCCTGTTACTCTAATGAGCAGAAGAGAGAGGGACAGGGTAAAATGATGATCAATAAAAATAACAATAGCTCAGTGACTAGAGCATAGTGCTAAGAAAGAGTTGCATGCTGTTATTCTTGTACTTGTAAAGATACAAATTACAAAAATGACAGAATGTCTGACATATAAGAACAAACATTAAGCATTATGAAGTAAATTTCATTTACTGCATTCACTGTACGTGGCACTGTCAAAAATATTGCTGTAGCAGTTACTGTCTTCTTCAAGTGGCTGGTAAATAGTGCAGCCATCTAGTATATACAGTGCAGTACAAAGTGTCCCTCAGGCACAGAAGTGTATCCAATATCCCCACAGCTTATAAAACTCACTAGACATTGTCACAGATTAATTTATGGCTTTGTGACATTTTCAAGAGTAGAAACAAACAACAAGGAGCACCAAGAGAAGTTGCATTTTCTCACACTCTAAATTCTGCTCCGCTGAAAGGCCAGCGCAGCATTTTTCCCTTTAACTCCATCTGAATAGTCAAGAGACACAAAATATTCCCTCTTTTTAAATGCTTTCAGATGCTGCAATCACTTAGAAAAGAAGAAAATAAGTGACAAAAATATGCAGTACATTCAAATATTCATAAAAATGAATCAAATAATAAAATACTTCTGCTGCGTCTGCAAGAATAAGTTGGTCTTCTCGTGACAAAACCATATGAGATGTGATAAACTAAGCCAATCATGTGTTGCTCTTTTTTTGTGGTTTTTCAAAGTGCATAGATGATTGGCTGCCCCCAGGGGGTGCTACAATGCAGTCGCCCAGGTGTATGATTTCTTGTGTTACCATGGCAATGAAGCCTGCATGCACACAGCAATCCATGATGAGCTCAGGATGTGAGTATCTGGCTAGATTAGTGCCAAATTGTACCACACTGCTGTGTGCAATCTGTCACTTGGACAGCGGGAGAGCTGAGGTGAAATAAAATTTGGTCCAATGGATGAGAAAGAGAGAAGAGAGAATCACATGAACACCATTTTCACTGTGATGACAAAAGATGTTTACTCTACCTTTGTGTCAAGCACAGACATAATTCTGTCTTTGGCTTCCCTCACATTCTCCCTCTTCCCGCACACCTTGATGTGAGGATCTGCAGGGAAAGAAAGAAAGGGAGACGTTAAGACTGGAGAGACAGAGCATGTGTGTATATGTGGGTGAGTGAGTGATGAGACAAAGCAGAGACAGAATGAGGAAGTGGGACAAAAGTTAAACCCATTTACCCAAACATGACACAGCAGTCAGCATTTGTCAACAAATTACAGCATGTCAAAAAACAGCTTGGGGACAGTAATTGCTGCTTTGATATCCGCCGAGTCACTTTTATGTCGGCAAAGCAACCATACTGCGTGGGGAGGGGCGGGGGAGGGGAGACTGGGGTGCAACTGTGGAATTATATTCAGGCAATCCATCAGTCAGTGGAAATCGCAGAAACACTACGAGCTGAGGATAATTGTTCTGCTGCAATTTAGCCTCAATAGAAGATGGAAACGTGTGATGCTTATCACCTCATGTTCCTGGACCTCATTCTGTCGGTCACTGCAAAAATAAACTGTAACTAATATTTCAGCTTCTTTCTTAAAGTCTTTGGAGCACATAAGTGAGCATATCTATGCGTGCTCTTCATCAGCTGTCACACACAGAACCAATGGCGTTCTCCTCAAACTCAAGACTAGATAGTATACTAAACTGTGAATTTTTTAAATAATTTAATGGCTTGTGTAAACTGTGCTTCCACAGACATCCTTGGCCTCTAAATACTTCAGTTAAAATAACCAAACACTGCATACCTAAACCATTCAAAGTGAATGCTTGTGTCTGTGTAGCATTGTGTAAGCCTACATCTGGCTCTGCAGCATGCCGGACCCCTGGAGAATGCAAATGAACATACACACAAACTCAAATGTGCGCACCCGTGTGCTACACACTCACAGTCCATTGGCCCTGTGTTAACTGCACTGAGCTGCAGGAAGTCAGCTAAGCCCCCTTCCAGGAATACCCCTCCCCATACACACACACACACACACACACACACACACACACACACACACACACACACAGCATCTCAGATTTACAGCATAGCCTTCAAACAGGACTCACTGAAACAGATTTATTGTAACAAAGTCGCCTGGACTTCAGAGAACCTCTCAGTTGCATGTTTACACTATCAAGAAAACTTGGGAATGAAAAATCCTAAACAGTGCAGAAGTGAGAACACCTAGCAAAAGAATGGTTGCAACATTTTTAGTGACAACAAGGGAGTTTCTCAATCTACTTTTTTTTTTTCCGATGACGTGCAACTACCATCTTCAAAGCCAGACTGAGATTGCTCTCCATGGAGCTGCAAAATACAAAGAGAGCATATGATCTCAGTCTTTTTCAGAGAGCAGAGTGAAATGGGGTGGCTAGAAATAAGAGTCCTTCTGCTTGTAAGAATCTGACGTAGAGTTCCTGTAAACAAGCGCTGGTCTTGTAGCGGGGGCCAGGCAACCTCAACACATGACAAGAGATGCTAGATCATACAGGAGAGTGTCAAAAGCTATCAGATGGTTGAGGGATACCAACTAAACAAAACGCAAGCTGCAGTCTGAAAAAGAAAAACTCAGGGAAAAAAAAGCAGAAAGATCAAAGTCTTAGCACTGGTTACAGGACATTTTTCCCATCAGACAGCAGTTGCTGTGAACAATAGACATCCCTCCACTTCCTCCTGTGGCGCCCACTCTGACCATTAGAGGGAGTATAGTTCTTCCAGTGTCCCCGCTCTAACCTGCAGAGCACATCTGGCAAACATTAGCCAGCCTAAACGAGTGTTGCAGTTATGATGTCGAACACCCCCACATTTTTGAAGCAGAGTGTTCTGTATGCTCTTTTTTGATGATTGACTGTGGAATAAAAAATGAACAACTAAAGTCTTAATTTGGCACATGCAACACCTACAAAAACAAACAAAAACAAGAGTAGACCTGCAGCTGCGAAAAGTGTGCATTTTCAGTAGAACAGATTTTACACAGTTCCACTTGACAGAGAAGAAACCTTTTGACCCAGAGCTCGGTACTGGCAAAGCCAAAGCATTTTTCCTTCTAAAGAATACCACACAAATGAAAGGAATTAAGTCCCTTTTGGCATGGCCATTCTCATTCAAAATATCTGCGGAAATGTTGAAACAGACGGTTGGCAAGTGCAAGAGTCGTATCAAGATACTTATCACATAAAAATAAACAAACACTGTGATCAATTTAAAAACGAGAAGAAAAGAAAAAAAAAACATATAGTTTTAGAAATAAAAACATACCTAAGGACCATTCCTCAGTATTGATTGATTGTCTGCATGTGAGCGATACGGCTCCTCACTGTATTAAATCACTGACAGCACACTGATGATGGCATGCCCCCGAGGCTAACAACTGCCCTTATCAGACTTAAGCAGGTGGCAGGGATAGCTAGCTGCAGGTGATAAATGAAATAGAGGAGCTGGCATTTTGATGGAGTGTGGTCCTGTGTAGGGAGAGGTTACAAACATACAAATCCTCTCACATCTGCCGCTATCCTGCAGAGTGTAACTGTTTCCAGACTGCGTACGAAAGACAATACGCAAAATTCCAGGAGAACTAGGAACCTAATATCCTTAAAATGTATAATTTTGGATTAGGATGACACAAAATAATCTGATAACCATAACGCTGCAACAACAAAACAACTACGTCATTGTCTATTTTAAGGGCAGATGATGGTGACAGAGCAAGTGAGTTTAGTGTTAGTCACATCCAGTGTAGAGTGATGAGGAACAAATGGAATGTGAATCTTTGTCTCAAGTAATTTTCCTACTACTTCCACGAGGTTTTTACCACCAGGGGAAGCATCTTCAGTCAATTTCATAAGGATGAATGAAGGTACAATAACTGCTATCTTGCCCTTTCCCTTTCCTTGACTCCCTTCTATGTGACCAAGTTGTTAAAACACATGGTCAGTTCCACATGCCTCTTCTCCCACAAATGCATTTGCTCACAAGATAACTGTAAGTGATTATCCAACATTCCTTCTTCCTCTCAGTTTATGCAACACGGGAAATTTTGACAGGATACAAATCATGGGTCAGGATTTAAAATATTCTCATTTTGTATACGGAACATAACTCCCAGGTGGTGGTGGAGTCGGGTTTTGTGAATGAACTAATACTTGGGGTGAATGGCTGTTGTGTGTGAATGGATTGCCAGGTTTTACAGTTGATTAAGTATCCAAAGAGAAAAATGTTAAAGATTCTGATGTAACCCCGTCAACTATTTCTGTACAGAGTGAGTGAGGAAGTTACATAATGTCATTGGATTCTACATCTGGCCTGAAGACGCACACTGGCAATTCTCCTGAGGACCACAAAGTGGGCATAGTACACCTACTCCTCACTCCCACTCCCCTAAAAACCCCGCCTCACCCCCTCCCGGAAGAGCTTTAAATAACCATGATAATGTTTTATTGGTAACAGAGCTCTGGAACAATTTGGCCAATAAATGCGTGAGCTTCAGTACAAGCATCTCCCGCCTCTCCGCCTCCACAGCAACATCACAAATTCCTCAGAGCAGATGAAGTTACTGGCTTGCGAGGAACAGAAAACACACATGCCTTCATCCTTTCACACTTCTCACACTTCACTTTTTAAATGCTTGTGCAACCTTGAAGTATGTGAAAGTCAAGAAAGTCATTTGAGTCAGACGGACAACAGTCCAATGACTTTCCCGACAACATATTTCTGTTTGAAACAACACTGACTCATAATCATTAACCACTTATAGGTGAGGGAAAGCAACCACAACTGAGCTGTATGATCCACACATGAAATTTAGTTTAGCAGTTAGTGTTATTGCACACTTAGTACTGTATGTCTGTTACTGATTGTAGATATAGTGAAAGGCAACGATGCCACAGACGTAGAGCTTATAGACTTTGCTGCATCAGATGCATGTTGAGTTTATTTCAAATCAGATTCATACATTTTATTGGCTCACAATTCACCAAACACTCAAGTGACACAAGGCAAAAACAATGGAAACAGTACGTGGATCCAATATAACAATAATCTGAATATGGGATTAGAAAGAAAAATCAATCACCTTTTTTAGACTTGGCTCCGATTTTCAGTTTGGACGGCCAGGCTATCTGTGTTTGGGTCTCATCCATGATCTGGAACAAAGAGAAGTCACAATTATCAGAGGGAATAATACACTTATTTCAAACATATTAAACACAATGTGTTGTATGAATATTAATGTTGCGGTAACATTGGGATATCTTATATGATATATTGTTTACACACCTCAACGATGAATATTACAGAATAACAGGGCTCAAAATAGTTGGCAATTAATTTACTTTGAATTAATTGTTAAATTTCAATTACTTAACTAATTGTTGCAGCTCTACAGTATAATATAAATGCAATGTTCTGATGGTAATAGACCAGTCATATTCAATATTTATCAAATACCGGCCATAGTTAGAGCCTACCTATACGTACATCAGAGGCTGACACTGGCTTATCAGAAATATCAGTATTGACAGATGCAGTATGTTGGCAGGCTATAAACAAAGAGACAAAAACAACACATCTATCTTCATTTCAGTATAAATCACAAATTAATGGGAAAAACATGTTATCATGATTGGATATTTAGTGCAGCAGCACACTGAACTCTGATTGTTCACATCAGTTTGCAGCCTGCGAGTTGGCAGAGATGCTTCACAGCTAAGTGACTGATGGTGTGGTGTCTGTTAAGAAAAGGTTGATTTTCCCCAAAACAAATATCTGCCTAGTATCATGTTTAGCTTTATTTCACTTATATATACCTGCACCGGAAAAAAAAGAAATATAATATCCATTGGGCTCTAGTGAGTATTATTCTGTTTTTTTTTCTGTGTGTCTCTTAATGTGGATTTTGCTTCACTTCAAGTGTGGACAACAACTTCACTGCTTCTCCTGTACTTGCGAACTGAAACTTATGTTACTTTGTTAACTCTAGAGAACATATGAGACATGATATTAGCAGCCAGCAGTTATAAAGAAAAGCCTTACATGATGAGAAGTGGGTGTTAGAATAGCAAAAAAGTCTTCTTTATAGTTAGGAAACCCAAAGAAGTCCAGTTTAAACATGTCTGATGATATAAGCTTAAATTATGTTTCCACACGTTGTATTGTTTCTGCTCAACACCCCGATCCCCCGACCCCGACACCACAGAGAAAAAGAAGAAGAAAAAAAACACACTGAGTACACTTGGCTTTGGTACATGTGAAAAATGCCAACAACAATCTATGCAGGACCCCTTTGACAAGTCTAGTCATCGTAACCAGGAGCATATGTATCGATGAGAAAAAAAAACCCTGAAAACTTCTAGCAGGACAAAAAACTCTGAGGAGCTGGTTAAGAAGCTGTCAGTGTTCCAGTCAGGAGGAATCTATTAACCAACCTCCTGCTCCTCTTTTCGGTCATGAGGAAGCTCACCTTTGCCTGGCTTTCTGGCAACAAATCCACCAACAAACCCCTTGACAGCTGCCCTCCACAATGAGTGGGTGATGTTAGTGGAAAAAAACACAAGCAGGAAAAACTGTCAGACCTTCCAAAAAAAAAAAAAAAATGAGAGGCTGACATGCTCTTTCCTAATGGCCCTGTCCTCAATGTGCACTATCCCTGTTTTCACAAAAGTCCTGCAGTCTTTTGTTTGTTTTAAAACTTTCCAGGGGTTTATGTATCCGGGGTGGAGAAGATATGAATTTCTCAAAGTTCTCAAAGTCTCAGCAACATGAGCAGACACCCGAGGGCCGCTTCAGTCCATTACATGAGCAGCAGCCACCACTTAATATTCCTTGGTGGTCGAGTGCATTAAGCAATGAGCCACATATTCTAACTCAATGGGAGAGACGATCCATTAAGAGACATCAGCGCTCTGTGAAGATGTTAGGATTATTAGTACCACTACATCAATTCACAGCATCTATTTTTTTTACAAACATTCTCACATATTTTCTGCTATTTTTTCCTTGCTGAAAAGGACAACAGTCTGTATTCCTCAGGGAGGTGGTGCACAAATCAAAAAGGGAAGTGCTTAAATTCCTCCATATGCTCTTCTGGAAGTAGCCCCGTCTGTTTGGCATCTTTTACAACAAATTCTGACAGCTTATCCACTGCCAGCCTCACACACCTGTAAAACAGACAGCTTTGAGAAACCCGGTGTGTCCTTCTCTTACTCTAAAACTATACGCTCAGAGTCCATGATGGTTGACTGGAAGTCCTTTCAAGCCTCACTGATTTTCTACAACATCCTATAATCACATAAAAATGAACAGCCTAGACGAGTAACAGAACGATGTGCTTATGCCACTATTTTGCCACTAGAAAACCAAGAACCTCAAGTCAAAAATGGAACTTTTCTCACAGCACCATTCAATTTATCAAATCCAGCTGTGAGAGTTATTTTTTTTAGGTTTTCTTTGTTGTAAATTCACGGCAGAAAATTAAGAACTCTTCCCTCAAAGGAGAGTTTGTCCTTTCTTTATCAAAACAGGATTCTGAAAAAAAACCTCTTAAAACAGATTGCTGTGAGCCAACAAAATCATTGCAAAACACCTTCGTACAACAGAAGTGTCTTTATTGATGTTTTGTTGCATTCTTTCTTCTCTCTCTCTCTTAAGCTCTTGGCCCAAGCTGCATATCTGTGGGCATTATCGCTATTATCTAATGGCAGAGAACCCCCCTTCCAGTTATTCTCATGAAATATGCTGCCCAGGGCTCTGCGTTTACAGCTGGTTTCTACTGAGTGAATCACGGAACCAGAAGGAATTCTGGTATCATTTTGTGCAACGAAGAAAAAGAAAAGAATTCCTTTCAAATAATCTCTCTAAACTATTTTTGTATGAATTCTTCTGTAGTATCATTAAAGTGGCAATGCCAAAAACAGTTTCAGTTTCAACATCCAACATACTAATGATCTTCCATCAATGTCCTCCTACTGGAAACCTTCCCATGCCTCCTCTTAGCAATATTATCACAAGTACTGCAATAATATTATCGGTCTATTCACTCCGAATGGTTTTACATGCAATGAAATTTAGGCCTGAAACCAAAATCAGATGAGTTCTGTGTTACTGGCCAGAGGCACAAACAAATCATCTGCAACATGACGCCCTCCCACTGTTGTCTGGTGTATGTGAGAAAACACAATAAATCATGAATACCCCTGTAGCTGAATGCAATCTTTTTCTTTATCAACTCAAGTCACACGCTCACACCAACAGCTGGACGAATCACAAACAACATTACAGGACATTCTGTTCTCAGTGGTATGGTGAAATTCTTTAACTTTTGCTTCTCACTTTCCCGTTTTTTTGGCTTTAGCTCTTAAAAAAATCAGTCCCCTGCGACAATGACAGATGTGTCTGGATTCTGTCATGAAGGCGTTGAATTTAAAACCACAAATTAAAAAAAATATAACACTCCTGAAACTCTCAGAGGTCGTTGAAATTACAGTGGCAGTGTGGGAGCAAACGAGCGATTGTGGGTTCCATTTAAAGAATGTGATTAAAAAGTTTAATTTACATATTACAATGAAAAATTCCAGAAACCCAGCGGAGTAAAAGCTGATAAAAATGTAACATTTCATAGCTGAAGTAACTTCAATTATACTTTCCTAAAATCTTCAGACTTCATAGGCTATGCTTCATCAACTTTTTCTCTAAAAAGGGCCTTGTTCAGAGAGACCTGTTTCCTGTCCAGCGTTGCTGTTTTTGGCACCGTCCTACAGATGGGACTGATTTCTGACAGACCACACACCATTTTAAAGGCTGGATGGCGTTTATTTTCATGAAGGGGCAAGCAAATACCTCTCAAATGGGTCAAGAAGATATTTGCACAAATTAGGTTACCTATACATTTAGCGTTCCACCCTTTCTTCTCTGCCACTCCACCCTTTCTGAAATGAATAAATACAAAAATGACTATGGTTCTGATCAGTTTCATGGCACAACCTTGACATGATGATTGGTTCTTAGAGGTTTGCAGCTGGCGTATGCAGACGTGCGCAGAGCCCTAAGCGAAATCAAACAGGATATCATTAAGGCAATGTCCTGAAAGACAGCACATGTGTTCGACACACGTGACTGTGTGTGTACATCTGTGTGTGTGTGTGTGTGTGTGTGTGTGTGCACGAATAAGCACAGCAGCAATCAACATGGCAGAGGCATGCTTCCTGGCCCATACTGCAATGGTGCAGCTGTTGATTCAGCTGGAATGTGTGACTCTGTGTCTGTTTGGGAGGGGGACACAGAGGGCTGTTTGGGGGTGTAAAGTGCTTGTGAGCAGAGTTAAGTGACTGACTGAAGGAACAGCAGAGCTCAAAGCTGACAGCATTAACGGAACCATCCCCACGAGGCTCGACAGTCGTAACTGAGATCATGTTAACAATCTGAACACTAACTCACAGCTAAAGCCCCCATTGCACCTCAGGGCTAAAACGAACATATGCATGGTTTAAAGAGTAGATTACAAGGAGGGCACTTCTGCAAAAACATTCTACTGTTGAAATGCATCACGACTAAATGTCACAGGTCAAAGCATGAAAAACTAATTTGCAATGCTTGTTAAAATACAATCATTTGTTTACGTTTTGTTGAATTCACACTGACCTAATTATTTCAACATCTCAATTCTATGCCAGCCAAATATTTCAGTCTGATAGTCTTAAGTTTTCCTATTTACCCTGTGTCAGTGCAACGAAATACAAGATGCTTTAGTGCTATAAACCGAATGAAATGAATTACGCCTGGCCTGAGATCTGAGTGCACTGGCACTTATTTATCACGCCTGGCATTATTTACAGAACCGCAACTCCTGGGAAGGAGAAATGGAAGGGGGCTCAGGGATGAGCTGGCGAGGGGTTCAAAGGCATCTCTCAACTCAAATCCACTCCAAGCTCTTCTGTGGTGTGCAGTTATCGACTCAACCAGCCGAGTTTCTCAGCTCTTCTCAGTCCCACGGCTCAACTTTTTGCACAGCTCTCCAAACAGCTTATTGGGCTGTGCCGTGATTTGACACTCCAACAGTTCCCAATCCAAAAGTTTCACTGTTGAGCTGTATAGTGACGCATGGTTTCTGTTGTTAAACAATCAAGCATTTGATTTGCAGAGAAATCCCCTTGTTGTTCCAGACTGATAACAATGATACACCAGTGGCTTCATAAAAATACAAAGATGAAACAACATGAAAAAAACAGCAGGAGGGAAGAGCATGAGGGAAAACATGGAGCAGACATAAAAGACCAAAACAAGACTGGAAACAAAGAGGGACATGTAGCTGGTGTGTTTCCCCCATGTGACCTGCAGAGACTTGCACATGGCTAATTTCCCAGCTGTGGCACCCTCCTGTGGTCCCAGTTTGCCTGCCACCCTTTTTACTTTTTCATTGACTACATGAAGAGGGTGGACTGTTTGTTCACTGGACTCAAAGGAAGTCCAGCAGACAGTGAGTAAGAGGGTTTTGATCAACTACAGCGGCTGGGCCTGGTTAGAAAGTGCGGGGGTGGACCATTTTATGTTGCTCTCGTCAGCTCCTGAACTCTACATCTCACTGGCAATTACGCCATATCATTCCCTAAGCCTGACATGTAGAGTGTGCGTCAAAAAGTGATCATATGCTTCCTAACATAAGCTAGAGAGTTGCTACGCCATGTGCTTTATTAGTCTCACGGAGTGTGTGTGGTACATGGGTGTGTTGGATGGGCAGGAAGCGGTCCAACTAAGAGTTTCCATTTTCATCAACTTCAAGGTATTTCACACACCTCATCCATTTTCTTTCAACAATACCGTTCCACAGTCTAACTCGGTGTTTATTTTCCTGGCTGTAATTAGGCATGTATGGTAATCACGCTATCAGAGGGGAACTATACACAGAGTTATCCAAATGGAAATTCTACAATAAAAACATGACTTTAGCACTCCTTCTTTACTGCTTCTCACCAGCCTTCCAACCCAAACAGCTGCACACTAATTTCTAATTTACAATTTAACCTCTAGTAACCACCATGCTTTGAACGAGCTGAGACAATATTGAGGCCAGAGACTTTAAAAACCATGACTGGCAAAGTCAATACACTGACAGCCGTATTTTGTCAGAAGAGCTTTCTGCAGTGAGGTGGACACCTACAGTGGGTATCTTAAACAATATCATTTACTCAACCAAAAGAGATGGAGAAAGAAATACAGTATATCTAGAGTCCTTGTTAAAATTCCAAGGAAGGGAATCTTAAAAGGCGCCTGGTTTGCATTACTTGGTTTTTGAAATCTGCTTCAGGGAAAGTTAAATTGCCTCCATCTTTGACATAAGCAACTCAGCTTCCTAACCTCCAAAACCAAATATGGAAAATAGACAAAAGAGGAATGCTAAAACAAACCGCTGTCCATCATTTATTTCATTACAGCCTATTAACATACTATAGAACTAGTTCAACAAACGTAGGAAACTGGATTTTAAACATGGACGAATCCACTCAAGATACTTAAAGAGAGCCACATAATTAACCAGATACCTTCATAATGACTGCTGGCAAATTAAATTAGCAATAACAGTTAACGTTGTTGAAAATGTGACTGTTTTCATTTTCAATGCCATGTGATCAGCCTTCACTCATTTCGATACATGATTTTATTCATCATATCAATACTGAAACTTCACACCACACAGACACAGTTTCACTTCAATACATGGGGTTCAAATTAAACAAATGAAGCAGATCAGGATAATTTGCTTGCCAGTTCGTGGAACACATTCACTGTATCAACTAAAGGAAATGGTTGTTTTATCTCATAATCATGCCGCTAGAGGAACTTGCACCACATTTCGCAGCATAAAACAAAATAACTGTCGGGATTAGAGGTAGATATACAACATGAAGAAACACACTGCAGTACAGAATGATTTCTAGATGTTCAGGCATGATTTATTTTGTGACATATGGTGGCTTTTAAGGACAGGTTCATAATTATTCAAGTCTGTCTTACAATGACAGTCAAGTGCCCATATGAACACTGAAAGTGAGGTTTTCCTCGCTGTAATCATTACTCCTGTTCATACTGGCTATTTAAAGATCCCTTTCAAAGGCGCTTTCAATGTAAGTGATGGGGGCCAAAATCCACAATGTGTCCACACAGTCATTTTGTTCAAAAACGCATTTAAAAGTTTATCTGAGGCTCCAGCAGTCTGAGTTAGTCATATCAAATGGATATCTGCCACATTTACAGTCTTTTTAGCATCAAATTCCCTCTTTGTGTTTCCTCGGACAGTGTTTCTCTGTTGAGCTGCGGTAGTAACAAAAAAAGGGACTTTGACACTAAAAAGACTAACGTTGAAAGATATCTACTTGATTTGACTAATTTGGACGGCTGAAGCTTCATATTAGCTTCTGATAAACTTTTAGAAGCATTTTTGCACAGACAGAGACTTGTGGATTTTGTGCCCCATCACTTACATTGTAAATGCATTATGAAGGGATCTTCTAATGGCCAGTATGAACAGGAGAAATGATTACAGCAAGAAAAACCTATTTCAATGTTCATTTGGGCACCTGACTATTATTTTAAAGACAGACTTGAAAAATTGTGAGCCCGTCCTTTAATTGGACATGAAAATTAAAAAAAGAAAATCTTGTAGCTAGAAGTTGTATGAAACATCATTAGCTAATAAAAATATTTGTAATATAATGATCACCAGTGAGACAATGTGAGCGAGTTGTGACTAAAAGCACCCTTCAAGACTATTTAAGATCACTGAAGCAAATCTTTGTTTTAGTGAGTTGGTAATGAGGCTTCAGAACATTAACTAATTAAATCAGTGACAAAGAAAAGTCAGTGAGGCAGTGCTGCCCTGATCAGGCCTGTGTTTAACCTCGACATCATTTTACACTGTAGAGATGATCTGGTATATTATGGTATATTACGTAAGTGAGAAAGGCCCAAAGTGTTGTGTCAGCTGTGTTATAGGATCAGAGCCCTGGAGCGATTTAACGTCAGTGTCGTTCCATTGTTTTTGTTTGTTTTGATTTGTAATTACGAGTGACTGGAGGAGCACCTGACATCTGCTCCCTTACCAAGAGAGAAGCACTGCTCAGTGGGCTTGAACGCAACCCAAAGACAAAGCAAACACTGTCCAACTGCAGACTACACACTCACCTTCTGAAAGAAATCCTCCCCTCCGTTGACTCTCCCCTCAGAGGCAGCTAAAGTGAGACAGAGAAAGAGAAAAATAATTCATAAAACCACACAGAGCCACTCAGTTTAGAATACACAATGTAACCTTAACATAGCCAAATCACACATAGATTATCCAGTCTCCGCAAAATGTTACGGTATCTTCACTCAGAGGAGTGTTTATGGTGGATCCCCATTTCTTTGGATATTGTGTTTGGCACAGCTACTGATACTGCTCATTTGAAGGAACGGAATAAAATGTTCCAAGTAATTTTCTATAATCCTAGAGATTGGATTCAGCTTCCGTGTAACAAATTGATGGATATAGTGAAAATATTTGGGCATTTTACAGTAGCCCTTAATGGCGTAATTCATACCATGCTTGGGTCAACTGGTGTTGGTTTCGCACATCTTGAAAAGGCTTTCACACTTTTGAAATTTGTCCGTCAGCATACTGTACACTTTTAGCCATGGGAACTACAGTATATCAAAACTAAAGAGCTGATATTAACTGCCCAGTGTCACCTGTAAACAAAAACAGCATTTACAAGACAGCCTTGATGTTTTAAAGTAATTTTCCAAGCAGGTGACAGAATGCCAAGAAACTCCCTCAGCTGATACAGTAAGCTGGATAGAGACAGAGGGCCAACCACCAAAGCAAGTCAGGCCTGTAGTCACTCCAACACATCTGCAAGTCCTTCAAATTGTGGCAGCTCTGTTGATGCAAAATACATATTTGCTCTCCAAGGAGAATTCTCATGTTCCTCTGTCATTTGGGAGAACAGGAAGGTTTACTGATGCATTTCAGCCGTGTTCCCAAAGATGGATCTGTTGATGTCTGCACGAATCTGGGTCAGGAGCAGCAGCACAGTTGATGTGGGTTATATATTTCAGTCATAAATACTGGCCTCTGTGCACTGACAGGAATTATGTTGTGATTAAACGGATGCAAAGGTCTACCGTATTTCATCTGCAGCAGACAGCTCTATTTCAGAATAAATGGTTGAGCTAATTTAAAAGTGATTAAGGGAGCACATTAGTATCGGCTAAACATGATCACACTATACTGCGAAGAATATTGTTCACAACCATACTATTTTCTTGAACATGCCACTTCTGCAGGACACTGAGCATTTTTATATACAACTTCTTTATCTCAGTACTATATGATGATCCCCATGTCACGCCACCCGGACGTGACAGGCATTGGTAGGACTTCCCCTATCAACACCACATTTCAAAAACAGAGAATGAAAAGCCTCACTAAAATGCAGTTTCATTTTCAACCAGACCACACGTTATGGCCTTTGGCGATGCAGTAATGCCTTCTTCATGAGCATTTAACACATGTTTGTACTTTCACAGGCTGCCCAGTAAACAAGTCCAGGCCACAGTTTATGAAGACATTGAGACTGTTCTGCTTTGGCTCAACGGGTGAGTCAATTTCAGATGAAATTTGTCTACCTTAGACGCTTACCACCACATTACACTGATGGGCTAAATGGATGAATTCTGACTATTCATTGGCTCATTCAAAACAGAAGAATAACAAGGGAAATCTAAGAAGGATGTAGATTAGAAACCGATGGACAATGTAGGGTAACATGATAGCTATAGAGCATTTAAGATGCAGTTTTCATAAAGAGATCATACAAATATTCCAACCACCAACAATCCCTCTTCTACAGGATCCAAAATTAACACCCGCCAAGTACCAAATGCGGGTAGATTTTCCGTTTGGCGAGTAAATCTCGGAAGGCTATCCGCCACACTGGCGGGTAAATGTTTGGACCAAAATAGACATGTAATAAAATATCTGGCATGATGGCTCGGAGGAAATTACTTATGTTTGTCCCTATACAGTGTAGACACGCACACCATATGTGTTTTTTATGCGCGTCTAAACAGTGCCACGAAACTTAAGGAGAGCTCAAGATGGACTGAGGCGAAGGAGTGCCAGCCACAGACTGTATCAAGTGCTCCTAGTTTCACGGCACCGTTTACCATACGGGACATCTGCTAGTTGACATCGCAGCTCTCCACTAAACTGTCACTTGCCGCCAATCTGCTGCTAGCTACTGTTAATTAAATGGCTATTATGTAGCAACTTTAAGAAGGAGTAACCAAACCTTTAAAATGAAAACCCACTGACAAAAAGGAAGACAAAGCACATAAAAAAGAAAGTTTTGTGAGAAATGGAGATTTGGAGATAAAGGAGTTTCAAAAGGCTGGCTACAGTATGATGAGGCTGTGGTTTGTATTCAACATGATACATTATCATCTCAATAAAATGCACTGAAACAAAAGTATATATGATACAAAAAGGCAATTAATTATTTGGCCGGCAAAAAATATGGTTGGCCAGTGGATTTTTTCCATCTACCAGTCCCCTTGGCAGGTGATTTAAAAAGTTAATTTCGGACACTGCCTTTCTGTCATTCTTATCTGCCTTAATTTGCTGTGTAGCCTCAATTTAAATGAGTCCAGTTCAATACCCATGAAGTAAAATAAACACGTAACGTGCTCACCCATTGATTTAAGGCACATCCATTTATGCTCAAATTTCAATAACATTACCTAGAAAGATACTTGGCAAAAAAAGATCTATGTGGTTGTGACCCACTGGAAGAAATCACACAGATGGGGGGAAAAAGTTACTAAAACAATGTCTGATGCCTCTTCAGCTGCTTCAAGAGCCTCCCGTTTTTGTTTAAAATTATAGCAATTTAACCAAGTGGCTGATGCTCACAGTGATGCACTCTGCATACAGCCAAGTGCTGCACATTATCAGATGACAAGCAGCTGACCACAACACTGATGTTGACTGAATTAGTTTCAAATTTGACTTGCTAATAAGGGCTAAGGCTGAAATTATTAGACAATTAATGAGTCAAAACAGTGACATTTTTGATAATTGATTAATTATGCAAGTAATTTATTGACTAAATTTAGCAGTCAAAATTCCTTATTTCATATAATTATCTCGTAGTCTGCAGCGTAAGCCTGCAGGGGATCATTTGTTTGGTCGTGTGTGCGTGTGTGTGTCCATGTGTGTATCTGTCTGCAGCTAATCTCACATACAATTGGACCCATGAGCCTAATATTTTTTGTGCACATTTCTGACTGAATGCTCAAGGGCCTCTCGTGGGTCCAGTGATTCACAATTTTTGAAAAACTCCTTTTATACCACCATTGACTGCTGACTCCCAATTCTACTAAACTGGCCGGTAGGGGCTGCAAGTGATCAACTGCTGCTTCAGTTTGGAAACTTGTTTCTAATGAGACAGACAATCACGCCTTGTTGCCATGCTAGATCAGTTGGTGCCAAATTTCCGTACCTCGCGAGCGGGCTGTGTTGTGAATTCAAATAAATATTGATGAGATTCCTTATTAGCCTATTGTAAAGCTTAGACTTTCATCTTTTCAGTAGTCCTCCCCATTTTACAATAAGCATTGCGATATAGCAAAAGGCATTTCTGGCAATTGACTGGGCTAAAAACAAAGCTTACCTAGTCTGTTGCCGGCCAAATTTGGGCCTTGGTCATGGCTTAAAAACTGACATCCATATAAAAGTTTGGTCTCATCTTCAACGGAGCATCTGCAGATTAATTCCATACCTGATATGTTATGATCCACTAAAGTTAGGCACGATGCAAGATAAATATCTCTCTGTTTTTGTCATCTTTGCTGCCATCTTGACTGTACAAACCTGGCCGACATCTTCTAGTTGGAAATTGAATATATTTGGCTTCTTTGACTGTCTGACAAAATTATAAATTTGAGAATATTGGCAACTTGGGCTCTGGAAACTTGTGATGGATGGTTGTCACTGTGATACTAAAAGATTAGTAGAAAACTAATTCATAGATTAATCAATGATGAAAAGAACTGAGAGTTGCAACCCTAGCTCAAGCTGTTAATAAAAAAAAATCTAGTCAGCATTCAAAGAAGAAGAAATATATTTGGTTCATATTAATGATAGTAAGTAGAAGTGCTAACATCTGATATTAAATTTAAATGACATCCAGCTTTGAGGGAACAGCTCTGACTGAGCTATTTACTTAAGTGGCCTGAAGTTATCCACAATTATGAGAGACATTACTGAAAGGGTTTCCTGTAAAAACTAAGACAAACAAAAAGGAGTGCTGCAATATACAGACCGTTTTTCCCCACTTGTCTACTAAAAAAACTGAAAATCTGTGGTCTAAGTATTTTTTCATGAATTAAACAATAGTAAATCAGTCAGTGGCAAAGAAATAGAAACTAAACAGGGTACATGGTGGGCCAGTTAAAATGCTACTTAGAAACAGGACATCTGCATGAGGACAATATGACTCTCCTCAGTGATGCAGTTGAACTTTGAGTTTTTTATATCATACAGTATATATTATTATCCATGTTACTCTGTCACTGATTTGTAAACTTCCTGGATATGTAGAAGAGGTATTGTTATTCACAGAAAGAAAACATTTACCGAGAAGGAAAAAGAAAAACAAATGTCACTGTACGTCTGCCTTATGTCAAGGGGATGCTGTCACGCTTGAAGTGGAGATGTGTAACTACAACATCTGTGATGCTTGGCAAGAAAAGCACAGCAATTAAGTCCAGTAATTACACAACAAAGACGACCAATACTAGGTGAATAACAGTGCCAGAAGGAACTCAGATCTATTTCAGTTTCACCCAAAAGAATGCTTATGTGCAGACAAAAATACCATTTATATCCATGACAACTGAATTTCCAAATAAACTCAAAATTGCACAGAATTACATGCAATCTTCCTTTCTCCAAAAGTGCACATGCACAAACAAAGACTGCATGCTCATTTTCACACATGCTCCTTTAAGCATTTCATTTAACAGTAGCTAGTACGAGGCGCAGGGGAGAGTCATATGTCAGACATGACAGCTCCTTTCTTTTTATTCCAATTTGTCTTTGAAATGAAGTCACAGCAAACTGATGAATAAAAACACACTTTTGGTGTGGTGTTATCTCAGTAGTATTGGATTTACAGACAGTAAACATTACTGATTCAAGATAACAATCAGGTCAAGTGAGGCCTAATGAAATGATTGAAAAGATGAGTTAAAAAAGCATAAATACATATTTGTTTGGATGTTAAACTTGCCACAGCCAAAGACTAACATAAACAGTGAAACAGCATTTTTGGCCTGTGTGCACTGGGAGCTGAAAGGAATCTGATATGGAGCATGAGTGAAAACATGAGCCATGTGCTGAGAGCAAAACATCCTGTTGGCACATGCGTTTAAAGTGGTCGTGGGAGAACCCTGAGAAGAGACAGGGAGGTTACTACAAGCTCTGGGGTATATTATGATATGGAGACAGTCTCATCCTGTTCTAAACCTACATTACACGAAAGGTAAAAAAAAAAAGAAAAAAAAAAAAGTAGTGGTATGGTTCACATTTTCAAATGACATGAATGTACCAATTTTGACTTGAATTCTGCTCTCAATTTGCTATGAGCCAGTTGTAGAGCAAACAAACTTTCTTCATTACCCTCAGCACAAGCCCGGTTCCAGACCTCTGAATTGTTGACCACATCTCGGATTTTTTTTAACAACTGAAATAAGTCTGGTGTTGTGCCCATAGACAGCTATTTCCCTGACTGGAAAAGAACCAAGTCAATCAGAGCTTTGTAAGCTTTGTAAGCTTTGTAAGAAGAAGGGATGTGTCATATTCTTGTGCCAGAGCCAGAAAAGTTGCAACAGAACAATTGCCACAAAAATGCAGACAAGTACGACAAGTTCAGTGCAGAAATACTGTTTATTTTAAGTTAGAGTCACAGAAATAACTCTTATATTGGTATATAACATATCAAACACTAAGCTTCAAGCAACCGCTGTCACTTTCAGTTCTCACTGAAAAAAGCATAGATGGGATAGAAACATTTTGGGAAATATACTTTTTTGCTTTCTTCCTGTGGGTTAAATGAGCAAAATCAATAATGACTCTCGTGCCCGAAGTCTAGTACCCTCACCGTGAGGTTGCCAAGAAACTAGTGGCGACTCCAGGAAGTCACTGCACCCAGCTGCTGGTCACCAAGAGAAAGTTACAGGACGCAACACCTGTAAAATCATAACTGGTACTGGTAGGTGGATTTTTGAACTATGGAGAGAGACAGGCTAACCGTTTCTACTGTTTCCAGTCTTTATGCTAAGCTAAGCTAATTAACTCAAACTTAAGAGTCAATCAATCTTCTCTTAACTCTTGGCAAGAGAGCAAATAAGTGAATTGAACAATTCTTTACAAAAGGGCCACACGGATATTTTTGCATTACAACTTACTTTTTTGATCACTGCAACAATTTTTGTAAAAGTTATTGTTAAATTCCAGGTCACAGCAGCATCTGAGATTTTGAAAGTTAGCTACTGAATGCCAGCATTCCAATGCAAGAGACCAAATTTACATTTTTCCTTTTCACAACAGTCGTGTTTGCTTGTTCGTCTTGTAGATTTGATTTGCTAACATTGTAAGATGAGAAAAAAATAAATATACCATAGAGAACTTTTACGTTTGTCTTTCCCCTTTTTCTTTAAGGCTCAATGGGCATTTTGCCTCAAAAATACATAGCTCATGCTTTATTACTTGGATAACCAAGAAAACTATTGTTTTGCCTGTGAACTGAAAGCCAATTTAAATTACAGGCCTTTCTTAAGACAAAAATGGTTGCAACATGACTGAATGGTTGGACAAGAGTTGAAGAGCACATCCCTAATTTAAAGTATGTTTTTTAGCATTTTAAGGGCACTGACTTTGTAACGTTTGTTTCTAAAGTGACAGAATGGTTTAATCGTCTGTTTTCGGCCCAGGTTATATGAGGACAATGCAACGCTCCTCCCTTCCAGCTCAGCAGATTGTAAAAGCATCACAGCTGAAAAACAACACAAGATCCCTGAGCACAGATCACATGTTGCAATCAATACTGTCCTCTGGTGTTTTTTTTGAAAATATGGAGCAATGAAGCACTAAATTGTACGCAGCTATCTCCCATGTTGCCATTAATTTGACAAAGTAAACAAAAAAACGTTACAGTTAATCAGATCCACACCCTCTAATGGTCTCCATGTAATTATTTAATATATCAAATAATTGTCACTGCATGTAAAGAACTGAGTGCAGTGTAAGTCATGAAGGTCTAAATGCTGTCAGATGAAAATGGGGTCTGTTATCCATTATTTTGTGGAGAGACTAACTTTCTGGGAGATTCCACTGTTTTGACACTGAAGGAATGTAAACAGCGTTGATTTCTACAGTCATGGCTTCAATCCACATACAACAATTAAGCAAACAATAGAGACACGGGCCATTATAACTCAAATCCAGAGAAGTGTTTGACATGTATGTTTTTACTATTAGAAAGTTTCTGTCCTACACTATATGTTCTGGTTTAATGGAAAGGTTGAGAGTGAGCACTAGTTTAAGCCAAAGTTTCTCATAACAAGAGGGCAGATATGTCACAGCTCAGATATAAGCCAACATCCATTTATTTTGAACACGCTATATCAGTCGATCAATAACTACCAAATAACACAAATGCCTGGTTACCCCATTATTTGTGCTGTGCCAGAATTATCAAGTGAAATCCATCATGCCAAAGGATTTCTATGAAGACAGGGGCCTCTTAGATTACAAAAACCAAAGAGAGCCCCTTAAAGGCACCATCTAAATCTCTAAAATGCAGAGCTGCTTAGACAAAATCCGCTGCACTGGCAATAATCACAAAAGGACTTAAGGTGAAACTTGGGACATTCACAGAAAAGTCAACGCAAGCATTAAAATGAGTAAGGTTATACAACTTCAATTTCCTTTGGATAGGATTTCATAACAAATGACAACTCCAATCTGGGAAAGGTTTGACATCTCAGTCCCCCGCCTGCTTTCATGCCTTTACTTAAGTGACACAGATTAATATTAAAGCCAGGTTTATAAGCTCCCCTGGCTGAGAAGACTACAACTAGTATGAAAAGAACTACATTTCCCATGTTTTTAATAGAAAGAGCGGGAGAGCATGATGTTTTCACAACAGCGTTCTGACATCCATCCCCCCAGTGCGCACAGCAGCTCTCAGCTGATTCAACATGGAGCTAATGAGAGGCCCCCAGGGAGCCGTAGAAAAACATGAATACACACGCAATGCAACAAATCCTTGAGTAAGCACCCATGCTCATTAACACATGAACACTCATATTCTTACTGTAAAGTACATATTTAGATCAGTATTCTACTAAAAAAGTAGCGATTAATTACCTGCAATCTCCTTTTAAGATCAACTTCAAGAATTGCTGTATATAAAAGCCATTTTTTTAGAGAAAAAATTTGTATGAACAATCATCTAGAATCTGATATTGTTCAACTTCTCATCAAATGTCAGAGTTAAAACTTAATCTAAAATTGCATCTAGTGATAATGACTGATATACAAGTGATAAAGACAATTTGACTTTATTATCTACAATAAAAAGGTGCAACGATTAGTTGACTCATAGTCAAATAATCATTTTAGTAATTTTTTTTAAGCAAAAATGCCAAATATTCTCTTAAATATGAAAATTTGAGGCTTTTCTGTGTCAACCATGATATTAAACTGAATATCTTTGGATTTTGGACTGTTGATCAGACAAAAAATGAAATTTGAGGATGTCTCTTTGAGCTTAAAGAAATCATAACAGGCATTTTTCTTAATTTTCTGACATTTTATAGACAAAACAAATAGTTGATTAATCAAAAAACTAGAAATACCACCTCGTGGTTGTATGTCTCCACCAACCACTCAAGTTGCAGTATACATCCATGTCTGTCCAGACTCATATAATATGTGTAAAGAAGACTTAGAAGAAGTTTAATAAAAAGGTATCAAGTGTATTTTTTGGCAAAATGGAAGTTATCACTATATTGACATGTATGATTCCAGTGAATAATTGTCAGTAAGAAACATGCTGTCTTCCCTTAAGAGACTTTACAGAGGACTGATAGAGAGCTTCATCACATGGTACAACGATAATCACCTAAAGCTCAATATCAGCAAAACCAATGAGTTTGTGGTGGACTACCAGAGGAACAGCAGGCCCCTGTCCTGCTTCCTACTACAGTGACCATGATGTGATTTGGGTTGACTCATCCAACACCTGCCTTCTATCAGCTCATCACCTCTCCAGTATTTCAACCATTCACCGCAAGATCGTTTCCTCAGCTACAATGGCAAACAAACCTCCTTATTCAAGTGTATTTGGAAAACTATTCTTTTTGTTGTTGTCTAGCTTGTTATGCATCGTCTTCCCCCTTGCCTCAGCTTTGTTGTTCTTGTTCTGTTGTATGTTTATTAGTGTGTTGCTGCAAAGAAGCTACAAATTCTAAAACGTGGATGCTTCACACACATCTTCAACCCGGCAGCACAGAAGATCTATATAAATCACATCAGTTTCAAGGTGGGCACCCAAGATTTGTGTCACCAACTCAGTATCTGAGTTATGGCGTTGAATAACAGCCAGAAAAGTGTTTCTGCAGAACATTATGATGTCACAGTGAAGTTGAACTTTGACCTTTTGGATATAAAATGTCACCACTTCCCACTTCCACCAATTTTATCCTATTAGACATTTGTGTGAGACTTAGTCATAATTAGCATATGAATTCTTGAGTTATGGCTGTGTTTTGTGAGGTCACAGTGACCTTGACCTTTGACCACCAATTCTAACATCCTTGAGTCCAAGTGGACGTTTGTGCCAGTTGTAATGACTTTCCCTCCAGGCATGCCTGAGATATCACATTCACAAGAATGGGATGAATGTGAGGTCACAGTGACCTTGACCTTTGACCACCAAATAAGTTCATCCTTGAGTCCAAGTGGACGTTGGTGCCAAATTTGAAGAAATTCCCTCCCTGGATATCACGCTCACGAGAATGGGACAGACAGACAACCTGAAACATAATGCCTCTATATGGATACAAATTTTTATCAAGGTATAGGTAATTTTATATTGTGATATTGATTTATCATTGTATACTATATTTCCTGGAAGTTCAATTGAGGATTTTGATGAAATCACTAACCGGGACTAGGAATCTGTTTTTGGCTAATCAAGTGATTTAATACCTGACAAATCAAGGTAGGTCATCATATCAAAACAATTCTGTAAATCAAGTACTACCATAAAGCCTGAAAAGAACCAGAGATATCAAAAGGAACCTCTGTATAAATCTAATGTCTCAGACAGCTGACAAATTTATACTATCTCACAGTATTCACCTTCAAATTGCCAACACTTCTTCCTCACACCTTCACAGACTAACAACCATGTCATTTGAATCCAAAAAGCCAATTTGAAAAAGGTAAATAACAAGTGTAGACAATAAAGAAAACAGTGCATTCAATACAATAAATAGCATTCGATGACAGAGGCTGTTTTCATCAATCAAGCTTAAATGCCTCACTTCAAAGACAGGAAGTTTCTACAAGTGTCTCACCCCGCAGCTGACAAGTAATTGGCAGTAATAGGGTTGAGATCTAAATAAAAACAGACAAAAGCCAACATTTAAGTCTCTCCTTTGGCACTACCTCTATGCAAGTTGGCATTCAAACAAGAGTGCAGTGCCTGATAAACATTTCAACTGCTTCTTCAAGACAACAGTGGTATCTAATCACCAAGTCAGGATTGGGAAAGTATACAACTAAAGCAGAACTGGCTGTCCTCTTTATGTGATCTTTCATCTCAACACTGCCAGGGAAGCATTCTGAGCTTTCAACATTGAATTCTTTATCTTTGTTAAAAAGGGAGGTTAATGATATTTGGGTCAAATAGACATGCCTCCTACTTCTCGCTTTAGGGATAAAATTGTTTTGCCATTTATTAATCATGTAAGATCACTTGTTAACCTAAGAATTACTTCTTAAGATTCACTTCACACTTGCTATGGTCAAAAGGAAAGTAGTCTGCACTTTATAAAAATAGATGTGGTGTTTTAAGGCTGAAGGAAAGTGTGAAATCTTTTTTTTTTGTACCTTAGTTGGTTTCCTCACAAATGATATCTTTACTGCCTTTTTTCTATGATATAAACAACAAATATATTCTGTGAATTAACACAAAATGACCAGCAGTGTGAGATGTCATTTGATTTGGAGTTGAGGATTTCCTTTAAGTTACAATCCTTAAGATTTTCATGAAGTTACACTCGGCTTTTGATGCCAGCATTTTTTCAGCAATATCCTCAAGATATTTACATTCTGTAATTACCTCTCTGTATATATGTGTGTGTGTGTGTGTGTGTGTGTGTATAGTAGTTGTTTCATTGTTAGTTACAGAGTACACCATTGGATTCAAGTTGCCCACCTATGCACGACAAATTCATGTATGCAACAAATATGGATTCAGTGTTTAAAATTTTTATCTCCTCACTATCAATCTCACTGTTTACTGTTCACTCTCCTAACACAGAGCTGTACTAACTTACTGCTAATGCAAACTGAACATTTCCTACTGGTGTTAGAAGCATTCAAACAGTAAAACAAGTCACCATGGTATGCTGTGTGTCCATGGCAACAACAGAAACTACAGCAAGGGAAACCATAGGAGGGGCTAATTTCACTGATATCTGGGTGAGTCAGCAAAACCTGGCAATTAGTTGGCAAAACTTGCTGTATTTATTGGGTTATCTTGGCAAACATTTCCCCTATTTTCAGCTACAACCTGTTCTTTTTAGCTACTTGATAAGATTACTTGGTTGGATCTAGAGCCCGACCGATATATCAGTTGGCCAATATTGGCCTATCCCAGATATATCCATATCATACACTTACCAGCCACTTCATTAGGTACACCTGTGCAATCTAATGCAATCCAATACAAAATAGCTTATTGTCAGAAAGGTGATAATTCTACTTTATGTTTATTATTGAGGTCATAGTGGGTGGTGGTGGTGGTGTACTGGAGTGCATTACATTGAATGGTGTTCCTAATATTTTGTCCACTCCATTAACATAAATGAGGGGGGCAAAAGTCTACTGTTTCAGTGCACTGATGTCATTTTGGGATATAAGTTTATTGTTAAACTGTAAAATATACTGCCTCCATTACATATCTTTGTCAAAAGTGTTTGATATTCAAGGGATCATTGCAAAAAATGTGTGTTTATATATAATATCAGCTGGAATTTTTTTTATCCCTGATATCGGTAGTTGCCCAAAAAATCATCGGTCGGGCTCTTGTAGGATCGGAGATAGCCGGGAGCCGTTCATTCAGAATAACATTGACGTCACCAGTCAGCAGTTGCAGCAGTAAATGCTTTATTGTGAGGAAGTTTGAACGCTGACTGCAATCATTAAAAATGTGTCTAGAAAACAAGAGAACGGTAATTTTCAGTATTTTTTAAAACAGCAGATCAGCTTTAAATATTGCAGGGAGAAATGGAACAAGAAGGAGCAGCCACAGTGAGCTGCTTGATGAAGAGTTGGAGGCAACAATGTAAACAACTTTACTTTGCCCTGTTGTTGTGTGGAAAACTACTCACACCGTGAAATCAGACAGCAATTGCAATTACGGACTTTATTAAAACAACTGGCGTTGGTTTGGCTGCACTTCAGCAGATACATCAGTTGCACTTGTTGTATTTCTGACCTAGTGGCTGCTCAGGAGTGTTTGCTGTAGTATTAAACCACACTCACAGCCAGCAGCCATGGTGTGTCTCCAGAAAAGAGACACAAGGGATTACAACTACAAGGCCTGATGCTTCAAACCTGTATCACTTTTGCAGCTTTTAGTGAATGAAGTTAATACTCACAAAATTGAACACCTGTCATCAAGTTTCTTTTTTCAAGCAGAAATCGCCCTCTATGCTCAAAACGGCTCCTCGCTCCTCTCAACTCCAGCAGGGTTGCCAAGCAACTGTGCTATCAAAATAATACACTAAGTGCCAGATGTTGCTTTCCGGCAAACAAAGATGAAAGCCTGCCAGAGAAACTAGACTCACTGAACCTGAGGTCACACAAATGAGACAGTCTAGAAATATTTAGAAGTTGTAGTGACATTCTCTGGCCTAAACTGTTTTCACTATGTCTGTAAACACTAATAGGATTATGACTTAACATCATAACACACACTGCTTATAGTGTTGGATTTTCAGGCATCTTTGCATCCAGTCCAGGAAATAAGACATTTAGTATCAAGCTGCTGTTTGGTAACATGTTTGGGTTATCATATCCTTGTTCATCTCCCTTGTGTGAATACAGCCAAGTGATTACACAACGCTGTACATTCCTGGTGCCTGGTATCTACTGTGTTAGATCCCCCGCTGAGCATAGGGAGTCAGTCTCTGTTAACAGGCCGGGAGTTGCACTGTAAACATTACATTGTACTGTTGGGTAATAACTGACATTTCACATTTATCAGCATTTCAACCATAGCATCACACTTTAATAACATGAGAAATATGTGCAGGATTTTAGTGATGGAAATTTCTTTTCTCGATTACTGTACTCGATTACTCAACCTCTGAATTATCTCCACTGATATGTCCAATCAGACGTCGTTTATGCATAACTGAATAGCTTACAGGAAATGAACATCATTCAGTTAGAGTCTTTTTTGAAATGCATGCACATGGAATAACTTCAACAAAATGAGATTTCCTTTTCTTCTTTTCTTCCCCCCACCCTCTCCCTTTTGTGGAGGATATTCTGACGATGGCCAGGACTAGATCCAAACGGTACTCTTATAAAAATGGTTTCTCTCCGATCAAGGCAAGTGGAGAAAAGGCAGATTGTACTGGATGTTGAATGAGGAAAGAGAACAACAAACCAAAACCCAAGGTTCTCCAAAGATAAACAATGAAAACTCTTAAGGGGAGTGGTTAAGGGCTGGGTGGTGTGCATGCGTATGCGCCTGTATGCATGTGTGTGTGGTGAGTATGCACGCATGCAGGATAAGTCGGGGTGCCCCCCCTAAGAAACATTTCTAAAATAGCAACCGCAAACCAGACAGAATGTAAATCTGCACTTTGAAAAGGGTTGAAGAAAAAGAGCTTTGAGGGACGTAGAAAAACAGGTATTCATTTCAGTCCATTTACAGTTCCAGGAGCATAGAAATGGGTCAGAGCCCTCCATCTCCACTCGGACTGCTGAAATAGGACTCCTGGTTTTATTTTCTTGAGTAATGAATTACAGGTTTTTCCGCCGACTGAAGCTCAATTATATTACAGCTCCTGAAAGCTTCATCATGCCCAGGATGAAGGAATTCAATGCGTAAGCAAAGTAGAATAGAACTGTTTAATTGTATCAGCATGTTTCAGTAAAATCTCAAAGAAAAAGGGAGAGAGAAGGTGGCAAGAGGCAACGGAGCGAGGCCCAGTAAAGAGCAGAATTCAGCACTGAGATCAGCTGGAGTACTTAAATTACACACTGGTTGTTCTGATGTGTGTTTACTTTCCATTTTGCTTAGATTAAGTATTAAAATGTCGCAAAATGTACAGTACGCAGCCACAGGAAGAGAGATTTTATCAATGTAGGTGTCCTTGATTTGTCTTGTCCAACACTTCGGGCTGCACAGAAAAAAGTATGCTTATACATGTTATTTTCTCAAAGGCAGCATGGTATATCACAGTCTAGTGAAAACCATGTATCTCCATATTTGGTGCTTTTTAAATGATCAAAAAATCTCAAGGATTAAATGCTTAAACTTGCAGTGCGGAACGTTTACATATAAATGAACATCCATTACTTTCAAGCCCTTCCCAAACAAGTTCACACAATTCTAATTAAGCCTATCACTGCCAGATAAATCTCTCTGTATTTCACAGATGAATGCATACTGCGCATGCCCTAGATACCTCTGCCTGCCAAGCCGGCTAACTTCCGGTTAGCTCTCTGCTAACTTTAATAGCAGGGAATAAGAATAAGAAATTATATTCAGGCTTTACTCCCAGCTACTCAAGAAAATCAAGAAGGACTGTAAATACTATGACAAGGATTATTGAGTGTTAACTGCTGGAGCTAGCAAGCTAATTCCTCATTCTCTTCCTTATGCTTACTGCAAGCTATGCATCACGCCCCCCCTTTCTCTACTGCTTGTATTCACTCACTATGGCATTAGATAAACAAGCATATATACAATCAATACTTCCTGAACAACAGGTCAATCCTACCCTCTCCCTCAAATTGACAATTGACAACTGGATAGTTTTGCTAATTCACAGGTCAAAGGTCAACTAGACTGAACTTTGTGTGAGGCAAATGAGGTTATACCTTTCCCTGACAAGAAGTGAATGCACTTTGAAGTGGATGCATATCTACTTTGTCAAAATGAACAGGAAGCATTTCTGTTGCTAGGCTACTTTTACTGTGGTCCACAACTACAAAAAAGAGCAATTGCTGCTTTGGCACAGTCACAACCCTAACACGCATTTTACACATAATCTATAAGTAGTAATCTGGTTTATACATCACAATATCTCTGACAGATGACAATCTTCTCTGATGGCATAAACAATTTTCACATCTAGATATGAGAGAAGAATTTTCCTCTCTAATATCGAGTCTATTGTTTTAAGGGCAGTACCCGACTCAGAATTTTGTCAGTCGAATCAGATTTGGCTGTTCAATACGAAGATTCCACTATTTGTTCCTTTTTCTTTTCATAAAGATCTGGCGATCAGAAAATCCATCGGCATGAGTTTTAGTGATTTTTGAACATTTAAAAGTCAATAAAAGACAGCTGCATATGATGCAAGATTTGAATTGCGGCCTATTTGAATAATGTTGGACAACTATATGGATATGCCAGAATAATGAGACAGGCAGCACACGTGTATTTTTGTTTAAATCAAGCTCTTAAAGGCCTGTTTTTTAAAATTTCACTTTAAACATTAAAAACGTGTAAATGAATAAACAGATGAAACAGTTTAAAATAAATTCACGGCATTTCCTGCAATGAAATAGCTGACGTCTCTTCTTCAACAGGATAGACCTACTTCTTTATTTCTCTTTAAAACATAAAAACTAATAAATAAATATAAACAAGAATAAAATAATTGCATTATTGAAGATTGGAATTATTTTTAGATGAAAATAAAAACAGTAGGCCTTAAATTTTTAAATAAATTCAGAGCACTGTCCACTTTGAAAGAATAAAAATAATTTTCCCCTCATTTATAATTCCTCATTGAGCTGTTATCAAAGTACATCACTGTAAGCTTGTAATCTGTTATCCTGTAATTGTAATGCACACTGACTGATAAAAACAAACAAACAAAAAAAAAACAACTGCTCGACTTGAAGAATCTCAGTCAACTCAGGGGTCTCCAACAGATGATTCAACTTTCAGGTGGCAGCCCTAATTATTTTCCACTTTTAAATACATTTTTTTAAAAGGGTGGTCTGTGTACGGTTTCTCTCCAACTTAACTGCTTATCCATCTTTACTTTCACTTTAAACTAGTCTAATATAATGTATTTACATGATAAACTACATCGTGCTATACCTCAAACCTAAAATCACTTCAATACTCTCAACATACCAAATTATCAAAAATCACTATACACAATTACCCACAATTAGTTGTGCAGCCCTACGATCACCTTTTAGCCCCAAAACTGAATACTACAAGATACAAAAATCCAAGAGCTTAAAATGATCGATCATTGTTTTCACTAACAATTTGCCTGCGTTTAGTTAGGTTAGAAGGTTAGAGTGAGGATTTTGTTTTAGTGTAAGGATAGACCATAAGACTAGGGAAAGTCCCAACGACTCCACAGTGGATATGATGGAAGCTGGAACAACAGACCAGTGTTTGAATACTCAAGAGGGACCAATAGAGGGGGAAAACGAGAGAGAAAGAGAGAGAGAGAGAGAAAGCCTGCAGCACATTCCCCACAAGACACTCACTTCCTGTCTGAGAGTCTTACTCAGCACTCAGGAGGAAGAGGAGGATGAGGCCCTCACACATACTCCCCTCATTATGTGGGTACGGAAGCCAGTGAAATAATTCTCTAAACAACAAAGGGAAAAAACAAAGAAAAATACAATGATCATATTTGTTATATGCTAGAGGGCCTTTTTCCTTTCTCAGGCAAAGAGTTTCCACTTGCCTTCAAAGTAATATATTCTCACACTGTACAGAATTTGTGGCCTACAAATGAAGTTGTGTGTGAGAAAAACATTTCAACATATGTATTTAGTACAACTCTTAGCATTAGCATCTTTTACACAAAGGATAGTGAGTACAGTAGCAATACCCGATGCATAATGTACTGAAAACATTATCACTACGTACTGAAAATACCTGAGAAAACCTTGTACTTTCTCATCGCGACATTCAACAGTTCTTTTTTCCGTTCAAAGACAAAGCTACCCAATAATAGTCTGTGGTTTAGGAGAAGGAAAACAAATTAGTTCAATGAAGAAAATGATTCACTTAGCTTAATTGTAGGTTGTTGTTGCAGTTACTCAGCAAACATGTTGTTACGATGTGTGCACACACACTGGCCCTCCAGGAGGCCATGCTTACTGAACCCTCATCATTACTAGTCTGAGCAGGGAAATCCACAGAGCTCTTCAAACTGGCCAATATACAGAAGAATACAATGGTAACCTATGCTTAAAAAATCCATGGAAAACCTTGTTGCACATACAGACACACTCAGTTTGGATAATAGGAGGTTGAAGAAAATGTTACCTCTTTCCCACACTTGCCCCTGGTCTCTTTACTTCAAAACTAAAGAGGGCACAAAAGTTGTCTTACACGGTTCGCTGTACACATAAAACTATCTTTCAAGCTTTCATGCCTGTGTCAAGGTCTCCAAGCCATTAACTTGGAAGTTCTATTCCACGGTGCCAATAGTACAACAATAAACGCAGATGGCTGTCAGGGTGAGATTTTGTTGTCACTTTACACTCTATTTACTGATCTAAGCCCAAGAACCTGTGTCCCCGCTGTTCCAGAGACAGTAAAGTTGTAATTGCTGAGCAGTTAATAATTTCCATTTAAAATCCACTGATGCAGAGTATGCCAAAACAGGGGAGTAAAAATTTGTTACACAGATTTGGTGCAAAATCTAACCATTGTTGACTATTCGAGAATTTATTAAAAATGGTCATAAATCCCTCCAAAATACAACATTAAGACACCAAGACCTTGAAGAACACCATAGAAAAATACATGCTGTAATTTGGTATCAAAAACTTTCGACATTTGGAGATTTCTGTAAAAATTGCATTTTTCGGCTATTGGATGGCAAGCTGTCTGTTCTGGAAATTGCTCTGAAACTCCCTTAGTGTCAATATACTTTGGAAAGCCATACATCCTCTGAATGCCATTGTAAAGTTTCATGAGGCTGTGATAATCCTAGAGGTCACTATGGCTCACTTGATACAGTGAGACACATGGATACAATTGGGCTCACTGAATCCACTACAGTCTCGGCTTTCTGATCATACCCAATTTATGCAATTCCAAGACTGTTTAGGGACCCCAGTATGCAGAAATATTCAAAATACACCATTTTTACAATAGGCGAAAATAACTCATTTATACCGCATGCAAACAACTGCATGGTTTTTGCCCCAAACTGCATGGGATTAGCATAAAGTGGGGATGTCTGATGTGTGATGAGACTCTTGGGTAACCACAGAACCAATTTTCATTCAGATATCTTGAGGTGAGAGGTCAAGGGACGCCTTTGAAAATTTCCCCTCACCAAGGTTTAGCATTATTTAGCCCCCTTCCCTACAAGCTAGCATGAAATTGGTACCAGTGGATACCCAACAGCCTTGCTGTAGGTCGTCTAGTTTCATATGATACCAGTATCTTCACTCTAGCTTTAAAACTGAGCGCGTTTAAGTCTCTGAAAGACGTAATGTCACGGGCATCCTTGTGGAGTTTAAGAGGTTAAGTGTACACTGGGGTTTGGCTTCAGCATGGCGACATACTGGTGAATCACAAACATCTTTTAATGGGAACAGAGAGCTTCAGAGTCCTTTTTATTGTCCAGAATTTACGCAACCCCTCATTACATGCCTCTTTACCAGTCTGATGTCCCACTCTGACCCGTTTCTTGTACTTTCCGACTACAGCCAGGATTATTATTTGGAAAACATTTTCACATTCCTGATTTAAAGCAAATATAATTGGGCCTAGACTTCTGATACATTTAGGTAAATTTAATTGCAGGATTTTTCTGGCTCTACATTATTAACTATGGTGGTATGTAATATCAATTTCAGCAAATATGCCAAAAATGAACAGATTCCAGTTTCTTAGATTTGAAGATTTTCTGCTTTTCTTTCTTTTATATGAATGTAAACTAATATTTTTGGGTTTTGGACTGTTGGTCAGAAAAAAAGAAAAAAAAATTCATTAATTAATCGACAATGAAAATAATTGTTAGTTGCAGCCCTAAAATCGATCAATCAAATGGTGAATAAAATTCAGGGATAATTCAGGAACACAACTTGATTCTAATTGCCCCAAAACAGTGGGTCACATTTGTATTTATTATAAAACTGAATAGCCCAAATTCTTAGGAGGTAAGTGACAAAAACATGTACTCTGTAAAGACAAGTGTCAGGCTCATTTGCAGTAAATACATGCACACAGCAGCTATTGTTTACCTGCATCACACCACCATTCCTAATTATACTAATAAGTTGGCTTCTTGTCTGAAAAAGTCAACGGAAGGTAATTTATCTAAGTATTTAGGCACTCATCAACCAGACGTGAGCTGGGTACAATGGACACCATATAACAGGATTTGATCAATACGGCCTCATTATCATATATTGGATGCAAATGAAACTGCAGCAAGTATATTGAATTCATGCATCAAAAACAACAAATGTACATAATCTATTTAGTCCTAAGCTTCTTCCTGCTGTTATACCTCTTTTTCTATTCTATGTTTTAAATTAGAGCTATAATGATCACTCAATGAATCGATGAGACAGAAAATTAATATGGAACTATTTTGACAGTCACTTTATCATTAAAGCCATTTCATAAGCAGAAATTCCAAATATTCTGAAGTTCCAGCTTCTAAAATGTGAGGATTTTCTGCTTTTTCTAATTTATATCATAACTGCACATCTTTAGGTTCTGGACTGTTGGTCAGATAAAACAAGACATTTAAATATGTCACCTTGGGCTTTAGGAAACTTAGATGATCATCAGATTAATCAATAATAGAAGAATCATTATTTGCAGCTCTATTTTAAACTTATCTTGTTTCCTTCCATACTAATGTTTATGTGATGTATAATGGCTTATTCTTTGTGTGCAATTTATGCATCTATTGATTTAAACATTTATTTTACAATTTACAGTTCAGACTTTGTCCACCATTTGGGGAAAATGTCATCTTTCACACAACACTACTGATGTACGTGCAGGGCAGAAATGTGTTATCCATATGCCAGAGAGTGAATGAATGTTTAGCCATGCTTTACACAAGAAATTTGTCCTCTGCCTCTAAACCTCAAAGCAGTTCTGTTAAAGGTATACTATGCAAGATTTGTCGGTTGGTGTTTGTAAACACAGCATCCAAAGTTGGCAGAGCGAGAGAGAGAGAGAGCAAGAGAGAGAGAGAGAGAGAGAGAGAGAGAGAGAGAGAGAGAGAGCAGATGTGGTCGAGCAAGCTAGATAGTGAATGAAGAGAGTGAGCAGCACTGGCGAGAACAAAGACATGAATCGGATAGATAAAATGTTATTTTCTGATTGTTTCACGGCGGTTAGTTCTAAAGCACAAATAAACACGCCCGTGCAACCCTGTGGGAAGGTGCCGCATTTTGTGTGAATGCAGAGCTTCATCCTGTCCGCTGTGGCCTATCTGCTCTACGTGTGTGTAGCTCAGCCGTGACCCTGGTCAAGCAGACACACAGACCTGCAGCTCTTTACAGATCCATGACACAGAGACAGAGAGCAGAGCAGAACAGAGGAAAGAGACGGAGACAGCGATGTCACCTGGTGGCTACACCAGGAGTCCCGACATCACACCCCGCGCGCCGTTATTCGCTCTGGGCAACCATCCACTGCCCAGACGCCCAGAAATGTCCCGAACACAGCGAAACAATGAGAAAATAGGAAATTCAGTCAGAGAGCAGGTCTCTGCAGATAAATACACCACCACACACTTCTAGTGGGTCATAAGTGATGACTGAGAGGGATTTTTTTTGTATGAGTCTGTACATTGTTTTTTAGGAAAGTCCTGTATAGTATACCTTTAAAGATTAGCCACTGACATAATATTTCATAAAAGAGGTGGGTATAAGTGCTATTTCCAAAGCATAGAATAGTAAGAGTTTCAAATGTCTGTGTCTCTAAAATATTATCTGCAGTCATAACACTTTCAATATTTCTATACTACTATTTCAATATGAACTATTCTGCACTAAGTGGTCATTGCAGCCCCGAATTTGCAAACTAGTGCAAACACATTACCTGGGTCAGAAAGTTGAGATGATGACTTATTGTTATTTGGGAAGCGATCGCAGCATGATTTGACCGGTGGCTCTTTGCCGAGGGTCAAGCACACTTAATTTTCCAGGACAGAGAAGCCAAAGATTCAGTCACAGACAATAAAACACTGAGCAAAAATATACTGGAGTTCCCATAAAATTATTTCATTATAGTCCAAACTCTGGCCTTCAGAACATGATGTACCATGTCAAAATCTACAGCTTATCCAATCAAAACACAGCCAGATGTTACACAGCTCTGACCCAACTGAATGAGACTAAAAGAGCTATTCATTAGGATTTGAATGTTCCCCTATGGCTACAGAACAAAAAAAGAGAATCTCTGATCCAGTGAGTTGAAACAAATTTAGACCAAGATTGTGGCTTTGTGAAGTCATTAGTCTATTATGTGAAAAAACTCACAAGATGCTGGGACTGTGCAATGTCTACTAAGAGATAACCAAGCTACATACGACATAACCAGACATCCTGGATTCTTCCTGAAGGCCAGAGGTCAAAGGTTAAAGCAGTTTCACAGTCGAGATAATGTGGTCTTTAAACCTGAACCTACAAATGACCAGAAAGACCAGAACACAGAGGAACACAGCAGCCTTTTCTATTCTGCATCCCAGCTGCAATGTCAACATGAGCAATGTCAGCCATGATGTCATGAGACAACAATTGAGAAAAAAGATGTTGGCAGAGATAGGAGCCCAAACTAACAAACTGTGAAGACGCAGTTGACTGGATAGATTACATATAACTTATACATACACACAGACAGACACATTAAGGCACACTGAGTGACGTGGCGCACGGTATGTCCGGGAGTCTCGGATTTAGGGCCGGTCTCTGGTTAAGTTGTTTTCCTGGAAGAGTTAGGGATGACATGGAGCTTTGAGGAATGTACTGAGCAGCGAGGCAGCAACCAGGACAATCTCAAGGGGAACTACGTGTGTGCGTGCCTGTGTCTGTGTGTATAGAATAAAGGATAAACTTACTTCAACAACACAAGCTGCTCACTGAAGACTAATCTCAAATTAAGCAGAACTACCAAATTTGAAGGATAACAGCTTTCACCAAATACCAGAGATACAATTTTAAGCCATACTAATCAGCACTGTGCACACAAGTTCACATTTGTTTTGATCACAGCATGAATATAAACGATAATGTTCCTCCTAAGATCCTGTTTGGCGGCTTCTCTGCTGTTGGCGACTTTCTGTCTTCTTGTGGAATTGATAAAGAATCCATCCCTCTTACCTAATGCTATTATATTCCACACACTTGTGTTTTGAAATATGTGATAAATGACCTCAACCTCTGAGTTTCCAGGGACTTCTCAACAGGGACCGCCTGGTCTCTTTATGAGCCTGTCATTGTTTGGTTAACTGTTCACTGTTGCTTGCACTTCATTAGGAGAGATCACAGTGTGAATAACTTTTTATCACCACAATAAGTTGGGCAAAATGCATCAATGGCAGTCATTAAAATGTAATTAATGTAAATTTTATTGCTAACTGCTACCCTACTTGTATACTGGCTTGATTCTGCATTTACTTCTCAACATTCAGTTCCTTTTCATAACATTTTTTGTTCAAGCCAGCCAAAGCTGTTGCATCAGTTGTTTATGTATGCAGGCCATTTCACTAAGGACTAAGCAAACTGGATGTTCAGGTCAATTTCAGTTTAGTCTACAAACAATTGTACACCATGGGAGTTTGTGCAGCGACGGCCTGTGGTTGGAGCATGTTACTACCTCCATACGTACAGCACGACTGGTATATCATTAATGACATATCTCTTATGTCTTTGACCTCGTCAACCTTGTGTCCAAACTCTAGTTTTAAGCCTGTCCATAAGTGTAAACTCGGTCTCTTCTCTGCTGTGGTCATCATACAATTTTCTTCTGCTTATAAACGTAATGACACTAATTGAAGACTCAAAGCTAATTGGCTCGGCTTAATTGCCCTAATTGATTCGTTCCGGATCACGCACATGCCACGCTCAAGTTTCCTGACCATGCAAGCAAGGAGTCCTACAATTTTAAGTAACTGAAATCAGTAATTGTGCATTGAAAATGTAATTTTATACGTCTTACATAAACAAAGGGCCATCAGAAGGCTGCTAAAGTGTGCAGCTTCCCTGACACAAGGACAGGCTACAATTACAGTTGAAACGTGGACAGGATGGAAGTTGAAAACACATTATAGAGTGAAAATATTTCTATATATCACTAAACTTTGTACTTAATTACTTATTTGTTTTTTTACCTAATAACATGACTTCCAACTTCTTGCGGTCCACTCGAAACCTCTCCTCAGTCCACTCCGGGTCTGGCAGCGGATGGGGTCCGCTCAGATCTTCCTCTGATCCCGGGAGGGGAGAGTCGGTGCTGCGCTCACTGTTCGAGCCCTGGTCCGACTGCTGCAAGTATCCGCTTAAAGTGTCGCACTGGGCAGCCATTGCGCTGCACAGCAACTTCTCCAGTGGCCACTGCGTTTTAAAGTTAAGTTGAGCTGAAGCAAAGCTTTGAACTTCTGTTCTGGAAAACTTCTTTTTATTCCGTCACTTCGGAGTGTTGTGCGAGCTCATTGCAGCGCAGTCGACACTTTCCCTCTGCAGTTTCTTCAAGCCCTTTCGTTTTCCCCCATTAGGCAAACTTCTAAAAATAGTTGGGAGCACACTGATCCACTCGCTTTAGATTGTCTGCCGAGTTAACGGAGCACCAAACTGCACACAGCAAAATCACCAACCAACTCCTCAGCAAAGTTTCACGTGTCATCTTGCAAAAAAAAAAAAAAAAAGGCAGGACTCCTCCCAGACAGATTTTTTGTGCATCTACCTCCCCCTGGGTTCTTGAAAAGGCATCCGAATTTTAAAATCCGAGAGAAATTCACTGGATTGAATTTGTTTTTGTGGGATTTATGGAGTGTACAAAGTTTATGTCTCACTTGGGGGGAATCTGTTCAGGGATTATAGCCAATTATAGGCAACCAAATCAGTTATTATGAGCTGAAAATGATATTACAAGTCAAATACAAAGGCAGTCTCGACCTGAGTATGAATGAATATCTATATACCTCTTTTCCTGGCAGGTTTATAGTTCATAATAAAATACCACGCAACCAATTCATTGGTTTACAGAGGAAACACTATACATCCTGGGAGTGGGTTAAGGGAAGCAATACAGGAAAAGGGAAACCAAAACAAATGTGGAGAAAAGCTTCATTAAGAGACCCAGAACAGGGCAACAGTCCAAAAAACAAAAAGATGGAGTAAATTGTATGTGTTGATGCAGGAAAAAGTAGTATCTAACCAGGAGGTGCAATAAAGGTCACTGAACTCAGTAATGTGTACAATAGAAAGTTTGCAAGTCCCTATAGAAATATAATTCTGACAGATGTCAGGGGTTATTCTCATGCTGTGGCCAGGAAGTGATTAATGTTGGCTTCCAATGATATATGGCCTTGTTAAATGCAGTTTTCCAGTTTTTGTGTTGTTAATTCTCCACATTTTGTATTTAATCAGCGTCTAATATTTTGCTTTGCTGTATCTGTGATCTGTCCTCCATCACCTGTACCTGCCAGGTCAGTCACTACAGATGTTTTACCATCATCATCATTATTCTTTAGTTGGCAGCTGGAGTTTTCATTACAAAGCAAACAGTAATGCATAGTGCAGCACTACCACAGATTTCTCCCAGTCCACTTCCTGCTCATTTGGAATGAAAACCTCCATCACTCTGAAATCTGGGGTGGAAATTACCATGTACCTGACTTTCTTTTTAGGGAAATAGATAGACTGTATTTCTTAAAACTGTCTTCACCTACACTCACAAGTAAACTGAAGTTGAAAAGCTCCAAAGCTACAACTGAGAGCAGTCTGATCAAGTCACATCACCGTTGCACTGCAGAGATTAAATATGTGTGTTTACATTAATATCAGTTAAATTATAAACACTTCCAAATGAGACATAAGCTGCTCCATTAATGGATCAAGGTGCTGTACATAGCTTCACTGGTGTACAGAAACTGTGCTGCAACAGGCAGAGGTGATGATAATGGGCGATCTAATTTCAATAGACATGACATCTTATTTTCATTTCATTGCTAATGCAAGACACTATAATAGCCACTGTGCACATGACTAGCCATTTAGCAAATGGGCCTGAATTAAATGTAACACAAACATGAATATTAAGTTGTCCTGGAGAGAAATGGCCCTCTGTAAAAGGCTTGTGCAGTAAAAAGTAAAGGCTACCACCTAGTGGTCATGTAAATAATAAAATAAGAGACAACCTCTGACTTGTTGGTTTATAGAAATTACACAGAAACAAAGAAATTTTATGTCACTGCAAGATTTTTCATAAATTCAGTTTACTCATGTGTATTGCCAAAAACAATTTGAAATTCACTTTTTGATTAATATTTTTAATGCAAAATAATGCAAAATAAATTCAGTGTAGTCTTGTACAATATAAATCTCTTAAAAGAAAAATACAATTAGGCCATCTTACCACTGCTAATAATAATAAAAATAATAATAATAATAATGCCAATTTAAGGGAAAAATAAAATAAACAGTAAAAACAAGTCATGTCAAGTCAGAGTAGAGAAAGTGCTTCAAGCGTAAAAAAAAACCACCTTGACTAGAACCAGTGCGGATGAGGAGTTGCAACAGTGCGGTCATATTTTGAGGTGTTCAGGGATGCATCGTTGTTGCGGAAACTTCACTCTCATTCACATTGCATACCTCTGAGTCCATTCTCTGGCAACTTTGTTGTATCTAAAAGGGAAAAGAAAATCAAAGTGGGTTTTTTAAAGAAGAAGTGACTGAAGTTTTTCCATATCCAAAATTCTTTGGCTTTCATACTTACTTTTGTCTGTCTGATTTGTATATGTGTGCAATGTCTGGGACAAGCGGATCATCTGGATTTGGGTCACATAGCAAAGAGCATATGGATAATAAAACTGGAAAAAAAGACCAAAAATCAGTATGTACACCACAAATACATGTATGACTTATATTCAGGTTTCAGTTAAATGAAAAATTAAAAAAAATTTAAACTCCTTCTCCATATGTGTATGTAAATACAAATAGGCAAACTTAGATTTCAAGAATTGAGATTTGGTGACAGCACGGTGGATTGCCTCACTAAATGGGCATTGCTGCCTCTTTATGTTTAGTATAATGCAATGTGCCCGCCTTTGGTGTTCCCTCCCCATGTTGTGTTTTGGCCCAAGATCCTAATCTTACCATAAACACATCTAATTACATCATCGTTCTGGTTTGTACCTGAGTTAATCGTAAGTACACATCAGAACTTAAGCACTGTTGCTGTAATGTACTTTAGTATACTATGCAGGCAAAATGAAGAAATTGGTTACCTTTTGATACAGTAAGGGCAGGCGACCACTGTGACCTCAAGATGTCAAGGCAGATGCTACCATTGCTGTTTATGTTTGGGTGATAGATTTTGGTTGTAAAGGCAACCTATGGAAATAACAAACAAGGCAGAAATAGGAAACAAGTAAAGAATTTGGTAAATAACATAATTTATTAAAAAAATAGCACTGATATTTTGAGCTAAAATGATTTTCATTAATTGTTCAATTGTTTGGTCAATTAAATGTCAGAAAATAGTTGTTTTTTTTTTAAATGCCATTTATAAGTTCAATGTAAGCTGGAAACAGAATATTTTTAGCATTTTTTCTTGAAAAATGACTAACAATTAATCAAGTATCAGAATAGCTATTGATTTATTTTCTGTCAATCGGCTAATCAATCGGCTCTACTTTGAGCTAATTGCCTAATCTCTAAGATAAATAAACATACCTTTGGTGGTTTAAAGGGGTAGTCAGTGGGGAAATGGACAGAAAGGAAGAACACTCCTCCGTGATATGGGCTGTCATTCTGAAATGGGAAGTAAAATGATAAATGATAAATTAGGCCTATTAGTGTATCCCTATAGGATCAAATACTTTTGCAGCAAGAAAGAGAGCATGCATTTAGATTATTATTTGCCTTTCATTTAAAGTACAACAAAGGAGATGAATGGATAATTGAGACATGGCGGTATCGTGGATGTATTACGAGAACTGGATGCAGCGTAGGAGGCGGGGCCCTGTTCATTCCTATGAAAGTTGCTCAGCATGAAGCCAAAACAGCCACTTCCCACTGTAAAGAAATTATGAAAACATACTGCGCACGCTCTATGGGCCCCAATGCGCCTATAGAGCGTGCTCATTAGAGACTTCCGCCGGCTGAGATGGCTAACTTCCAGTTTAACCCTCCGGCTAACTTGAATGGGGATAAAACAGTTCAGTCATGTGGCTCTTCTAGACTTTTGAAATGTGATCAGACCGAATGGATCAAATTCTGAGAGTGAAATGAGTCATTTCGCAGGAGTTGTGGCGCTCAAAAAAAATGATCCAACGTTTTATAGCTACTCCTTTTCCCATGATTGAGTGCGGGAAAAGTGCTTTTTGGGCCTCTGTTGGACCCAGAAATTGTTAATCCACTAACTGTGGACTAAGACTGACTAAGTCAAATTGGTTTCAAAGCCCAGCACTGTTCCTGGGGGGTTGTGCGGTATTTTCCTTTTTCCTATTGTCTCAATAATGCCATGGGCTTCCGTATGTATGTGGGAGAGAGAGTACCAGTCTGTGCTCTCCGTACAGAATAGAAAGGGCTGTAAAGTCAACGTAAACACTATTGTCTAGAGATCCAGAAGCAGCTTGGTTTTAAAAAAAAAAAATCCAGGAAACAAATCCAGAAAAAGCTCACCGGTCCCGTGATGGTTGCTTGCCAGTGAAACACTAAAGGTGACAAAGATAAAGAAACAACATGTGAGAAGATCATCAAGACTTCATACCCACAATACGTTTTGTACAGTCCTCAAATCATAACAAAATTCACAACAAGAATGGCAGATTACAGGATTAAATATGAAGAAAATGACATGTCATCCTCATACTTACTGTCCTCCCCTACAGGTCCAGCTGAACATGAAGCAGGAGGATCCCTCTGTAAGTCATTCAACTCCTGGGACAAAAAACGAAAACAAAACAAAAATAATTTAACAGTTTGAAAGATTAATCTTCACTGTAGCAACGTACATCGCTTAAAAAGGCAGAAGACTTGATTGGCTTTTAAACTGTAGACTAACGTAAACTAACGACTAAATTCGGGACACGAAAAGCAGCTAAAAACACAACTTGAAGTGCCTTCACACTGCGCTTTTGCTAACTATCGTTAGGCCAACTTAAGCTATCAGCTAAGTTAGCTAACGTCAATTTAAGTTTAATTATAGCTACTTAACCGTCCTCTGTGTAATGTCATGTCGTGAAAAACGGACTTGTTGGTCTTGTCAATTCATTTCCATTGAGTAGAACATTTACAATAAGGTTGACACACACTATCTACAATAATCAACCCGGTTGTGTTAGCAAACAGACCGCTAACATTAGATGAATGACTGGCAATAGCTACGTTTCCGTAACGTTATCGCTCCAACCTTTTCAATAGCGTAACGCTACATCAGATAAATGAAGAAAAGACGAACACACTTACCTTCTGTATTCTTTTTAAAGCCATGGCAAATCTTTCAGATGGGTTATGAGAAGCTACGGTGTTAACTTTGACAGCTGTCAGCTACAAATACGCTCACTTTATGCCGACTCGGTGCTGTTTGTTTTGACAAACTGGTTATTTCTTTTGTTTCCGCGTTTTTGTTCGACGACGAAGAATAGAGAGGTGCATTCTGGGAGTTTGAGTTTTCAGTCAAGCCACTTAAAGGGACCGTTCACCGAAAAATACGGACACAGTTAAATCCATGAAACCACTCGAGCTCGGTAGACTTAGTAAATATAGAGGATAAGACCGGGTAAGGGCAGGCCACAAAAAGAAAATAAAGGCTGATATGGCGCTATATTTTATACCATCCAAATACTCTGATTACTTCAAAAAGCTTCAAAAAGTGTGTGGATATGTGCCTTTCATTGTAAATCTAGAGGCCATAACCTTGGCCTAGGTTGAATATGGGCTCATCTTTGGCCTCTTTTCATTCCATTTAAAACACTAGAGACAGTGGCATTCTATCTTATGTATTGCCCTAAAATCACTGTAATGACTCATGTTTGACCTTTGAAGAGCATATTACTTGATTTGGACAGACCAGACAATTATGTACGTTTCACTAATGAGATGTTGATATCTTGGGACTCTGGTGATTAAAGCTATGTAGTAAAATATTGAATTACTTGACCAAGCACTACTTAGAGGAAAAGGTTCTCGCTGGTGAATAATGGCTGTCCTTTTGTATACAGGGGATGACATCACCATGAGCATAAAATATTGGTACATAAAAACAAGGTGAGGCAAGTTTATTTGTATTGCACTTCTTCTTCTTCAGAGGCAGAAACAGCATTTACAAATAGAACTGGATGGGTGCTACTGAAATACAATTAAATTAATTGAACAAAAATACACAAAGAATATTGAGTTAAAAGAAGAAATAAAAGTTATAGTACATTAATAGTACAGAGCAGTAATAAATACCCTTAATATAGAGAATATAATTAATCAAAGGCACATCAGAACAAGGAAGTCTTTAATTTAGATATGAAATTGGCTAAAGTCATCAGGAAGCTGGTTCATTCTGTGTGCAGGATAGTAGCCATCCAACATGGTATTTGGTTTTGACTCGAGGCACTGTTCCTGAACATCTAAGGGGCCTATTAGGTTTATATTTTTCAAGCATAGAAATGTATTTTGGCCCTGAGTCATTGCGTCATTCATAAACAACACCAGCACTTTATAATCTGCTCTTTAACTACCTGGAAGCCAGTGTAAATATGTAAGAATGAGAGTAAGTGCTCAGGTGTCCTGCTTCTTGTTAGAGCTCTCAGAACAGGACTCTGAATGGGTCTGCAGGGGTCTGTGGGGAAAACCAGACAAGGGACTGTTGCACAAGGCCATCTTGATGAAATGAAGGCATGAATGAGTTTCTTTTAATCTTCTATGGACATAAGAGTTGTAATTCTTGCTACTGTATTTGCAGATGTGGCTGTTGATGTGGCTGCTAAAGCTAAGCTCTGAGTCCACATTATAAGACCAACATTTCTAACTTGGACTAGTCTTCAAAGACCTGGAATCAAAGTGAGCAATAACTTTGAGTCTTTTGTACACATTGCCAAATACATTTATCTCGGTCTAGTCTTTATTTATCCAAAGGAAATTTCATGGCATCCAGTTGCATCCATATAATGAGTTTAGAGTAATTTGCAGGATTTGGCCTAGAAAGAGTGTGTACAGGGTTGAATTATAAAGGTCCAAGAATCAAACTGAGGAACTGAGGACTCTGCATGTTGTAGGCTGAGACCTAAACCAACTGAGGACTTAAGCAGACAGCCATACCAAGTTTTCCTGTTTATAAAGTATGTATCAAAGGCTGCATTAGATTCCAGCAGTGCAGCCTGATATTTTTCCTGAATTATTATTCAGACTAAAATCATTTGGTGCCTCTACAAGTGTAGTCTCGAGCCAGTAAAACCAGAATAGAGAAATTCAAAAACACAATGTACATTTAAGAAGTACTTGAACTAAATAAAAGTAACTTTATAAATAAGTTCCCAGCTTTGAGATTGGTGTATATGGAAGCATCCAGGCTTCCTGATAGGAGTGAGCCATTGCAGCACAACCAGTTTTTAAAAAGCTATACACACAAACAGATTATTATTAAAACATTAGAAAAGGTTTAGATTAGATTAGAATAGATTAGATTCAACTTTATTGTCATTGCACAGAGTGCAACTACTGAGGCAACGAAATGCAGTTTAGCATCTAACCAGAAGTGCAAAAGAAGCAGTAAAGTGCAGTGCAGTGTATTGAACATACAGTATGTATAATATATAAATAGAATGAACAGTGGAGGTAGGTATGAATATGCTAAGATATATACAGTGTGAACACTAGTGACAGTGAACAGTATGAAATGTAAACGCTAGGAAATGCAGAGTAAACAGCTCGAGGGATGATAAGAATATGATGTACACACTGTAAATCAGATATAAACACTATTGACAGTAGTATAAATATGAATACACTATAGGAGATATGACCAGTATAGACAGTGGTATAAGTGTGGTATAAATAATGAATAGATATGAATACACTATAGGTCTCTTATAAGCAGTATAAATATGAATATGAATAAATATGAATGGGTTAGATATAAGCAGTATAGACAGGATATATAGTAATAGTAAATATTGGTAAGTAGTAGATAAGTGGCTCAGTCTTGAAGGAAGGTGTGTGGGGGTTGGAGATAAGGTTAAAAAGGCTCAAAATGTACACACATCAGCTGATTCAGTATCTTCAAAGGCTGGAACATCTATTGCTGTTTGGCTTAGTAAACTATTATCTTTTCAAAGTTGTTATAGCAGCAAATCCATGATAGGTATATATAATTGAAATTCTTTTTATTATTATTATTATTATTATTATATTTAATTTTCATCATACACACATAAAAATAACATCTACAATCAGACTTACAAACATGCACACCCCACATTCAAAAACAGATGCTCACAAGGAAACTGATTGGACTGAATGTTCAGGTCCACCTTGCACAGAGCTTAACTCCTGAGAGAGCAAAGGGGAAATCCCTTTGGACAGGAGATAAGCATACAGACACATAGAGTACAGTACATTGTGAGAAGGGACACATCTGTCATCTTTCTTGCCTGGACTGCTGCATTCCTTGAAACCACAGATTGCAGCAAATTAAGAGATTTTATGTTTATTAACTATATATTGTTATTATATCTTCAGCACTGGGTGCATTGAATCACAACAACTCATAGCTAATTCTTAACATTTTCTCAGTATACATTTGCAATCAGTGTCTGACTCAGTTTCAAAGACATTGCTTTAAAATAGGGCTGACTTTCAGTGAAATACTTTATCTTAAGGTGAAAAACTAAATTTCAGCTCCCACAACTATTAATTTTAATGAAATTAATGCTAATCTGGCTTCTTTGGGATTCAAATTCTGCTGAAGTATTGCAAAGAAAATTGCGTTCCCCTCCTTCATTTTTCATCTACATGCATTTCATTATTTGGAGGAAGACAGTTAATTAAAAATAGTTGATTAGGTACAATAACTGTGCATCAGTATTTATGTTCATTGTCATGTTCTAATTATTTTTAGTTAAAACTGAAATCCTGTTGCTTAAGTAAAAACAAAAAAAACATGATGGCAAAACACAAAGCCTCAATGAATTACAGCACGTGTAAACTACATCACTCAGAGAAAAAAGACTGCTCTAATGACAGTGATCTCATACACTGACTATGTGTGACATGCAGTTTTAAACCAGATGCACATATAGTTATCAGTTCCAACTTGGTGTGACTGCTCTGCCTGCGAAAGTTGGCAACTCACTGACTGTGACTGGAGCACCAGGATTGTGTCCACTGATACACCATCAGAAGAGTTTTGGCTCACCTGGGAGTGGTTTGCCCTTGAGTGTAAGTAATCTATCAAATTTTATATTGGCGTTCATTCTATTTTAAGGGCAGTGATAGAAGACATATTCAGACCCTTCAGTAAAAGAGACAACCATGTAAAAAAAACTCCATTACAGGTAAGAGTTCTGCATTCAAAGTATTATATACCACTGCATTATTAATACTGATGCATTAATATGTAAGAAGCACTTTATTGTTCTAGTTGTGGTGGACCTAATTCTTCTGATTTTATATAGGCCTACTGATGGATGGTTTAATTCACTGCATGAAGGCATTTACTGCAATGCATCACATTTTGTAGGTTTTTTCCCCCTGAAATGGACTGAAGTAGAAGTATAAAGTAGCATAAGATTGAAATGCTCAAGTAAAGTACAAGTACCTCAGAATTGTTCTATAGTAGCCTACTTTCCACCTCTGTTTAAGGAAGAATTTATCAGATTCACGGCCAGCTACGTTGACAGCACTGTCTGATATAGGGAACATATTCAAGACAGTTTCCTATCCAGCCTCAGAAAAATGGAAAATGAAAAACTGACAGCCTATTGACCTTTGATTAAGATTGAAATTGTTAAAATATTAATACACTGCGAGTCTACTCTATCTTGAACCTAGCTCTCAGAACCAGCACAGCACTGCACAATATGAGCTAGGGGGGGAAATAGCTGTATGTCTCCTAAACGGGTTGTAATTTATTCCTTACACGCGATTGGTCATGGATCGATGCGCGTTCACGGCGCTCCGAGGTGGCGCGCCCGTGCTTCTGAGCATCGTTTGGAGAAGAGGAGAGAGATAGACACAGAGACAGAGAGCTGTACCACACCAAGTGTCCACCGAATGTCTGTCTCTTCACGTTGCCAATGAATAAACCTCGCATTCCTATGTCTGCCAGTTGACACACTGAACGCGAAGGGATAGGCTTCCACCTCTGCACAGATTCAGGAGTCCTTTAGCGGGCTGCGCGTTTTTTCAGGTAAGCCCCCCCTTTTCCTCTGGTGACCGATGTCGCTGTGTTGTCTGTGTATTTACGCGCTATTCTTGATTAAGGAGAGGGACCGATAACGGGCGCGGGCGGTTTTGCGGTAGCTGTCCAAGGTGCTGAAACGGACAGGGGATTGTGGTAAGAAAAACACAGTATAGTAGAGCTAACGGCCTCATGTTAAGAGCAGGTTACATGACTTCGCTGTTTGCATGCTATAGGCTATTTAGGATTGCAGACTAAACCCTCCCAAGGATGTCGTGTGGGTGTCGTAAGGAGAGGGAAGAATCGTGAAGCTGTAACGTGCATACGATATCCGTTACATTTGCACAGTTTTGCACGTTTTGACTATGGCTGCTGTAACTGAATGGGTGTATCTAAGCTGCATTGTAGAGTAGCCTACCTCCTCCAGGGACGGTGTGTTGTTTTGCTGCATCTACCGTTGTCAGGGTCCGGGTCTTCACCTCACCTTATCTTGCCAATGCAATCTTAGGATGCATCTATAGTTTGGTGCCATGGAGGACGTGAAGATTGCTGCTGAATCCTTTAAAGTCAACAAACAGTAAAAGGTTATCACTGTTTCAGATGTTGATTTTTGGGCACAATGAATCATCTTAGAAAAGAATGATAGTACTCCTGCATGATAGGCTACTTGTCATTGCTTTTCAGGTTGAACTTTTGCCTCCTTCACTCAGAATTCACATCGTGCCTGTTACCATACCTTGTGCAAAATCAACAGCCTTTCTTAAAAGAAATGTCCTTGTCAAGACCTTGTGAAATGTGAACACGTGTAGTCTAATAGGAGCTCTGCACATCTGTTCTATTTGGAAATGTCAAATATGTTGAAACGTGATCCGGGCAACAAGTTATGTAAATTGTTCTCTTCTTGGCAAGGTAAGGGCAAATCACGTTCAGGCTCCATTGTTCATCTGATGAACCAAAATATCCATTCTGTCCACAACAGGAGCACCTGACATTTCCTGTGGCAGATTTACTTACTGGATCATGGCACAGACCAACAGCGGTGGGCAGGGGACCAACGGGGTAGCGGATGAGTCCCCCAACATGATAGTGTACAGAAAGGTAAGGTAGCTGCTATTTTTAGTCTCCGCACGCATGTGTGTGTGTGTGTTTGTGACTGTGAGCAAGTGTGTCTCTTGCATCAATTTACTTGACGATGAGCGGTGCAATGGAAATTGCTAATACTAATGGCAAGACAGTGTTCTTGTGCCATGGATGATTTAGAGTCGTAATACTACATCAGTTTGATGAGGGCATGGAGAGAACATGCAATTTTTCTCACACAACACACATGACATGCACTGTGGATTCAGAGCATGCTTACACACATGTACAAGCACACACTGACACATAGTGAGACACCCTGACATTCATGCACACATTCTGCAGTTAAACCTTCAGCTTTTATTGCTAACATGTCGGAGAATGGAGTTTTAACCAACTGACATTAATGGAAATGAGGAAGCCACAGGTTTTTTAACCACGGTTCATTACACTGCTAGTGGTGTATTTCTTTACTGTTAAATCTGTTACTCCATTAGAGAATTAGAGAAAGGGAAGGGAGTGAAATGGTCCACTGCTGAGACACCTTAATCCAGTCCTGCTCCAAACATGACACGGATTAATGAAATAATAATCTGCAGGGAAGATCACATTGGTTTACTTTGAGGCTTGAGGTCCAATTATAGCTGCATACCGAAACTTTAACACCTGTAGTGTGAAATATAGATATATGAGGGTATGTACACTGCTCCTCGTGTGCACTGATTTGGTTGTAGTCTTTTATTCTCCCTGAACAGCTACATTAAAGATTATCCTACAAATAAGCCATTTTGAAAATTGCTTTTGCTACCATCAGGAGAGGCTTTTGTTCCCTGGTAGCACTGATATTGTTATCTAAAAGTTGGGGAATTTATCTGATCTGTTTTAGTATAAACCATCCTGTATTTGTTACATTTCTTGCACATAAAATTGATGCCTAAATCATTAACCCCAGGTATCATTATTCCGTAATTAAGTGTGATTGGGATCTAAAGTATCACAGCAGAGCGTTTTATGTGAATGTAACACCGCCTGATGTCCGATGTAATGTTTTACTTCACTTTCAGATACACGAATGAAGTGATCATTTTCTCATCTTACTTGTGGATGACTCAGGCATTGAGTGAATTTCTCCATTTCATTCTCTTCACCCTTCAGCGAATGCTCCCATTCCATCTGCGCCAGCTTCTGCACACCAGGAAGAGGATATGCTTAGCATGATATCATAGATTGACGGCCTTTTATAGCACTCACAGTGTGTTAGGCAATATTATTGCCAGTGTGGGACAAGATTTGCTGGAAGTGTCGCTATGCTTGTAGCACAAAGGAGTGCTTGCTATTTCCTAGGTCATAATTTTCAGGATCTTCCCCAAGCAAGACAACAGGCTCCTAAACTAGATTGCTCATAAAGTAGTCCAAATATTGAGGATAATGAATGTTACTGGTTTTGTCATTCCTTATAAGTTTTATTTGTGAAGACAGTAGAGGAAATCATGGCTCTTATTGAATTTTATTTCAATATGAAGTTGCATCAAAATATGCTGAGGCATGAAAACCAGTTGTATCCTGTAAAATATTGACTTGTGGTCTTTCCAGATATTCAATTACATGTGACGTCTCTTCCTTTCTCCTGCTAGTGATATGGGAGTGCTGCTTTTTTCGATCATGCCACAAAGGATCTTTAAAACCACGTATGCGAACAAGCAATTTTGCAGCTTGTATCATCAGCAAACAGACTTAAATGTTGTTTTCTTCAAAATTAGGAGGCAGTTAGGAGCTGCTTATCCTCAAGTATTTGGTCAGATTAATATCTTAGCCATAAAGCTGTCATACATCATGCAGTTTTTTCACTTCTCACACTTTTGTGACCACACATGGCCACAGCTTGGCTCCGTACACTGACTGACCTAGATACACTGTGGAATGAAAGAACGTGGTGAAGGCAGGGAGGATGAAATTGTGTTTCTGGAGTGGGTTTAACTCAAACTGCAATGGGAAAAGCATTGTCTGTAGACATGTGGATACCACCAGGATGAACAGGTGCCTCATATTCTTTTCAGATGGAGATGACTTGGCAGAGGTGTTGCAACCCACACTGACCACTAAGACGAGCTGAATTCTAAAGTGGAAAAGATGCTTTTATAGCTGTATTGCTGCTCAGTCCGTTTGTACATCGATATCATAAATACACTGTGAAAACACTATATAAAATGCCGTCCTCATCCACTCAATAGTTGACAATGTGCTAGCAGTGTATAGTAGTGGAAGGATTATGTAATATGCGCAGAGGGAGTTCTATGGTTGAGGACAGTGGATAGTGGTTTGATAGTCTTTCCACTGGGAGCATAACTACAGTATATCCTTTCACTCTCTCAATCTTGCTTTCTCTCTGGTCCGTCCACCCCTCCACTCCTGTCATTAACCTCTAATGAAAATGGATGGGTGAGCTGAGGTGTTGACCTGCTTGCCGTGGAGATGCGCGCAGAGATGTCTGTTTTCCTCAAGGACTTATGCACACAAGCACCTTGCTTGAGTGCATAAATAGATGTATCAAAAGTCAAACAGTACATTCGCATATAAAAAAATGTAAGTGCACAAGTACACGCGCAGCATTTAAACAGCTACATGTGCAGTCACACATGCACAAGTAACACACAGCCAGTTTCGTGATAAATTGATTTATTGACAACATTTGCTGGTGACCCTGAAAATTTCATCACTCAGTATATGAATCCAAGCAAGATACTAACAAGTAATACGACGTCAGAACTCCTCCAGTTCATCAAGAAATACCAATAAAACGTTTAATGGATAAGCACTGCATGTCTAAAAATCTAGATAATTACTTAGCATATAAAAGCTTTTGTGATGTCTTGTTGCTCACATACTAACTGTGTCAGGCTTATATCATCAAATGCAGCAGAATGTATGTGTGTGTGTGTTTTTTTTCATGCTTGCTCACATGTGTGTGGCATGAATAATGCTGTGATGCATGTATGAGCATGTGTGTGTGCCGTATGTAGGGCGAATGTTGCTAAGAGAGAGTGTTGAATTTTTTATGCAAGCCTAAAACAGCTCTGGCGAAGTTCATAGCCACTCAGGATGAGGAGGGAACATCTTCTCTCACCAGCCAGCGCTTTGTGTGTGTGTGTTCGTGATTGTGTGTGTGTGTCGGTGTGTACTGCTTGTGATTATGTTAAGGGAAAGAGAGAGGAAAGAAAACAGACGATTATAGATATTAAAATGAACAGATTTAACAGACAGCGTAGATATATTAAAAAATGGATATTTTGTCTACATTCTCTCCATCCTCACAAAGTGAAAATCTACTGTATTCACCAGTCTTACAATTTTATTAAGTCAGAACAAAAATCTTAAAATGAGCACAATGAACAGTCTCCCAAATCTGTTTAAAACCTCACCTATTTTGATTCAACTATTCTTTAACACATTTTTCCTTAAAAATGGCACAACACCTTGGCTGTTCTCCAGCATAAGTTTTACGTTGCACGGGAGAAAATGTTGAGATATTTCTTGATTGAATTTTTTTCTTTTGCTTATCCAACCACATTTGTGCATGAAAATGACATGGCTTTCAAATACAGTTGTTCAACAAAAATGTGCATGTCCACCAGTTATTTTGGAGATGTATGGAGATATATATTCAGACTTGTCATGGAATTATTAAACAATCTAAAGCAACATCTTCCACTTGCAGCTTTACTTCTAAAAAGGAGAAAAAAGGAGAACTTTTATTGTCTCTTGATTTGAGAATTTGTTTCAAATAAGTTGATTTGCTTCCCAACAACGCAGACTTTTTAAAATAATTTCTTGATTTTAAAGACTCCATTGGTAAGATTACAATTTTTTTATAGTACACTGTAACTGCTGGAGTCTGATCTTCCTCTGTGGTGTAGTATCTGACAGCTGAGGCACCAGCCCACTCTTACTTACATCTGAGCTGCTGACGGGCATCCAGTAATTGTTCTTCCAGCAGCCAGTTTGGCTTCTGTCTCTGTGTAGAGCCATTAATCCTATACTGCATGTTTATTGTTTTTTCTGCCCTGTTTTTCCCCCACTGAGCACATGCAACATTGTACCACACTGTTATTGTTATGTTCAGCTGATGCAAGAGAGTACTGTTTTACATTCTGGTGCTTACATAGATGTCAATACAGTACATCTCTGATGTAATTGGTCCCTGGTGAAACTTGGTCTTTGCTGCAGATGACAATGATACAAAACAAATGTATGAGTCTGTGGTTCTTATTGTTCTTGCACTTTTCACCATGATGCAGTATGACTAAACAATGTCAGATAATATCCTATACAATCTCACATAAAGTATAATTATTGTCACTTTAATGTCATGTTGAGGTAGCTATTTGTAAAACTAACATGAAATACACGTATGGGTTTTCTGTTAGTTCCTGCACAAAAAAGAGCAAATCCCTGATGAATATGTGCTTGAAATCATTATTCAACATAGTTATGCAACTTATTTCAGGTCATATGACCAAATACTACGTGACATGTCATGTCATATAACTTTGTCTACTGTTTAGTTCCCAGATGGAAATATGAGTTTTCATTTTTCTCTCTTTCATTTTCAGTTTCAGGGAACTCTGTTCCTCACACTTTTGAAAAGGGTGCTGATGTTGCACCGTGAGATTTGAACCATTTCTCCTTATGTGACTCAGTAATGAAGTAATGAACAAACAGAAATAACAAAGAGGGCAAAGGTATTAGTGCATGCTATTGATTTGTCAATTGATTAAGTGGTTGTGTACAAGAGATCATTTTGCAGGAACAAGACTTTCCATCTCCTGTGCATCACTGCAACACAACGGTAATACAGTGTTGTTTGATGATGCAGAACTGCAGCCATTATAAATACAATGAGGTTGGTTTTGACTACTCCAAAGTCAGCAAGAAGATCTTCTCATTGGAAAGCATTTTTCAGTCTAGGCCTAATCTGCATCTTTTAAACCCTATATCATTCAGCCCTGTTATCAATACAATTTCCCTAGCCATCCTCCATTGTTCATGAGCCATAAAGTGGGGGGAACTGAATACATTTTCAGCTTTTCTCAGTTAAGAGACAGATTGAAGGGTTCTTGTACTGCCTGTTTCCCTCAATCTGCAATCAGAAGATCAGTAAGACAGAGAGAAAGAGGGACTGAGGGGGTGAGGTGGGATGATTTATAATTGCCAGATCAGAGAGAAATCTTTGTGTGTGAAGTAGGGCTCTTTGTATGTCAGCTTGCCAGCCAGGCGATTTCTGTTCCTGTGTATGAAAACATGCATGTTCTTTTTTGCACACACTGTAAAGAATAAGTGTGGGTGTTTGGCAGTCACTGTTGGATGGAAAATTGGCATTTATGGCTTTGTGTGTTTTAAACTAATCCATTTTGCCTGTATTTGCTGACGTCAATATCTAAACGCCAATTAGAGGGGCTGGGATCAGTGACACATGCTTCAGTCAATAGTAGTGTAGTTCTGGTATCTCATCATTTTACTGGGGGCTAAGATAACCCACCATGCTGCATCTTATCACAATGCAATGTATAACTGATACATCCCACAAATATCATAAGTGACTGGGGGCTTTTTTTGGATAAAAAAACAATTTGAGAATGCGTGCAGCACTCTTTATGAGGCTAGTTCTTTCTCCTCAGCTCTATTTTTGGTCTTCAAAGAGACAATATAATGTGACGAGAATAAACTGAAGGCAAGACACACAGAGAAGATAGACATATGTACAGTACCGTAGGTGGCACTATCAGAGTCAAATTAAATGTTACTCTTTCTCACGGCACTTCTGAATACTCATAAGTACTCTGTCTTTGGTAGCTTGGCAAGTAGTTACAATTAGTGACTATTAAACCTGTTCCCACAATATGCATTTAAATCCTATAGCTCGTTTTGGTTGGAGCTATAAACAGTTTTGGGCAGGGGGCCAGAGTCATCAAAGTGACACTGCAACCTTTTCTGCCAAGAATTGTTTTCGTATCAGACAAAAAAAAAAAAGTGATGAATTTGAAAAATCTCCAACTTCGGTGCCTTCCTTTGGTAGTATCAAAAATGGCATTGTTATACTCAGCAGTGCAGCACTGCCAAGGAAAAAAAAAACTTGCTTATTGTAAAACATTCACTGTCAAAGTTTTTTTTCTATAATAAACTGTGGCATTTAAAGGAATAGTTTGACATTTGGGGAAACATGCTTTTTGCATCTCTATGAGACTTAGGTGAGAAGATCAATTACACTCATATCTATCTGTTGAATATGAAGTTGGAGCAAGGAGATGAAGATGGAGAAGAAAGACAGGAAACTAATTTTGATTTTGTGGATTTCGATTCCTTTCAGACAGAGCCAGCTGAGACTAGCTGTTTTCCCAGTTTCTAGCCTAAATGTTAAGCTAAACTAACAGTTTCCAGGCTCCATCTTCCTATTTACTACCAACATGAGAGTGGTATTGATCGTCTCATCTAACACTCATGGTTAATTGTAGGCACCATCACTAAGGTTACTGTCATGTTTACCCATGGTCACGGTTAAACATGACAAAATTCATTTACTTTATTAAACATTTACTACTAGCCAAGCTCCAAACCTGAGTCCTCAGTATCAAAGGAATACACTTTGTATGGCCATCCAAATCAGACTGGCACACTATTTTCTGCATCACCATTAAATGTTATGAGAGAAGATAAATTGTTTTTGCGTTTTAGTTGCATATGATTGGAATCATTGAGGATAAAATCACATTTTTTGGAAAGGAAAAACTACTTTGTTACATCAACTTAGAATCTTGATGTGTTTTTTCTTGTACTGCAGTGCTAATCACTGAGGTGACATAAAAGATTTAATACTGGAATTCACGGGGTGACAGTTTGGGCTGCGCCGTGAAGACAGAAAAGATACTTAGGCCCGTCTTGCTCTAAGCTCTCCCCTCTGTATATGTATGCCACAGCTGGAGCCTTTAGTCCTGTCTGTTGGGGTTATATAAGGGTCTAAGGAAGCCTGGGCATTAAGATAGAGGCTGACTCAGGCCTCGCCTCTGTCTGGTCATTTAATTCCAAGTCAACACTTAGCGAAAGATTATAAAAGAACCCTGGCCAGAGTTGTGAATGAATCCTCTGCCTCTGCCTCTAGTGTGATGATCTTAATGAGGACAGAGAGGCTCAGTTAGGAATGAAAAGAAAAAGAGAAAATTAGAGGGGTAACATGCAGAAGGAAACAGAAAGCGAGATAGTTTTATTTCAAGTCTTTGCTGTATTTTTCTGTATTCATTATAAACTGGGTGTGTCTGTGCATCTGCCCAAAACATCTATCTGTCCTTGTTCTCTCCTTGTTTATATCTCCGTCCCTCCTCTCCTGACCCTCCATCCCTGCACACACCATCTGCATCTCAACTCTGTCCAGTCTCTACTTCTAATGCACTCCCCAGCTGTTTCTGGTGACAGCTCGTTCCTTCCCACACTCCGTCTACTTTGTATAAATTCCCACTTGCCTGCTTGTCTCTATGTCCTGATGTGTTAGACACTGTGTTTCTGTTTATTGTAGAAACTTGGTATTCTGTCTACTTGTCATTTTGCATTTGCATCCCCTCCAAATATCTCCACCTCCAGTTGCATTTAGCCCAGAGTAAGTGACTCTTTGACATGTACTTTAAGACAAGTCAACAGCATATCTGCTGTAGCATAAGTCTGATATCAACTGTGAGGCACTTTAGATATGTATGCACTGTAAAAAATGGCATTTTAACATGTATTGGTGCATTTTTGCAATGTAGATATAATTTTGGTTTGTGATTAATCATTTTTGATAAGTAGAAATCATATCCATTAAGTGAAACATGAACTATAACCACATGATTTCTCCTAATTTCAAAAATTAACTTTTTTGAAAAGTGTCATTGCTTCTCAAATCTATGATTACCTCCACTAAAGCATTCTGCCAAAGAAAAACAGAAATAATTGGAGGAATACCGTTCCACCATTGTATATTTCATAGCAACCTCAAATCATTGCCAAAGCTAGAATCGCATTTGCACGTCAAGAGCCTTCAAAAGTAAACATAAATAAGAAATCTTGTTATCTTCTCTGCAGAGTATTTCATGCATTACCTCCCTTCCCTGCAGTGTATTTTGGCAGCTTGAAGCAAGAATGTAGTCTTTCTGCAAAACATCCTATCAGTTTTCTCTGTCTCTCCCTCTTTGTCTCTCTCTCTCTCTCTCTTTCTGTCTAGACTTGTGAAAACATTTCTCTCAGTCCCAAGACTTTTTCAACCCAGTTTCCCTCACGGTCTGTCTCTCGCTCTGGTGTTCACACTTTGCCCTCTCCATTTCTATCTCTTTTATTTCCTTCTCTCCTCTCGCTCTCCCCTCCCACTCTCATGCCCTCTTTTGTTCAGTTTCAGGTCTTTGATGTTTCTCACATACTCGCAATATAACACTAACTTTCTCTCTTTGTCTCTCTCACACTCTGACACACGTGCACTTTCACTCTCTTTCTACACCCCTCCCATGCCCACTCCTCTCTAAACCTCCTCAGTGTGTGGCTCCTTACCAGTAAAGCATCCATCCACCTCTGTCTCTCTGTCCCCTCCTCTCTCATCCCTCGCCTCTCTTTGAAGTCATCAGAGCCCTAGTCAGAGTCCATGCCACTCCACTCAGCTTTTATCCTCACACAGAGAAAAATAGAGGAATGTATTTAGACCCTACTGGAGCATAGTCATCTCTCCTCCTGTGAAATGATTCACTCGTGACTCATAGCTTTATTGGGAACTCTCTCTAAACAAACAACCATTGGATGTGGCATTTTCTATCCAAATTGACTGGAACTGTAACTGAGAGTGCTGGCCTGATTGTCCCCCTGCAGCTCGGTGTCTCTCTCAACAATGAGGAGTCGTTCTCGCAGAAGCAATCATGTCTCAGTGATTAGCCTGCCATGACTGAGAGCCATCACGCAAATCCAATACCAGCAAAATAATAAAAGTCAAACAGCAATTGTTCCAAAGGGTATATTTTCATATGTTTGAGACATAAATTTTCATTTGCCAAACAGACGGAGACACACCTTTGTCTGCACTTCTCAACTCATCACTGCGGCAGAGACACACACACACACAAACACACACACACACTCTCGGCTTACAGGTTGTAGTGTGCTGAGCAGCTTCCACCTGCAGCCTACTGAGGCTCACAGCTTCACACCATTAGTTCAGCTTAGCAAGCACAGCCATCCACAGCACAGCCTAGTCTATAAACCCCGGGCGCCATCTTGATTCAACTTACTGCTGTTTTTCTTTTCATCTTGTGCCCTTCACTGCTGAAATGAAACAAAATAATGATTTCTAGTTCGGTGTGCCATAAAGAAAATGTATGCAGCTGTGGTGTGAATTTCTTATGCGCAAGTGTTCTAATATCAAACACTAATGCTTCAGCAAACTACCCCCAAAGATGTAGTTCAAGTCAGGCAAACTTTAAATTAAACTCATAAATTTTATTGTAATATCAAGTTTTATGCTATATTTAAATACAGGGAGGAACAATATTTGGCTAAAATGTGGGGTTTAAATAGCTTAGCTCGCTGGTTATGTAATCTGAAAGCAAATGCCAAGCTGCCTGTATTATTTCCATATATTTTTATATTTGGAGATGTACTTGAAAGAATTATGTCAGCTGTAAAATATGAGGAGGTACATTACGATCTGGGAGGAGGAAAATTGTCTGCATTAAATAAATTCAAAGTCTGTCTTTCTTGTCAAGGCAGTAATGTAAACAAGATGATTAATTAGAGCTATTTTGAAATACCTGGCAATGCAAATGCATATAGTGTTAATATGCAATTTTCATAGAAATACATGTGGTTATGACTAGAGCTGCTTATAGCTACAATAGTGGAGTGGCCCCATTGATGGCAATGATGGTCTGACGGTCCAGACTAGAATATGTCAACTATTGGATAGATTGCTGTGAAAATTTGAACAGATATTCATGGTCACTAGAGGATGAATTTTTATCACTTTGGTGATCCCCTGACTTTTCTTCTAGCACCACCAGCAGGTGGCATTTTTTGATTTATGACCAAATAGCAGCAAAACTAAGGACCTTCCTGTCAGCCTCAGCTGCATTTTGTGTTTAGCGCTAATTAGCAAATATTACCATGCTAATGTGCCAAACTAAGATGGTGAACATGACAAACATAATACCTTGTTATCATCATATCAGAATTGTTATTATGGACATGCTTGCTTGCTGACATTAGCATTGTCTTGTCTAAAGTTAATTTTTACACACTGCCTGAAATACATGCGTTTTTTATAGGCAAAAGATAGCCAGTAAAACAAAAACTATGTTCCACTACTGCCATTAGAATATCTTATCTTGGTAACCATTATTTTATTCATCCTGATTCTCAGACAGTGACTCCTGGTTGAAGTGTCTTATTTACTAATTGAGAAATGACATTCCTGCGGACAACGCCGTCTACAGTGGTTGTGCTTTCTCCTGCCCTCCGTTTTGTTTCTGCTGTGGTGGCTGGTGGCTGTTCTGTTGGCATCCCCATGACAACCACACCAGCAGTCTGTCAAATGCTATTATCTCAAACACTTCAACAATGTGTCCAGCACACCCTTAGCTACCACAGCGACACAACACGAGTGTGTTTGTGTTTGTGTGTGTATATGTGTGTTTCTGTATTTCTGTGCTGGTGCATGTGTATGAGTGAGCAAACATTCACATTTAAGAGGGCTGCTCAGTTCATGAAAGTCTGCAGTGCTTTGGCTGAGTTTGTTTCATCAACACTTTTTAAAATTACATAAATAAAAGTGTGAAAAGCTCTAGATCCACTGCAGTAACTACTGTAAGTGCATTTACTCAAGTACTGTAGGAACAATTTTGTCCTTTTCAAGTATTTTATTTCTAATGCAATGTTCTGTGCTACTTCTACTTCTCTACATTTCACAAGTAAATAATTTGGTTATTGTTATTTGACAGCAGTAGTTAATACTTTGCAGACTTCAAAGATCACCTATAATCAGTTGCATTGTCATAGATTAGGTACCCAAAGTAGTTAAAATTAGCTCCATCTTGACTAGCATAGCATTAAAATGTTGCATAGATCAGTAATAATATAAATAGAAAATTAACATTCTTAAAGGAGCCAATCTGAAAACTATATTGAGTACATTCCCTGTTAAAAGTTAATTACATTTAGCTTTATACTGCTTCATTTAGACTGTTTTATTGCTACTTTTACAAGGATCTGAATAATCAAGACTGAGACTGCTGATCTCTAGGACATAATACACTGTACGTCAGATTCTCTATCTCATCTCTGCTTGGCCTGTACGTCAGCGATTGGACATTGTTAACAGTGTTTCTCATCTCCCAATAAAGCCTCACTGCAGATCTCATGCATGTATGTATGTACATATACGTATGTATTGGCAGAAATGCCTCCTTTTTGTGCTGCCTGTGCTGTTCAAAAGAAAAAAAAATGTTATCTAAGCTTGAGCACAGTGAAAAAAAAGACAAGGTCGCGTTTACAATGCATTAGGATATGGTGGTAAGGGTTTCTCTATTCCTCTGGACTGATTTGATTTGTTGATATTAGCTTCCTTTGCCTGTAATGTAGAGCCCTGCAGAGCCCTGTGTGAAAATGGGAAAGCTGATATTGGAGCAAGTGAGAGAGGATATGTCAGGGTAAGGATAGGTGCATGTGATTTGGATCTCCAGATTCTGACAAGTTTTGCTAGTAATGAATCTGTCCTGTATAAATGTATAGAACTGAGGCAGTTTTTCTTCCAGAGGCCTCATTGCTAGATCCCAGCCTTAAAAATTGCACATAGATGACAAGTTGACAATCTTGTGATTCTTTTGCAAATTCTGGCTTCTTGCACCTCAATTTCAACCTGAGCAGTAAAAAAGTTTAATTGCATCTCTTTTGAAGGTCCCACAGTCTTCCATCAATCTGTCTGACGCATCACAATTTCAATAGATTCTACCTGATGACAGTATGAATCACTCCAAGAGTGACTGTTATTGTGAAACGCTCAACAAAGCCTATCGTCCATCATCTTCACTGCTCCGTAGTTCAAGTGTCACTTGCGTCAAACAGTGTGCCCTTATCGGTTTATTGTCTACCTTGACTGTTGTGTCCTCTGAAGTGTGCATGTGTATATGTCCTGTCAGACACCCAGTCCTTGTCTTGTCTCTTTTCTGCAGACAGGAGAAGGCAAAGGAATGTCAGCCTGCCAGTATCCAGCTGCTTTTCTCTTATTGGTATTCAGGGCACACAGAGCCGTCTTGAGTGTCTGTTGCACGTGCCAAGGAGGAATGTGGGAAATGAGGGATGAAGAGAGGAGGAGTGGAGGAGTGAGGCCCCCTCTCTCATGTTATCTGGACCTAAAAATAGACAGCATCCTCCCTTCTTTTCTATTCCCAGTGCATCTCTGTTTCCATACTCAGCCTCCCTCCCTGTTTCTCCCTCTCTGTTTTCCTCTCATCCTCTTCCTCTTCCTCTTTGTCTCTCTGTTTAAGTAAACATGCTCTCTGGTGCCCAATGATAAGACTCCTTAAGTGTAATGCCAGACAGTTTGGACACAGCTAACAGGCCTGCCTTGCTGAAGGATTAAATATAGAGGTGATTTAATTTAACACTACAGTATTCCCATGGTCCGATTCTGCCCTGTTTAACCACTAAACATAAAAACATTTTTATTAAATGCTCCAAGGTCCAAATCCCCTTAGAGTAAACAACTGCTGATTGCTAATCATGAATAAGTGCTGAAATCGCAGTTTGAACTTTTTTTTTTTATTAAAAACATCTTTTATTATTGTTTTATTGAATTATGAGTTCTTATATGTTGTTGTATGTGAATGGCTGATCAATAGATGATAACACTCCTTTTTCGAGGTGTGTGTATACCTACATTAGTAACACCTAAGTTAACAGCTACATTAGATCAAGACTATAATCTTGAGCAAAAATTAGCAATTAGATAAACTGTCTTGTGAACAATTTTAAAAAGACACTTTTATACAATACATCTGAAAGTAATGTAGCTTTTTTTCTTCCTTTATCTACTAATTTGTGATAGCATGCTGTTTGAGTGATGAAATCATGGTAGGTGGGCAGGAGGGATATTGGCTTTCAGTGGATTATGTTCTAGCACATGGCCAACCTTGGCTTAGTCATCGCGCCCACTGCCCGCCCACCAAGAAGATGAGTGTGTGTGTGTGAGTGAGTGAGAGAGTGAAAGAGAGAGAGGCCTTGCCCTAGGAACACTATCCCACCGCCAGCCAGGAACACCAGATCATAGTAGATTTAGAAATAGACAGAAAACAGTGTCTAGAAAACAGAGTCAACTAAAGGTAGAGACAGAAGAGTGAAGAAGGTCTCACCCCAGGAGAACCATCCCAATATGAGAAAGAAACTGATATGTAATAGTGATGAGATTAAGGCAAACAATAACAATAGCAGTGAAAACAGAAGTGATACAGGACAAATGAGTGTGCGAGCGTAGGATACCGTGTCCTAGGTCACTTGCACCCAGAATTGTATTTGTTACTTATCAGCAAATACAGAAAGTAAAAGTACAAGCCGTTTTATAGTAGACCCTTTCCCACACATAATCAGAGTGTCACCACCAGTAAGTGTTGTTACTGCTGCCTACTAAGAACACTGCTACCATTATTACTATTATTAGTCACACTACTAGTATTACTACTTTTACTGCTACTATAGTTGTAATTGCTGTTAATTGCAGATGATTTCAAAACGACTGCAGTATATAACACACTACATGCAAAAAGAAAAAACAACACCAAAATAGGAATGAAGTATATTAAGGAGAATGCCCATAGGATAAAGGCCATGACATGCACAAACTAATGTATTCATTTAAAGCTGATGTTTAGGCCACTTGGGAGTTGCAAAGCAACATAAATACAATATATTACAACCTTTTGAAGTTATTATGATGGACATTAGCAAACAGTTGCCATGAGTACTTTAGTGTTTATTTGGAGTACTGTTTCTGTCCATCTGAGGAATGTGAGTCCAGTGTTTAATCTCTTTTTAATGTTAGGGTTTTTGCTCTGAACCAATTCCTGAGGAAAATATCTGTCTGATTTAGCTGCTAAAATTAGAATAAGCATTTCTGAAAGGTCGTAAGTTTAGCTAAAAGGATTGTTACATCCTGTAAGAGTCAACTACAACACTGATAAAAAAAATCAATTAAAAGTTTCTATTTTAACATAAAAAATGAATCACATAGAACTTTAATCTGCGTAGGACTATACTATGATCCTTCGGGAATTGCATGATACTCTTAAATGTGCTGTGGTTGCATAAAGCATGAGATGGCATACTGGCTGGCAAATTTGGAACAAGAACTGCATTAACCGCAGCGATGTCAAATGAGGATAAATGCCAGTGTTTTTTCCAGAGAGCAGGCATAGCTGGCTGACTACCTCTCATCCATGATTCAATGCTTGTCTCTTTCTCTCTAGTCGAGGATTGTCCCTTGGGAAGGGAGATGTTGAGGAGTCAGGGGAAATATTGAACATCCTACTGCAGCCTTACACCGGGGATTATGATTCTCTGGGGATGTGAGGAGGAAGGGGGCCATGTGTTCTCAAAAGCTGTAGAACTTGATGAAACTACTGTGAAGATACAAGTACAATTTCTGTTGGCAACCATCTGGAAAGTATTCCAAATGAAACAGTGATAATGCCATCTGTCCATCAAACCAGATGACAATACTGCAACTGCTGCTTCTGCTGTTGTTCACAGGAATGCTTTACCAATATGTTCTGATTATTAGACTTTCTGCAAGGAAATGAAGGAGAAGATGATGCACTACCAGCCAAGTAATGTAAAGGCGTGAAGATTCTCAGTCATTCAGGTCATGGTACATTAAGGGCAACTGGACTTGCTTTAGAAAGCCAGTCATTTAATTACACTAGGGTAAACAGATATGGATAAGATGTTGTTAACTTAAAAATACCTAGATTATTTCAGTTTCCTGGAGCAATAGCAAAATTGAGGAATCAAATAAAAGGTTTTTATACTGTGAATATCATGCAGACTTTCACTCTCCATATTGCGGTCTGGCAAGGCCGTGGATGGAATAGCTTGAGACAGACATCAAAAAAGCTGTACAACAACAGATTATGTCTTTCTTTCACTCAGATATCAACATGGACCTTTCCTTCACCTGATTAGACAAATGCACCATTCACCAGGCTGTGATTAGTCCTTGCTTCTGATTTTCAACCTGAAATATAGACGATCCAATTAAATTAGTTTCTGAATAAGTTAGAGGGAAGAAATACACCATGTGGTTGGCTGCATCTAGCTCATTTTTATGTCTTCAGCATACTTAAATATTAGTTTGTGATGATAGGGTGTTTCAAAGGACAGGACAGGAGGTCAAATAATCAAAATAATAGCTGATATGGTAGTTCTGAATTATATCTGTCTGTGCTTAAATCTTAGCAAACACTGAGCATGGGAGATGTAGTTTAGTGCAGGTATACAAGATTGTTACTTCTGAAGCTAGAATTATGCTTCTCCAGGCTGCACAAAGGCGAACATGCACGTGGGTCACTTGGACACATTAGCAGAGCTGTTTCTTTTATACTTGTTTGTAGTACATTTACACTTGTTTTCACCTCCATTTTGGATCCACCTCCTGACAGAAATTGAATCAACCAATCAACGCGCTTGACATGCAGGTACACGCAACACATTGTTTAGATTTGAAGGGTTTACGTTTTGCCTCCTATGAGAGCCTCTGTGACCTACTGTTAACCCATAACACATGCCTGGGTTCGGTTTGCTGAGACGTTTATGTGTATCTTCAGAGAAGCATAATTCTAGTTTGAGGCTGCATTACAAATGCAGGAGAGATGAGTTATGTTAATTCCTGGCTACTTATCTTTCAGCTACATCTTAAATTATCTTTGGTCAATGTGTAGCTATTATGTATTATTTCTTATTGATTTACTATACAATAGCTATACAACCTTTCAGCTATCATGGATGCCTAATGATACATTCACCTCCATGTAATCAGGGTACATCTGTGCAGTTCAAGTCATTTTGGTTTGGTTCCATGTACTTGAAGGTTTATTAGGGATAAAGAGATTCCACTGTTCTTGTTTTATAAAATATTATTACATTATTTCTTCTTGCTGAGCTTCAATTGACAGACCAAAGGAAATATCATTGTAAAAGTGGACAGCACAAGCTATGAACCATTGTCCTACAATGTTGTTTGTTTGTTTGATTATTATTGTATTATTAATTTCATGTATCATTCACATTATTATCTTTTCAGACAACCTTTGACTTACAAACAGGACTTAGAACAAAAAAGATGCTATATTTAAGCACACAGAAAGCAACACAACAAGATGCCACTCAGGTACCTTTAAGTCAATAACACCACATGGGGAATCAAAGGTCTACTTGTTTGCCTGCAAACATCAGTCTCACTTTCATCCATTAGCAAATCAGACCAAATCAGATCAAGCCATTAAAAGGCTTTCAGTCACACCTCGAGGAGCATTTCAAAGCTGAGGAAGCATCATGCTTGACAACATCCATTTGTAATCATCCAAATAAACCAAAGTCTTGAGTAAGCAAGCCATCTGTTCGTTGCTGTCCATCAGACTATGCTTATGATAATGCTGATGCTGCTGTGAGCAAGAGTGTTTTACAGTGATATTAGGTTGTTCTTACCACAGTCCTCCATTACAGAAATAATGGACAAAGCAAAGCAGTGCACCACCAACTGGTACATTATGAAACACATTAATGATATTAGGTGTGAGGAGAGAGAGGAGGCAGAGAGGAGGAATAATTCTCATCTGAAAAATTAATAGATCTTTGCAGTTTGCTGGAACGGTAAAGACATGAACTGCAAATAACAGAGGAGCATTTTGCTTCTTCAGGTTCCTTTATACTGTACCTTCTAGGATGTGCAAATGACATATAATGAATAATGAAGATGACAGAGGGAACAGCAGAGTGTGAGAACATCCTGAAGTGTGAAACAGTGAAGTGACATTCCAAGAAACAGATGCTTCATTTGACAGATGGCTCAATGGGGCTTGATTGTGTACACAGAGACAAAACTGTATTGATGAATACAACTGAAAGCAAGGCTTATCAAGCACCAAACTGCAGATGTTGTTAAATGGCTAATCATTAGTTTGCAGAATCTGCCTAACAGCATATAGAAATAAACTTCCAGTTGGGATGGAGTAATTGCCTTCATTCCAGGCAGTGTTGTCACCTGGGCATCTGTTCCTCCTGTGAAACAGACTGGTGTCCGCTCTCCATCTGAAACCTTCAGTCAGCATACCCATAAGAATTGAAGGGTTGCATATAGAGAAAAATCTGACAGAGACAATGAAAATGCAAAACAAGCAAGCATAAGCATCGGGGAAGAAACACAAGACTTAGAGTGACTGAATGACAGAGAAGAGCAATTTGAAATTCTAGGATGGATTATAAATCTGGATAGTTTATAGATTGAAGGTTAAGAGAAGGTGTTTTTCTGTCTTTGGCTGCTTGTTTTTGTATTATTACATACTAGGCCTTTCCCACCATGTAATTCTGAATTCCTGATGTTTAACATTCTCTGGTCACTCTGGGCTGTGGGTGATGAGTGGGCAACAGTTTCTCTTAGAATAATCTTCTATAATATAATATATAATATAATATTTTATATAATCTTTATATATAAGACACAGCAAAACATAAAACAGACCCAACATCCCTCTCTTTACTCATAACTGTCCCCAACAGCAGGTAGGAACTAAAGTTACCGGGAGACAAGGGGGCATGAACGGACAACTTAGTGTAAATTTTACAAATCTAAAATAATATTATAAGTATTGTAAGTAATAATGACATAACAAGTGGAGAAATAATGATAAAATGTAACTGCAACAGTCCAAAATAATATTATAGAATGATTCCAACAAAAATAATACAGTAATATACCACATACAGAGTATTGTACAGATTAGTTGCACAAAATAAATAATCTTAAGAAATTAAGGTAAATATGTTATGGGAACGAATTAAAAATGAAAAGGAAAAAAAAATCCTGTTCTCTTTTTCATAATTTCTGCAGACAGTGTCTATCTTTCTCTATCTCCATCCTTTTCACCCTCTGTCCACCCCATGCGACCCCCACATCCACTTTCTTTCTTTCTCTTATGAATGAACGATGGCAAGCTGCCAAAGATGTCCTTGTGATAGTGGTCGCAGACTGGGTTGCTGTGGTAACTCGGAAACATATGGTAACCTCGGAGAGACTTAAGATTCATGGCATCTATTCAACAACCTTGTCAGCATGAGCTCAATAACTTCCCCCACCTATCTGCAGGGTCATTTTATTTTGAATGCCAGAGTGGTGCAGTGGTGCACAGGTGTGGTGTCTGACTAACTTTGTGTATAACCGGCAATGCAGCATGTTAGTGAGCACTCGCTTGTTAGTTAAGCTAAAAAGTTAATTGTTTCATCTGACACTTTATATTATATTGAGTAGTAATGTGCTATGTATTATCATGTTATTATAATAAAATTGTTGTATAATGTGCCAGAGACTATGTAGCCTCTATCACCTGCTGGAGTGTCATCAACAAGCTAGTCTCTCTGTTATCTAATCAGAGATGGCACTTTTTTCTTTTCTTTTCTTTACCATTTTAACTACATTTTGTGGGTTTTTTTCTTTATTATGTTAAAAATTGTTGTTTTCTTTTAATTTTTTCTTGATTTGTATTGTATGTATTTTATGTTCAATGTGGACCCCAGTAGGAGTTGCTGTTGCCTAGTGTAATGGCTACTGGGGATCCTCATAAACTAAAAACTCTAACCCTAAACCCTAACTTCCCAGTCGGGTGCAGGTTGTTGTTGCTGTAAAGGTGCTGTGATGTGTAGTATTTTGCATGCACATTTGACAAGTGTTTTTCTGACATGAAAATGAGCGCGCTTATGGTTGTAGTTGAGTTTTGCTGTGATGTGGGTGTAGGATTTCAAGTGCAAAAGGTAAAATCAGTCATATCCGGATTTTGAGCAGAAAAAAAAGACATCTCTGGCAGTCTCTGTAACACTTGAAAAAACATTTGCATCTATTATGCAGGCCGCATTGAAGATTTGCAACATTTCCAAAATATCGACCTAAAAACATTCCTTTAATCTCTGCATTTTCTCACGCAGTAAAAGACTTAATCTTATGTGTATGCAGTATTAACATAATCCATAGCAAATACATGCATTGTGATATTTAGGTTCTTTTTATTGATCATTGGGTCTATTTTGGCCTGGATATCATGTAACAGCCTATAGATTGCATTGTGCAGCCTTTCAGTGAACCCTGTCATACTTATGTAAAGGTATGGAGCCTCATTAAAATGTTCTACTTCAGCAATATCACTGATTGATTCATCTGTCACTCTGCAGTGAGATATTGGCATTCTAATCAGTCATCTTATCTACGACACTGTAATAAATGGATTAGCTTTTTACTTTCTCTTCATACTCAGTTTAATAATGTATATGCGATGAGAGGGTTTTCACTTCTCCAAAGGCTGCTTGACTTTGCCAGACATGTTGTGTTGCTGCTCTACTGTGCTATAAGTGATTGATTAAAAAAAAGGTTTGTGGTGAATGTAATAGCTCTATCATGATTGTGCAATGTGCTCTTGTCTAACAAAGGCCATTAATGTATGAATGCCTTTGGTCAGCGTTTCTCCTTTGTGTTTGCTAGTAAATGAGCAATTGACCTCTATGTTCCTGAGTGGGGGAAGGAAATTGTGCATTTATCATTCGCTTGTTTGTGTTACAACATTACAATTTCATTAAGCAGATGCTTTTATCCAAAGCGACATACATCTGAGAGTTAATGCAACACAAGCGAGGATCTAGTCGGGAGAAAACAATATGTGAATAAGTGCCATGAAACTAAGTTCAAGTTTGTCTTTAGCTTTTTTCTTAAAGATCAAAAGAGACTCTGCAGATCAAATGGAGTTTGGTAACTTTGAATGTTTCTTGATGGGTATAATCAAGTTCTTCAGTCACATATAAACAAAATTCTGTCTTCAGAGATTTAGAGCTTATATAAGAAGTGATAATCTAATTAAGACTGTTTGAAAAAGGTGTTTTAGTTCATCAAATACTGAGATTTCTCCCACTCACCTTGATCTAGGTCACCACTTGAGATGAGCTCAATCATTTCAATATGTCACCACTGAATATAGATACAGCATGTAAAGGCTTTACAGGTAGGGAACCTTGTCTATCAAAGAGAACAATACCAGGCAAAATGATATAGCTCATGATGTTTAACCATAAAAAACTGGAGATGCAGTTCTCTTTCTATTAACTGTATGCTTTGCCTGTACTGTGCCCTACCCTTATCCCCAAAGGATGGCATGGAGAACATTGTGTTTTTGGATTTGCTCCATATGCAAATGCACCAGCCTGTCTAGAAGAGATGTGTGATTCATCTGTGTTAACATAGGATTTCAGTGTGCTTAAATGCAGCTGTAGTGTAGATTTTAGAGTGCCTTTGTTCTCTTAGTATTGATCCTATTAAAACGTTAAACAGAAAATCAAGGTGAATGCCTGCAATGTTAAATTTTAAGTAGTTATTGACTGTAAATCAGTTCAGACCGTTCAGAGGGAAATAAGACCAACCAACTGCAAAGACTGTTTTATCTATTAGAGCTGTCATGCTATATAGCCACAGGTTCTATCCAGGCTGTTCTCGCACTGCCTTAGGCAGCCAGACTTATGCTGGGTTGCTCACCTATTTTGATGCTGCACCTTTGAAAATATAATAATCCCCACCTTCTGGGTTTATAAGCTTTCATAATATGTGTGTGTGTGTATGTGTGTGTGTGTGTGTGGTGGTAGCAAATATTTGTGGGAAGAGTTGGGAGGAGTATCTTCATGTAGACACACTGTTGTCCTCAGATAACGCTGTCAAGGTAAAACCATTCTCCCCATACATCTGATGCAGTAACATTCACCCATCACAGCGCAGGCAACAAGACCAAGAGAGAGGGCGAGGAAGAAGCAAGAGGGGGAGGAGAAGAAGGAGAATAGGAGAGCTTTTAATTTCCTCAGCAGCGCAGTCAGTGAGATTTTTACATCTGCACAGACAGAAATTGAAATGAACTCTAGATGAGTTTCCAGTTGAATGACAGGACAAGCTATAGTACATTTGTTAGTGTGCTAAGAAAGACCAGAATGTAGATTTCTTTTAAAAAATATAATTGAGGATAATGTAATCTTTACAGTGTATCAACAGGACAAGTGCATGCTTCTCAGTTTCAATTTGTTGGTAGGCATCATGGCAAACAGTTTTTCTGTATTCAAAATTTCTCTTGATGGATACCAAAAACGAATTGTTCTGTCTTTAATAAACTCTCATCTGTTTTAAGGGATTTACAGCTTAAGTAGGTGGTGATGGTCTAATTAAGGCTGTTTGAAAAGGAAGTTTAAGTTCATCAGCTACTGAGTATTTCTTCCCGTCACTTAAATCTAGGTCAACACTAAAGACGAATAGCATAAATTCTTATCTTAGGAAAGTAATTTATGTAACATGTGCGGCAGTGTGAGCCTATACATCTCCACTTTCATCCCATCATCATCAAGGCAGAAAAAAACAACCTCTGTTTCTGGCCTCTTTTCTTTCTTTCAGGGGCACAGATGAAGGTCACTTCTAAACAAGCTATCTTAGGACACACAATACAATTGCTGGAATTCTCCTCTTAAAAACCTCCTGCCTCCCTGATGTGCTCAAGATCGAAACCTTTCTAATAACTAATCCTTTTATTGGCCCTCTTTTCTTAGCAACAGCCTGTCAAATAAGTAGACATATGGTGCACTTAACAACAGCTAAAAAGAAATCTAAGAGGGCAGCATTGATTTACAAACCTAGTTTGAAATGTTGTTTGTTTTTTTTAACATTCTGATTGCGCCCTGAGTGTCCTCAGTGATAGTCTTTGAAGTGCTTGGAGCCGTGTGTTGAGGCTCAGTATGTGCTTATATCCGGAGCTTTTGTTAGTCAATTCATATGTACTGAGTCCTGTGCCATCATTATTCAATGATTCACACTGTGCAGCCAAAACACTCACTCTTATCTGTTAAGAGGCTGCAGAGACGCAGTCAGACAGCTCTGGGTGGGTGGATGGGTGGGGGACAGAGAAAAAGAGAGAGAGAAAGAGTCTTTCACTCTCTCCCTCTCTCTGGTGGGAAACTACTTCCCTCTTACCCTCACAACACGAAGCCATAGAGCATCCCAACTTCAAGAGCTTTAGATCCTGAATATTCACGCTGGTGGCATTTTACCATTTGTAGGCGGTGAGGGTTTGCAGAGATAGGAGAGAGTGTGTGAAGTATTGATCATTGTTGCTGTTGTCCTTGTTTGCTCTGTGTCTCACAGTGCCAGCTAACTCATAGAAAGACAGTGAGACATAGATAGAGAGAGGAGGTTGGTGATATAAGGCACACTTATTCAACAGGGATGAGACAAACACAATTAAAAACAACAAAAGGAATGATGCCATGCTACACATAAAAGGAGGCCAATACTAGTAATTTGTGTTGTTGTTTTTCTGTGTGGCAGTTTTAGGTGCAACAGCTCTGCAAGCCTCTATTGTATAACGATATAATATTAATACAGGAATGGTATATGGTTTGATTTTAGCCAGTTGATTTTCTTAGTGAAATTAAACATCCTCTCTAGCTTTAGAATCCCATCTTTTCTTCTTTAGCTGGTATTGGTTGAGGACCACTAAAAAAAAATCTCATCCTTTGATACTTACCATCATTTTGCAATAAAGTGTGTGTGTTTAGTGTCTCTTTAAGACGCACTCTTTTTCTGCCAACATGCCTTCAACCTCCTTTTAATTCAGTTGGTGACTTTCTACATACTATTAACAAAGTGGTCAAAGTCCATGATTGCAGAAGTGTCCCTTATTAAAAATGAGACCTGTCTTGTGACTGTTTCTGGTCCATTTAAGCTCCTGCTGTGGGTGACATTGGCATGTTATTGGTATGACAATGGTATCAGTAGGAGCTTCACTGGAACTATCCAGACATCAGCTATGTGAGGAAATAAGATCCACCAATAATCAAAATTAAGGCAGAAACTAAATGAGTATAGTCAGAAGCAATTATGATAGATTTTTCCCATAATGTCTTTATATTTGTGTGAGAAATTTAAGTTGTCGTCAGAACTCTAAATACTGTATATAGTGCTATAAAATTGCCTCCTTCCTGCCTCTCTCAGTCTTCCTGGCCCTCAATTCTCCCCCAGCAGCACTTTAGTTACAGTATTTGCCTGTGCTCTATCATTGTCAATTAAGCTCCAATCACTAACCGGGATGATTTTTAGCTCTAGGGTATTTGACTAGCTACAAGCTTTCATTATAGATTTATGCTACAGTACTAGCTCATGAACTGCCAAAACCAAGTAGTCACAGATTTACATATCAAACCCAGCTGTTTCGTAATAAGTGTTCCTTTCTCACCAAAATGGCCGCAGATATTCATTTTCGCCCACACAAAACCTTCATTTGTTCGAAATGAAATTGCCTGCATTCAAATTGTGTTGCCATTTCCCAGATGAGCTCCGCTGATAAGGCGTGTGTGTGTCATACGAAGATGGAGAGGAAACAGAATTGAGGGTTATGATCCATGAAGTCAGACGTGTCAGAGCAACATAACACTTGAGTGCAGTGCACAGTCACAACATCCAGATGCCACACATTAGGTTACAATAGGTTATATGTTCGGTACAATTAGATTAACAGGGCGCACTTTCAACTAAAACTGCCATTACATAACACCAATGCACAATACAATAGACAACATTATTGCTGCTACTACACAATACTGCTAATACACAGTAGTGATGCTAAATGAATGATTAGTCATTGTAATATTTGATAGTAGACAACGAGCTTCATTTTTGAGTTTATTGACATGATTGTTAAATTTGAATCTGTCTTGATCTGTGCTGAGCTTTCACTGAGAAAGCTCAGCTGCCATTAGGGACTCTGCTCATGATTTGTTCTGCTCTTATCTTTCCAAAATTGTTATCTTGGAAGGGCCGTCTCTTCTACGACCACCCCCTGTCATGTGGTGTTGTCCTGGGATCTATCTTGGGTTCCCTGTTGTTTTCAATTTACATGTTGCCCTTGGGGCACACAATTTGGAAAAAAAAATAACATCAAATTCATGCCAATGATAGTCAGTGAAATGCCCTACCCAGTGAAAATGGCAAGTCATAGCCTGTGTATTGGATGTTAAGTGCTGGATGTCATAGACCTTTCTGCAAGTTAATGAGTCAAAGTCTGAGATGCTTTTATTTCCATCAGCATGTTCAGAGTAAATTTTGGCAGCTTGTCCACTACTGTCAAGTATATCACATAACTTGAGCATACATTTTAACTCCCTTTTTATAGACAGTAGACAGGAACACAGCCAAAATCAAGTTCTTTTTATGACGTTTTTAAATCATGGCTAGAATAGACTCTCTGTGTGTGGGACTCAGTCAGAAAACCAATTCTCACCTATTAGTGCTTCTCTTCACTGTGAGGTTTAGAATTGATTTTTATTATTTTATTGAAGGGAACATTTGATTGATTCAAAGATTTAGAAAGTCAGTCCCCCAGTTATGGCGCACAGAGCTGTGTGCCACTGACAGGCAAAATCAGAAATTGTTAAATTCCACGTAGTGACTTGGAGGAGATTTTCATTTTTACATACTGTGGCCAAAAAAATAAAAGTAAAATAAATAAATAAAACACATTTTGAGTAATTACACCTGATACATAAAGCCATGACTGCCTTTTTTCAGATCACTCTTACAGTAATGATGCTATCAACAACCGGTTGTGTTATTTTTCTTTTAAAAACAAACCTTGACAGTGTTACTACAACTTAAAAAAAACAAGAAATTGTCAATCCCCAAGTGCCTCTTGGAGCAGAAATTACTGGAGGAATATTAAGCAACAATGTCTATGTGTTTTTTAAAGAGTTCCTGTTAGTGTATTACCTTGTGTACACATTTTCCATGCGTATATTTTTTACACTAAGGGAGGAGTTTGGGGAGATCTTTTGGCGTCTGATCCAGCTGACGTATAGCGGCCATGTTCTACTCTCTGCTTTGCTCCCTTCTGTGTGTTCTTGGAAATGTGGCTGCCTTGTGTTGCCCTGCCAGGCCCTTGAGACAACTCCCAGAACATTTCTGTCGCAGTGACGTGTGCAAATGTTTTTGTGTCCATGTGTTTTCCAGTCAGCATCTATTCGCCTGTGCTTGTCATTCCTCAATGTACTTCTAATTTGTGACTAAGTCAGTGCTGAAAACAAAAAAAAATGTGTCTGAAATGCTTTTGAGTGAAATTATAAAATGTTCTTTCTGCTCTGTAAAGTTCATATGTGTGGCTGTTTCAGGACATAAATATACTGTGATGGTTAATAACAAGAAACTTCATTGCTAGACTTCCAAAATTCAATAGCAGTTGCAGAATTCAATAAGTGCACCTTACTGACATTTTTATGTGACAAATGACACAAATCAGAAAGATTTGTCAGAAGGGAGGCAAAAACCTGACATCTTTGATTATTAGTCACTAACTTCCTGTCTCTCTGTACCCTGGAGACATTGCTGAACCACACAGAAACCTGTTTGTATCTGTTTACCTCTCTCTGGCTTGCTCACACACAACCCCCACTTACTGAGGCAAGTTCATGAAAACGGCTCACTCTCTCTCATGCTCTCTCTCCCTCCTCCCCCCTCTTTTCTCCCACTGTCACTCTGTTGTCCAGATGGAGGAAGTAATAGCACGCATGCAGGATGAGAAAAATGGCATCCCAATCCGAACAGTGAAAAGTTTTCTAACCAAGATCCCCAGTGTTTTTTCAGGTAAGGCTCTTATCTCTCTGCTCTGTTGTGTTCCTCTCTCGTCTCTTCTCCTCTCCTCTCCCTTCTTCTCCTCTCCACTTGGCTCCCACCCACTAAGTACCTGACTAGTACTCTGTTCTTGCCAAACAAAACACTGAAAGTATTTAGAGAGTTGTCCGTTTTGCATTTTGCACCAGCAGTGCCAGAATGTCAAGAGGATCATATTGGATTTTCGAGCTGTGCAACCGAATAGATAAGAATCCACATTGAAGTGATACTCTATAAGAGATGGGTTCAGTTAAAAACTACATGCAACACTAAGAAGAATGATGCCATCCTCACTGTTATATTTAGTTTACATGTGGATGAAAAATAAACAATGCACTGTACTATACACTTCATTCAATGCTGCTAGTAGTCAATACTGCACTTGCACTAGTCCCATAAAACAAAAGGATGCCATACATCTGTACTTGACACTCAAATTAAAAGCATATCTCAACTAATAAAAATTGGAGCTATATAATGCTTATCTATCAGCTACAGATCAATACAGGATTAAAATCCCAATATAATATAAAGGCTTCATAAAGGCCTCCTATTAGTAGTAGTAGTAGGCCCATGTGTATTAGTACTACTACTGATAAATTAATATTCCAAAACCTTAATCTAACACTCCTGTGAGTGCCTGTTTCTGCAAATTGTGCACAAGCATCCTTTTTGTGCAATTTTGCCTCAAGGCACCGACAACGCCAGAGCCACCACTGGTCTTAACTGCTAAAAAAAGGCCCATGCTTGGCTTGTCACAACTAGTGACATGTCCAGGCCCTCTTGACATGGATGGCTAAGATGGTGCACAGATTAAAAAAAAAAAAAAAAAAAAAAATTGGCATAAGCACCCACATATGAAACCACACATGGATACATTTAAACTGTGGCTTTGGTGACGTTAGTGACAACAAATGCTTTGGCCATATATAGAGCAGCTGATGTTTCCAGAGTCTCGGCCTTGGGCTTTACTGTTTTCTCCTGTTGCACATGATGCCAAGGCTACTACACTGTGTTAGTGTGTATTTGTATTTCTTTAATAACAATTACTATCTATATGAATTAATGATTAGATTAGAAAATTACTTTGATTTTACATGTAGCCAAACAAAATCAGTTTGCATCCATCACTTTTTTCACATTTGTCAGATATTATAAAATCAGTATAACTACACTGGCTATGTTTGCTGGATGACATAATTGCAACAGATGGCTTGTATTTATAGCTCTGTTTTACACCAACCCTATATACAGTACATTACCTATATCTACAATACCTGCTATACATATAGTTCATTTATATGTCTAAAAGCCACATCATAATCATTACAATATGTTTGTCAAAATGTGTGCAGTGTCTGTCAAGGTTGCATCATCATGGAGCAAAAATAGTGTCAATGTGCAGTGCTTTCAAGTGGATTTCAAGGCTTTTTGATTTTTTCTCCAAGAATGTAATGCTCAGGCTTCATGTTATCCCCCCTGAACACCACTCCTTTGGCAGGTTCTAAAGGCTGATTTATGGTAAGTGTTGCTCAACAGAAATTAAAGAGTTGTGCAACATTTTCAATTTATGCTTCAGCAAGCTTGCAAAACTAATTAAACAAGGATGTTACAGGTTATCTAAAGTTACAGACCAAAATATCAATAAAGAAGCTCAGTGAAAACTACAATCTCCATGGCAACATTAATTATCACTACCCAATCACATTGCGCAACAAAATATGATGGTGCCCGCGACATGACAAAATTCTCCAGGAGCTTGACATGAAAGGATAGTGTCCAGCGACACTTTTTTCTATTGAAAATACCTCATTTCTGTCGAACAACACTTATCAGAAGTGTTGAGCGACCCACTATAAATCATCCTTAAGGCTGCAACAAGGACACAGTCCTTTTACAGCTCCCCCTCTGTGAACACTGACACTTGTGTTTATTGTAACACTTGGCCAAGCTGTAAGCACCACAGCTGGGGATGTAACCCCAGGTTGCTGTAATGTGTTTGTTTCCTCTGCACCACTTGGTAAAATACACAGATTCATTTACTTACCTTTTGTTCACTTGTTACATTAACACCACTTGCTTCCAAACAGGTTTATTGCTGACAGAACTGGTGTAGCCAAATTCCGTACTCACTGTAGTTATACAGTATGTATCAGACCTGTCTTTGTCTTCTTTTCCTGATACAGGAAGACAAAGATGTCAACATACAGGTGCATGTTATAAAAATTCTAATCACATACACAAACTGTATGTGCTTGCATTTGTCAGCCACATGTTTTTAAGATTATATACAAATAACAGAATAAAATACATTTGTACTGGTAGGTACATGTTCCAAAGAGCTGTATGTGCATGCATGTATGTACGTATGAGTGTGTCTCCTTTGTGTGTGTTGTCATTGTGTGTATTTGTGGTATTGTGTGTTAGGTATCCTTGTGTGTTTTTTCCCTAAAGTCAGCAACAGAATCACAGCTTAGAAACAACTTCACTGCTCTCTCAGTTTGTTTTCAATACTCATGCAAGTATCACACAGATTTTTACAATTTTTTGCAAGAACCATTTACAGTTTATTCTAAAATTTCACACAATTCCCTCGTATTTTTATTTAAGGCACCCTGTGGAGTTTTCTTGTGAACAAAAAAAAGTTGGATGTTTACATGTGTTACTCACCAAAACACACTGTGTGTATCATTTAGGACCAACAAACATGTTGAATGCATTTTCCTCATAAAACATTTGCAAAGCTGATTTTTGAAGTAAGTATTGTTTACATCAGTGTTTACTAGCATGTCTTCTTCTTTCCTGCCTTTGCAGGTGCTGCTCTACAGCCACCTGTGGAGCAGTGGAATAGTGTGAAACCATTGGCAGGGATATGTATTACGTAACTGTGTGCACACACACATGCATGCGCACCCTGGTGCGTATGCACAATACAAACAGAACAGGACCCACTCATAACAAAACTACTCCTAGGCAGCAACTAGAGGTCTGAAACACCACAGGGTACCTTTAAGTTTCTTTTTTGCTATGCATTGCTTATGCATATTGATAGTTTATGCTGTTTTTCAAATTTTTTGTGTGCATAATTTAATTTAAAAGTGCATTTGGTTCTAATTCTGCACATTTCACCACCTTTAAATACTACAGCCACTTTCATATGTTCATCCTTTTATCATTTCTTCATGTACATTGTCAAGCATTATTTTTCAGCCGTGCATGTACTGTATCCTGATACTATTTGCTGCTGTGATTATCCAATTTTTGCTATCATCAGGTTCATGAAAGGTTGAGCTTATCTCTTATCACTCTGTATATATTAATAAGCACATGCTTGCACCCGCACACACATACACACACACAAATATGTACAGCCCAATCTATGGGCATGATATTAATCAATTCAGGGAACAGCCTTGTTAGAGGATTACCTTACACATCTCATTTAAGCTCTCTCTTAGAAAGTGGGTCAACTCTGATAGTGTGAAAATGGGGTTGTACTAATGATGTTAATCCGTGAAAAATCTCATCTGGTTATGGGGGCGCCAAAAAACAAGGGGGTGCAGTGAAAGAGAAATGAAGAGACAAAACACAGACAGACAGATATAGCATGATGGACAGAGAGACAGCCACAGGGACTGATTGACTCACTGCATGAATTCCCTCATGTCTCCATTTCACACCTTTTTTCTGCCTTCTGTGGCTCTCATCTCCTCAACACACCTTCACCTGTCAGCATGACAGACAGTAATAATAGCCTGGAAAATATATATTTAGCCAAAGTGCCAAAGTCACATGTTGTGGAGAGGTGTGAAAATGCCCAGGGGTAGAGGGTTCTGTTATGTTCTGAGATGTGAAAATGATTCAGTCACATTTTCAGATGGAGATGATGAATTGCAAAATGGTATTCATCACATAAAAAGTTTGATGTCCATTCTAGAAAAATGGAAAAAGGGATATACAAGTCATCTCTAGACCTTTACTCAAAACAGGTTGTATCATCTGTTTAAAAAAAAAAAAAGATACACATACAGCGTCTTCTGCTCAGTTTTACATTTATGCATTTCTCCTCTCTCTTCTCCTCTCGGGCCATAATCTGACCTGTTTATATCTTAGTTTTTGTTCCTGACAGTGGGAAATGTCCAATGTGATGCAATGACTTATTAAATGAAACGATTGCGGCTGCAATGCCTGTGTTGCGACTGAGTCAGACAAATTGTGTTGTTATTATATACAATGGATGCTTCATTATGCCACTGTGCCTCTCTGGTCATTTATATTAATGGACTATAGCCAAGGAGAGCTGGCTTGGAGAGGGTGTCAGAAAAGAATATTTGGTAATGGATGGCCTATTACCCACCCACATGGTGCAAAGCGAGAGGAATTGGTATGCACTGTGATGATGAGGGAAGGTGGGTAGGGTTAAGAGTGTCATTGTTTTCGCTTTCATTTGCATCTATATGCAAAAAGGTGTTTCACCACACTGTGAATATATTAACTATATTTCAGTGATTCATATTAATGAGATTTCTCTTGTTGCAGGTTCTGATATTGTACAGTGGATGATCAAGAATCTGGACATCGAAGATCAAGGTAATAGAGCCCTGGTAGTGAGCTGATGATCAATATTGATCAAGGACGTAGAGGTCAAAATTACAAATCACTGCTAATTCAAATATTTTTGTTCAGCTCAGTTCAAAGATTCGGAGTACTGTAACTGTTGTTTGTTCACTTTATTTCTAAGTTAAGCAAACACATCACTGATCATACTGCTGCGATGTTCCACACTGATTCTGACAATGATGCTGTCAGTCATCTGCGAGGGCAGCTCCACTGTTAAAAGCTGCTGATGCACTCAGTGACAATGGCGGTGCATTTGGAAGATTCGGTGTTAAAGATTCGTTTGTTCATCATTGTTACAGTTGTTTTTTTTCTGTAAAGTTACAAGCTTGCTGGAGGTTTTCAGGGCAAGATGAGAGAAGCAGTGCTGATCAGGAATTGTATTACTTTCATTAGTCTGTCAAAAGAAACACCTACGTGCCTCTGTTAGATTGCTGTATGTAAAAGACCCCAGTTCTGCATTTTTCTTTGATCTGACTTTCTGTGTCCTTGAGCTACAGCAGAAACTGCAATTCTTGTTATTATTCTTCCTTTTTTCTTTCTTATTATTCTTATTTTATTCCGGTGTGATGAAGTAGAACTAGACTGTCTTGAGGGAGTTGCCAGATCATTAGTTGATCCCCTCATTGCTCATTAAATGACTCAAGAGTGGGCAGGTTGAACTCTGATAAATATAGAAAGTTAAAAATGGTTGCTCGGTTGCATTAAAGATTACCATTCTCCTCCTCCAGTGATAAAAAAGTATAGCTAACAATGTGAAATGTCTTTTTTCTCTGAAGTGTGGAAGTGTGTGTGTGTGTGTTTGTGTACTGTAGGTGTGTGTTTACTATACAGCACTTGTGTATCTGAGTGTGTATGTGTGTGCATTCCAGTGTCTGTCTGCTCTAGTGTGCGCCTCAGTATTGTAAAAGCAGGTTCACAATAGTGACATAATCAATTGTTCACTTAGCTGACTCATCAACTCACAAGTCCTTTGTGTGTTTCATTTGTATGCAAGTCTTTTTCTATTTATCTATTGAGCATGTCTGCATCATGAAGGTTTTTATATAAGCACAAAGCCTGTCTGTACATATGTGTGTGTGTTTAAGGGCACTAGGAAGGAATCAGCAGCCTGTGCTTCAAAGCAGGATTTGGGGTTAGTGAGGTAACTTCAGGTTTAACTCTGGGTTTTCAGGGTTCTGATGGTGGTTCACTTCTTACTGAGGTACATCACCATGGCAACTTATGCTGATAAGCTAACTTGCTCCAGAGCAGGTTAACTTCAGAGGATTGGATCACAATTTGTCAACACCCGGACCACTGACCAATCAGATCACTGGAAAAAAAGAGTCATCAATTCTACAAGATCCCGACATAATCCACACACTGTTAACTGGCCAACCCATGATTATAAATGCTACATTTCAGTCAGATAGACCTCATCAGTCCTTAACTATTTTTCCACTCTTTGCTTCAGCAGAAACAGAGACAGTCTGGCATTACTTTTAAGTTTTTTTATATGACATGTTCAGAATGGTTTCTTCATCATCCAACTAAATAACAAAAAACATCCACTCTATACTTAAGTCATATATAATAATTCCTATGTGTATTTTAAGCCTTAGCCTACTTTTAATATGTGGAAATTATTTCTAGTGTTTCTACATCTTCTTATTCTGTTGTATGATTACAGGCTTGTTTCCCTCCATCGAATATGACTTTTCGCTGTCCCTAAAACAGAAGTTTTCTGCAGGTACTTGGTATCACCGTTTCATCTCATATCATATGAAGTACTTCATTCATGGTTCCGATAATGCTGCTTGTAATTAACAACCCCGCCTCTTTCACATGAACGCGCTCGTAGCTGGAAGACCCAGAGTTGACTGAGCTAGTTGGTAGCCAGCTTCCTAGTACTGGTTATCTAGACGGCCAATGTTAGGCTCAATGAAGCCAGCTAATGAAAAGATATCTTGGGTATGTTGAACTTGCTTCATAGTACAGGCCCCAGATCATGGTTAGACACCTCTGCAATGTTTAAAGTCAGATGAACTTTCCCTAGTGGACAGGCTGAGTGCTTTTGTTTTCTTTTTTTCTTTTCTTTTTTTTCCTTTTCATTTGCATTATTATGGCAGAACACGGTTTCAAACATTTAAAATGCCCAAGAGATGATGCTTTTCCCCATGCCTCAGACAGCACTTTGATCATTAATGTATCTGTATCATGGCAACTCTAATATGCAACATAAAATGATTAATAATCAACAACAAAAAGCCTGTCAAATCATTTCTGCTTAACATGCTGAACAGGGCCAATGGGGCAAAAATGCTCATCTTTATGTCATTTTGTTGCACTGTTACTGAGGCAATATGATATATGTCATTTCCTCAAGGAAATTTGCATTTATACTGTTACTTTTTGTGTCACCTGCAATTATTCCACAACAGCAGTCTTTTTTTATCGTTTATCATAATTGTCAAAAAACTGCGATTTTATAACAGTGAAGAGTGTGAAAACATGTCAACCAGCAGATGTTTTGTGTACTTTAGAACTATTTTTTTTTTATCGGTGCACTTTTTTTTTGCAAACAAAACATCCTGTCAATTGCCTTGCGGTGTTGAATGGAGTGCTGTGCAAAACTTGACATTAGCACAGAACAACTCCTGGTGGGGCTGACAAACACAGCAAACTGATATGCAATTAATTTGGCTCACAGCATGAAAGCAGCATGTTTATTATGTAAAGGCATATCCACTCATATCAAAGTGAACTCCAGATGAACCCATTATCATCCTATTTTGCAATATCTGTCGTCGCCAATCCTTTTTTAATTCAACACTGCATAATAGCCGATGAAAATTCCTGCCTTCAAAGTTTTTCTCAAAAGTTTAAATGATTTTGTTGCAGGTTTTGCACTTTCAACTCCATAATACTTTCATTACTATCATTACTATCACAGATCATTATCGTTCATTGATTGGGAGCTTTTGGAATTAATTGCTTACCACATTTAAGGTGGCTCAGACATCATTCATTAGCATGCATTACTGTGCACTCTAATCCAGACAGCCACAGGTTGACATGAGATCCTTACTGTCTGCTGAGGACACTATAATCCATTTATACATCCAATTATACATTTAAACATTACAGTTATGCATCAGGAATCTCAAACCTGACCAACGATTTGCTCCTTTAACATTCTGATCCACTTTGAATTTCCTCCCAAAATTCATAACTTAAATTGGAAAAAAAACAAATGTTATACAAATAGTGGTGGAATCAGCAGGACTTACCAGTGATTTCAGTATTCCCATTCCATCAAGGTAAAATGTCCATAAATCCACTTAGAAATCATACAAAAAATATGTTCCACTTAACTTCATAATCATCAAATAGAATCTCCAGTTAAAAAAGTAATCCCAGTTGATTGCCGTCTATATAGAGCAAACAGGAATTGCTAGCAGGCAGTTCAGAAGGTCTTTCCATGATAATGATTCACTAAAACAAAAAACAGGGCTCAGGTGTAGCCCACAGCTAGCTGCCAACATTATACTTCCTGTTTACATTACCCAAGGCATGATGGGAAGCCTTGAGGGAAAATCTCAAAATATATTCATTGTATGAAAAAAGAAAAACAGAAGTGACAAAATCAAGGAAAATGTACCTTTTTTGTTTCACGCTATCAATATTTGCTTGTCTAGCTAAGACTTGAAGAGATGTAAACCTGAAAAAACACAGCTAAGGTTCAAACGGGTTAATGGTCTATGGACTGATTCATTCACAGAGTCACTTACAGTATGAATTAGCTTTGCAGTATTATCATTTTGATTGTGCCAGGAGGGTAGTGAAACCCAGCTCCTGCGTCACTGGTCTGCAGATCTTCTGACCTCTGACCTGCTTGAAAATAAATCCCTGCAGGGGTATCAATAAGATCATATCATGATTAAAATAAATATATCCAATGGCACTGTAAAGCTCTTAGATATACACCAGGTCCATCTATACACTATAGATCAAATATTCACCAATGCCAGGATAATGATAACATCACATTATAATGTAAATATCATAATAACTCAGTGGGAATAATAATATCATTATTTTTCTTTTTTCTAAGGTTATTTTCTATGTCCCAAATACAGTGTATACATACACACACATATCTTACATACATGCAAACACCGTTGTCAACAAAATCTAAACATTTGACATCACTAAACAACACTAGATAAATGCAATAGCTAAATTCACCCAAACAGAACAACATATAAAAGGTAAACAACAGTCAGCCAGTCAAGCTGTCAGTGAATGTGTACCCATGTGTTATTTAGGGTGTGAACTGCATATGAAAAAGCACCTAATCTGCTCAGTGGAACACCAGGGAACAGTAAAATGATCTCTGAGGGAGGACATGTGGCTCATCAGAACAGATTGGAGAGGGTGCATATATTCTGTATAATGGTTCTGGTCTTCTCCTCTACCCTTCTTAAAACCTCCTCCTCATCAGACTCAAGAGTCACTCCTGTAGTGGAGCACTTCAGATGATCTTTTTCAGCCTCCTGAGATCACCCCTCTTTACACTGCTACCATGGCATACAGATGTATAAAAGCTCCTAACTTCCTTCAAAAGAGAAACATGGATTTATGAAATAGTGTCAGTATTCTCTCACCAGTCCTCTTCGTAGTTCAGTTACACACTCAGGTATTTGACTGAATCCACTATCTCCTCCTCCTACACAATTAAAACAAGGAGTCTTTATCACATCCACATCTTCAATCAGTGCATACTGTTTACTGCACACAATAATAATCAAAATATAGCTACAAATACAGAATCTCGTCACTTGTCTTTAGATAAAGCTCAGCTGGAATACTTCCACACTCCACTTGGCAGGGCTCCAAACTGCTGGGTTTTTGGCACCGAGCTGGTAATATGATGAAATCAAAGGGTGTTTTCCCCTTGGACTCTGAGGCCGGCCTTTCTTGACAACTTGACTAATTCCAGTCCAAGGTTTACTCAGCTATAAAGCTTATAGAAAAAACGTGCAATATGTTAAATGGATGCCAGAGGCTCCCTTGGTACCAATAACTGATCTTTATAGACCTACTAGAAAAACCACAACAAAACAATCTTTATCTCATGGAAACTCCCATCACATTAGTACCATTTAGCATTTTCAGATTTAATCTTTCCTGCCCACCATACTGTATGTATGGTGGGCATGGATTTGTTAATGAAAGAAATACAAATGTTTATACCAGACAATTAAAAAAAAAAAAGCGTATACTGTTCAGCTTTACTTGACCAAGCAAAACAACAGACCATGAAGGAAATACAGTGTCAAAAGGATTGTTTTGGGGATTTAGAAACATTGTTGTAACACTGACTTTGTGTGCGGATAATATTCAACATCTATCCTTAAATTGTCATCAGAAAAACCATCAGCTTCACTTGAACAGTAACAGAGAGACTGAGCAATCCAAAACAGGTGACAGAGACGCTGCACACAAAATGGGAACAGATCAGCCAGAAGAGGAGACAGCAAGCGCTTCAAGTCTCTTACTGCACTGTCACAGACGTCATTTTTCATACTTTGGTGACTTTACTTTCATCTGACATTCATCACGTCTGAAGTAACAATCCAGAAAATGAAATTTTTGAATGGATAATAAGTAAAAAGGATGAGTGGATCTTTGCTTAAATGTTTGTCCTTTCAATTCAAATTCCTCTGCATCTCTTGGACGATGAAGCTCTCCGACTGCACAGAAATTTCTCTTTCTAACTTAATAATGCAACAAAATATAACATACACTTAATGATATATATATATTTGTGGGGCAAGATTGTTGAAAACTGAAATAGTACAGCGGATAAGGTGGAGGGTGTGTGTTTGTAAGTAAACAGGTTTAAATAAATTATGAGTCATAATTTATTAATGAATGCACACACGTACACACACATGCACATACGCATCCTGACCCCTCAATGCTGTGACAGTCAACTCAGTGGTAAAGGAAAAGCCAATTTATATTTATCTCACACACACATCTATCTAGTGTGTGTGTGTGTGTGTGCGTGTGTGTGTGTGCATGTGTTTGAGAGTGAGAGAGCAAAGATGTGCATATTTTATGCATGCATATAGTAAGCTCCTGTTATAGCATCCATAACTCTGCCCATTTAATGTCAGACATTTCAACCTTTGTTAGCTTAGTATATTAAAACTTCAAGCCTCTCCTGGGCTTTACCCCAAAAATACAGTAAATAATCAAATTACATAGAGGAAATAGAAAAGGACACAACTGTATGAAACAACATCTAAATAATACGTCCTATACTGTCAATAATAACCAAAAACTGACGATAACAGAGACCTGTCAACAAATTACACTGAATATGAATAATAGGTGTTGACCAAATTAAGGGGTCACAAGTTGAGTACAGCAGGGAATAACTAGTGGCAGTCGAGACACGCAGTTGATGATGATTACATGTTTTCATTATCTGATGGCTTTAAATCAGGGACAGTCAACCATGTGCTGTGGAGCGCCGGAGGGAAGCAGGTTTTCACTCCAACCAAGCACAACACCAGGTGATTTGACTGATGAGTTCCACCTCTCTCTCTGGCTGAAGGTGGGCTAATCAGTACTGTGGCCATCATTCATTTCATTCATTTTATCGTCACTTTCAACCCCTCACTGACACTGTCATTCTGTTTTGTACTGTCACATCCATGTCTGTAGCTGTACTGTGTAAATATTTTTGTTCCATCTTTCTCTGTATTTATTTATTTTATTTTTATTTATTGTATACAGTATTTAGATTTGATGAAGATTTGTCTGTTCCCTGTTTTCTGTTGCATTGAGCATGCTGATGGCACAAGAATTTCTTTCAGGATCAATAAAGTTCTTTTTTATCTTATTTTCTTAATCAGCGAGACCTCTTGCTGTGGTGTTTGGTTGGAATGGAGACCTGCCTGTCCTTTCTGTCAAAGCAGTAACCAAGTCTTTTAAAGCAGCAGCTCTTAATGCAGGTCATGGTGTTCGTTATGGCCATTTTGTCAGGGATGAATTTATACCTGGGGATTAAAGGTGAATGCAGTTAATTAGCTGGTGGGACAAAAAAAAAACAAAAAACAACATGCTGGCCAAGGATCTGTGATGAGGAACTATTGATTGCAGAATAATCAGAGAATCTTCTTTTAATGAAAAAGTGGGATAGATTTATCTTTTAATGCCTCAGTATTAACTAAAAAAAGAGTGTTTACAAAGAGAAGCAATTAGAATTTAAATTACAGTAAGGAAGGGCCTAATCACTCTGATCCTTAAACCTGAAAAGACCAATTTATTATTAGAAAACTGATTAGAATACTAATACACAGTATTCCTCATTTAAAGATGAAAGTGGTTATATTTTAGTTTTTAGTTTGTTTCATTTTTTTTTTAGAGAATTTCATCACATACTTAAGCTGATAATTTACTGATTGTAAATATACTTTTATAGTGCTTTCTAGTGACAAAACCATATGCACATATACCAATATAATAAGCTTATTTCTGATTTCAAAAATACGAATTAAAGATCTATCATCTTTCAGTTCCCACTACATCTGACTGTTTTGGAATATATTTTTAATACAGTACTGAAAGAGGAAAAGTTTCAATCAGAGCACAGAACTGCTTTAAAACTTCTACAATGTTGTTGAATTAAACTTGTCTTCTGAAGGACTTGTGGAACTTTCTGAGCCGTGGGGATACATGTGTGAATGTTTTATATGCATAAAAGCAAAGTTGTGTGTGCATGCGTGCGATATTAATGGGAAAACTGACAGACTGAACAGGAGTAACCAAGTTGTAAATGGACTTTTTGTTTGTGTTTTCCCTCAGTGGAGGCTCTTCACCTAGGAACTCTGATGGCTGCACATGGTTACTTCTTCCCCATCTCAGATCACGTCCTCACTCTCAAAGATGATGGCACTTTCTATAGGTTTCAGGTAAGAATGACACTAGTAATGCTGTGATACTTTGTTGTTATATTATGTTATTATACTCACTTCCCAGTTTATTAGATACATTTAGTGGTTTAATCCAAAATCATAACTGTATAGTCATTTTAGAGGCTTTACTGTGTGGCGCTATTGAACTGCCTCATACTGAAAGGTGTTTTTTATATTTTGTCCAACCCATTTATATCATTGACAGTAGACTAAATATAGAAACACCAGTCAGTACAATGCAATACATTCAAACAGCAAGAGAAACTTCATCCTCCAAAATCATCATGAGGTTGAATCAACACCTCACTTAAATTATTTTGGATTGGATTTTTTCATACTTTTTTTGTAATGTGCTATGAACTATAGACAAGATTTTCACCCATATATGAGCAGGAAGTTTTCATCCAGAGTTTCTCAAGAGTCCACAGTCATGTGTTGTACAGACAGGGTTGCAGGAGATGTCTAGGACTGATAAATTGTTATATGTTTTATGTCTTTTTCATAGAGAAAAAAATGTGGTAGGTTTATTGTCATTTCTATATGACACATCTGAAGCACTTTCCATACTGCTGAAAATAAAGTACAAAAGTCACTTTACACATTACGGATTTTATTATTATTATATCATTATAAATGGGGTGAGAGGCCAGAGAAAAAGCTGAGAAACACGTTAAAGTGGCTCTGTGTGAAACGGTAGAGTCCAAACAATGATTCGACTACCTGACTGTGTACAAGCCCCAGTATTCTTACAGGTTCATAAAACAAGAGCAAAAAAACACATCATTCTGAATGTCAATAGTGGGATTGACAGTTTTAGTGATTTTCCACCCAGTGAGCTCCCCCAAGTGTGCTGCACAGAACTAACCAAAGTAAATCAATGCCTAAGGCTGTTTGTGTTAGTGGCAGGCTTCACTTTGCTCTTTACATCTAATCAGTTCTCATCTGAAGCCAGTCCATACAATGCTGCCTGAGGAGGAGCAAGATTCATGCTGATCTCTGCCCTCAGTGAGTGCTGAAAGGGGCTTATGTGCTTTAGACATTATACCGAACCCATTATACAACAAAAATGTGTTATTGTGACAGATGCAGCGCTGTGACTAAATGACAGTGCACCCTTTGATTCAAAACACCATGTGGTTAGTTGTAGTCTGTCAAAGATGCAAGGTTTCTTTTAGTTTTGGCTCTTAATGACCTGTTTTTCCCTTCAGACTCCATACTTTTGGCCATCAAACTGCTGGGAACCAGAAAACACAGACTATGGTGAGATAGCTGTTCTGTTGTAATCTAATTCCTACTTTGTGCATTAAATGTCCTGTAGAGGCTAATGATACTGTAGAGCATAAAATATATTTGTCCAATAGATATGTTATTACTCCTAATGTTACCAAAAGTTCAAAAGATGAAACACAAATGGTGCAACTGCAGTATCTGAATGGTAGGCACAAACATAAAGTCACATTTAGTTTTACTCAAATGTTGGCCCAGACTTAGAATCAGATATAGTGCAGTGGACATGCAATGACTCTCTTTGTATTTTATATCTATTTTATATAATTCGATTTTCTTTGTATTCCAACCTCAGTCAATTGTGTTTGCCTCAGCTGGGCTCTGTGACTGATGCAGACTGATTACAGTGAAAGAAAGCAGAGCTGTGTTTGTATGCTTGCACCTGTTGGCTAAATGTGCACATTTGGCTGAATGTTTTAATGGTATGTGCTTTTCATTGTTTACAGAGGAGCAGAGTGGAGATAACAATTTCATATTGCCAAAAATGGTTTGAAAATTGGATAGCCGCAGCCTTGCAGGTCTTTCATTTGTTGTTTGAGTTGTAGGAGAGGAAAACGCTCGCTGTGGGAATAATCCCAACTGTTACGGGAAGTTAAAGTGTCTCAGATGCAGCGACTGATTCACCTAAATGATGCCCTTTAATGAAAACAGTCTAATGGCAATAATGAGAAAGTTTCCACATAATGATCAGTTAACAAAGGGATGATGGGATGACAGTACATGAAGACATGAAGTCAGGAGCTTACACACACACACAAATATACACAGTAACAAACACTCACACACATGACCTTTGTGATTTGCAGGCCAGTTTAAATGTGCAGTTGAGAGGATTAAATGAGTAAATGCAGGGCCACTTAAGGCTGTTAAAACCAAGCTGAAATCCAGTTCTCCCTCTATTACCAATCTCTATGTATGTCTCTCTCTCTCTCTCTCTCTCCATCAGCTGTTTACCTCTGCAAAAGAACAATGCAAAATAAAGCACGTCTGGAGCTTGCAGACTATGAAGCGGTAAGTGAAAGAGGTCTTTTAGTGTCAGCACTCCCCTCTCTACATATCTGTTCTGTTGCTGTGTTGGCTCTCAGGCTTTATCTCCTGCCTTTTCCATCACACTGATACTGAGCCCATTTGTTTTTCTGTGTGTTATTGCATTGTTTGTAACTTTCCTCACCAAAGATATTAAATGAATCACCTGGCTAGTTATGCTCTGTGTCTTTTCCTTTTGTACGTGAGCAGGAATCATTAAAGACGGTATCCAGCCGTGCACTGTACACAGCATGTGCAGTAAACATAATCATCTCAGATACTTCAAAAGCCTTTGTTTTTGTTTTTTTTTGTTTTTTTTCTACTTGCAGGAGAGCTTAGCAAGGCTACAGAGAGCTTTCGCCAGGAAATGGGAGTTCATTTTTATGCAAGCAGAAGCACAAGCGAAGTAGGTTTCTTTAAGAACCACACACGCATTGAGCAATTATGAGTGAGTCCTCTTACACCCTCATTATGACATGATTAAACTTAGCGTTCATGACAGCTTCCCTGTAATGTCCAGCTCGCAACTTCACAGATGAACAGTACATTAAACATGTGATGGACTAAATGGATCATGTGTGTTGGAATAAGCTACATGCGCTGAACTCCTTTTTTTCCCCCCATCAGAGTGGACAAGAAAAGAGACAAAATTGAGAGGAAAATTCTCGACAGTCAGGAAAGAGCATTCTGGGACGTGCACAGACCAGTGGTGAGTGAAATCACTGATGTTGTCGTCATCGTCGTCTTCGCTGTTACTGATATCATCTTAATTGTTCTTGCGAAAGTGAATAATATTGAAAAAATGATTTCATGCTGACCACACTCCACTCCATCACACACACACACACACACACACACACAGTCAAAAAAATAATTGCATGGGTACGGACAGGAAATCGTTTATGCTCTCTGGGTTGTTTTAATCTGTCCCACGCATTTCACAGGCAATGTGAAATGTGATAAAGAAATAGTGTTGTGAAAATGTTATGCAGTTACAAGCACTATATCAATTATGTTGTTTATATATGAGCCATACTTGATTCCTGTGGCCTGTGAACAGTGTAAAGAGGTGAACACACTGTAAATCCCCCATCGTACACATGAAATGCCACATCAATAACTGTCACAACACATCAGCCTCACTGCTGCTCTTTACCTTGTTCATACACCCTTGCTTAGCATTAGCATTTAGTTTCCCCCTGAGGTTAAAGGGTCTCCTCTGCTGTATTTCTCTAAAAGCCACAGCTCCATGCTTAATTGGAAAATAACAAGTTCAATTTATGCGTCCTTGGAGCAACATAATCAATATTAATTCAAATTTCACAGTGACGCCGTCAAGCTACTTAGCTCTGTTCTTCTGGAAGAGACCTAGATTAGACCACTTGTTCAATCAGCCAGAATTTGCACGCTAAGACTCTGATTTCCCGCTGGTTTACTTGTTTTGCTAGAATTGGCACATTCCATGTTTAATTAAACCAGCATCTGACACATTGTCCTGGAGACTTCACTGAATCACTCCACACCATAGCAAAGCATATTGGATTTAACGAGCTGAAACTCATATAATGGTGGCGAAATTGCACCTTTACCGTTTTTGTGTTGTCATCCTAGCGGGCAAAGCAGCTGAAATCATAAGAATTGAAATGACAAATTAACTAATGATTTTCTGAATTTCTTCTCACTCTCACAGCCTGGATGTGTGAATACAACGGAAGTCGACATAAAGAAGTCCTCCAGAATGAAAAACCCCCACAAAACCAGAAAGGTACACTACATCCTCCCACTCATATACCTTTCTTTTAAGGTCAGGGTTGATAACATTGTAACACACACATGAACAGACAAGTTTATTGTTCCTCTCAGTACTTGTCATCTGCTGTAAGGCTACTACTATTGAGAGTTTTATTTTATCTTTATTTTTTTGTTGTTGTCTCAGTCTGTGTATGGGCTGCAGAATGATATTCGCACCCATAGCCCAACCCACACCCCTGCCCCAGAGGCCAAGCAACCTACAGAAGAAGAACTGCAAGAACAGGTCAGACCTGCAGGTGGCGCACTACCACTAAAGATCAATACCAGCACTCAAATTGTAGTTGTAGTTTATATTTTTCATCTGTTTTTCAATTATTCAATTATGATTCATACATTCGTAAGTGCAATGCAGTGCAGAGTTTAAAGTGCACATATAAAGTCAAAAAAGGAAAATATCATGCAGTTGGTATGTAAATAGGCATGCAAACCAACATTTTCTGTGAATTCATGGTGACAGATGTGTGCTTATTGTTCCCTGCTATGGTTTCAGATCACCTTTTGGCAATTGCAATTAGACAGGCATCGACTGAAAATGTCCAAAGTGGCAGAGAGGTGAGCAATGCTCTTTGCATCTTCATTCAGTTTAGCCATTGATTTGTTTATTGAGCCTTTAAACAGCCTAACACGGCATGGAATTAAGAGCTCCGATGACCTTGAGGACTGATTGGGCCCAGACAATGCCTTCAGTGGGCATCAACGGTGCCAGATACTAGATGGCAGACTGAAAAGAGAAGAGGTGCACTCAGCAGAGAGTCTTCTATTCTTGTGTCTAAATGCAGGGTCGATTCCTCCTGTCAGACTCTACCTTTCATTTTAATTTAAAGTATTTGATCCCAAGAGGATTTCACTTCTCCTATTGTCGATTAAAGCTTCCAAACAAACAACTCGTTCATAATAATTCACATAAAGGTGCAGAGCATAATTTCACCAGTGATTGATTCTTGTTTTCTGTCAGTCATATGTCCTCAGCTGTGTTTTGTCTCACCATAGTTTGCTGGGCTACACAGAGCAGTACGTTGAATACGACCCCTTCCTCACGCCTCCAGATCCATCCAACCCCTGGATCTCAGATGACACCACACTCTGGGAGCTCGAAGCCAGGTGAGTACATGTCTCCAGACAAAAGAGCAGTATGTATATATTCTTACTGTTGCACACATACTACATCTGTGAAATGATAATGTTGCATTTGTGGTTGTCTTCCCACAGTAAGGAGCCAGGCCAGCAGAGGGTAAAGAGGTGGGCTTTTGGCATTGATGAGGTTCTCAAAGATCCTGTTGGGAGAGAGCAGTTCCTCAAGTTCCTGGAGTCTGAGTTCAGCTCAGAGAATCTAAGGTATATAATGAAATACACTTCCTACACACCAAGATGAACACATACAAAATACTTTTTGTTACTAGAGAGGAAATTCTACTGACTTAAATTAATTCCCAATAGGCTAAACCTAACCTCAAAGCCTCAATGTATTTTTGACTACATTAGTATGAAGTATATTAATATATACATAATTAGAGAGTTTGACTTACACCAGCAAAAAAAAATGCATTTGGTTTTGTTTGTTTCTCTGCTGATTAGAAATGAAAATATGGCACTGTTTTACTGCCATGTTTATACCACAGTGATGTAAACAAACAGCATCATACAAGGAAACAAACAGAAAGCAATAATAACATAGATATAGTTGTCATGTAATGTTAATTGTTAAATTCAAAGTCTTGTCAGTGGTGTAAGGAGTACTCTAATCCTTTACTTAAGTAAAAGTAATAATACAGCAATGTAATTAAAGTAAAGTAATTCATGGTTATTATAGTAAAGTTGAGTACAATTAAAGTACAAATGTATTGTGAGCAAAATGTACTTAAAGTCTCATCATGGAGAATGGTCCCTTTTGGAGTGTTCTAATATTTCCCATATTATTTGATAATTATTATTGAAGCAGCATTTTAATGTCTTAGCTGATCGAAGTGAAGCCCAGTTTAACCACTTTTTAAATATGTATCAGGTAGTTTCATCTGTAACAACTCATGTTTTATGAGACTGTCATATGTAATGTTTAATGTGTAAAATGTTGATCTGCAAAGCAACCAGTTGTCAAATAAATGTAGTGGAGTAAAAAGTACATTTGCTCCTGAAATGTAGTGGAGTAGAAGTATAACGAAGCATAAAATGAAAATACTAAATTACCTGAGTTACTTGAGTTAATGGACTTAATTACTTTCCACTGCTACCTGTCAGGATCCAATCATTTGTTTTGATTTAGATTACAGTTTGAAACTATAATTGCTACATACACAAATCCAATCCTCACCTGAAGCAAATTGTAACCTCAACCATAAACCAAGTCTTAAGCCTAAAATCAATGGTTAATCTTCATAGGGGACAGCTTTTTGTTCCCACATGGGTCCAAACAATGTGACTGTGAGAAAAGATGTTTGTTGCCACAACGTGATTAATACAAGCACTCACACAGACACAAAGGCACACGTGAGAGACTGTGGAGGATTTAATTCACACTTTTCTGCTCCCCCACCAACACACACACACACATACAAATGAAACATCCACACACACTATATGACACTCACAGATACATACATTATATACATTAATGTATGTACACACCCATATGGTCAGATTGGAATAGGAAAAACTATTTGTTTTCTGTGATTCTCTGATGATGACAGACTCATTGAATAATGGGTACATACCCATGTCAACAACATCATTGACTGACTATCACAGTTGTCATTGGGATCATTGGTACTTTCCATTTTTAAGAAGTTACTTTGTTCCTTATAAGGTAACAATAAATGGGACGATAAGTCCAAACTTCTCAATTTAAAAATGTAACACATGTTTCATAGAAAATGAAACCCCTCCCTACCTCCCCCTCCTTTCCCAAGCAAAGAAGAGTTGAATCTCACTCAGTTATCTTACAGTCAAGATGGCAGTGAAGCTAAAAAAAAATGGGGATTTATTCATCTCGCATTGTGTGTAACTTTAGTGGATCATAAATAATTGGGTATGGAATTAATCTGCAGATGCTTTTGTTAAAGATGAGACCAAACTTTTCTATGGATGTCAGTTTTTGAGCCACAACAAAGGCCAAAATGTGGCCAGCAACAGTCTTGTTTTTAGCTTAGCTGATTGCCGGAAATACCTTATGCTTCAGTTGTTGATAACTTGCGGCCCCAACCAGCCAGTTAAGAGGAGCCAGGAGTCAGCAGTCAATGGCGGTATAAAAACGCATTATAAAACAGGTTTTTCAACAATTGTGAATCACTGCAACCACGAGAGGTCCTTGAGCATACAGTCATAAATGTGCACAAAAATATTAGGCTGATTGGTCCAGTAGTATGTGAGATTAGCTGTAGACAGATACACACATGGACACATGCACACACAGACACAGACACACACGACCAAACACATGATAATGAGTAGAGTAACCACTGTGCAGGATGGCTCCTGTGCTCCCTCTGATGGTACATGGTTGTACTGTCCAAAGCTGATAATGTGGTCCGTCTGATTAAATTATAATTAAGTGGCTCAGTCAGTTGAGTGTTTTAACTCAGCTATAATTGAACTCACATACATATGTAATATTATAAACTTACAAGAAGAAGGACTATTAACCTTATTAACGTTAACTTTTTAAAATGTAACCTGTAATGTGGTGCTGTAACTGCTCACTATTTAAAACCTGTCTCTGCTGAGGTGCTCCTAAATAAGGCACCAGATAAAAATTTGCCTGCTGCAGTTACATTCACATATTTCTTAACATGTAGTCTCACTTCTGTCATGCTACAGGGTTTTTACTTATGCATAAAATGAAGCCTGTGCTTCACATAGACCTAAAAATGTACATTTTGCTCTATAACAGCTCTCTGTAAATTATAATGCTGTACAATGTTAGCTTTCAATTTATAAATTTCAAATGTTGAGTTGTAATAACAAAATATGTGCATATCATATGTCTTTGTTCACTGAAGACTGTATTGTCTTAATCCTTCAAAAAATTAACTACCAAGGAAACCCTGTGCTGAGCTAACCTCAAGGTTACTCTACAAAAACATGTTTGATTAGTTTGACTTCTGACTTTGAAAAATGAATGAAACTGTTACCTACCAACTACCAATGGACAATATTCAGGAACAGCACCAGTATGGATCTTATAGTTTATTTATCACTGCTAATTATTATGTAACTGTCTGTTCTATATAACTTCTTCTTACCTGTGCCAACTTCCAATTTGTGATCCAGAGCTACCATATCAAACTTTCTACAATAATAGGATACTATCTTTTACTGTTGTGTTTGGTCTGTAGGTTCTGGCTAGCAGTTCAGGAACTAAAGAAGCGTCCCATCAGAGAAGTTCCAACTCGAGTTCAGGAGATCTGGCAGGAGTTTCTGGCCCCCGGAGCGCCCAGTGCCATCAACGTTGACTCCAAGAGCTACGACAAAACCACCCAGAATGTCAAAGACCCTGGACGCTATGCCTTTGAGGATGCACAGGTGTGTGATTCAATAGCTAACAATACAAATGCATCATGCTAACCTCTGTAATGGTTCATATATGGGTTCTAAACAGTAGATAAGCATAAAAAGTTCAACTTTTTTGCTGGATCAACTGACACAACAGCAACATCTTCTGGTAATGAATAAATCACAGTTCTGTTTGGGTAGTCAGTGGAATATTGCATTTTATTATTTATATTAAACAATATGTGATACCTGTGTCTGATGTTTTTATGCATTATTTTCACATTACATTTTTCTACAACAGGAACACATCTACAAATTGATGAAGAGTGATTCTTACAGTCGTTTCATCCGTTCCAGTGCCTATCAGGAGTTATTACAGGCCAAGAAGAAGGTAAAAAACACCTAACCTGTCTCCAATGCTGAGATAAACATCTTTAAATGAGATGCAGAGAAGTATGTGTAGGTTACAGTTCACGCTTACAACCTTATCTTTATACAGACACTGACTCTTCAATCACAGTGATGGTGAAACCTGCCTTCCTGGCACCCACTGTCACACCTTTTTAAAGTCTGTTAGATCACACTGTAAGCCCATTCCCAGTAATCCATTCACATACAAAGCAAGTGTGGAAATGGAGTTGCTGTTGCACACACCTGTTATAACATATATTCCTCTGCTGGAGCAAGGTTGATATGATAAAGTAAATAAAGTATATGAGATGTTAGACCACCGAGGGGCAGAGAATCTCAAATGCAGACCCTCAAAAACATAATACAGAGGTATTATTATCATTGGTTTATGAAGATATAGCTAAAATTTATCAAACAATTGTCAGTAATATAGCAGCATCCCATTGGTTTTGTGTGTCTGTTCCTTTAGTTGTGGTTTGTTCTTCACTAATTCCTAAACAAAAGCTAGTCTGTGTCAAGCTGCAGAGTTGGATGTTTTTTCTCGGTGGATTTGGCACTCCAAGCAACTCCTTGAAATTACGCCAGTTATTTGATTCTGTGTTAATATAAAAATATTGCCTATGCAAGTTCAGCTTTATGTGGAATGTATAGGAAATATATTCTGTCTCCTTCAGAAATTAAATGTATATGAACTAGATATAAAACTCCAGAATACAGAGTATGTGGTAGAGCTGCTGAAAGGCGCCAGGTCAAACCAAAGAACATGTCAAAACCACATGCCATCAATATCAATTAGGGGCAGGGAGAGTGAATACAACATATTAATAGAGTCTGCTTCAGGTGTGGATGATGGAGTAGCTGATCAGGACTCCTGCCGGGCTTATAGAAACCATTATAAATAGCAGAAACACAGAGGCTTTCATAACATGATGAATAATTCAGAATTACACAGGTGTATTTATGTGATTAAAACCTGCTCTGTCTCATACCTCCTACATTTTCTCTGCTTGTCATTCTGGCAAAGAAGATTTAAGTATAATAACTAGAGTTTTTTTTAAAAAAAAAAAAAAGGAATAAAAACAACTCTACGTTGGTTTCAATGTATATATTTGTTTTTCTTTCTGACAAATACCATATGAGTGCAGTGGTATTTAATAGGTAGTTACATGCCCCCTCTCTATTTACCCAAGTCTTCATTCGATCAATTTCTGAGTCTTTCTAATGGCTTTATAATGATGATGATAATGTGAGATAGACTTTCTTTTTTCTTTCTTTGAGGTAGCCTGAACAGAACAGCTGTTTATTTGGCTTGCAAACCATTGTATTCTCATATTGTAGTTTATATATGGCCTTCCAAATGATCTTCAGGATAATAATACTTCACTCAATGTGTCATTTTTGTCCCTCCAGAAAAGTAAGAACTTGTTCTGAAGGCTCTTACTTCCAGGTAATGTCTAATACAAAATTATATGCATTTTACAATGTTTTTTTTTATTGTTTACTGTTGGTGATACTGTCAACTAAGTAATGAAATAAGTAATGTTCCATTTACATTCAGCTCAAACCTTAAATGTGTAAACACAGTGTGTGAAATACAAAATGTATTTATTCACTCCCATTCCCTGTTACATATTAACCTTATTCTCTTTCCTGCCTGTCCATTCCACCTCGCACTCTCTCTTCCCAGCACAGGGGAAACCACTAGTATCCAAGTGGCTGACCAGTCGTGTGCCATCATGCTAAAATCAATGCCAACTCTCTCTCTGGGACATGGAGAGGGGGACCATCTCATCTCTTCGTCATCATTGTCTGTCCATCCGTTCTTGGCTCAGCCAGGTGATGAGCCGGGCCATCTGTTCGTCTGTTGTCCACCGGAAGTTGCATGTCCATGGAGAGGATGTTCCTTCTTCTCTCTCCTCTTACAGTACCTGATATATTTCCAGTATTCTCAGAAAAGGAGGCATTGCTGGACTTGTGAGGACACTGACAGACTGGTGAGATGCAAAATGTCACTGAAAGAAAGTCAGTGTTCCAGTCCAACGTTCCAGTTCTTTCCATCGTAACTGCTGGATCGGCGCCCCCTCTCTCACTTCCAGCTGAAACAAATGATGTCAGAGAGAAAAAAAGAAAAAAAAAACACATAGAAAAATAATAAATAAAATGACAGCTTAAACTGATAAATCTAACCAATGTCATTGCTTTACATGATCTGAGGTCACAGATACTTTGTCACGCTATGGGAAGTGTTGTGCAGAATGAATATACAATATATATATATATATATATACATATATATTATGATTATTATTATTATTACAATTATTTATTGTGCATTTATTTTGCTTTACATTATTTTATTGCACTACAATAATTAGCACATATGGTTTTCATTGCACTTGTAAAGTCACATTCAAAATTACAAAAATGCTGTCTCCTGTCTTATGTAGAACATAATTCTTTGTTATTCTCTCCTGCATTTATTTTTATACCATATTTAAAGACACTTTTACTTACTTGTATTATTAAAGTTGGCCCTCTATCTGTTACTACGGCTTGGACTTGGATTTTTTTTTTTTTTTTAACTTTTCTGACACACACAGTACCACTGTAGCAATGAAGACTTTGTGTAGCTTTCATTTTTCAGGGTTTTACAAGAATCCAACAGTGCTTGTGCAATGCACTTTTTCTTTTCACCACTAGAGGGTGATAAATTATTTCTTACAACAGGGATATGCCTCCTTTCAGCAGCAGGCTCCTCCTCAACCCAGATCTGCAAAATGCAACCTGGTGCTTTGCAGACAAATGAAGTTTTGTCATGCAAAAGTGTCATCATCCTCTGGTCGGCTAAATGGGTTATTGTTCAGTCTGTACCCGTCTGAGGTTTTGCAGGGTCTGTTGATGTTTCAGCTCTTTGATGGCAGAAGTGACAGTCAGTGTTTTCAGTTTCTTTGCCCAGTGGTCAGCTTAGCAAGAGCCACAGAACAGACAAACATTATTGTCTCAGTTGCAACAAGGAATGTGAATTGTGGCATTTTTCAAAGCATCCTGTCAGTGTGTCAGGGTACATGCATACAATGATTTATGGATTGGGGATTTTATCTGATTGTAGACTCTAACTGGGCAAATTATGGGTTGTAATGTGATGTGGTTACTGTGCCAATGAGAAAGGATAATTTAGGGGTTTAGTACGAGATCATTGTTTCCTCCACAATCTCGTCCTTATTGTCCATCGTGACAAAATGTCATTCAGTTCCTTAAAATGGAAATGCAAATGTCAAACAGAGAAAGAGGGAAAGAAAACTTAAAAAGGAAAAAAGAAAGACAAAGGAAAAGCTGTCATTTTGATCGCTTTGACACATGATGGATGGCTGAGTGTTTAAAAAAAAGAATATCAAAGAAAAATATCAAGAAACACAGACACAGAGAGAGCCAGACTTAAATGAAAGAAGTGAAGCTTGGTTTGATTCACACAATGACCAGGGCCAATAGGAAAAACCCTCCCAGTCTTGAGGAGGGAAGGGGGTGGTGGGGATTCAAACTAAGGCAGGCTTTACAGTGAGTCAAACACTCTCAAAGACAGACTACAGACAGTCTCCACAGCACTAAGATATGGGCTTACTGTGACTGAAATCTGGAGCTAATCTCTAAAACCTGAACAACAACAACAAAAAAAAAACTAAAGAAGTTAGACAGAGTGAGAACGCAAGAAAGAGATACAAATAGAACAGGAAGATGGAAAACTGATTGTGTCCAAGACTTCTTTAGCGGGGGGAAAAAAGAGGAGCAAGGACAAGCCTGAGGATACTACAGATTATGTTGCCATGGAAACCAGAACCTGGAAGCGGACGCAAGGACCACTGAAGGTGGACAACCTCCCCTGACTGCATCCTTGACACGTTACTGTCCCGCTGTGCACTGTGGTGAGAGGTACATGAACTGTTCTTCACTTATTTAACACTTTATTTAAGAGTCTAAACTGTTTTACAAGTTGCAAGAACTTTCTACTGATGTTTTAGTGTCAGCTACCACAAAAACTATTATGCACTAATTCCAAATTAATGCCACCTCTGCTACTTAAAGAAAGTTGTTGAGGCAATCTGATACACATGGACATATAAATTACCACATTTTATTGGCTATGTTTTCATTTTAAATAAGAACAGGACCATAAACTACAATTATTAGTGCTGAACTTTATTTGCCATTTAAGTGAAGAAATATTGATAATAACATATGAAACTACAATGTACCAGTAAAGTGTATAGTGTAGATCATTGAGTGCTGGTTTGATATACCCCACGTGAGTGCTTCGAACAAGTGGGCAGTAAGTGACTGACTGCGATAGTGAGGCTGAGTGACTCACTACGTCTCTGAATGACTAAGAGCACAACCATGTAATTTGAACAGCAGTAGTTGTACAGCTATTTAGTATTTCTGCCAGCAGTGAGGGTTTGATTCCCACTGAGGCCACCCATAATAAAAATATACGCCTCCAAGGCACTGCAAGGTGTTCTGGATAAAAGTGTCTAAATTACTAAATTACTATAATTAGTGGTTGGAGGTTCCAGGGAATTAGTGTTGTGAGGGAGAGAATTAATGAGTGATGACAGTGTGTTGTACTGTACGTCTCAGTGAGATTAAGACTCGGTTTCGTTTTTTCCAGTGAATTTGAAAAAGAGAGAATGAGTTATAATGATTTATAAAAACCTGTATTCTATGTTTACAAAATAATCTCTTTTTCTCTCTGTTCATGTGTACAGGTGTATATCCTTGTGTATGTGTGTCTGTTTATGTTCACTTGTGAGTCAGTAGTGTGTAGTCATGTGTATACTAATGTGTATCCAAGTTGGTGTGTGAACATGTGTGTGTGTGTGTGTGTGTGTGTGTGTGTGTGTGTGTGTGTGTGTGTGTGTGTGTGTGTGTGTGTGTGTTGCTACAATATGCGTGCGGTGAATGGTAGGGAGTTTGCCTTCTGATCCTTCTTACAGCTCCGGTGACTGCACCACCTTGTACAGTCCACTCTGATGTCAAAGCGGCTTTAGAACATGGACACATTACAGTTTCTTTAGCAACAGAAAACACTTCATTGTAAGCCTCTAAAGATAGTAAAACTGGTATTTTATAGAAGCCTTAACAACATACTTAACATGTGAAGTGTACACTTTACACATGGACAGGTACTAAGAAAACACTGAGGAAAGCGGATTAAATACAGCAGTGTAATGCTGTATTTGGGCCAGTTGTGGCAACTGTTGCTGTTAAGATGAAAACATTTTTAAACTAGCAGAACATTCACCTTGCCTGAGAGCAAAATAGGGTTTAATAGAACTACTTTTAAACTCCTTAACAAGCAGTGGCGTGCTGATGGGCCAGTCATTACAAACTCATGCTGTGCAGTCAAGCCATTCTCTCCATTCTAGTGGAGATCCCAAAGTTTCCAAACACACCAAATGTTTATAAAATGGTTGACCACAGTATAAGATTATATTAGTTACTAAGGGGAAACAAATAGTAGGGAAACTGTATGTTAAGGGGTTTTAAACAAACAAATTCCACCTCGACAAAAAATGAAAGGTGGTGTTAATCGCTGCAGTTAAGTAGTGTCATCCTGGTCTGAAATGAGAAACACTGTACTATCATAGCATCTCTAATTGCCCCTCATCCACCACTAAAGCACTTTATGTTGCAGAGGCGAAGGAGTTGCCTTACATTCTTGCCAGTACTTAGCTTGGAAAGCATTATATCTGGGCTGCTAGTCATTATCAAGATGGATTGTGGTGACAAATGGCTGCCCAAACTGCCTAAAGCAACCTCCTGGCAATGTTGGCATTAGACACATTTACACAGCAAGGCCCCCGAAAGGAGCCCCTCCTGCCCCCCCCCCAACTGTTAATGAGCCAACAGCCGAGCGTAGTTTGGGAAAATACAATCCGCAAATGCAGATAATGACATGGTTCCTCTTTGTGTAATTGGCTTCAAGTGAAAACATTTCATTTACCCTTCTTTCCCTCTTTCTCTCTCTCTCTCTTTATATCCTGTGTATGTGTGTTTGGGTCTGTGTGTGCGTGTGCGTGCATGTGTGTTGTCACGTATGGGTGCGCGAGTGCATGCGTGTGTGTGTGTGTGTGTGCGTGTGTGTGCATGTGGCTATCCGTGTGTGATTGAGGTTTGAGCTGCACGGTGAATTAAATGCAGTTCTACTGTAATTAACTGCACTTACCAGTCTGTGTATGAGACTTTCTGACGCACCAATAATTGAGGCATCAGGTTTTGTTTGTTTTAACCTGCCTTTGAAGACATGCTGGGAAGACGTTTCACATGGTTTAGAGGAAGTACATCTGTGTGTGCAGATTTGAATGTCTTGAAAGGGTTCTGGATTCTTTTTCCATTTCTTTTAATAATTGAATAACAGATGTACTAAAATATTTCGAAGCTAGGCAGGAGATTTTCATGACTAATTTTGTTTTTTCATTTCACTTTGAGATTTGGAAAAAAGACCCATTGTTATCCAGACACAAAACATTACCATGGTATTATAATGCCATTCTGAAAAACAAAACATAACAAGTTCCCACTGATGATAATAGTTGTTTTCAAAAAGGCTTGTGTCTAGCTCAGCAGTCTCTCTGGTATTTGTTTCTGGTATTTGTAATTTCATTAGAGGTCTGAATTTTGGAACCAAGGTCTGCCACAGTTCACTGAAGCATGTCCCCCAAGTATTTGTGGTTCTGGTAAAACATAAAGCTGTGTTTGTGGACAATATTAGTATTTAGCAGACAGAGAGGTCCGGTTCAGTTCTGTCTCAGCATTAACACAGAAAACCACAGTCTCCTTCCGTCTCCGGGACTCTGTGATGATTAGTGCATGTGTCAAGGAGAGACAGACAGATAGAGTGACAGAGAGAGACATATGGGGAGAGAGAGAAAAATAAAGAGACAAACAGCTTGCGGAGAGATATACAGTTGTGGAAAGAGGGCATATACTATACATGAAGCCCAAATGGAGTTGGTTTTGTTTCCCAGTAGGTCATCTGTAGACTATCATTACCCCCTGTCCCAAACCCCACCATCTCTTCAGCCCCTTTCCTCCTATCTCCTTACCCCAACCACTAACCGCCCACGCATCCACCTCAGTGCCCCCCCCCAAAGACCCCGAATCCCTACCCCAAAACCGCAATTTGTCTTGCTGTAGAGATTGATGAGTATAGCTTGGCAGGACCGGCGCTATCATACTTAGGCCTTGTTTAGGAGTGGAGAGGGAGCCCGGCTGCTGACTGTAGCCTATAGGCCATCTGTCATGCCCTACGTATGTACACAGTTGGTCAGGTCATCCCTCCAAAGTCCCCGGGGCTTTGCAGACTGTAGCTCACTAGTGTCACAAGGTGCCTCTGTAAGCGATGGATAGCTGAAGAGCAGTGAAACACAGAAGCAGAGCCTGTTCCTCTAACTAGGGGTTCATACATTTAAATACACAGTCAGCAGGAATAAGACGGTGCAGCGAAAGACAAATGAGACCATGTTGTACATGGAAGGTAGATCACTGGAAGATAGAGTGGGGTCATGACTCCCTAATGCAGTAGGTGGTGGAAGGACCCAGCGGGAGTCTTTGGTTTAGTTATTCTAACCGTATGATGGGTGTGCATGAGTGTGTGTGCTGGCTTTCACATACATTATGTGTGTGCATGCAAAAATGTGTGTCTACTGAAGAAATACTGGTCTGAACTGCATTTTTAAGATATATGAGGAGATATATTTGATGAAATAAAAATAATTCCTTATTTCTGTGATGCTTTTACTGAAAAATGTATTTCAAAATGCATTTTTCCAATTTCAGAAATAGACTTGATTGTAAGTGTAGTGCAAAATCTGAAAATATTTCCCTCCTGCACACATTTTATCTCTTAATAAAGAAAGCAAAAATCCAAAACAGATTTCTGATTTCAAAGGGAATCAGATTTGAAGTCAAGAAAGTCTTAAAAATAAAATAGGTCCTCTGTATCTGTTTAACTCAACATATCACCCAAACCACAGGATATCCTATAGGAAAAGTCTGGTTAGACTTCATACTACGTCTCTGCTGGATGGACAAACAGCTGCTGTCTAGCTTATGGCAAGTGCTGCTGGGACAGTGATATACAGACTTGAGTGCTTGTCCAGTTCGGACAGAACTACTATGACCCCGGGGTCAAGGGCAGAAAAAAGGAGGCAAAAAACAAAGTGGATTATGATAAAGTAATTTGTTCCATGTCAGAGTGAGTTGCAGGTCCAGGAAAGGAAGACAGGGAACATACAAATTTGCACAGCAAAGAGGAGTCTGTGAATAAGAGCAGCCAATGGCCTTGAGGCAGTTGGTTCTCTGTCAGAATTTCTGACTTGATGTCATGCAATGCTTGTCAAGAGCAACATCTGCTGAAAAGATGCTTGAGTGATGGTCAAAAATGTGCTGGCGCAAATACTGACAGCATGCACACGGGCGGATACTCCGTCCTGAATGGCAGAAAAATCATTTCTCTAGATCATACTCCATATTTATGATGCTAGCATGATACAGAAGGCACTATGACTATCAGGGACACTATGGGTCATTCTCAGTTTGCTCTATAGTATATCACCAAAGAGTAGAAGAGCAGACTCCCAAAGGGTACTGTAGAGTTCCCCAACTCTTCCCCTAATAACATGCAGATGGGCCTCTCTAATGCCTGTTTACATATCTGCGGCATAGTTCATGACTAAAGTAAGCAAAGCCCTAATTATTTTACCCGGTGACGGGACCAATAAAATCAACTTCCCCTTCTCGTTATGGGTGTTTAAGTGTATCCTTTGATGGCAGGGCTTTGTTTATTTTTGGAAGAGTTGCGTAGCCGAGAGGAAAGCAAATAGAAGTAATGACACAGAGATGCTGACAAATGGGGGCCCTCGTGATGGATTCATTTCCTCAATGATGCCTGGAAGGCTAGACTGCGAAGGTGATTCAACATGAATGCACGTTCGCACACTTGGATACATGATTGGCAATATTAATGTCATGTTAGGAATTGTATGACTGTCATGTATCATTACATATTGCCTGAATTAGTATTACACCAGTTTTTTAGATTACATTCATGTGGTAACAGATGTTTTATTCTTTGTTCTTGTTTCACATGTAATGCATAGTAATGCGTGTCTCTCTTTTTATAGAATGCTGTGGAAAATAACTATCCCAGTCATACTGGCTGGGGTGCTCTGCATCACTGCAGAGACCAAAAAGCCCAGACCCCAAGGATCCATCCCATCCCCATACAAGACCAAAGGGAACCTGTCCTCAGAACGTCACCACCGGCTATTGCAGCAGAAACCAGAGGTGTTATCCTCCAGCCGGGAGGCCTTGGTGGTAACAGAACGCCGCTACCTCCGCAGAGACTGGTGTAAGACCCAGCCCCTCCGTCAGACAATCAGCGAGGAGGGCTGCCGCAGCCGCACTGTGGTCAACCGCTTTTGCTATGGCCAGTGCAACTCCTTCTACATCCCCCGCCATATGGGTCCAAGCTCGGGTCAGGGCCAGAGCCGAGGCCAAGCTTCAGGCTCTGGAAGAAAAAGCCACAACAAGGCCCAGGAACCATTTCAGTCCTGCTCCTTCTGCAGGCCGCACCGTATCACACAGCTCACAGTGCAGCTGGACTGCCCAGACCTGCAGCCCCCTTTCAGACACCGTAAGGTCCAGAGGGTCAAACAGTGTCGCTGCATGTCTGTGGATGTGAGTGGCCATGGGAAACTGTGAGGAAGGACTTGAAAGGCCTTTTAAAACTGAAATGAAATCCCAAGTATTGTCAAAAACAGAAATTCACAAACCTTGCCAAACAAGGACTGGCCTCAAGTTGAACCACAGGAAAATGACATGAAACATGGAACTGGTATTATTAAAAACAAAGGTTCAACACTGATTTAATCAGACTTGCAGCCATGTTGGCAAGCTGATGCTGTTGAAAGAAACTGGTTCAAGTTGCTGTGCAAGAGACACTAATGATGAAGCAGCCAGTTTTCAACAGTGAACAAGTTTTTCCTATTTGTACATTTGTCCCTAGAAAGGAATTATGAAAGTGCGTCTGAGTTTTAAAACCACAGAACCTTATGGATTTCTTCTGGGAGAGATCGTGTTTTTACCTGTAGGAGCTGTTGACTTTAATTGACTGTATTTTAAAAGTATTGTATCCGTTATCCTGTTTCTCTTCCTTAAACTCTTTGGTGTTCCAACGACACACAATTGGATGTCAAGGAAAAGATTCAGAGAAACATAAAGCGAAACAAGGACTAGTGGCATCCAGCTGCTTGAACACAAGACTGGCTATACAGATTTGCCACAAGTATACTAGCCAGTAGGAAAAACATACTGCAGCATGTGTAATGGAGGTGCAATGCAATATATACAGTATATATATATATATATATATTTTATGTATGTGTGTAATTATGTATGTGAAAAGTATATTAAATCTATTTCATATAAAACAACAGTGGTGTTTAGAGTGCATGCAGTTCTGTACCACTTAATTTTACCGTTGGACAGCTGATAAACAGAAAAAAAAAATCAGCAACAGCAGAATATCTATTAAAAATTTATGTAATTTCTTTTATTCAATAAATATATTTTTTCATGGTCAAAAGGTATTCAATCAAAAACATATTGTTGATATTGCACATAAACGTCACATCACATGATCCTATTGCTGCATTAACATATGGATGTTTACATACTCTCACAAAGTAGGAAAGGCAATACTAAGTGCATAGGGTTTTGCTTAAAACATAAAGCAAGTTGATAATACTGCTGAATAAAACAATAGCAGGTCTCTATCAGATCACACCACTTGGGTATACATGAACTTTTTGGAAGAAAAGGCATAATTAAACACAACAGAGGAGGTGCTGTATTTAAAACATAGATATAATCATTACTATGATCTGAAACACACTATATGAAAGTAAACTTGTCATGTTTCAGCTGATGTAAAACAGGTTTCTCTTCTTACATATAACATTTAATTACAGATGATATGTCTCTGGTCTACAGCACTGATTTGACCACTCCACTGTGCGATAAGGCACTTTATGTCTGACAGGTGATCTATACCTACCGGATTATAAATGTTATAAAAGTCTGTGCTTTTCTTTATTGAGGAAAGGACATACAAAGAGGAAATGTTCATGCCCTCCTAGTAAACTAGACTTGGGATCTGCACTAAAAAAAAGAAAATAGGTTACATATGGCTTATAAAATACGACGAAAGCAAGGATATAATGTCGCTACAAATTTCTGCAGTGAGCATTTTCTGGCATTTTCTGGCAAATGACTCGACTACATTTAAATCATCTCAGCTTAAAGATGTCTTTTGGTAGCAATATTTCATTTAATTATTGGAGTGCTATCAAGGGGTGGCTGTGAATGCCGTTTTTCATTCCACTTTTAAACAATATAATATCCAGTTTGGACCAACTCGCAATAAACAATAATTGTAAATCAACTGAAAACAAATACTGGAAGCAAATAAATGTTGTAAAAATGACTGATGAGTCATGTCATATTGTACAAACAGTGCTTGTGCAATAGGCTTGGTGATGATAATTTTCCATTCTCTGCTTCAGATCTTCTGACCCAGCTTTGCCTTCTGTGGAATAAAAAAAAAAAAACACAAGTCTGAATTATTTACAGGTGGCAGCACAGGCACTTATCTCGATACATGAGGTGCTTCAACAGGAGATCTTGAACACCTTGAGAGGTGTTTGTAAGGAACAGAGTCTGCTAGGTGAAGAGACAATTTGCACAAATGGAAGAAAAAAAGACGAGGGCTGGTAGTGGTTAAAGCAATTTCTTTTAAAAAAGGACAGATGAGCTGAATTCCCTGTGCAGAAGAGAACATATAATACTGTAACTGAGACAAGAAGGGTAGACGTACTATTCCAGTTGCATGTTTGGGTTTGACATTGTAGGTAGCTTTCTCTCTAGCTTGTTTGAAGCACTCCTCGGCCATTTTGACCCTAGAAAAACAAACAATTACTATCAGTCACTGTATGCACCTCAAATGCAAATAATTAGATGGACACACACACTCATTCACACAGCTGAAAATCACTATTTCACCATACAAAAGAAAGACACAGAACAACAATTTCAGCTTAGGCTGTCCAGACTATGGTCATGTGGAATTTGGACACAATGATCTCGGTTTGTCAAATGGCCAGTCCTCCTACTCTGAAATGACTCACTCGTTTACTACTGCATGGAGAGAGCCAGCAGTGTCACTACTCATTTGTGCTTTACAAAAGACAAAACGATCAGCATGTTGGCAATGAGTGAGTACAACAATTTACACCAACAGTCATGCATCTTGCCTCTATTCATTACATGGGTACTTCGTGTGCCAGCGCTGCATGTTTACATGGCCATACAGCGTAGGTGAGGATATATATCTATATTTCCACTGGAGTCTAAAAGTGAAACCAGCAGAGTGAGAATTGGGATGATTGCCTGTGGCAAAGAGCGAAGAGTTAATGCTTTCAGATTTGTTTTTATTCTTTCCTACTGAACAAGCAAAGCTTGTGACATTTTGCTTATCTTGAAAATACATATCACAATTCAATCTTCATTTGACATAATGGACCAATTTGCTTTTTGTTAACATGCGCAATACTATCTTTATATTCATCAAACCACTGGAAGCTAACTGGATGCTGCATGTGTTCTTTTCATTACTGGGGTGAGGACAAAGATTTGGGTCATTTAACCTCTTTTCCCTTCATGAATTTGAATGAATCTGATAGGATCTTCAGTGAGCACGAGATGTGCTGTAAGTTATTAATGGTTCGGGAACTTAACGCTTGGGGAAAATTCTAAATGTAGGAACATCAGTCCATCTGTAATGACATTTTAAAGGTCAGAAATTGGTCTCCTCTTCCAAAAGACAAATACAATGAATCAAAAAACTCTGATGTCTCAGCAGGATTTGGTTTTAGGACAATCAGGTCATGTGTCCTGTCAGTATAATGTCATATTCTGAAGTAGGAAATTTGTCTGTTATCATATGCTCACCGTTCCTGTAACATCAGCTTATTCTGCTTCTTCCACTGATCTTTGAAATCTGTGGAAAACTCGTGCCAAACGGAGAAGAAAGTGTTGGGAGAAACCTCTTTCTCTCCTGCCTTGGGTTTAACCGAGAAGGACACGCTCAACTCCAAGAAGCTGAGAAAAGGAGAACAAAAACATTACTTCAAGACCAAACTATTACAACATGAGATTAGAGAAACCTACGCCGATTATTGTGAAACCTGGCAGTGCTAAGCAAATATGCAAAATATGAAAGTTAATCTTGGAATAATATGCTTTTTCAGAGATTTAATAGTAGAGTAACATAAAAAACACAAAGCAATGATGACTGTGCATTTCAGGGAACAACAGTGAACACAAAATGCAATTACTGGCACAAAAGCAGCACAGTCATTCCATTTCCCCTGACAGATTAACTTCAGGGACTAAAATAAAACTCATACGTCTTGTGTTCAGCTTTGTCATTTCTCTCCCTGGTGTGTATCCATGGTGTGTCCATGTAAGTACACACACCTACTGTAATGTGTGTAAGCATCAGCGAGGAAACAGGGGGAAAGACGTATAACCACAAGCTAAAGACAGATCTAGCAGAAGGAAAGAGCGCACATGGCAGAGGATGACACATTAGAGTGTTAAATGTGGTGGCCATTTGCAGTGGATCAATACAGTGGACAGGTTGGGGTCTCTTTGTTTGGAGTGTGCTATAGGAACACATTCCTCGCCAGCAGTAACAGAAGCCTGGAGCCAAGGCTGTCTACTCTCGCTCCGCTTAGATAAACAACACAGACACGGCAAAGGGGGCCTCCCGTCTACTGAAGGCCTGGCATGACGGCCTGCACCTTCCATGTAACTGAAGGAACGAGGAGTCCTAAATATTGACAAAGCAGCAAGATTATATTTCTTCACTGCAGTGAGAATATATCACTTCAAAACTGTATTGGATGTATACTCTCTGTTGCCTTTACTTTCAATTTCACAACTGGGATCACGGATTTGACGCATGAGAAAAGACATAATTTAAAGCCATGAAATTGAATAAGAGTGACTGCAGGTGAAGAGGCTAAAGATAAAGAAAACTCTTACATCTTCTGAGTATCTGCCAGCTGCTTCTCCTGTGTTTCCAGTTCAGTTTTGGCTGTAAAGAGAAAAAAATTTGATAAAAGGGAAAGAGCTCTGAGTGCATGAGTAAATACAGGATTATAACATTTCCTGTGTCACCTACAGTGCTACTTGTATATACAGGAGGATTCTACATGTCACCATTACTTAAATCAACAGACATCTTCAAGGTCACTGGTGTGCCACCAGGTTATTGAGTGCTGGATTGTCCGCTGTTGCACAACTGACAAATGAGCACTGCAGATCACAGGACAAGTGCTTCTTTGTGCAGAGTTGCTTCCAATGGAGACAGATGACTGTGTACTTGCTTGTGTGTGTGTGTGTGTGTGTGTGTGTGTGTGTGTGTGTTTGTGTGTGTGAGAGGTTGAAATGTGTGAGAGGAAGAGAGACAGCGAGAGGGTAAGGAAACTGGGAGTTGGACACCATGGTACACATTAGAAGATATTTCCAGCAGGCCACAACACTTATCTCAGTGGGCCATCAGGATCCTTTTGACTGTGTTATAAATTATGATATAAGAGAACAGCAGTGAAATGTGACAGCCTCAGTCAGGAAAATGCTACAGGTTACTCCTTATCTAATTTCAGATCCTTGGGCTGATTTTCCAGCCCATTTTCAAATATAACAGAGCAGTAGTGGAGTCAATCCAGCTGTATTTTTTGTTTTTTTTCACTCATCTATATCCCTCCCAGACAGCTCCCTCAAGGTCAATAATCTGTAAGATGGTGCTGCCTTCAACTGTCAAATGATCAGGAATGACCTACAGTGAAGCCTCCTCACGGCTCTCCAAAACGTACATGACAGTAGATGGGACAGGGAATCTTTCCTGGCACAAATGTGTGTTCTGCTCTTATCCTGGGAATATCTGGTTGCTATGTGTAATTGAAGCCAGAGTCATATCTAAAGATCTTAGTCAAACCCATTGAGGCCAGCACTATGCTTAACCATTCCACAGTGCTAAAATCACTCTGTAGTCCACAATCGTGTCGCTCTCTGCTGACGGCTCATCAATAAATGATGACAAATCTGTAAATAATATGAATGGGGCTTGCTTAAAGTAGTCTTAATATCAGTACGGTGCTTTGATTTTTGAGCAAAGGCGATTTCAGATGCTACTAGAGACCATTTACTTTAACGCTAAAGTGGAAGAATCTGCTATGAGTGATGTAAATTTATGTAAACTCATAAATTAAAGTACATAAACTCAGACACTCTTTGGTAAATGTTCCCCTGTGGATGGATTATTTAATATGATTAATTGCATTCTTCATTACATTGATGATCTTAGAGAGATGTCAGTTCTGTCAGTGCGCTAGCATTCCCATATGGTTCAATATGACAAAAATCAACATGTCTATGTGTGATTTTACCATAATGTGGTGAACAGTCTTATTTTGATATTGATTTTAACCATATCAGCTTACTGAGAGTTGTAGAGTTGTAGGAAAGGGGGAGAGAGAACATCAGTCTTGCTAATCTTCATGTCCATCAGAAACAGATTATCACATGGCCAGTGTTCTCTTGCTAGTCACAGAGGCTCCATCAAAGGCCTGCATGCATGAGAATTTGTGGATCGAGCGGGGAAAATCGAGCTAGACCAAACAGCAGAGCTCCAACAAGTCCGCTCCCACTGTTATTCTGTGGTTAGTTTCATGGTCAGAAAATAAACAAAAGCGGTTTAAACTGTGGAGCCAGAAACAGTTTAACCCCAGGCTTTTTAGAAATTACAGAAATAACAAAAATAAGACATTTGGCTGTTGTTCTTTTTTCACCGCCACAGTGGAGGAACCCCAAGAATCCCGTCTGGAGCCTTGTGAGTCACATGTCCATGTTATGGTGCTTACATTCTGCTCTCAGAGGAAAAACCTCGTCATTTGCATCAAAGAGAGAGCTCCCATATTTCTCTCGAACACAGGGGAGACAGCACAAGAGAGGAAAAGAGAGAGAGGTAGAGATGGAAATGGGAGAGAGCTTTCATCTGCAGACTTCCTTTAAAATGGACAGTGAGCATTACCGCGGAAGAACATGTGCTATACATTATACTCTCATTTGAATACAAAAGCAGTTGGAGAGAGGTCTGTGAGCCAGGTCCTTCAGAAAGATTGGTCACAGTCAGCTGAACGTATAGCCAGGGTCAAAGCCAACGATACATAAAGTATGACATTTGGCTTGCTATGTTAAAACAAGCATAACAAACCAAGTCTTACACCTTTGAAGTGGACCACAATATCCCAATATTGTAGATGTCAGATTATGGAGATAAAAGCATAACTGTATGACATCTGGTGGACTCGACCAACAGACATGGCGTTTTTTGTGGAAGTTGCAGGCTGTAACAGTATCTAGAACAAAAATGTAGTAGTAGCTGTTGGCCTCCTTTCTCACTTGCAGCTAAAGATTTTTTTTTTTTTTTAACTTTAGCTTGTTCTTGTTCTGTGGTGTCTACAGGAGATTTTTAGCTACACTACTGCCATTGTTTTTGGGATGACAATGTTGGTCTGTCAGTTGGTTGGTCCACCTCTTTGGTCCAGACTGAAATAAAAACTAATAAAATAAAAACTACTGAACGGATTGCCTTGGAAGTTGTTACAGATACCCAGGATACCCAGAGCATGAATCCTAATGACTTTGGTGATCCTATGATTTTTCCACTAGCGCCACCAGCAGATCAGCAGGAGTTTTCATTTATACAGTGAAATATCAAAACACTGGATAGATAGGCACACACTTTTGTATAGGTATTCATGGTTTCCACATGATGCATCCTTTTGACTTAGGTGACCCCCTTACTCTTCATCTAGCACCACCACAAGATTCACATTTGTGGTTTTGAGTGACATGTCTTGACAACTATAAGATGGATTGGCATGAAATTTGGTACATTCATGCGTTCATGTTCTCCTTAGGATGAATTGTAATATCTTAAGTGATCCCTGACTTTTCATCTAGGTCAGCAACCATCAACAGGTAAAATTTTTCATTTGTCCAGTGCTTTGGTTTATATGACCTGCAAAACTAATGTCTGAATGCTAACTAGCAAATGGTAATATTCAGCAGTTTTAAACTAAGATGATGAACATGGTAAACTTTATATCTACTAAACATGAGCATATTACCATTAACATGCTCACATTAGCATTCAGCTCACAGGAACCAGTGCCTGAGGACAGCCAGCTAACGTGGCTAAAAGGGTAATGGAAGCGGAAATGCTCATCATTTATAATCAATTCATCATCATCTTTTTAACAGCCCTCTTGGTAAAGACCCCACTTTGAAGGTTTTTTTAAATTTCCTAATAGCACTGCAGGACTGATAGAGAGAGAGAGAAGGTCAAGGAGGCAACAGGGTGCTTTCAACCTCCCTGACACTCCTCTGAAAGCAAAAATCCTTGTTATTAGAACGGGACAGGAGTTGGAGATTGGAAAAATAAAAGGAAGACAGGAACTGAAAAATTTTAAACAGCATGAACAAGGACAAATATGATTAAAACATGACGTCAAAACTACTAAGTGAAAGGGATCAGGTGCCGAATATGTCAGTTTTTCAGCCTCTCAGGCATCCAGTTCTGTTCTCCGCTGTCAATTTGCAGGCTGCATGACAGGTTCACCTTCTCTTCCTATGACGCAGAGCAAGATATACTCTGTTTTATATGGTAAAGATCAAGATAAAAGGGCCAGGCTACCAAGTGCAGCCATAATCTGTCAAAACATAGGTAAACGTGAAACAATCACTGCAAGTTATTCAATACACTCTGTAATAAACAGACGTCCCTATGAAAACGACACTGAGTGAACCCTTGCGTGTGTATATTAACCAGAAAACGGCATGAAGCAGATTTGGAAATGTGTCTGCAGACATAGAAGACTTATTCTGATTGATGAGCTGCTTCACATACTCTCACACCACAGAGGAATTTTCAACTTTAGACATGCCAAGTGTATACCAGCGCAGAATACGTTTTGAATCAGGAGGGGAAAATTATTTGCATTTTAAATATTAACCCCTTGTCTGGTGGTTACACAGATGAGCAAACCAGTAGTGTTGACCATCATCTGTTTCATCATATTTAAAAGAATAAGGCAGACATATACTATATTTTCCTTATTGTGAACAAATCCCATGAAGATCTAAACCAACAATTTGTTAGTCCATCTCAGTACTTTCAGACTTCCCTTTCCTGTCTGTGGTGCTCAATGTGGTCTATTCGTTTAAAACAAACAAACAAAAAAAAAAAAACAGGTCACAAACTTATTTGTTCAAAGGCTTCCTAAAAAAATTCCTAAAAACCTGTGCATTGTAATTTTTAGCAAACTAAAACAGGAGTTAATAGTGCATTTGTTGGGGACCAGGCACAGAGGAATAAGTTATATTAGACTTTGGTTACATAGGCAGTGTTTTGTAGTCGGATGAATTGTTTTCATGGGATTTGTTCACAAGAAGAAGAAAATTACAGTCCATCACCAGACTTAATGGCATGTTCACACCAAACATGAATCGACTTTTTGCCTTGTATTACTTGTACTTGCAAGTTTGACCGCAGGATCATTTGTGTTTATTCGTGTATTTGACGCGAGAGGTGAGAGGGCAGGTAGGGAGGCGTGGGCAATCTGACAGGCAGAGCGACAAGCTGGTGCAAAACTGCCATGGTTGTGCTCGTCTCACGCACACACCCGCCGCCAGAGTTGAATTGTCTTGAATTTTTTTCTACACGACACGCAGTGCAAATCAATGGACAAGAGACTGATCCTTGCCATTTGTGAGTTCCCTGAGATATATAACTGTTTTCTAAACGTTGGTCCGTGGATAAACTAAACACTAGGCCTACTCACAGAACTATAGCTAACATACTTAACTCAATTATACTCAACTTAGGCTACTAGTAGGGTAAACTTACTAACTGGACTAATTTGAAAGTTAGTAGTTATTGAGTTATAGACACTTTCTTTCAATATTTCTAGAAGATATTTTTAATATGTTGCTATAGCCTATAAAGAAAATGCAGTTGTACCAGCAGGGATAGTAGTGCACAGAGGCCATTTCCATGGTTACCAAACATAGAGCACTTGGCATTTACTCGCGGAATGCTTGTCTGCTTGTCTATTCACATAAGGAGCGCAGTGAGACCCCACGGATCCAAGCAGGTACACAGGCGGAGTGTCGTTTATGAAAAGACCTTTACTCGTGTAAGTTTCACCACAGGATCATTTGTGTTTATTTGTCCTAAACAGCCAGAATACGTTACTGTACATTAGCCGTAAGCTAGCAAGCAATGGCAGGCACCAACTGTGTCTGGGCGTGTGTGTGTGTGTGTTTGTGTTCAGTTCAGCCTCTGACTGAAACTCACCAGGACCTCCAGTTCTTTCTGCTATTTCCCTCCAGTCTCTCTTCTTTTTCCCCTCTCCTTTCTGTACGTCCATGAAGTACATTCAAGTACATTTCCCCTGCAGTCAGCAGTCAACATGGATGAAGAGAGACTAATTACATTATAACACGAGATAGTGGAGGTCAGCACATCCACAGCTCACCACTGCAGATAAGTTGAGAAGCGAGAGTGAAGATAAATCCACTTTTTAATCCCAAAAGTTAAAAACATAAACTCTGAGCTCTCGTCCCGCAGGTAAACGACTCCGGATCAGAGCAGAATCCAGTGTGACTCCGGATGTTATTCCTCCAGAAGCTCTGGCTCTACTCCAGGCTCTCTCCTCTAGAGCTCCCCGGCGCTCAGCAGCTGTCTGTCAGTGAACAGTGGCTCCGTCACTCCGGTCCTCCACACACACTAACACAACACTCTGCAAAGCCCCGCAATACGCGCAAATTTTTCGCTCCCAATATTTTCAACTTGCGCGAATGATGCAAATTTTTCGTATTCGAGTCGCGTCATTTGCGTTGCCCAGCACAAATAGAAGTGAATTGACTAATCATGCCATGCGAAAAAGTTGCTTCGCGTTTGGTGTGCACACACCATTACCCTTTAATGGGACTGGTGAAAGTATTATCAGTTTTAGTTGATTTGGGAAAAAAAGCTCACCTTGGCTGAGAAATTCATCCATCTTGTCCTTAAAGGGCTGCAGGTTCTCTTCGGAGGACAGCTTGCATACTTTCTCTGTCTCGGCTGAGCATGCTGAAAGTACAGGAGAGGATCATGATGAAAGTCTTTCAGAGCAATAATACCTTATCCATCTTCTGTATTGTAATTAGAAAATCTACAATGCACTTCACCCTGGTTGGGCTTGCTTTGATAAATCTCAGCTGAATTTCTGCTGAATAAGTGTCAGCAAAGACTAAATGACCCTTAATCACTAATAAGGCACCCCCAGGAACCAGGAAGGCCTGCGCACTGATCCCAGGAGAATGTTATCATCACGCTCTATCTACAACCATAACAGATACACAAACTCCACTCAAGGCCTTAGAGGTGGAGAGGCCATGAGACGCTTCGGGGAACAGGGAGGTCAGGATTGGGCAAATGGTAATTCATAGACCATATGGTGCCTCCTCCAAAAGGTACAGAGTGAGCTCTCTCCACTGTGCTGCTTTCTGATGTCCTTTGGGCCAGCCAAGGCCATTTCTGCGCCGCCTACCTATCAGAACCCCCCTCTGGGAACTGTCATCAAAGTCCGCGTCTGTTAGAGCACTCAGCTGGCTCTGCTAGGTAATGAAGAGGTCTGCAGGTATAGCATGTGATGATGTATTTATGTACGGCCAAGCATGTGCCACTGCCACTGGGGTCGGAGCAGACTCAAGTCCATTTCCCCTGCGAGCAACTCCATCTTTATGAATTGCAAATAATGAACAGCCTAAAGAATCATTATGGCAGAGGAAAAACAATATTTGGCAACACGGATCACATACCTGATTGGTTTAGCAGCAAAGATACATAAAACATGATAGAGAACAGACCAGGTTTGGGGAATTGTCGATCGAGCTGCAAGCGGACAACCTCACACATACACACTCTCACTTGTGCACACATATGTTTGCACAAAAACTCAGTCTTTTTTTACCACCTGTAGGCACTTCAGTCTTTGGAAAGTGTTCTAAGTGCTGAGTGACTTGAGACAGAGTAGTGAAAAGTGAGCTTCTCCCAACGGCCTCATTCATTAAGACTTGTTTTTCCACTCAACCAATCAGTTTGGCTTGTCAAAGCGTAATCCAATTGCCACGCTTTTTTCCTGCGGTCTTGATATGCAGCAACCCAGCACGCTCAGTCTTGCATACATATATTTTATATAATTCATGTGTTTACTATATGATAAAATGTAACATCTGAGGTCCCTCCATGAAGTAATGCTGTCATCATATGATGTTTTATAGCGTTGTGACTTCATTGAGGAATTACATAATCATAATCATAGATCAACGGAAATTCTGGCTCTTGACTCTTTGGCTTGTCAAACCTTCTGAAACAATGGCACAAAAAATCTGTTTTTTCTTTTGAATGTTGATGGTTAGTGGTGAAGACAGTTTGATGATAAAAGGTTTTACCTAATAGTAATATGTTCATGACAAAAGTTATTTTAGAAGAGAGTGTGCGGTCATGGAAAGTTATGTAATAGATTAACCACAGGAACTGATTGCACAACTGACTGATGAACAAATTAATGAATTAAAGAGTCAAAGAGTAAGAGCCATCAACCAAATTAGTCCGTCCAATAATCATATTTAGGATCCCTCTGGACAAAGTGATGACACACAATGTATCCACAGACACACGCAAGAATATTCTGAAATTCTCTTCAAAACTCAGTGTTGTTTGGTTTGCTGCATGCAGGGTCAGTGAGGCAAATCAGAGCTCGAGGTGTGCCTCTTCCCGGTCAGTGAATAGCTGATGAACCTTTGATAGTGCACACAGGTAGTGGAAGTTCCCCAACCTTGCACCCTCTATATTTTGATCTCTATTTCATGAGGACAGTAAAGGCACGCCAGGTCCAACAGGAGTCTACTTCTGACAAGTCACATCTGCTTCTGGTTAGCTCGTCTGTACGACAAACAGATGCTATCTCTCTGTTGACCCGCCTCTACGATCCAAACATGACCATAGCTGGTCAGGTTTGGGAAAATTATTTTCCATTGTGCTAGGAGATATGTGCATGGATTAATACATAATTTATGGCTTCATACATTTCCATGCAAAGGTATTATAAACATGATATGACATCTGCCATGATTTGCTGGATATGGCGGGGCCAAGTTTACTACCTGGTAAGCTTGTTGTAAATATACAGTTTAAACGTTTTGGATGTGCTCAAGCAGAAGGGAAATTGTGGAGTGTAGGTTGATGACCGTACCATTGAGGTCTTTCCTCAGCTTGCGGAGGTCTCTTTGAAAATCTTCAAACTTCATCTGGGAGGCTTGGAAGAGGTCCTGGGGCTCGGGCAGAGGGTAGACACATGTCTCTCTGCCAGCATCCTGGTACAGCACAACACACATATTCATGCACAGACACACAATGTCAAAGGCAATCTTCCTCAAACTGAAGAGGGCCTCTCTTGTATATACTATACACACCATGCAAGATTGAAATAAATGTCTTGAGAGACCCACATATACTTATCAACAGTCCAAACATCCCCGAGAAGATATGGCTGAATTTACAGCAGATAATGACCATTAAGCTCGGAATAGAAAGTACACTGCAGTTCTCTTCGTCAGTGTTACTACAAGACCATTATGAGTGCTAGAACCATGTCATGCAGGTTGATTTTGGCAAGCAGCACTCTACTGAGTTCATCTCATCTGGAGAACCTAATTATTTACACTAGCGCTCCTTTGGATGCTGTGCCAATGAACAGACTGAAGGTTTGAATGAACCCAGACCAAAGCAGAGCAAGGGCGGGAGATGAAGAGTGAAAGACAGAAAGAAAATTATGAAGAGAGAAAGCCAGAGAAAGAGAGAGATTTCTTTCTGCCGTAAATGAAGAAAGGGAAAATAAATAATTTGATAAAGGATAAGCCATGGTATCCTCTGGCAAGAGAGGAGATGGAAAGAGAGCTCTGGAAGGATTTCTAAGCAAATCAGACTAAAACAGAAAAGTGATTCAAATAAACAGGAACCAAAACATACCTCATCAAAGTGCCTTAGATAGTAAGCAACAATGTAGGACAAAAGACTCTGGGAGTTATCCTGAAAGAAAGAGAAAGATCCAAATAAATAAACCAAAATCCCTTTATTTATTAATTTAATCATTTTGGAGCAGGACGTTTTAATTTGTGCAGGGCAAACAAGAGTAGAGACATTGACATGACATTGGAAGAGCAATACAACAAAACAACTGTGCTGGGCTGGCTGTCATAACTCAGAGTTGGTGGAAAGTTTGATGTTCTTTATGGATACCTTACTCAGTCCGCCACCACAAAAACACAAACCACTGCGTCCTTATATGGCTGTGCCAAGGGCACACTGAGACCAATGTGATATTGAATAAGAACAGTAAACAGAATGGCCTCTCTTAATCTGTGTAGCAATGGCTCTCACGTTTGGCAGCACAGAAGGTCCCTTTCAACTTCTTGACTCTCAGATTCTAGGCTCGACAATACACGGTGCAACTGCAAAGTCCAGTTCAACATTTAGAATCACCATTTTCCTAAACCACTTATCATTTTTTAGTATAATGTGAATTACAAAATAAAAAGGGTGCTTGTGTGGGTGAACGTCAATCAAACTTGCTTGTCTGCTTTGCTTATTTTCAACTAATTTATATAAACACTTCCAGTCTCCTGTTTGCTTGTGAATAACACTATAACACACGATTTGATTGTCTGCTATTGTAGAGTGAGTGATGTTTGCTTTCACTCTTGAAACACACAAACTCACACTGCTCTTAACGTCCTTCAGTTTTGGCAGAATGTCCAAGGTGAAGCCGTCGGCCTGCCCTCTAGAACGATTGCCTCCATTCATGAAGTTGCCAAAAGCAAGCACCAGGCCCAAAACCTGCAATACACATGTACCGCTCTGGAGAGCCTAGTACACACACGTACACACACGTGTACACACACACACACACACACACACACACACAGGTTAGAGAAGCAGAAACCAATGAGATGAAGACATCAAGGTGACAGACTGAGAAACAGAAAAGAAAATGAAAGAGGAAAAAGGCCAGTGGCTCACCTTGCATACTCTCTGAAGGATTTCTATTTTGCGGAGGATTGAGGTGATACATTCATGGAAAGTCGACTGAAACAGGATGCAGAACACCCGTTCTGAGAAGTTGGGGATTTGGGATAACTGGAATAGAAACCTGATGAAGGGACAAAATCAGTAGTCATAACATATCTATTTAATAAGACAGCTCCTTCCATGTAATAATTTGTATAGGCTTGGCTGATAGAAACTCACTGTTCAGGCTTGTCCAGTGGTTTGGCATCCTCCTTGTCTTTGGCTGATTTAATGTGATTTTTGATGCTCCCCATCTCATCATTTTGAGCTCTCTGTCAGATGAAAATTCAGGTTAAATTAAGTTGGAAATGTACTGAATAGGTACAATAAGAAGTTCTCACAGTTGACATAGGATTTTTTTAGACTAAAATCAAAACTAACAGAATTGTAAGATTAACTGCGCACTCTTTGATCAGGGCAATATCAGGAAGTGTAAACATTTGGCCCTCTATTCCAAAAATTGGTATTAGAGAACTTTATAAATTGATAGGACCCCGCAGTCTGACACAAAGCAACTAAAAGAGGCAGATACATTGATAGATGAACCTTCAGCCTGCTGATGAAGATCATGCAAATGATCTTGAGGTGTTACTGTTTTGTCCATTTCTGTTTGCAAGGTCAAGAATGAACTTTGAACCTCAACATTCATAAATAAAAAGTCCATTAAGTGCTCAGAAAAATGGAGCTTTAAACACCTGCAATTTGGTGAACTCCATCTTCCGATGTGTGATATTATCAAAAGCAAGAGCAACAACTAAACGGAGCTTGAGGTGAGTCTGTTTTGTCAGCTTTGTTCTCCAAGTTTTTATGTCGAAAAACTGTAGTTCAAGTGTAAAATAACTCTCAAACTTTCTACTTTAACTCAACTGTATACCAGCCTATACGTATAGTTTCAGAAATGCTAAAGAGTTGCCCTCAGCCAGATTACATTCCTGACTATTATCCTGCTGTCAGGCCCTGGACCACAGTTTTATACAAGGTGGTTTAAAAAAGGCAGACCAGAAATGCCCCTTCGTTTCACAAGAGGCAAAGACAATAGATGTTAATGTTTCTGACGCAGACGGGCAAAACAATAAAACCATCCCCAGGAGGAGAATGTAAACTCTCTCCCAGTCCCTCCAGAGCCCATAGACCCCCGAAGTCTGAGCAGTCTGGTCTCTCCCTCTGTTGCTCTCGATCTTTCTCTCTGGGGTTTGGCCTCAGCATGGATCCTTGGAAAACATCAAACACCAGCATCAAACGCACTGAGGGCCCGATTAGTATTCTACACACCGCTGCCTTCTGTCGACGAGGGCAAGCTCTCCTTCGCCTTCTCTCGAGATGTTTTCAAGTGTAAATATATTTAACACAAAGCAGATCCTTTTCAAAGGGCAGCAGCAGAGCCCAGCAGTGTTTGGTGTAATTGGGGACAAGTAGGCATTAGCGTGTGATCTTTGAATTGCTAGGGCATGTTGCAGTGGTTGTTAGCATGAGAAATACAGTCCCATGTGGAATATCAAATGCAAAGGAAAGTAGGATGATATTTGTGATGCCAGAATTCTAGTGGTAGCCAAGTGGTATTCATTAGCCAGGTTTCTAGTACAGGGCTAAACAGAGCCAGCCAGGGCTTAATCACTATTTATGTCAATCAATTTTCACTGAAACAACATTTATAAGATTCTCTATACATTGCTCTGCCAAAAAATAGGGTCCAAATGACAAATTATATCATGTAATAAACACGTAAAATATATTTAAACATCACAAGGCACTTGCCATGAGAAAAATGGAGTATGAGGTGATCATTTGTAGTGTAAAAGTTCATAGGAGGGACTACGGCTCTAACTGACCTCTATGACATTTAGCTACTGTCAGCTGAAAGGAGTCAGAACTTCAGACAACCAGTCTGGGTCCAGATAATGGCTTGTGATATTAGAGGGGAGGGAGCGGTGTCCCACTATCACTGTGACCCCTTTAATGGCAGTGGCTTATTGTTCAAAGAACTGGAGTGGCTATAATCCGCAGCTCATAGACTGAGCGACTCTGTCCCTGCCTGTGTGTGTTTCTGTCTCTGTGTGCATACAGTGTGTGCATATTTGCCAGGGTCCACATGTTTGTTTGTGAGCATGTTTGTGTGTGTGAGAGAAAAAGAGAGTGAGGGAGAGCAGTGTGTGATCTAGCTCCTAGCACAGTGAGTGAGGGTGTAACCATTTGAAGCCCCTCGCATTCCTCAAGACAGGCTGACTGTGCTGCCAACTGTGGTTTAGGGGGCTGGAGACCCACAGACAGGATGGAGTCTCGCAATACAAAAGAGAAACAATTTGGCTCCTCGACTCAATAACATAGCCTAAGGCCATAAGGGGGAGAAGGAGAGAGAGAGGGCTTGAAATCTTGGGGTGAGTGGAGAGGTTAGAAGACTTTTGATCCTCAGTTATGACACATTGGTTCATAACTACAGCTTGTCTCAAGCCTCAGTCTCATTCCCATGATCAACATTATTAATATGGCTCTCGTAGCCAAAGGTCTAGGCCTCTCCTGTGTAGTTGTGCCAAAAAGCAATTCACAGGAATTTCACAGCATCTTAAAACTGTATCACAGTTGAAATGTGGAAAACATGCCTGTTTTCATGTTCCATTATTTACTGACCTGACTTCGTAAGGGTCCTGAACCGTTTCCACTGGGTGGGGGAGACTTCCTATCAGTGAAGGTTGATGAATATGTATTTACTGTATACAAGGAGCCCTTCATAGCCAAAATGGAGACATATCGGGAAGTAGTGATGACAGCTCCATAATTCTTTTTATGCTAATATTATACGATATAATGTGGTCATTTCACTTGGCAAAGCTCAGTGCAGTCTCTCTTTTTAAACCACACCAGCACTTTCAAGAGGAGCTGTGTGATATAAATGCTGGGGTTTCTCAACTATCATTTCCTTTGCACAGGGGTATTACAAAAATGGAGTCAATCAGATCCAGTGTGAAGAAGAAACTTGTTTACTATGTAGAATTGTTGGTCCCCGTCCAGGCCAGCAGACAGACCTACACAAGACTGACTCCAAACAGCACACATACCAGTTCAGTTTGTGGCTGGCCTGTTTGTTTTGTTATCTAATGCACATTTCCTTTAGTTCACCCTTTCAAGTGGAACATGGAATAAGAAGTCCACATAGAAAAACCTGATCAAAGCCAAGTGGCATCTCTGATTGACAGTGAAAAAGACATTGTTTTGTTATAAACACATCTTACAATAATTTAATTAAAATGTTGACTTTTCCCACCTATACTGTATACAAAAGTTCAGCTTTTTATAATCTTGGAGAGGTATTTTTTGATGGATAGCCATTGGTGTTTTGTGGTTTGCCCTCAATGGAGCGCCAACTAAAACAACAGTAACAGCTGATGAATGATTTTTTGCCATTATGTTGATATCACAGCTTGTTTAGTCCTCTTAGGTTTCATTCTATAATAAAATGATTGCCTGTTATTCATATATGGCATGAAATGTGTAACTGTAAATCATTTTATTTTGTCACAAGCAAACTGTTCCAAAATAATAGTTTTACTGCAAGCCACAGAGGAAAAGTAAAAAAAAAAAAAAAGACTGCAAGGTTTTCCCAGCCTGTGTGCTGCAGTCAAGATCAGCCTGAGCTGTCAGTGGTGTTACTTTGTGTAATTATACTGGGTTTGTTGTTCAACACTGTGTATTTATATGATTTTGCATTGGCAGGAAAGTGGAGAAATGTATTTGAGTTTGGGATATTGTCTTTTCACTGGTCTATTGACTTTACTGAAACCATTGTCAACATGAGCCTTGATCATCCTCCCTTCAAAGTCAAAAATTTGCAAAGTTTTAAGATTTTTATTACCGTTGTAACCACAAAGACATGGCTCCTGTCCCAAGTAGTGATGCAGCATGTTATACTCACATTTTCATAAAGGGCTTGCAGAGTTTCCAGATCAACGACAGTGTTGTCCATATTTAGGACGGCTGTGAACAAAGGGAGAGGATGACATGGTTAATGTCAACACTAAAGAATGTCATGACACTTCTCTGTTAACTTCGAGGAACACCCTTAACAAGTCAGAAATCAAACCAGCACAAGCAGGCCTCAATTCATAACCTCATTATTATAATATTTTTCTTTGGCGGAGACAATTATCACAAACAGTGGCAGAATACCTTCTCAAATCTGAGTTTCCTGCTTTGTTGTGGCTGAAGGTTGCATGAAACAAGGGCAGAATTCCCCCTGCACGGCCCAAATAAGAGTGTCATGTGCCGTATGCTGTGAGTTACATATTTATCAGCTCTCATCACGATAGCATGCAAGGGGCCACAAACTAAAACATAAATACGGAGGTCTTAGAAATCTGTCAAAGGTACAAAGATCTGTGTTTGAACTTCTGTGTTTGAATTCCTGGTGTCGCCTTTTTGTCTCGGCGCGAGGACCTGGCGCCCGTGAGCATTAATCCTTTGAAAGTAAATGTTTAAAGACAAACAGAGCCCGGGGGTCTGCGGTGTTGAGGCTGAGGTGTTGCTGTGCGCACAATCACCCAGTGAAGTACTCGACACCTATATATGTATTTCACCATGCCATGGGTGTCCAAATTACTCACGTTGTTTTGATCTGCTGATTTGCTGTTGAGGTACAGGGGGAAAAGCTAGCGTCAGAAGGGATAAGGGAACGTGGGGCAATGTAGTCAGTGCCCAACTTTGCATCTTTTGCTTGGACATGGAACATGACTGGACTACTTATAAGCTTTTCACAAACATAAAGTTAAAAACTAAAATAAAGGAAGGAGGACCATGAGAGAAAAACTAAATTAGAGAAAGGACAAGCATCTGGAAAAAAGCCTCAAGTGACTGTTGTACTGATCCATCCAGTTCTCTCTCATGTTTTTAGCTTTGATATTTGCTTTCTGTCTCCTTATGTAATCCCATAGTCTTTTTCCATTTCTCCACTCTTGTGCCACTTTGGCAAATCTACTCCTTCTTTGCTAGTCTTTTGCTGTTGCTGTCACTCTCTAACCTCTTCACACTCTCTTCTCTTCCAAAGCCACCGCAGAAATAACTTCCTTCTCTCTGACTCTCGCTTTTTCTGTTTCTTGCACTCTTCTCTGGTAACCATTTGGTTTTCATTACAATCTGAACCAGAGACTGGCTGGCTGCTTTGATTGGAGACGGGTTTTAAAAGACATGGAAGAAAGCCGTATCATTGCTTTGACACAGACCTCTTGCGACCAAAAGCCAGACCCATCTGCCTGGGTATACCCCTATTACCACATTCAACCCCAGCATGGCGCCGGTAACCACCATCTAATACTGTGACTGGCGCTCCAAAGCCTCACAGGAAGCAGACACCCCACGGAAGTGTCCTATGAAACATGCAGAGTGTCGGCCAAGTCTGAGAACAAACAACAACAGCTGTGAGGAGAAGAAAAATGTGTTGACTTCTCACTGAGCAATTGGACCGTCATAAAACAGACACAATCTAAATCAATGATTCAGAAATTGTTTTTCTTCAAGTCAGAGATATCTAAGTGACAAAGGCTTTAGTCATTGTCTTCATTGTGGAATTAAGAGGAAATAAAACAATGATTCACTACACTGAAGGGGGCAATTATGAATAAATCTTTCTCTTTTGTAAACAAATTGTCCTTTGATTCTTAAATCATCTTAAACCTCTGACGGCATAAGGGAACATGAGATCCTTTCAGGAGTGGGAAAAGAATAGCATTGCTAATAAACAGTACACTCTTTTGGGTTTTGTTCTTGGTGTGAAATAATGACTTCTCTGGCTACAATTATTCATGCCTAATAATCAATCAATTAAAAGGGCATGACAAAGTAAATAAACACACTTTCGCGGTTTTCCAGGTCGTTATTTTGTTTGTGCAACGCAGTAGGCATCGCAGTGTTTTGGGAAATAATAAGCACAGAGTATTGAGAAGAACTTTAACAAACCACTAAGATATCTTCTCCCTGATCTTACTCTCCCTGATATACTTAAGTTTGCAATCAGCTCTAATTATGCACTATGTCCTAACATAGGAGATGAATGACAGTGCTGATGAGAGTGGCCCTTACTTGCCCTCCCCACTCTAACCTGAGATGGATGCACCAAAGACTGACATTAAGGCCAGAAACACAGAAGAGTGAAAATTCAGTCCACAAGATGCTTTGAAGATACTGTCGACAAAAACAACCCCCTACACGAGTAAATGATTATTGCTGCAAATATACAACATGTACCAGCCATTTTTCTGTGGTACACATTAACTTTGATGTAACTTACCAAGCTGCCATGTTTTAAGATAAAGATTTGAGGCTGAAATAAAGACTATACTGCGGGAGGGTTCCTTTGAATAGGATGAGGAGATGAGGAAGAGTGTTTAGACACAGGGATGAGGGAAGACTGGAGAGCAATCAGAGAGTAACTAAAACAGGAAGACAGTCCGTTCCCATCAACATCTCCTGAATGACTTCACTTTAACAAAGCCGTTTAGACAAGTTGGTGACAACTCATCAGAGAAAGACAGAGCTGTGGAGAAACATGATGTGCATGTTAGATGGGGAGAGATTATGCAAAATGAGAGCAAAGAAAAACAGAGGGGAGGAGAGTAACCCATAAAGGCAAAAGCATTTCAGATGGCTTGCAACATTATGACTTGTGATAAAGCTAACTACTAGAGGGGGTTTTAAGCTTTGGCAACAACTTCAGCAATAATCAATCTTACTCACTTTTCAGTAGACTAAGAACAAGATGTATTTTAAGAAGTAGGATAGCAGCACTAGAAAAAGTATGCTATAGTACATGTGAATTTTGTACAAAGAAATTGTAGGATTTAACACATTGTTCAGTGTATGTTTGCATGCTTTTAATGAAAAGTTTGTTGATATAGTTAGTGTCTCCGTTATAAACCTGGGGATGACTGCTTATTCTCTATAAATAGAGGAGGAGAAATGTATAAGAAATAAATGGGTAAACTAGTACTTAAATTTAGTACTAGAGTAGATATTTTTTGTGTATACTCACAGAAAGCACATCTGTGTTGTATTTGACATGAGATGTATTTTATGACCCACCAAAAAAGATAAGCAATTAATTAGTAAGTGTATTTAATTCAAAAGGATAAGATCGGCATCATTGTACTTTTCTCAACAAATCCCACGAAAAGACTGAAACCAAAAGTGTCTTAGTCTGTCTCTCAATACTATCCAACTGTTCCCATGTGGCTCTTAACCCAAAGCCTATTCATACTACAATACAATGACAAAAATCTTTAAAAACAAATCACAAATTTATAGTTTCAAATATGTTAACTTAGCTGGGCACTGTAGTTTTAACAAAAGTTTACTCAAGCAAGAGTAAATAGTGCATTGATTTTGGACTATTCTCATTTGCAGACTAACACACATTTGGTGCTCTAGTGAGTATTTTGTGCGGTAGGACGATGTACGTGGTTTGATTTAAAATTAACTACAGTGCCCATGTTCATGGTGATCTAGTGCAACAGTGTGGCTCACTTATGTGTTTGTAGTCATTTTTGGACAGTTACACTGAATGTCAGAACAAGATTAGACTTTTTATGTTTTGGAAATTATGATGTTGGAAATAATTAAATGAATATATTTTATTGGTATATCTACTGTACTTACCATTTTCCCCCAGGCTGACCATTACAGTGGTGCTGTTAATACCATTGATCTACCGTTATGGAGGCCAAATTACACATTCAACAGTGTGCAAACACACTACACGGATTTCACCATTGTGTCATTTTACTGTAATTTTTTTCACAATATCTTCTCAAAAGAGACATAACTCTTTAGCAGATAGTTAAACACTTACCATTCTGGATGTCCTTCATATCAAGATGAATGCTGGACATCAGAATACCCACAGCCTGCGAACGCTTGTTGCTCAAAAGCTTCACCACCTAAACGTTGACGAGACAGAGATGTGAGCATTAAGGTTATACAAGAGCAGAGCGAACAGGGATGTTAATACTCCATATACCACAACCACATACACAAACACAACACACACACACACACACACACACACACACACACAGGCAGACAAAACATTTAATAATTGACAGGAAACAAAAGACAGGAACATCACTCCCTTTAGTCTTTCATTCTGTGGGAGGAAAACTATTTACCCGCAGACATTAGGAAAATTACAATGTTGTCTGGCTGATGATGATTAACAATTTTTTCCTTTTCCACCAATTCTCCACATCTATCATCTTTCAGTCATGCAATTAAAAACGTACAGATCATTTAGACAACAAGAGGCTTATTTGCTAAGCATAGCATGATCACATGGATTCAGGTCCTACCACTGATTAAACATACAGAGAATCTGCATGGTTTCGTTTATATTATCTTATATGGCCTTGCACAATATAAGGATATTTTTAGAAAGGGAAAAATAATATGTCAAAACTGATAACTTGTAGTCAAAACTGCTGTATCCCAAGATCAAAACAGCTCCAAAGAATGAGATATTAAAAAAAGTTGGCTGAATAATAATGGCTTCCACTTGTCAAACAGCCAGGAGTTGAATATCAAGCCATTGTTGTTATTAAGCATGAAAAACAGCATCCAAGGGGGCCATTATGGACCACAACTCATCCAAGTGAGCAGAAGTGTGCGTTGGGTAGCAAAGTGGTGAAAGGACAGGACAGGAAACCCGTAGCCTACTGTGATCCAGACAGAACGCTTCCATCTAAACCAGATCACAAAGACCACAGACCTCTCAAAAACACACAGGAAGTTATATCACCAGGCCCCAACTGTCTCCGTTTTCCCGGCTCAACCACAGCTTCAGGGGACAGGCTGCTTGAGATATGATGCCCAGTGGCTTCCACTGTGAGCCTGTGGTAGCTAGTGTAGGGCAGCTGCACAATGGCAGTAAGATAATAAGTTATTAGTCATGTTTTATCAGCTGACTTGACTCACCCATATGTACAAACAGATTACAGTCGTATAAGATGGAGTTCAGTGGTTTATTTCCTAGCAGAACTGCCTGATTTTACAGATAATTTTTAAATTTAAAATAAAAATCCTTGCAGTGTATCAGTAGTATTATTTTGTAATGGAACACAGCTGGATTCATGAACCTCTATAGTTATTGAAATTATTTTCGTGACATTTTAAATAAGCCTTTCAGGATAACAAAATAACCTTGAAAATTTCATCTAATACAGTGTTTTTCAACAGTCTCGTGAGAACCATGTGTTCAAGGTTTTGGTTTAAAGAAATCCTTTAAGTCACATTAATTATATGTCGATCGTTTGATCCATTTATCATTTCAGGGTTGGCCAATATGGACTTTCATCAAGCTCATACAGCTCCGAATCACATGTGAGAAACAAATCCCTGAGGTACAACTTGTTCTCTTGAAAGAAGCTGAAAGAGACCTGAAACTCAAAGAGCATTTGAGTTTTTGAGTTGTATAAGGAGTAATTGTTCATTTTCATCTCATCTTTGTCATTTAACTTTGAGATCAAGCACTGAGTTGAACTAAAACTAAATCAATATCAGAGTTACCATTCAAACAGCAATATATTTAAAAATATTACTGTCATCCATTCATCACATTAAATTTAACATTGAATTAACTTTCATGAAACTGCAACAGACTTCTAAAGATATTTTAAATATATCTTATCCTCTAACATTGGAGGGACTGTGGAAATCAGACAACAGTGAGTATTGAAGTTATTAATAAAAATCTGTTAAGATATTCAGAGACAAAAATATAACAACATTACTGAGGCTGAGATGAGGGTCCTTAGTACCTAACATTTTGAAACTGTCATTTAGGGTTGAAATGATTATGTAAATGGTAAATGGATTATCACCTTTCTACTTTATTGGATAAAGTGCTTTACGATTTTTGCCTCTCATTCACCCATTCACATGCACACACACAAAAACCAATGGCGGCGGAGCTGCCATGCATCACTGACGAAGGCTGGCCCGACCATCAGGGGTTCAGGAAGAGCTAGGGATCAAACCACCATCCCTGCAGTTGGTGGACCCGCTATACCTCCTAAGCCACAGCCACCCCATTAGATGATTGACAGAAAATTAATCTGCAACTGCTTTGATAATCAGTTAATTGCTTACATAAGTTTTTTTAAGTAAAAAAGTGAAAAACATCACCCAAGTTTCAGCTTCTCAGTTGTGAAGATTTGCAGCTTTGCCTTGTTTATTGTGATTGTAAATTGAATATCTTGGGTTTTGGACTGATTAATTAAGAAAATAATCAGCAGAATAATCATTGATTAAAATAATAGTTAGTTGCAGCCCTTCTGTCATTCACATCCTCCCTTAAACTGCTTATAAGAAATCTTGGGGGATAGAAAACATTAACCCTTGAGGAGGCTGTGAGCATTGGCATTCACTTGATCAGAAGTGAAAACACACTTGGCATCTCCAAAATCAAGCACCAGTCAAAACGCTGCTGGACTGACCCTGAGTGCCATGAAACAAAAGCCCCAAATCTTCATTCTTGAACATATATGTACACCACATACTGTAATCCAGCAGCATAGTCACTGTGTCACTACGTCTCCATATATAAAGGGCAGCATAAAAGAGAGCCCAGACCTCTGTGCAGATAGACAGCAGGGTGAACACTTGACACGGACATCTTAAACTTATGTCAGCAGAGGCCTTTAAACTGGCCGAGCACTGACGTCAAAGCTGCTCTCTAGTGGTAGTTCTGGAAAGGAAGCTTGTCCCCTCTCATCAGTAAAACAGTTGAACTCATAGCACACAGGGGGATGGGATAGCTCAAGATCAATTGTCTTGAGGCTTGGGGCTGGTCTTCATGAGCTTGAAATGTGTGTTTTTATTTGCTCATTATTGGCCTCAATATCCTCGGCATCATTGTTGTGTTTGAGAACATCCACAGCAGCATCATGCAGTGATGACCAAGAGAATTCAGCCTACACCCATCTCAATTTGTCTCTTGTCTCTTACAATTTAGCAACAAAACCACAACACGAGCCGCTTCATGATGTGGTAGCTGACTTATTCAGAGCTCCATCAATCAGAGAATTCTGTTTAATAGAGAGGAGGGCATTCTGGTTGTTCCCTGTCTCCCAGTGCTGTGTCATCTTCTAAATCAAACCAAAAGCGCTACTGTACATCTATGCTTGCAGGGGTACTGCTGCTCTGTGAATGACCTCTATTGTGTCTCTTTGGTGTCATAGAAACCATCTGACAGCTCCTGCAATGACAACACACTTGCTGACAGCTATTTTTAAGGTGCATTTGAAAAGGAATTCCTGTGCGAAAGTGTGATTTTCTTGTGATGGGCAAACTCGCTTAGCTTATCTAATTTTTCCCTTTGCTGTTTACCTGTGTGCTCTATTGGATGAAAGCTGCAAGTTTTCCCCCCTGATTGGGGTGGTAAAACTTCTATATGCTGTGTGTTTAGCTTCAATCTACTTAAATTACAGCAACTGCATTATTGCTATACATTACATACAGAAGAATATGAGTCAAAGTTTGCATGAAAAGAGTGGCCTAGCATCATATGAGTGCTCCAATAGGATGTATAGTAAATATAGGATGATGGTGCAATGAATTACTGGAATTGTAGAAATTCTTCTTTAATTTTAAGTGAATAAAAGGATCAATATACTTTATTCAGACATTATCCTCCTATGTGTAGGATTTAACACAAACAAACAAGACTGCATCGATTTTCACCAGTATTGTCTCAATTTAATGCAAACAAAAACTCATAAAATAGGAATAATTTGAAAGATTTTATAATAGAAAAACCTATACATCGGGGCTTAGCTAACTACTGCAGTTACCAAGTCCTGGTACATGCATGTTCCTCATAAAAACATACTGCTGGTGATGTACAAGCGCATGCTGCATTTTTATCACAGATTGAAGATCACATAGTTCTGCTAAGCACTGAGCATTGCAAAAACTGTTACACTCAAGTGAACACATGAACAGACAAAAACAATAGATGCATAGAGGCTGGGGAAAACTCATCACATATCAGATTTATAGTTTTGGTTTTTTTGTCTTTCTGACAGACTTGTGTATTTGTTTTTATCTACCTTGTCAGTCATTGGCTATCGTTTTTCCACATTCCTCAAAAGCATCAGAGGTGTGACGTTTTCCACCAGGTGGTCATGTAGCTGTCTTGCTGAAAGTGGCACCCCAGTGACTAATAATCCTTGGGGACTTTTATGAGATGGCAACCCAAGTGTGAGACAGTTGACAGGCCCCCGTCATCTTAGTTTAAAGTCCACTGGGCTGCAAATTTATATTAAATCCTTGACGAATATTAAAATCCAGAGGCAAAAGAAATGCCAAAATTGGCCCAGGGAATTCAGAAATTTTGAAAAAAAATGATGTTACATGGAATCAGAAACCACTCAATTACTGTAGACCTAGATTTCCTATTCTTATTAGATGTTAGGGGAATGTTTAACCACTGTTCCTGAGTCAGTCTTTCATTCAACGGGAAACTTTTTTGGAAGTGGTTTCATATTTTGGCGTTCAGTTTCAATTCATCACCTCCCATTAACCAAGAAAATTTCCCACCAATGTCCATGCCTGAGACCTACATTTCATCTCGGCAAACACTTTCAGGTGATCCTATTGGGTCTCAATTAGATGGAAGAAGTTCTTCCCTGGTGCAACATTATTTGTGATTTAGACACATAATTTAGCCGAACAGTAGATTAACATAGAAATCTTGACTAGAACAGCTTTAAATTGTAGATCAAATATTTCATCGCTTGCAGATTGATGGGGTGACATAAATGGCATTCGGGAAGGAAACAGTCTGACTATTAAACTAAGTCATACAGAAAGCACAATGGGAGGAACCACATCACGAAATACAGCTCCCAGGCTTCCCTGCCCCCTTGCCTCTCTCTCTCTCTCTCTTTCTCTCTCTCTCTCAACAGTCATCGTACCGTCGTGAGGTTTCCTCACCGCACGCAAGACATTGGCTCAGTGCCACTGGATGGTCACGGGGGAGTCGGGTGGGAGCCAGAGCTCACACCACATAATAACTGTCTGGCTGTAGCAGTTCCTCCTGTCACTCACAGCAACTCAGTGAGCGACAGAGTGGAGAAATGGAAAGAAATGGGGCATCAGAGGAGTGAGAGTGAAGATAGGGGTTCTGAAGAGTGCCATATTTGGTGACCCCAGGGGATATGCAAACACACACACACACACACACACACACACACACACACACACACACACACACTTGTATCCGCAAACAAATCAGCAACAAAACCATAAAACAAACCTGCTTGGCCTTGGACTTGCTGATTGTGTCTGAAATTGGCTTTTTCTTTTCCTTAACAGCACTTTTGGAGAAGAGTTCCACGAATTCTTCAAAGTTCACACTTGGTTCATCGATTTTCTCCCACACCAGTGAGTCACTTTGTCTAGAGATAGGTGGAAAGAGGAATAATTCACAGTGTAAATATGTAAGCTATAATCAGTCATGTATTATTTGAAAAAGTACAGTGAAGTATACTTTTATGGTGTAATTCATATTATTATTGCACCACAGGGCATTTTTGACATTTCTCGATTGTCTGACACTTTTTTAAAGTACTCGTTTGTCATCTTTTGCAGAGGAAAAATCCAAAAGTAACACACTTGACAATTCTGTCAGATAGCAAATTAAATTTAGAATTCAGTAAATCAAGTAGCCTATTTCTAGATGTTTATTCAACTACAATTTTCCAAGCCTTATTAAGGAAAGAAAACCTGGTTCAAGTCAACTCACTGCTGACCACAGTGCCTGGACTGCATCACTTTCATTTTCCACAAGGTTAGCATCTCTATTGCCGTCACAGCATGTGGCCGATCTTTATCTTAAGTGGACACGTTTCCTCTCAATTCTCTACTGTTCAGAGAATACCTTTGTGCAAATGATCCATATCTATCTTCACTTTATTCAGCATATCCTTACTTTTTAGCATGCAGCTGTATGCGTGTCCAGTAGAGTGGCTTCATTGGCTTGGGGGGCTCTATCACAGCCTTGGCAGGGGCAGCTTCCTGGGCCATCATGGAGGGCATGAGGCCTGGCGGTGGTGGAGGCCCAAACCCTGGGGGTGGCGGTGGAGGAGGGGGGCCCATTCCGGGTGGCGGGGGTGGGGGAGGAGGGCCCATGCCCGGCGGTGGAGGAGGTGGGGGTGGAGGTCCAAAACCAGGTGGGGGAGGAGGGGGAGGAGGAGGTGGTGGACAAGGTCCAACCCCAGGTAAGGGCGGGGGAGGTGGTGGTGGAGGAGGAGCGGCACCTCCTGGTAAAGGTGGTGCTGGTGGTGGTGGAGGTGGGGGCGGGGGAGCTGGATGGGTGCTGGTCTGCTGCTTCTGCTGGCATACGCAGACAAAGTGCTCTGTAGATTTGGATGACACAGAGGACGACACGCTGTCTGATCCTCTGTTGAAAGGCACGTCAAACTTAAACCCCTCCTCCACAGGCGAGGTCTGGACAGACACCTCCTGGCTCATCTTTCCCAATCTTCCTCCTCTCATCTGTGAGGCCTTTTGCTGGGCAGCACCCAGAGCTCCCATATTATCCCCGCTGCCCTTTGCCAAAGAGGCCTGCTGGCTCTGCAACACAGCAATCTTAATCCGCAGGTCATCGATGGTCCTCTCCAGCTGAGGGATGAGACAGCTTTCATCCTCTGAGGACGACTGTCCTGACTTCAACCTGCTGGTTTCTGTCTGTCGGCAAACAAACAAAAAGATTTTAACTCGACATGCAAATATAACATAAGGGTATATAAAAGCAGGTAGTCAAGCTTATTTTGCACTCTAAATGTTGAGAAGCAGACAGAAAAATTTGCTGGCAAGTCTTGGACACATTATCCTTCAATAAATTACACTTTATAAACAGTAAAAACACCCACAACTGAGAGAGCTTAGTGACAAGGCTATGAGCTAAAGAAGGGTCAAGAAAGTCCATTATGTCTAGACTCCGTCAGACCTCTGGCTCCAGACTGGTTAGAGCAGGGATGAGGGGATACCGAGAGATTTGACCCCAGAGACAGAGAGTCTCGTCGGGCCTCACATGGGGAGGGTCTGTGTCTGCTAGTACACATTCCCAAGTTGTGGTCACATCATTGAATGTTACAGAGAATGTTCAGTTAGTATGGCCTTCCTAATTTATTAGTTCTTCTGGGAAACAGGGAGGCTCACTGTGGTAATCTAACAAGTCTTTCAAGGTAAGTCTGACCTCTGGTGGGCAAAGAACAAATTACAGTTAAGGCTTATCCAGAGCAACTAATGAGCACAGAAGGCGGAGATTTACTGTGTCTGTCAACATGTAGACAGGCCACACGGGTAGTGCCATTTTGAATTTCATATCAAGATATAATAAGCATTAAATAAAAACCTTATCAATAGCGTCCTTCACAATGTACCCTGAGCGTTAATCCTGTAAGGACAAAATGTACTTATTTTATAGTAACAAAAAAAACTTTTCTGTTGTCAGGCTTAGGAAGGAGGAAGAGGAAGAGCATCTAGATCTGAAATTCTGTGTATGTGGAGCACTTTATTGTTTGCTGGAATCTACACAGTATTTTGTTGGTGTATTTGTATGTTTCAGGTGTTTGTGTACCCTATTGAAATGATCAATCATTTTTAAAGCTGAATGAAAGAAATGTGAGTCTCCTGATACAAAAAGCATTCACAGTAGCACTTTCCAATGAATATATCTGTCAGTAAGTGGTTCTTGCAGAAATATGTATGTACAATATGTAATGGTACTCTGTATATCATTCAACACATAATTTGGTTTTGCAGAGTAACAGTTTTGGATCTGTGTGTGTTTAATTTGTGTTGAGTTTATAAAGTTAAAAATTAATGGTACATATAAGCATAAAAAGCATTAAATAAAAGTGACAAGTCAAAGCCAAAACATTTGCTTATTGATTACATTTATGTAGTTTCCAAAAGTAAGATAACTTCTGATGTTAGTAGTGAAACAAAATCAGTAAAACTGCCCTGAAATGCTGCACAGTACCAGTCAAAATAAGAATTGTGTACACACAGGGCAAACATACTGTAAAATATTTATACATGCAGGTTAAATGTAACCAACCGGAGAGTGTAGCACTCCTGCTGTCTTGGCTGATTGATGCAAAGGAGATCTCAAGCTTTGTACTCTGCCTGTAGTTCGCACCGCATAGACTTCCCACAGGTGGGAAGACACTGGCAAGCCAACAGATGTCCAGGTGTACAGCTGCTCCTCCTGCACAGAGTTTACAAGTGCATATAAATGAGATCAAAACCATGGTTAAATGCCTGTGATTAATAGGTTAATAACATCCACCAATGATCTGAGGCAAGGGGTAGCTCTTTCCGCAAGCTTCAAGTGTGGAAACACTGGAGGATAATAAGCAGTAGGAGCTGAACCATACATTTTTTCCCCTTTGCATAGTCAATGCAGCAATCGGTCCTAAAAATTGAGACTGTAAAGCTAATTATGAATCTCTAGCTTCTTGTCTCAAAGCATCATGGTGTTTATACAAGTTAAAGGTACAGTAATTAATGAGTACTAGTGGGCTGGCTTTCAAAGTAAACTGTCCTGCTGGTGTTTGATTTTGCAACAAAATCTCCCCTGTTCCATTATGAAACATGTTGTCTTCACTTGACATTACTAAATGATCTAGGGTTACTGTCCGACCTCATTTACCAAGGGCTGTGCGTCAATGGTAAGAGATAAAAACTTAGTCTAAGGGCACATTGAAAGAATTATTCTTGCATTCTTACTCCCCCTCTTTCTTCAAACAGTCTACTTTATAATCACTTTGACATTTGTATGCAATACGGCCTTAAAGATGCCTCAACATGTGACCACAATGCATCTTTGGCAGCTTCTTGATGTTACGGTTACGTGTCAAAAAAAAGGCACTATACTATAATTACAGCTGCAGGTACTGTATGTGAGTGTGTGTGAGTCTAATTATAATCTGAGAATCAGTGCACTTGTGTTTGTATATTCATATTATGTTAAAGTACTTATTCGAAAAGACTCTGCAGACCATATCAGACACTACAGCTAGAGCGTGCTCTACAGCAGATTCATTTTCAAATCAAAGCAGAGCTTGGGTTGTCCCTCATGTTATCCTAAATGCTTGGGTGCTTTCCATCTTCCCAAAGCAAGTAATTTATTGCTAGGAAACTAGCATGGTGAGCTTAATGCCATATAGTGATGAACTACATGCTAATATGTTTCAGTGTAAAATAAATCATCAAACACTAAGACTACAGGAATCTGTTTAATTTGTGTAAACTGAGTGCGTCTGTGAATCATTTGTGAGCATAATTTCTACTCTTTCTGAGATTTGGGCCTTATATTTCCCAGTCAGACATGAACTACATAGATGTTTGATACTGAGTGTTGCTCTCAGGACAAAACCCATTAGCTGGATCCTGGAAACCTAACCTACAGCAAGAAACAAACAAACAAACAAACACATACATCTGTTAAGTCACTTTTGGGGTATTTACACAGACTTACATTAATTTCCTGGAGACTTACCCTAACCATAACCACTGACCCAAAAATCAGCGTTTTACCAATTGGGAACATGGCTTTTGTCCCCAACTGTACAAGCCGTTCCCAAATCAACTGGTCTTAAGTCTGGTGTGTGTCCCTGAAAGTGACTTAAGTCATAAACAGTTGTGTCCTAACCTTAAACATAACCACTACTTGCCTAACCCTAACCCTCACCCCAGCTTTAACATAATCCTAAACTTACCTTAACTTTAAACCAAGGTTCAACAATAAAATTAATAATTTAGGTTAAGGGGTCTTACTTTTTGTTTTTTGTCCCCATAAGGGAGGCAGGTCCCCACAACATGACTGTGTAAACAGATTTATGTCCTGACAACATGAGGAATACCTGGACCACAAACACAGGATACAAAGCATGCCAGATTGATGTAAGCCCATGCCACTCATTAGTATTTATCCACTCAGCAATGTTTTGCCAAGTATTAAAAGGGATGACACTTGATTTATACACAGTTCTAAGATACTCATCCTCCCCAAACCCCACTTCTGGACTCAATGAAGCTGATGGAGTATTTAATTTCAGGCAGTATGCAGAACAAGAAACCAAGCCCTGTACATTTGTTCTCTCCAGCAAAATACAGTAATGAAACTGGATACAATGCCATATTAAGGTAGCAAAGTGGAGGACAAATAGGAGATGAGAGGAAAGGATGGAAATAAAAGGAAAGGGAGAGCACAGAGATGATGCAGTAAGTGATTAATTTTAAGATGGAATTTAACTGTAAAAGGAAAAGTGTATAAAAAGGGTGAGATATTAAAGTGGAGAGGTTGCAGTGAAGCAAAGACATACTGTGTTGATCTCAAACTATTTATTTTAGAGGAGAGATTAACTGTAAGATAGAAAGCAATAATAATGAGATGTGCACTCGATATGACAACAGCAAAGGTTATTCTTGGTCAAGCTGAATAATGCAGGACTCCAGGCCAAGCCCTAGACTGAAGAAGGCAGAGACCGGGGACAGAAAAAAAAGAAAAACACAGTGGCCAGGAGTTTCTGTACCATCCTGACATGGTGAGCTTTTTGCTGGGGAAGAGCAGCCTGAGCCCAAGGCACGTGGAATTGTTACATAACATGGTCAGCAGATGGTCTACGCAAGCACAGATGTGTATGTGTGCTTTTGTGTGTGTGACTGAGTGAGTGTCAGAGGGACTACTATTAATCCAGCCATGCGAGGAAATGCCTGAACATGTATGGGTGTCTCAGGCAGTCTATTCATGCAGCTATGGACCATTGGCAAAGTTGTACATAAAAACAAACTACATTTGTGGCCTATTGAGACAAGTAGAGAATACTCTACAAATACAATAGTACTTGAGAGATTTATATTTATGTGACAAAAAGTAGTTTAGAGCATGCATGTTCTGGTGAGTAATACCTTTCTTTTGTCTTTGTGTGCGTGTGTGTGTGTATTTGTTTGTATTAGTCTATGCATATATGTAAGCTAAGCATACTGTATGTGCACGTACACTATACCTCCACATCTGTGGGGGAGGTACATTATGCAGCTAGAGACCAACACTAATCTCTTCACATTCTTTAGTACTCAACAGACAAAATAAGAAGACTAAGAGTCTAGAGCCATGCTAGTGATTATGTTAGACTGTGGCACAGCAGTGCATTGAACCAAATGCTAACATCTGTATGCTAAACTGCTAACAAACACAATGCTAACATGCTAATGTTTAGCAGGTACACTGTTTAGCATGTTCACCATCTGAGTTCAGCCTGTTAACATGCCAACATCTGCCCATTAGCACAAAACACAAAGTACAGCTGAGGTTGATGGGAATGCCATTAGTTTTGCAGATATTTATTGAAAATTCAAATTTTGACCTGATGATGGTACTAGATGAGAAATCAGGGGATTATAAAGTGATTACAATCCCTCTCATGGGGAACATGCTGCTGATAATGTGGCTCATACAGTCTGTAGTGTGACTATAAATAACAATTATCACAAAAGAAATAACTAAGTTTGTTTTGATGCCTCCCAATGAAGTAAGACAACTCATTTCATTGTCTTTTCCTCTCTGAGACATAAAGACAGATATACTGTGCACATACTTAGTAGGCATACACATGCACACTAAACAGGATTTAACATTCACACACATTGCAAGTAGTGTAGTCCCAATTAATGTATAGTACAATCATTTGTCTGAATTTTGTCTGAAAGTTAGACTTTCATCCCCCCAACCAGTTCTGTTGGATAGATTCAGCTACAAGGACACTTGATAAAAATGGCCCTGACAGTGGCTGTGGTGAACACTGCAGGGGACTGTGATAACACATGCACAAGAGATTAAGTCTGAGCATAGCATTGGAATGGAGAATTAAAGATTCATGAAATCAGCATTCATATGGTCAGCCAAACTACATGCTCCATTGCTCTTTACTTGATGAAATATCTCTGGGATGAATCACAGTAGCAGTAAATATAGAAACAGAGATTGGATACGCTTTGCACAGCATTATATACATACAGTAAGTGGTTGACTGTTATTCACTTTGAACTACACTCTCAGACAGAGCATTTGATCTATAGGGATATACTCTCCTCTTTTGTCTACTAACCAATGTCTTTGCTACCTTCGGGCAATGAACTGGTATAAAAAGGTACTGCGAGAAATCACTTTGTCTTTGTTTGTTTGCCCTCAGGATAATAACTAAAAATATGCATTATAATTGGGTTAAGTGTTGATAGCCATTCAAAGAATTAAATTTTGACCTTAATGTTTTTAAAAGACTGAAATACATCCCCCCAGGTTGCATAAAAATCAATCCTGTCTGAGAAAATAACATCTACTTGCTCCTATTACAAAAACCTCAAAGTGAGATCAGCTTTGGGCCAAGCTGATGCCAGGTCATGTCTTTTTTTTTTTTTAAATAAGTGAGATGGCACATAGTGGAAAGAAAGGCCTTACATTAAAGACTGAGACAGTGCTGTCACCATGGAGCTTTCCAGTGCTGTCGCTGAAGGGGTGCAGCAGACCCTGGACCAACATTCGGTGACACAATTCCTTCGCCTCCTCTTCTGTAGACCCATCTCCATGATGCATACACAGCTTGTCCAACAGAGTGCGACCTGAGAACAGAAGAAAGTGCAAGAATGGGTTCCATTATTGCTCCATTTATGTACAGAGAAGGATGTTCAGATACATTTGAATCCATTTGGGACTTACTATTTTCATATTACGTATTTTTAGATATAATTAATATGGAGTGGTGAGCAAAAGTGTTCAAGAAAACACCTCATGTTTATCCAACCAAAGATAAACATGAGGTAAGATAAACTCTCAGTTTCAGATGTGATAATTAAACACCTACACATGCAAACTCCACTCACACCATTTACACTGTCTGTGACTGCATAGATGGTGTTAATTGTGCAGCTTGAGATATCCTAGATACTGCAGAAAATTAATAAACACTAAATGACTACAAGATACAAGTTGCCACACAGTACATCTCATAATCATTTTCTGTTTTTATACTATTATTTAGGATTTAATATATTGATAGATGAATATGGTATGGTTAGAAAACACAAATGGTTATAGGCATTTCAAATTCTACATTTGAACATAATAAGTGAAGTAGAGTTTCTTTGTCTTGGTAGAGAGCAAACAAAGAATAAAGACTTTCTATTATAGAGTGAGAATGAAAACTATGAAGGAATATTTGTCATAATCTCTTACTCCCTGAGCAGGTTTGGATCCCCAATAAGGACGAATCCTGATTTTTGGTGGTGACAGAAGCAAAAGTAATCATTAGGGGGTTGGAAAAATATTGACATTGTGACAGCAGCTGGAACATGAAGCTGAAACAGAGGCTGTGGAGCCTGAAAGAAAACATAACTCTATTATTTATTTAGTCCAAGGCTGACACATTTTGCAGTGAGTTGTTAACGTTGTTAGACAGACTTGATTTTTTTTTACGAACCATGTGATTCAGGGGACAGCACCAGATAAATTAATGAAGTCCTATGACTCATGGCCCTGTGGACATTGATTTTAGCATGTTGGGGTTGTGTTTGACAAACAATCATAAATGGTAATGCTGGAAATTGATTTTTCATAAATTGTGTGACATAATTTTCAGGAACAATCATCAAGGCACAGACTGACAATTAAACTCTTAACACTTGATTCAGATCCAGAGTCAAATCAGTTTAATCCAGAATTTGTTTTATTAATCTCAGGGAATATGTATCCAGTTGATGACAGTTCAATTATCTTTTTCTCTACTCCTCCTCTCTCCTTTCTGTTTTCCCACTGCTTCCTAAAGGCCGCATGTGACCTGGAAAACTCGCTGAACTGATCAGTATCACATGTACTGTTGAATGAGTGAGTGACTTGAGTGCTGAAATAACCAGTCTTAGTGAATAAAAACAGGACAGCATATGTGCTTCAGTTAAGAAATACCTCCTAGGCCAATTGTTGCTGTTAATGGGGATTCGAGATACAATGTACCTCTGCTGTTTAGCTGCAATAAATTCACCTGACGAAATGGAAACGGATCTCATATCATGACTCATTTTTGTCATGCAGATAAACTGTCAGTTGGGTTTAGCATCCACAAGTGTGCACTTTGTGTGCGTGTGTGTTTTTGTTTCTAAGCCAGTGGAATCAGAGAATTGCATCGCCGTGGGTGGGTGACAGTGTTGTCATTCGGTTCTCTGATTTATGAGCACAGGCAGACAGTGTAGAGCAGCTGAGCTCTTGAAAGGCACCACAACAGAAAGGAGGACAAAGTGGCATTGTTTCAGTAGAAGGAGGCACTTTTTTCTGAAAACACACTCTCAATAGAGAACCTCTACTGTTCATCTTGGTTTTCATGAGCTATTGTACTTTTAATTTATAACTTAAGTATTCCCACTGTGATCATTTGTATAATGTGATAATTTGTAAGTCATTAGAATTTAAATCACTGTGCAATTACCATAAACATTTCACAATACCATTACATAATAACCTAATCTCACATGGAGATGGAGCTTGGAGCCAAACAAATAGAAGTCACATCTGGCCCATTGGGGAATCCCTGCAACAATAGGAATTAATGATAAACTAACTAAAATATTTTAATGGTTGGATTCCTTGTTTTCCCCTGATATGCTGCTTGATCAGGAGAAGGCTGCCTCTGAAAGAACAGAGGGGTCAATATGACTTTAAAAACAAAGTAAAAGTATGATTCAGTTACTGAGAGGTGCAACTTCCACATGGCCCACTACATTAAAGCCTGGTGATGTTCCATTTTTTAATTTTTTTTTTTTACTTTCAACAAATCCCATGAAAAGACCAAAACCATCTACGTATTCATCCTATTAAAAAGTGTTGTTTCTATAAAGCCTGATACTGTGTGTATTCCTCTGTGCCATCAACCTCCATTGTTGTCAAAAACAATGAAAAACATCATGAGCCACACATGCTTCTTCATATGAACATGGGCACTGTTTATTTTGAGTCAATTTCACATATACTGTCCTGCTGCTGTAAATGGTCACTAGTGAACCAAATCCGCAACTGAAAATAGTTCCCAACAAATGCACTGGTTGGTTCTATCAGGAATGTTGGCTTTGAGTGTCCAGCTCTTTAAGGAATTTACTAAGGTATTATTAAATGTATTTAAATTAATGCCAAAACAAAAGTATAATATGCGCTTTTCCTTACAGTATTTAAAGAGGTTTGTCCCATATTGTAGGTCTGTGAGGTAAATCGGCCAGATGTCTTCAGTCAGAAAGACCATTTTACTCTAATCCTTTCTTTGCTGCCTCATCATTCATTACTTCCTCTGAGACAGACCTCCTGACTCCATTCATATTTTCCCTCATCCCTGTATTATCCACTTCAAAATTCAAGAGGCTACTCCATTCTGGTTTAGCAGTCAAGGAGCCCAAAAATACCTCGTGCTCTCTCTTCCCTAAACATTACTAATCACTCCAGTCTTTATTAACCAAATTAGCTGCACCTGTAGTTCATAGAGTTGATACCATCTTAAAGTTGATACCAACATCTAACCACTACTATTGGCATCAAATCAATCAAGAATCAATGCAATGATGGCCAAGATGAGAAGTTAGGTTGCTAATAGATTATGGGGTTATTTTCCATAATCATGCATTGCCCAAAGTGTGAGTCTACACCAAAAATCGAGTCTGTTTTATTAATAGCACTTTATATGTCTGATTGAACTTCATTTGTTTAGTCAGTTTAGTCACCTGTTTCATATGTGACTCACCAGAGAAGACATCCAGGTAGGGTGCTGTAGTACTGGAGGTCCGCCGTCCTAAATGTGCTCTCCTGGAGCCCAGTGTCCAGTAAGTCCCTTCTGTGTGACCCTTCTCTGGTGTCTCCTGCTCTGGAAATTTGCCCCCCCTTTCCTGCCTTCCTCTCAGCTCATCCAGCTCTGTGGACCAGTCTGCAGACGCACTGAGGGGCCCAGCAATGGAGCAGGACCTCTGCTTGCGTCTCCTAAACCCCTGGGCCCCACTTGATCCCACTGAAGCAGCAATGGCATCCGTTTTCCTTGGCACATTGGGGCTGGTAATGGGGGATCCAATTGGAGAGGTGAGCTGCCTGGTGGTGGTCTTAACATAGGAGGGGTGGACTGGAGGGTAGAGTTTGACAGTAGAGGGGGAGGTAGAGGATGTTTGTCTAGGCTGAGAAACAGACGGGCTGTCTGATGTTAGCTGGCTAATAGACAGACTGCTCTTCCTCCTTTTCAGGGACAGGAAGTCCCATCTCCTAGTTTCCTCAACCTCCTCCCTCTCCATAGACAGGTCCATGCTGCTCACACTCTTGTGAGCTCCCATTGGCCCTGCACCTGCCCCGGTGGCGTCCAAGCGGACACATGGCACACACGTAATTTTGCCCTGTGCAGCCAGATTACCTTGACTAAGCTGTGGGTGCAGAAACGGGCTGTCCAGGTCATCCTCAGCACTCTCATAGGAGGTGGTGGTGGCTGTAGTGTCAGGGAAGCTATACGTACTGTTGGTCTTTGGGAAAAGGCTGCCACTGCTTCTCTCTGTGTCTGGGGCTGAAGATGGTGGACCACTCTCACTCGGGGACCCAGGACCAGATGAATTTCTTGATATGGGTATGACACGGCTTTCGTTCTCGAAATTCTTATACTTTGTGCTCAGTTCTTGAGCTACATATTCACTATCAACAGGGGCAGAGAAAATTTCCTTACCCAAATTAAGTAGCTGATGAGATGCTACGTTCTCAGGGGCTCTGCTCCCCTCAAAGATCAACCGTTCTGATAAATGGCCAGACACCATTTCTAAGACCCTGTCACTGGCCACACATTGGTCTCTTATGGCCTGCTGGATGTCAGAGAGCAGATCTTCATTTTCAGCTGCTGCTGAGTGAAAACTGTAGAGGTCAGCATCCGACCCAGAGCTCGTCTTCCGGCCAAGCTCATCCGCAATGGATTGGTGACTGTCTGTGGTCAAACAGCCTAGATCCCCGTCAGCATCTAATAGCATGCCCATCTCATCAGCAGACAGGCTTGCTTCTGCGCCGGGCTTGAGCCCTGCCTTGCCAAAATGTGTTGACCTTCCATCTTCCAACGTGTCATCCTTAGACAACCCTTTGGACTTGGATAAACTCTTCCTGATCTTCATGCCAGAAAACACAGAACCCTTCGATTCTGACTTCGATTTCTTCTTATGTTCCCCTCCTTTGCTGGTCTTGTTGGACTTCTTAGATTTTTTATCCACTTCCCTCTCATCAGCATCATCATCACAGGAGACATCCCTTCCTGCTTCACCACCTCCTCCTCCTCCTCCTCCTTTCTTCTGCTTTGCCTCCTGATTTCCCATGTTCTTGAACAGGCGGACACCCCTGGCTAACAGGCCATGCTGATGGGATCGAGGCTGGGCATGATGGGCTTCCTCCTGGGCTGATACTGGTCCACTGTTGGTCAGAGTTCTTTCAGAGCTGCCTGATCCCTGCTGTTTACCCACCACAGATAAAGGCAGCTGTGAGGATGATGCTGCCTTCCCCAGTGCTGATGATGCTGATGATGAAAGGAGGAGGAGACTGGCACTGACAGCCGCGGGCTCACTACCACTCACTCCTCGCTCTGCCCCCCTCCCCTGCACAACCTCTCTCACTCTCTGATCCTTCCTCTCCGTTTGCCCCTCCTTTCTATCCCCATCTGCTCCTGTATGCTCATCTGCCTTGCATAACGGGCTGCTGGTTGAGCGAGCAAGGCGCTGATGCTCTGGAGTGCGCTGCGCTTGTCCGTTTTCAACTGAAGGGGAAAAAAATTGCTTTGGATGCTGCTGCTGATGCTCTAAAATACACTGTTGTTGATGGTGTTGCTGATTAGGGTGTGAGTGCTGTTGTTTACGAAGGAGGTTGGTAACGCTACTCTTCCTCCTGCCTTTGAAAGTAGTGGTGAAGAAACTCTCTTTCAGAAAGGGCACTTGGGTCTCCACTGTTTTAATAGTATGCATCTTGACCACTGTGGCGTCATCCAGGGGGGAGATGATCTAGACAGGCTGAAGTAAAGGGAAAAGAACAAGTACAAATCACATTGATTCACTTTATATTTTGGCTTAGCTTCACAAAAGCAGGACAGACATTCTGTTCTTATTGGACTCATGAGGTAAAAGCTAAAATGCAGGTTTTAAGTTTGATTTCTCTTGTTGCCCTGCAGTGTGGATTTTTGTGTGAAGTCATCTCCAAATGTGGTTTCTCTTGTTTTGTTTCTCAAACAAATCATTCATCCAATTGTTCATCTCAGTCTATTTTACTGCCAGTATTGATTAGAATGTGTGCATCTTGCCCATGTAATGATAGAAAAGAGTAATTTAATTGTAGCAAATTAGTCTGAGATCGAAACTTTGTTTCACTTTGGCCTTGACAAATAAAAACCGCCTTTTGTTGTTGGGTGACGTATATTGGGTCCACTTAGGAAGCCAAATGACACTTATTGCAAAACATTTAATTACAAACATCTCTAATAGCGGATATTTAGTGTGTGTGTGTGTGCGCCTGCACCAAGGAATGCCTGAGGACTGATAATGCCTATGGGTGTGGTGCAGGCAAAGTAGAGCCAACTAACACTCATTACCAAGACTGCTATCCGTTTCTTACAGAAAATTAAAATTTATTTTGTATTATTGCTTTAAGCAATAATACAACATTTTTATTTATTTTTTTGTATTATTGCTTTAAGCTTATTGCTTTAAGCAATAATACAAATAAAATGGCTGAAAACTAAAAACACCAATAACAAACATCAATGACACGCACACTCTCAAAATGAGAATCCTAAGAAAAACTTTTACAAGAAATTGCCAACGTGTCCATTCATTACACATACAAATTAAAGCTTGTTTTTGTCCAAAATCAAACAACTGACTAAAGTTCCTTCTTCTTGAGCATTTCAGGACATGTTTTGGTCTGCTCTAAAACCAACTTTATGTCATCACTTTGCAACATTGAGTCAAATTTGAAACATTTGTGGTCAAATTAAACAATATATGAAATGTTGAGAAAGACAGAAGAAAAACCACTTAGTTAGATCTCTTTAAACTTGTATCATAAATGAGTGTACTTGCCTGACTGGTGGACTCTCCTCGGTGGTTCAGAACTGACTGAAGAAAACAACACAAATGGATGTTTGTCTTCACCGAGCCGCTCCTTAGCCATGGGTCACATGAAGTTGGTATTTTTCTCATCACATGTCTGGTTTCGTCAGCCATCTCCCATTAGCAATGTCTGAGACTCCCCTGACTAACTTCATCAAATGTCATCATGAGGACATTCAGAAATGTGCAACAGTCAAAGACCACTCTTGTTTATTCAGTTTCTGGTCAAATCAGATACTCTATGCTAATATTGTAGTGTCAGACTGTAACATTGGAATCATATTTAACTGAAAAATTAGGCATAAGCCACCTCCTCCTCCTCCACCAACACCCATAATATCAAGTTGATCAGTATTCTCCACTCTTGGTTTGGTGCATCCTGGTGCCACTTTTAAGTCCATCCCTCCAATCAAGAAATGAGCTTCAGCTGTGTCCTCCCAACAAAAGCTGTTACCAAACATGTCAGTGACTCTAACTGCTAATTCAAACAACGACTGGTTTCTGATGAGAGTGGAGGTATTTCATTAATATGTAGAATGTTAAATTAAAAAAATATGAAGAAACTTCAAAATTTAACTATCATCATCACAAAGACAGTATTTGAGATTTTAATATTTTACACATAAAAAGTACAACTCGATATTATGGTTCTGCCAGGATGTGTAGTTGTCACAGGGCAACAACTCAGAGAAAGAAATAATCTACATAAAAATTGAGGCCTATTCCTGGAAGCACGTTATGTTGATTTGGTTTTGAATGAGGACATAAATTCATTTTTAACATCATGCTAAACACCCAGGCAGCATTTGAGTTGCAGGAAATGAATTCTACAGCTGTATAATAACCCAGTGTCCTGCTAAGATAATGAGGTCATATTATTCGGAGGTTCAAAATATTGCAACAAATTTCTGCAAACAACTCAAAGCAAGTCTCCAAAAAAGAACGGAGGCCATAATAACGCTAAACATTACAAAGCACTGTTGCCTCACAGCAAGAAAGTCCTGGGTTCAAACCCCAGCCGTCTCAGGTCCTTTCTGTGTGGAGTTTGCATGTTCTCCCCGGGTTTGCCTGGGTTGCTGCCGGGTGCTCCGGTTTCCTCCCAACATGAAAGACATGTATGTTAGGGCTATCACTCCTGTCCAGTTCTTTTTGCCACCGACACTGACAAAAAGAACTGGATTTGGTCCCCTGGCCACCGCCCCCCAGTGTATAGGATGGATCAAATGCAGAGGACAAATTCTGTTTCAATGTATGTGAGTGCTGAGAAATGACAATAAAGAAATCTTAATATATACAGTATAGTACAGTTAGGTGTGGAGGTTGGCATCATATCATAAAATTAAAGTAACTTGCGTATAATCTGTCTTTTTACTAGAAGATATGTGGTCACTGAGTTTTGCACATGTTGCATGTGACAGTGAAAAATAAACCACATCAACTGGACTCAGAGCAGTACTAACCTTTTAGAACTGATGGAAAAATGCGAACATCAGATAATTTACCAAATTAGCAAAATATAATAAACCGTGGAGACAGTCAGTGGCTTTGAAGAAGGGATCACACTGCTTTGGTGGGCTGCAGTATGTGACAGATTTCAGATGTGAATGTGTGTAATAGTGTATATATGAGGCAGGACAATACTGAATAAAAAGCATTCATGCTCAGTGAAACTACCCCGGGTAAATAAAGATTATATAAAAATAAATTAAATTATAAATTAAAATAACACAATCATGACTTGTAACACAAAAGAACTGATAATTTCTGTCAAAACGTTTTTTGTTTGTTTATTGACTTAAAATATGAGTATGATTGGCATACTTGAAATGTAACAAAATGTTTGTGTTCACCATTTTGGTAGTTTACATTCCTAATCTTTAGGTACAAAAATCTTATATTTTCATGAAGAATGTGTTATGACACTGGAGTCATTGTGTTGAAAGCAGACCAAATATCAACTGATGACAGGCATGGGATAATTTTTAACATCTCTTTTGTATACAGCACATAAGTCGTACCATTATGTATGACTATTGTGTCCATTGTAATCAAACATTATACTCTTTCTTTAGTATGCCAGTTGTCATAATACAGTTTATTTTTTGCCTTCAATGCCTTTTCCACAATATTCATATTGAACGATTTGGGTGCTGCAACACTGTATAAACCATCTACTTATGAAAAGAATAACATAATGTGCATTACAAATAAAAACATATTTTTGCCTTAGTTGGCATCTTTATATTGACTTTTGTTGGTATGTGGTGTTCACTCACTCTCTGCACCTGATGTAGAGCAAGACAGCTATCAATAGACCCTTTCCACAGCAGATACTTTAACCGTTTAAAGCAGGAAAAGCACAGGTGTAAAAATTAACATTAATGATGGCTCTATTCCATTAATTGTCCCAGTAAGCCATGTCAGTGAGTGAGCATACACAATACCAGAGTCCTGAAACCGGCTCACCTAAATGGAGCCATCATTAATGTTATTAATTCCACCTGTGCTTTTCCTGCTTTGACAAGTCAAAATGTCTGCCGTGAAAAGGGTCTATTCTATTCACAAATCAATTGCTGTAAGTCTCAGAAATAAGACTGAAGAAGAAATCAATCACCCATAAATCATATGAAACAAATGAAACAAAAAATATTCTACCTTCAATGATTGTAGCCATTCTTTTTTTACATGCCGAATAGATTTTTAAAAACTAAAAATTAATAAGCCAATTCATGAAACAAAACAGACTTGTAGATGTATGAATAATTGCTGCACAATTGTGAATTTTTGTCTGGCCTTCATATTGGCAGAATGGGACTTTGATACTGCACTGTGGAGGCTTGACTGACAGTGATAAAGCCTGGACAACAAGTCTTTCCCAGGCCACTAGAGGCTGCCATTGCTCTACTAAATCAAAGATGGATGGCATCTTACAAAGAGTTTCATAGATATGTAGTTCTGTAGAAATTTAAAAGATAGTGTACAATCAAAAACACATCTTTATAAATGGGCATCTTTGTGTGTGCAATCAATCATTGTGTATCAAGTCAGAAATATCCAAATGTACACAAACAGAATATCATCATTGTATAATCATTACTCTTGACAGAAAACCGCAAGTACATAAAACACAACCAATGTACTTATTGTCTCCACCATAAAAACCACAACAATCACATTGAACACAACAGCAGTTCACTTACTGTGGTGCCACACAGAATATTCACAACTCAGTTCATTAGAAGAATCATTTTCAGACTGGCTCAAAATCTCAGGAATATTTAGAAAACCAAAGATGAATATCACAAAAATAACAGATCTCTGTTGACTGTAGTAAGGACACAATTTAAGAACTCTTTATATTTCATCAGACACAGGAAAGCTATATCCATGTAGAAAGGCAATATACAGATGTTCTGATAAAAACACATGCCAGTCAAGAGCATGGCCAGTCAAATCAGTACAATGCAGAAGCCTGTGAACACAAAATAGTTTGTCTTGGCTTTCAGTGACGTATTACAGATACATAGTTTTGTTTGAAATGCAAAACCACTCTGCACGTTACAGATCTAGCTACCCACAGAGAGATATGAAAGAAATGTGAATCCCCAACCCTGTGACAAAGATATCTGACCCAAGAATGACCCTTGTGTCAATTGCACTTCAATAATTCTCCTGCAATGCATTTTAAAGCCCTTTTCTACTATTTTCCACTCAAGTTTGTTTTCTCTCAGCTACACTTGTGTGAAATGGTAGAGAGTTCTTCAAGGACAGAGGGAAAGCTTTCATCTCTGGACCTCACCTCATACAACCCTTCATGCATACACACAGCTTTGCTAAATGGATGCACTGACATAAACCTCAAAACCACCACGAAGGGTTGCTGTGTTTGACATACTAGCAGAGAAACACATTTAGGATCTCCAAGCAAAGAAACTCCAAAGAAAAAACTATATGGATGCTTCTTCCTTTTCCTAGTCCTATGTGAAATCTTTCAATTTCCGATTATCAACCATCCAAATTTCCTGTCCTTTACATGGACTCCCTGGGAATCCTCCTGTGGAAGACCACTGACTGCCTTTGCTGGAACTGCTGCCTTCTCCTTTTTTTCTTGTCCCAGCGGCACAGCAGTATCATCTTAAAGGTTGTACGGAAAGTCTTGTTGCACAGGGCGTAGCACATGGGGTTGACTGTGCTGTTAACGTAGCACAGCCAGTACCCCAGTGCCCATAGGGTCTCCGGGATGCAATCTTTACAGAAGGCATTGATCAGCACCATGATGTTGTAAGGTGTCCATGTGATGATGAAAGCAAAGAGGATGGCGCTGAGAGTTTGAGCTGCCTTCCTCTCCTTCACTAAGGACATGCGTTTCCTCTTGGTGATCTGAGTCCGAGCTCGGGATGCAAAACGCTTAGCTAGAGCTGCCTCCTTGAAGGACATTGGGACAGTGGGGGATTTGGTGGCTGTGCTGGTGGTAGTAGTGTTGGTGGCAGTGCTAGTGGTTGTTGGGGGACCATCCAGGGAGCCTGTGTTAGACGTAGCCTGGATGTTAGGCATGGTCTGACTCTTGCGTGAGCAGAAGCGTTGGTGGTAGCTATTCTCTGTATTGTTTGCTCCGTCAGGAGTGGCGGCGGCAGTGGTGTTGGTGGTGACTGTTGAGAGGCTGTCTCGGTTATACTCCGCCCCTCTGAGGGGGTCCTCTTCTGAGGCTGCATCCAGATCCTCACATGAAGTGAGTTGGGAGTTGACAGCAGCCTTAATACCAGGCAGGCTGAGAACAATGGAGAAAATAGCATGACTCTGGGAGATCATCTCTCCGCCTCCACAGTCTTCATCCTCCGAAGACCCAGAGTGGTCCAATGAGACTGCAGCATCATTATTGTTCCAGCTGTCACTACTGCTCTGGTCTGGGTCTCCCTCTCCTTGCCGGGTGCTACCAGGTCTCCAAGAACGAACCCCAGGCCAGCAGTGGAAGCGGCCAACCAGCTCCCGACATGTGCTCTTTCTCTGAGACAAACTGGTCAGCTCGTAGCTGCTGCAACTTCTGGAACTTCCTGTCTGATGCACAAAACGGGCTCTCTCACTGCCACCATTCCCACTTCTTCCTCCTACCCCACCACGAGACCCTGAACCCTGCAATCCAGCTAACTCTTTTGAACGGTTTTCGGTCTCCTTGTAAATCCGCCAGTAGAGAACGCTCATTATCGTCACAGGCAGGTAGAAAGCTGCCATGGCTGTGCAGAAGGTTATAGTGGGCTCTGAGAGGAACTGGATGTAGCATTGATCTGGGGGTACTGTCCTTTGACCCTCAAAATATTGCCATAGAAGGATGGCTGGGGCCCACAGAACAAGAGAAACAAACCAGGCTAAGCCAATCATGATCCCAGCCCGCTTTGTGGTCCGTTTGGCTCGGTAAGTCAGAGGCCTGGTTACTGAAAAGTAGCGGTCAAAACTGATGACCAGTAGGTTCATAACTGATGCATTGCTGGCCACATAGTCTATAGCCAGCCACAGGTCGCAGGCCCAGTTGCCCATGGCCCAGTGGCCCATCACAAGATAAGCTGTGTAGAGGTTCATGGAGATGACCCCTATGATGAGGTCAGCCACAGCCAAGCTCAGCAGAAAGTAGTTATTGACTGTTTTTAGCTGGCGATTAACCTTGAAGGATACCACTACCAAGATGTTGCCGATGATGGTGACCAGTGACAGCATGCCTGTCAGCAAGACAATGAGGACAACCTGCCACACAGGGTGGCCACCCAAGGAGTCAAAGGCTGCAGTTTGGTTTCCATTTTGTGATTCAGAGGTGAGATTTAAGAGTTTGCTGGTGGAAGAGGAATTGTCACCCAGGGTATTCACATGAAAAACCAACCAAGGGCCTCCTCCAGTTCCTCCTTGGTGGAGAGCATTGGATTGTGGGTAGGCTCCTGCCGCTGGTGGCGAGGTGTTGGCAGTCAGGAAGAGACCAGGGTCTGTGCTGTTGGAGGTCATTGTTATGTCCTGGCATATTCTAAGAAGAGAGACAGAGTAGAAAAAACAGAAAAAAGAGGTAAGAGGGGAGGGAGAGAGGGAAGGATTTGGAACAAAATGAGGTAGGTAGAGGTAGAAAGGGAGAAAGGACAGAGTGATAGAAGGAATGAACACATGAAAAGTTGACATTCCTATTTATATCCAGTAGGTGAGGCTAGAAACCTGCTTTAACAAGCCTGTCTAAAAAGGCAGTTGAAGAAAGATCTTTGTTTCTCTTTCCTTTTAAATATTCACATGTAACTTAATTTGTAGACGATCTGCATGCACACTGTAAATGCATTGCAACCCATATATTGAATTACACCTTGACATCTGAATCAACAAGGCTAGACAGCCAAAACTTTCAGTCAGAGAGAAAGATTGCAATTTGCTGGATGTCATAGGAGGCAGGTGTTGATTGCAAAGACATTTCACTTACATGCAGGTAATGTATTTTCCCTAATGGTTGCACAGTCTGTAGAGATGACTGTTTGGTTTGCACTTTGCACAGCATTAAGTCTTGGAGAGGGGCTGCTTTCTCCTGTCAAATCAGGTGTGGCAAGAAGAGTTAGCATGCTGTTGATCTTATTCAAAATGTATCTCTGGTGTCAGCTCTAGTGTCTGTCTGTCAGTCAGTCTGTCAGTCAAACACATAAAAAGGAAATCTAGTGATATATTTTTTAGTAATCCTGTTGACATTCTGTTGATTCAGTTTTCTAAAATATGAACATGACAGACATCAGCAATGAAACTGCACAACTATACAGCATGTCAAAGACTGAACAAAGTCCCTGATGATGTTGCTGGCTCAGCTAGGCTATAACATGAACATCATCCTTTTCTTCTGGCTGTGGATCACCTTGCTGTAAGTATGAGCTTGCAGAGAGCAGGAGGAATTGAGGACAAAGTAGAGATCAATGTATGAGGGAGAACTCTAAGACCTTGGTCTGTCTTCCTGCCTGAATACAGAGGTTTTTGGTGTCAGTTTGATGATGCAAAGTCTCCGTGTTAGTTAATTTGTTACCAGATTTGATCTGGTGTTCCAGGAGCCCTCTAAGAAAAAGCAAGTTGAAGACAGATTTCAGGCAGTGAAAGCTATGCAGAGACAAAACCTAATGGTGAAACAGAGAGAAAATAGCACTGCAAGAGCTAATATCAGCATGATCCTGGAGAGTATGAAGTGCTGTTTGTTGTTTGATTGGGGATCACTTTGCAATGGAAACAAAAACAATAAACAGACGATCCTGCTGTTTTTGTCAAAGCTGTTCCTTGATAATGATGATTGGATAAGATGGGGAACTGGCATTTCGTAAAGCAGCATGTCCTACCCAATTCAATGTTTGCTGTGCAATCCATGTATAATTACCATGGTGTTTTGCATTCAGTTGTGTGTATGTTTATGTGTTTGTGTGATATAAACAAAAAAGCTATGCTTAATGAAAAACGTAAAAAAAAAAAAATATATATATATATATAATTTTGCATTTTATTTGGAAAGAGTAATTGGACAAAGTGCAGCACATAACAAAGTGCTTCCTTTTTTATTGTGAAAGCTGTGAATCTGGTGTTCTTCTGCTGACATTTACAACAATGGTACATGTTGAGCTTGACACTAACTTGAGGCTGCCTGTGTGAAGAGAACAAACAACGACTCGTTGCCAGTGAAGATAAGTAAGAAAAATCTAATCCCTCCTCTAACTCACCCATACTTCTGCACACACACCATTTACACAAATACCCTGACAAATACATGTGTTGAAAAATCAATGTGCGCACAAGCACAGATACACAAACCGTAGCAGTCATACAAAGTCACAGTCGCACACACACACACACTATTTCATCTCACAGGGGAAGGTGTTTGAAGCTGAGTGCTGCGCCTGTGCCTTGACAGAATCTCAGACCTCCCACAGAGCTATTAAAGAACCCCAGTAGCCAACAGCAACTCACAGCCGTTTGTGACACTGAGCGCACACTGCTACTACTATTATCAGGAGGCTCCCTGCTATCCCCACACTGGCGACACATGACTGCATCCATACACACACACATAGTGTACAAAATCCTCTTACATTTCACTGTTTATGTAAGATGAGCATGCACCGTCACATACATTATTTGTGAACATCGTATCTACACAGAAACACACAGTACATGCAAGCCTGCACACATATTAAAAAACATAAAACCTGGAATTGTATCAAAGTACATTGAGTGAAAAACAAAACCAGATGAAAACAACTCCTAGCTGAGCATAAAACAAAAATGCCTGCGAGAACAAATGTAAAGAATTCCAACATTTACAATCGACAGCAAACTTAAAAGCCTCTAAAGAAAACAAGGTCTACTTTTAACTTTTCAAAAAGCAAATTTTATTGAGCATTTGAGAAAGCAAGGTGTTACTAATGAGTGTTAAATATCTATTAATTGGCTTACTGGGGCAAAATGTGTCTGTGTGAAGATAAGGGCTTGAACGGTAGGAAAATCAGTCAATCAGTCTGCTACCTTGACTTGCTGTAAATACAGAGGATGCAAATAGAAGCACAGTGAAGTGCTGAGTGTCCTGTCTGGAGAATAGAGTCAAAGGCACGGGAGAAAATATTGGATCCAATTAGAAAAAGACAAATTTACTTCAGACAGTACTTCCTGTATTGTGCTTGCTTCTGTCCATTTCTTGAAAGTCACATGGATAATTCATTATGGGCTCAGGTGGGTTAAGATGTCCCTCAGTTGAAAGGATTACAGTATTGAGCACTTTAAAAATGACAAATTATTAATATTTAATCATGCTCTATTTTCATGCACAATATTGGCTGCACAACAGAGGGAGAGAGAGATTTCTGAATCATTTTCCCCTAAAATTGAACTGACAGAACTTGTTCAGTTAGAAACTGCTTGCGGCAGATGACAGCATCCTTTTCCAATATTGGTGGGCTGGCTAGACAACCTGCTGCTGGTATTGCAGTGAAGCTATTAGAGGTTCTCACTGTCTCTCCGAGCCCACGTTAAGCCCTATATCCTAAGTTTAACTCCCAGGCACGTAGGTGTGATAGTTTCAGGTGCACAGAGAGATCGATACTCATTTACTGTGATGCAACACAACGTGTGCGCTGACATTTTGAGGCATTTGTCCCAGTATGGTTGGACAGTGCAATCCAAATTGCCAGGGTCCAAGGATCCATCTAAATGATTGGGTGACTAATACATGGCCGTTTCAGGTTTCTATTTTCAGCAACTAATTTAGCAGCGCAGTGATACAGGCAGATGATGTCCAGCAAAGATGAGTCATGTTGACAAGTGCTTTTTAATAAAGGTTAAAGCTGCTAACATTTGAATCTTGATCACTTTGGCAACCCCTTGAGTGCCAAAACATATCTCCATTTTTTCTTGATTTACAGAACAGTCAAAGAGGTTTAATCAAGACAGTGTCTGCATAATGAAAGAAAATATAGGATATTGTCAACTTTTTTGTGTTTCTTGCAGTCTTGTCTAAAAAATTAAAAAATTAATTAATTAATTTTGGTCTCCCTGTGCTCATATAGTGAATTGTGTAATGTGCACTTTGTGCTGGGACTGCAGGGGGACATCTGGATTCAGACAAAGGTTTTAGCTGTTTAGTATAATAAGGTATTATGGTAAAAACAACTCAGGCATAAGCAGCTTGAACATAACAGAGGCTACTGCCAAACAAGGTATGACTAGACTTGACCACCACCTTGAAACAAAAAACAATCTGGCTATACAGCCGTTGAAAAGCGAATCAAAAATTGGATAGTTAGATTGGACTAACAAAACTGGAGTTGTCAGGCATTGGCAATTCCAAGAGAAAACCTACAGACTGAATGCATATACAGAATATTTAGTAAACCCAGCAGATGCAAGCAGTGTGTTTGTTTTTACCATCATTGGCTGGACAGTGCTGCTTTGTCACACAATATGCAAACTGTGACAAGACGACAGACTGTCAAGACTTTAAATAGTAATCACTCAGAGAGAAGCCATAACATGCATGAATGAAGTCATTTACGACAATGTACTGGAAGCCACAATGCCTTCAATGTTTTTTTTAATATATATATTTTGGGGGGCATTTCATGCCTTTATTGGACAGCGACAGTTGAGAGATGACAGGAAACAAGGGGAGAGAAAGACAGGGAATGACATATGACGAAAGTTCACTGCTAGAATCGAACCACAGTTATGCGGCACGCATCCTAACCAGCAGGCTGCTTGGGAGCGCCTGCAATGCTTTCAACTGAATCTCATGAAGATGTGTTGTTCATAAAACCACCAACCAATCATCTCAGTCAAGCCTTTGCTATCCCTCAAAGCTAGACGATGTGTTGTTTCACAACAATGGATAACACTAAAAGATATACCGTGTCTAATCCAAGTCATCCTGAGTGATAAAAGGTGATGAGGGTGCTTGTTTCAGGGTGAAATGTGATCTGGCAAGTAGTGCTACAACACTGACTGCTGTGGAGTTATCGATTTCCTTCTACTGAGCGAAGCAGCCTCGCTGGTAAGAGAAACCTGGAGTGGACCAACTCTGTCCCAGGAGTTTTATCTTACATTTGCAAATACTACACCTATACATGACGTAAGCCACAACTGCAGTGGCATTTACTAAAAATAGACTTAAGGTAAGGTGCACTTGTCTCTGGATCAATATAGGCACTGTATGGTCTGCCTCGTGGATTAAAGGGAGTTCAAACCTTCAGGGTAACCTATATAATATATTAATAGTTCTATATATCAAAATCCATACAATTTTATATTGACCACCACTAAATGAGTTTAAGGAGGTGATGCAACAACAGCTGATAACTTGGGAAGCATTTGTTTAACTTCTACCTTAATTCAGACACACAAAGATGCACATACAGACAGTGTTTAGGGAAGAGCTAGATGTAAAGGTATTTTGATAGCCCAAAGGACGACCCCAGAGCTTTGATCACCTCTGCAAAGACATGCTGTACATTAATTCAGCTCAGTTGGGAATGAGCACTTCAAAAGCGAAATAAAGTTCTTAACCCCTGTATGAGCTCCCTATTTGAGAGCTTTTTTCATAGACTGCTATCCCCCAGCTGCAAACAAAGCACAGGAAGATAGAGGAGGAGCAAATGCAGTCTGTTACTCTTTTCCCCACCACCTCTGACATCTACAAACATCAGAGCCATTGTGGCAATACATTTGGTAAACTCATAAATGTATCTAAACATCACATTTTTTCCAGATCCTCACAAAGGAAGAGATTGCTCCAACTCAGTATGATACACAGTAATAGAAGAACTATGTACATAATTCTAATTTAACAAATAATTTCCTTATTTCAAAACATAATACAGACGGTGATAACAGAACTGATAAACCTACACAGGATGGTTGATAACACTGTTTACAATTACAGTGATGGATAATTTTTTTTCCTGTTTTATTATATAATTGTATATAGATATAAATACATAGGAGTAAGAGATATAAATTACAGATACTGTATATAAAATATTAATATAATTTTAAATTAAAGCCGTCCATTTCCTTTCTTTCTGACATTTTCATCAGTTAGGGGTGGTGAGGAGGTAGTATGTGGTGCTGGCCTTGTCCTCATCAAAGAAAAAGAGACTTTGCGGTTGCACAGGATGAGCTCAATCTATCACAAGCTGGTGATGATGAGGCTGCTGCCAGAAGATGGTGGCAAGGGTTGTGAAACAGTGTAAGGCCATCTGTCAGGTACTCACTGCTGACAAGAACAAGTATTTAGTGTCTCCTTGGCAAGAGATGCACATGCTGGAATTCATGAGCGATGCTCGGAGTTAATTCTTTAAGTTTACTGATTTTATGTCAGGCAAATCTTAAGTAAGTGTGTTGTAATGAGAAGCCTTTACAGTAGCTCCTCCGAAAAACAGTTTTGAATCCTGCAGTTGATGACACAGTTGACAAAAGATGTCCACCATCATGGACAATCTCATTGAGAAATATGACACAGCAAAAGATGACTCTCTCTCTAGACATGTCATCACTGGCGGAGCCAAGCTTCAAGACACAGTGCCTCAACGGAAGCGAGGCTGATGTCATTAAAATGTGGGCGGTGTCTGATGGGGGGGGGGCGACACCTCGCCATCAGACGACTTCAAAAGTAGTTAGAGCAGAAGCTGTGGAGGGGGAGGTAAAGCCAGCTGCTGCGACTGTACGTGCCCAGAGGAAGAGATAGTTCTTAAAGCTTTTCAGGCTCTTTTAAAAGCTACTTTCTTTGAGTACATTCAATTTGTGCATCTCTGCCATCATTTCAACCTTTGACAGGATTTTCGATGAAGAGAGTAACATTGTGACCCGTCATTGAAAGTGTAAAACAGCTATCCTGTATGCAAGTTATAGTTTCTGATGAATCCAGTGTGTTTGTACTTGTATGTTGAGTATAGTTTTATTATCTTAATTTATTGACATGATGTATGTATGATGTAAAGCTGCTTAATATTTTTATGTGTTTAGTTACTTATTTGTTGCCATGACATATTTTTACATGGCCCTTTTCCTCTATTTTTCTTGAGGATTTTTCATAAATATTACAATTCCTGGTGATACTAGTATGGGTGTTATTCACCTCTACATTTAAAATTCACCCTGACATCGAATATCCACAGAATCCTTCTCACTATATAAAACTAAGTGGCTCTTTAGAGACACGAATTGACCATTTAAAGCTGCACTATTCAATATTTTAATATGAACAATGGGTCAAATCGCTATGTGTAATGTGACAGGTGTTGCTTGAAATGATGAACCCATAGAGAATTATCACCCAACGCTACATTTGCCCTTTAGCTCTTTGGAGCTGAATGAATGCTAATGTTGCTCCATATCCACTGGACGTGAAAAAAATCAACTGTCTGCTTACATGTTCGCCATAACAACTCTATCCAGAAAGGCGAAAATATGACAATGTTGTGTTTACAGCTTGTTGAGTTGCTCCCAACAATTAATGCAGATTTAAATAAAGAGTGACCAACAAAATTTGTTCAAATCCTGGAGCAAATAAAAGCCATGGCTTGGCCAAAAGCCTCTTTCTGTTTCTGTTTTTCTTGTTTTTTTGGCAACATCTGTGACAAGAGTCTCTGGGTAAACAAAAAACTAAACCCCAACTTCTTTTGAGTTAAATAACAGAATCCAGTTAAGCATCACACTGTCACCTTGATTACACGCATCATATGTGGAGGGAGCAAAAATATTTGTACCCCAAACATGGCATTTAGTCTGGAGAACATTTCCATCTGCTAACATCGTGCCTGTATTTCAGATATGTTGATCCCTACAGCTGTCTCTAAAGCATACACATTCAAACGTGGGTTTTGGCATAAATACAGTCCATGTAATCCAAGTATTTGCATTATATACCAAGAAAGAGTCAGACACTTTGAAATTATTGTTTGCCTTTTCCCAGGAGCAAAGGGCTAGAAAAGGACAAGTTAAACTTACTAATACTTACTAAACTTACTATGCTAATTAAACTTAAACTAGACACACATGTCTCTGTAATGTATGGGATGCATCTGAAAGGCCCCATCTCTTACACTGTAAGTCCAACTGACAAGAAATGTGCCTCTCTAAAGCAGCCAGCAATTCATCCCTTATCACAAACAGTACTTAAGAGGTTCTCTGCATCCGCATAGCAAACATTAGAGGATGTGCTCAAGAGATAAGGTAAATTGAAAAGTCAGAAAAATAGTTGAGGGTTTATTGCACTGGATGACCAGGCCCTCTCCTTGGTGGAAGATATTTAGTGTGAATGTGCTAGACTGGATTAGTAGACAAATCATGACATCCCTATATGAAATAAAGGAAAAGAAGAGAGTTTATATAACATGGTCTTTCAGCATGTCACCAAGTCACTGAAATCTCTTTTGTGGCCAGTGTGCATGATACCACATGTGAGCATTATTTTCCATAGTGTGGTTTTTGTGAGGAATTCTTTATCAAATTGTTGATAAATGTGTCTGAACATAATAATTAGATAATTATATTACAAGAATGTATGTTACTGCAGCATTTATTTAACAGTTAAGAAAATGATTTGTTATGTTTCTTTGGCTAATATATATTCATTATGAAGTTTGAATTTTTGTAATAAATCTGACAAATAGACAGAGACATTCTGTACTTTACACCAAAAGCAGTGCTTTGAGCTAAATGTAAATATCAGCATGCTAACATGCTCACGGTGACAATGCTAACATGCTGATGCTTAGCAAGTATAATGTTCACCATGTTCACCATCTTAGTTTATTGTGTCAGCATGCTAATATTTGCTATTTAGCATTAAACACAAAGTACAGCTGAGGCTGATGGAAATTCGGACCTGATGATGGCGCTAGATGAAAAGTTAAGGGTTAATTCATCCTGAGAGGATGTTGTGTACCAAATTTCAAAGCAATCCATCCAATAGTTGTTGGGACATTTCACTCAAACCACAAATGTCAACCTCATGGTGGTGCTAGATGAGAAGTCAGAATCATCACAGTCAGCCAGCTTAAAACTATGGTGAACATAAGTGTCTGTACAAAATTTCATGGCAATCTATCCAATCCATGGATGTCAGATATTTCAGTCTGGACCATAGACATTGCCATCCTTTGAACCATGCTGCTAGCCTGTCCAAAAAAAGACTGTAACAAAAAAAGCAAAACTGAGGCCAAGTGCCAGAATGAATAAAGTTTTTGTTTGAAAAAACGCTTTTGAATCTTGTTATTTATTGTTCACACTTTAGTTTCCATGCCACCCCAGAGAAATAAATGTTGTGAAATACATAATATTTTCATTTATTTAACACTACATTTTCACACTTGATATTGTAGTCAAGATAGATGTACATTAACATCTATTTAGCAAAAACAAAAAGGAACCTGCCGGCAAAAAGCCAAACTTGTAGGCTCATACTGTGCAGTACAGTATGAATATTAGCAGAAATACATTATTATATATATTACTATATATTCATATATTATTAGTCATCAAGTGTAAATCTTGCTCTTGGGGAAGAAAATGTAAAAAATGTAACCAGTTTAAACTTCTTAGCCTGGAGAGACAGAAAAACAGGACTTGTGTCTGTGCAATGGAAGAAGTCCCTTCAGTCCCTTAATACCAGGAAGCAGCTCAGCATAATTATTCTGCCCTAACCTTGTTTATTCTCCTTTATGACCATGGGCAGCCAGGAGATCTGCTTTTATTGAGGTGTCTTTTTTTTTGCTGCAATCCAGATTACTGCAGCAGAGTGTCTGAGTCCTGCTTACACTGGGACCACGAGCCATAAACAGACAGCAGTTTGACGGGAGTTTAGTCTGATAAAATAACAATGTGAGGAAGTGAAATAATAATCAGTGTGAGAGGTTATGCTGGGTGCCAAGGATGGCTGTGCATGGAATCAGGCCAAAAGTCGTTACTTGGAAAGATTTCTCTGTTGTATCAAGAGGAGGTAGAGGGATAGTGCGACTGTTTACAAGCTGCAAAATGTATGCTATGTAGGACACCCTTCTTTTATCGGTTTTATCCCTTTCCTTTTTATCGTTAAAGTTACATTTTACCCCTCTTCACATCAAGCATTAAAATGAGTCTTGGGTGATCTGATCACAAGCGGACAGCTGTAAGTACAGGTGTGAACGCACCCAAGACGCACTGAGGACACACTGAGATGCAATTGCTTAGACCTCATTCGGAGGTGGTCTGGGCCGCATATTCTTTTAGCAGTACTACCTCCCTACTTAACTGACGTCCTCTGCACAAGCGGAAGTACATACTCATTCGTGCACCAACACCGTCATATTAAAGTGCAAAACAACAAGAGGAAGGTTTTTGAAAACTTCTTTTTCTTCTTATTCTAAAGGGCGGGTCCATTATTTATTTATTTATTTTTAGGTTTTTATATCATTCTGTAGCTTCCCAGTAGTGCTCCATATGTATTAAAATCCGAAAATTCAAATTTTGGTTGAAGTTCGTATGTTTTAGTGTCAAAATGCCATTTTCCCAAGCCCTTCTAAAAACTTTTTTACACATGACCTGACAAAGGTTTTTGCATAATGACCTTGCTACATATAAACCGATATAAACTCCCTAGCCTGCCTAGCCAGTAGCCACAGAGACAAACTGAGCACAGCTGAACATGCTAACAGACACACAGACAAACCCTGGGTGTTATTCGTCCTGAAGCTCAGGCTATGCTCGCGGCTCTTTCCGCCAGAACTCCCAGCACTCAGCAGCTGGCTGTCCCTCCTCTCCGTCCAGTGTATTCATAAACATCTCACACACCCAGACTCAGTACTTAGAGCTGTCCACTTGTGATCCGCTCACCCATAACGCATGTTAATGCCAGGTGTGAACAGGGCCTAAGTTCCTCTAAATCTGGACAGCAGTATATTTTTGCAAACTTGTCTCCAATGTCCATATGTATATAATTTGCAATTGTGATTTACATTCACTGGAACATTTAGGTTCAATGCAGGAAGCAATTTAACATTCTCACAGCGCAGCAAAGTCACAAGGAGAAGGTCGGGGTGGATGGATGATTGCAAGAGGCGCTTAACCTCGACCCAGTAGACCGGGGTTCATGTTCTGTCTCATGCCTCAGGTCTGTAGTGAGTTTTTCGATATTTAACAAAGACCACAATCTTTCCCAAGCTTAACCAAATACTTTTTAGTTGCCCAAGCATAAATACCTGAATCATGCTTCAGCTGCTAAGAGGGGCAACCGATTAAAAATGTTGACAAGGCAGACACGTTTAGTATAAAATCTTTAAAACAGACTGTCCTCTAAAGAAAAACAACACTATCAGTTGTTTCAGCATATGCCCCAAAAAGGCCTCTAGTGGCCACAGGAATAATAACTCTCAAAGGCGAAGGAAGTGTCACATTGTTGGAGCCAGAAAATTCGCAGAAGAAACACCCAACTTCACACCTCCGTTCACTTCCTATTTCCTACTAACAGTCAATGTTGGTTTCTTTTAACTATGTGCCACGATTGTTCCCTAACCTTAAAGCAGCCATAATTCATATTTTTCATAAAAGCAATGTAACAAATGACAATGTGTAATGTCAAAGGCGTCACTTGTAGTGATGAGAATTATCCCCCAAGTGGCAAAAAAATGTTATTGCAGGTTTAACGAAGTAGTAATTTTAACCCAATAAACAATGTTTCCCCAATCCTAATTAAATAATTTTTTTGTCTAAACATAACCAAATCTGTCTCAGAACAACAGTTACAACAGTTTTGGAAGGCACAACAAATTATGTTGTTCTGCCACTAGGGGCGTTACATCAGGAAATGTTTATGTGTGTTGTTACAAACATATTTTGACAGTTAATTTGCATAGTTGTTGCTTTAAAATATGGTGGTGCATTTTTTTTTTTTTTTTACATTTTATTGATATGTTGATTAAAAAATGTAATCTGGGCATTATTAAATTTCACCCAACATGTATTAAGATAATGCTATACAGTTGTATATACTGTGGTACAAAAGTAATTCTTCTTTTAATAGGCTTCAGTGTTGAATTAGACTAGCTAGGTGTGAGGAGAAAAACATACACGTGGAAAGAGAAGCAGGATGTTGTTATGCTTCTGACCAGTGCTAGAGGCTCATGGGATTTCACACACATCCTCACCTCTGTGGTGGGTCTCTGCGCTTTTTGACAGCCTCAGTAACAAGCTGCTGGAACTCTTTAGACATGGCACTTTTAGACACTTAGACATGCCTGTGTAGTATGTGTGTATGTGAAAGCAAGAGACAGGAAGAAAAATAGAGAGGCAAAATAGAGACAGTGGAAGAATGGCTCAGGAATATGTCAAACCAAAAAGCTGCGGCCACTTGAGTATGACTGCACAGAGAACACTGAAGTCAACCTTTCTTTCATTCTCACAGTAAATCTAAACCTGGATGAGGTCCAATGCATACCTTGTGTGTGTATTTTAAAACAAAAGCTAAGTTACTGTCATTGAAATTAGGCTCAGTTTTATGGTGGATGTCAAAGTGGAACACAGGGGGAAAAAAAAAATTTGCTTGTGCATTAAATTTACCACAGTGACAGCTCGTTCCTAACAATTCCCACAATCCAAACCATGAAATACCACGTTTTGAGAAACAATGTCGTTTCGTGTGAGGCTAATTCCAGTCCTGACCCTTTGCCTCCCTCCTCATGCCTGCACTTCAATACAACCCTACACAGATGCTATACACATGTAAGTGATAGTCTATTGCGATCAATCCTTAAAAGGAAGTGCAACCATCTGCCTATTGAACAGGCACTCGAAAGAGACGGAGAGGGAGAAAAAACACACACTCACTCCTATGTAAACATGCTTCAGCGGGAGGAGAGGGGTCTTTAAAATGCTGCAGGCAGAGATGCAGGGTTGTGCAGGGGGTACAGGAGAGTGAGGGAAAGGATACTGTAGAAGCGCTTGGAATGTACGGGGAGATGTAAGTAGTCACACCTCCTGCTCTGGGAGTGTAAATTAACCAGCAGTAGGATATTATGTGTTTATATGAGAGGGGAGGAATCTCATCTCAGGACAGAGGGCTGTCAGATGATGGAGACCATATCTACTGCTGTGTTGTGTGCTTCTCCACTGAATATTCATGCACACTAACGCACAAGTTGCGTAGATGTACACTCTCTTCTCAGAAAGGATTACATAAGGCAGCCATACAGGACAAAAGCACACCCATACAAACTTTATCACGCACTCTCTGTGTTTTTCACTAACACCCTTGCAGGAGTGCAAACACACACATCCTCAGTTGCCAAAGCTCAAACACTTGAAGGGGCAGTCAGTCAACAAGGTGATTACAAGGGAGTCTTGAAAATAATCCAAGTACTTTATTGCCACAAAGAGAGGTGTACTGACAGGACTGGTTATAATACAGTCCAAACACTTAAACAACAGTAAACAAACAGTTAACAGAGTGCTAACCGACTGCCCCTCTGTTTCATTCGCTCAAATATTGCCCACCCATTGCCCGACCTCTGTCTGTTCACTCTGGCTGCTTCTCCCATCAACACACACATACACACACACACACACACTGACTTGGCAGAGGGTGCATCTTATTTCATCCAATAATATCAGCCCAGGTGACGTGACTGTACCTGGCCTAAAATAGCTTTTAAATTTGATTCCCTAAATTCTCCAGGGAGGTGATAGTGGTCTCATCTGTCTTTCTTGGTATCAAAAGCCTATTCTCTGATAACCAGCTCCAGATGAACCCGACCCCGATGTGTAGATCTGAAATGACAGGTCCCACAAAAAAAAAAAAAGAAAATCACCTGCTCCAACACAAATGCACACAAGCATCAGTGGGTAGACTTGCACATATGGTAGCTTGGTAACTTTACACATACATGCACACAAAGAATTAAACTGGGCAGAACCTGCTGATTATCAAAATGCATTTTTTCATGTCCACTTGCAGTATCCTACTTACTCTGCTCAAAGAAAATGCTGTTGGGTTTTGTCATGTACAATCCCCATTAAACACAATGTCACAGAATACCACAGTGTCAGGGTTTCCGCCAGTGTATGGCAGGTTGACCCCCCCGCTGGGCCTAAACATCTGTGAATTTTTTCAAATGTATTTTTAAGATGTTTTTTAAACTACAGCCAAGTTACAGTGGGGCAGCTTGGTTGGAAACATAGATATTATGGTTGGAAAGCTACTTACTGTAGCTTGCAAGTTAAGGGCAGAAAGTTTTGCTAGCAGTTGTGTTGAAGAGTAGTCTTGACAATTTGAGGTAACACTAGTGTTTTAGCTGCAGTGTGCAGGCTAACGGCTAATTGGCTAATGGTTAACTAGTGGACTGAGTGAGTGGGTGAGTGCGAGTGAGGGAGTGGCGATGTGGCTGCTATCAGGGTGGACAGAGGAGCGCAGAGCTGGGTGAGCAGTATAAGTTGTACATGTATATTATGAGCCACATTTTGCGATAAAAATAAATGATGCAGTTTTTCAAGCAAAGCAGAGTTCCTGAATTTTGTGTCAATACATTTTGATGATTGTAGTGACATGAAGCTGCAATTTCTTCCATGGAGCAGTAAATGTGTCTCAGAGCTTTTCAACCAGCTATGGTATAAACACTGATATTACAGTGGAAACCACTTATAGTAATCACATCTGTCTGTGTCAAATTGATCACTATAAGTGGATGATTATCATAACCATTTTTTTTTCTTTTTCTTTATTTCTCATGCAGATTACCATCCAATTGACATTTGTATATTTATTACATGAATATAAAGTAATGAAACAGACAGTTTCGCTATTTACTGAATTTTATTGACTTTTTCAAAATATAGTACAAATCCAAAACCCTCGTTGTTTTGCTGCTGCATCAAATAATTTGTAAGACTCTGCTATGGTTGTTGATTTATTAAAATCTGTGTTAATAAATGACTTATTTACACATTATACAGTCATATTTTCAGATCTCTCTTTGAAATCTCTCTTCTTAATCAGTGTTTCCCTTATAATTGTTCAGGCCTGGCGGGAAGATGACAAGAAGCCCCACCCCCCCCCCCACCTCCCCGCCACCACCACCCCAAAGCAGTCAACCTAGAGGAAACACTGTTAATGCTGCCATCAGTCTGTTGCTGGCCCATGCTGGGTCCCCATCAAAAAAAATCACTTGGCAGCCAGCCCCGTCAAAATATATTTTCCACCAGGCCTAACAACTTTTCTGGGGGAAACCCTGAGTGTCATAATGCTGAGTATTGCAACGCAGAAAGTTGTTTAGTCGCAGAACAGGCATTTACCTGAACTGATTGCATTTCACTTTCTTTTATCAATATTTAATATCCTTGCCAGCACAGCATCTTATACAAACGATTTAGCCTACTGGATTACTCTATTTGTGCTTACCTCTCTTGTATTATTAATCGTTTCCTCTCTGACCTTTCAGTATAACTTTGTTGTATTAATTCATTGAGTTGGACTGTTCAAAACTAAAATGGGTTGGATAGTGATCTCATGGAGTGATACCTCCTAGAGAAGTTAACGTTGGTGGTTCTTTGAGTGTATATATGGTGGGATTCCATATAAAGTCAATCCAAAGACATGAGTGGACATGAACAGATGCTAATTTGGTCTGGGTGGTGGGAACTAAGGCTTAGATGTATCCATGTGAGTTGAACATGTTTCAACTAGAGCAAAAAGTTAGCACCCATCTGCAGGCTTTAGGACTCAAAAGAGGAACAGTAAGAGGCTGGAGGACAATAACAGACAGAACTGAAGTTCCTGGTTAAGTTTTGATAGCCATCAGAGTCGGAGCTGTCACAGAGTCACACACTCAGATACAGTAAACACATAGCCTGTTTGGGCCAGATAAACACAGATCACGCACAGTCTGTCGAGGAAAAAAATTACTTTGCACTTAATGTATACGCCAGAAAAAGAAAGTGAGTATTGTGTGAATGTAGACAAATAACTTATTTTACTTTATTTATTTATCTGTCAGGGACAGTGCACATTAATCAACATTAATGTGATGTAGTTATGCCAAATTTAGCCAAAAACCTAATTTTCATCTGCAGTGCTGGAGCAGGTTGATGTTACACATTAAAAGAAACAAAGCAAGACAAAAATCAGTCAAAACAGTATCAATAAAGTTTAGAAAGGTCTTGTGACAAACCAGCAGTCCACATGTTTAGAATATAGACACCTTAACAGGTATTTAGAGCCCTAATTCTGAACCATGTCCAGTGGGTGCGAGTGGTCAGGTGCCGTAACAGTTTATAGCCTACAATTATAGTTTATATTAGGTGCTTGCTGGCTAATGATCCTTGAATGCTAATGGAAACAGATAAGTGATGGATTGGCCGTGCTGACAATTGGCTTTTGCAGCCGAGTCTTGTTGTTATTGGTCTGTCAGAAGACATCCAACACAGGAGGGAGAGATGAAAAAGAGCCCATTCATAGCAAAGGGCTTTACATGGGCGGGATTACAATGGAGCTGATTTGAGAGGAAGCCAGAGATCAAAAAAGTGACATATTGTAAAATAAATCTCAATAGAGGGGGAGTGTAATCCATTTGACAAGAGTGTCTTGTCTTCTACCATCCTCAGAACTAACTACAAAGCACATGAGACACATTCTGAAATTAGCATAATGATGCAAACCACTGAGCTAATACACAAATGGACTAATATCTTGCATAATAAAACTGCCAGAATTTATGGGGGCCCCTGCATCTAGTGAAAGATCATCTGTGGCGTGTAATAGTTCCCATCCGGCAGACTGACAGGAACATTATGAAGATGGAGAGTGATGAGATCCTCATAAGCCTCTGATACTGTATGGAGCCATGCTGAGTGGAAAAAGACACTCTTTGACTCCTATTGCACTTACGACACTAATATGAGTGGGAGCACTCACTGCAAGAGACAACACAGAGCAGAACAGGCTCCAAGAAAATTATGTGGGGGGTTAAGTCATAAAAAGCATTCTCCGGCTATAAAGGACTCAAACGACCAAATGACATTTTGGCTGTAATGATTATGAATGTTTACATGCTCTTGGTTTTCCTCATCAGGTGTGCATCAGTTCAAGTTTTTTAATATTGTTTCCAAAACCCTTCATTGCCAGGGTTTAGAGAACACACTAACACCACTCACACTTGCTGAGTAAATCACATTGTTTATTGATACTTCACTGCTGGACTCTCATCATAATATGCATTAAAAGCAGCAAAACGTCAGTAACTGTGTTGATTTTCTGCAGAAAGCAGCACAGAACTGCAAAGGTTTCAAATTTCCATTTAAATTAGTCTATTACTCCTGCAAAAAAAAAAAAAATCCCGTTCAAACACTTGTATCTGCTGCCAGAAAATAATAATCTAACGCTTCTTGCCTCCTGCAATACCAAGAATGAAGTTTTCTGCTTTGAACTACCTCTCTCTTAATCAACTGGACCATGATTCTCACCCCAGAGGCTCTTGTGTGTCTCCCCTTTCAGATGTCAACACCAAACGAGGAGGCTCTGAGGCCCTTAAACTTATTTAAACAGTGCTGAGAGTGAGTATATATCTCAATGCTAAGGTTAGTGGATGGAGATAAACACCATAACTACTCAAGTGTCTCAGCTATTCCTGAGGACGATGATCCAGAGGTTGCAGCCATTTTGTAGCTTTGGAACTTTAATAGAAATCATATAAAATAAAAGAAAAAGCCTTATTGGAATACAGTTCCTCGCTTTATCTCATCCCTAGTACATAATTTCTTCCTTTGGGTTAATGGCTTTATCTCCTGCATTTCAATTGATTCATAAATGTTAGAGGGAGAGAAATAGAAAGACAGGAGGGCATAGATAGAAGTAGTTAGACAGAAGAAAGCAGAAGCTTAGACATACTGTATACAGCAGGAAGCAAAATCCCCCAGTGGCCTGGATTTGACTGATATTAATCCATTATCCCACTTTCTGTTTTTCCTAGGGTGACCTTAACCTATACTTCGTGGGAATTAAAGTCTCACTGGGTTGTCATCCATGAACTAAAACCTTGATGAAGCTGCCAATACATACATCTTTCAGACATTTTTTCCTGCAAACATAACTGACTCGTTATTATTAGCATTTAATATGAAAGGACGCAACTGTGATGGCAAAGGGTTATTTCATTGGAAAATGCAGGTCATGGACAAATTTTGAACAAGCACCTACCTTAAAGATCAACTTGATGACGCACAGAAAGCGAAACACGTCGACTGTATGTTGTGCTGTCATTCATCTGATGCCAAAATCAAAAGGTCAGACTTAAGTCAGAATCTTATGAATAATGTCTAAGAAACTGAGCATAATTTTAGCATTTACAAACCTCCATAATTGCTGTGGTACTCATCAAAAAATCACCAGTTACACCCTCAATTCTGCTATCAATAACTCTGCCAAGGTGAACACAATAAATTAAAGTAAAATGTGTTTTCTATCACCTGTAAGACCTGAAAGATGAGAGCCGGCAGGGATGAATGAAAACCTGACAGCTTGAGCGAACAATCGCCTTGTTTGAATTGCTCAACGTGATTGATGTTTGTTGGATCAGCTGACGATCATCCGAGTCGGTGCACATGACTTACAGTACACGTCCTGCCTGAACTAACACAATGCTTCATTAACTTATTTTATCTATTCGTCTTCCAAGTCCCAAAATGGCCAGACATGTTCACTTTACAACTCAAAGTCACATAACATTCTTATGAAGTGCTGCACTCCTTTCATGCTAACCTCATGTGCAAACACAAGTCCCAAATAAGGGACTCCTTTTAACTCCTTTACTTAGAGGAGGTGATCAACTGGACAGAGCAGAGCAATAAGGTCAGTGGAGGTAAGAAAGTTTTTCAGAGGAAGATGAAGTACAACTCATTCTTCTCAAGCTCCCACAGACACTTGAAACTCAGTTTCCAAGCAACTTAATAAACACCAGATAGCTTGTTTTCATTCTGTTGTTAGGTGACTGAATTACTCTACACCAAAATCAATAAAAGATTTAGATGTTGGCAAACACAGCACTCTTCACCGGTTTTTATGACACGCAAAGAGGCTGAACCAGGAATTTCAGGGAAAATCCATATCCTGGACCTGTCATATTAATGGATGCATATTTGCCCTGTCACTTGTTTGTCTATGTGATACAATGCTACTCTCCCTTTCATGCCTCATGTATCGAGAGCAACCCTCTCTGTAAACACTAACAAACTCAAACACAAAGTTCAGTGAGAATAATGTTTCCCAATCACATGGTATTGGTATGTGGTATTAAAACCTAAACCTTTATTTGTGTCTGACTCTGAGTGAACCAAAGATGGATTTCCCTGAGGCAACTGGATGCGACAGATATATCTGCTTCACTGTGAGTCAGAGGAACTAAGATAACCTTTGTTTGTTTCTCTGCCTGTTTCTCCCTCCAGGCAAGGAAACACTTAATTTCGGCAACTTTTGTCCCTAGATTACTGGATTATGGCGATCTGCTCTTTATGAATGCGCCTGACCAGTGCCTAAAGAAGTTGGATACTGTATACCATTGTGCTTTGTGTTTTATTACTGGTTGTGGCAATCTCATGTCTGTATGTCTGCAGACTTTCACATTGGTTGGCTTTTATATATAAATCTCTCCTTGGGCTTGTTCCTCCTTATCTGTGTACAAACATGTAAAAACCAAAATCAATATGTTCTACACTCTCACGATATTCTACAGATGTGAGAGTTAGAATAGAATCAGGCAAAAAAGCTTTTAAATATGCTGCCCCGTCTTCCTGGAATAATGTACAGAAAGACCTGAAATTGTCAGAGCTGATTACTGTGGAGGAATTTAAGTCAAAAGGATCAAGAAAATAGTACTCTTGGTAAATGTGTTTGCTCCTAAATTTTCACTGAGATCATTTTAGAAAAATGTAACTCTTTATGCATCATAACTTTTGATTTATGTCCTTGACCTTGTAACTGGATGTTGTTTTCACTCGTTTGTAGTGTATGACAGTATTTGTCTGTTTGTATTGTTTGTGTTTATTGTTGTAACAATGTGCTGCTCTCTTGGTCAGGTCACTCTTGAATAAGAGATTTTAATCTCAGTGAGACTTTCCCTGGTTTAGAAAAGCAGGTGAAATGTTTATGTATATGTATATATAGTGTAACAACAGGACCGCAGCCAACACTAGGTTCCCTGCACTGCCTCTCCCTTAATTTCAGAATTGATTTTCCCACAGGTAGTTTTGTAAAGCTCAATGAGGCCTGGCCTCATGTTAAGTCATTGACTTTGTGACCTCCAACACGCCGGAGCTGCACATTTGTTCCTAGATCCATTCTTTCAGCTACATGAAGGTGATCACTGTCAGAGCCCTCTTTGCAGCTAGAAAAACTGAAGGCCTGGGTCATCTTTTAAATCTCTGCATTAAAAATGAAAACGTCCTTTATAGAATAAAGTGGGTTTTTTTTTTACTCACCTAGACACCTAGACACACATTTGTTGTGCTTTCTCTGCTCTATAAAGCTTTTGAGAAACTCTTTGTTATGGTGACCAACAGAACCAAACAGAAAGTTTGTTTGCAACTTGGTTGTTTGGGTGTTTATTGATGTTTTGGTGAGAATGATTTGCAGCATGTTGACATGACCTTCTACTAATGAAAGCCTACATTCCTCCATGCAACATCAAGAGTGTTACCATGAAATTGAAAAATTAGCTCAAAGTAAAACTGAAACTGTTCTTTCTTGGCATTTAGCACACATATATATATATATATATATATATATATATATATATGTGTGTGTGTGTGTGTGTGTGTGTGTGTATGTCAGCCAGGCAGCTACATACTGAGTTATACTGATATCATATCTCAGATTCAGTAAAATGAAACATTTTCCAGTGTCATAGGACAGTTAAATTTGGAGCCTGTTAATGTACAGTTACCTAATATACCATATTAGGCTTCCTATGACTGTCAATGCTGTGGACATTTAATGAACACTTTTTAGGAAGCTCTCCCTCTGGGGGTGGACAGAATGAGGATATTTCAAAAATCCAGTCTACTTATTTGTGTTGCTGACTCTTCCAAGATCCACATTTCAATGTGTATCTGAATGTCTGATATGTCATCTGTATGCATATATTTTGTAACGATCCCAAGAGGTTGTCAGACAGTGGCCGCTTGTTCAACAGGCCATTATTCTTTTTGTTTATCCTATCAATAGATTCTGCAAAGCACTAGATACTGTATTTGTTCCAAGACATAAACTCACTGGCATAAACTGAAAGGGACAACTGCCTATGCTGGTATGCAGACACTTACTTCAAACAAGCCAACAAAGTGACAAAAAAATCCAATCCTACACTGGATTTTTTTCACATAAAATATTGTCAATTTAATGTTGCCTTAAAGTGCACCAACCAGCCAAGTCTGAAATCACTTATCAAACTTTATACTATCGGATAGCAATAAGAGATTACAGTACATAACTACAAGTTTCATCATGAGTGAGTCTCGCTTTCTATTGACAGAGTGATCACTCCTTGCTATTGAGGGTATGGGTTTTGGCATTTAAGTTTTGATTCGTCAATCTTTGTGGGTGGATATGTGTCCACAGAGACCTGATACCACCATGTAATTTGAGCAAGAGAGCAAGGATTTCAAAAACTCTGCAGCCGCTTCTATTTTTGGTGGGTAAGAGGGAGTAATTGTACAACAAAATCTGCAGCATTGCGCAGCCTTGAGGCCTCATAAACTGAAATTTTAAATACAATATCTCCCATTTTTTAAATTCAGTTGTCTGACATTAAGGCACTGAGCAGGTTGTGTTGACTGTGTGAAATAAGGAAGGGAATGATGACAGGTTGTCTTGGTAGACAACAAGAGAAATGTAGGCTGGTGTGAAACAACAATAATGCTGTTATTTTTCACTTCTCTCCTTCTCTTGAACATTATTATTATTAGATTCAATATAAATGCCTTGGTCTCACTATTTGTTAGGATGTGTGACATGGGACATCTAAAATATGTAATTATCATCACAGTAGGCAATTTATTTCTCCAAAAAGTACCTTATCTTACTTTGGACCGTGCAGATGGTACTAAACATGCTGAGAGAGCAACCTTACCGAATTTAGTGTTAACTGGCTGAGAAACAAGCACACACAAAGCTACACTTCCTGACAGAAATCCCTGTATTTCCCAATGGTTTTAAAATAAATACATAATAATAAATGTTTAGAAGCTTCCTTCAGAGGGGCAAGGACCTACTACAGTATAAGAAACCCAGGGATAATGAACTACTTTGGAACTCTGCAGGTGGTGTTTCTCTGTTTCATGCGGGAAGCTGTAACCTCTGCATGCAGCTGTCACTGATTCACAACAGTTAACAGACAGCTTATACTTTTTAAAAATCTGTCCCTGAGTTTGTAAAATATATTGAATAATTTTCTGTAACTGACTAGAGTAAACAGCATAACAAGAAGTCTGGTTTATGCTCAAATCATTTTTTATATGAATTCATTTTACTATCTACAGCCAGAAGAACAACACAAACTGTCAGGTTCATCATCATATAATTTTATATGAATTCATAATACTAATCAGTGTATATACAGTATATTGTGTTGTTTCTGTATGCTGGTTGTCTGGCTGTCCGATTATGAATGTTTCTTGATAACCTGATTAAATGAAAAAGTTTAAATAAACATAAACAATATTTATAACATCAGTGGAAGAGAGAAGCTGTGAAAAGTTAAATTTAGATGTCAACACATCAATCATCTGCTGATGTATCTTACAGTGTCAGCTTTCAACATACTGTCAGTTGATGTTTTCCCTTAAAATTTTCTCACATCACCGCTAATTTGATTCATCTAACATGTCGTTACATTAACTCTTTTCATACTTAAGAGAAACCCATTTATGATATTGCTCTACAGTTCACAGACTGTACTTTTGTGCTTACAGCAATTCTGTCTAAAATGTGAGGACATCAGGCATATTGTAGCTTACAGTGACTTTCTGTGGAATGTTTCCAGAATAATGTGAAATGCTATAAAAGAATGCTTCGTCCCCAGTGGATGAGGACTCGTCCATCAAACAGACATTATATTAGCCTGTGGGCAACATACATTACAGCTAATGTTGAAGTTACCATTGAAATATGAATACACTCTGCAGGGTGGATCCCAGTAGACTCACAGGATGTTATAAAATTGGAGGTCAAACCATACAACTACTGTAGCCTTTAGGTGGTCTCCTGCCATGTCAGCTTGTAGGCCTTGAAGGCTAATTGGAAAGACAGAAATTGTGAAATTAGTCAGTGAACTCTAATTTATCTTTTGTGTTTTGCTAAGCGTGACTTAACTTAATGCTAGTTAATTTCAATTAAGATTAGCTATGTATGTTCTACTTATGTAGTGTTTGCAATAGATGATTTTGTTTCTCTGCCATTGGAATTTGATGAGCTGTTTTCATCTGGTTAGTTATTTTCTCCCTGACAGGGAGTAAATTAAGAAGAAAAATTCAAGGAAATAGACACAATGAATATTCCTAGTTCGTGTTGTTAATCTCATTTTCTCCTCTGGTAGACACAATTTTTTCAGTGCTCTTGGCATTGATTTGTGTGTGTACTTTTTCAACCCTTTGCAAGGATAGAAATTTAGTAATTGCAACACTAAATGAGAAGGTATACTATAAAATTACATCTAAATTACTTAAAATGAGGCATTTCAGCTGCCAATTAATCTGACATTATCATTATGATGTATTAAACACAACTAGTGCATGAACAAATGCATTTATTAATTAGCAAATACTGCTATATAATCATTTGTCTTCAAATACCATGTAGTATGAATATTTATTATATTCCGGCAGCAGGGATACAATTCCCATCAATTCACCTCAATGGGACAAACAGGGACTCTCTGCTGACGCTCTGCTGCTCTTTTTTCACTGAAACCTGGCTTAGTGAATCCATCCCCGATAGTGGATTACATCTGCCGGGCCTCCATTTACACTGAGTGGATCGTTTAACAGAGCTATAAAGGAAAACGAAAGGCTGTGGAATCTGCATCTATATTAGCGAAGGTTGGTGTACAGATGTCACAGTGCTAAGTAAATACTGCAGCCCGAACTTGGAGACAGTGTACATTAACTGCAAGCCATTTTATTCACCGCGGGAATTTTCTTCCTTCATCCTGGTCAGTGTTTACATCCCACCCCAGGCCAGGGTGAATGACGCACTGCAAACCCTGCCCGACCAGATAACTGGCTTGGAACAAAAACATACAGACTCACTTTTCATAATCCTTGGGGACTTAGACAGAGCAAAATTAAACCACGGACTACCAAAATATAGAGAGCATATTAATTGTACCACCAGGGATAATAACACATTGGGCCACTGCTACACAGTTCTTAAAGATGCACTGGGGCTCTCTGATCACTGCTTATTTCATCTTATTCCAACCAACAGGCAGAAACTAAAACCTACAAAGCCAAAACAGTGAAGAAATGAACCAGCAAGGCAAAGTAGGAACTGCAAGACTGTTTTAACTGTGCCGATTGGACTGTTTTTGAAGATACAACTGGAAATCTAGACGAGTTGACTGACATGGTTTCATTTTACATCAGTTTTTGTGAAGACGTGTGCCAACCAAGACCTACTGCACAAACAACAATAACAAGACATGGTTTACAGCCAGACTAAGACAACTTCATCAGGCAAAGGAGTATGCCAAGTAGGGATAGAGCCCCATACAAGCAGGCCAGAAACTCTACAACAGTTTTTTCAGAGTGGCTAAAAGAGGCTACACTGATAAGCTGAAAAACAGGTTTTTAGCCAACGACCCTGCATTAGTGTGGAAAGGCCTGCAAGATATCACAAACTACAGAAGACCACCCCCCCTACTGAGGCAGGCAAACAAAGATCACATCAGCCCCCATCACTCCTCTGTCTTGAAGGCTGTGCTGACCAACTGGCTCCAATCTTCACGCAGATCTTCAACAGACCACTGGAGTTGTGTGAAGTCCCCTCCTGTTTAAAACGGTCCACCATCATCCTGGTCTCCAAGAAACCCTCCATCACAGCACTGAGTGAGCAAAGGCCTGTCGCTTTGACGTCTGTAATCATGAAGTCCTTTGAACGACTGATGTTGGCCCACCTGAAGAACATCACAGGACACCTGCTGGACCCCCTGCAGTTTGCCTATCAGGCGAACAGTTCTGTGGATGACGCAGTCAACATGGGACTGTACTACATCCTGCAACACTTTAACTGCCCAGGGGCATATGCAAGGATCCTGTCTGTAGACTTCAGCTCAGTGTTCAACCATCGTTCCAGAAATCCTCTCCTCCAAACTCTCCCAGCTCACTGTATCCCCCTCCATCTGTCAGTGTATCACCAGCTTCCTGACAGGCAGTAAACAGCAGGTGAGGCTGGAGGAAGTCGGCACTGATTCTCCCCAGGGATGTGTCCTCTCTCCACTGCTTTTCTCCCTCTACAACAACGATTGCACCTCCAAGGACCCAGCTGTTAAATTCACAACACTATGGTCATCAGACTCATCCAGGATGGCGACGAGTCTGCATATCAGCAGGAGGTTGAACAGCTGGTGCTCTGCTGCATCAGAACAACTTGGGGCTGAACACACTCAAGACTGTGGAGATGACAGTGGACTTTAGGAGACACCCCTCAGCACTGCTCCCCCTTACAATATCCGACAGCCCTGCATCAACTGAGGCTTTCAAGTTTCTGGGAACTACCATTTCTCAAAACCTGTCATGGGAGACCAACATCACCTCCATCCTCAAAAAGGCCCAGTAGAGGATGTACTTTCTGTGGCAACTGAGGAAGTATGGTCTGCCACAGGAGTTGCTGAGCCAGTTCAACACCGCAGTCATTGAATCTGTCCTATGCACATCCATCACAGTCTAGTTTGGAGCAGCCACAAAACAGGATAAGAACAGACTGCAGTGAACAGTAAGGACGGCAGAAAAAAAATCATTGGTGCTCTCCTGCCCACCCCCCAGGACTTATATGCTTCAAGAACCATTACATGGGCAGGAAAAATCATTACAGATTCCTCACACCCAGGACACAACCTTTTTCAACTCTCCCCTCCGGCAGGTGTTTCAGAACCCTGCCTACCAAAAGTACCAGACACAAGAGCAGTTTCTTTCCTCATGCCATCACCCTCATAAATAGCTGACCAGTGTCATCTGCTATGCCATAACTACACTCAGTTCTTCAGATAGTTACTACACCCTGCTTCACAACTACAAATATTGTATTGTACAAATACTCACACATCACAATTTCATTTCCATACATGATGTATATTATTGTTGTTTGTAATACCACGCACACTTGCACTTTATGCATATTGTTTGTCTTTTATATAATCTGTATATTGCTTTTATATTGTGTATTGTCTGTACATAATATGTACATTGTCTATATATTGCTTGAGAGACACCAACAGCCGGAACCAAATTCCTTGTGTGTGTTAATATACTTGGCAAATAAATCCGATTCTGAGTTCATCTATTAATTGCATATTTATGGAGTTATATTACTTTCAACAAAATCTGTTTTGCCTCATTAGTATGCAAATTTAAGCATCAGTGTCTCCCAAATTTAATGAGAACATTTACCTTATCAGGGGAGTCAGTATGGATGGATTACAAAGCCTCTGTCAGAGGGGACTTAACATTTTTTGCTGAAGAGTCAAAGGGCTCCTCTCCTAGAAAGCTGAGGGAAAAGTCTCTCCAAAATACTGAAGAAATAGCCTTCACACTCACTTTGAGGATATCACAACAAAGACACCATCACAGGGAGTGTTTTTCCCCTCAGGTTTTCTGTAAGATTTTAAGGCTTACTGCTCCGTAGTGACAGCATCCAATATGGGTCCCCTGACTCTGGGGAGGGGGGCTGCTCGGGAGGGCAGGTCTTTCAGGCATCTGTAGCAAAAGACCCATCATCTCATAATTCGTCATACGAGTCTATGGTGGTAAGTATGAAATTTATGTCATGTTATCCAGTTAACCAGAGGGAGAATTCAAGCAACACTTCATATAATAATCTATTATCCACCAAGTGGGAACTGAGTGTACAATGAGTGAAAATTGAATATTACATTTTTTTAATTGTTACATTATTTTATTTCCACGTAATTAAGATAGTAAAATAATGCACTTATCTCTAGTTTAATCCATGCAGAATTTCCTAAAATACCGTACTTTGTGTATTCAAACAGGTGTATTTGAGTTTGTATTTGAGTCAGTCTACGATTCATCCCTGGTTACCATGTATGGATCAGTATATTACTTAGAGGAACTGAATACTTTTCTCTAAAACTATGGTGAAGTTGTAAATCCAGTCTGTGGTGAGTTTGTTTACCAGACCTTTTGACTTCCTCTTCCCTTTTTTCATGCTGACATATTTACATGGCGTATGTAGTCAAACATTACAAGTAAAACACTCTTATTTACTTAGTTAACTGCAGCTGGAGTATAAAAGAAAGCATCATGTCTGTTATTATAGTCTTCGTGTTCCCACCATATTGGTTGTAATTGCTTACAAGGCAAAAATAGCAACATACAAAACAATAACCAAACAGAATATAACTTGAAATTGACTTTTTGGATTCAAATGACATTTAATTTATTTTTGTATTAAACATAAAAAAGTATACAAATTACATGACAAAATATACAAGTTACTATGCCTTTAGATATTTACTAAGCTGAAGTAAGTAGGTTGGCCTCCAGTTTCGCCAGTGATATCTGCCCAGTGCACAGATTTATCATTGCCAAGTAATGTTCCTTTTTACTCTTCTGTTTTGCTCTTTCTCCTTTTTTGCATCTTAAGAAAAAAGGGTACTCTTTTATTTAATCCTTTTTTTCTTTGCCAAGTCCCTAAATCCTGTCTTCCTGTCTTGCTGTGCTCCTCTGACTCCGATAGTCTTTCTTTCTGCTGCTCTCAGTTGAGGGATTTGTGCAGTGGTATCGTTGCTCTAGTAGGAGGGTTAAATAAAGGAGGGACAAGGTTGGATGGAACTTCATTGATCAGATGGCACTGACTAGCGGATTGCTTTGATTGGGTTTGTACTTAAGCTGTTGGCAGTATCAGCCCATTTCATACTGCGTATCACATTACCAATTACATTTTTAAAGCGTTTCCTGTACAGCTCTCCCTCGCCACGTCCTTTATCACAAGCTGTCTGTACAGTGCTTGTTTTGAGTCACAAGTTTGGACATAGTCAGCAAGGAGTGATCTTAAATGCTGTTTGTGCACACAGTAAATGTTGCTCAACATTAACAGAATTTATTGTGTTCTGGGGTGTTACAGAGTATTTATTTTGAGCGTTTTACAGTCCGAAGGACAACTTCTGTGTCCCACTGTCAGTCTTCCTGTCTGTCTTGTTGGTATAAATAATAATTCCTGTCTTGGGAATGAATGATGGGACTTTATGCTAGTAAAAACACACAGAAGGTCAATTTTATGTTTTTGGCTTTAGCCTCAAAACAGTCTCAATTCTGCTTAGTAGAACAAAGACAAGTCTTAGACCTGCAGTAAAAGTCTCAGTTTAAGTTTAATTTTTTTGTGTGTATTTCTTGGCTATGAAGAGTGCACTCCTTTGCAAGGTTTGGCATTAACCCCAGAACTCTTTAGTATTTCCACTATAGATGTTATTTTAGTATGCACTGCATTGCTGTTTAGATAAATGACACCAGAGGCTAAGTTTAAAGTTTAAAAGATTAAAAAGTACTATCTGAAAAACCCTAAAGGTGTCTATGTGGCAGTGATAGAATCTTGTGAAGGGAAATTAATTAACTTCCACTGACTCAACCAGAAAATTAAATGAGAAAAGGAAAGTAAGGCAGATGCTCAGTGGACCACAGTTCCAATGTGCGTTCAGTGTTCAATCACACTCATCATCATCTTGTTTATCCGGCCAATCAATCCATGTGGATGGGTTTTCTTGTACAGGATTTGGTCACGGATGATAGAGCCCCTTCCAATTGACCTCACATCTCCTCATCATCCACAAATGGGTGAGGGGGAAGTCAATGGTCCATAGCAGCTCTCCCCTTGATACCACAGCAAAAGATTTTATCCCAAAATCCAAACTAAGACATCTTTTGTCCACTTTTATCTGTGGTAGAGAAAACTGAATGACATGTCTTATATGTTGCTCACTCAATTCTTCCTAAGAAAAGAGAGTGAATGACAGTTTCCTATTTGTTGTGGGGAAGTTAAAAATGCATTTATAAGCTTTAAATGGCTGACATATATAACGTGTCATCATAAGTGAACTTTAAAGAAGTTATTTATTAGCCACGGAAATAATGTTTTAAGAAATTCATTCAGTTCAGTCAAGGAAAAGCCTGCTATCGATTTCTTACACAATAGATGCAATTTAATTTAGTATGTTATAACTGCATGACATGCCCAGTGTCACCTATCTTGTGCTGGCCTTCAAGTATGATGCAGCAAAATCTAATAGCATTTGCAGTAACTTTTCTTTTTGAAAATCTTACTTCCAGCATTTTCAAAAGCTTAATGCCACATGCCAACTTGAGTATATCGCCAATGTCAACACCAGTTTCTGTTTCTGTGTTTCTCTCCTCCCTGCCTTTGTCACACTCCAGCACACAGAGACGAGTCCCAGCTTGCCACAAAACTAAAATCAAACATCATGAAATGCCAAAATCAACAGAAGTTGAATGTAGTTTGTTAAACTGTCTTAATCAAGTGAATTGATAAGTTAAACATATTGCCCCAACAGTATGACTATGACTCATGTGGAAAGAAGACTTATTCTACTGTAATCTATTCTACTGTATATACTGTACACAGTAGAATAGATAATGCCTCAAATGCAAGTCTAAGTACACATGACAGGTACAGTGAAACTGTGAACTGCTCATAAAATCTGTTAAATCAGTTCTACACAGTTTATTTGATCTACTTATCAAAAACAATGTACCTATGACTATATAAATTTTTACAAATTATTGATGTCACATGATATTTACAGTCTACAGCCATGCTAGCGGCTCTGTCAGACTGTACACAGGCACAGCAGTGCTTTAAGCTAAATGCTAACATCAACATGCTAATATGCTCACAATGACAATGCTAATATATTGATGCTAAGCCAGTATAAGGTTTACCATGTTCACCATTTTAGTTTAGCGTGTTAGCATACTAGATGAAAAAAGTTATTACAATTAATCCTGATAAGGACATGAATGTGTATACCAAATTTCATGGAAATTCATCCAATAGTTGACAAGACATTTTACTTGAAACCAGAAATGTCAAGCTGCTGGTGGCACAAGGGGAAAAGTCTGGAGATCACCAAAATCAAGAGGTTTATCCTCTGGGGACTGTGAATGATTGTCCAAAATGTCATGGCAATCCATCAAATAGTTATTTAAGTCTGGGCCAAAGTGGTGGACTGACGAACCAACCATTGTAAGCCTCCACCATCACTACATTATTTCTACAAACACTGTAATTTTACACTGTTCACTAAACCAAAAAACCAATGTGTACCAACTTATTGGAAAGATATTTTTGAAGAAAATCGGGTCAATTTAAGAAATGAGATTTGCACTAAATGTGTCATTCACTGAGTATCAAAATTCTAACATATATTGAGGAGAAACAGTTTGAGTTGTCAGGCTGTGGTCCTCAGTATTTTCCTGGGAATTGTAGCAAACTGAATTGCAGGTTATGTACAATAGAAAGTTACACATGGGGGAACATGGTGGAAACAAATTCAATCATCTTTAGAAGGTGACACATGTTACTTATTTACAGTACAGTAGGACTGTAAAAAGTTTGTCATTAAATGTGTACATATGTCATTAACCTTCACTGATGGTGAGGAGTCCATCAATACTCACTAGAGGACATTGCAGTCAACTCTGTATTGACTTCCACTTTCTGAAAACCCAATAAAGTTACGCCTGTGTGCTTCAGGTGTTGAGTTTGTTTTCTTTTTCAAGGAAACAAATAAGAAACATTTGATTCTCACTCCACCTGTGGATATACTTTTATTTCTCCTGTTAATGTACTTTTATTGTAGAGCTGTTGAGGGCTTGACAACTTTTTAAACTCCTAAAAAATGTCAGCTATCCTTTAATTGGGGTGGTTGCATGTTTAATGAAATGCCTGTCTTTTTAATATTCATCTGTAAATAAATGTTAATGCTAATACCGAATGTAGAAATGGGAGTGTGGAAGTGGAATTACCGGATACTTTGGTAAAAACTAATTTGATGATGCCTTCAAGATGATGCAATTTGCATGCAATTCATAATAAGGTTTTAGCAAACTACATCGGGGTAACCAGGGAGAGAGACTGTAACAGGAAATTACCCGAAGTGTCTTTAGTCTCTTTCATACTGCCTTAATTTGCGCAGACCATCAAGAAAAGAAATACTGCTTAGTCTCTCTTTCGCTTCCCAGAATTTTAGAGTTAGGGTGTTTTCTTTTTAACCAAACGACAGCATCAGCACAGTAATTTCCAGTGGGATAATAAATCACCTCTACCCTGGAGACAGACACACACGGCATGTGTGATGGATAGCCTAGCTGTTAAAATGTGAAAACGCACAGTTTGGGAGGAGACAATACAGAGCCACAGTCTATGCCAAGAGGCATTTTGCCAATATGAAACTACCCATTATGATGAAAAATAATCTTTAGGGAAAAAGGTGATTTAAAACTATGTTGCTCAGGGAAACGACGATGACAGTGTGCCACGAGTTAAAAAAAAATGTTGGAGTATGCTGTTTGTGGCATAAACACATAAAAAGCAAACTATGCGTAAACACAATATATTTAACTGAATGCTGAGAGGAAAGACAAATGGAGAAGGAGAGGAACAAAAAAGTGGGAAAGTGCAAACAGGTTGCAGCGGCTGAGGACAAAAATATGACAAAAGAGGATGCCAGGTAAAACACAAGTGGGTAACGAGGCATGACATTAGGAGGTGAAAAAAGGCAGACCAAGGTAAGAGGAAGAGGATAAGCACATAAAAACTAGTTATGACCTATAATGGAGTGAGGTGATTATGTGGTTGTAACATCCTACTGAGCTGGTGGAGTTGTGGGAGGCTGCGGTGCAGGATGCAGGTGTTGGGGCGGAAAAGGCAGGGAATGTATCATCTCTTCTGGAGTAAATTGTCTGTGACTGCGTTGTGTGTCCATCATTTCTTTCTACAGTCTAATTACAGTCGGTTCCACCTGGCTACACTGCTCTGTCCTCCTCAGTGCAGAACGTACGGCTGCACTGAGATTCAGAGATAAGGAGTTAAAGCCAGGAATAATTGCCGTTTGGAATGTGGCTATATTTATTTATTTATTTGTTTGTTTTTTTTTCTCTATACATCTTAAAACTCACACACATCTGCATTCAACAAAATACTTTTCAGTTGCTGCAAAATCTCCAATAAGCAGGGTTTTTAAAATTAAATTTAGTGGCAAGAATCATTTTAATTGGATAAAAAAGTCAGTTCCTAAAAATTCTGGTGATTTTTTTTTTTTATTGAGCACCATTATCTCAGAGCTTTCTTCAGGTTTGGTGCAGAAGCTTTTTTCAAACATCAGCAGCTCCCTTTAAAAACTTCTTGAGATCTAACAGGAGTGCCTATATGATGCGTCACGATGAGAATCCCTGTCTTCTTCTACTTAATGAAAGGAACGTTCTTTTGTTCTTTCATCAAAATAATGATGGAGACTGAACCTGAATAACACAACTGTGTGGCTCACTTCATCAAGCAGCAGATTCTTTCCCTCAACTCCTTATTTCTGTTATCATTACCCCTGAAACTCATTTTAAAGCTGTCATTCAGATTAATTCAAAAAGATTTCAGAAACCCCCCCCCAAAAATCATCATTTGAAAAGAAAAGAGGTTGTCTGAGAGAAATTAAGATTGGTAGGCAGAGGTGATGTCTTTGAAGTGACGGTAGAAACAAAAACAAAAATCACCTGTGCTGCCTTCAGGTGTTGATGCTCAGCATGACAACATATTTAAAGAAGCTGAGCTGAGAAAACACAGACCTACAGAGTCATTCAGACAGCAAGTGAGAAATGCTGGCACACATTTACACATGAAAATACTGTGGAAAATAATTAGTCATTATAAAAGCTTATTATTTTCAGACTTTTAGCCTAATTGTGCAACAGGGGGATGATACTCAGAAGTACCCTGTCTTTTGTGGGCTCATTAGTAAGAGAATGTGTTCAATGTCGTCAATGAAACCCCTGCCACCTCAGTTGAATGACAAGCAGTCCACATCAAAATGCACGGTGGGCATTTGCTTGACATTACTTTGGCAAACACCCTTCAAAAATAATAATCAATTCATTACAAACCCTGACAATTATGACTGAGTGTACCGATTAAAACAGTGACAGCTCACAGCCTTTTAGAATTAAGCAATAGCGTGATTTAACAAGACAAGTACGACATGTATACGTTATATTTAATAATCTGTCTAAAGCACTTTGTCAGTTTTCATTTGCTGTATAGAGTGCATGCATAAAGCAAGCAGCATATTGTAATGCTCTGAAATACAGAGCAACAGGCAGTAAATGAAGATTGACAAGCATGAAGCCTCCCAACTGTTGCTACCATGGCTGTCCATCAGAGGAGGCACATGCCAATAAATTTAGCAGCATCCTCTTCACCTCACAGGCAGCAGTTCAATAAGGTGACAGAATTACTAGCAGCTCAGAGTTACACCCATCTACCTCCAGACACTTTCGTGACAGGGAACTTTTAAGCTGTCTTCAAGAGTTGGACAAACACGTTATCTTACTGAGAGCGACGGCTCAGTACCAAACACCACATTGCTCCGTGCCACGTTTCAGCAATCCCAGTCACTCAAGAAGAACAAGGGAGAACTACCCCAAAAGTGAGCCAGCCTTCACAACATGGTGTCACTTCAAATTCAGATTGAAACCGTTCCGAGGCACTAGACTGAAAGCTACTTTTATGAAAGTAAAAATCCATTAAGGTAGCTAACTCGTCTTCTGAGGACACATCAGTCATCCCAGACATCCCAGAGAATCAGGAGGCTACATGCAATGTATTGAAAAGAAATACCACTTAATACCACTATACAGTTAATGGTTCTTTTATACTTTGCTCACAATCCTGACAATCACAGTCACAGCCAATCAGTTTCTCAGCTGGTGGTTGCTTTGTAGCTCTTTTTTTGCTGATTCATTATAAAACAAGTGTGAAGTGAACATGCATTTAAGGTGTTGAGAACAGGCTGAGATAATGTTTCACGTGAAGGATGAAATAGCGTTCTAACTGTGGGAGGTGAGACAACAGAATCAAGTAAGCATTTTATAACCCGAGCTCTTCGCCTAATAAAACACTGCCATTTCAGACATTTATTGCTGTGAACCTTAAATTATCCACGGAGCCATTTGGAAGTCAGGTTTCCGGCCTGTGTGACATATTTTACGGCCTTCTCCTCCACTTCCCCACTTGGGAATTGAATTTGGTGATATTACACAGCACATGTGACCTGTATTAAGTTTGCGAACAAACAAATGACATTCTATTTTTGGCTACTAGGTCGGGTGTCGGTTATACCACTGTCCTGGTGCTGTGATTGTGTTAGCTCACAGTGTCTTTGCTATGTAACTGATCACAATCTGTGCAGAAAACAGACAAGGCCATTTACTGATCGTAGAGAACCTCAGTTTGTTATGAAACATGTCTTGGCTTAGACATTAGTTATGCTCAGTATTGGCCACCCAAACAGGGTAAATTGTGGCTTGTGTTGAAATCTTTTAAGAATGAAAAAATAACAAACAACAACAAACTAAATTATGCGTGTAATCACTGTGGAAATAGCAATTTTAGACAATGCAGTTTGGAAATGTTCCACAGGATCAATCTTGGTGTACAGTACTTCAACAAGAAGAGATACAAAATAAACCGAAAGCATAAATAACAAACTAACGAGAATCTCATTTCAGTTCTTGCAGTGTTATGTAAAATTTTCGTAATCTGTGTCTCCAGTCACGCAGAGTTTTACAGATTATGTGTCATGTCGAGGATACGACCTCTGAGTCTGGGGGAGGGGGGAGGTCATGCAAACAAACGGGTATGTGTTACTTTGTCAGTGGCAAAACAGACCTGTCAGGCATGTCATACTGCAATAATGTTGTGCTGCAACTAACGTGACTTTTATATCCTCTGTCCAGTCGAGTCCAATTAATCCAGTGGATGTGCAGTCGCTTAATATGATTCTATTTTCGGCTTCATTTTTCCTCTTACCCCCAATGTGACAGTGGTATATGTCACAGAGAGAAAGAGTATAACTCAAAGATAGATGGTTATAGATTTTATTAACTATGCATACATATCAGTTAGACTCTGCAACAGCCACTTGGACAGAGGACAGCTGCATCTCCTCCAGCAGTACTATATGCTCGCTCGCTTGCTCTTAACTCTCCTCTAATGAACCCACAATCTCCTCCTCTCGCTACCCTCCCTGCTTCACTTTCAAGGTCTTTTTTTTTTTTTACCACCATCAATCTATCCCTTCCTTTAGTTTTATCTTGATCTGGCCCTGCTTTCCCACATCCACACTCTGCCTTCAATTATCTCACTTCCTTGCAGAAACTAGTGAAATCCCACAGCTTTTAACCACTTTTGTTGTTCCTGTCCATGATACATTTCTTATCCATCATACTCGACCACATACCTATACTATGAGAATAACAAGGTATAGTAAGGGCATTTGATTTCAGACATGCTGAAATTACAAATTAAAAACACAGATGGATTGGGGCTGTTGGGGAATACACTGAATATTAGTCAGGGACCTTCATCTCTGCAACATCATGCCGTGAGTTTGATTGGAGCAGCTGGGTACAAATCTGCATCACTGTACATCATCACGGGCCGGACGTTAAATACTGAGAAATTTTTGACATTCACGTTCCTCTCTGCCGTGACTTCGCAAGGACAAATTCATGAGTACGGTTCAGTTGGCTCCCCGAGGCATTGGCTTTTACATTATGTTGTTCTAGTGAAGCCATTAACACTGTGTCACTCAGGCATTTCTCTGTCAATGGCTGCGCACAGAGGTGGCGATCAGAATTCACATCAGATCAAAGCTCATTGTCTCCGCCTTTGTCGCTATCAGCGGAAGGTGCGACAGCAAAATCAGCTAGACACTATTCATTGCTACTGGTCTCACTGAAATAGAGATTTTCAATCTTATTGGGTCTATGTGTTTAACATATTGCAGTGAAAGGGAGACACACACAAACCGATACAACCAGGAATCTGTGTGAGACAGGAAATCAAGACAGAAATCCATTATCCAGTTAGTTGCACATGTTGTTTGATAATGAAAATGAAACTTTCATTGATAGTAAGTTGGACTGATTGAATTGTGTGATGGAATGTGTTGTTGCTGTTGTGTGCTTTATAAAGCTGAACGGTTGGGAAATACCTTGCAAAATCTTCTTGCTCTTAAAGAGCGAGACAGAGAGACATTTCACTTGCATTTATATATGAAAAGGAGCAACTTGTCTTATCATTACAGATGAAATGTGCAAACAAATCATCAGCAAATTAAGCTTAAGGAAATTAAGGCTAACTCTGACCTTCTGTTCACACAGAGCACAACATGATCAACGAGTAATTCATTTCCTAAAGAACTGAGAAACCAGGGAAAATCAGAAGATGAGTGGATGCCCAGCAAGTTTACCAGCTGTGAAAAGTGAGTCATCAGCCATCTGAACTGCAAATCAGATTTTCATCCTTCCTACTGTAGATGTTATACAGACATTCACAGCTTCTCAAGTCTCTGAATTATTTGAAAGATTTCAGGGCCACATATCTCAAAAATAATGCAATTTTCTTCTGTTTACTTACACTAAATGCTTCTTAATTGATACCTGCTAACAAGCCAAAATGCAGTGATAGAAGACTTATTCAGATCTTTTACAAAAGTAGCAATGCCACAATGTAAAAATATTCTGTTACAAGTACAAGTCCTGCATTCAAAATTGTACTTCATAAAAGCACAGACGCAGTATCAGCAAGATGCACTTGAAATATCATAAGTAAAAAAGTACTCATTATGGAGCAGAATGGCCCTTGTCAGTGCTATACTACAGTATCATATATAATATCATTTGATAATGATTACTGATGGATTAATATGTACATTGCATGTACATGTACTATACTTCATATATAAACCAGTCATATGTTCTGTATTTAAAATCTTAATCTGAAAAGTAACTTATAACTATAGCTGTCAGATAAATTTACAATAAAAACTACATAAAAGTACAATATTTTCCCAATGGAATTAAGTGAAGTAGAGGTATGAAGTAGCAAAAAATGGAGGCACTCAAGTAAAGTGCAAGTACCTAAAATTATAACAGTGCTTGAGTAAATGCACTGAATTATGATCCACTGTTAAAATAATGCAGTGAAATGTTATGAAAGGCTAAGCAACACCAGAGCTGCAGAACATCCAATTTGTATAATGCAGTTTATGCTATTTCTTTTTTTACCTTTTCATATATAGCTGCATGCAACCTGAGTCTCTCACAGTGTGCACAGATCGAGCAGCTTTAAGGTCAGGGATGTGAAGAAAATCCATTTGGGGTTCATTTAAGGTAAATCTTTTATGCTCCATGTCATAACTTTGGAAAGCTAGTAATTTAATAGCTGAACTGCACGCTCCTCAAAACTCTCTCCAGCCTCTCTCCTCTATCACCCTCAATACATACGAGAGCTCTTGCTTTCCTCTCAATAGACTTCATCTCTGCTTCATACTGCAGTATGCTGTGTCCCTCAGTATTGGATGCTGACCAATAACACAGTCCCCAGCCCCATAGTGCTGATGGAAGACTTTCTGTGCCATCTGCCAGCCAATGTGAATTTGTGAGTGTGGATTCAAGTGCATCTGTAAGGTTATTTCTGACTAAATATGGCATTCAATATGCTAAGGCAGAAAGGAGAAAGAAGACAGAAGAAGAATAGTAACGGGCAGGAAAACGTATCACGAATGAGAGAGAGCAAGAAATGGTGGAAGATAATGATCTTTTTTTTTCCCTAACCCGCTACCATTCCTCACAGTAACAATGGGGAGAATATCATGAGATGTCAGAGACTGGTTTCAGCCTTCCTGCTGAAATCCACAGGGATGAGGAATAATCCATACTACTATTTAAATCTTGACTTTTAAATCAAATCATATGAATACTTCTAAATGAGCTGAATTTCGCTGGTATAAATGATTTTCTATTTAAACCCAATAGTACTTTGAACTTATCATGAATATTCAGACCCCAGCTTGAACTGCCCTCAGTCTCAATGGGTGAAGTGAAATGTTGAAAAGCAGACATGTTTGACTGGGCATAAAAATCCACTTTAACACAGCGTTAGCTTTTGCAAATAAACCAGGCAGCACTTGCCTGCAAATCAAATGTTCAATGGACTCTTGATTTAGGGTCTGTTCAGGTTAATATTTTGGTAAAGCTCTGCCGGTTATGTCCCTGGAGGAACATTTAAATTAAGTGCATTAAGCTAAAGAAATCTGTGGCTAGCATAAGCATCTCCAGGGGGGAACAATTCTCTAGGGAGCTTTTTTTCTGCCAAAAGGGAATGGGCTGAATCAATGGAGTGTCATTAATTGCAGGACAGGGTGGTATTCTTGGCTCCAATAATTCACAGAGGAAATGGCCGTGAGCATTATTGCACCGCACAAATCACACTGGCAGTTAGCTTAGCTGATGGACAAGGGGCAGCCGGGCTTGAATGTTCCCGAGAAATGAACAAGAAATTATACATAAGAGAGAAGCTCCATTAAAGTCACACTGTCTGAATCTAATCAAAAATCTGAGAAGTATCGCCCACCTCTGTCCATTCTTCTGTCATTCTCACAGGCTCTGGCTCAAGGCCTGAACAAAGGCAAAGTAGTAATATAGAATAGCACTGGAAGCGAACATATTAAATCACAGTATTATGCAACATAAATGGAGAGGAGAAACATGATATAAGTTTCCACTTGGGTGAGGGGTAGTATAGATAAAATCCTCTATCTAAAGCTTTTTACATCTCAGCATCAATAAACAGTATACTTTCCCACTCACTTGAATGAGAAAGTGTGTCCAAACTTTTGACCAAGTAACATTTCTGGCAAGTCTGTTGATTAGGGCTGAAACTAATTACATTAGACATTAAAAGTAGCAAATACTCATATTTGAGAAACTTGCTTTTTGCTTGAAAAATTCTGATTCATTTTCTGTTGATCAAGTAATCGATACATAGTTTCAGTTCTACTGTTGATAAAAGGTTGATGAATAAAATCACCAGACAAGAATGTCTGTTTTTGGCTACTCCAATGAATTAAATACCTGACCAAAAAAGTACATCATCATATTAAATCAAAAATCAAATAAAAATCCAACATTGCCATAAAGAAGTCCTGCTCACTGATTTGTAACATTGACCACAATGGCACACCTAGATATAATAAAGAGATAGATGCCATGGTATAAACAAGATGGGAAAATATCTCAGGAAAGACAGATTATTATTGTCTCACATTATATATCATCTTATCTCCCAACCTGAGTTTCCACGATGGCCATTCATCGAATTGTTACTGAAGATCTGTCACTGTCAGGATCAGCACGCCAGATCCTCCACAAATTATAATATGAATACATGTACATAAACAACTTGGATGTCAAACAAAGCAGAGGGTAAAATGTGTGGCATACAGCAGAACCCAGCACCTCCATCTCCAATAACTCACGTTTATTTTTCCTCAATGCACCCCCAAATTGCTAGGATTCATATTACTTATCACGTGTTTTTGTCTTTGATTTAAAGCAATGAAAAATGAAAATTGAACTTGCCTCATAGTTTGTTTAGTTTTTGCTCCAGGCTATGATGCAAAATAGAGAAAATCTCACTCAGAGTGGCTTATCAATGTTTGGAAACAGAGGGAGACATACTCAGCATGTGCGATCACTCATGCACCCACACATGTAGCGGGTACCTCATAAAGTAAGGCAGCTTAAGAGCCCATAGCTGCTCAGGCATAACACTTTCCATGCATACAGTTCGAAGAGGATGGAGGTAATGAGTCAAATTACTTAGCTAAATGGAGGGGTCTGGTGCTCTGGAGTATAACATTGTGGAGAGGTGACCTCAGGAGGCCCTGCACTTTACTCAGTTCTCTCTCTTTGCTGATGGGCAGGATTCATTGAGGATTTTATCAGCAAGGTTAAACAGGGTCTATCAATGGCTGGGGGATTAAAGGTAACAGGCTGAAGAGGAAGGTATTAGCACAAAATGTCACTGCTGTCACAAATATGCAAGCTATTAAAATATTATAAAGGTATAATATATATATATATATATATCTTTAAATATATATATATATATATATATATAAAGTTAAAATACTATAAAGTATTTTAACACTATAAAGGAATAATACATAATATGTGACCAGTGGGGAAAAAGTTGTACCAATTATTTCAGTTTTTCCACAGCAACATTAACATAATTACCACAAAAAAATTAGAACATTATTTCCATTGGTGCAATGATTGAGGAGACAAAAGACCGACAGGGATAAAAGCCTGACTGGGGAATAGATAATTTAGAGCATTAACTTTATTGGACCTAAGTTGCTGTAAGGGTGGGGGGGAAGAGGGGGGGTAATGCAATCATTGGCTTTCTGTAAAGTCGAATGCTCTGTGGGTCTGATTTAAACAACCCCATTAGGGTTTGAAACACAGCTGGACAAGATGGATGGAATCTTAAACATGCAAGTTAATTGCTGTTAGCCATAAAGACAGATGATTCATCAACATAGATGTAGATAACATGACACAGTGGGTAGTAGATTAATATACCAAATACCAAAATCAATCACCCTGAGTCGCAAGCATGTTGCACATTTCTGAGTAAATTGTCGGCGTGATAGACAAAGAGACTGCAGCACTTAATCATGTCCTTCATGAAAACTAAATAATGACTAATGGCAAATTACTTAAAACATTAAGCTTTAAAGGTCGTACATGAGAAAAACCCTTGGGATGATTATGTTAATGAGAGCACATTTCCACTCTCGACTGCCTAAAAGTGAAGCCTGAACAGGTGGATTGATATTCCTGCTTGGAGCCAGACAAAGCAAAGAGGGCTAGAGGGTAAGTGTGAGGCCAGTTGCACTCAATAGGTGTGTGTAAGAGTGCGTGTGTTCAAATGTGTTTATCTGTCCGACTCTGTGTCTGTGTGCACCTGTATTTTATATCAGGGTCTGATCCAATGCCTCCGGACGGCGGTGCCATTTGCTCCCCTGCCAATCAAAGGCCGCAGCGGAATGCCAGTCCCTTAGAGTCCTGGTTTACAGGCAGCTTACCTGTATGTTAGTATTAATCGACTCCACACTGTGCTCTACCCCGTAGCAGCAAAGTAACACAAAGGGAAGATTTCCCCACAGTAAAAGCAGCATTTATCAGTCGAGAGCGATAGGCATGAAATATTCCAACTCAAGTGTATTTTGTTTAGTGATAAATATGTATAATCGGAACAGTATTTAATTAAAACTGCCAGGAGTATAAAGCTTTAAGTTATTATCAATAAGATGTTAGTGCTAGTTGATTCGGCAACACCTGTGATTACTGGTGGCAAAGCTGAGAACATTTTTATGTCCCAGATTACTGTTCAAATATTTATAAATTACTGGGGGCAGAAAACGTGCTTTGAGGAGCTATACTCTGTTCCCTTAAATCTGATGTCCTCTTCAGTGTAGCTGTACTTATATGGACACAAATATATTCCCCCTCAAAATAACAGGGACCAGCTGTTCTGATCTTACAGATTACATCATGAGTGACATATGCACATGTGCACATATTACATGCAATGTGCCTATGCTTCAACGCTTGTCTGTCAGATTTCATCCAGTATATGCATGCGTTGTTTTCCTGTGTCCACTGTGCATCTGCACACCTTTTGAATCCAGCACCAGGACACAGAGAGGTAACTAATGAGTGCAGTGTACATTTAATGGCTGTAGCAGAACAAATGCCATAACTAGCATGAAAAACTGGGTTTGACATGATCAAAATCTTACAGATTATAACTTTAAACAGATTGTTCTATAACATGAACATGATTAAATCAAGTTTTAACAAGCTTTTTCCATGAGAGATACAGGTTAGAGCATTATACATTTATCATCGTAGAGGTCAAACGAGCCTCTGCAGAAATAATGGCTTTTTTAAAGGACTGGCATTCTGTTAAATTAAGTGTCTATAGGTTAGACACCTCTAACATATTAGGTTAATGGAAAACACACCAACAGAACATGGCAGCAGTTACTGCAGCCAGGATTGTTCATACGTTTTCACACCCATGATCCACCTTATCCAATAACAAAGGTGAAATGAGAAAACAAGCGTGGGATGATACTGACATCATCTTTGACATTTACACTCATCGACTTGCCCACTGGATGTCTCAGAAAAGGCCACTTGATTGCAGCATGTAAGACATATAGACCTACTGTACACTGGTATTTTTTCATTCTGGCAATTACAAAATATAGTTTGTCTGCAGACTTGCACCTTGACAGAAGGCCTTTATACACTTCCATCCGTCGTGAGGAACTATTTTTTGTTGCTCTGTTATATTTGATAGCAATTAGTCAAAAACCAGCAATAATCAAAAAGAGAAACTCAGAGAATGACAACAGTGCAATAAAATGCCTTAATGTTCGTCATGGAGAAATGCATCCGTCCCCATTGCATTGCTGATTCTGGCACAGATTAGCATAGCCTGTAAAGAATTGCTGATATCACTAAAACAGGCTATACTAATTAAAGCCAGAATCATCAATTCAGATCTTCAGACACCTTGACCCCTAAAAATGGAAGAGAGTTTTGTTCCAAGTGAAGCTAAGGTTAAACGAATCAAAGGTTAGCATTAGGAGATGACTAGATGAATGCGAGATAAAGACAAGCACCTGAGTAACTCCATATAAAAATGTAAAGAATAATAAAAATTTAAATTCTAAGTTAAATGTTACAAAATATGTTCATCACATACTATAAAAACAAACTTCTTTAGTCCTGTTAAGAGAAAAAGGGGAATTAAACAGTTCACTAAAGCCGGGTGTTGGAAATACTTCCAGTTTGCAAATCCCTGTTCCCACTGAGAATGTTCAGCACATGGTTCACTGCAGTGCAGAGCAGCACAGGAGCAGAGAAGGGGTCCACAGGACAGATGTCCCCTTGTTCTCTAAGCAGTCTTTATCACACAGAAACCATATCTGTGAATTATACAGCACACAATGCATAACACCACAACCAGTTCCTCAATGACACCCTGCCCATAATGGATGGTCTGTGAAGGGGAAATGAAGGGAGCATAGGTAAGAAAAGGAAAAGAGTATGAAGGATGTGGGTGTTAAACAGGGAATGACCAACCAAGGAGAGAGTTAGAAAGGTACAGAATGACAGAAAACAAATTAACATGAACAAATGGTGAACTGTTTTTTGAGATAAGGAAAATGTACATTTTGTTTCAGACGTCAGTAAGAACTGCTCAGTGTAGACGGAGCAAAAATATTGCAGCATTTTTTTTTTTTCATTTTCCACACTGAAGAATACAGCAATGATTAGGAAAAATGAGTCAAAAGCTCCAATAATGATGATGCTTTACTGGTTTCAGACTCTCAGACTTATACGTCAAAGACATGACATTCCCCTGTGTTTGCTTTGGTTTGCTCTTTGAAACCTTTGTGAATAAAACTCTTGAGAATACTCCTTATTTGTCAGAATTGTCCAACGAAATATTGGCACTCAGGACGCTCCGCTTAGAGGCCTCAATCCTTTACCGTCTATCTGTGTTTTAGCAAATGTGGAAGCTGTAATAATTTATCATTATAATGATACGGGCCTAAGATTCAGCATTGAGCAGACACTGTTCACAGATTCATCACCACACCATTATGACGCATGCCTAGATTTCTATCTATGACTTTGAAAAGCAAAAATTCCTAAGGGGTTGTGTAAACAAAATAATTAAAGCGGTATGACAGAAGGTCAAAAGACAAAAGGAAGAAAGTGAGTTAGCTCCTTTTCAAGGTTGTCTCAAAAGTTGCTGGTGGATTGTTTAATGACTTTGAGAGAAGCTGGAAAAAATTCATATTTGGAAACATGGAAAGAAACATGCCTGTCTGACAAATGCTTGTTTTACTTTTTGCACGTCTTCTTATTTGATCTGTTGCCACTGACAAATTAAAATACATCAAATATTGGTTGCAGGCTCTACTCCTTGTGTAAATGTGGCTTACACAGGTTGGTTTAGCACCAGAGAGAGAGAAGATAAGATTTCCTCCTGTATACTGTTATCACTGACCCCAAAGCCTGAGGATAATGTTGTGATATTTCCATTAAAAATACATTTCTCGTGTTGCTGTTCATTGAACCTTTATTTCCTTCACAGTGTTATCAGTCTAGCAGTGATACACTAGTGATGTCATTCTTGATCAAACTTGCATTATACATATACATATATATATATATATATATATATATATATATATATATATATATGCTACTGCCCCAACAGATGGCTGCAAAGAAAAAAAATGTTGCCTGTCAAGAAATATTTAATGTTGTGTGAAAATAACCTCTAAATACAACATTTAAGAGATGCAGCTAAAGCCACGATGGCCAGCAAACGGTCAGTGTATAGCAGGTATCCATTAAAATTCCTGCAGTGTCTAGTGAGAGGTGATAGTGTGTAGGATATATTAAATATTGCAAACATGTACAGAGGTTAGACTACAGTGCTGCTTTCACCAATGCATTCTGCGTCAACCGGTTGACTGAAGAGCTGCATGACTTGAAAGCTACCATAAAAAATATATATTGATGCCACAGGAGAACAGTTGGAGAGATACATCTGGACATTGTCTCCAGTAGGTATGGGACTGTGTGTTCTGGCATAGATAATAAGAGAAGGGAATTTTGTAGTGGGAGAGAAAGGGAAAAAAAGAAGGGAGGAGAAAAGTCAAGTTTTTGTAGCTCATGTTTAGGTGTTCCTGCCCAGCAAGTTCTCGTCAGATTAGCAACATTGGGAGATGCGAGAGTGCACAATTTTCCTTCTAGTTTTCACGATGTACATTAACATAAAGAAATGGATGTGAGTGCGGAAAAAGGCAGTAAAGCTGTAAGGCCGCACTTCACTTAAAATGTAAGGCTGGTGATATTCTACATTTTAATCAACAAATCTCGTTATACATTTCATCATGAAAAGACCAAAATCAACAATGAATTGGTCCTGTCAGCAAGTGTTGCCTGTGTAGCCAAGGTCTATAATAGCTTATTCCTCTGTGCCAGTTTTTGTCCAAAACCCATTAAAAACACATCAAAAAGCTACACCGTTGTACTAATGACATGTTCATTCATTAAAATCAACATGGACTCTGTAGTTTATTTTAAGTTAAACCACATAGATCATCCTGCTGTAGTAAATGTTCAATAGCACATATTAATCTGTGGCTGGAAATAGTTCCCAATGAAGGCAGTATTTACTCTTGTTTGAATAACTTTTTAAAAAAGTATAGTGCCCAGCTGTTTTGGGAAATTATTGGGCCCTTTAAAAAAAAAAAAAAATACAAATTGTGACCAGTTTTTACAAATTTACATCTTCAGTAGAAACCAACGGGCTGTGAGCTGGCTGCCACAGACAGTGTAGGCAAAGTAAAGTATTAAGCAACAGAATAACACATTGTTTGTTTTGGTCTTTTCGTGGGATTTGTTGACAATTAGAACAATATGGAGTCATTTTTTAGTCACATACATCCTCCAATCATACATGTCCATGTCCTATCTCTCTCAATAGGTGGTCTATATAAATATTTGGCACTCATTAAACCCTCATCGCTACATTGATGCTTTCATCCAGAAATTTAACTCCCTTCACCTCCCCAGCTTAATCCTGTATTCATTTTCATTTGTACATGAATTCTGAATTTTATAGACAAATGACTATGTGTGCATGTTGTTCATCAAATTGTGTGTCTCAGGCTTTGCCAGCGAGATTTTTGGGCTCAGAGACAGTCAAGCTTGCAAAGATTTGTTCCAGCGGATCACATGAGCAGAGCCTGATCCACACTGCCAAACTAAACTGCACACTGTTGCAATAGATGGTTAAAAACTTGACGAGAGTGTCCTGACCGAAACAGAATAACAGCGGACTTGTCCTTTCACCTACAGATGGAAGTTGAAAACACGCTCTGTTACAGAGAGAGGATAAACACTGAATTCTGACATCATTAGAACTAAGAGAAAAGCTTAGGAAGGTGTTATGTTACAGCTGTAAATGATAAAGATCATATTCATCAGATAAGGCAGAAGACAATTAAAGGGTATTGAGGGCACACAGTTTATATACTGTAGCTCATGATTTCTATGATAAAGGTGTGGTGATAAAGTTGGAACGCAGTCATAAGTATACACATGTGAGAAAAATATCAAAAATAGAGAAGTTGGAGAGGCTAAGAAAGTCCCATGGAGTCTTAGTAGTATGGCTTTGTATGAGAAATCACTTTGAAACTACCTATATCAAGTTTTACAGACTCCTACCCTTGTGCACAGCCACAAGGGTAGCAGTATAGAGAGCATGCTACCAACAACATAGTAATGGAATTTAAAAGAAGCACCTGAAAGGCATAATAAGTGCCCAGACATTATAGGTACAGGTACACCAAAGGCATAGAGGATTAGTGCTGAACAGCAAACGTCTGCAGCAGGAAAACTCGATCACAGACAAGAAGGATTGCTGTGAAGCAAACATATTAACAGGAGGAGGGAGCAATTTGTGCCTATAGCTGCCTTTAGACAAAGCAGTCTAGCAGGGAAGAGACTTGGCTACAGGGTTGTGCATTATGGCAGGAAACCAAATTAGACTCATTAGGTGCAACATATTATGTGCCACCATCCCCCCCAAAAACCTCAGCGGGCGAGTGAGTGAGTGTGAGACAAGACTGGAGAATAGAACAGAATAAAATAAATCATGTATAATTCTTTTACTAAATATTAAAACACCTGTTGAATCAGAACAGTAAAATAGCCAACCACGAGGTATTTGTTAATATTTTTGAGATAATTTGTTTAACCCTACAAATTGCAGGGTATATCATTAATGTTTCTATGTGATAACAATAATAAACTGTGGAGAAACATATCTTGTTTTACCTCCTCAGATGATAACACGTTTGCTTGACATGTGTTACCATTATACAATCGCACTGTATTACAAATGTTTACTATAGACTGTAGAGTATCTATATGCATACGTTTTTGAGATAACACAGTGCTCAGTGTTCTGACTGCATCCTTGGTTGGCAGCACCTCGAGGCTCTGACTCTAGAATAAAAGTCATCAGAAACAATGTCACGATTGCAGCTGTGGTACTTTTCCTTTCTTTAACACCCACGGCTTCTTCAATCTGTCCCCAGAGGCTTCACCTCATACCTACAGGGCCTCTCCATGTCAGCAACCATATGTTTGTGAAGTTCACCAGTGTCCCCCAAAGCAACTAATGCATACGTCATAGACAGCTTTATACTATAAAATACAGACTGGAAAAGACAGAGCACTTATAGAACACAGAAGGATTTCTGGCTACAGCTGATACACATACATAAGAAGGTGTATGTTTGCTTTTAAGTATGTTTTTGTTAGTTTTAACACACTTTGAATGGCTTGTGTCCCAAAGTATACAGTTATTCTATTTTACATAAAACAAGTCGAGGTTTACACAAAGCTTTCTGTAATATCACACATAAATCTTGATTCATTGGACCAATCCAAGATGCAAACATGCCAGCATTAAATATTTAATCATAATTGCAGTAATCCTTGTAATAAATTTGTTTAAATGTACTATTACTATATACTAATGTGCTATTGCTGGAGATCTAAATGATGTACATCCTGCAATATGCAGTAAGCAATGCACAGTATGCAAGGAGTGAACACCATACTGTTCACAAGAATGAAATGTCTCAAGCCAATCAGCAAGCTCGTTAAATAGTACAAACAAGGCATCTTTTTAAAAATGTATAACTGCTGTATAAAGGATGATCCAAATCAGATCCTTTGTTTATAGTAATAAATTTTGCCACAGGTACACCAGCTCTCAAAAATGTCCCATTGTGCTCCAATAAAACACTGTAACTACTGCAAGCATATGGTGTGATGCTGTGAACAAGTGAGCTAAAGAGCTGCACAAAAAATGAACAGCACCAGCTGTTTCAATTAAAATATGAACACCGACAGAGAAGTACCATGCCTGTTAACAGCTGCAATTTGTTAAAAACTTCAGTACTGGAGTCAGAGAGGCTGCTCAAACCTTCCTGCCCCGACAGATCCAAACAGAAGCACTACATTTCAAATTGATATAAACAATGTAGAAGCTATGGGCACAAAGTAAGATACCGTCAGGGGAAAACTGTAATGCATGTCAAATAAAGCTGTTACAAAATTTTTATTCAAGAGTTTTGCATGTAGGGGAGGCACCGAATGTTGAAATAAACAGTAGAATAAAAGGGCTCTGTCAAACTAATTTATTGCACACCTAATTTAGTATTTTTCTGCTGAGTTATGAACAGTAGAAAAATAAAAAAATCTCACATTAAGACTCGGCATTGGCAGATGCTAAATGTTAAATGACTTGGATCAGGTGCAAACATGATTTGCGCTTTCCCATAAAAACATGAATTATTGACAACTGCTCATATACTTTTAGCTGAAACAGAAAAACTATTAATAAAGACCCATTTGGCACAGCTGAAGTGTTTTTATAAGAGTGAAAACAAACATTGCACGCAATGTTCTAAAAATCCCTAATCCTGCAATAGTTTCATCAAAATACCATGTAGACAGTAAACACTTTAGTGGAGTGAGCTTAATGTAAGTGTGTGTGTGTGTGTGTATGTGTGTTCATCCGTGTGTAGTGATGGACTTGTTATATTAGAGATTTCCTAACTTAGTCAAAGATTATTCTGTAATTGCCAGTATGAACCCGCGAGAACTGCTGCAGAATACAAAATAGGTTTTTATAAGGTTTGAAGTATTATAAATGCAGAATCCTGATGCCTAATGAAGTCCCAGTGGACTCCTCACTAGACTCACCTTTTGTTCTCAAAAACACTCCATCAGTCAACTCAGTATCACGCCAAAGTGTGTAATACACCCGCCAATCCATTAGACGATATTGTGTCAGTGTCATGTTTTGCCTCGCCTAGGCGTGAAAAGTACATACGTGTATGACGGTGCAGTACCAGCAGGGGGCGAAGGCAGTTTGTGAAGTAGTCAAAAAACTTAATCTATAGATTTGTGTACATGGACATGAATTTCTCTAATATTGCACTTCTATCGGCAGTAATCGGCAGGACATCATGACTTGTCATGTTTTGTGTATTACACACTTTGGCGTGATACTGGGCTGCATCAGTTCGACTTTGACAGACATCGTTAGGATTCCCAGCAAGAAACAATGGACAGATTATGACACGTTAATTTTATATGCCGCTTGTAAGATATTAAAGTCTAGCCTACAGAGTATATTCAGTCCAGCACAACTTAAGATTTATTTATTAGAGTGCTGGTAGATTGTAGGGCAAACACATTTTGTATCTGTGCAGGAATAAAGAGTAGCATCTATAGATCTTGTGTTTGTGGTGTGATTAAAAATTCTGAAAAAGCAAAAGAAAAATATGAACGTGTGAAAACATGTAAGTTTTGGGAATGTTAATATACTCCAGTGTTCAAAAGATTTCTCAAGTGACCTCTTCTATTGTGGGTTTCGGATAGACAAAATTCCTAAAAGCATTTTTCACCTTAAATCAGTGATTACAGTCTGCCACTAAACATCATGAATGTCCAATAAACTTTAACAATGTAACCAATAGCTGAAACTGATATGACAGACCAAACACATTGCTTTAGACAGGTAATCATATTCTAAGAAATGAGGTGACAGAAACAGTTTATCTGTTTCTACACTCACACGCCCAAATGTTTGCGTCCATATCTCTTGTACAACTACCATGTCCGTGCCTCCTGTTACCGCAAACCCAAATTAAATGCACACTGACTGAATTCTATCCAATCAAGTGCTTTCAACCACTCCTGCAGTTGTACCTACACTCACGGATACGCTGGGTGACAAACTGTGAACCCACCGAACTTTGAACAAAATAACAGCATTTACATGTCAAATATGCACCATTTCTTCCATGACAAATGAGCCTTGCCATTGGCCAGTTGAAGAAAATTATTATTTGTTTCCTTGATTTGAATGTTTGTTTTTTTTTTGTTAGTTTCACTTACAAAGATCGCATTGATTATAGCCTCAGGTTCTCTGATCTCAAATGAATGCAAGTCTGCTATCAATCATAACTTTAGTGCAAAACCTGATTTCCATATAGAGGCACCCTCGCCAAAGGCTACTTCATTTAATACTAACTTTTCAGTGGAGTTGAAAGTAATACTCTGTCACAGAACAAGCTTTACAGCACGATGGATCCCCTGATGTAGATAACAAATCACCGAAAATCAGCCCTAAATGAGGGATGAATTTCATTACTTTCAAACAAGGTTATAATTTCCTAACTTTCTGCCATTTGTTTTCATTAAGAAAACAAAGATTAATGTGAAAGCAAACAGTTTTATGGTTGTTCAGAACAACTCTTAAAGCCAAATGTTTTATGGTAACTTTAAGCATGGATTAATAAATAAAGTATGGCCTAAACTGTGTAAAATATAAATACTATAGTGACTCTACTAGAGTTACTATCTTTCAATTTTCGTCACTATTTTTCACCCTAAGTTTAGTCAGACTTTTGCATGTGCTGTAAGGTTACCACACCACAGAGTAAATCACAGAAATGCTGGACCTGGATGCCTGAATGCTTGCTGCGAGGTCACAGGTGGCAATTCAGGTTGTACAACCAAAATCCTGGCCTCTCCAATTCTGGATTCTTCACACATATTAATTTAAATCAAACCAATTGTTTCATCAAACCAGCCATATGTTGCATTCATGCAGCACAGCTGACATTTTTCCCAAGCTCTCTATTTCCCTGGGCCCCTAATTACATTGCACATTATTGCACATCACCCTTTATTATTTGTAGTGTAGAAGTAGTGGTAGTAATATTGGTGTTGTGGATGTTGCTGTCAGGCTATTATGTTTGTTTGTTTTTGTCAGTCTTGCGTGTGCTGATATTTAGTTTCCAGGTAATAACTTACAGATGGTTTGCACTCACCACTGAGGACTGTTGCCCTATATGGGCCTTTGCTTATGCTAATAACAAACTGCCTGGAATGTGCATCCAAATTAAGGTCAAACATTATTCACCAACATCTTCACATGGGTACGAACAATTTAACAATTTAGTGCTCTGCGCAGGTTTCATTGATGACACACATGGTTTTATTTTTCTCTTATTAAGATTTAACAAATACATTTAAAGGACTATGTTGGTGATATTCTATATTTTTCTTATAGTCCCATGAAACACCAAAACCAACATTGCACTAATAAGTGTGCCCTATGTAATCAAAGCCTGAGATAGTTTATTGTTCTGTACCACAGACCTCTATAGTTGTACATCAGTAAGGCATAATGTTGCACCGGATGACTTCATTACCATGAACATGAGCACTGTAGTTTTTATTTTGAGTCCACCCACCATACACCATTAATAACTGCAATAAATACGTGGCTGAAAATAGTTTGCCAACAAATGCACTATTTACTCTTGTCTGAGTAACATTTGTTAAAAAACAGGAGATTAATTAGCCTTGTTTACATTATACATTCATAATCCGATTTTAAAAGATTTATGTCTTCATTAGGAACCAATAGGCATGAGGTTGAGTGACAGAGAAGTGGAGAAGTATTGAGCAATGGATTAATGCACTGTTGGTTTTGGTCGTTCATGGGATTTGTTGACAGATACAAAAAAAATATAGAAATATAGAAAAAAAATATAGAAATATGAAAACAGGTGGATGAGACCAAATGTCTATCTTCAGTGTGGATCAGAGCAGCAGTAATTGGACATGTCATCATGAAACACAAACATGCAAGCAGATAATATAAGTCTTTAATGACTGATCAGTACCCATCACACACAAACAAACACAAACCAGTGCATTTTGCGCAAAGGTTTACTGATCCTATTGAAGGCTATTTCAGATAAAATACTGGTGTACAGACTTCCGGTTAAGCATGTAAAGAGCAAGACGCATGTGAGGGAGGCTCCTAAAAACAACTTTTATTTTTTCAAGCCGTTCTGATGGTCACTTGTAGTTTTGACTTTTGCATTGAACTACAACACTAAATCATCAGCAATGACCCACATAGCAACAAGGAAAGATAGAAAACAAGACAAAGGTGAAGCGACCATGCTAACCCCACAAGATGCTACGGATCTTGTAATGCCATCTGGTGCTGAAGCTAGTGCTGAGCTACCCACCGAGCTAGACAAACTTTGTGCTGTTCTAATGACAGAGCTAACTGCATCAATAACCTCACTGTTGAAAGAAGCGCTTGAAAGTGCACTTTCACCCATCTCAGCATCTTTGGATATGATTTGATCCACTACCGACTCTCATGGCCAAATATTAAACAAGGTCAAGCACACACTATCAGACCACAGTGACAGAATTGTGGTACTAGAAGCAAGATGTGCCGCTCTCGAGATGGAGAACACCCAGCTTAAAGCCAAGACTGATGACCTTGAAAATAGGTCTCGTCGATCAAACCTGCAAATTATTGGAATTCCTTAAAAAATGGAAGGAAATTCATAGAGTTTCTCGTGGAAGTGTTTGGAAAAGACTTTTTTCCCACTCTGCCCATCCTTGACCATGCATCCAGGCTTGGACAACCACCAACATCTGAAAATGGGAGGGCAAGACCTTTTATTGTGCTTTTTCACTACTTCAAAGACAAGAAATGCGTCACTTGCAAGAAAAGGGATCAGCTTTTCTACTGAGGGCAAATGATTTACACCTACCCAGCGCTAACCCAGCGAAGTAACGTGCAGCATTCAGTTGTTTAACAGGGCAAGGTGAGCTGGTCAAAATTGATTACAGCTAATATTCTGTTGACACTTGAATAGTGACAAGTGGTCTAATAAATAGCTGAACTATACAAGAAACATTGTTGTGCTTAACATAACAGGTGTGAGCTTTTTGATGGTTGAGAGAGACTTGTTTATTTGTAACTGCCCAGTTAGCTCACGTATGATAGCAGGATGTGTTATGCCCACCTACCAGTACCAAAAGATAGTAACGTAATATTATTGCTTCTTCAAGCTTGTGATTTTGACTAAGCTGAATTTGATTGTGTTGAACAACTGAGGCTTTAATCAAACAAACTTAAGGTTACTCATGTATTGTAACCCCCAATTGAAATTGTCGAAAAAAAACAAAACAAACGCCAATGCTTCATTTAGCAGTGAATTAGGGAAGGTCACAAAATTACATACAAAAAAGGAAAACTGTAAGTGACAGCCATATCTTAATGAATAAATAAAATATATATAGACAGACTATTTAAATGTCATTCAAATGTAATCTAACGTAATTAAAAAAGTACTGAGTGTATTAAAATGCGCTCACCTGTTTGCCAAATTTTATTTATTTTCCTAATAGTTGAGGACTTTGGCAATCCTCATGTGCTTTTCAGACAATCCCTTAACCTTGAAAAATATATACACCTGGCAATTGATACTATTGGCTGAGAGTTAGACACCACCACAAAGTCACATAAGAAGAGAAAAAAATGTAACTATATCTTCATAATTAGATTATCACAAATGTGATTTTGGGTGTGTTCAAATGTCCCTACTTGCTTGTCAGTTTCATATTTCAAAGGTGTACTGATCCTGGACAGTCTTGGGTCACCCTTTTGAGTTGATCCCTTAACTTTAACAATTGTAATTGTGGGGAAAACATACAGCTGACAGTTGGTATTATTTGACTTCTAAAAACCCAACAGAAGGAGGCAATAGACTCCTACCCTCTGTTGTCAACTGTATGCTCTATAGCTGACTCATTACAATTTCTTTTTTCCTTTATACGCATAGGCCAATAGAAATAAGAGGTGATCTATAATGTAGTTTACCTATGCTATTGTTCTGCTGAGGAGGTGGGTTAGATCTAAAGGCTTAATACTGTTCTATAAATAGAGCCACTCTCATGGGAGAAAGGAAAGGAAAGAAGTTTCAGATGCACAGGAAACTGAGTATGCATTTTTTCCTGCGGTCTTTTCTCTTTACGAAACAAGCCCTAGGACTTTTGTTTTTTTGTTGATCTGTTTAAGCCTTGGAGGTATTGGGGAATGGAAGGGATTAGCCTTAGGATGTATCATTGGTCTCTTATCTGACAAATGATTGAGTTGATCTCAAAAATGCACAACAAATGCGTTCTGCTATATCAGACATAGACCTGAGGTTATTTTTGTTTCTGCTGGTAAATGGCACTAAATAACAAGGGAAATAGAGGCGGTCGGTAAACTAAACTTATATCATGGAATATTAAAGTAATAAATAGCCTGGTCAAATGCTCACAAGTTTTTTCTCACCTTAAACGTCTCAATGTTGAGATTCTGTTTTTGCAGGAGACACATTTGAAAGTGGCAAACCAGACAAAATTACGGAAAGGTTGGATTATGCAAACCTTCAATTCTAACTTTAACAGTAAAACTAGAGGTTTAGCAATATTAATCAGCAAAAAAATTCAGCTCATCCCCTCTAAAACTATTTCTGACCCCAGAGGTTGTTACATTATTATTATGGATTCTTTATTTCACATGCCAGTCCTTTTGATCAATGACGTTCAAACAGACTCTTATTTTCTCTCCCCTATACCACCCCTTAGGAGGTGATATATATTGCGCAATCAATCCAAGATTGGATCATTCAAGCTTGAGAGTAGTCCCCCCAAGTGGGAATGGCAAAAGCCTCAGCCATGTTTATGGAGGAGAATGGATACGTGGAGCCATGCAGGTCCCATAACCCTTCAGCCAAAGAATTTTCTTTTTTTTTCAAATGTCCATCATACATTTTCCAGTGAAGTCAAATCCGTGGAGCATTTGGCAATTGTCATATCAGATCATGCCCCATTGACGCTTGAAATTAACTTCTCCAATTTCTTGACAGATCGTCCTCCTTGGACATTTAACCCATTATTGCTATTCAATGAGAAATTCTACCACTTCCTATCAAAATCTATAGAATCATCCCTAGATACAAATACAGATGAATCCATCTCCCCTTCATTACTGTGGGAAACTTTGAAAGCATCCCTAAAGGGCCAAACAATTACCTATTCCTCTCATTTAAGTAAACAACACAAAAAACAACTTACACCTCGACCCTATATTACTCTCTACTTTAAAAATGGATCCAATTCCAAAGTCACTACAAATTTAAAGCATCATCTGTATTAGGACCCATCAGCAACAACCATCTATTCCCTTCCTCAACCCATTGACTCTTTTTCTAACTTTCTAACTCTTACTTTTTCTAAGTGGAAAGATGTAAGTCTACAATGTTTTAAAGATTTATTTCACAATGACACATTTCCCTGCTTTGATGATCTACATCAAAAATACAATTTACCTCGCTCCAATATATTTAGGTTTTTTCAAGAATGTAATTTTATACAAAAATATTTCCCTCATTTCCTTCTCTTTCACCTCAACTCCCTTGGGAAAATATGTTAAACTCTAACCTCCCTGCTCAAAAAGGGCCTCTTAAGCCTAGAAAATCATTCAACTCAGAAAATCAAATCACATCGGAAGAAGGATCTAGATATTGAGCTATCAGATGACTGTTGGGAGGGAGTGTCAACGCAGGTCAACTCCTCCTTATCATGTGCTAGCCTAGCACTCATTCAATTTAAAGTTTTACATAGAATTAATTTTAGTAAATCCAGGCTAACTGAGATTTACCCAGGTTTAGAGCCACGTTAGGGACCGTTGCTTTCACTGACCCCCAGATCTGACCCATACATTGTTGGTCATGCTCTGCATTTCAAAATTATTGGTCTTTGGTTTTCAACACCCTTTCAGATGTCATAGACCAAGTCAACACATTGCCATATTTGGAGTATCAAATAATTTGTTCTTATTCTTGAATACTAAACAATGTGGTATTTTTTTTTCTTGAAAATGTGAAACGTGGAGATATTTGTTACTTTTGGATACTGTATTTGTACCTACATCTCCTGTGATAAAAATACTTTTGAGAAAAAAATACCGGTGTATACTTTGTTCATTTAAGAAAAAGACACATGCTTAATTAGAAAATAAAGATTTTTTTATACTTTAAAGGTTATTGCCACTTAGGCCGGGGGGCAAAATGGCAATTTTGAAGCATGGATAGTTAATCAATGCTTCAGGGCAGGGGGGAAGAATACCACAAGGAACATTTTTTTTCAAATGCAGCTCTAATAAAAGCCTAGAAAGACACATTAGATAATGTGTTCTGTTTTCTAGGTCTTCATTTAAAATGTCTACCATGAACATTAGCAAAAGGCTTGGAGCTGCACATCCTGCCAAACGTTGACAAGGGGGGGAGAAGATGGTGTCATTTGTGGATACAAGGGATTCTCTGACTCTTAACTCACCAAATGTTTTGGGGAGGTGAAGTGTCTGGAGGTCACCTTTCAGCAGAGTGCCTTATGGTGTCCATGCTGTCTGCTGGGGGTGCGCGATTATCCTCCTCCAGTCGGATCATAGCGTCTGTGAGTCAGACAGGGAGCAAAGGGGGCAAAGGGAGAAGGAGAGGACAAGATTGAATTAGTTAAGGAGGATGTGTCCAAATTAGGAAGTGGAACACCTATAGCATAAAGATTTTTTTAGAATCTGAAGAAGCTTCAACAGGTGTGAAAGACCAAAACACTATGTCAGAACAACGTGAGCCAAAATGACTGATTCCCTCCGGAAAACATACATTCTGCCTCTCAAAGTAGAGACAAAGGCCATTAGTCAGCGACTAATTTGTATATCTTTTCATGTATGTCACTGCCAAACGGCTCATATTGCTCACAGGAATCAACCTCGTCATTTGCAGCAGCCTCAAAATCTTTCTTTATGCTTTATTTATGCAATATGTTTTAATCAAGGATCTACCCGAGTAGTGCAGCTACCATTCCCCACTGGATAATATCTGTCAAAGGGAAGAATGGCATGTCTTCATGTCTAGGGAAGTGTTCATGCCTTATATAGTCTTGGTCTTGTAGAGTTGCTTGCACATAGCTGGATCTAGCCAGGGGCTAAGGAAGCAGACCTTATGAGAGCTCATTAAAACAGTCTTCAAGTCTTAAGAGACAAATATGAATGTACTACAAAAAAAGCTCGTCATTAAAAATAATCAGAAGTAATGGAACAGTTCCCAGACTGAAAAAAACATTTATTAAAAACGGAAGTTGCAGCTGACTTGATGGCTACATGAAAAAGGGCAGATAATGACAGAGTTGAGGCAGAAGCTCAATAATTATATTCAAACAATCCACAAACACTTACAGAATGATGACACAAATGAGCACACCGCACTCCTTTTCGTGTCACATTCACAAATTACACCTCAAAGGTCAATCGAGGAAACATTTCTCCTCTAATGAGAAGTTGCATTACATTTCTGAGCAAAGACGATTCGCTTTGCAGTAACACTTTTTTTTTAGTAACAATGACATTTTCACTGCTATAAATACCAAAGTAAATATATTCCTTTTTTTAAAATCCACAACCCATTTTTAGCTGCTTATAAAAGGTATTCAAACAAGATGGAGTGCTTCATCTTAATACTGATGACCTCTCTTGGCCTTTCTCCTCAACATTTAAGTTGAGTCTGCAGGGGCCTTCTCAAGTGAGCCATAAAGAGGGCTGAACGAGACAATTACCATTTTCAAGATTCCCCTTTAAATCTCTAACAAGACTTGATGTTCGTCTCAATTTGCATGAAATACCCTATGAATGAGTGGGCCGTTCTCACAATATTATGAAATGGTAATTATCCAGATAGAGAATATGAATGTACAATAGCTCATTACCAATCTGAAACAGAAGTCTGTCATACTGTACTGTACATGTGAAGGCCACCCCTTTAAAGTAACAGATAAAAGGTCAAGTAATTATATAAGCTTTAGTTCTCATTCTCACAGTAAATTACTTTGAAAAAGAAAATCTTCAAGTGCTCATTTTCAAAATGCAATTGTGAGGAATATGAAGAGAAACATATTTAATCAGCAAACTTTTTTTATGCCAGAATATCCATACAATGGGAATCTGGACATAAGAGGACAAAACAAAGAACTGCTATAATTCCCTGCAAGGAAAATAAAACCTGTGGTATTTGTTAATTGGGAGGCAGTAAAAGATCTTGTTCTGGTCGACTCCTACAGCTGGAAAAGGCATATGGTTAAATTGGTGACAGTGTGGGTATCTGAATTTGGTTGCACCAGCTGTTTAATAAATCCATTGTGAAATTTGAGTGTAAAGTCCCTCCTAAGTCCTCAGTAACTAATTGCTAGTTTCCAGTGTCTTTGCTGGTAAGGACTTCAAAATAGGTTGCTAGGAAACATCCATGGTGCTATTCAGTCAAACACAACCAATTATGTAAACAGGAACTCACTGTAGTGTCACACACTGTAGAATAACTTCCAAAAATGACAGTTTTAGGGGGAATATATCAAAAATATATAAATATATCAAACTTAAGTGCCATTCCCCTCTAAATGTAGGTATTTCTTTGTTTTATTCATATATGCATACATGGGTAGATATTTCAGAGTTAGAAGTGTTCATGCAGTTAAGAATGAGTGGAGAATGTTAAATTACAATAAGCTAGCTAATATTATTACGTGATTATATTTAGCACAGTATTATTGTTTCATTAAGAAGTAGTTTGTTTGATGCAACCCGTTTTAATTTAGAGATGTATAAATCTCCACTTAGTAAACTTAGCCAGCTCCTGAAGGAAATAGCATGAACCTCTGCATGCATTATGTAACAGTAAAACTTGTTGCTAGGTGAAAAGAACTGCTTCATGTCTATTAAAGGAGACACACAGGGGTCTACAGCATCCTCCGGTCAACACAGGGGATTGACCATTGCAGCACACGACCACTGTGGTACACACAGAAACCACAGAGGCAACAACTAAAACATGATAGGTTGGATTGTTCAGATTAAACATAAACCACTGTAAATCTCAAGACCCAATGTCCCACTGCTCTCTTCTTCCTAAATGGAGCCCCTTATCTCACCAAGCTATTGTCCAATATAAATCTATGAGCAAAGCTCTTCAAATTTATTGGCCGAAAATATATTGATATCACCTTTCACTAACTGTTTATCCTTCCCTGAGAGTGCAGCAAAGCGAAAACAACTACACAGACCCTAAAAAAATTGCACTTGATTAATGCATTTTAGGATTTATGTTGTACTAGTTAAATACCCAGAGTCAGGCTGATTTAAGAGCTGCGAGTTCTGTTGTTGCATGATAAAAGTGGGGCTCAAACTTCATTGAATGCTTAGGCTAAAGGAGAAGAATGTTTACTGAGCCTGCTTATGATATTAACTATCAAGCAACATGTTAACCTTTCAGCAAATACTTCATCCCACTGTGGTAAATGCTACAAATGGCTCAGTATCTAATCACCTGCTTGTAAGGGTTTGCAAGTGCCTCTGTGTTTCAGTGCGTGTCTTACAAATGTCTTTTTTTGATGAAGTGATAGTGCAGAGGAGTGTATATTGTCTCCAGCTGTAATACGGTGTACAGGAATGTGTAGGAGCGAGGCAGTTTGTGTGAACGTGTGTGTGAGAGAGAGAGAGCGAGAGAGAGACCTACAGACGGCCATACAGACAGAAAAAGACAAAGTGTGTTTCTTATGGCTAAACCACAGTTTAGATTCAGCCAAGGTCATCCTCTTACTTATGACATACATGGAGCCAGACTGAGTCTCTCACTTGGACGCTCTCCATCTGCTCCCACTGATAAGACTGGCTACTTCATGTGCAGCAGACACACACCATGGCTCTGTATTGTGCGGATACAGTGTGATTAAACCACATTAAGATTCCCTTGGATCACAATAAAGAAGGCCATTCCCACACATACAGGTAGTATGACTTCTTAACAAAAAAATCTGAAAGAGCTTAAACATTCAGATGTCTTGATACATTTAGTAAATTACAAAAATACAGGAACATGACTACAGAAGTCACATTTTTGATACTTGCAGGTGCATTTTTAAATATGTAATGATGTTATGTGGAAAAAATGGTCTATATATGAGCTGGAGCAGAGGAAGCACATTGCAGTCACACCTACTGCTCAGTGGAGATTTTTCAAAGCCATAAAGGTGGACAGGGATATTCTGTTAAATGGTTTATCCATGTCAGGCGGGAAACCCAATTGCAGGCTATCAAAGGAGCCTGAAACAGCTTAACCCAAAAAGGACCTTAACCAGACCAATGCCAGCAATGCCACATATTTTCCCTCGGTGTCTACTGAAGGTCATGGAAAATGGAAAAGTTAATAGGTGTAAGTGCACCTTGCTGACCAGAAAGACTGTTTTCCTTTCTCCCAATCGACAACCTCCTGCTAGCTAGAGCTTGCTTTAGAATTATTTATGAGAGAAAACAAAAAGATATCTTTCTGGCATATCAGGGAGGACACATTAAAGTTTGGCTTTTTCTGTAAGCCTCCTGTTTTTTTGAGTTCAGAGAACCATATGAATTTAATTCTTGAGGAAGGCAATAGCTCTAACAGAAAGAGAAATACAGGTCAGAATAAATACTTTATGGGGGAAACATTACTGTTTAAAGAGATTAGATAGGCGCCGTGTTGGTGCCAGTCTTAAACAAATGCATGATGATGGCAACAGACTGAACACTCAAAGAAAGTGGCAATAAAATAATGAAGTACCGTATTTGCTGTACTGGGAGGATGGTTTGTTTTTGTTGCATGCAACACTGCAATTAAAATGAACTGACAGAGCTTTGTACGCAGATCACAGTCAGCTGTCTCTATATGACTTTCAGCTTGCAAAGCAAACAAACTGTGTATTTATGCAACATGCTGAACAGAAAAGAGGTTCCTTGATCAGGAAAAAAAAACAAAATACCACAGAATCTTTGACAGCAACCTGGCTACAGGCACAATGTTTTCTTCGTTAACATTTCATGTTGTTACAATTACAAAATGTTTTAGTCATCTGCTAAAACAGTGCTGTTTCCACACAGTGGTCACACAGAGCCGTATTCAAAACTTGAAACAAATGGCCATACTCCAGGCAAGCTTCTGTAACGTCTAGAGGTTCACGGACTGATCACCATAACTACAGCTGATGATCTCAACATGCGATACTTCCTGTTAAATGAGCCTTAGCCCATGGAGGTGGACCAATTGGCAGGAAATTAGACCAAATTGATTGGGAAACAGATGGAAGAGAAGCAGCCACTATAAAAGCCCAGGAGGCTGTGAAGGAAGGAAAGAGATGAGGGATGAAGACGAGACAAGGAGAGATAGCATGAAATAAAGGCCAGATTAAAAGGAACTATGGAAGGAACACAATAAAGCAATTTTCTCTTTACATCATTTAACCTAAAACTGAAAAAGCACAACCACAGTGACATTTGTATCTCAGTCAGTAACACATTTGAGCAAAACTCAATTTTATTGCATCCGCTCCACGAAGTTAAAAACATTTAAACTGATCTGTAACACTGTTATTTGCTATTCTTATATAATCTTTCCAAGAAACAAGATGAGAGAAAAACAGAGGGGCCTTGAAAATTCGCCAAAAGCACAGCATTCTCGTCCTCTCACAATGTTAAAAGTCATCTCTCTAAAGAGTACCGCACAGAGACAATAGCTCCACTGTCACACTGAGTTTTAAGACAGATACAAGATTCATTCATTCTTTGTTTTCAGGCACATCACCACTGATGGCAGAGCAGGTCTTTGTGACCCCGGCAAAAAACTGTACGAGCGCTACAGTATGACAGTTGCCAAGATCTTTAAAGATAATCTGTGATCCAAAAGTAAACAAAAGGGCCGCCTTGCCACAAAAGGAACCTGCTATGAACTCCAACAACAACAACTAAATCTAAGTTATTACTATTTTCAGAAGCTGTTCATCCTCATCATTAAAACAAACCCTTCAGTTATATATGTTTATGTACATGTCTGAAGGTCAAGAAATTAAGGATTTCAGTTCAAGTAAAACGTGTGTGACTACACAGTGACACCATAGACAAACAAATTAAAGGTACACTGCTCTATGTAGCAATACTTTATATAAGCGTGTCCCTATTTTGGTTGTTTTGTGTATGTGCATGAAGACACACATGCATGGATTTGAGCATGTGAGTGACGCAATTCACATTTCTGCTGCCAATTTCATGGTCTCTGCTTATCAACAGTTGGTGACAGTAACATGCATAGAAAAGTAGCAATGCGCCAACAAAAGCAAGGAAGTAGAAAACAATGCACAATTAAAATCTTCAAAAATCAGCTTCACAAATGTTTTATGACAAAGGAAATGAATTAAATGTGTTTGTTAGACTTCAAGCATACACACAATGTGTTAAACACTTAAATATAAACAGCTTTTTTTTTGTTTACAAGTAAACACATGATGGCACCTTTAATTTTCTCTGTCCTTTCATCCAGGCCAGGTCTTTTAGCTGAGTTTCATGTGATGGTTATGGTTTCGATAACAGTGACCCTGTGGTGCAAGTGATACAGACAATGAAAAGATAGATGATTGTGTGTGCAATAAGCGGCTCTTGAGCCGCCCTGGAATACCTGCTGGGTTGATACAACATCTACACTCAGATAAAGAACCTTTTGTCATCTGCGTAAATGACTCATGACCATATTAATGAATCCTCCTGTGTTGAATTAAGACAAGCACCCACACACACACACAGATACGTTTCCCTGTGTTTATCTGGCTGACTTCATTCAGCTGAGGTCAGTGGATTACAATTTATCTTGTAGGGCCGGATATGAAAGCTTCATATAAATCTATACACTGTATGAGGGAACAGCAGCATACTCAATATACCCCCCACTTCACTTCCAGAGTAGAGAATTAGAAATATAGAAGATGTCAGGGTATAATATAGTTGGATCATTTTCTCTGTCCGAGTAAGAGTCACAGCTGTTATTACATGCTCTTAGAGGAATAAGGAATTACTCTCAGAGAGTCATATGAGAAATGATAAAAAGAAAAAATAGAACCTTGGTGAAATGATCTCAGGAATGATCCAATGCATTGTGAGCTACCTCTAACATCAAATGTGTCTCTGCACTACAGGATACTTGCCATACTATGCCATTGCTGCATTGAGATGTGCCGTCTACCTCATGGCTGCAGCTATTAACAGCCTATTGATCCTCATGAAGTAGACAGTGTCAGATAATGACAGATCTGAGCCAAGCCACATCAAATTACAGTCACATGTATTCATATAAAGTGCTTTAAATAAACAGGTTGTTCGCAAAGTGCAAAGTGCATGAGTCATCAGAGGAATGATGAGACGTGAATGGGTTGAAGGTAGTTATCTGCCGGGAGTTTGAATTAAAAATCTGAGCGTGGTCTCACCGTCATTAACCCTTCGGTGCTACACTGACCTTAGATGTTCATTTGATCTCATCGTGTTTTGGTGAGTGTGGAAATGGAACGGGGTGATGGTGCGGGGGCACCCCTTTGATGTTGTAATGCAAAATTTCTTTTATCTCTCGTGGAGCGTTTGAGACCAGGCCAGCTGTCCAAAAACTCAATTAGCGGTTCTCTGAATGCGAGCCGACAGCATAAGAGGAGGCGTGAGGCACGGAGGTGTGAACGACAGGGGGAGAAAGAAAAAAAAATGTAACTATTAGGACAAATGGGACCACAAACTGAGCAACACAAACAGAAAGAGCATATTTTGAACATGAGATCTGCTCTCTTTAAATGCAGGGGAAGAGTTGTGAAAGGGAAAAAAGGAGCAGCAATTGCATCAGCTCTGCGTCTGGTAGCAAGATGACCAGAGAACAACTAAATTCCTGTTTATAAGTTGCTCTGTATGTGTGATATCCAGCTGGTGTGCAAACAAGCTTTTTATTGAAGGTCACGTTAATGGTTAGTATTGTGTTTGATGGATAATTGAAGACAGCTTGTTTGACAAATGATGTGCATCCTTGCTGCACACAGTGAACTTCCTCAGCCCATTTAGCTTCCATCCAAGGCCTCATCACCACAAATACCACAAAGTAGCATAAAAGAATTCAGAATCCCAGAAGCTCAAAGCTCTTAATGCGTTCACTCAGCCAAAACCATGGTTGTTTTCTGCCCCTATGAGGGATATTGTACCTTAGAAAGAAGGCAGAGAGAAAAGGGGGAATGGGAAACAGTAGGAAGAAGGGATGACAGGAGGTGGAATATGTGCCTGCGTGCCTCTGCATCTGTGCACTGTGTATATGGACAGGACTGGCAGAACCCACTGCATATTTTCATGACTGTGAATGGATGCACTGCAGCTTAGGCGAGGATGGAGGAAACAGGAGGGGAGAAGAGAGGTGATGGAGAGGAAAAGAAGCAGAGGCATGGCTTTTTACATTAGGCCTTTCATCTCTCTCCTGCCATCGGTCATCAGAAATGGGAGAACAGCGACTCCCAAACATAGCACTTCGTTCCAGTTCCATTTAGCTCTGAACCAGTTGAGACATGACAGAATGAGAAAATAAAGAAGGCTATGTTACAAGGTCCCACAAGGAGCAAAAAGAATTATTCATGCACAAAGGAATTTAACTGCATTGTCTCAGCGCCAGTACCAATAAAGGAATATTCTTGGTTTTCAAATAAAGGTGGTCTTCAATCAGGCAGAAGTTATTTCTGACCTTCATCTCGCAAGACCACTAATAGTCATGAAATACTTCCTGTGGACTGACTCTGTAGTCCAAAAAAAAAAAAAAAAAAAAGAAGCAAAAAAATCTAGGCAAAAGGTCGACACTAACAACTTCAGGAGAACAAACTTCATATGAAATCCAGCTCCCTTGGTTTCTTAAATCAGAGCCTACTGTATGTCTCACACAAACAAACACACTGATGAGGAGTCTTTTCTCACACATCAGTGAGACTCACTGGGTGATTTTTAATATGTTGTGGCCATAATTCGACATGCAGAATGCTGAGAAGTGTTTGTGTGTTCAAGGAATCGCTTCAGAGAGAAATCATACGTTTACGAGTGTTGCGAAAGCTTGCTTTTAGAAATCATGGGAACAACATCTTTGAGTCATTTGTTTGCCTTTTCACAAGTTATTTGTTCAGTTTGACCTTTAAATGCTGCAAAAACAGTAAGTCATAAACAATGAGGGACAGCTCCATCTTCACTGAGAGAACATACTGGAAAATGAGCAATAATGGAGGAGAGATCTGAGCTGTAGTGTGTGCAGCATTTTCAGAGAAAATGCCATATTTAAACCAATAAATAATTGCGAAGGGGGAAAAGCCTTCACAAAATAAGAAATTCATATTCATTTCAAAAATATTTAGAATTTTAAAACACATATCTGCTCTGCCACAGGAGCATTAACCAGAAATGAGCAATAACAGCAAGGTACAGGTACTCTTAACTTTTCTCCAAAAAGCCGGAGCGAACCTCAGTTATGACAGCTGAAGGGTTATTACCAATTAGACCGGCAATGTCTCTATGCCTGTGTGAGGGCAGAACAGCTGAGCCTCTGCCACAGGAGGTGACAGAGAGAGAGACAAGCAGCAGCAATCAACCAGTCTTATTGGAAAAATTTTCTCCTGGGGACCCCAGAAGGGAAGAAAACAGAAACCAGAAAAGCCCACAGAAATGAGACAAAGATTCAGACACTGAGCCCTGCAGCTGTAGAAAATAAAATCAACGAATATGTTTTTAGAATACCAGACTTTCTGCCAACTTTTATTAAATAGAGCAGTCAGTTTCCAAAAAAAAAAGCACATTTTCTCAGTTTAAAACATGTTGCCACAAAACATAAGTGACACTGACTTTAAAGATGCACTCAGTGGAGTTCACAGTTGAATGTAAAAGCATCAAAAAACAGCTGGAAGGACACTTGAGGGTATTTTTTGGGTACTTTAACAGAATTACAAAGTCTACCTTTCAATCACTGATTTATGTCTTTTGCAGCAGTTTCATTGTCCGGTGGGATGCCAACTACCTTATCTATGGGGCACAATTTATTATCCAGTGAAGAGATAATGATGTTGAGTTACATGCTAATGTCTCCACAATATCTACACTTTGATTTCAACTGAGCATTAATGAGATTTTGGGATAGTAATCCAGATTAATTAAAACACCCTACATCTTCCAAAAGAGACACTCTCGTTAAGTTCTTGCTGGTGCCTCCTCTATTTGATTAAAATTTATCTTCTGTAACATATAGCCAATTTTGGGTTTGAGAGGGTTCTTTATTGAAGAGAACAAAAACACATTAGCGCTCACAGCGATGCTCTATCAGCCACTGATAGAGAACAGAAAATCGTTTGTTGTTAAAAGTCTGATAATACCTGAAGCACAGATGAACAGGAGGTCAGGAAAAATGAGAGACAGCAAAATTACAAAAATGCAAAACTCAAAACAACATGCATTAGCAAGTGCGGCGTAATAGCCTTATTAGAAAACACCCATCCCCATCGACACATAAACGGATCCATAGTTTGCGGCTCGGAGTGAAACAAATATAGAAAGGCTCCTTCACTTCTTTGTTCCTTCTCTGGATCAAGAGTTAATTCTGCTCCGAGTGACTGTGGGCTGCAAGTGACAGCAGTGAATTAATGATTCATTATGCTCAGTGTAAGCAAATAGTGAGACGGTGATGGAGGAAAATGGATTTACACATATCCAATGCCAGCCAATACATACTTTCAGCAATTATAAAAATATTCTGATACCCACTTAAAGGAATTAAAAAGCAGCGCTGGATTGTAAAACCACAGGATTTTTTTTTTTAAACAAGAAAAAAAAACACGCAGATGTGTTGTTCGTATCCCCAGAAATATTTAGAAACCTACTTCTTAAGAAATCTGAAACCAAAAACTCTGATGGTCATAATCATTCATTGTAAATGTGATATATTGCTCACTCAGCCTGGGGCTTTCTACTAAATGAATTTTCCATTTTCTTTTTATTCAGGCCAATCACTTGATTCCTCACTAGACAGCCTCCCCACATGTTCAGAGGTACAAAATGTAAAACTGTAAGAAAAAAAAAAAAGTCAAAACTCTGTTGAGTTTGCGAGGTGTTTGATTTTTATCATAAGGACATCATGAAAATTTGATAAGCCATGTTGGGATTATTAATGCAGAGAAAACTGCGCAATTGCAGAACGTGTTGTACATGCATATTCCATTAAAGTGACACAACAGTGGATTTACAGATGATGTGCTTTGAGACAGTTTGTGTCTAACACATCAGATTGTTTATTCTGGTGCAGAACTCATGGCGCAGCTATAATACGAAACCTCTTTTGAGTTTCACACATGCAAGTCTACAAACCTCTTAATCTCCTGTGTCCACAGATCACCTCCGGGCTGTAAATTCAGCCGAGCATCACAGATTAAAGTCTTGCTTCTTTAGTTTCTATTTTAGGGGGAGTGTTGTGCGAGTTCACGAGCTTTATATCATCCCCTCCCCCTACCTTTTCCTATTCCGCCTTTCTTCTCTATCTTGTCACGACCCAAAGGAATATCATGTGTAAATTATTCAATTAAGTAGAATTGAAGTTTCAGTTTAACTTATGTCGAATGTCAGGACGCTGGGAGCTTGTAAGACTCCAGTGCATCACATGACTTGACACTTTTTTGTCCTATGAGATGTTGTTGATTTATTATAAAACTTAATACATGTGGTGAGACATTTAAAATAACACATCAGCAGATACTACAATCTTTCAAACTCCAGTGACGTGAAGTTTAAAAGGGACAGTCTCGTTCAGACAGGACTTATGAGCAGGTTAAATATGGAGCCGCTGATGTCTAGAGGTCTTATGGATGTACAGCGAACCATCTGCATATGTCATTCTGATGGATGAGGCGGGAGCAGAGATCGAATGACCTCGCTGTTTAGACAAGCCTCGTGTTAGGTTGGGCTCCGTCCTGTCACTTCCACTGACTGATGGTCGCATTGAACAGGAACACGCCCGAACAATCACAACGACAAGGCTCCGATAATGGCAGTGAGGGATTTTGTCTGCTCCTGAAGGGGGTGGGTTTAAAAGCTAATCAATGTGAAATGTGCATGTATTTTGGAGTATATCAATCAATGAGAAAGTAGAAAGAAAGAGTGAATGTTATTAGTCTGTGTACCAGAGTGAATTTAAAAACTCTGGGAAAAATGAAACGATGCTCCAGCAGCTGTTAGTAAGTAAATTCAGTGCATATTAAGATACGAGGGAATTCTCTTTTAATTCCCCCACAGTCCTCAGAGTTATGTTATTATGAGGGAATTGATTTTCTCTCAGACAGCCGAACCCCCAAAGCCTGTAGAAGTCACAACAGAAGTAAATCAAATAAGGGAATGGGGGATTTATTAAAACACCCCCAAAAAAATCTCCTAATAGGGACACACATCTATCTCACTAACAATATGACATAATTAAAACTTCTTTTCATACTTGTTCAATAGTTGCACATCCTATCACTTGTGACAAACTGTTGCTACAAGAATGAAAACTCAGTCTTACAATGACAGAAAAATATTAATTATTTTCTTTGAGGTTTTAAATGATTGCCTCTCAAATGGCGGGGAAGTAATGATAACAAACTTACATAACTAAACTGAAATTGTTTATGCTTTGGCAAAAGTGATGTTTTCGAATTTGTTCTGTAAAACAAAGAAAAGGAACTGCAGCTCGAAGGAAAATATGTCTGCCTCGGATGCAACCATCTGCATCACGAATTGTCATTTAATTTCTTCATGGCTCTTTGAACCATTTCAGTAAAAAGAAAAAAATGATTTTCTATTCCAGCTCCTAGTCTTACACACCCAGCCAAAGATAACATTAAATGAATTTGTTTGGTTCTGGCATTTTGGGGAGCTACAGAACCTGCATTATTGTCTGCACACATGCCGGAAAATAATTTAGCACTACTTTGTGCAGCTGCGCCTGTAAGTATTTCCGCAGTCCGATCCAATTTTGTCAGAAAGTTTGAGAGGATGGTCAGACACATGGTAAACTAACAAACAGTATACTGCAGAACAAGTTTGACAGGTTTTTCTAGGGAGCGTTAAAGTATAACACTGCTTAAATCAGCATTTCCTGTCTGAGGTGCAGGGACACACGCCATGCTGTACTTAAAGAATTATCCAATAAACAGCTGTATTTGAAGCATCTGTCCGGACAATTTGTTCCAATTAAATAATCTGATTAGAGCACAGTTTTGTTTTAGGCATTTCAAAAGATTTCTCATTTCATCCACCAATGGCTCTTTGATATAATCAGGAGGGAGACAAATATATTTTGGTTTAGACACCCGGCGCTTCAAAGACTGAAAAGAGTCAAAACATATGAGTGGAAGAATGGAGTCTGGAGCCTCTAGCACACATCAGTTTTCTTGCCTTGTTAATGTTACTGTTCGATGACGAAGCATTCCATACATCAGCCAAGGAGTCTCGATCCCAACTCCACGGAGCCACTAGCGATTTAACACCTTGGTTTGGCAGAAGTATAATTAACTTTCTCCACCTTAGCACAAGATAGTGCTTGGAAACTTACCATGGAATTAAGAAGGAACCCAAACACTGGATTGTGAACAATATAAATAACCTCTGTCACATCCTGATTATGATATATGAGAGCCAAGCGTTGTTCTCAAACTTGCTGCCAAAGCTGACATACAATAAAAGGGGTCATTACCAAACCAGGGAAATGACTCAGACTCTCTTTCATTTGCTCTCCAAAGAACCGTTCATCATTGTTAACTCATTATATCACCTTAGATTCTGATGTCTAATGTACAAATAATAAACAGTGGCTGCAATGAGGTCACAGGGTTATCCTGCTCCCCTGGTGGTTCTCAGCAGTTAAGGATTAAGCAGGATGTGACTGATGTAATGATAGCAGCTTAAGAAAAATGAAGCAGATGACTGCAAACTCTAACTGCCCATCCATGTCTCTGTTGAAAAAGAGATTTAATGAGATTAATTTAAAGAGCTTTAGTGAGACTAATCTGGATATTTAAAAAAAAGTGGTTAAATAAACATGAACAGCAAAGAGGATGAAGCAAAGAGGTGGCAGAGCCTGAGAGAAAACTTCAGGAGCTTATTCAGGGTCATCAATAACATGTAGCCTTTTCAGTGGAGTATCATCGCGAACCGTATGTTAGTGCAGAGAAGCTTTAGCAATGTATCCTCCCAGTGCAAAGCATCCTGTAATGGCACTCCTGTATTTTTTGCCAGTGTTGGAAGATTTAATTATTTAAAGCCACTTTGTGCAGGGTTGTTTTGTGATTATTGCATCTTTCAAATTATTCTGATGGGATAAGTTTTTGTTTGTAGAAAATCCCCGTGAAAAGTGATGTTTTCAATCACCTCATCTCAGTAGCCCCATGGAGGACCCTGTCCTCGGTAGCAGCGTGTGGTAATGTTTGCCACAGTGTCTAATTTGAAACTACCCAAGGTTTAACTTAAATACCTATATTTTTAATTACTTTCATATTTGCAAACTGAAGGATTGCACATATCATGTCTGCCGCTGTATGATGACTGAAGATACAATATTTAAATCAACTAATTCATACTACAAGCAGCTGTTGCTGTCATTTTCGGAAAGAATTTAGCAAAATTAACTTTTTTGTCAACCAGTCAAATGGTTAGTGAATGTTCAAGTTTTACCAGCCACTCAATAGATTACCATTGTTTTTTGGCTGGTTGCTGGTGCTAATTTTGTGCCCTGTTAGTCATTAAAATAATCTAATTTGATGAGCATTTAAATGTGTGCTAGATTAAACATTTAAGTGAAAGAGACAAAATACATAAAAGGTTTATGTGAATTTAGAGAGGTCTGTATGTACACCTTCCCCGAACAAAACCACAAACATTACCCACACTCTGCATTGCGCCTCCCAATTTATACGAACACAACATCAGCTGTGCATCTTCATCCTCCGCGGTTCAAGCGTGTTTGTTTGAAGCAGCAAAATTCCCAAACAAGCAAAACTAAAATGGCGCCTGCCTTTGCTACTGCTCAAGAATAGAGCCCATGATGTCCTTTGTCCTTTGCCACTTTCATTTGAAGAGATTTAAACTGAGCTCTATGCCAGGAATCTAGTCTTGATAAATCAAGCTTATTTAACCACTTTATTTTCATGTTTACACCATATATTTAGCTGACTAACTATTGATGAATAATGAGCTATCTCAACTCCAGTGTGTTGCCTGCAATAAATATGTCCAGCCTGGGTTATGATTACATTTCAAAGAAACACAGAAGGTACCAAGCCAATATACAGTGTGCTTTTTTTTTTTTAACCAACATAACCCTGCCAAAAACTTTTGTATGGAGACATGCCAGGCAATTCCATCTATCCTCTCTTGCTTCTAGCCTGCTCTTCATCCCAAAGACACCACTAAAGTTAATGTACTCTGGCTGTCTTGTCCTCCACCAAAATTTCCGCATTTCTGTAATACCAACTCTGTTGAGCTTGTGCTATGCTAATTTGAAAATGGATCAGAAGCTGCAAAAATACACCTTTTCCTTCACAAAGATGTTTGATAATGTTCTTGCCAAAATAGATATTGCTGATAAGGATGAACATAAAACAGATGACCAGTCCTACAAACCTGCCCCAGTGATTCATGTCATTGCACTTCTCCCACAGAGCTTTCATGTCATGCCAAGTTACACACATTCCTGCGATGAGCTCTAGATTATTATCACTTGGCTAAATGGAAGTAATCCCTGGGGAAGTCTTATAGGTTTACACCACTTCATCCACAAAACATGGAGGAGTGGAAAAATTCCAGCAAGAGATTTCTCATCACACTGATGTTAAAGTATTGATACCTCTAATTATAATTAAGTTCTTTACTTCAGCCTCCGGGGACTGGAAATCTTCACACTGCATACTGGTTCATGTTGCTGTGACTCAGAGAGTTTATTTTGATTTACATAAGCGAGACTGTCTTCAGACTCAGGCGTGAGTGCACCAGAGGACTAAGAATCACTGCAAATTATTCACAGTTGAGCAAATGTACATTTACCATTAAGTACATTTAAATACTGTACATAAGTACAATTTTTAGTATTTTCTTTTTATGTAACTTTACTGTATACTTACTGACAATATTTAATCTGACAGCTATGGTTACTAGTTACTTTTTACATTAAGACTTTACATAAAAAGTTATGAAAATAAAAATAAGCTTATAAAATATATTGCATTGGTAAGGATTAAACCTGTGGTTTCCAACCGTATTAGTTTGTGACCCCTTATAAAAAAGCTGCATCTACTTGGAGCCACTTGTCACGTTTCAGATGTCTCCACGTTGTCAGCAGTTCCACTGAAGAGTGATTTCCCCTTTTAGCTTCTCAGATGGTTTAATTTAAGTAATTGCTTATATCCATTATTGCACAACAAAAGCTAAGATTAGAGATTTTTTTTTTTTGAAAATTATAGAAATTTGTGCAGTGGAGCATCATCTTACGACCCCCCTGATGTATCTTGTGATTGGTGAGGGCACAACACCTATTGGGAAACACTTGACTAATCTACCCAGATAACCAGATAGACTTTGGCTATCTACAACAGTAAAATGCAGTTTAGGCATTGATGCATCATTATTAACAATTCTAATTATGTCATATACAATCACGTATGCTGATGCTTAAAGTACATTTTGACCATAATACTTCTGTGCTTGTACATACGTCAGATTATGAATGTAAGACTTTTAGTTGTAACTGAGTATTTTTACCCATTTTGAGTGTTTTTACTCCAACCATTGACTATTAATATGATCCTTAAATCACACCTTTTCACTTTTTAAAGGTGTATTTTACCAGTTAAAACAGTACTGAAAGAATATCGCCTTGCATATAATATTATAGGCCATTGCATAAAAAGATTGGAAAGCTAATTGCTTTGGGTTAGATAGATAGATAGATTCTTTATTGTCATTGTATATTAATACACAACGAAATACAGTTTGGCCGCAATCCTCAAGGCAAACATTTTTTAATTTGGGTGATGGCCTATGAGGGTTTGTCTTACTCTACCATGTTGTGATCAGGCTGTTGTCTGCTTGTTACTATTACGAAACACTTCAAATCCCTATAGGAACATTGTACAGCTGTGTCCCTCATCTAATTCTGCCTCAGCTTTCAACCTGTCCAATAAGAGTACCCCACTGTGCAGTAAAACACTGACGATAAAGCACTGAACCAAGTACTTCTTTAGACATGCACTGACAAGATAACAAATTGGAATGAAATTATTTTCATACACTTTTGTTGCCTTAGACTCATGTAAATGTCAGCTGAGGATTTGGCCGGGGGGCTGGGGATATTGTTGGCACGGATTAATTTTCTTCTACAGAGTCACGTGCTGGTTTGAACTCCTTTAAAGAATGGAGCAAATAGACACTCTTACATCTGCTTCAGGGTGAAAACTATGAAATCGAAATTTCAAATAGAGCTGTTCGCTTGACTTTACTTTGAACATGTCACTTTTACTGACGTTCGGTGGGAAATTGGGCCGATGACGACACTACCGCAGGCATAAAGTTACATGAGAGGCAACCTTCAAGCATCATTAAGAGAGCAGGTGGAACAAACAAACTTTGGCGAGGCGGATGACTCAGGTGAATGAGTATGATGAAAACCAGCTGTGTAAACGATTAACTAGTTCCCAACTGTAACATTAAAGTATCAATATTTGACCCCTCAAGCATGATTGCAGCATCTGCTCAAAATTTGATAGTACTGTAAAGGATAAACAGAGGACAGTGTCTTTCCAAAAGGCTTCAAAAAGAGGTACTACAAGATTTTTAATGGGCCAGCCTTCACTCCGAGACGCATATAAAGAAGTACGCAAACACAAACATACATACACACATGGAAGTAGATTTTTTTTTTTTTTACATAAAACGTGTCGGATTTAACAATCCTGGTTACACTTTAAAACCATGGACAAATGCGAACAGTCACAAAATCAAATAAAAAGCTTTGTTGAGAGGTTCCCGTAAAATTGAAAGCACTAATGCCTCTGTAGCAAAGGAACAGCACAACACATCAGACACTAAGCTGGATACAGGTGTGGGATTTTGAACCACAGCACACTATATGTTATGCTTATGGTAATACTGCTGTTTTGCACAGTAGTTTTGCTAAAATCTTATCAAAAACACAGTTGGCAGCGACTCAGCGTAGAAATTAGCTCTAACAAGTTGGCACAGGGGCCCATTCGAAACTCCAAATCCCCTTGAAAAAGCACTCGCTCACCTTTTTAAACTGCATCCCACAAGCTTGGCATTGTGTAAAATCCTCAACAGTGTCCTTTACCTACATCCTGAGCTATGATCCTCTCAGCAGACATAATGGCCAGTCCATTCAGTCTCTCATGTGCCATATGCAACAAAACAAGAGCAAGGTAGTGCAGACACATTGCTGAATGTAGAGGCTACTGAATAATGATGCACAAAAAGCAGGAGGCTTTTTGCGAAGCCGACTCTATGTGATGAGTGTGACTGCACTGGGTATACTGCCTATATTTCTGTCATTTGTCCCAACCCTGAGTTGAAAACGTATTGTCTTACCCCAATGCATGGTCTTTTGTTTCCTCTATTGGAAAAAAAAAACTGTGAAATGAAGAAGGCAGAAAGCAGCAAAGAAGAATCACTTATGTTTGAAAGTTCTTCACCTCAAACCAATCTCTAACTTGATTTGTAGATGGAACTTTTTTTTTTTTTATTACAAAGCCAAAAAAAATGTGATTTAGTCAGGATATGCATTGAAGCTGAGTGCTTGACACACAATTTGACACGCTTCAGATGGGCTTGATGAGCTGTATTACAAGAGCGAGAGGAAGGCAGGCAGAAACAAACAACTGAAGAAAACAAAAAAAGGTGCAGCTGGCATTTTTCATTTGTAATGTGCCACTGCAAAATCCTAAAAGGAACGCCCTTATAAATTCTTTCTGACAGGGACCTAATCACACAGCAGCATCTAATCAAACTTTATGTTGGAGTGATTAGACATTAAACACTTTCAATTTAGTTTTGGAGGTCCTTGTTGTTGTGACATTAGCAGAGTATGATTAATCAGTCATCATCTCAGTCTGATAATGAAAAGGTACCTGCCTACTCACAGGAATATATGAGCCTGAGCAGTGATACAGTATGTACTCAGATTATATGCTTATTGGTACTAAACTGGCCTTTTTCCTTGAACTAACAACAGATGTTTGTATGTCTGTGCCAACATCTGCCACACAAGAAATCCTCATCATGTCTTTAATGAGCAAATGCTCATTTTATTGCCTGGCAGGTGTGACAGTGATCTACCCACTCATCTTTATGCACAACAGCATTGCTTTAACCCTACAGTGTCATTATTCAGTGCATACAGCATGTCACAGTATGTGGTATTCTTTAGGTTCCTTCAGTTTGAAAATTCAATACAATATCCCGCTGACAGACATTGTCGCACTGCATTCAGAACCCATAACTGCAAATTGCATCGTCTATAGTATTGCTTTAATGTTGAGAAATAGCTTCAGTGTGCGTGTCAGACAGTACGTTTGATGACTGGAAGCATTTCAGTTCATTGTGAGTATTTATCCCATTGTAAACTGTATAGTACACATTCTAGACAACATACCTTTTTGTTGAAATAGCAAAGGAAAATGAATGCTGCATTGTTAGGAAATGTAGAAAGTAAACATGCTCTTCTGCAATGTGAAAATGATTAATCAATAACATTTTAATACTTCAACAAGTGACTTGACTTTTAATTTTTTTGTTGTATCTCTTTTTCCCCTGGTGGCATAACTCTTTTTTTCACCCTTACATTTGTTTCTTACTGCCTTCATCTTTCTTTCTTTCTTTTCCCCTTCATCCACAGTAGTAGTTCACCCGTATTTACAGGCGTCTAGTTGCTGCTTTCTAAACAAGAGCTTGTACCAGCCATTTTATTGTGTTATGAAACTGACGCCACTACAAATGTGTCAACAGAGGGTAATTGCAATCTTATTACCACTTGCATAGACCAATCCCTTGGAAAAATTACAGCAGTAGGCCAGCCACAGAGTTTATTACGAGGACTAAACATTCGGCTCATCTGAAAATGTTCATGATTTCTTTTTAGTTTATTGTTACAAATTAGTTAGTTTTACATAAACTTTAATGCTCCGGAGCTGCTGTGGCTGATCTCTTGATAGATCAGTCTGTCGCAGTGGGAAAAATAAAATGTACTGTGTGGTAGGGTTTCATTTACAAATCAATCTTTAATATAATCAATACTGTGTGCAACTACATTAACCAAGAATAATAAATGAGTCATCAACATTAATTGGAACACAGAAACATGTGGCTGAATATTGAGAGTATGAAGCTGGTCCAATCTCAGTCAAACAGCCATCATCATCATAATTTTTTCCTTTCTGTGTGTGTTAAAGCACTTGCTGCTCTCTCAGCTCTGCAGTAACTGGAGCTGGTGTGGATTCACTCTCCGTAAGTGGTTTTTAACGTAAAGTATACATATTTCACCAGCACTCTATCAGTCTCTGTTGTCTCACACCCTGTCATGCTTTCTCACTCTTCCTACGTGTATAATACAGCTCCCTTTTACGATCCATTCCTCCGGACCTTAACTGAAAATGACGGAGGGCAATTTATCACTGATTTATTTGCTAAGAACAGACACAGAGCAGTCATATGTTAGACATGAATCTGAATTCCCTCCAGTGAGGTTTAATTTGTCAAGAGAGCAGAAGTAAAGAGAGTGAGACAGTTTGAGAGGAAAAAAAGGAAATGACACATGACGGAGGGAGAAAGACAGAGAGGGGGAGAGAAAGAGAATGAATGACAGCAGAAAGAAAAGGAGGCGCAGGGAGCACGGCGGAGAAAGTTAAAAGAGAAATAAAGGCACAAAGAAAAAAATAATTCAAAGACAAAGATTACCAGTGCATGAAGTGCAGCGGGGCTTGCATTTGCAAACTGTATGGAAATACTGGTATGTATGGCAGCACTGCGGGCTTTTTCTTAAGTCCAACATTTACAGTTACAGATGACAGATTCAAATGTACAACCACGGAGAGAGTTTATATACCTGAAAGAACTACATAAAACTATAAACATAGCATTGCTGACCTCCACTCTACCTCTATAAATCATCCTTCTTGTCCTGCCCCACACCTGACCTTTGAGCTTTAAGTCACTTGCATTATCTTGATTTGTGTGTGGATTGCTGTGTGCTGAACATACACAATATCCTAAGGTAAACATGGAGCAGCGTTGTTAACAGCCCTTAAGTGAGCACCTTATTGCCACCAATAAGGGGCAGCTCCAGCTACGCTTATGAGAACTAGTAAAAATGTGAGTGATGAGTGTAAGTTTAATACATGTTATGTTAGCCATAAAAGCCACTATTACGTCCGCAAGGCACCATGATTGCAAGTAATATAATCACAAGACAGCAAAATAATCACAAAGTCAATAACAAGTTATTTGCATTAGACACCAATATAATTATGATTAAACCCTTCTCGTGTATTGTGTCTAAATGAATGGCTACATAAAATATATTTCTGCTTAAAATGTCCCAGATGTCAAGCTGCTTACTAAGCCACTGAAGTCTGTCAGTGTCTTTACAAGCACTGTGTCTCTGAGGCTAAGCAGACGCTATGAACATGGGACAACAACAGTAGCTGCCCAGAGAGTGGAGACAAAGCACTCACCTCATAAGGCTTTACTGTAATCGCACCCTCAGGCTGCATGTCAACTTACTGGAGAAACAATGGAAGAAGGGGGAAGAAGCGCAAGGCTGCACACAGCAAACACGGCTGTTTATGGACAATTGAACAGACACTGATTGACAGCTTTCTATCTGATACTGAAATCACCTTTTTTACCAGCACAAAGGCTGTACGGGAAAAACTCTTCAACAGAGACATATAAAGGACAACTAGAGTGAATTCATATTATTGTTTTAATAATTGAACTGGGATGGAAAAGTTTCTGCTCATGTGCTGTCTAAAGATAGACACTGTGCTTTGCTCTGTTGTGGTCTGCATGGCTGTGAAAGTGGATTAAATAGGCTTTAACATCAAGATGAGCTCTAATGAAACCCAATGGGGGAGTTAGCCCGTCTGTTTGGCCAGCTGACTCCTGTAAAATACCCATCACTGTCTCCTATTGCCTGCTCTAAAAGTAGCCTAGCAGTGCCAATCAGTGCACGCTGTGGCCTTGGGGTTATAGTGCTTGATGCTTTTGTTTGGATCATAAAGCAGCTGAAATTGTCTGTTTAATCCTTAATCTTGTGTGTATTTTTATTCAAGCAGCCTCTTTAAGTGTCTTGATAACAGACTGCTGTCTGTGTCACTCTTTGCCTAAGACATCTGTCGCATCGCCTTTGAAAACCAAGAAATAATTAGGTGAAGGGAGGCTGAAATGTCCCATATCCATGTTATTGTTTTAAAATAATAGTTTGACGTTTTGGGAAATATGCTTGTTCGCTTTCTTGCCAGTTAGATGAGAAGATTGATACCATTCATTAAATATGAAGCCAGCCATATATAGCCAGCGGCTGATTAGCTTAAAGAAGGGGAAACAGCTACCCTGCTTCTGTCCAAAGGTATAAAAAAAAAAAATCCACCTACTAGCATCTATAAAGCTCCCTAATTACAAAAACAAAGTGTAATAACTACAAGTTGTCAACTCAACTTTAATTACACAGCACTTTACACACAACACAGCTGTCCTTTACTGCTTTACTGTACAGCACACACAGAGGAAAACAAAAACAAAAGAAGGAAACAAACACAATAGAAGGGAGGAAAAATCAGAGTAAGGACACCCTTTAACCTTTAACTGTGCCTTTTAGGCACAGTTAAAGGTTAATGAGTGGAAGTGCATTTTAAAATGACTCTAGAAGATCTCAAACATTGGGAGGGAGGTGGGTTGGATGGCGGGAGGAAGTGAATTCCATAGTTTTGGGGCAGAGATAGAGAAGGCCCTGTCCTCATAACACTTTGTCCTGGATCTCAGAACAGACAGAAGTTGTCGGTCAGACAATCTCAGTTCTCTGACAGTGTGATATGGGGACGGGAGTTCTGTAATGTAAGAGGGGGCTAAACCATTTAACACCTTGTAGACAAACACCAGGATTTTAAAATCAATTCTGTAGCGAACAGGCAGCCGGGGCAGGGAGGCAAGAATGGGAGTAATGTGCTCTCTTTTTTTTGACCTTGTCAAAACTCTTGCTGCTGCATTCTGAATTAGCTGGAGATGAGATAAACAAGATTGAATGATGCTAAAATAAAACGAGTTGAAGTAATCAAGGCGGGAGGATATGAAGGCATGGATGACTTTCTCCAGGTCAGAAGTACAGAGAATTAATCTGAATTTGGAGATGATGCAGAGCTGCATGAAGCTCAATTTTACTCACTGATTGATTTGTTTGTCAAACTTCAATCCTGAATCGAATATGACTCCGTGATTTTTTGCATGTGATTTAACAGACGGGGCCAATAGGCCAAGATGAGGAGAAATAATGTTGTTTGCTCTGGTCCAAATAAAATTACTTCAGGTTTATTCTCATTGAGCTGAGGAAAGTTTGCAGCCATTCAGGATTTGATGTCTTGAAGAGAGTTATTAAGGTTAGTTAGTTTTTTGTAGCTATTAGGCTCTTGGGTGAGGTAGATACGTATCATCCACATAACAGTGAAAGACTTTTTGAATAATGTGTTTTTGAATAATGTTGTGTTTTTGAATAATATGACCCAGCAGAAGCAAATAGATGGAGAAGAGGATTGGACCAAATAAGGAACCTTGGGGGACACCACAGGAGACGGGGGCTGAGGAAGAAGATGAGTTGCTAATAAAGACATTTAAAGATCTGTTGGATGAATATGAAGAAAACCAGTTTAAGGTAGAACCAGAGACCCCCGCCCATTGGTTTAACCTATGAATGAGAATAGAATGATCTACTGTGTCAACTGAGTAAACAGCTAGAAGGAGGTCATTAGTTATTCTCAGTAATGCAGATTAAGTACTGCGAAGAGCTCTGAAGCCAGATTGGAATTTTTCAAAAATGCAGTTTTGAGCCAGGTGGGTCAACAGTTGGTTAAAAACTACTTTTTCAGGGATTTAAGAAAGAGTTTGGAGATGGGTCTGTAATTACTGAAGATTGAAGGATCTAGATACTGGTTTTTTTTTAAAGTGGCTGGTTTCCAAGGAGCTATTGATAATTCAAAGAATGCTGGGGCCAATGGAGCCAATAATTTATTTGAAGCGTTTAGTTGGAATAATGTTGACAGAACAGGTGGTGGTCTTCACAGAAGAGATAATGTGATAAAGTTCTGATAAAGTGATGGAGTTAAGCGAATTTAGAATTGCAGTGTTTTCAGGGGAGATGGATAGGCTATTTACAGATAGACTAATACTAGCTCTGATGTCAAGTACTTTGTCTCTGAAGAAGTTTAGGAAATCCTCACATTTAGAAACACATGCTTCTAAGCAGGAGGTGGGAGTACACTAAAAAGTACCCTGGGATTATGACAGTTCTTGTCAATAAGATTAGAAAAGTATTGAGCCCTGGATTTTTGACAGCTATCTGATATTTATCCAAGAGATCCTTCGGAATTTGGAATGAGATCTGCAATTTATTCCGCTTTCCACCTCCGCTCTGCCCTTCTGCATGCTCTCCTTATCTCTCGTATTATGCTGCGTTCACATGATTCAGGCAGACGGTAGACAGCAAAGCACATATCATTTTAGTGGACGAGAGCAGGACGGTAAAATTAGGTGAGGCCGGCAGAGAATACCAGCAGCGGTAATGGTAGACGGCATTGCTGTCAAAAGTTAAAATATTTTAACTTTTTGCCGTCCTTCACAATGTAATTTACAACCGGACAAGGAGAAAACATGAGCAATTGGGACAACGACAAGCTAACAATTTTGGTGCAACAGCACCTGGAATTATACGATCAGAGCTTGAAATCCTACCGAGATATTACAAGAACAGCTGACATATGGCAGGCAATCAGCACAGAGGGATACACCAAGTGCACTTCTCCTTTCACTATCTTTGTTGGAAATGTATGAATGGCCTTATGTTTTGGGGGGAATTTAACAATAATTTCAAGTTTGCAATAGAATATTAGGAGAAAGCTGCATTTTATAGCTATGTGCATAACTAGAATAATGACATAAAATAATAGAGACAAAATAATTTTATTTAATATATTTAATACCAATCTTTGTAAACAATACGGTATCACCATAGCAACATAACATCATGCATGTTTCGTTTTGCGATCCTGCCATTTCATCGGACTGTTTATTTGTTTTTCCTGCGCTGTCAAGACGCTGTTGTCTGTCTACCGTCTGCCTGTGAACGCAGCATTAATGTTGTTTTTAGTTTTCAGCCGTGCAACAGAGTCAAGGTTGGCCAAAACAGTACTGTTGAATAGTGAGACAAGTTCCTCACATGAGACAGTGCAGCCTTGATACTGGTGTTGATGGGAGCCTCTCTGTATGCTTCTGCAAACCTAGTTGCACTGGAAGAATTTAAAATGCGGGAGTGGAAGAGAGCAGGGTGGACCGGAGAAGTGTGTGGCAAATCAAGATCAAAAATGATTGCTTTGTGATCAGATAGGTGAAAATCTTCTATCACAGAGTTGGAAATAGAGAGACCTGAGGAGAGAACTAAATCTAGGATATGACCTTTAACATGGGTTGGGCCATTCACAGACTGTTGGAGGATTCAAGTACATTTATAAAAATCACATGTCACGGCTTCGGAGGGACAGCAAACGTGGATGTTGAAATCTCCCAGAATGAGAATATTGACGTATATCGGAGCGATGTGGGAGAGGAGATCAGAGGATTCACTGATGAAATCAATAATGGGCTCAGGGGGGCTGTACACTAGTAGGCAGAAGACAGTCAGGGTGCCATCTATCACAAAAGCCTGAAATTCAAAAGATGAAAAAAAGAGCCTATAGAGATAATGGAGCCCCTGAGCACATTTTTGTGAATTATGGCAACCCTATCACCTCATGCATGTGACCTGGGTTGATGAAAGTGAGAGTGACCTGAAGGAGTGGCTTCAGTGAGAGGGGAGAGGTCATCAGGGGTAAGCCATGACTCAGTGATTAAGAAACAGTTCAGAATTTGGGACATGACAGATAAAAGCTTTGTCTGACAGCGATCTCACATTCAGCAGTCCAAATTTGGAGGGAAGGAGAGGCGAAAATGGAATTATAGTGTGTGAAATGGTAATAAGATTTTCATAATTTACTGAACGGGATACTTTGGAGACAAAATTACGGTGTCTGAGTGTTTGATTGGGATGTGATTTACAGGTAGAGCAGCTAAATGTGAGTTTGACAGTCTATGAGTGGTGAATTTGGCCAGATGTTGCAACCAGCAGAGACTCCTGGTTTTTGTACTGGTTTTTCAAACCTACACTTTGTTTTTTGTACAGATTAAACAAACAAAATAAAACATGTTAATTAGTGAGTTTTAGAGGTGGTAGGCAGACTCGAAATAGCTTGGGAAGTTCCACTAAACACTGCAGCTGCAGTGGCTTATTATCTTTAAACTAACCTTGCACTTATTAAGAAGTAACACTTGGGACTAAAAAACCCAAAAGCATCAGCATCTGTGAACATACCACCAAGGCAGAACCCACGCAGAACAAACTGGTACAGCAGAGGGTAAAAGCGAAGACATTTTCATTCCGCTTGGTGCCATCTACACCTGTGTCACCAGAGCCAGTCAACAATATACTATCCTCCACCCACAGTCCATTTAGGAAAGTCATAACCATGATCAATACGGTGGTAGCGTTGTGCACAACAAAACCATCTATCAAGAGAGGAAAGGCTGAAAAAATATTACTCAACCAATATTGACCGGGGCTCAAACAATACATCAAGCCGTGAAAGCTCTATTGCTGTTCACCTTTCTCTCTCTCTCTCTCGTCCTCTCCTTTGTGCGTCTTTCTCTCTTCTGAATGTCCTCATCTGCGTCTCTCCCCACAGCAGGCAATGGAAAGTCATAATTATCTAAACACATTCCTACTTCACCTTTAACAGACTAGTAACAGACCGTGCATACACCATGACACAGAACTTGACTGCGCTTTTCCCTAACAATGGCTTTGTTGATATATTGATATGAAAACACGCCGGTTGTGTTGATATATGCAACATATTAAAATGCTAAACTATCAAGGTTTACAGCCGTGGTGGAATAGTTTGTGATTCATATACGGCTACTGTATTGTCAAACTCACACTCTGGCTTCTGTGATGAATAACTGCAGCCGTAGACTAAAAGGAAAATATTTGCACCATGGCACAGATGCCATTCCCTCTGCTCTTACTCATTATCCAACACAATGTCAAAGTACCCCCAGGTCACTGAGAGGGAACATTCCTTCACATTGCCATCTATGGGCATCATAAATAAATAGTCACCCCAATTCATGAAAGCCTTCCACTTTCCATGTAAGGACACTATTAATTTTCTCTGTCTACAGCTATGCAATAACATTACATCTGATCACCAAAATAATAATGTGCCACAGCAGGGAGAGTACGCACAGACGACTGCCCCTTTTTGGTGATGAGGTTTTTTTCCTGTGATGGATAAACTTTCACTTTTGGTAATCACAGCACAAAAGCAATTATTTTTTTCGCTTTTTTAAAAAAAAAATCAACTTGACTAGAGCATATATGCTTGAGAAGCCACGTCGCCTTTTTCGAAAGAGAGGCATCTGAAGAGTGCAGAGCGCAGAGGGCTGGGCAGGGATGCTGAGCCGGCCAGCGGGGGAAAAAAGCAGCAGCAGCACTTGTTTGCCAAACTTGCATTTCAACAAAAGCACATCTAATAGAAGCCCGAACTAATATCCTGAATACAGTTTAAGCGCTTTGGAGACATGCGCAAGAAATCAATAATATCCTGTGCTGTCTGCAACTTCATTGTGCACTGTTGTGCGGCGAAAAACGTGCCAAAAATAAGCAGCAGTGAATCGGATCTGAGAGTAGAAGACTGAAATACTTTGACAAAATATTTCCAAAACTTTCTTCTTTTTGTCTTATCCCCACCTACCTCATATCATTCACTGATGCGCGGGGTCAAAAGGAGTACAAGTAGATGGGAATAACCGGGAAATCCAATCAAACTTGTCTCGGGTCCATGTTTGGCACAGCAGCAGAACGGCAGTCCAATGTAGTCACATCAGAAGCGCTAACTGTACGCAGCTAACGAGGCTCGACACCTTCTGCCATCACCGAGCCGTAGATTGGACGGCAATGAGAGGAGCACCGCGGGATCTCCATGGGCGCACGGAGAGACACTGCGTCAGGATTGGTCAGAGCGGCGGTGACGCACCGGCAGGTGGCACACCCGTCGAATAAAAAAAGTCTGAGATTCATTCATTGATAATAGCTCCGGAAAACTATAAGAGCTCAACTAACACACTGGCTGATTTAACCGAGAAACAGACTCTAAGGGAGTCATCATAAAGTGTGAGGTTTTCATGCTTGTAAGCATCTTGTCATCCTCATTTCATCTTTGTCTCACTATATGTTTAGTCTGTGCTATTTTTTCCGTTTTAATAATGGGACAGTCTCATCAAACAAAGCTTCAAGCTGTTTAATTTGGCACAAAAATACTGGGCTATTTCATTTGGCACAAGCAATGTCCCGTCTTGTTTTCTAATTGCAGTCTGCTTCCAGAAATGACTCTGCTGCAATTTCATAATACAAAACTCAGTTTTTCTCTGCAAGCAAAAAATCTATTTTACACACAATAAAGCGAACAAAATAGCTCCAAATTATGTATTTCTTGGACAATGAATTATATATTTTTTAACCATTTCTAGAGCATCTCTCAAAAAACTTAAACAGAGAGGGAGGTGGAGGAAACAAGGGACAAAAAGCATGAAATAGAAACGCAGTATAGCAGAAAGCAAGCAAAGACGTAGTCTGAGGACAGCAGCACACACTTACACATCAATAAAATGGAGGAAACTTATGAAGGTGTTAAATCAGAGCTGAAAAAAAATCAAATTGTTTATTTCACCTAGTGTGGGAAAAAAACAAGGCAAGTGGAAACGGAGTGTGTTTTGACACTTGCCTGAGTGTAATTCAGGGAGCCAAAGCAAATGTTTTAATAATTTTTTCATAAACACAAATAAGGAGTGAGTGGTAATCCTTGGAGGAATGTGTAAGCCAATTACGGCTGGTTGCAGGGACTTGTGGAATGAAGCCTCAGAGCTTCCTGCTCAGACTCACTGCAGACCCTCAGACCACATTTCCTGTTCCCTGTGCACGAGCAATATTTCTATGAAAATATAGGATATTGTGCCGACTTCCTCCAACATTTACATTACTCTCAGCTTCCTAATGCCTTCTAGGCTATTTGACACTGTGTGTGTGTGTGTGTGTGTGTGTGTGTGTGTGTGGTGTGTGTGTGTGTGTTTACTTTCCCAGCAGTGCCTGCCTGCCTCCTGTGAGTGGAGAACTGGCTCTTTCCATCTGGATGCTGGTGTAGATGTGTGCATAGACTTACATAATACAGTGTCTGCTGTGAGAAAGACAGCTGCTGATCTGGTTAGTTAATGTTCAGGAGTTCATGTTGGGTGTGCTGTGTACTCTCCTATAGCTTTGTGGATATTTGCTGATCCGCTTGCATTAAAAGAATCTTAAAGCATCTTTAATCTTTAAGCATACTTTGCAGAGATAAAAAGCAGGGAACCAAAAGACAAATAAATCAAGATAGAACAAGGACAAATATTGATATAAAAGCCAATTTATTTCATTTCAATGTTGACTGTAGCCAAGCTGATACAGCAAACATTGCAAATGAAGGCTGCAAATGACATCTGGGATACTGGGGATAACCTAAAGCACAGTGATCACTACATTATATAAACCATACCTGGAGTGTCAACAGCATGCTAATAGAAAAAAAAACCTATAATAAAATGAAGTGGGAAATCAGTAAGATATATAGTTAGTCTGGTGCCAGCATTTATTTTTCAAATCATGAATAATAAAATGGCAAAGAGAAACGCAGTCAGTGGTTCTGGACCAGCACACCTGCTATGTGGGGCACACACTCTAAGCTGAGCCTCAACATTCACCTTCCTGCAATTTCACACTGTCTGATTCCTCAAGAACTGCATGAACACACTGATAACTGAGTCACTGTAGCCCACTGGTCTACAGAGACAGTTTTCACTTCATAATGGCCTCTTCCATCCAACTCCCTCTCTCGAAAGTATTAACGAAATACCTGATTACAAAGAACTAATGTGGAAACCTTGAAATTAATTTTTACTTACTTAACACCCGAACAAATCTTTTCTCCCTGCTGAAACTCAGAGCTGGATAGCCTCTAACTAAAAGCTTCTCCTATTCTGATCTCATCTACAAAAGATTTGCCCAGAAGGCGTACTGCAGGACAAGCGGCGCTGACAACTGCAAGGTGAACATGTATTCAGAAAAAACAAGTGTTTGCAGGAGTGACCGCACACACAGCCCATCAAATGATAAAGGATCTTATTCTACTGCGGACACTTGTGATTTATTTTATCTGGAAGTATTTAAATCCAATGCAGAGGAATGTTTAAAACATAAACATAGATTCAACAACTCATTCGTCTTGACTAGATCCTGTATAGTGAGCAAACTACGTCTTACTTGTGTTTTTGGAAAATAACAGCACATCAAACGGAGAGGACTGATGACCATAACTTTGGCTGCGAACAGCATTGTGGTTAATGGGAAAAGACTTAAGACACTGCTGCCAGTATAACGGCAAATCTAATTTCTTCATAGCCGTGTCTCAGCTGAGTTCTGAGTAGCGTATACTCAGTTTTTTGCACATCAAGGCTACATTCAGACGGATCATTAAAGTATGACAATTTCTTATTTGTGCATGGGTGACAGCATTTGATGGAAAAGATAACCAAACAAAAAAAAAAGTTTGACTAGAAAAAACTCTCCAAAGCCTTACAATGCATTGGATAGGCTCTATTTCATTGTAACAATTTATTTTTGATTTGTTCTTTACAAAAATAATAAAATAATAAGTTTCAGCGGGAAAAAAAGAAGAATAAAAGTCATGGTATAAAAACATCATGCATCACTGCTCCGAATCATGAAATGTTTTATAAAACCACAGTTGTGGTTATTCAGGGTTATATTCAGAGAAAATACTGTCTGCTTGATCCTACATGTCTGATTTTACAGCATGAGTAATTTCCACCGAAGATTACAGCTCAGACATACTGTTATAAAGCTTTAAAACCGCATGTTGGCAAATATTCCTGGAAAAACACATCAGCACTGATTAACAAATTATTACCACTAAGAAGTAATCATCACAGTTTTAAATAAGCTTTTCTCAATATGCACACAAGCAACATTCCCAGAGAGAAACATTAAAACTGTCTATTCTCATAGTTTGACACTAAGACATGTTGAAAATCAACCCGTCTTTGATTTTCTGGAGGGTTTTCCAATTTAGAATGCACTTTTTTTTTTTCTTGAAAAATAATTGGAAGCTGACAACCTAAGGGGGCTTTCTCTTTGTGCACAGTTTCTGTGTGTATGTGACTGTCTAGTGTCCTTCTTTGACATGTGCAATGAGATATTAGCATCTGAATACCAATGATGTGTTGAATTATCAAGCAATTCCGGCGCTACATTGCTCTCTCATCTCCTTCCTCTCTTCCCTCCAACTTCAACTTTCATTCTCACAGTTTTTCTTACCTCAAGCATACACATTCAGTCTTTTCCCTTTTATAGGCATCTCTTCATTCCCCTCTTCCCATGAATAAAAAGCTTAATCCTCTCACTGTGTCCAAAGAATTCTGCATTTTTGTAGACATTTTAGCGCTGACCTTGATCACAGCCTGACTTGTCATCTCCACTGTCATCCCTTTCCTTTAGCAAGTTGTTAGCAGAATATAAGCCCAGTCTCTCCCTGTGTCCCTGCATAACTTATTTGCCATATGGCCTGTCAACAGGATTCTGAGTTCTTTGCCATGAAAAGCTCTTTAAAGTGAATATTTCTTCGTAAAATATCTGGCTGCAAGTTTCATACCAACTCAGACGAGCAGAAATCACTGGAAACACAAACAGACATTGCGGTGGATCAAAATGTTCCTGGTCTGGCTTGAGTATTGAGTCTCAGCGTTACAACTATGGGAAAACCACGGGGAGGGCAATCAGTTGGTAATCGCACAGAGGTCAACAGCCTGTAGTTAGAGCTTGCGCTTTGTTGTGACAAAGAGTAATCACAATCAAATAGATAAAGTGCTTCTTTCAGTCAGGAGAGGTGACAAATGCTGACTAATGGCTGGAGTAAATCAAATTTCCACTTAGCTCTGACTCACTTATGGATTTTGGTTCTAATTGAAACTAAGAATAAAGACACTCCTTAAGTGACATCAGTTGAGATATGGATTTAGAAAATGTGTGTGTAATGAGGAGAGAAATAGCGGATGGATCATGGTAACAGATGAGAGAAATGACACAAACTCATTACTTAAATTACAAAAACATTTTAAGGAAGATGTTACTGAATGTGTGCAATCTAATGATCACTATCTGAATTAACCTGAATTTTATGGTCAATGGATAGATCTTCTTGCGTTTTGTTTCGTTTTTGTTTTATGAGTCCTGCTTCTGCAGTTTAACATCTTCAGTCTTTACACACCTTTCACTGACATACACTCCAGAGATTCACTGCATTTCCGTTAAGCTGGAAGAGACAGATTGAAAAACAGACTGGTCACAATCAAAGCAGCAACAGCAGATAAGTTGTTTCCCAGTGTCTCATCACAGTGGATTTAACACTTCCCACAATGCAACTACCCCTGCCTAACTGGACACACCTCCAGTTTGTAATATTCCTGCTTATTCCAACATTATGCAACAATTTTCACTGGCTGTGTAGTCCTCTTTGTGACAAGAAAACTGATCTTCATGCATTAAACTGGTGGACTGCTCCTTTAAAACGTGAACAACTCTGAGTTTGTCCATTGAATTTCCACTTCCTGTTGTCAGTGCGACACGTTGATCCACAGCCATCAGATAATTTGAAATCTTCTTAATAACCACATGCTGTTATTGTCAGACTCAAGGTGAAGCTGTCACCACCAGTTCATTGTGATGCACGTTGCTCAGTGTCCTTCACCGAATCTCACATATTCTTCTCAATGACATCTGATTCAGTTAAAATGACTGCTAAAGCGCAATGAGCAGAAACTCTGTTTACGAAAAAGCATCAATGAGAAGCAGCGTACAAAACAGACAGACAGACACTGCAAGCTGACAAACACAATCAGTCACCCCAGACTGGGCTGTTTTTCCCCATTTCTCGATTGTCCCATCTGTCACTAGTCAGCAGCTATTCAGTAAGAACAAAAGTCAGATTGTCAAGGGTTTTAATTACGCTGAAGGCATTAGCTAATTAATTATCACTATCAGTGGTATGGAACATCCCTTTAGATAAAGAAACCGAATCTAATTATCTTGTGACCTCTCTCTCTCCCCTCAGTAAGCTCCTCAGGAAGTGTACAGTCAACACACGACACACATGAACTTGAAAGTCAAACATTAATACTCTGCAAAATTTCACTGCAGAATTCTGCAACGAATCGTGTTTGCTGGCGTTCATTGTCTTGCAAACACACAGGGGATAGACTGAAGCTTTTCCATGCTTGAGATAACTTACCAGCAAGGCTCAGAGCCTTGACAGACACAGTTGGACTAATTCCTCCTCCAGCCACAAAAACAGGGCTTCCCCTACATCCAACAACACAAAGCCAAATTGCATGAATCACTTATTTGTATCAGTATGCCATGAACCACTTGCTCACCATATGCTGCTTTGTCTCTCCTCCCTGAGTCCCAGCTACGCTCCTTTCCTAATGATTTACCAACTGCGCACCTGTTTAGTCAAATGCTGATCTCCCAATATTCATAAATGAAAGGAACCCAACGGGGGTTTTACTGGGTACAGTTCAAAACACAATCACTCATGGGGCGTGTGTGTGCATGTGTGATAAGGAAAGAGAGTGTGACAGTGAGAAAACAAGTGAGAGAAAAACAATGAGTAGAAGGATGGATAGCAATGGAGTTTTAAAAACCCTTATATGTACTGCATAATAGCTGAACCTCAAAGGCCAAAATGAAGGTGCTCATCCTTTTTGTCTCCTGAGCAGATTCTTGGCTTGGTCTCTCATTTTGAATTGGACATCCAGATGTCCAGATGTTAAAAATCTCAAAGAGATTTAAAGGATGGGAGAAATAATCATGGTAAGCAAAGGCAAATAATGGGATGCAATGCAATAACGAATTAGTGCGTGTGTGCTGCCTGCCCACACATACAGTACTCATCTGCCTGCATGTCCACCTTTAAGCAGCCAAATTTATTCTGTTTATCTCTTTGCACTTATACAATCAGGTTAAATGCTGATAAATATCCTCCTCCTCCTTCTCAAAACTCTGAAGAGAGACCACATCTGGTCTTGGTTGTTAGACTCATATTAGCTCTTCATGCAGGGCTAATCAAAAGCCATCCCAGACGAGCTTACGGGATAATGCTGGATCATACTGTGGTGATGGACTGGGAGATGAAGCTCCGCTAACAGTTCATCACGTCTCATTAACTCATAAGGAGACATCCACAGACACCGTGATATTTGCATTCTGCTGACATAAAGCAGAATCTACAAGAGGTAAGACGTGATACTCTTGACACAAATGCACAAGTGTACATTGCAATAGCATACTGCAGCAACACTATGACAGTATAACAAAATTTAAAAATGGGTGTATAGCTCAAGAGCATGTTTGAATCCTTTTAGGAGCCATGCTAGTGGCTCTGTGAGGCTGTACAGCTTGGAGCAGAATGCTAACGTCAGCATGTCAACATTGACAATTCTACATGCTGATGTTTTTCAGGTATGTTTGCTGTGTTCACCATTATAGTTTAGCTGCTAAGGCTGATGGGAAGGACATTAGTTTTGCAGGTTTTTTGTCATAAACCAAAGCATTGGACAAATCAAAATTTTGACATGGTGATGGCGTCGTTATTATGGAACATGAATGTCTGAAGCAAATACCCAGTCTATAAAATAGTTGTCCAAACATTGAAACAATGAAAATGTCAAAAAAAAATGTCAACCTGATGGTGGCTTGAGAGAAGTCAGGGGATCACGAAAGTCAGTAGGATTCGTCCACTGGGAACCATACATATCTGTACCAAATTTCATCGAAATCCATCAAATAGTTGTTGAGATACATCAGTCTGGACCAAAGTGTCCACTGTCATCACTTCAGCCATGACGCTAGTGTGTAGAAAAACATTGTAATTCATCTAATTTCTTCAAAGGTCTAAAAATTTCACCCAAAAAGCTTCTGTGTATGCATTGCACTAAACATACTGTATATCCTGTTGTATTTTTTTTTTTTAAATCATTGTTATTCATGAAGATTTTGCACCTTTTCTATTAAACCTAGTGATGCCTAGAGGTGTCTCAGTTGACAGTCTTCATTGAAAAATCATTCAGTACCGCATACTCATGTTTCCACTATGTATCATGGTAAAAATGACTCAGGCAGAAAGACATCTCATAGCGGAGGGAGTGCTCCATTCCAGTTAACCATGACAGGCAACATAATACAATAAACATACTCACAATTTCAGGTTATTAAAGTTGACAGACTGTTTATCATATCCCTCTGGGTGATAAACAGAGAGAGAAGGGAGTGGAGAAGATAGAGAGGAAGATGAAAAACAACAGAGAATGTAAGTTATTCTCACTCTACAATGTCATCAGCCTCTTTGCATTTTACAACAGTGATTATGTGTAGACGCTATTCTTTAATTCATTGTAGATGACATGAGAGACAGCTCTCTAACAAGGTGAAGACACTCAACTCAAAGTGTTTACACATTTGAACTATCTGCAAAGGCCAAGAGCTCTCTCTTTCCTTTAATATATCAAAATAGGTTTTTCTAGTTAGCTACACTGGAAAATATTACTAGCGGGTCTTTCCTCAAGTAATTCCCTCAACAGCATCCACCCTTCAGATTATATAGATTTGATTTATAAAAGATTTCAAAGGCTCCAACCAAAGTTAATTAAGAAAGTAAATTAAATAAAGAAAACATCCTAAGCATATAAACTGTAAGTTCCACCAAACTGCTTTTTTGTCTTAAATATTGAATGAAAATAATGGTGGATTTTCATTTGTTTGTAGCTTAATCAGGCCAATGTTTATACTATTAAGACAAAGATAACATGCAACAAATGTCCCAGGTCAGATTCAAACCCCGTAACAACAAGCATGTGACTTTCCCTGTAGCCCAGGAGGCTGCATCAGGACCAACTATTCCTCTACACTCACCAATTAACTGAACAGTACAAGGAGCCTCAAACTAACTCTAAATTGGAGGCAGGCCTGGTATGTGACAATTCTGTTTATTTGTTATTTTCTCGTTTTCACAGATTTTGCCATCATGACAACTGTGTTCAGATTTCTACAACAAACATCACCGTACAAAGCTAGCACCAGTACCTGAATACAGAAAACTAATTAAAACAAGCCTATTTTTACCCACATTGCGAATCCAAATTTTCATCCAATTTTGCAATTATCCGTTCCCATTTATCTCCCACCTGGCATCATACACTTATCAACAACAGACAGTTAACACAGCAGTGTGTCCACCAATGTAGTCAACCCAAGGTTTTAAAGAGTTACTGCACACTAAAATGTGTTTTTTGAGCTGTAAACTAAATTATATGACTGTACTGTGATGAAACACATCAATGCTGGTGTTAATATTGACATCAAATCAGCATTTGATTGGTTGAAAATGGCTCAACCTGTCATCTGCTGTTTATAATCAGCCCTGAAAAGGCAGGAGGTTGGCAGTTCTCTACGTCATGAAATTCATTTAAGTGGTAGAATGATAACACCCAACTCCCCCAACCCCATGCACAAGAAGAGCTACTGGCAGCCACAAAAATAACAGAAATCCTCCTCGCATCTCGCCCTGTAGCTCATCAGCTCTCCAGCTGTCTGTTCCTGCAGTTATCAGGTGGTAAAAGCTTGTTTTAAAATCTTAAATTGCTGTGTAACCGGAGCTCCGCAAAAATTGCATGTCAGCTGAACTTGTCCTCTGCAGGGCAGAACTGCGGAGCTGCGGTCGGACAGGTTCAGTAACGGCTCTGGTTACACTGCAATTTAACGTAAACAAGATTTTAGCAGCTGATAACTGCAGGAGGAGTAACAGAGCTGCAGGATGAGACGCGAGGAGGATTTTTGTTGTTTTTGTGGCTGCCAGCTCTGACTTCTGGTTCGTTTAAATGTCGCTGCACTGTTTGTGTTCCTCTCATTATTATTATTATATGTCACTGTGGCACATTTTTCAAAATTATGCAGTAAGTGGAGCTGGGCTCAGATCTAGGAGTGTGGTTACACTTTAAAAATAAATGAATTTAAATTAAATGATCACTTATGTTCCAGCAACTTATAAACCATCAACTCTTACTAAAAACAAGCAGTATCTGCTTTACATTTATATATGATTTTAAATTCAGAACTATAGATTAAACACACAAAAGAAACTTTTACGGTGACTCAACAAAATCCCATCCCCCGCTTCTTCAAACATGAAGAAAAATGGCAGTCAGGAAAATAAACAAAGACAAATAAGGATGTTCGCTTTGTTCACAAAATGAACTTCGTTAATGGCTATAACAAAGCATATAAGAAAGTACAGTATGAGAGAAATATTTAAAACCAAATTGCAGATAATAACTGATGTTGTAATAATAGCTTAATCCCCATTATTTAAACTAGTGTAACTTGAATAGATGAATAAACGCATGAATGACTATAATCCTTGCATTGAGTCAGCTGACTAAATTTTACTTTAATTGATATTAATATGATGGAAATGTGTCAGATTTAGCCAAAAGGCTCCATTTTCATCTGCAGTCTCCGAGCAAGTTGATGTTATACAAACAAGACGTACAAAAAGCAGACAAAACAAAATCAAAGCACATGTGAGATGATACTACATAAATGAATGGAAACTAAAGGTCTATTTTAAGTCTGTGCCTCTAAAGCATTTTCACATCTCTCAGGTGACTGTAACAAAGCTGCACTTTGGCTGCCCCTCTTTAGACACATCCTCCTGAAAGCCTATGTGTATCTGTGTTTGTTTTCATCACTTGGTGGGGACCATACCATGTCAGCATGGTCACAACTTTGCAAAACTCAACATCTTGGTTGCCTCCAAAATATAATTCAATGAAAAGGAAGGTAATGATGCATTCTGTGTATGCATATGTGTGTGTGCCAACATTAGCACCACTTTGTCACTGTGCCAGGATCCTGATGTGTTCACAATCACACCTCGGTGTTACTGGTTCTGCATTGAAGACTGCCAAGATACTGTCACCGCTGAGAGGACAGACACAGCATGTGGCACAGGTGCAAATAACATCTGGGAGCGAGAGTACCCATAAAGAAAAGAGAGACAGACGGAAAGACAGAAATAGACTTAGACATCCACACACTCATGCCCAGTCTTATCTTTCTGACACGACTTAAAATACGATAATTATGCAAAAACAAAACATAATTTTGAAGGAAGTGTGACAGCACTGAATATCAGATGTATTTTGAAGAAGACTCTTGCCGCACACAAAACTGAAATGTTCTCCAAAGTCCTTTATCCTCCCGATTTAGGATTTGCCGATCCAACGGACAGAACTAACCACCTCATTAGTTTGACAGCTCCCTTCACTGCTGGCATCCACCAGGGAGTTCTTGGTTTGCTACCACAAAAGTTATCAGGCCACAGTTCGAAGCAGCCACATCCCTTCTGAACATGATGCACTCCCCAACCTCCTTGTGGATGCAGGTAAAAAAAAAAGGCTCAGTTTGTCAGAGTTAAAGACCTTGCAGACAGGGTCATTACCAGTTCACCTTCACTGCATGGAAGATTTTTCCAGGTCTGTTGGGCAGCTGTCTGCACTTGAGCTTTGGCTTAAGATGTTCAGGTACGAGGTGAACTAGCTGTTAACTCATGGACAGTATTTTATTCCCCCTAAACTTCATACAATCAATGAAATCCATAAAACACTAACAAATTATGGTCTCAAAAATTCCTGCTATTGTCTTTGATTGTACTTGATTGCCTTACATCGTCTGGGTGTTCGTATTATTGTGTCCAATTGGTTTTAGAAAAGTGGAAATGCAAAGTATCAGAATTGCACATGAACAAGCTTGTGTGAAGCACTTTAGCTGGTGTTAATTTAAAAAAATATTTGTTTTTAATGTTGAATTCTATGAACAAATCTAAAAATTTCTCTCTTTGAAAAACTACAGATGAATGATATCACCGAACAACTACAGTCAGATCCAATCCATGGATTCTATCTGGAAGGGCATCTGAAAAATCAATGATTCATGTGTCTGGACTTTTTTCAGACAAATGCAGACAAAACTGAGATAAGTGTCTTTGGTGGAAAAGAAGGGAGTCTGAAAGTTAGCGCTCATCTAAACTCTCTGTCTCTGAAAAGCAAAAACCAAGTCAGAAATCTTGGTGTAATCTTGGACTCAGAATTAAACTTTCACAGCCACCACAAATCATTTTAAAACAACAAGAATCAGAAGATTGATGTCCAGGCATGACCTAAGAGAAACTAACCCATGCTTTCATTCCCAGCAAGTTAGATTAGCTAATAGTGTTTTCTCGGGTCTCTCCACGAAAAGACTCTCAAACACAAGTCCTAACAAAGACCTAGAGAACTGAACACGTCACACCAGTTCTCAGGTCTGAACTGGCTTCCAATGTGTCAGAGAATAGAGTTTAAAGTGTTGCTGCTTGTCTATAAATCTCTCAGAGGCTTAGTACTAAAATACATCTGACTGTCTTTTACCATATGAACCCTCAGGGCCTCTCAGGTCATCGGGTAGAGGTTTGCTAACAGTTTCCAGAGTGGAAAGTAAACACAGAGAATTGATTTACTTTGCACCACAGAGCTGGAACAAACTTTCAAAGGAAATTAGACTTGCTAATTTGACCATCTTTAAATCCAGGTTCGAAACTTTCTACACTGCCTTTGACTGAATCTTAAGTATCCATACATCCATGCAAATCCTATATCTGTGTCTCTGTTCTTAACTTTTGAATTTCCTTTAGAATGTTTCTTTTTTTATTTGCATTTTAATATTTTTATTCAGTTTTCCTTTTTTTAATGTTCTTAATACATTATGTAAACCTCTATGAATTGCATTAGTGTATAAATGTGCTGTACAAATAAACTTGCCTTGCCTTACCTTGAGAATTAAATATATTCCCCTACTACTGTGAGCAACACTGAGTTGAGTTTCAAAAACACAGAAATATAAAGCTACTAAATTAAACAACTAACTATTAAACTGCTCTGTGTGCGCACTTCTGTGTGTGTGTGTGTGTGTGTGTGTGTACACCTTAAATAAACAAAATGTCATAAACAGGCAGGGTGAAATGTTTGTGTTCCTTATTGGAAAGACGAAGGGTTGTGACGTGTTTGATGCTCACTCTAAATTGGGCTGGGTGAGGAACTAATTAGTGCTACATAGAACGGTTAAAATTCTCATCTCCTCCTGTGCCAATCATCATAATGCAATTTTAGCTGACAAATAAGTCCAATTTACTGGGACAATTAAAGTAGCTAAAATCAGAAACTAGGTTTGAGCCCCCTCTTTTCCACCCCCACTGATAATATGTGTATCAATTTCCTTTTTTTTTTTTTTTTTTTAGAGGAGAAATCAAATGAATAAACCTCTACCTCAGCCACACTGTGTGTTATGAGTCCTAGTGCTATCCACTTACACAGACAGAAGAGCTAAAGGACCAAGACAGTGAGACACAGTTGAGGGAATCACAATTGGATCCAAAATGATTGCTTTGGAGATGAGCAGCCACAGGATCAAGGTAACGGAACAATTCCAGTAACAAAGTAACTGTCTGTCTGAAGCTTATTTACACCATACAAAGGATCTAGATAAGAAAGAATAGTGAAGTGTGTGTGTGTGTGTATGTGTGTGTGAGATTTTGTAGGAGTGATAGAGACAGGAAGGGGATAGATCCTATTAGAATGGAAAGCTGACAATGAAAGGCAAGTGTTCAGGCCAGATAATAAAAGCAATCAATAAAAGTTTGTATGCCGGTGTGGAAGTGTCACACAGCTAACCAGACTGAGTGACTACACTCTTCAGCTACCTCTTCATGGTTTGAAAAGGCAATTCCTCCACCTGTGCACTGGAGCAAATAGACCAATATTCATGTGCAACTGTGGCTTAAATTTTTTTTAGTCACGCTAGCTCAGTCTCGGTTGGTCAGTCCACTAATTTGGTTCAGACTGAAATACCTCAACAACCATTGGATGCATTGCTCTGAAATTTTGTACAGACGACAGGTGCTGTATGACGACCACACTCAAGTCTCTGTTTTCCACAGGAACAATATGTATATCATTATTCATAATGGATTGGCGTTGACCATTTATGATTAATTCTGGGGGCATAGTGGGCAGGATATAAGGCCAAGTGCACACATTTTCAAGTTGATTGTGATTTATAAGAGGAAAACTGCTTGCAGACAATTTATAAATCTAATTATTTTTGTGCACACATTAACTTTTGGTATAGATCATACACACAAAGTTCAGCAATTGGTTTTCTATGAGATCATTAATCTCAGTAAATAAACAATAACAGTCATCTTATAAAACACTTACTGCTTTGAAATGTACCTGAGGCTACTATTAGGCTACTGGAAATATCACTCATAAAAGTATAATATTTTAGTCTTTGTCTAATTATTAATACATAAGAAGAATTAAACATGTTCATTGGAAACAAAGGGGAGATAAAGTCACATATGACAAATCAAAGACGCACAAAATATACACAAGCCACCACAACCTATAGAGAGAGAGAGAGAAAACAGCTCAGAGCAGAGCAGGTGGAGGTGGAGATGGTGTTGATATAGATGTAAAAATGTAGGTAAATGAAGCCAAACACACACTGCAAATGTCTTATCAAAAGAAAGAAAAGTTCAGCTGCTTACCTGTAGTGATTTTACAGTTCATTGATGGTCAAGTTCAAGTTTACTGAACACAGACCACAACAACCACGTCCACTGTTCGTTTGCTGTTACAGTAATCACGTGTTATTGTGTTCGATAATAATCATTGCTCAGTCTTTTTTTGTTACATATACGTATGTCTGTATTTAATTCACAATTCTTTTTCCCACTCCAGCTTTGCCTGTGGCTCCTGCGATCAATTTGCGCTATGTGTACACCTGCTTTTCCCACACTAAACTGACTGTCGTAAATTATGTGACTTAAGTAAATCCAGCAGACTACGTAATCAACCACTGTTAACATGTCTCCTCCCATTATTTGCGCAATCCAAGAGGAAGAGCAGCGCACCTTGCAAACACAAATGACAAACACAAATGACAGCCTGGTGCGTCTGTTTTACAAATAAATTGCATGTGTCTGTAGCAGAATGCGTCACATCTGTGCCTGAAAAACAGATGCAAAAGCCTCAGTAAATCTTGCACTAAGTCTTATTTTAAGTGTGCCACCACTCAAAAATGTGTTTTGCTTATTGTTACTTCCGTTGGATGTTTGACTTTCGCTATCGAGAATGATGTACGTGCAGAGTTTGACACTAGAAGACATCTGATGAAGGGGGACAGTTTCTCCGTGCTCATTGAAAATCTGAGCTTAAGGTGTGTACCTACGAGCATGATTTGTGGCTAATCGTGGTTCAGCAACTTACACAAGTCTGATGTGGAAACCTGAAGCCTCCAGTGCACATACAGTACAATGAGAATGTATTTTTCTTTGATGTAGGAGACATCTTTTGTTAAGCAGTTAAACTTTTGAAATGAACAGTATTTGCATATTCATTGATACTGAATTTTTAGTGAGAGTAAATGTGATTTTAAGGATTTAAATGAGGTAACTGGAGGTAACTTTTTTGTGGAAAAAACATATTAGACACATATTATTCCAAGCAGAATACTTCTTTCTTTCTATCACTGTCAAACAAGTTAGAAGAAGTTAGAAGGTTACTATCATGAACACCTGCACAAATTTGTCCAAAACTGATGCATTCAACTCAGGTAAGTTAGTCTATGTTCTTAACACAACACTGTCAAATTCAGCTGGGTTGTTGACGTTAGTACATTGCACATAGCTGCATGCTCTTTGCAGTGGAAGACTTTAAACATGGCCATAGATACAATCTAATCTGTGGGAAACACTTGGTCCATTAGCAAATTGTAAGCCACTATTGTTTGTTGTCATACAGTGAATAACTCATCTAAAATTAGAAACTGTATTCTGTTTGTTTTTCAGTACACCAAGAGTGAAGTAGAGGGTTACTAACAGCGGAGTTCCCCTCAATATTTTGGAAAGAGCATCAGATATAATCAGAGATGAGGGCAGGACAGTCAGGGCAGTGGCCAAGGACTTCACCATCTGTCACACCACCTTGTTCCCATCCCATAAAAAAGAGAGAAACTTGCAGGTGAGGGATTGGATAAGTTACTGAGTGCAGGGTAATGGACCATCAGAAAAGTGATTCTCAGAGGACCAAAAGAGGAGCCTCAGAGAGTATTTAATAAGGGAAGCTGAATAATACTATGGGTTAAGTCCCAAAGAGGTAAGATAAACATATGATAAAAACAAATTCTATGAAGATAATTATGCATATAAGAGAGAGATAAAGGGAGAGGGAGACAGGGTTAGGGTTTGTGATCAAAATCAGTTTTTAAAACAGTTGCAGTTTTGTATAATAAATACATGTTTAATAAAGGTTTGTTATGGGTTTGCTATTTAGATAGATAGATAGATAGATAGATAGATAGATAGTAAAACATACATGCATATACATACATATTTTCAGAATATTATACTCATTGAGACAAAAAGGAAAAGTTAATTAGTGAGATTTAATGTATTTTTAACATGTTGCAACAGTCCCTAATCCCCAACATCTGACTTCTTCCATTCAAATAAATATTACGGATGATATGTCATATGTAATCACCTTTTAATGGTAAGGGTAATTAGCAGACAGATGTAAGTTTAATTTATAAAAATTTGGTCAGTCTAGTTCCAATAGTCTCTGAGTAACTGAGAGAAATGCAAAATGCCGTGCCATCCCCAGTCTCCATTACCTCCAGAGGTCAGACGTGGATTCAGGAAAAGGCTATACCTGTTCATAATGCAAACTATGTTCCTCTTTGGCTTGATTTTCCTTTGAAGCCAAAGGGGAAAATTAGCATGTTTTACTGGACTAAGTATGGCCAAAATCCGCCTCCTGCAGTAAGAAAGGGAGATGACCAGAATACAAATTTGGCAGTTGGCACTACATCATGTCTCCACTAATCTACGGAGCCAAAAGGATTACAGGGAAGTGAAGTCCCAGCATTTTAACCTTACATATTCACCAACTGCTACACTCAGTCTATCTGTCTGACACATGCTCTCTCCCCCCTCTCTGACTGTAGGCAAGGCGTCTTCCCTCATCTGTCAGGGGGAGTGGATAGAGACAGACAGACAGTCTGACTGACAGACAGACAAAGCTAGCAGCTACAGTTGTCTGGGAACACTGAGTCCAAAGATGACATTCTTATCATAGCCACAGAATGTTCTCGGAGTGAACATCACATAACGTCCTCGAAAAGGACCCACGGGCAAAAAATATTGTAACTTTTTTCTGCCTCTTTCCAAAATGTATTAGTACTGTAGAGCTGCCAAGTCTTACCCTTTATAACCATAAATCCTTCATGAACTACAAATATTGAAAAAGGAGCAGCTTTGGGCATTTGGGTTAAACACCGAAATGTCTGACTGCATGCTTGGTGGAAATTGTAGACTACAGCTTATGTCACAGTAGTCTCATGACAGTCCTTTTTATAACATGGGGTACAGGACGGTGCGAGTGAGAGCGGTTCTGTAGGTTTCAGATTATGATGGCAAAAGTCTGCAGTTGTGAAGGTGAAAGACTACATGTGCTAAACTTTTTTCCTAAAATTAATTTACGACGCCCTTTGCACCTTGTGTCAGATTCATGCATGCCTTAAAGACATGTTGGTTATTCATCAAACAGGGGCAGCCGTCTGTCATCTGAGGTGCATTTTGCAAGTGATCAGTGAAGTGCAGCGCTCTCCTTAATCCATATGCATTTAAGGGAGGATTGTGGAAAAATGGGAGATGTAAGTGTGGTTGATGGCAGTTTCTGCTTGATTTATTAAAATTCAAGGTCAAGTTTTGTGTGGGAAATTACCTGCCTTGAAAGCAGGTACTGATATGCACACATTCTGTATGTTAATAGATGAAGATAAAAGAGAATTAAATTTAACTTTATTCTACGGAAACCTCAATGTGTCAAAAAAGGAGATGCGCTGAGATAGTTAAAAAAAACAAAAACAAAAAAAAAACAACTAACAAATTCTCAGATATGAGAGAGTGCAGGAATAATAATTAAACACATTATCTGACCATTACACCAAATAAGGAGTTGAGGCTGAGTGTCAGCAATTCCTTTTTTGGTTTTGTTGCCACCAACTTTTTAATTTCTTTTTCCCCGTTTAGTCTGGTGAGGGTGCAGGAACATGAAATAACATAGACTCCATACTTAGATATTCGCATACAGTTAGTAATGAAAAATGCAGAAAAGATGTATCCACTTGTCCGTCTAGGCTCTTTATAATTGTGTGTCAGAAAACTTGAACTTGACACTGAACTCTTTTCATAAAACATTTGAGATATAGTGGCTTAATGCTTTCTTTTGTGTGTGCTGTTACATAATTCAAACTTTTTCATTTCCTGAGGTTTATTAAATAATTTCTACTGCACTACTTTAGATTTTTCTTTTACTTACACTGCAGCATTAGTACATATTTCGTCACGCAGTTATTTATTTTATGACTGCAAGTATTTTAGCATAACTAGATTTTGATTTCTTGTTTTCAATGTTCTGGTCTTAGAGGTTCCACCATTGAATCTTTCAAAGAGAAAGAGAAAGCAAAGCTCAGTTTTTTAACATGACTCATCAGCACTCAAAATATCCTAGCTAGTTTGTTGCATGCCACACTTTCATACTATGTACCACAGTCCTGAATGGCTATTAAAGAGATCCTAACTATTGCCTAACCTAATTCATAATATTCATTAAGGCCACAAGTAGCAGCGCTGAGCAGGAGGCTACTGAGCCGCGCTCCAGTCAGTGAGCGTCATCTTTGATTTAACATGGATTGTATTCACTTTAATTACCTCCTTTTCCATCTGCCTGTCAGTGATAATTAGTTTCTTGACGTCACTATGGAGCTTGCTTTCCCTCCATTGATTTTGCATTTTCTACATTCTTCTTGTGACGACTTTTACAAATGCCTGAGTGACTGAAATATTAAGGTTCCCACTGATAGCCATCAATAACTGAGACACATAGTGTGACGGTTTGAGATCCGGTCAAAGATCAGGCATAAGTGCACAGATAGAAATCTGACATTATTCTTCACATTCACTAAGCAATAGCCCATAAGTAATACAAAACTTAACTCAAGGGAATTAAACTAAAATGAAAGTGCAGACCACTGCCACTTAATCAAAGCACCTTGTACAAAGTTGCCCATTGTCTAAGAAGGTAGCTTAATGATCTGAATATAATGACAAAGGACAAAGGTAAGCAATAGGGGCAGACAGCAGCAGTCAAATCACAAGGCAACACAATGAGCCTGCATTTATATTCAGAAACCACTGTAGGCCAGACATACATACACTAACACACACACAGCTCAATCAGGAGCCAGATTTGATTGCAGGATTATCAAGAGGGACGTCCACATAGATGTGTGGAGTTCAGATCGACCGTGACGATGACTTGCGCTCAGTGTGTTGAACTGATGTGATGACACTTTTGTTCTGCAGTTACACAAGTGGACACAAATGTTTGGAGTGACTACAGCTGATGAAGCACCCATCTCAGTTTGAGGTCAATCTGATGCCTTCCAGTTAATCTGTGGTCATTGAGCACAATCTAATTACTTTGTGCAAAACAACACAAATGCAAGCAAACATTTACGTGATTAATGACCTATTACACAACATTTTGATTTTATATATATATATATATATACACACCTATAAATATATAAATAGAGAGAAATATTACTCATATAAATCTGAAAAAACAATAGATAACCAAAAGAAAACAAACAGAACAGAAGCAGTCTGTCGCGTGACATAAACTGTTTATAAACTGGATTAGAGGCTTAAAATGCCAACCACTAATCAAATATGCTTCAACACTTCAAGGCAACCAGTCTGAACTCTGACCCCTGAGGAAATCGCTGGAGATTAATGTCAGTCAGTAACGGAGTCGAGTCTGTCTGTGGTGTGTGATAGCATCGCCATGATAACCTCCAGCCAGGCATTTCTATTGGCAGAGAAAGGGTCTCTCCATGACCTTGATAAAGGAGCAAACATATTTTATTCCTCTGTTCCTTTCTGCGACTGGATGCAAGAGATTGGAAGATTGTTGCTTTTCTGATTTACAGCAATCAAGCGTGGCAGGTATTCGAAGCCAACGGCTACGCAATGAAAGAAATCCAAACTGAGGAACTATGCTGGATTGTATAAGTCAATACAGCTTGGTATTTTCATAAGTGAATTTTGAGGATTTACTGTGAATTACTCTAGTTTATGGAAAGGGTTTGTCATTTCCTTGAGCCACATTTAATGTAAACAGACACTAAAAAACAAAAAGTTGTAATTTTTTTGACCTATTAGATGACATTCAGTACCAGTCAAAAGCTTGGACACACTTTCTGGTACTGGTTTGACTGGTACTATATATGTAGTTGAAATTACATTTTTCTAGACTTGACTGTGTTTTATTGGTCTGCTCCGGAAAAACAAATATGCAACTGTGTTTGTACTTAATTATACCGGTAAACTTAATTATAACTGTGTGCACGTGTGGGTTCCCCTTGGCAGTATCTGGGTCATTTTAGGAGACAAGAAACAGGCCCATTTGCCTGCAGTTAGGCCATTCACACACCACATTTGTCCTCATTCAACTGTGTTGCTATCAAAGCCAGCCAAAGCCATCTGCCACCCTGCCGTGCCCACGTATGGTAAAATTGGTGCAGGCTTATTATTTATTCATAGAACATGACGTAACCTCTCTTTTAAAATGCCAATTTCTGCAACCTTTGTATGCAGTGTGCTCAATATAGATAGTATACATATATATACACACACACACACATATATATATATATATAAATAATTTACAATGACAGTCTGGGAAAAAGCATCATGTTTTGAGAAGGAGTGGTAGAGGAACAGGTTTTGACATGAGCAGCGTTTTTCATATTTCTTTTTATTTGTTTACTTTTTATTAAGAGCACAAAATAAACAATAGGGGAGGATCCATCTCTTAAATAAACAAAGAAAAGAAAATTATCTTAAATTGGAAGATATGCCATAACTTAAATATATTACTGCATATAACTGCTATATAAAATCAGGCCTTATAATTGATGCATGGGTAAGCCATTTTGACCAATTTTCATCAAAGATATCAATTAGAGTTATTAGTTTAAATGTAATTCTCTCCATTGTTTATATATTGTAAACTAAGTCTATCTACTAATTTATAGTTGGCATGTCTTTCTTAAGCCATTTTCTGGCCAAAGCCTTTTTGCATGCTACTGACAACACCCTCAGTGAAGCTCTTATAGATCACCAAGGTAGTTTTTTAAAATGAAAATAGATTTTAATCTTAAAAACTGCCTCCAGGACACCGTGGACGCTTCTCCAAAATGGCGCCACAGAGGGACAATTCCAAAAAATGTTAAAGTGGTTTGCCACCGCGCTTCCACAGGATCTCCAGCAGGCATCTGATTAGAGTAGTAAGTCTTTTGCGCTGGAGTACAGAAGAATCGAGTCACATTCTTCCAGCTGAAATCTCTCCAGGAGGGAGAGCTTGTCATCTGCCGTCTGCAGATCCTGTCCCATTCTTCCAGTATTATTGTGAAATTACTCTCTGCTTCCCATCTTGCTTTAATAATTCAGAGTATGGTCTGTGCTCTTTTCTTTTTGAAGAGCAAATTATAATTTAGATATTACTTTTGGTAATTAGCGTCTTCATAGGCTTTTTGAAAAATATCAAGGATGTCTCAACACCATTGAGGTGTTGTCTTTTGGAAATTTCTTCCCAACAAAACCTCTGATTTGTAAATACCTAAAGTGATCCAGATTCTACAGATTAAAGTTGTCCTTAAGGTCCTGGAGGCTCAGAAACGTACCTTGATTTAAGAGTGTGCAATACACAGTAAGACCATTTCCAGTCCAGCTTCTAAACCTTGTGTCATATCCACTGGGCATGAAGTCTGGGTCATAGGCAAACCATTTGAAGATTTCAGTCCTGCCCTTCAATTGGTGCCTTTTAATTATTTAATTCCATATATTTAGGGAGCTAGTTATCCAAGGGTTATTGGGGTCTGAAAGATGACTGGTTAACGAAGAGTCTCCAACTAATGTGTTAACTGGAAGTCCCTTCCCCATTGAGCTTTCTATCTCTTTTCATCTTGATCTATAGTTGGTTTTACAGCAGCCAACTGGCCACATTTGAGCTGCTCTATAATAATCCCTCAGACATGGAAGGGCTAATCCACCTCTCTCCTTTGATAATTGTAGAGTTTTATATTTTACTCTTGGCTTTTTTTCCAAGACCAAATAAATCTAGAAATAACTTTATCCCACTCCAAAAAATAATGGTCTGATTTTTCAATAGGTAATGATTGGAATAAATCATAAAAGTATTGGTAGGATATTAATCTTTACAGAATCTGTATGTGAACTGATATTTAGATAAGGAATTGAATTTTTTTTTGAAAGGACCGTGATTAATTTCTATAGGAAAAAAAAATTCCCAGATATTTTACAAATTTCTTATCCCAGCCCATTTGATACCTAGAGCAAAGATACTGAGGAGGGTTATAGTGAATATTAAGGACCTGAGTTTTTTGCTCATTTAGTTTATAGCCCAAGTATGACTCGTATTTATCCAGCACTGACATTAGTGCAGTTAGAGAGTCTGTTGGGTTTGAGAGATACACAAGAATATCGTCCACAAATAAGGCCAGTTTTTGTTCCCCTGCTGCCATTTTTATACCTTTGACCATATCGTTCTGTCTAATCCATTGTGCCAATGGTTCAATAAAAATCATGAATAGAGTGGACTTAACGGGCAGCCCTGTCTTGTGGATCTCTCTAACAGAAAAGAATCAGTGAGCTCGTCATTGATTTTCAATCTAGCTGATGGCCTGCTGTATAGGGCTTCTAATGTCTCAATGATTACTTGGTTAAACCCAAAATTCTCCATTACGTTAAATAGCAATTTCCATTTAATGGAATCAAAAGCCTTTTCAGAATCTAAACTTTTCAGCATAGCCTGTATTTTATTTTCATTTATATGTTTAATAATTTGTGAAGATCTTCTCATGTTATCATGAGTCTGAAGTGACAGAACAAATCCTATCTGGTCCATATTGATTATTTGGGGTAAAAAAAAATCTTTTGGCAATGACTTAAGTAAACAATTTGTAATCAAGGTTTAGCAGACTAATGGGTCTGTAGTTTGCACAATCTAATTTATCTTTCCCTTCCTTAGGTATAACTGAAATAACCGCTTCTGTCCATGAAGCTGGAGCTTCCCCTTTTGTCAGAACTCAGTTGAATGTTCTCAGTAAAATAGGTGCCAGAACCTGTTTCAGACGTTTTAATACCTCTCCGAAGAGAATCCATCTGTGCTCCGGGATTTATTATCTTTCAATCTGGCTATAGCCGAGTAAATTTCTTCTCTTGTTATCTGTGAGATTAGTGCTTTATTTTGATCTTCTGTAAGGGTTGGCAAGTTTAATGATTTGAATAGTGTATCAATTTTCTAATCATTGTCGACCTGAAGTTGTGAATATATTTTTTCATAATATTCCTTAAAACAATCTTTAATTTCATTCATTTGTGGTGGGTGTCCTTGGTTTGGGGACCTTTATCTTATATATCATGTTATCTGCTATCTGTTATTTTCGTAATTTGTAAGTCAGTTATTTTGTATATTTGCTGCCACCTTCATAGTACTTTTGTTTAGTGTATATCAATTTCCTTGTGTATATTTTGATATATTTCTTCAAACTGTTTTCCCTCACTATTTCTACTTTAATCTTAGAATCTATTGAGTTCTTATGTTCAGACTCTAGGTTTTTCAATTCAACCCGAAGGGTGTTGAGTTTTTCTGCTCTTTGTTTCTTAAGACAGATGTTATTGCAATCACCTTCCATCTCATTACTGCTAGCACAGGCAGAGACACCTCTCCATTATCATTATATTCTAAATAATCTGATATTTCTTATGCAAACTGTTCGATCCTATGTTTATTCAATATACTAAAATTAAATCTCCAATGTGTAAGCTTCCTTCTATATGTCACTGTTAAGGGTAGATACAATGGGCAGTGATCAGAAAGATCCATTGTTCAAATGTGACAATTGAATGAAAAGAAAGTATAGTGTCTAACTGATGGACTCTCCAAAATATCAATAAGTCCTATCTCTGATATTATTGATTATGATATTATTTTTTTGGATTGAAATATTCTCATTCCTGATGAGTCAAGGTGAGGATTCAGAATGGTACTAAAATCGCCCCCACATACAAGAGTCCCTTGTGCTTCTGTTGCAGTCCTATCCAGTATGTGTTCATAAAAATCCAACTCTGAGCCGGGAGGAATTTATACATTGTAGAAGGTAAACAAATTTCCACCAACTTTTCCTTTTATCAGTATGAAGCTGACTTCTCTTGCTTAATAGTATACTGTATATTCATACATTACCCTTCTGGAAATCAGTATAACTGCCCCCTCTTATATATGTTTTGATCTGTTTGAATGGGAAAATACATATTTAAATCCTTGTCTTTTAAGTTTTTCATGTTCTATCCACATCATATGGGTTTCTTGCAGGAATGTAATATCTATGTTCTCTCTTTCATTTGTAAGACTTTTGTTCTGTTTGACTGGGCTGAGAACCCTATTAACATTTAGAGAAATTACATTAACCATGTGGTGTCTGTACTCAAAGTTTTGGTTTTGAGTGCTTGTCCCTCATCCCTCTAAAGTCCCTGTTGGAGAGTGAAGGGTGGAGGCCCCCCACCTTCAAATGGTTAGGGCCCTGGTGGAATGACCAACATGCATGTACATTCCATACCCTCTAGATAAGTCCAACATAAACCACATTGCTGATCTGTTCAATCTGTGGTTTACAGCATTTGTAAAGAGGCGAGAATGACTCAAAGTTACCTCCCTTATTTCCAGTCAGTTCACTTATTGCTCTGTGTGGTTTCCATTCATGAAGCTTTTCTCTAACTTGTGTCTCCTTTCGTTTTCCTCCATCCCTGGCGTCTGCTTGTTGCCATGGAAATGTCTTCAGTATGTTCTCCTCTATGCTAGAGCCTGGGTCCGGGCTACCGTGCAGCCTCCTGTGCGTCCTCGTAGGTCCATGGATCGGTGCTCCAGTGGATTAAAATTTTTGTGAATGGAGTTTGGAAGCGAATGGTTTTCTCTTTGAGCGTTTTTTTAATTCCACCATAGGCTCTGTGCTTCTCTATCACCTCATAGGTATCATCATAGTCGAAGAAAATCTACTTGTTATTTATGTGAACTTTCTTCTTCCAAGATAACTTCAGGATGGTGTCTTTAATGTCAAACTGCAGGAAGTATATAGCGATGAACCTTGGAGTAGCATCAGGTTCTGGCTTCTGTGTCAGAGCTCTATGAGAGAGTTGAACTTTGAGGGATACACTGTCAGGTATGGGGAGCTCCGTAGTCAGCAAGTTTTCCACCAACTTAATCATCATCAGTCACTCTCAGAGTCCTCAAGCACACCGTACATCTGAATTTTGTTTTTTCTGGATCTGCTTTCCAGATCGGTCACTTTTTCCTGCAGCCTGTGTTGTTTTTTCAGCAGACATAGCAGGGACACTTTGGTTACAGTGCTACTTGCTCCCACATCTGTAATGCGCTCTCCTGCCTCGGTGATGGCCTGGTCTTGAGCTTGGAGCGTCGCCCTGACCTCAGATAGCTTCTGGTTAAGCTCATGTTTTAATGTTGTAAGCTCTTACTTCAAGTCTTTCCTTAAATCCCTCTTAAGCTCAGAAATAGCTGTGTGTATATCTTTTTCAAAGTTGCAGGGGTCTTTAGAGATAGATGACATTTCAGGGAACAGCTCATTTCCAGACTCAGTAACTTCTTCTCTCCTAGCTAGTAAGACGCCATTATCCTTTGCAAGTTAAAGTTTTCAAGTAGGGAGTTGATTTTAAGACCGATTGAGACAGAGTAAATAACCGCGTCCATCCCGAACATGGCTTCACCGGAAGTCCCATTTTTGACATTTCTATGCAAAACTGAACCTCAGGACATAATGAACAAAATGACTTCTATATCCATGTGTATTATCAGGCAGGAGCCTGTCTTGCTTTGAAAACACTTCTACCATCACATTGGCTGCAAAAATCCTTTCCCTTCATTTCTATTTGTTATTCCACTTGAATAATCTAAGTCCCATTATGTCCTGCTATCGGATAGATTAGACCTTAATACTTTAAGATCTGTATCATTTGATTGCTATCAATCAAAGAGGTTTTCTGCGCAAAAGGAGGGATTTTCAGAAGTCTCACATTATTGGCAAGATTATTATTGTAGTTGGCATCAGAATATGGCTTGGGAGGATGAAATGGGGGTCAAGTACCAGAGAAAATTTGAAAGCAGATAATGGGCAGTAAAGAAAATATTTGATCTGTGCTGTCAATGGGACTTTTATGTTTATTGTAGAGCTTAAACGCTAAGTTGATTAAACAATTAACTGAGCAACAGAAAATGAATCAGCAACAACTTTGGAAATCAATTAATTGAATTCCAAAGGTTCAATTCAGTACTGTACACCTTTGGGTTTTAGGAAAATTGTGACACGCATTTTTTCTGACATTTTATGCACACATAATTAATCTATAAAAAATAGCCAGGTTACTAGATAATGGAAATTAGTTTCAGTTCTAGTGTGTTGCAGTGATGTTCTTATTTATCAACACAGCAGTACTTTTTTTTTTCAATTAGTGTTACTTTTGTGAAGAGAAAAGCCAACACCATGAGATTAACTTTGGTAGGAAGTTAGGCATGGATGACTTTGTACTCAAGGCTAAATTAAAACCAGTGGAGAAGAACAAATGGACATATAGTAGAATGAACAATAGCTGATCAAAAAGAAAACTTATAACACAGAATGTAAGGATATGCACACACACCCACACACAGCACAACAAAACGTGCAAATCTAATCTCATATTTTCCTTGGCAGATAGGTATATGAAAAACTCCTACATTCATTTTTCAGCTAAATTCAGCGTGAATGAGTCCCATTAGCTGCATGCCATCTTGAAAGAGGTACCCAGTGTTTTCAATTGTTAAACTCCATACTGGTTAAATGAAATGCCAAAAAAGAAACATATTACTTTTTTTGTATCATGACTGATGTAGAAAATAAATTTCAAACATTGTATCATAAACATTGGTGGATTAGCAACCTATTGTGCAATACTGTATTATGTATTTGTCAGAATAATAAAATACACCAAGATTAAAATATGTATCTAATAAATATATAATAAAATAAAATAAAAAGTTACACTTAATTTAGCTAAGTTGAGCTAAAAGTAGCAGATTTTTGAGCTGATAAATTGGTAAAAGTAAAAATTACGCATTATTTATCAACACGTATGTACATGAACACTCACACACACACATAAGAAAAGGATAACAGCTGAGCAGGCAGATGTCCACACAGCTGTGGATACAAAAACAGTTTTGACGACTTTTTCTTTTGAACCAAGCCAGGCTTGAGACTCTGGATAAAAGTCTTTAGAAATTAAATACAACGGTGATTAAGAATAATATTGATACTCATCTCTCTTGGCTTCAGGTTGGATTCCGTATTTCTGTGCAATGATAGCGACCAAATTGATGCAAAATTCTGAATAATTCCTGCCAACAAACAAGTGTTCCTCAGACTTGATTTTTTGAAAGGCAAATAATTCCACTTGGCTGAAAAACCGGTCATTTCCCCAACTGCTCTAGCTTACCTTTGAGTGAGCCAATTTGCCAGTTTCAATTATTTAAGCAGCACCTGTCTCCTTTCAAATTCCAGTGGCTCAGATCACTGTGCGAGCAGCCCTGCTGAGACAAAATCCACTCTGCCTGCTGATTCTAAAGTAACACCCATCGAAATGAAATAAGATGTTGGTGTGATACAGGACTCAACGAGGAGTGATGCAAACAGACCTCATCTGCTCGGATATCTACTCACTCTCCACACACACACACTTTCTTTTCCTTACTAAACCCTCATTGAGTAATTGGCTTTCTCTTGGCATGGAGTTGTCCAATCTAAATGGTAATTTGGAAGGCCTTCCTCTCGTCAGTGGTGGTAATGCTTGTTTACTAGAAGACAGTTACTTTATACGAAAATTAGAGTTGTAAACGAGAAGGCAAGGGTCTGTCTGACTGTCACATGTCAAAACTGTGAACCTGACCTAAGAACACTTCAATAAACTACATATAGCCTGAGGCAAGGCAGTTGTAATCCCACAAAAAAATACAGTCTAAATTAATCAACTTGTTTATCATTATGTTTTATTTAGTTTATCAATAAAGCCTTTTCTGTGCAGTGTGTATGCTCTCCCCTTGTTTACCATGTTTTCCCCAGGTGTTCTGGTTTTATCTTGCATTCAAAGCACATGTAAGACAGGTGTATTGGAAACTATACAGTGTCCAGAAGTAAAAATGTTTTCATTCTCTCTGTATTAGCTCTGATGGATGTGACCTGTCCAAAGTACTTCCATGCCTTCCACCAAATAGACGCTGGAATAACACCCAGTCCACCTTAAACTTAAATATGACAAATGGAGTAAAGAAGGACAATAAATCAATGAGTTAGAAAGGAAATGAGGGGGAACATATGACAAGTGCAGGAGGAGTTCTCTTCTCTTTCTCTTTTGGATTCTTTTTTCATATATCATGCTTGTGCACCGAAAATGTTGTATAACACCTTCCTTATGTAGTTTTAATGCAGACATAACAGTAATTTAGTTGCGCTGCCAATTAGTGCAAGTTTTCCTTCTTGTACACACTGAAGTATGTCCAATGTCCTCTCTCTAGACAAAATAATTAGCAGGTCTAAATTTAAGGTGTAATTTTGATATTAAAGTGCTAACGTCAAAGGCACAGGCACCTGGGGAAATAATCTTCTCTTATGTATTCAGCTTTATTATTTCTTGTTTTCTGACCTTGCAAATTCTGAATATTTCACACCATTTTTAATCTCTGTGAGTTGGTTGTTTTAACTGGTCAATTTAACATTGAATTCTACGAGCAAATGGCAGTTTAATGATGCTCTAAAGCCTGAAGAAGGATTAAGGAAGTTGCAGGTGAGCATTTGAGGAGATAATCTTTATCACATACAAAATTGTTGTTGCAGGTACTTAATCGGCCACAATCAGGATTTCATGGCCACAAGCTTAAGGGATTAATTTTGGCCACTGGTGCCAAAAATGTAAGTGTTTTGTTAAGAGATTCACATGGTTGCGTAAACTGACAACTTCTAATAATTATTTTGTTTACAAGACTATCCAGATAGTGTTGTGGTTCTTTTATTTAAAAAGATGACTGGCTTCACCACTACAGCATTATTTCAACTGGAACATCCAATGGTTTGATGTTACAGGGGCACATTAGTTTGTGTCATTATAGTTCAACAGCCCGGTGTTGGTTTCCAATGATTTAATCAATGTAACATCCGTGGATCATCATCATGTGTCATATGGTGTTGTGTTTTGATGCAGCACTTTTCAATTTGGAGGCTGCTGTGATGACTTCAAGTGGCTGTAGGGATTAATCAACTGAGGGTGGAATATTTCTTACTAACTGAAGATGTTGTGAAGGACAGATACCGGTAGCAATAAAACCATAGAGTGAGTAAACATGTTATTGGAAAAGATGTAAGAAAGGAGAGTCATTTCAGCCAGTATGTGTATCTAGAAAATGTCTGTTTTTGTAAATATAAGCAACAAAAGCTAGGCAATTCTAAAACATCTTACTGACTTTAAACTGAAGAACTTGCAGTATTGTCAATGCATGACCAAGACTCAACCTACGTCTCTCCCTAAGAAGCTCTGATAGCTAGACATCCCCAGCAGACAGGCTTCCAATGATTTCCTGACAGGTCAGTAAAACTGAGAAAGAAAGGGACCAAACAAAGAAAATTACTTTAGAGAGAGCGTCTGGGGATGACAGCATGGATGAAAAAAAAGGACCATTGCTGGGTTTAATCTAAAAAGTACGATTGCCAATAAACAAATAGTACCCATACTGTACCATGGACAGTACAATTGATCCTTTGTTCACATGACCAAATATGTCCTTTTATCCCAAAAGAAAGTAGCATAGTTGGCCCTATGGTTCTAAATTAACAGCCAAGTGTTAAAATAAAATCAATAAATGACTGTTAAAGAATTGAGTCCTACTTAATACAAATAAAGCGAGCTGGGTGTGATCTGATGTGCAACACAGTCTTAGTTTGAGGCAGCCAAACTGAAATCAGAAGCAGTAACAAAAAGGAGACACTGCTCATATTCAATTCAAGACTCTTGGCCTCAGGTGAGAGTAAATTCACTCCCCCTTTTTCTTTCCTCTTGTCATCTTTTATTGATTTACAACTGAGATTACATTTCCATGATATATTTGTGTGCAGAGGCAATATCTCCCAAACAACAACAAGTGTCTTAGGCAATATTCAGAATGATCCAGCCACGTCCCCCAATATCCATAATCATTTCACAAAGCCCTCTATGCACACCCAGCTGTTGTATGCCAACCTAAAGCCATCTGCCTATGCATAATTCCTATATTCCTTATTGTTGGCCACACATACATTATCAGAATGTCTTTGAATAATGCAAACCTAAAGGCTATGGATGATGGATCCATATCTCATTGATTTCCTATTGAAGACTATGAGAAATATGGCTGGATCCATTAGTCACTGCATACATTTTGGTCATTTGTCACGAGGTCAGATCAGTTTATATTATTCCTATGCCACTGGTAGGCCCACTGGCTTTTTGTAATGTGTTGTATGACACCAGTGAACTTAAGTAAGATAAGATCACAGCAGCTTTCTATTAAGGAACTCTGCTGTAAGGTATTTATGATACTGTATTTGCTTTTACAAAAAGACAATAGGGTTTCTGTGATTCAAAATGTAAACTTATTAATGTGTGTAAAGCTCTGCACATTTTGTATACTGTGGATAAAAGGCAAAAAGCTAAAGCTGTCGAGTCAAGACTCATCATTATGGGTAGGCCCAAGGTTGCAATGCCTGTGCAAATGTAAACATCCCTAATGATTTTCAGTGTGGCACTTGGTAGCTGTCAATCATAATTAGGTCTGATACTTAACATGGTGCGGAGTTGTTATGGCTTTGGTTAGAAATGCAGCATTTGATTTCACTCTCTGATAAGCATCACTGTGTTCATGCTGTTGATTCTGATTTGATGTTTCCCCACAAGTGATAAATTAGCAAATTTTACAGCCCCTCCTGCACTGACACATACAGTACAGGTACTTATGAGTAAAACTTTGTCTTTGTAAATATCTGCAAATATTTATAAACATGTGTAGAATACTTTTTGCTGCAAAACAGCAGCTTAAGCTACAGTTAATGAAGGTCAGGAGTGTTGGCTTGTTGTTTTTAATGCAGTGTGTTTCTTTGTTCCATAGTATGGATAGTGCTAAATGGTCATATCAGTGAGAGTTGTTAATGAGAATATGGACAGTAGAAATTTCTTTATCAAGCAAATAATTTCAGAATAAATGTCGGATGTTGGATTAAGTATCATGATTGAACAGGCGCATAAAAATGAAATGAAACAGAACAGTGTTTGTAATGAATAACAAATGCTTTTAAGCTTTAAAAAGAAAAGAAAAAAGAAAAAGAAGAGCCCTGGATAGTTTCCTCTGGCAATGAGTCTGGTAGAATCCCAAGGTTGACTACAATGTGGACTACAGATATAACTTCCAAAGTATAAACACAGTAGTAGCAGTGACCTTGGGAAGCAATATATATAAGCTTGCTGTCACACATCTCTTCTGCTGGTATGAAGTGGCTCATATTCTGTTGTTATGGTACAAAACTTTTAATCTCAATGAAAATGAAAAAACTCTTGTACACTGTCTTGCTTACAGTTGGTAAATTTTGACATTTCATCTGCTCAACCTTCATCAGGCTACAAAAATTGTATTTGATATAACTACTACATATCTTCACAACTTCTCCAGCCTGGACTTTTTTGGTTTGTACTTTCAAGTTAGCACCTACCACTGTGAAAGGAAATGGCTTTCCCTTGCACATGTGAAATAAATCTCATAAAAGTATGTGCAAGTGTTCAATATCAGTATGTCAGGCTGGGAGTTGGTGTTGGAAGGTTGTGACTAAGGGAGGCAGTGGTTAACTTGATACTCTTAAACTGTGCTTATAAAGTGTGGTTAGAGAGACAGAGTGCTGCTGTCCACACTTCATAAATGGCCACAGTAATAAGGTGATGTGCACGTCCTGCTCACATGTCAGTGGACAAGACACTGTAGAGGAAGTTGACTGCAGCTCAGCACAAGACATCAGATGAAATGCTGATTCAAGTTTCTTTCCTTGCTTTACAGAGGAAAGTTCATGTGCATTTTTTTCTTTCTTAGACAGTACAGTACTGTTCATATTTTGATCAGAAGGTGTATATTCCACCACTGAGTTACGCTCCTAAACTACATCCAGACCTTCTGGCCTCAGCATTACTCTGCCACAGGATGGAAAGATCATAAAGACCAGGGGGGAACCTTGGCGGATGCAAACGAACATCCATCTTTTTTGATCCAGCGGATGTGGCAATTATCCACTGAACAGTCAGTATATTTAATTTGGGTTGTATCGGGGGAGTTGAGTGCCCTGCTTAAAATAATACAGTGTTCTAGTAAATCAAGTGGTAGAAGGCTGCTTCTCAAATTGTACCCAGTGTCTGTTGCAGATGTGTGGTGTGAGAGAACTGCAAAGAGGGGTTGGATGTCTGTGGGTTTGATGTTATGACGGTATGATTGATTTTTATACACACTAGAAGGGGATTCATTTCAAAATGAAATAGGCTTTTGATGAGAGGTTTTCCCCATTCCTGACCATTGAACAGAGGCTGATGCGGCATCTGATCAGCTAGGTTTTCAGTCTGGTAGTTTCAGTATTATCCTTATGAATCTTCAACAAGGACATGGTTTTTATGGTGTTCTTGTTTAGAGACAGTAGCAGTATGAATCCTTACATGAATGTGTAATAGTGATATCTTGTTTCTCCTCAGAGGCAATACTCAATCAAGTAAAATAAGACAATATGGTCAAAATAAACAGGTATTTAAACCTCAGATATAAGTACCCTAATTAATTATGTACATACTGTATAGTAGTTGAAAAAGCTCAGGAACCACAGAAACACAAATATACATAGTGGAACTATGAGGCTATATGAAATTATTTGGAAGTACACTGAGTAGCATCATTAACATAATGATTAGCTTAGTGATTTACATTGTAATTGCGACACCACAAAACAAAACAAAACAACACACAATATATGATATTAATGTCCCTAATCAGTAAAAAGAGTTTTATGAATAACTTTGTGAGGATATTTTGGTGGCTTTTCTTGATTCACTGTTGAGTTTCTGTTGATTTGCACCTTTAAACAAGCCATGCAGAGCAAACACTGTCACATTCCTCTTAGATTCCAGTAGAGGATAATAAAAACAGACCTATGGTTTTAAGAATTTAATCAGACTTCTTTGAAGCTTATTTAGCTTTTTGTTTATACAAAATTATAATCAAAAACTTCCCAGAAGAAGGCAAGAACTCTTCATATCTGGCCTGAAAATATTTCCTCTGGTCCTTAAATGGGTTACAACCATATGGTTCAAATCCTGAGTGTCTGGCTTTACAATGTTTTCTCAGTTAATGTTAACAGGAGCAGTAAAGAGTAGCCACAGTACAGCTACCATAGCTATATCCATAGCATCACAGAAACAACCACAACTGCAACCATAGCCCTCACTATAACCATATCATCAGCCACAGCCTCAACCACAACTTCAACCATAGCTCAACCGAAAACCAGACAGAGCAGCTACAACTGTGGTCGCAAGTATAACCTACTGTCAGAGCTCTGCCTTTCAAAGAGAAATGGGCAATAAATGCATAATGTACAGTATTACTTCATCTCTCCTTTCTATTTTATCTGTAGAACTGTGTAGAACTTTACCTCAAACCTGCGGTGTCTTACACTGTAACTCAGAGGCCGGGCTAAAACACTAACTGTCCCTATGGAAGAGGGGGAATGAAAAAATCTTTAAGAGGGGACATAAAACTTATTGTAAGTTAACACAAAAGTAGCTCTGTAGAGCCCATTGTGACCTTTCAGGGGCTCCATAAAGTTAGTACTCAAAAGCAACATGAATACATATCAGTAACAGACTTGTGTAAGCTCAGTGTTCAACCTTTGCATAATGAGGACAATATCTGTAGGTGGCACTCCCACATCTGTCATCCAGCTGTTACTGTACGCTCTGTGCACACATGCATACTCAGTGTGAGTTTCTATCGGTTTAACAAAACTTGCCACGGTCCTTTAGTCAATGAGTTATACCCGAGAATTCCCTAGAGACTTTCTTGGCCATAGGAGACAGCGGTCAATCATGTCGTTAAGCTCAGTGATCCATTTCCATGGCAATATTTTGACCCGAGCACTGGGAGACTTGCTGGCATGCTGCACACTGGCTGATAATGAGAGGGGAAATAGCTGAAGATGAGGGATGAGCAGACAGCGGAAGGAAGGAAAAAAAGAGAATGAGTGGCAAAGACGAGGGGAGGAGAAGGATCCTGGAGAGATGAGCACAACAGGCAAGAAGAGAGAGCCTCAAGAAACAGGGTAGAGGAGGGTAAAAAGAACAAATGCCAGAGGGAGAGTGCTTATCTGGATGTCACACAGGGGAAAGGGATGTGAGGCTGTGATTAGAAAGACAAATCACATCATTCACAAAACATGAGCTCACGAGTCACATCCAGCTAGCAAACTGTCATGAAACTGAATTTGGATAGCTAGCTTTGACTGCTTGAGACTGAAAAAAATCCAAAACAAACAGCATGTTAACTTTGTATCTGAAAAGAAACAAGCTGTTCATATCTTAAGTTTCCAAATTATTTAATAAATATAATTTAGAAAAGCTGTGCATCAAGATACAGAATGCAGACGTTAAGGTTAAGCCACTCCAAAATCCAAAATCAATATAGTGCGCACACAAAATTCAAGGTAATTTAGTGAGTCCAAAGGCATCAATCAAGGTGGCGTCTGTGTGATGACATTATCTAGGGAGGCTTTAGATCTCTCAGATTTCCTTTCATCCCAGTTGATCTTCATATTGCTTACGGAAACAGTCTCCCACAGGAAAGAATTCCCAGCAACGCTCCTGGTACATTTTCCACACATAGGATTCCTAGTAAAATCAACAGAGTAGTAATATGTCTGTAAGTCATTACTCTGCCAAAGCTATAGAATACAATTTCAAGTTGTCACAAAGTTTGTCTGGCCTGATTTTTTTCACACATAAAAAAACAACATTATATAACCACCTAGCAGCCCCCAAATTTAATCTACACCTGAGAAATATAGTGAGAAATATGCCTCATTGAAAGAATACACACATTATATCCAGAGATGAGTCCCAGGACTGAACTCAATTTGGAAATTGCACCCATTTGTCTAAAATGTTTTGGGCTGATAAAAATGTAATATTTCCTTCCTTTTATCAAATTTGCAGCATCACTTACGAGATGCATTCTGTGCCACAAAGATAAATTTTAAATTATTTCAAACAATGGATATGTCATTATTATACTACACTGTGCAGGATTTTGAATTGAGCTAATCGTCATCTATTCTGATGCACATTGCTTTCATAGATTTATAAACATAAAATGTGAGAGACGAGAGAGAAAAAAGAGAGGGAAATGCTGCTTTTTAAAACATGGTGAAAAGTGAAAATGTTTTCCTTGATTTAAAGCACTCATCTTTAATCGATGTTGAAAAAGGTCATGTAAAATATGTTGTATAGTGAAAAGATAAGACAAGTGAATTAAAGAACTTGCCCACTGGCAATTTGAACACCCTCATTTTAAATTTATAGCTTTTAATATTGCAATGGTTTATGAGTAAAAAGAGAAATTGTAATCATAAGGGATATGCTGGGCATGTATATTATCATAAAATGTGCGTGCCAGGACTGATATGGCTTTTGAGAGACAGAGTGAATGCCGATTCTGTCTTAGTTGAAAAGGTTACACTACAGCTTTGTCATTACCATCGCAAATCCTGGAATTAATAGGTCACTGAAACATACAGGAACTGTTGTGGATATATTAGGGAATATGAGATTTGGCAATGACAGAAGGATTGTTTAAGTGCTTTCAAAGAGCACACACTGTTCTGACTTTCATTTTGTTCATGTATTAAAACAGAAGAGAAAACGTTTATACCTGCCCCGTGTGTTCAGTTTCATCCTTGTTAATGAGGTACATCAGAAAAAATCTGTAAGGACAGAGGAGGGAATCATGTAGCTACTCACATACCTCCCACACTTACTCGAATTCAGTGTGGAGGGATAAACACTTGAGTAGAAAGGTGTAGCATTAAACTAAAAGCTGTGCAAAAGTCCTAGGATTGTGCTGCTTATGGAAACAGTTGTTAGGCATTTCAAGTGGAAATACTGCCAGAGATTACAGCTTCATTTTGACAATCGGGTTAAATATTTATTTTAATGTTTGCAAATATGTGATGACTGAAGCAAGGAATACTGTAGACCATTTACCATTCAGTTAATTAAATTACAAGTTTTGATGGTCAGGAAGCTTAAAATGTTAAGAGGCATCACCGTTATACGTATATACACAGACGTGAGCAAGGAAGAGTCGATCAGTCAGAGGATGTAAACACAGGATCCATTCTAATTAGACTCTATAAGCTCTTGCCAATGGCAATTATTGATGTAGCAGCAGTGCATAATGCACCAACACCCTCAAAATTACCATATTTAACCATCCATATAGTGGAAAAGGTGTCCATTAACTTGGTGATCAATTGTGTATCCATGAAGGTAATGTAGACCGTTTGTGTGGTTTGTGTTATATATGCAAAAAAAAATAAAATTTTTAATACTAATATAGACATTTTCTAACGTTTATTGGTTTTTAAGTTAGTTTGCATCATGTTTTTGTTTGTATTGTCATGTTTTTCTCTACATAGTATAAATGGATTCTATGGTATTCTACTGTATTTTCCACTGTTTTACATTGTTTGTAATCCAAAATGATCAATGTGAATAGTATGGATGCCACGAGATGTGTTAGCATCCTGTGATTGGTTGATTCTTACTTGCTCATGCCACTATTTGTATGGTGGTAGAGCTTCTTGACATTTTACGCCTAAGGACCAAAACGCAAGACTTCTTGCTTCATCTCAGACTACCCAAGTTTGATCCAAAGCATTTGTTGCTACGACTGTGAGGTATGCAGCTTTTTAGTTGATTGTTATTACAAACCGATGCATGTATTAGTAAAAAAAGATGCTGAGGTGGCTAATGGAGAGGTAAGCATTATACTGCCTTTAATCTTTTACACCAAGAACAAGCCTAAAAAAACAGAATAACACATATTGTATGTATATTGTGTTTGGCAATAATGGTTTATGACATACTGTTAGATGAATGATTAACCAGTTAGAAAACTGATTGAGGTATAATTGTGTTTTTTAATGTTCTGTTTTGTTTCTTATAAAGGTTTAGTGATGGTGGAGCATGCAGAATATTCACTTTACTATATCTGTGAAAGGTAACATAGCAAATACAGTTCCCGCCATTTTAGTAACAATATAACCCGTTGTGAGTTTTAGTATTTGCAAAATTATTAGTGTGAGACAATCGCAAAGCCAGGCATGAAAGTAGTGAGCATGAATCAACTCACAGATAGTTGGCCAAGTTGTGCTCCTGTAGAGTGTGAGTCTCAAATCCATGAGGGACTGTATCAAAGTATTCACTTCCCATTCCACATATAAAACACTTGGTCTGTAGGAGGAGAAAAGTAAAACATGTAATGGTTCATGAAAGGTTTGGACAAACATGATGATCTCTAGAGTGTATTTGAAGAAAAATAAAATAAAATCCAAAAATCCAAAACTAAGGATCAGAGTTCATTTTTAGTGCTCTGTGACTCAAATGTGGTATTTAGGCTGCTGGTAAAACAATATGAAACATTTAAGTTGTTTCTTTTTATAAAGACACTCAAAGGACCCCCACAAAAGACTGTAAATAAGAGCAATCTAATTCTTTCCAGGATTACTAACTAACCAGGTTTTCATCAAGACACAGATTTTTTTTTTTTGCTGAGCTTTTGCATCCTTTTTGGGTACTAAACAGTCATATTATTTTTGTCAATATTTACTAGGTTTGTGCTGATAAAATGACATGACATGAAAAGAAGCAATACAAAAATTATGTTTTGGGGTTAATGCAATATGTATTTTAGGTCATTCCTATTTATGGGTAGAAATTATGGGAGGATAGAGGTAACAGCTCAGACTGATTCATTATTGCTAATGGACCACTGCAGCAGAGGAAGCTGCGTCACTGTGGTTTTATTTTTTGCAACACTCACACGGTGGGAAAGAGACTATATAGAGACTAAATGAAAGCACACAACTGATTTCAGAAAAAAACAATGACAATACTAATACTATATATTGATAACAACACTATTACTATTAGCACTATAATATAATACTCTGCATAATCATTTCACAGCGCTTGTTTGAATTCTTTCTGAATCTGCTTTACATTCAAATGCACAACAGCTCTACTGTTTTTCTTTTTTTTTTTCATGTGATGTATTTTTTCCACATGAATGCACAAGGGCAGTTGCTGGCTACTGTGTGTTTGCCACTCATATGGGAGTGACTGAGGGAACTATGTGCTCAGTGACATCACATATGTACCCTTTCCCTCAGCATTTAGAGGGTAGCTCACCACTGTTTGTTAGATCAGCTATGCTGCCTTGTTTCCTCAGCCGTCCAGCGTTGATTACTTGCCTGCCTCTTTGCACCTTTGGACTCTGTTCTGACTTCGTACCGGTTGCAGATTGTCAGCCTGCTTGACTACACAATATAGCCTCTTTTACTTGTTCAACCTGCAGAATCTGCTTTGGTAAGGTTCTCTTCAAAGCTGTTACAGCCTTTAGAGGCATATCACTGAGGGATATATGCATGTGGTAAATAAAACTACTCCACAGACTCCAACAAAACAAGCTTTAGATGTAACTCTGGTTCAGCAACTCAACTCAATTTTGGAATCATTATCGAGAAGAAATTTGTATCCTACAGCATCTAGCCTTTACTTATTAGGCTATACCTAAGTTTACATTCTCTAACAACACTAATCGTGTCAGTATACAAGCCTGTATGAGAGGAGAGACTGAAAGTAACAAGGACAGGCGGCAAGTGATATATGTTTTATCAAAACTGTATATTCTATTAGTGCCACTAATACTCGAAAATTATTTTAAATAACAGGAATTAGTTCTTCTTAGATTAAATATGCTATAGTGATTACCCACCAATTATCCAGGAGAAAGAGATAATAGTATCCTCTCATTATGGCCAATCGTAAGATCTTTTCCTGTGACACAAGCTCCCGTAACAACATCTGAATCTACTTAATCTTGTACACGCACAGTCACCACTTCACCCACACCTAAAGCCTCAAGCTTATATAGCTACCGACCTCATTGAATCTGCTGCTAAAATCAGTATTGTTACAATGACCTAGAGATGCAAGGGACATATCAGCCAACGTGCTGTGTAGTATGACATGCCTTCGGATAAGAGGATCAAATATTTACAGTACATTTATCCTTGAATAGTCTTTGTACTTAAATCTGAAGCAGCATTGCATACCGAACAACTTTGATAACACAGTCAAATTGTTTGCAAAGTACATGTCAGGGTTCAAGTGTGTGTGCACTCAAAAGTGAGTGTTTGTGTGTGAGAGACAAAGTGTCAAATCTCACCTCCATATCCTCTTTCACCTGTTCCTGCTGGTCACGAAGCTCCCCGAAGGCATCAATTATCAAGCCTGAAAAAAGAACATGATTATGTGTGTCTGTGTATCTGTTTGTGCAAAAGTACACATATGCATGGCTGTGCTTGTGTCTGAATGGAGGTGTCAGTGAAACTTAAGGACTCAGGGGGATAAACACATCCCACATGAAAAATTCATCAAATGTATTCTGGTCAAAAAAGGTGAATATATTGTTTGCACTTGTGTCTTCATACATATGGTATACGTATGTAAATGCATTTTTCAGAAATGCACATTTCCTCAAGCTGAGCTGTACTGTGTGACTCACCCTGGATGATGGCCAGGAGGATGACGATGACAAAGAAGAAAAACGTGATGTCAAAGACAATGCGCTCCACCTCAAACTCATCACCGGCAGGGTCCTCGATCTCGTCACCTATGCCCCCACCTGCACGCACTCCTACATACATGTGGAACATGTAGCACTGAAATAAAATATAAAATAAAATACATTTTCATTTATCATATAGCATGTATTCCACCTTCTCTCATAAGACACTCAAACCATACACATCAGACACACGTTCTCTCTGACTGTGTTTGACAAAGATACAGTGGATGGAAAGTAAAGAAAATGTAATGTAATAAAGTTGTTTGTCCAAACTCCAAGGTTAAACACTGAATGCTGAAAACTCAAGTTCCAAAACAAAATGAGAATTTGTCTAATGCATTCATGCCTGCCTCCATGTTCAATGCTTTTTTGGGGAGGAGGCGGCAATTTAATTTTTACACAATTTCACAGAATGGTAGGGGGATTTTTAATCAATATTCTTCGCCTCAGACAGTACATTGCCCCATAAGGAGGTTTATGTAAGAATATGAGGCAAGAATAATTAACAGTCAAGTTGCTAGCAGGGACTTTACTGTGCTTTTAAGTGCCAAGGATGATGTTTTCCACCAGAAACTTGAACAAAACAAAATAAACATTGACTGCTGTACTGGCTGATAAAGTTTCAAGGAAAATTCAATATATGAAACTGGTGCTTATTTTTTGTAAGTTCAGGAGTAGACTGAAATGTCAGTAGAGAGTGAAATGTCTTTTTGTTATTTTCAGATAAATATTTTTGCCATTTTGAATTGTACTTGTCTGGAAAATTGTTGTTGTGGTGTTGTAATGATGTGAAAGGTATTGAAAATCACTGTTGCTAAAGTGCTGCTCAAAGTCAAGCATAAACAATAACACAATGAGGTGTGACTGAGGATTTACTGTAATACCACCTGCCTCCTATAATAGTAGGGTTTTATTCAAATGCTATCGCTGCCCATCCGCCTGCTTGCGTGAGTGACAGTGGAGTCCACATTAGAATAGAGCAGGCGGGTGTTAATGTTGTGAACGGCCAAACAAAGAGCTATGCTGAGGATTGAGGGGCTGTTTTCTATCCATGCGTCCATCATTTTATGGAAAAGCAGTGGAAGGGTTAGACGAGAGGCTGTTCTCACTTCAACAATACGGATCACTGTCAGAATCCTCCTCCACCTTCTCGATCCGAGAAGAGAGAAAATTAGGTATGTGGCTGTGTTTGTGTTAGAAAGATAAATATAGAGAGATAGAGATAGATAGAGATGGAGATTACTATGTGTATGTGCTTGAGTATATATGTCTGTGTGCCAATATGCTAATTTAACTCACAGTAAGCATGTCATTGCACTTCATATCTTGGGTGTCCTTATCGTCACTTTTGTTGTAAAACTTCCGGAAGAAGTTGAAGGCCACGACAGTGTAGAGATACACCACAACCGCCAACAGGCCCACAGTCAGGACCAACTGACAGACACACACATAATTACACATGGCAAGACAGAGACAGATGAGCTTTAATACACTTCTTCATCTCAGAGAACCCCCCCCAGTAACAGCCTACAGCGTGAGAGCAAACATCATATGCTTGTAAGACAGATGGATAGAGGAATAAAGACAGACTGACACACACACACACACGCAAGCACACACACACCTGTTTTCCGTTGTGTGTTACAGAGGAAAGGATGGTACGAAGTGTCTTAAAGCCCATGGCGATATCCAAAAGGTGGGCAGCGAAGAAGAAGTTGTTATAATGACCCAAAACCGACATGGCCATATACCAGGCCAAGTACAAGAAGAACTGCAAGCACACACACAAGCACATACACATAAAAAAACAGGCAATATAGATTACAAGATCAGATAGAGAGACAAATGTGTATTTTAGATAAGGCAGAATCACAGGATATTACCATCGTCACTTCTGCAGCATGCGCAATTGTATCAAACAAAATCAACAGCAGGACAAGAGATCAAACAAATGAGAGACGAGTCATAAAATATTAGATATGTTTTACACACACTGCTCAGTCATATTACATTATCTTTTAACATAAATTGCAGGAAGTACCACATTTATCTTGGCTTTGTACGAACATGAGGGCATATACAAAGACTCTAAGCTAAGCCATAAATTATTAGAGAATATTTTGCCAACTGGACTTACATTATCAGTGAATACAACTCCTAGTTTCCAGACCTGGTACTTCATGTCAATGGAGTTAAATCTGAAAAAAAAAAAAACGCATTATCAGAAAGATACATGATGACAAAAACCTAGAGAATAAGGTCAAAATGTTCATGGCTAAAATCAGACCCGTGTTGCTACAACGTCTTTTCTGAAAGAGCCTGTCTGTTAATGTGACTTCATTGCAGAATGTCCTGTTCTTCCTCAAGTACAACATAATGTTCTAGGACCTTCTTTTGTCTGGCCACCCTTGCTATGGTTACACACACAAACATACAACCTCACAAACACATACACATATTAGTGAAATGGCTATTAATAATGACATAGGCTATTAATGATGACAGCAGCGAAGCGATCGTCTGAAATGTTATTTCAAGGTGTAACTAACAAGGCCCAGACAAGAGCTCGACATAGTAAATAAGCCCATCTTGTTGATGTTCATTGGAGGGGCCATGTGAGGTTCCCATTCACCTCTACTAATGAAAGGTATTACAGAATTTGCTGTATTGATTTCCTTTTATGAACATTTCTCTTTTAAGTTGCCTGTATACAAACATTATTGCAGCTATTTTCCAGAGAGACACAGTATGCCACATGATTATCATCACTGCAATTTGCTTTGTGTACAGCCAGATGCTCAACATACTGAAATAAAAACACAAATGATCATTTTTTGAAGATCTCGTCCTTCGATTTGTGATGTGTTAAACTTAACTGTATGAAAAACAAGCAGAGAGAAACAGCATTCAATGCAAAATAAATGACTAAATAGCTGCAGTTTTCCATGGATACTTTTTATGAATGCAGAATTTCAAAGACTTGGGTTTTTTTTTAATTTATCTTTTATCTACTCACAGAGCACTCCAGGCAGTTTCTCTCTTGAGCCTGTCTTTTCTCTCAGAGCTGAAGTCTAAAGCAGCCTGGTCCAGACCCAGGAGTTCACTGATCTTCTCGCAGCCATAAAACTCACCATACTTGTCCATCACCTGACAGAGTAAGAAGACAAGTTCACACACACTGACTGAAACAACAGTTTTTAGTCTTTTCATCTGGATGACGAAGGAGAAGAGATTACTGTTTGAATTCCTCTGAACAACCTGTGTCAGTAATTGATGGTAACTCTGGTCCATGTTATTTTCATTGACTGCAAACTTATATAAATAATATTTATGTAGGCTTATATTTTGCTCTTTATCTTCCAACTAAAACATGTGTGTTGTGTACAGTAAACCTTGGCTAGTAAATATTTAAAATATCAATTATTTAACAAATGCAGATTGTCTTTATTGTACTGTTGTGGCTTTGTCAATTTACTTATAAACTTAAAATAAGAGCCAAACAAAGTCTAGTTTTATCACATGGCCCATTTTGTCACAAACATAAGCACTTATAAGTAACATCTACTGTACAACCTCCAAACTCAAAAGTGGATTCCCAGAAGCACTTTAAAGCATTATATTGTACCATCTGTTTTACTGCAGGCTTTTAAAATGATGCAATACAGAGTATTAAATGTAATGGGGTAGTGCCAGACATACTTTATATAGACCAAGTGGCCTCCCCTGTGGCAAAAAAAATCTCTGCCAAATTGTCTCGAAAGTCAATATATTTCTTTCAAAGGACATTATGGGCTTAATGGCAACTTTCACTCCTTCTAATGCAGGTGTTTGTGGCAATAACAAGCTATTTTACCTCACTTTTAAATTACTCTACAAATTAACAGCGTATTTCTATGCTTTATGTATCAAGTTATCAAGATGAAAAAGAAAGTTGCAAAAGTGCCCCTTAAATACAGTAGCAATATAATTTGAAAGTGTTGGCTGATATTCTTTCCAGCCAGTGTCCTCTGGTGAAGGTGCATACTGTGAGCTGCTACTCTGATGCCTTTTATTTGAGGAGTAGAAGAGAGTTGCTGCTTGTGAAGATCTGAAGACTAAAGGATTTTAATAGCTGGTCCCAATTGTCCTGATTAATTGATCGCTGAACTAGTAAAATTTTAGTTTATTTTAACAAACCTTTGATTCATTTTTCCTACAACAAATTATCCAGATTTTTTCTCTTTCATTTAGTTGAACATTCTCCAAGTCAACTAAGATCTCCTTATAAAAAAAAATTGACCAAAGAGTTTCTTAAAGCAAAAAAGAATTAATTTCCCTTCATTACAGGAGAGTTCATCTAAATGAGGAAGCTGAAAGTATTGCACTATCTCTCTCTGGAGACAATAAAATCATTTGGTACCTGATAGCAGAATAATTACACCTGCCATTAAACGGTTCATTAAATTTCAGTTAGTTTCTTAATGCAGTGTCACTGAGTGAAATATGCACACAATTACATACAAGCATAAGCACACTTAGAATAGTATGCATAATATTTTTGCCGTGCAGAATAACAGTTTCTCAGGAGATCTTACCTTCCTCTTTACAAATTTATCCCAGTAATTACTAGGAAATGATCTGAAAAGAACAACAAATAGTATCAAAAAATATTAATATGGAAAATAGTAATGAAACTATTGAAACAGAAACATAACTGAGTGAAAAACTTGTGTAGCAACATGTACTGACTATAAATAGGTGCCAGCAGCGAATTTATAAAACCTTACGTATAAAACATGATACATGTAACATACTTGTATGAGCATGTTAGTATGAAAAACATTATTTGAATTTATTAAAATGGTGATTCAAATATGACATCAGCCCAGTTGATTATGTAGCAATGAACATACGGTGTGTTAATGACCAGTCGATCCCATTGGCCTTTGATGTCCTCCTCAGGGGGCTGCTCTGTCACATACAGCCCGTCAAACTCCAGTCTTCGGGCCACTTCCTTCTCACGTTTGAAGATCACCAGTGGTACCTGCCAGTCACATCATTTGTCTCTTTGAATAGACAGATCGCTGTTGGGTCAAAGCCCATCTTTGTACACAATGTGCACTATTCTCGATTAGTCAGCGATTTTTTAAAATATACTGTAAATCTACAGTATATGATGGACTGAAATGAAATGGAAAATGTAAGTGGTTTCATTTCATATCTGCAAAATTACATGTTCAAGCCGATATACCTTGAGGTAGTAGTAACCGATAATACAACAGAAGGAGATAAGTGTGTGTGCGACAGCCAGGAAATGTAGAGATGGCTCCATGTATCCACTGCTCTCCTCCAGCACAAAATAAACTCTGCCCTCGTTGTCGTCTTCAGTAGCGGAGTCCTCGCTGTAAACAGATGTGAGAAATCCTTCCTCTTCTTGTGGTGTGGGCAATGATGCCACCTGGGAACAAAAGTTATCTTTTATCTTATCTAGGAATACTCTCACTTTAGTTAAACCTTTGCTTTTGAATAGTTATACAGTCTCAAGGGAATCTATATGCAGCATGATTATGATTCTACAATTAACCTAACAATAAAGGCTTTTTAACCTTTCCAAGTGAAGCAATTTAGTACTTTAGAATTTATTTCACACGCGCACTCTCACCTTGTAGAAGAGGAGGATGAAGTTGATTGCAAAGGTGACGAATAGAGCCAGCAGGCGCATATTATAAAAAATCCTTGCAAAGTAGCTCTGGATAAAAAGGGGACAAAAACATTAAGGTGTTTTCTACCTGTATATGTTTATATCTGAGCATGCAAATTGAAGTGGATGTACTGTAATTGTACATCCTTATCTGTGTCAGTATTTGTATGCATTAGTGTATTTGTATATTACCAGCAGGCTCTTGTTATGAGTGCTTATCATTTCCCAGAGGGCAGAATGTTGGCTCCCTGGTTCCTCTGACTTAGAGCATCTCCTGGCTCTCCGTTCTGCCTTTGCTTTCTCCTTCCCAACTTTTTCCTGAGATCCCTTCCCCCTGAAAATAGCCCCAACACAAACAGAGGGAAGGTTAGAGAGCCTCATTTTGAAAAGAGAATATCTGAGATCATGAAATCAGACTTTTTTTTAGTTTTTTAGTGTTTGTTTTGCGATGAAGCGTGACATCAACACCTCTGTGCTTAATTTGACGTATTTAACATATTTTTTATTGGTTTTAGACCAAGAATGCACAAGAGACTGACTCACTCTGCATTCTCTAATTCAGACATCTTCTCGTCCCCTTTTTCTTCTGTGGTGATGTGAGCCTTGGACTGCAGGCCGTAAAATCAAGGAAATTAAAAATTAATTTGAATCAGCACAGCATCAAAGCTGTACAAAATTAAGAAAATTAGACGTAACAAAAAAAAAACAGTGAGAAATACAGCATATTGATTGTCAAATATTATCCACAGACACAAATGAATCCATACCATCCCCTGATGTTTATCCGAAAAAGTGGTGTTAATTGTTTTGGAAGTTGTGTTGAACAGGTCAGTCAGACTGGCAGTGAGATCCCCTGTTATAAGTCTGTATTGACCTCCCTCCTTCTTCACTTTGAGGCCAAATATGTCTGTCAGTACATCCACCCCCCTGGGGGAGGTCACCTGCCGGATCTCCCTCAATTCTCTCTGTGAGGAGAAACTGGCTGAGTACTTCCTCAGTTGCTCCACAACACTTGGCACCTCCATGACCTCATCAAGCGTTGGCTCAAGGATACCACCGAGCAAGTCCGATATTCTCATCCTTTTGGCTCCCTCTATGAGCCCGCCACTGACAAAGGCTATGTACAGTACATATATGATGCTGCGAACAACAAAACAAATACACCGTACCACAGCCATTAAAATGAATCTGAGGAAGAAAAGAGCTGACATGAGGATATCCTTCAGAGTCATTTTCATCAGTGCCTTCAGGTTTTTGACAGAAAGTAGAGATGTCAGCAATAACCACCAATGATACATGAAAAACCTTCCCTTTTTGTCCAGGTCTTCCTCTTCACTCTTGTTTTCCTCTGCTCCTTTTCCAGCATATCGCTCTCCAGAGTCAGAGCCAGATATCTGGGCTGCGAGCTGCATCTCAAAGATGGTGTCCTCACAGAAATTGACAAACATTTCCATTTTTTCTTTCTCTCCACCTTCATTGACCACATCAAAAATGAACTGTCTCTTGGACTCCTTGACCTGAGGCTTCTCCCATTGTGTGCGGCTGGATTCACTGATCTCAAAATAGACACGTTCAATCCGCTTCCCACTGCCAAGGATCTCAATACATCCCAGATAGGGCTGGAAGTAAGTCAAGATACACTCTGCCAGTTCCAAGAATGTCCTTAGTCTTGAATCGTTGGGCATATGTTCAGACAAATTGGTGAGGAGAACAGCGATACTGAAACCGATGTCTTTGGCCGGCTCATGGAAGCGATCCACAAAGGCCTCATAATCCAGGATTTCACTATCGTCGGTGTCCATGCAGGACAGGAGGAAATGAGTCTCGTCTTGAGAAAAACGCTTGCAGTTCTCCATGGCTTTCTGGAAGTCCTTCCTGGAGACATATCCTTTACGATCAGGGTCGTACTCCTTGAAGGCATCTGAGGAGGTGAGGTCTTTAAGTTTGAGGAACATGTCAAAAAACTTGAGGATCATTTCCACATTGCCTGATGATTCCACCAACATATCCACCATCTGCTTTCCAATTGTTCCATTGACGACATTACCTGCAGGGAAGAGAGCCAAGCAGAGAAATACATTTCAGGATTAATGATAATTTAATTTAGTTGTTACTCATTTATGATCATAAATTGTGAAACAGCTGTATATGTGGAAAATTTACCCTCTAACATGGAAAGCAAAAACACAACCATGTCTTTTTGTAAATCCATGAGCTCTTTCAGGAGCTCAATTTGCCTTGAATCCTGTATTTAAGAACAGATATTTACAGTTACATTTTTTACATAGTGACAATTCATTTCACATCTTAAATTTTACACATTTACAGGACACATTATCAGAGCAGTTTATAACAGGAGCAACAATACATTAACAATAAAAGTTTTCTATCAACACAGCTAGCAGACAAAAAATAAGGGGGGCTGGGGTAGAAACCCTTCACTATCACCTCTAGCAACAGGGAACAAAGTTAATTAAATGTCATTGAATCAATGTTCTATACCTGAGAGAGCTTCATCTGCATGTGAGCAAACACATGAAGAAAACCCACCACCGCATCCCACAGCCGACTGTGAGCTAGACTCTGCTGGTTTCCAGTACATGGGCCCTTAATGCAAACATTGATAATGTGAACTGTTTCACTTTAATTTCAAGAAACATCTCAACTAGTAAAAGCCACAAGGCAGATGTTGTTATACCTAGAGGGAATGGAAACTTACTAACCTGTATGTACTCAGTGAGCGTGTTGAAGACCTGCTTAGCCACGTCTATCGCCTTGGAGAAGTTGTGTTGGCCATGTACATCAATCACATCCTTCCCTGAGTAGTACCAGTAGAAGTCACTGATTGATTCCTACAGTATTGCATAGGAAAAAAATGTATCAGTATGTTCATTGGCCTAATTAAACTAATGAAGTATCACTGTGATCAATAAAAGACTAAATGTAATGTTATGATTACATCATGATGAATTTAAGAATTTATGTAGATAATTGATCTGATGGCAGGTTTAACTCTATCCACACTGTAGCCCAGTTAAGGTTTGCAGTGATCATCAAACCATAATGGTCATACAAATATTTCCAAACAATAACTGGAACAGCTGTGTACTACTGTAGTTTGGTTTGGTTGGTTTTGTCTGATATCACAAAGGAAGACTTGTCATTTTATGCTTACCTGTACTCTTAGTAAATAGTCCACAGTGGATATAATGATGTTGACAGTCGTGTTGTTGCCTGTCTGTGTTCTCAAGTAATTCTGGAAATCTAACACATATAAAAAAGTATGAGCATGTTGAAGGAGCTTTGTAATGTATTTTATCTGGCGTGGACAATTGAATTGTAAAATGGACTTCAACTAGAGCCCAAAGCAATTTGTTGCACAGCAATTACAAATCAATGCTAAGCTTCCATTACCATAATTTAAATGTGGCAAAAAAAAAGAAACACAAAGGCTATTTCCTTTAAGTATGTGTTATAAATGATCCTTTATTTTGGAGACATTAATATACTTTATGTGAACTTTGTCACAGTGTGTAAGTGGATTCTGCACAGGACAAATAACCTGAGTTGTGTCCTTCACAGAGCAGCTGTAGAAAACGGAATAGGTCACAGGTTAGGTCTTTATCAGGCATCACCTTCTCTCCTGGGAAAAAAGACGGGCAGAAAATGGCAAGAAATAAATGGATGAAGGGCAAGGTCAAAGGGAAGGAGTAATACTGTAAGGAGTGGTTTGACAGAATGAATGAGAGACCATAGAAAGAGAACAGAGAAATCAGGCCACAATGGAGAGAAGGGAGACAGCAGTTCATAACATTCAAAACTGCGAAAGGCAAAATAAAAGGAATTTAGAGTGTGAATTTAGAGTATGTTCGTGGCCAAGGATCTCTCAGTTGGCTCTACTGCTATGACATGGCTTCACAGAAATAGCTCTTTTTTATTTCCATATGAATACAGTACCTGAGCTCTCGTCCATGGCCATGCCTAATCCTTCTGCTTTGTTCTGCCTCTCAAATGCATTCAGATCTAGAACGCTGGATAGACACACACACACACACACACATATACAAAAGGATAAGCAAAGCTTTTGCGCTCTTACCATTTTTTATCTATCAGAATGTGAAGCCTGTCAGCCTTCTTGACATTTGAAAGGACTTGTCAGGGAATTTTCCTATATTCACTCACCTACATGACCGTATGAGTCCAGCCGTGCTCTGAAAGAAGCCAACATCTCGCTTCTCTCTCAGATAAATCAGCATTTTCTATCACACAAAAGCATCAAAGACAAGGTTGATATGATAAATGCAGGAGGATCTCATCTGAAGCAGATTTGCTTCAAATTACTATTTTATTAAAAGTGATATGTTCTGAATAGGGAAACACTCCAGATGCTGAAGAAAGGGCCTTTCATAGAAATAAAGACTAATAAAAATAGTCTTGTAGTGATGGGATCTGTAGAGAGTTAACACGTTAAGTGTCACCATGACTTGAAAACTAATATCATCACATTTGTTTTGTAGCTGCTGCAACAGTAGCCCACTTCTTCCACAGTCCACAACCATTCAATGAATATTATATTTCACAGCTCTAATATTTCTAGTTTTAATATTTGTGCTTTGTGTTTTTATATGAAGAATTACTGCACTCATATTTCATATTTTTCCAATTGCGTGCAGTTAATCAAGCATTTTAATCTAGCTGCTGCAATAACGTTTTTTCTTAGTGTCACCTGATCTAATCTTACCTCTACTTTATTTTATCTGTGTTAATTATAATAATCTTTTATTCCATGAATCTCTTAAAATCTCTGGTCCCTCTCTGAAAGGGAGAAATGGCTAATGTCAAAGATACAATGACTATTCAAACCTATTTTATGGATCCAACCATGAACGGCTTTTGGGGAGACACTAAAGCAGTACCTGTTGAACAGTGGCATTCCCTCCATTGAGAACAGCAATACCCAGCTTCAGTGTAGGGGCAATCATGGAGCCCATGGCCCCTGATGGGATGTGAAATTAATCACAATCAGAGGACATACAGTCTGATTCAAAATGACTCAAATATTACATGACTGCTACACGATACATATTTGAAAGCAGGGGCGAATCACACCGACGGCTAATCTCTGTTCATCTGTTTCATCTCGGGAAACTGAACATGAACTGAATCACAAAGAAAAGCTTCACTTTAATCTCAGCTACTGAGACAGGGAGTCATGAAGTCGCTTACAACCGGCTCATCTAAAGAAACAATACCAATCAACTAAGCCACACACAAACCTTAATATCAGAAATTTACTTCAGTAGTTAACTTTTCCTACCTTTGCTCGCGCTGATGGTTTGCAGGACCATCTCAGAAGCTCCACGATGATGCAGCCTGGCCTGCTGGTACAGCAACTTCTGTTTCTCAATCTCCTTCTCCTGAGACACAAACAGGACAATCATTGTTTCAAATAATACATTTTATTAGCTTTTTATTATTCATTTGTTTTAGTTTGAGTTGTCTAAGTTGTTAATACTTTTTATTCATTAAATACAACTAAAATGTCTCAAATATTACTGATTCTTATATGTATTATTATTATTATTGCAATGGAAAAAATTAATTTGAAAAAAGTAAATCCAATCAAGATTAAAAACTGTATGGAAGAAGCACTAAACATCAATTTCAATAGAACCCATTTACTCACTTCAAAGCTTTCCACTTCCTGTTGTTCATCGTCATCATCCTCTGTGTGACAACTCTGGGAGAGCAAATGTACAAACAAGGCCATTAAAAAAAGGGGAGAAAATGAATCACTATGGAGATACAAAACCTACAAACACACCTTTTCACTGATTCACTAATTCAGGCATCTTTTCACCAGGTCCTTCAGCAATAAAAGAATCACGCCCACTAGATACAGCCTGGGGTTGGAAGATGAAGGTTGATCTAGACTAGAAGCACACCTTTCCACCAGAGATTATTACAACCAGTCTCAGAATGGACCTGATCCTGTGGTGAGACTCACAAAAGGCCCTGTTCATCATAGACCTGACGGTGCCATGGAAGGATGCAGTTGGTGAAGCATATGAACGCAAAAAGCTGAAGTACTCCGATCTAGCAACTGAAGCACAACAAACGGGCTGATTTACAGTCCGCATAAACAGGACTGAATCATTGACAGAACCCGGACTTCACTGATCCTCCTGAAGTTCTGTTGCTGCGTGGGCATATTAACGAAACACCAAAGAAGGACGGTACCCACCTGATGAGACCAATGAAGCGTTTACCCCTACCCCCACTGAGGGAATGATTGCTGATTACAACAACACAGGATTGTAAAACCAAGTCCTCTGAGTTCAACTCAACTGTTTTTCTTATATATTACCTTTGGCACAAAGAATAAAAGCAAAAACATGAAAGCAGTATGTTCAGTACAGGTGTCTTCAGTGTTTATTGCTGTCAAATGCTGGAAACTCACCATCAACCCAAAGCAACCTTTGTAGCAGAGTTTGCAAAATATAAGTACTTTTTAGTAAGTATTTTCTTCCCCCCTACTGAGCACTCCTCTGTCCTCCAGAACCAGGACCATTATTATATAACCCCTTTAAAATAATGCACAATTTAAATGATTTCATACATGAGTTGAACACATTCACTAATATTTAGGTACTACCAATGACATCACTCTCACATTTACCTTGGCCATAATAGCAGCGTAGGAGTTATACAGATGGTCATTTCCAAGCTCCCTGTGAACAGGGAAGACAGATGAGATAATATCAGTACATGTAAAATAATTAACAGATACAGCATGCTAAAAACAGCCGGCTAATCAATGACAGGATCTGGGCCGATCTGTAGCGGGTCCTCACCAGACCCATTCATAGTGCTTTAACGTGATCCCCCTTGATTATATACAGTAGTTGAATGCAGCACCGCCTCAAAACGCTCCTAGGCAGTGTGTGGATCTATAGCAGAGTGTGACCATTTTTCACAAGCCTGCCATGTGGCACTGAACATTTTTATTTATCACACCGGTGCGACTGGAGTCTGGCCGATGTGATCATATTTGATATCTTTGGTGTGACAGTGCAAGTGCAAGTGCTCTTCCACTCCCACCTGTGATGTCTTTATAATGACACGGTAAATTTAATGTTATGCTCTCAGGCGGCATGTAAGGTGCATGATGCTATAAGAATACATATTCACAAGTTTGTTTGACAAATAGCTTAAGCATTAGGTCAAAAGAGGTATCACAACAATGAGTGTCGATGAATAACCTAAAAAAATGGGTTACAACATTATTGGAATACTGCAGGAATATTACCACAATTTCCATTTTTAAAATTTCTACTAAAAAAAATATGTTCTGCAAGGTCAACCTAGAGACAACTGAAACATATTAAAAGGTTTCAGAAAAAGAGTTTCAGAGAAAAATGGATGTTGGGCAGAAAAAAAAAAAAAAAAAATCACACTTGATGATGGGTCTGAGTAGTAATAAAAGTAGAATGGGGGGTTTCTGCTGCATGTGATTTTTTATAATGAATACACACACATACACACACACACACACACACACACACCTCCTTTCTGTCAGGGCGCTTCGACTGAAGAGTGTAATGAGTTGTAGGAGGGGATCGATTGGTTTGGCACCTTCTTTCACATCCCTTTCTTCCTCTCTGTCGCCTCCACACAGCTCCATCACTCCTCCCTTCTGCAGTCCGAAGAGAGAGTAAAGACACTAATGTGTGCTCTTAAAAATTGTCACACACCAGCTATCCAAAGTTTCTGGTGGCTGACTAACATTTATACACTGCAGGTTTGTTCTCTGGCAAACACACACTATATACACAAACATACACAACATGAACACACAGTCACAGGCCTGAATGTTTTCCAGCGTAGCTATGAGCTTGCTGGTTTCACTGTAGGCTGATTCCCCGAACCCACCCGGTAAATAAAATCAATGAATCAATAAATAAAAAAGATGATTTCTCAAATTATTTTTGTTCAGTACATTTCTACGATCAGTCAGTCTGGTGGAGACAGTTTGGTCAGTTGCTGTCCTCAGAAGCTCAGACAGACAGCTGGTTCTGAACAGAGGTGGGTGTGGATTGAATGGGCACAACACTACATTAGTACTCATCTCTTGCCTATAATGTGGTGTGATTTGGTCTGGTAATACATTAAACTTCATAGCCTGCAAAACAAATTTAAAGGGACAATAAATAAGCATCAAAAGCAATTTTTTACCATATTTGTCCTATTCATAGGTTAAAAAACATGAATAATGCAAAAGTTTTATAGAATTATTTTATCCTTTTCCACTCACAGCTAAATCTTCCACAAGCTCCTCCTCAAAACTGTGGTCCTCAGCTGATATCCAAGATTTATTATAGCCTTGGAGGAACAGGTTGATCACTCTGTGCCTGAGAAGGGAGATGGGAGGGTGAAGAGACAACAAGAGATTTGATTTTGTCTTATCTGCATTACACAAATGCAAAAAAGAGATTAAAAAACAGGTAGCATAGAAGAAAATTAATAAACCATAATAAAGCACAGAATAGGCCCATTATAAATCATTTATCAAGGCCTCTTATGTTTATCTGAGGTGATGATTGTTACATCCACCAGAGACTTAAGAGTGCTACACTACAGCTATAATTCACAACACACAAACACCAAATTAATGTTTCTACATCACCTACAAACCGCATACAGTCAGAGGCCTTTCATATGCAAATATGTTAGCTCCCTTTGGACATGACATGCTTGTGACTGATTTACATTACCTTTTCATCACAGTAGTGTCTCCTGTATGATGCAGAGCTGCCATTTACATACCTAAATAGGTGTGTGGTCTTATGGTGCTACTGTATACGTTCATACATTTTCACTGCAAAAAAAGTTCTTTCTTGGGTGAAGAATCAATTTTAATGTGTGATATTAAATTATGGTTTGTTCCTATCAGCAGATCAAATTAAAGCCTTCAGCTAATGTATCAACAAAATTACAGCAATTTAAAAACCGTATCACTTAAAGGTTAACTTGATGATTAACCTTAATTTCATTATTTTTACCACCTCTTTTATTCCTTCACAATTTCAGAGGACTGAGAAGACTACTTCCAATACAATCATCTACACTAAAACCTACCCATCACTGGATCATTATCTCCCCACGGCAAGGCAAGAGTGCAAAGTGAATATTACTAATATTTAATAAGCAATTAACCTGAGTATTAACAGTGATTTTGTGGGTCCAAAGCATCTGTATATACGTAACGTGTTTGTACCTGGGTAAGTTGTAGAGGGGAGCCATCCTTAGACAGGCCACCACTGCTCGTTTTCTCTGCTTGGATAGGACCTTGTGCCACGCAGGTTTTTTATTTCTCTGTGGATGTTCCACCTGAACCCAAAATCAGAGATAGATAAATGCAACAATGCATTGCACATGAACCTCCAATGACATAAGTGGTTTCAGTTCATTGCAGACGTTCACATTCATGCATTTGTCTTGCATTTATCATGCATTAGCACTGCAGGCATTACTTTCTCGGATGTAATATACTGAAAATAAATTTATGTTTGGAATAAGGACATGTTTCTTATCATTAGCCTCCACACCTTGTAATATCCAACAGCTGAAAAGGAAGCAAATTCTAACATAGTCCTATGACAACTCTTAGAAATGAATTAATGCCGGCGGAGCTGAAATTAGATGAGAACAACAATTCAGCAACACTTTTTTTCACTATTAGAAGAATCTTCACTTCATTATTCATGTTTCTCTGCTCAGAATCGTCTTTATCAATTTCCCAGCAAGGACTTCACATCAAGACGGCTCTCAGGAAGGTTATACACACACAGAAAATTCAAAATAAAAGCTCACAACAGGCGCCCCCCCAGTAGCCTGGTTAAGACCCATGACACATAACCGCGACGTCCACAGTTAAAGTCTGGCGACGGACCTTTGTTGCATGTCATCTCCCACCTCATTTCATGTCATCTCTCTCTACTGTCCCTAGCTAATAAAATACCCAAAAAAATATATATTAAAAAAACTAACAAATGTTACAGATGGAGTGTGGGACTTTTGTCTCCCTTCTGGCGGTGAGAGTAATTACAAAAACACTGTCAACACGTGCTTACGTCACAGGCTCCACCATAGCCTAGTCCATCGCTAATGTTGCGGCTGTAAAACGGTAGCTATTGTTTTGAGCGTCACACAACACCCACGAAATGACTTGTTTCACTATGAGAATTTGATCCATTTGGTCTGATAACACACACAATTAAATTATTTTATCTCCATTAATATTAGCAGAGGGCTAGCTAGACGTTAGCCCCTTGGTCAGCGGAAATCAAATTGAATGTTTGGCCCACAAAATGTCTTCTTGACACTATTCTTGTCACTTTACTGCAGTTTACTACAGTTTACTGGTGTCAGTAAACTGTAGTAGTAAGTACACATTTTTGGTGGATTTGAAATTGAATATTTCTGAATGAATAACCAGATACAGCAGATAATGCTTCTTTCTCTTTTAAAGCTCACCTGGTCCAGGTAATGAAGAACTCGAGCAATTTCCAGTATCCTGTCTACAGTCCTCTGGGCGTCAGTGGTGACCCCTTGCTGGTTCGGGTGTTCTGAATAAAGAGTTTCCCGCTGCAAGCACTTTGACGTCTTTAAAGAGAAATAAGAATGGCACATTTATTTATTTTGTTCAAAAGTGCTATTATTTCAACCATTCAATTAAAAGTATTTTTAGAAAGAGGTGCTGCTCAAGAGGCCCTCGATCCTGAGGGCGAAATGAGGTTTATGACAATGAGAAAAGAGAATTAGCTGTTCAAAGCAAGCACTTTAAACAGGTCAAAACACATGAAAGACTGAATGAAGGAGCTTTGGTCTAAAATAGGTAATGAACATTATTAAGGAATCAAGTTGTTGTCCTGAATCTTGCTTTACCTATTGCTATTTTATTTACTTGAATTGTCATACTCCCAACAACAATACAGGCTGACTGCAGACTATTTCTTTGCCAACAAGAAAGGAGCAACATCTGTGCAAAAATATGATTTCTATTTAAAAAAAATGCTAATAATGAAGCAATATTTGTGCATTTTTCATCCTTGGCTTATGAATAAACATATTTATCACTGACTCATGAATTTAGTAATACTGCATGCATATTCTGTACAGTACTGTAATTATATCACAGCTTTGGATTTTACAGGCTACAAGAGTGTTCTTCAGTTTGATTTAACATACACTTGTTGTCTTAATTAAAAGTCACACGTGCTCAGGCATGTCAATGAATATGCAGACTGTAGAAACAATATGCACTTCATTCATACTTCAACTAAGAATAATCCAGAACAGGAAGTCATACAACCACAATATATCTTCCTTTTCATTTCATTTGCACTTAATTTCTGCTCCGAATGTGGATAGACTGAAGAATCTTTTTTTCCAACCCAAAGAAATAAAACCCCAAAAATGTACTGTATTACAACAGATTATCTTAGTCATATGAAACATTTGAATAATACTGTACTATATAAAAGTTTAAAACAACAAAAAAATGCAGGGAGTCTTTACCTGACTGTGAAGATGTAAAAGGCATTTAAAAACATGCTCCCGAATCTCATCTTCAGTGTTCTTCTGTGAAAAGTAAAGAAGGGTCAGTATTACATCTATACAACAGGGATATCTTAATCCAGGGTTCCCACACCTACTTAAACATCAAATTCAAGGACTTTTCAAGGACTTCCCAGGCCAGATTCCCTCAAATTCAAGGACCCAACACGGCATAGTTTGAGACACAGATCCAGGGTTATTACTCTCTCTAATTAATCTCTTGCCTTCTCTAACACAGCATAGCAAACAATATTTTATTCTTGCACAAAATATATACATTCAAGCGCTTTCAATGACCTATGTCTTTTTATGTTTGCTTTCAAAAACTTTCAAGGCCTTGATTTTTTTTTTCTTCTCAAATTCACAAACTTTCAAGGATTTCAAGGACCTGTGGGAACCCAGTTAATCATAACACACTGCAGATTATCAAAGAAATACGATGATTCATATTTTAAAAGCTTCTGTCATGGGGACTACACTTATGATGGTATTGTCTACATTTCCAACCAACCTGAGTGAAGCTGTTCTTAGCCAACATGATAAGACTCTGGTCTCCTGGAAAACAAACCCTGAGTCCCATAGGGAGCACTCTCTTCATGGAAGCAACAATGAGAGAGGTGTGTGTGGAATAACGATCTCCCTTTCTCTTCGTCCTCCTCTTCTCATGGTCAAACTGAGTATTGAGAAGCCATTAAGATAAATGAACATTTGTCGGACTAAACTGACAACTGCAAACAAACATTTTATGACTACCATACAACTACTAATAATATCTATGATGCAAAGAGAGGTCATGAGGTCAACAAATGAATTTGGCTGACCTTGGACATTTTGTCACTGTTGACCAAGAAAGCCAAGTTGTTGATTTCGTTTTGGATCACATAGTTCTGTTCCTCCCATTTGAAAGTCTGTTGTAGGAAACACAGATGCAAAAAAAATGACATGATTCATAGGATAAAGTAGAAGTTCGCTTATTGGCATGAGAAGAATGATAAAAACAATATTACATGTCATCCTCACATGAGATTTGGCCCAGAATATAAAGACCTCTGCCACCATGCTGAACAGCTGCTCAGCCTCAGGGTTTGACTCTTTCTGCCAGCTGGCTCTGAGACAGATAGTCCAAAATACATCACATTATCATCACAGAATGTACAGCTGTGAAGATCAACATAGGCCTCAAATAATAACTAAAATAATCACTCATTGCCACATGTCTCATTTTGTAAAAAACTACTTTTTTCTACATATATTTTTTCTATCTTTTTCAGTAATTACAACTCACCCAGGGTTGATGGTTCATTGATAGTTCCAGAAAAAAAGTGGAACTTTGAGTAAGAAACTAAATCATGAAGATATATTTTTTCTAAATGTTATACCATTTCAGCTGACATTGATGGAAATTTTATGTTCAAAAGTTTTGTGAAGGACAAGATGATTACCAGCCTCTAGTGGGGTGAAATGTGGTATATAATATAAAATTTAGTAAAGTTCTCAGAAAATAAGCTTCATATCCAAGCTCTTCGATGGTATGACTTACCGATTAGAATCCACAAATGGGATGAGAAGGGGATAGAAGGCATAGAGGTCTCGCACCAGCACTGTGAACTTCTCCTGTATTTGCAGCTCTGCTTCAGAGGTATCACACCTTTCGGCTTTCATCTGCTCCTCCTCTAGCAACACACATTCTGCCCTCTTCCTCAACTTCTCCATCAGTGGCAGGAAGTGGCTCTTTAACAGCTCACCACGGGCTTTACATATGATTGGCTGAGAAAAAACTGAGATATACAGTACCAGTCAAAAGTTTGGGCACATCTTCCCATTCCTTTGAATGAAAAAGTGTGTCCAAACTTTTGACTGGTACTGTATAACTGACAGTCATATTGATATGATTGTTAATAGTGAGGAAAAAGGAGAATGAAAGGCATAACTGATGTGGAATAAAGAAATATATACATATATAGACACAACACGAACAGAATTGTATGTGACCACAATACCTGCCAGCTGTTTCATCCATTCACAATGGCTAGCACCCACATGGTTGTGGACGATACGGAGGATGTTGCCAAGTAAGTCACTCCCATGCTGAGGAATGACAGAGCTGCAGATTGGGTTGTCTCGCTGGCCCTCGGGGCCCCAGTGCCACCAATGGGAAATGTAACTGCACAGCATGGGCAAGGTGACCTCCGTGATATGGATGTAGTGGGCCTGGCAAGCTCCGGCTCCAGCACCTGCCAACTCCTCCACTTCTCCCAAAGCTTGTTCCAGAGAAGGCAGGAGGGGAAACATGTCTTCCACCTGATCCTGCAGCTCCATTTCTAGCAGAAGCAGATATGGAAAATGACACATAGAAAAGAGAGGGATAAGATAAGAGAGGTGTGAAATGTTCAGGGAGACCAAAAAAATAAAATGACAAAATATGGTTGAAAGGAACAGTGTCTACTCAGTTGTGCATTTGTATGCTTATTACCTTCTCTCTCAGTAGCACTCATGGTGTTATAGATGGAATAAGGGTTGTTTTGGTTGAGGGCTGGCTCCAGGAAACATACAGGAAAAGCTCCAGTCAGGGCTGCTACACAAGCACCTGCTGCTGGCCTCTGCCTGAATGGAAACTCACTGTTATACAGGCATGAGACTGACTGCTGTCCTAATGTTATCACACATTTCAGAGTTTATTTGCCAGCTGCTTAATTTTGTCTCACAGGTTCAAATATTTTCTTATCTTTCCTTAGCCTTATTACATTTATTAATAGCCAACAATAATGTATAATCAATGAGTGTTAATTTATATAATTTTAATAATTTCTACGTATTGTATATACACACAGTATTAAGGTAACATTTAAGAAGTCATTTTTTTAATTGAAAGCTTACATGAGAAAAATAACAGTATCAATGTTAAATGGAGAAAAACCATGATTAAAAGAAGACATTACTGTCATCAGCACATTCTGAAACTGAAATGTCTTTGCAATATAGGCAATACCCCTCCATGTAGATGCTGCCGGTGGTGCCAATAGAGTAAAGGCTGTTGAGGATCCTGTAACAGGACACCTGAATACTGCCCACTGGAAAGACAAGGTGATACATAGAGATGACATCCTTGTAAGGTTTCTCTCAGAAGCTGATAGCATATAAACAAAAAGAAATGGACTAGCTAGATAGCTTCTGAGAATGATTCCTGTAAGGTCACAATATTAGTAAGGGAGACAATATGCTCCTGCTGCTCTGTGGCCATGACTGAGACACTTAATGAGACCTGGTTTCAAAGATGTGGAAGGTACAAAGTTGAGGGGAGGGTGTCCCTGTGTGATTTCAGGGGTGTGGAAACCAGCTGTTCAACCTGCTCCTTAGCATATGGAGGGAAACAAACAAGACCACTGGAAACACATATGGCAGTGGTTGAAAATTTGCTATTGTGAGCTGATACATGAAGGTATGGAAATGGGCTACATTTGTAATTGTGTATTTTAGGGCAAAGTAGGAAAATATAACATATATTCACCAGGAGATACAAAGTCACACATTTATTTTAGAATATTTTACAACCTTCATAATACATTTTATATTCTGAATTTTCATAGTTCAGTGGCTGAAATACTAGGAGATATGCATGACATTTAGGAACTAATTTATCTCTGAACAGAGCAGTGGCAGTAGACACTTGAACAATTTACAAATGCATACCACATTAATATTCTCCCTAGACAGTGGCCTATACTGAGGTAACTCTTACCCAAGAGGTCCACTCCATATTTTTGATTTCCAAGATGCTGAAAGAGGGAGGTGAGGGTGGGGAGAAGGGTGGAGGTTGTGTAGCTGAGAACCTTTCCCACTCCTCTCGCCTGTTGACCTCTACTCTGAGGCAAAGAGACCAAGGTCACAGAAAGGTTTTCCACAGTCATCTCCAGATCAGCTGCAGCTGTCTCGAAGAATGAATGCATGGCCGCCTGGATCGACTCTGGGGCTGATTTCATCAGTGTCCTAGGGCCAAAGGGTGGAAAAATTAATTAGTCTGGTTGTAAAAATGTCTAGACAACTGTATATGTTATTGAAAAAATGAATAACTGATTTTTTTTTTTAATAAAAATAGATACTGTAGAAGTAGCTATGTTATGTATAAAATTAAAATCTGAAGGTGTCATGCAGTGTCTCTTTTGGCTAGCTATAATAAAACTAGTTAGGTGGACTAAATCAGTAATCAACATGGCAGACAATTCAAAATGACATCAACCTCTGCAGAGCCAAGATTCTACTTCTACTGTCATGCTTCAGAGGCATTGTCTTCAGGGAGTAAAAGGGATATCAACCACAATTAGATAGCATCAGTGTATCAGTGGATCAATTACACCAGTCATCTCATCCTCAGACATGGTGGTGTGACACTGTTGTGACCACGGGCAGAGCGAGGAGATCGATTTAGGCAGAGTGTGACTTTAGTGCCATCTAGCTACCTGGCATCAAGAGCCTGGGCCAGAACGTGGAGGCAGCTTGCAACTGATGAGGCTTCGTTTCCTGGGAAACACACCCACATACACATTAAATTCAAACTATGAGCACACATATGCAGACAAAAACACATGCAACTACAGAATAGGCATAAGCACACTCAAAGAATTAGATGAAATCCAACAATTACTGCATCTTAGGTATGCAGAGAGAGAAAAAAAATTACATTAAACCAATATAATAGTCAGCAACAAAAGTGCAAGCCAAGGTAGCAACAAATAACCAAGCAAGTGGGAAGAATTAATGTCTAAATAAGCTTTATCTCCACACTATTCTTACCAAAGAGTGAGATCCTGTGTCTTACTAGAGATGTAAGCTTACAAAAGAGGCTGGATGTGAGGAGAAAAGACAAAAGAAGTAATCAGGAGAGAGTGGCAAAGTAATTAAGGGACACAAAATCAGGAGAACAAGAGCACAGAACAATCAAGCCATCCTCTGTGAAAACCCTTGAATAAAATAAAAATGTTTAATTACTATGCAAAACATATCAAGAGGAATTGTCCCATAATAATATGATGTGCAAGAGAATAATACATTTTAAAATAGTGCTAGTTGAATTAGCTGTATGTCCTGTATGCTGTATGTTTTGTTGGGCATGACACATACCTTGAAATCATCTCCTTTTCCCTTTTAGAGGCATGGCTTCTATTAACATTTGAGCAGAGAGAAATGGACAGGAAATACAGACGGTGGCTTTTCACATATTGTTCCAAGAGAGGAAGGACAACCTGTAGAAGGGGTAAAGGCCACTGGTCACTTTTGAAATCAATGTGTATATTTCCTTAAATGAAAATAAGTCTCAGATTACCTTTGCCATATTTCTCTTTCGGGGAAAAAATTTAAATTCTTAAAACATTCTTGTTGGCTATTATTTCAAATATGAACCATCAAAGTGTCATAAAACATTTTTTACACCGCAACATCAAATACATTCTGTGCCTGTTTGTTGCAGTGCTTCATTGAAGCTATATCTCATTTACATTTAATTTAAAGACACATTTTTTATGGCAACACCATTACACCAAATGAATAATTCAAGTCTTGTTTACCACTTGTTCTTAAAGACATTTCCCTGCAACTCAGCCAGAAATGTTTTAAACGTCTTGCGATCATGACTAGAATTTTTGTTTTATGGCGTCGAGCAGCGCCTGCCTGTTTAACATGAGTTTGTAATGATGGATCCAACAAGGATCTAAGAGGAAAAGGCGTTAAACATTTGTACTCTATTAGCTCTTCTTATGAAGCACCAGAAATTAACAGACAGATGGACAGACAGACAGAGATGTGTGGTTGTGTGAGTGAGGTTGTTGAGTGGGAGATGTGGAGTGTAGAGATCTGAGGCATGACTGTTCACGGTCTTGGCTGACTGGGTCTGACTCAGGGGGTCCCATCAATGAAAAATAAACCCTTTTCATTCGCTGCCTCCTTAGAGGCAGAACTGTGTGGGAAGCTTTAATCAATGTCCTGATGGCAATCGACACACCCACATGGCTTTCTAAAATAGTTAAATAAATTACACAGCCACAAAGGGTTGTACTTAGAGGGGTTGCCCATGGCAACCATTTAACAAAACTAATTAGATAACATAAATGAAATAAGTAAAAAAGGCTAAGAAGAAGAAAGAAAATGGCATTGGGAAAAAGGAAATTGGATGGGCTAAATCAATGTTAGGGATTCCTTATCAGATGGTAGATTTTAACTGTGTTTTGATATGCATTTGATCTCAGGCAAACCTTGGTGAAAAAATGGTCCGTAGCTCTCTCTCCTTTAGACATCTGTCCTCTGGCTTGCATCACCTCTGTAAAGAAAAACACAATGAAATACTGAATCCTGTGCAGTCAAAGACAACAATGATACTACAGACAAAATAGGAAAGTATAAATAATTGAAGTATTTTTTACTTGGGAAGTGCAAATTCCCATGGAAGGTTGACAAACTGAACTATCTTATAATGGTTCAAATCAAAACTACCCTGAGGCAGACTTGCTGGATGTAGACTCAAGAGACTTTCTCATTATTCATAAAATGAACTGTGAAGATTCAAGGCCCCGTCACATGTTCAAAAGCTCATAGTATCAGGTAAAGAGTATACCCAAACTTTCAGATGTATAATGTAAAAGTTCAACCAGTTCACACCTTTCATTTTACACTAATATTTTTCTTAACATTCGCGAGCATTGTTACGTTACCCAGCTCCAACATGTGCTCTTGGGCCTCGTCAGTGTAAGACAGCAGCCTCTGAAGGAGAGTGTAGCCAAAGCAGTTGGCTATGGCTGGAAAGTCAATCTCCACTGTCTTCCGATCCCTTTAGAGAGAAAGAAATCAAATAGGGCCAATAAAACACAAATGAAAAAAAAGGGACTGAGGTCTGATTGCTATGATGCCTGCCAAACGATGCGGAGAGAGTAACTGAGACATGAAAGTGGAACACCTCATTTGCGACCCACTTCATGCATATCACCTTGCCTTTTTGCAATCATAGGCTCAGAGTGTACTCACCTCCACACAGTGTAGCCATTGATCTGAAGGAACTTAAGGACATCCTGGGCTTTTTCTCTCAATTTGGTCTTCTCCTTGGCAGTCAGAGTATCATAGGGCACAAGCATTGAATGGCCACCCCCTCCTGAGGAGACAAAAGGGTCAAATACAATACAATTTTGTTGATTGCTCCGTGCTACCTGAGAGGAGAGGAGAGGAGAGGAATATGAATTGTTAATATCATACCTTTACTCTCCAGTTCTAATTTCTTCCTTTTAGCCCAAGCATTGTGGTAGTTTTCAGCCAACTGTTCAGCCATGCCCTATAGAAGAAAAGACAAGAAAAGAAAAGAAGAGAAAAGGAATGCAAGTGCAAGGAAGGTTTAAATAATAGCCAATAACTTTAGCTTCTCTCACGCTCTTTAAAAGCTGCAGCGAACCAGTAAGAGAGTCTTCAACAAGGAAACTACTTTTGTCAATGCGTCATGCCTCCAGTATCCCAAATATGTTTACACAGCACTCCAAATATGATACCAAGGACAGATTATTTGTTTTTTTTATTGTGACTTCACATTTCAGGAGACACTGCAATTTGTATCACTGAGTTGTTTTAGACGACAGTTATTGTCTGTGCAGTTAGGCTGCAACTGCAGCAACTTAAGCCACTTACACGACTGCATAATCTGACAATTTCCGATACTAATCCTGTTTATATGCAAGGGAATATTAATGTGGTTTATTCAGATGTGCTTGCCAAAGTGAATACTTCTTTGCTTTACACAAAACAAAATTGGTAATAGGCCAGGACAAATACTTCTGCTAATCATGTGCCAAGATTAAAGTAGAATCAAAGTTGTACACTGTTTAATGGTGTATGAAGCACAAAAATGTATTACTTACACACTGGTCCCATGATAAGGTGATGCTGCTCATGTCCATAGGTTTGGGGCTGAAGGTTGATGCTCCTTCAAAAGACAACTAAGTCACAGAACATATGACTGATTACTTAATTTATAGAACCTTTAAAACCAGCAGGAGAGAAGTTTAGTTGTGAATAACATCTCGCTGACTGGAACAGACACAGCAGAATCTAGTAAAATGTGTAAATGTATAGCAAACAAATCTTTTCCATAAAAGATAGTGAGAGAGGCACGATAAACTGCTCAGACCAGAAGCTAAGTGAATGTGGCCTACAGTATGGAGTACACATACCTGTCCGATCTGTGAGATTCTGCGAGTGCAGGCTTGTAAGCCAAATGCATCTCTTTCTTTAGTCCTCTCTATGGTCCATCCCAAGGCCAGCATACTCTTTATTGTCTCTTTAATGGCCCAGCGGTATGCCTCCTTGTCCTGGGAAACTCATAAATATAGATAAACCCTCATGTATAACTGAAATTAGTAGAAAGAAAAGAGCAAAATAAGTTTGAACTATTTTGATATTTGAAAAACTTGAAAAGAGTATTGTCCCCTCAATACACACAAGTTTTGTGAGAAAGGCAAAGGGGTAATAATTCAAAGACCAAGACCTGAGAGGCATTTTAATCTTTTATAATACATTCACCACATTTGCTATGCAAGAGCCTCTGGCATTTATCAGCTCACTGCTTTCTTTACTGAAGTACATTCACACGCACATACACACAGCATAAAAACTCTCAGTCTACCTTCTCAGCCAGAGCCCTGTATGGCTTGAGGAGAGGGTGAACCTTGGTGTTCTCACATAGCTGCTCCCCATGAACCCAGCCACTGGCAAACTGACAGAGACAACACACAGATTCATCTAAAAATCACACATTAGAAAATATGCAGACATCAACATATAAGCTCAACTACAACGCAGAGATGTTTTCAAACTGTCAAACAGGAAAGTTATCTTAGAAATGTATTACTAAGTGGATCAATCCTGAGCAGGATATCATTCATCAACTGTAAGTGCAAACTTTAACATGACACTCAGATCTGAAGAATAATTACTGTGATATTACCTTGTCTAGTGACCACTTGTCGTGAGTATGTTCTGCATATTTGTTCACTACAAACTCCAGTCCCTCTGGCATTGACACACTAGTGCAAGAAAAGAAATTATACATTATGTAGTTCTATCACACAATAACACATTAAGATACAAATAATAATGGGAAGCTTTATTAATGGCATGAAAATAAATGTTCATATTCACACATCTTTGTCTCAAAGTTAATTCTGTCTACCAAATTAAAGCTTACAGCACACTTCTCCTGGAATAGAGCAGGTCATCTTCAAGACATCCAGAATCAAATTGTATTATTTTTCATCCACAATCAATAAAGATCCGTGGTCAGTGTCTTACTTGGAGGTGTCTACAGGCTGGGGGTCAAAATGTCTGTCTGTGTCCTTGGAGGTTTTTAACTCTGTCTGGGAAGCACAGCCGGGGTCAATGTGGTCAGGAGGCAGGGCCTTGGCCACTGCAGCCAGGCACTGGACACACAGTCTAAATAACTGAGGCTCATAGGGCTGTAGCGATGGAGAAGGAAGGGAAGTGGGAGGAAGGGAACAAGAAAAAGAGACAACATGGGACACAGTAAGACAGAGTCAAAACAACAAAGTTTGGAATTATTGAAGAGATTTCAACACTAAATTGATCCTCCTAAACCAGTCTGTCCCTCCTGCCCCATTATCTGTGAAACTTGGAGAAATAAACAAAAAGATTGCCATCACCCTCCACATTTTTAAAAGAATACAATGATTGTAAGAAAGAATGGTGCCATCATGAATGTACACATTACTTTGCTAACCATGTGTATTTTTCTTAGGCATAATTGGTGCAATTTGGACAGAATGCTCTTTCCCACTGAAATTTCAAAATTGCTGTTATTATGTTTATATGCAAACGGAAAATTAAGTTATTAGTGGAAATCGGGTTAGAGCAGGAACATGAATGATACATTTACATGCACTAAAAAAAAACTTCTCCAATTGCAACACTGAGGCTCTGCAGTTGTATATTATTGGTTAAGCCTGGTTTCGGGTGCTTTGTAACAGCAATACAAATGCAATTTGTGTCCTGTTCATGTGTCTGAATTTTACAAATGGACCACTGTTACATAGCCAGTTGTTCTTACTATACAATTTTTCCTCTATTGCCGTCAATATACACTATACTTTTGATTTAAATCATTAAAATATATTCCCTTTTATGGCAATCTATGATAAACATGGTAGTATAAATAGGGCAGTTGAAACACTGTATACCTAATCTACAGTATACATACAGTATGTTATACTAAGTAATATGTTCTCTGAAGCAATGCTGACTGTGGGCTCGGCCTCTGCAGCCGTTTGATGTGGGACTGGAATGACCTCATGAAACTAGTTCTTTGATGTTTTCCTGTTCTGAATCAGTCAGGTAAAAGTCTGTCAGAAATATTAATGGTGCACGCTTACAGTGAACTCCAAAAAGATTCAGTTATTGATTATGTTTGTTTGAGGATGGGAGGTTTCATACCAGGATATAAAAAAATAACTCTTAATCTCAAGTGTGTTACATCTTCCACACTAAGGAAAACTTGAGTTGCTGTTACTCCTGAAATATATTTTGAGGAGGATGAAAAAAGGAAGCAATGAATCAATGATGGGATTGGATGGCTATCAAATTGTCAAAATATGAAACATTTATTCACTTTCTGCAACTTTTTTGGTGCTCTAGGAAAATATTATACTGATTTTAAATCATTTGAATGTAATGACGACATTGATGCAGATGTTCAATATGTTTTACCTTCTTTGCCAAGGCCTTAAACACCCCCCAGAACAACTTTCGAGACAATTGGAGCTCCTCATCAGAAGCAAAGCCCTGGTCACCCTGCCCTCCAGTTAGCGAGTAGTACTTCCACCTCTGCTCGTAATGACTGGTTAAGAGCTGGTATACAAAAGTAGTGATCGAAGTCAGTAAATAAAGTTAAAAAGATCCATTTTATTGATATATTTTCACATAAAATGTAAAACTGCAATTTCTGTAGCTACCTTTAGAGGCATCTTGCTGTGCTCTGTGAGATTGGGAACATCGAAGACGAGGCGTCGAAGAAGAGGCTGCATCATAGATGGTTGGAGTTTACTGAGGACACCAATGAGTGCAGCATTAGTCACACGGGCCGATAAGACACCGCATCCATCAACATACACATACACACATAATGAATCATGTAGTGACTGATTATCATGTCTCAAAAGGATGACACACATAATTAAGAAGATACCATGGGCAAGATGTTCATTGACTTGTTAACATTTCGATTGAATTTGGTCAGTTATATCTAAATTGGGCAAAAACAGTGATTCATTCAATTCATCGTGGACAAAATGGACCAAAGTGACAATGAGGACAATGAAAGCTAATGGTGCAATAATTAATAAATCAATAACAGCAGACCACACAGGATGCAGCTACTAAAAGTAGTAGTAAATGACATTGTGGGTGTAAGTGATGTGCTATTGTGTGTAGCTTTGTATTTTGTATAATGTGTCCTGTGTGTTTTTTGCTTTGTACTGTTTGTTATTGTGCTGTTATATGTTTTAATTGTAAGGGACTGCAGATGAAAATTAGTTTAAGCTAACTCTGGTGCAATACATCAAATGTTAACATTTATGTTTAAAACTGTACATAGTCCCAATGAATACAACGACAAAAAATAATATTGCACCCTAACATATATAATCTCTTTTTCAGCAGCTTGCTGAAAAATCAATACCTTATCTGAAGACAGCAACAATTCTTTGGAGTAACAGCCTAGTGGAGACACAGACCTAATTCTGTAGGTTGTTCTACCATATCAACAAAAACCCCACCTGCACACAGCCAACAAACAATCTTCAATAGTGTCTCTCTGAGCCTTGGTCAAGCTTAGAGCCCTGGAGAGGCAGTAGATTGCCTGGATGAGAGAATCCAGCAGCGAGGCATGATCCTCTAAACCAGAGAAGAGAGCTGAACATTTGGTGAGCAGGGGAAGCACAGCTGAACACAAGTATCTGTTGAGGGCCAAGGCCATGTCAGTGGATCCTAAGTCAGCCTGTGATGAGAAGGGAAGTTATAGTTACACAGAGCCCAGTTAACTAAGTTGGACTGAGAAGACAAGATGGAGTAAGCTGCCAGCAAGATGAGACGGACCATGATCAACATTTTCTATCTATCTATCTATCTATCTAGCTACAGTATCTATCTATCTATCATAACAAAGTCAATTTTAAACAAATAAAAAACTGAAAAACCTGGTTTCATTAGGAAGTATGCATACTCTTAAGTTACATGGAAAACATAACACAAGTCTTTTGTCTTCAACAAACAATTTTTCAACAATCACTGTAACGTTATGATAAGGTCAAGTCAATTCTAGGGACAGGGTGGGTGGAAGCGGATATTCGTCATTGTTGACGGAGTACAGCTTGGATCGATACTACAGTAAGTCATAGGTCACTCCTACAATGTTGCACTGAATTTTCCAGCAGGTGACCACGGGCAACAAGATAACATTTTCTCTCCTTACAGTGTCAAGTGAGACGGCTGCCTGAAGGTCGGGTAGAAAGCCAACTTCTAGTAGGTGGAGAAGAAAACTCTGGTTCTCGATACCATAAACCCGGTACAGGAAGAGAACCATAGCTGCCTTGTGGTCTGGGCAGAACACTGTAGATAGGTCAGGCTCAACCACCGAACCATCTTGACAAACACATGAAAAGATAAGATGTTACAACTAAAAGTCATATTGAAATACTGTGCATTGAATATTTATATGTTGTGGATCCCTCTCTGTGCGATTGACAACCCCTTTAAGGGTAGAATCTTCTTGTTTGTTTTGCTGGTTGTTCTTGGAAGCTGGGAAGAAGGGAGTCTTGTTTTCATGGTTTCAAGGTTTCCTCAGGTTATCTGCGTTGTTCAGTTACTAAACTTGTTTACACAAAATGTTCTGGATATAAATAATACAAAATAACTGGAAATACATCTTACACTAATGCAGTATGAATGTCTTGTGCGGTTAAAACCCTCCAATATTTAAGGGAAACTCACTGGAGCTAGAAAATAACATTTGGGTTTGTCCTCATTTGACATTAAAAAAGCAATTGGGACTGCGCAAAAATTAAAATTAGTCTGCAGGAGAGCAATAGCTTTTACAAAGCATTTTGTATATTATGCCATGGGTTGTTGACATAGACGGAGACTAAAATAGGATCTAGCAATGAACCTTGGGCCAAATTCTTGGAAACAGTATCAAGCTGCATGCAGCTACACATGACAGCTATCTACAGTAACTCCGACTCAACCGTTTTCACCATCATCAACAGGAACAAGAACACTGTGGCTAAACAAAATCACAGACTGGGCCTCTAATATCCAAAGAGTAATGTGATCTTAATAAATATGAATTAAATAGGCAGCCAGTTCGAATGAAGGATATGAGACTGCAGGCTGATTTAACCTTTTGACACTGAAGGGATTTGAAATGAGATGCTAATGACTCCCTCAAGATCCTGAATAGGGATGAGCGACCTCAAAATGGCCCGGATGCGGATGGCTTCTCCTTTGCCTCCTTGAATCAACTGCAACAATTCAGAGAAAAATATTGGTCAGTGATATACAACTTCATACATAATCAAACATAATGACACAGTAATATAATTGTTAGGATGTACACTGATTTAAACTTTCCGAATGTAGGGATGTAGCCCATTTTTGCATAATCCAAGTCTAATTTGTGTCAAAGAAACAGAGAAAGAGAGTTGTTTTTTTTATTTTCTAAAACTGTGTATTAACTTTGGCTGATATGTTTTCTGAAAGTGCTGTACTTCTCTTAATTTGCCTTTTAAAATGTTTTTTATGATATTGTAGTTTAATTTTATTTGCATTTTCATTATCCTTTAAATGTTTATTTAATTTTTAGGCCTTTTGTAAAGCACTTTGAACTGCCTTTGTGTTTTAAAGATGCAATACAAAAACACTGGGCCTCATAGAAGATTTGTTCTTAAGATGCACGTACGAGTGACTTAAGAACATTCTTGGCATCTATCAATTTTCTCTTAGGGACAAATGAAATTGTGCTCCAGACCTATCGTACGTGTCATGAATAGATCATCTCAGCCTTTCTTCACTGGGGAGAAACACTTGTTTGACTTACAATTACAATGCCCTAATTAATGCTCTGAATTAATTTGGAGTTTAAATATGATACTAAAATGAACAAAAATTAAATATAATTAAAAAACTTACCATTGTTTCATCATCATGGCTACCAATTTACTGAAAGATTTTTTAGATTTTATTTTGTATTGCTATAATTAGGTCTGAGAATTTCTACATTTCAGTAGTTTTTGGAAACTTCTCTCACTCCGACAGCTGCCTCTGTGTCTCTGTCCAGTATCATCTTCTGTTATAGCCATTTAACATCACCTGCAGACTATAATATTCTCTCCTCTAATATCTCTGACTGTCACATCCCTTGACCGCCTCCCTTCATGGCGCGCTTTGCTTTTCAAGGACGTGTTTTAGCATCTAACTTCATGTCAAAGCATTCCCTCTTTATTTCCATCAAAGTAGCCTACAGCTCTGCTCTGATGACACATCGTTGGCAGCTGTATTCATATTTTCTAATTGTTTCGTATTCTCGACCACTGACACTCCTAAAATTTGTTATGTTTATGTCTACCGATTTCTGGAAGAAGGGTTTGAAGTGTTTTTACTCTTTGGGAACTTTTTTGTGAATGAAACTTGATCACAAATGGAGTGTAACATGGAGCCCTTTTAGGGGCATGGATTATTCTTATGACCACATCTCACGAACACACACTTGCTCATGACCAGCTGGCATTCATCAGGCTGACACAAGCAATGTACAACAAATTCAGACAGTTTAGAGAGTTTGTTTTATCTGACTCAGAACACTCATACAAGCAAACCTCACAGAAAAAACTATGAAAATGTTCTTTCAAGAGGCCCATTGTCTTATCTGATCTTTCCAACTCAGTGCCACTGCAATAGGCAAAAAAAAAAAAAGGCAAATGCCCTTAGACCCTTATGCTGCCAGTCCAGCACACACTCCCAATCCCCAGTCTAGGCTAGTCTGAGGTTGTGCATACTGATACATGTAGGCACTGCGGAGCAACTTTTGACAAGATTCAGCCAATTACTCTTTCAATATCTGGTAAATAGCATCGAAGAGGGCAGAATTTTGATGGACATCTTTTTTACTTATTCTGAGTCCTTCTATAAAAAGATGTAGCAGACTTTCTCCATTAGGCTTTATTGTTGGAGACATCAGTGGCTATTGATGTGGAAGGCATACTGAAGGCTAGGAAAACACTCACATGCATCTCTGGAGCACAGCGCCCCAACAAGTCGATAAGGGCTGAGTAGAAGGTCATGATGGCGTGTCCCATGTGAATGAGGTCATCATCATTTTCCTGGACAAGATCTCTGTTGCACAAAACAATCATAATAATTAAAAGCTTGTCATGAAATGAGATAAATCATAAAGGATTTTGAGTAGGATTAAATGATTGCTTAATAAAAACAGCCTATTACCCAGACAGGAAATGATTTTGATAAAACATAAAAAAATACTCTTGAACAGGCATCTATAGCAATACAATGTTTTTTTACAGGTAGGGGGCTTCTCTGTCTGTATTTAAAATAAACACTTGAAAAGGAGTTAATAAATGCTGTGCACAGACATTGTTTTATTTATTGTTTATTGTTTTATTTATATTATTATTTTTCCACATGGCAAGTTTAATCATTATGAGCTTTGATCTCATTTGCTAGTGAATTTTCAATACACAACCTGTGAGAATGAGATATAGCAAAAACGGAGGAGATATTGAAAATCATACATTTTTGAGTCTACAGCACCAATTTAACATATGTTATGCACTGACCATTGAATTATTCGCAATCTTGCAATCTACAGTCTGACCTGCCACAGTGCAAAAAATAGTACAGATTCCATTAGACCACTTTTCATGCATAGGCTTTTGCAATGTGATGCCACTATGACCTTGTCATGTAAGAGATGTGTGGAGAGAGAAGGGCAAATACAATTTCAAACCAATTTAAAACTGCAGAATCAAAGTCATTTTCTATGCAGCAGCATCAAATTGGTGAAATGAATCAATTTCTAAGACATTATACTATGTGTCAGCTGCAAATACATGCACATGCACAAAATCTCCTTCAAGTACTCAACATATAATCAATTCTGACTGACAGTGTTCTGTTGGACTGGTAGGTGGTGCATGGTCCGTCCATAGAAGTGTCTTCTGAAATCCTGATGGCCTCCTCCATGGCTGCTAGGAGACCATTTCCCCCATCACCTCGTAGAGCAGGACCAAAACACTCAGGCCGACGAATCAGCAACCTGAGCACCACATAAGCATTCTCCTCTACACTCTCGCCTGTGGTTAAGGAATGCACAAAAGAATAAGACAAGCCATCGGTGGAGGGGCTGACATTGTGGACCGTGTGTGGGAGAGCACTGGACAGTCACATTTTTGTTTTAAAATCCATTTTATCCCAAATCTACTAACAGATTAAACATATAATGGTAGCATTTCCCATTAAATGCATAGGTCAGGAAATTAATAAGCTGAAAACCAGACCAAGGGAACCAAGAGAATAATATCAGTTTAACATATGTACAGCTCATAGGCTCTATATAAAAAGAGGTCAAGCTGAAAGCACTAAGAAGCATGTTATACGGAAAGCCAATGCCATTTGGCTAAAATGTCAACACCCTCAAGGACAATTTGAAATGATGCCTTCTGGGCATTGCTTCAAAGTAAGGAAATCAATAGTAGAAAAACCACAGAGTTAATTACCTCTATTGCAAATAGCTCAGTAAATTAGGAGCATGAAATGATGCACCCTCCTCTGCCTTCTTAACTTATTTTTCGGTTCATGTAACAGGGACAAAGCACATTAATAAACATTGCTGTAAATGTGAGTTAGTCAAGAGGTGATTTTTGATCTGTAGTCCCTGGACAGATCACCCTAAAAAGAACATAACGATATAAGATTTAAAGGACCAGTGTGTAAGATTGAGGGGGATCTATTGGCAGAAATGGAATACAATATCCATAAGAATGTTTTAATTAGTATATAATCACCTGAAACTAAGAATTGTTGTGTTTTTGTTACCTTAGTATGAACCCTTTATATCTACATAGGGAGCAGGTCCTCTTACACAGAGCCTGCCATGTGTCACCGACATGTTTCTACAGCAGCTCAAAACACACAAACCAAACACTGACTCTAGGGAGCACCTTTCGCATTTTTCACTTGTTTTTCATGGCCACCGTAGGATCTCCTACACACTTGAAAGGGGAGGCTGAGAGGAGACGTATTAAGTTGGTGGCAATCTGCAACGTCACTGCTAGATGCCACTAAATCCTACACACTGGTCCTTTAAGAATACAAAGTTATTGAGATCTTTTACTCTTTGAGTAAGTTGCCCTGTAGCAAATATTTAAGGAGTCCCAGAAGTGGTAAATGCCCTGAATAGGTTATAAGTAAAAAGTGTAGCTAAACACATACATAAATAAATAAAAGTGAGTTAAATAACTGATTATTAAAAATTAAAGGCCACACATTTTTAGTTTAAGTGGGGAGCCATCAGTCAAATAAAATCAAGGACAATCAAGGACAGTAAAGTTTACATATTAGAGTCAAACAGACTGAAATCATCAAATTAACATGCATTTCTATGGCATGCTAAACAACTGGCATTTGTATACCAGTGTTTTGATCTTTTGTAATTTAAGCTATCACAGGATGTCTTCTAATGAGATAACTTTAATGGGTAGAACCACAGTCTATGGGTAGAACTAACAGGTTACCATTGCAGAAGACAGCAAAACGTAGAAAATCCAGATATCGTTCGCCCTCCACAGGGTTCCACCCAATATCAGGATAGCCTTTTGCCACTAGCATCAGGCAGCTCTGGAGACCACAGCCAGCAAGGTACTGCACCACCTGCATAGTAGATAAGCTTATCAGAGACTGGGTTATTGCAGCAACAAATAAAGAGTACAGCAAAGAGAAAGCATTTTTTCCTCAGGTTGAACCTGCATTGTCTTAACATTATGCCTTTCTTAGAACCTGAACCAACAATATAATTACTGTTTTGTCCTATTTGGACTTCAGGCAACTAGTTGTAGTTATGTAAGTGGTGACACTTATTATGCAGTGTGATGCTCAATATATTGTTGGCGTTATCACACACTACAGCTACTGCATGTGATGCTGGATGTTACCTGCGTCTTGATACTGTCAATATATTGATCACACAAAGAAAGCTATTCAAATGCACAAACTGCTTTCTCCAAAATCTATAGTCAATTACATACATTTGTAGCAGAGGGGCGGAGTACACAGAGAGTAAAGACAAAATTTAGATTTCATAGACCATATAGTTAACACATATATACACAAAACTAAGACACTAACCCCTGGGCCACACTGGATGCGTGAGCAGCGCATGTGCGTCGCGGAACCTCTTGCTTTTCATTTCAGCGCCCATGTTAACAGGTTAGAGCGGCCACAGTGCCCAGGTTAGGGTTGAGATGCGTGTGTCACGCACGTCTCACGCGAGGCTGCTGCGTCGCTTCATCTAGAGATTCGAGGTCTCGCCTATTTTCTCCGCGTGACGCGCACAGTTCTCAGCAGAAATAGACAGGGAAAACGAGAAAGATCAGGCTATCAGTGGCAGTAGCGCCACTGCAGACACGCTTCCAGTGTGGACGCTGCAAGCGTGAGAGACAGTTCAGCGACACACACGCACACGTGCTGCTCACGCATCCAGTGTGTCCCAGGCGTAAAGACATAAAAAATGAGATGAGTAGAATGAGAGTAACACTGAAAAATTACATGCAGTGGCAGAGCATATTAATTACAGAGCAGAGCACTTATCAAAGTCTAAATTACATCATGGAGACTATTAACAGCAGAGCTGTAGAGGAATGCACTCAATATTAACTCACCTTCTCTAGGTCGGGTTCCCTCAGCGCTAGGGCGAGTTCGTTATTATCCATAACAGAGGCTGCTGCCACATCTAGAGGAGTGGCCCCACGCATGGACGGTGAAGCTGTGGGACGAAGGCATAAAACAGGACACCAACTCATAAACTATATAATGTCAGGTTGTTGAAGTTTCTTATCATGGGGACAGGATCCTAACACCTCCACAAGGTTATCTGCAGACCTAAAATTAAATTTCACAGCAAGAACAGGTCAAACAAGAACTTTTTTTTCCTTCATTTCCTTACGGGCGAGATAATTTCCTAGCAAAGGGTAAAATTGACACAATAACAGGCATATCTGTGTAATTCAATACAACAATCAGGCGTTAAATTTATAAAACTTTCAGTGTTACATGTTTGAAACGTAATTTAATCCTTGCAACAGCACTACAAACTATGGCCTCAAAAACTACCACAGATTTGATTCAACACTTCTCCCAAAAAAAAAAGTTATAGAATTATAAGTTATAATTTAGTTATAATTTGAAAAATCTGTGTAATGAAGGGCTGTCCTATTGTGATGCAATAAAGTATATCTATAGGAGTTTCTGTTAATTGGTAAACCACTTAGACATTAAAGTAGAGAAGTTAAAGCATGAGATTTACTATACCTAGTCCAACACTGCTGTTTTCCAAAAGGTAGCTGAGGTGGTCAAACAGGGCTCCCTGATTGTGTCGGCTGATGCGGCAAAAATAACACAGGAATCGACAGCAACTGGCCACCATCTTCGGAAAGCAAATTTCCTAAATAGTTAATGGATGCATACAAAGAAAAACTAAATGTCAGGAGGTGATGCAAATCTGTTATAAAATAAAGTAAGTGTACTGTGGGAGTATTTCCAAATTAATGGTGCATATCAGTAAGAACATATCATTTTACCTTTGGCTATTTTTTTTATCTTTACCTTTGACATGTGGCTTATGAATTATCAGCATAGTTCAAGTGACTAATTAATGGATTCACTTGATTAACAGCTAATGACCTGCTTTCTTGGTTAGAAAAATAAAATAAAATTATCAATATAAAGTTTTATTAATCTCACCTTTGATTCCCCTTCCCCAAGAACATTAACCATCACCTCCATCACTGTCTCATGCATCCCCAATGCCCTCATCAGGTTGGGGTGCTGGTAGAAAATTTTATTGTTCATAATGTCTCTGTGTAGAAGCAGTAAATCAAAAAAAAAACAGAAATGTAAGAATACTTTCCACACCACAGAGACATTATGATAAGCTCACAATAATCAAGATGTGTCAAAACAAAAAAGAAACCCCCATGTTGCATTGCAAATTACCCTAGTCTTCTGATCATCCGCCTTTCCTCTTCTTTCCCCATGCGGACACTGAGGAGGGAGCGTATGTGGCCAAGGGAGAACAAGAGAGCCATGGTGTCTTCCACCGAAGCTTGGCTGATTGTATAGGCTCTGGAGAGGGGGGCGGCCATTTGGCCACCAAGGCCTTGATACTGGCGGTGCAGCAATGAGAAGATAGCTCTAACCAGTTCAGGATCCTCCATCTCAGTCTCTTGAGCCCAGCGCACCATCGTCTGGGAGATCAACTTTTTGAGGGACTCTGAAAAAATGTACCAGGAGGTGAAAAGTGGTGGAAGGGAAACGTACTGCCTTTGTACTTAAAAAATCTGGGTCAGTACATATATTAAATAGACTTTTTTCGAATAACAACCAAGCTATGTTTCTTCATAATATTGATCTTGAACCAAAACTTGGTTGCATCTGATCCTATGTACAGCTAAATTAGTAGGCCTGCAATAGCGATGGAATGCAAGTTTTCAAAAGCACTGTATCCAAAATATACAAAGAAAGGATTTTGCATCATACTGTAGATGCACTTACTGGGACACTGTGGTTTACACTCCTCCACTTCTATGGGTGTCACCTTCAGTCCAAGAACTCTTGCCACAAGACTGAGAAGTCGATCTTTTACAGACTTCTCAGCATCCTCTTCATCCTCTGAGTCACTGTCCAATTCGATGCCTGCACAATAACAGCAAAATAAGATGAGATGTCCTCAGTGGTAATCATGGTAAGTGCCTTCTCAGAGCTTTTTCATTGTTCCTTGGCTCAGATAGGATTAATAATGAATCAGACAAAGATAAATAGTGTTCCAACCACAGTGTGTGTTGAGGAGGTGATGGAAGTCTTGCAGGGGCTGTTGAATTTCTACTGGACATGGACAGCTCTCCTGCTCCGTATCCTCTCTGAAGCTCAGTAGCATGTTGATCTAAAGATGGGTAATTTATGATAGTATAGACAATATTTTGAGAAATTAAAATTCAAAAAATAAAAATCATGCAAAACACATAATTGCTAGAGTACACAGCTCCTAGAACACAGTAGAAAGCACACACCACAACCACAACAGTATTATATTGTTACACGTTAATCCTCTTAAATAGCATTCATAATTTAATTCCAGCCATTCAACCTGTTCCTGTGGAGGTGACCGGAACTCCTTGGTCTTGCGGGCAGTGAGGGCGGCAGACATGTTGAGTGCCTGCATGACCTGATTGTAGCGAAAGCGTTGGTTCTCCTGCAGCTGACCCACAAAGTTGTCAGAGAAGGCAACCACAGCTTCTACCCTGTGACGCACCTGGCAATCACACAGGTAGGACAGCAGATGGCAGAGCTAGAGGGAGAAATATATTAATATTAAGTCTTCAATTATGACTTATTTTATCACTGCTTATAGAAATATAGAAACTCTGCATCTGGAACTAATCCAAAATTATACCACATGGAAGAAAAAAGAGAAAGAAACAGGTCAAAGAAATCTGCTTATTTGTTCACCTCAAGTTTGACAGCTTCTGGGAGCTTCATTTGAAGAAGTCCTTGTTGAGGAATGTCATCTTCCTTTTTGCTGCCCCTTTGCCCTTCTATTTCATCATCACTAGCATCTTCTTCCTCCTCTTCCTCCTCCTCCTCAGGGGTTTCAGCATCCGTGGAGAAGACTCCAGGTTCTATCAGTTTCAGAACTTTACCCAGTTCCTCATCCCCCAGTGCCCCCATTACCAGTAGGGTATAGAACAATCTAATTAGGGGAACCAGCAGAAGCTCTGTGCTGCCTCCTACAGGATCCCTCACACCCTGGCTCACGGCCCATACACCTGCAGTCAGCATCTCCACTGTCAGGCTCCTCAGTATGTCCAGAGGGATTTCTGGGCTGTCTGTACAGACTATTTCAACTGCAACATTGCCTTCCATCCCATCACTCCTGACAAAACAAGGGCAGGAGAAACGCATCGGTGGTTTAAGGGATGTGCTAAGACTACTGCTGGAAAAGCCCTCTGGAGGTTGACCATTCCTCCCATTACCACCATTTGCAGGACTGGGATAAAGGGTGATATCTCTGGTTTGGTCTGTCATAGGCACAATGTATTCATGGGTCATCGTGAGACACGCAGTGGAGTGGCTGCTGAGGTGAACCTAAAGTCCAAGAACAAGAATATTAATTTATTTATTCTCCAAAGACCAAAGGCAATGAATGTAACCTAAAGAAAAACATGAACTCCAACAAGCAATCACCTGAATAAGCAACTGGTAATATGCAGAGCGGAGTGGGCCAGGAAGATGGGGATTCTGAATAGCATGAAGGACCTGGGACTGATCCACATGACTGCAGATGGCATGGCAAATTCTGGTGTTGCCAAGGGCGCATAAAGAGTAGTAGAGGAGGAGGGTGTGGTGGTGAAAGATCAAGAGTTCATCAAGTTCCGACAGCTCCAAAATGTCAACACACCTATGACGTCAACACATGTCATCAAAAAGTAAGGAGTTGGTTAATGTCAGAGTTGTTGCTTGTTCAAGACCAAATTAAAGCTCTAGTTGATAACCTGTCACAACAAAATTGAATAAAGGTCAGACTTCACAACCAAAGTCTGCTGTTACATTTTTCATGATGCTATACAAGTACAAACAATGTGTGCTGCCTGGTGTTTGCAGATCACAGTGAAACAAGAAAAATGTGGGATGACAGAAACATTATGAACAAAACTTTCATCACTGCCTGTGCACCTAAATCTGAAATCCCAATTCTAGTAATATATTTTTTTTCTGCTCTCTGACCTGTTTTCATCAGGGATCTGAAGGGTCATGACTTGAAGGGACTCCAAGCATTGGACCCTCCAGCCATGGTGCTCATCTGGCCGATCTACGGACACCTTTAATGTATCGCTTGGTACTCGTGTCCATGAAACCGGACTCAGATGCTGGACCTGAAATCTTGGGGGGCACTGAGGAGTGGCATTCCTTCTTTGGCTGCGAAGCAAACCAGCTGACAGCGGCATCACATTCTGGATCCAGAGGATGACAAATACAGGGACTTGCACCACAGAACATCAAACATTTAAAAGACTAAAACAAGTTGAAATACTGAATCAAAAAAGACAGAAAAATTAGTACTCCACAGAACAGAAACTTCCCAACACTTAACGGTTCAATAATTTGCCAAACTGCAGACTAATCCAATCTGTCTACAACAATTTGTCCAAATTTCCTGAATGAGTGGTCTTTCTCATTAGTATGTTGACAAACACAACAGACGGCAGTGAAAGCACAAGCTTCTTCTGATGTCTTTAGCAGGATTAAAAATTAAAGGTTTTGTACCTTAATGCGTCCCAGCTCAAACTGAAACATGTTGCTGGTGGTGGGCTTGACAAAAACAGCAGGAAACAGCTTTGTACTGGCTTCCACCTGATTTGTGACGAAACAGTACTACATCAGTTTAATAATGCAATGAAACATGTTACTCATTACTCACTATGATTACTTTAAATATTTATTTTCCCAAGTGTGACTCAATTAGCTTTAATGTATATTAAATCTGGATTAGCACAATTTTATTATAATTGAGAGAAAGTAAATACTGAAAAGAAGTGAGAAGAATAATTACTCATTAGGATGAACAAATCTGGATTTTTTTCCCCAGTGTTTCCTGCGTGACCTACTTGGTAGAAGGTGAACATCTCCACTCCACTGGAGGTAAAGGTGAGTAGCCCGGTGGCTGTGTCGATTAAACAGCCAATTTCCAATCCTGAACTTCTCCGACTCTGAGATAGACCCGTGGCCTCTCCGGCACACACCATGTAACAGTTACATCGCTTCACACTGTGCAAGAGGAAAGGAATATGATTATTTGGCATTTTGTTGCTAATTTGTAATGAAACTGAAAAGAAGCACCAGTAAATTTAAAGCACAAAGGAATCATTTTTCACAAGTTAAGTAATAAAGCAGATGCAATTTCATAACATAGTTTGGGATTATGGTGTAATAAAGATGGCAACATCAACGACATCTCTGACTGCAATTAGTATTTAAATTTACCCATACTAACAATTTAACTGCCTTGGTGTGCACTGACCTTTCCCGGACTTTGCCACTGTCATCTCCAAGGGTGACAGTCACAGTGTGGATATTGTCAGGGTCAAAAGTCATGTCATGCTGATGAAAATCAGAGGTCACCCAGCCCACCCACACATTGAACGGCTCCTGACCTGGAAGAACCCTCACTGAGTAGTAATACTGAAACAGAGAGGTCAGTTGGTGTCATTGTCATTTGCATTTTGCATGCAACGTTTTTACTGTGGCTGGTGATTACATCTACTACAGGGAGCTAAAGCACAACATATGAGCATAAGCCCTGCAGTACTATTTGTGTCCTATGCAGTAGAGTGGCCAAACATATTTTATCTTATCTGTCATTATTTAGAGGTATTCATAAGTAATTTAGAAATAACAATACAAAAAATATATGGTTTTCTTATTAGCATTGATCTTGTTATGAAGAGATGAACTGATGAGGAAAATGAAAGTCTTACTCTGGAGCTCTGGATAAGGTGATCATGGTTATCTTTGTCAACTACAACATCTTCTAGAAGCCGTGCAGATGAGTTGCTGCTGACAAGGTCTGGTTTAGTCCTCTTCAGCATGAACCTTACCGAACAGAAACACACATAAATGCATGTGTTTAAAATGCAAATGCATAAATTGCTATCTTTGTTTCTTTTACCAATCTTAATTTGGAGAAACTTCATTCATAACCATGCTTTTGTCATTTTAATCACCTGACAGACAGGGAGGAACATAAAAAACATAATGTTTCTAAATGAATGGTAAATTATTATCCTTACTAAAGTAACTGCCCACTCTTCCATATTCCAAATAACTGCATTTCATAACATATTTTTCCTATTTTGCAACAACCTACCGTTGTTTCAATCTTGATGTTTTGTCATGGTTGTGATCCTTATGGTTGAGCTCATCTCTTGAGCCAGCAAAGCTGCGAGCTGACTTCATCAGCACTTCAAAGTCAGAGTCCAACTCCTCCTGCTCTTTCCTTCCTAGAAGGACAACGGGAATTAATTACAGCAGGGCCCTGGGGAGCTTAAACAGAACAACTCATCAAGGTCATAATGGTAAAATATCAGTAATCTGGATAGTGGATAATCTGGATAACTGCACAGAACAGCTGCCCAGATCTCACACACTAATTATTTCACTCAATTTTCATCTAGTAATGGCTCTGTATTTTTAAAATGCTGCATCAGGGGTAATTTCATTTTCTGTCTAAGCTTGGCAAACCACACAAATCCTTATTGTGGTCCTTTGTTAAATTTTCTTGAGTCCACTCTGTGGCTAACCTGAACATACAGTATTTCTTTGGATTGAAATGATATAACATCATCTGAACCTGGAGAGAAAGAGTTGGCGGCCACTGGAGGCACGCTCCTCGCAGGGCTGGTAAGGATGGCAGCACATTCAATGGACATGCTGAGACGGTAAAAGTCCATTTCACTGCCTCCACTGTGGTGTGCAAACAACCGCTGAGAGATCCTCAGGCTGGATAAAGAATCAGTTGAACTACCGACTCTAGTGACCTTGAAAAAGATTTGAACCAGACATCAAGGATCAGTGTCAATTAACCAGTGCTAAAAAACCCTGTGTCCCACAGAGCCTGTACCTACAGTATTTGCACCATACTACATGCTTGAAAAGACATATTAACCAAGCAACTATGCACAACAAAGCCTATAAACTGCATGAACTAACCTGTAAGTTGTGATTATCAGGCAGTATGGAGGTAAACTGAGGCTGTTTCCAACTCATCCATAGGGCTGGATCTCTGGTCATGTTGACAGCAAAAGGCTCATAGCCCTCCTGCAGGCCACACACTGTGAAGTACTGCAAAGAGCCCACTTCACGGCCCAAGTTCAACCTCCCCACCTGGTTCACCCCAACACTGACCACAGGCAACATGCCTGCAAAATGTAGGAAGATGGAAAAAAAGAGAAGATAAAGAACAAAATCAGACTTGTCTTGAACTTTTTCAAGAATGGAATTGTACTGCCAAATTAAAATCAGTGTCTTGATTTATTATGTTTCAGTTTAATAGACAAGTAAGTCTTTGCAATGCACTGAATAAAGTCAAAAACTCTTCCAGACCGTCTCCGACATCAAAGTCCTTGGCAGCCAACTCTGATCCTCTGTCATTAAACAGCACTTCCCCATTGAGCGTGACCATCATGGTGCATTCAGTTATGTCCACCAAGCAACCAACCACATCGCCTTTCTGCCACGGACGTCCCAGGGGCTCACCGCCCTGATGGTACCACTGAGCCTGAAAGCAACAGGAAGAGACAGAAATCGAGCCTTTTCTCACATGAAAAGATTAGGGTTAAATAGCTGCAAGTATAATTATGATTTTTCGTGTAATAATCTGAAATAGTTTGGAAAAAGCCCAGCAAAAATTGGCACTGTTTGATCTCACCCATTGATTAATCAGGGTTACACATCTTAATTACAGCTTCGCTCTAATTGTGACAGCTGTGTTGTTGGTCAAGTACTGGCTTGAATTCAGATGATACTGCCTGAACGTGCAACTTGCATACGCAATGTGCTGCAGTAAGCTACAGTATTTCTTTGGATATTTTGCTGTTTAATTTCAATTCTTCTCATTTGACGGTTATTTCAAAGAGGAGCACAAGGCTGGCTCTCTGCCTCATCGTCTGCTCTCCAAAACATCCTCTGGCACCAATAATGATCACACAGCTAGAGTACACCAGTTTGTAAACAGATTTTAACTTTTTATTAGATCCAGATATTGTAATTCTGTATACTGTGAGAGTAAATCAAGAAAAGTCTAAGAACTGTGGGGAAACAGAGCCCTATTTTTTCAGTATACTTGAGGAATGTTCAAGTAAGAAAAAAAATCCACACTGGGGCTTTAAAACTGTGATTTAAGCTCAAAATTGATATATTGGCCATATTAAGAACTGTAAAATTTTAATATCTCACCTCAAATCCATCAAAGACATATGCCTGGTCATCTGAGCCGAGTTCTTTATCTGGGGTACACCCTGGCCGGGCCCAGCCAACTCTCATATTCCCCGCTGTCACTATTTCAAATTCAAAGTACCACTTCCCCCGGGTCACAGCATATGATTTATCTGGTCTGAACACTCTGCACTTCTCAGCAGAGAAGAGACATGGGTTTGATAACGTGCCTGCAAAGCCAAGAAACAAAGAAAATGTTATCCACTAAAATAAAAACTTAATTCTCATTAAATAAAGTGTAGCTTTGCAATGTTATGTTGTAAATCTTTACTGTATTTTAAATGTTGTTAAATAGAGAAACTAATACACTGAATTTTATTTTTACTCGGAAACAGCAGTGTAACTTAATTCTACTTACATTCATTAGCTTAGGCTGGTTGCTACAATAATTAACAGTTAATGAACTGTGCTGAAACTCATAAGAGTAATAACGTACTCTGTTCCTGGTTAAGGAGCTCCAGGCTGTAACCGTAGGCAAGCAGGGTGCTCACAGTATCTCTGACACCCTCCCTGCCCACTCGCCTACTCTTTTCATCAAGAAGGCTGTAAGGCACAAGGTACGGGCTCCTCTTGGCTTTCACATCCTAAAAATATAGAAGCAAAAAGAGAAAAAATGGGAAACAGTATCAATGTTTGAGTCACCAGAGCATGTTGTTGTTGTGTGTGTATCCATGTTGTGACTGAGAGACAATATACAGGGATTTTTTTTACTTCCACCTCAGCAGTGCCTGACCAATGTAGTAACACATCACAGAACATAAACCTGTTGGGCTCCATAGGTCCATCCCTGCTTGATACGCTCTCTGGCCCATACATTGTGACCATCCTCTGCCAACAAAGTAATCACTTCCTCATGGGATGGGCTCAGAAAAACCTGGCTTAAGTCTACTGGGGCAGGCCTGTAACCACTAGGCTGCTCATACCTGAGAAGGGAATAAAAATTAGACTTGAGTGTGTCAGGATCACAACGGACATTCAAAAATTATTGTAAAATTAAGGGTTATGATGTAGTTGTGCTTTTACAGTATTTATGGATATGAGATAGCCATCAGACATATTGCTGCTGTAGACAAACTCTAAAATTAGACATGTGGGGCTACAGCAACAATGTCCCATGCTGAAAAATTGATCCCCCCAATTTTTTTTTCTATTCACAAGGACATCAAACAAAATGCAATCAAAGATAATCTTGAACATGTGATTAATACATACTTGGTGGAAAGTCTTGTGTATCTGACTCTCTCCTCTCTGTGGTCATCACTCAAAGCAATGTGGACACCAAGGGCAAGGAGTGTCCTCCAATGACAAAAATAAACAAACAGAAAAATTCACTATGATTAGAATAAATGCCCTGACAGTTACTACAGATTTCAACTTATTTTTTTCATGTAAATTTGAATGGAGAGGACTGTTGACATGCATCTGTGCGTCATAATGTTTTTATTCCAAAATTGAAATCATATCAATAAATCTCACAAAAAAAACATTAAAATAATGAAGCAAAAATATGATTTTTTTTGTCTATTGTATGATACAGGTGATAGAGCTCACCTGAGGGTGTCCTGAGCAATCTGACGATTGTGGTTCCTGTCCTGCTCTGGCAGCTTGGAGAACTCCACCAGACAAGCATCATGCTTTATCCCCTCATCTCTCACCTGTTTGACAAAAACTAATATATTTCTCACTGCAAGCAAAACTGAAGCAAGCTGGGCCAGTAAAGGTACCAATGGTAGTAATTTCTTACATACTTCAGTATGTGAAAAGGTGTTAAAACTATTATCTGTCATTTAATTTATGCAATGTAATTAAATCATGTTTTGATGTTGTTGTTTCTCTTTTCTTACAGATCCATATGTCCATCCAAGATCAATCTTGTCCATTGCCCAGAGTTCATGGATATTCTCAGCCATTTTTTCTTGGATATCCTTAATTTGCGGGGGCAATACCACCTATGACAGTAATACATATTTTGAGCACAAAGGAAAAACTTCAAATTAGATATAAACATAACTGAATATCTACAAGAAATCTGGACTCTCTAAAAATAACAGAATAAGTACGAAACATAAATGCCTGTGCTGATTTTTACCTTGTTGATGTCTACTGGCGTTGGAGTGAAGGTAACTGGAGTGACGGGTACTAAAGGGCCAATGAGCTCTTGTTTCCCATCTCTATGATCCATGATGTATCTATGACATGGCTCTACCTTCAGCTTGACTCTAGGAAGCAGAGCCTCAGAGCAGGGAGCAAAACCTGGCGGGGGCAGGAACCGAAACTCTCCATGCGTTCCCCCAAGCAGAAAACGAACCCTTGTTTCCAGAAACAGGACAAGAAAAGCATTTACTGTAATGTAGTGTGGCTTTAATAGAGACAGAAACAAAATGTTCAGGGATGATGTTTCAGTACACTTGAGAATAACCTGCTGAAAAACAATAAAAAAGTCTTTAAATGCAGCATTGAATACAGCATTTTAAGTCAACTTTAACAACTGAGAGAAACTAAAAGGCATCCATGTAGGACAGTTAAACACAAGCATATCTCCACTACTCACTTGACTCCAGCAGAGAGGCTGACCACAGGATAAAGAAGTCCATTAGCGCTGAAGTTCTCCAGCATGCCCTGCACAGGCAAACCGTTGACCCGAAATGAGATGCAGGGAGCACTGAGGTCAAGGCAGCAGCTGACAATGTCGTCATTTTTCAGCAGGTGAGGGAAGGGAGAGTTCACTCTGCGAGCCACACAGCCTAAGATACATGAGACGCAGCCTTTAAAGTCATTCATGTTCAGATTTTCCTTTTTGGTTTCTTCTCAACTCAAAATGAGACAGCATTTGTTAAGCATAGCAACACATCACTGAGACTGAAAGATTTGCTTTATTAAAAGAAAGCCCAAAGGCTGAAATAGAACAAAATGAATGTTTTTGTACCATTTCCATAAGATCTATGCATCTCTGTACCATTAATGAATATAACATACTGTAAAAGGTTGTAGCTTACATGCTTCTGGGCCCACTGCCGGACTATGATTGACAGGTACTATTACAATATAACATGAAAGGATATTATCAAATGCAGCCATTATTAAATCTGATTAATTCTCAATATGTAACGACTGTTTTGCATTCAGTGTTGTTACAGCAAATACTTCCCCACACTGTACGAGACTAAAATGCAATGCCCCTGTTAATTTTCAAGTCTTCCTGTTTTCTGAATTGATCTTAATGTGATTTAAACCAATCTTTGTCATAATAAAAAGTATTGCTGTTGCATCATTACTGCTGCTGCTGTTGCTCCTGATTTATTATCATCACTTCCAGTCTATCTATGTGCAGCCTTAAAAGAACAAACAGTAATATGTTACTAGCTCTCTTTGTATAATTAAGTGTTGCTGAACAATGGCAGTCACAGCTGTAATTTCGATGGCGGCTGAGATGTCAATTTTTCTAAGCAGACAAATAATAAAGCATCCATTTTATTGAATTTCTTGGTCATTTTAATTAAGCATGGTAAATCTACCACAAATCAATTCCATGGCACTAAATCAAATGCACTGACCTTGTACCATTTTGTAACATCTCTAGATACTGATGTTAGTCTAAAAAAAACGTACCCTGGAATATGTGGAGCAATATACTTGAGTGTACAGTTTTCTTGTAATTTGATTATGCATTCTCTCTACTTTAGTTTGTGGAAAGATTCAAGATCACAAGACTGAAATATAGTTGCACATCATAATTCAGTGTGCCAGTTCCTCTGTATTTCTTATACAATACACTGAATCTTGTATCTCTGGTTTAATCTCATCCTCACCTGACCAGAGGTGAAGCCCATCAAAGCCATAGGAGCAAAGGTCATCTCCCACCCCGTTGCCCCCCCAGCCTTCACCTCCTGTAGGCCTGGGCTGGTAGCCCTCAGTGCAAGCCCAGCCGACACGCAGGTGGGTGGGTTCAGACGTAAGGAAGGGGTCTACATGATCCACAACCAGCTCATAGTACCATCTCCGATGTTGAGCTGAATCTTCCCCCATGGCCAGAAAGATGTTTGGTCTCATGCTTTGGTTGAGTGAGGTGCAGAGAGTGCGAGAAAGACAAAAAACAGAAGATAACGGTGCATTTCCTTGCTAAGATTAAGCTATATTTGGTCTGGTTATAATGTTTTTTAGTGTAACCTTCATTTCACACACATGAATATGTTAGTAAAGTAGGTTGAAAGAAATGTTACAAAACTGTACAGAAACATGATTAAGACTACTAATGACTACTGTACACGATTTAAAAAGATTAATGAACGATAAAAAAATGAATCACTAAAAAAATGGACAATTAAATGCAGTTTTTGAAAATCTCCTGAAACAGCAATCTTCAGAAATAATACTCTTTTGGACGTATTTATCATCACCTGAGAAAATTTCAGGTGCTAAATTAAAAAAGGTGGGATGGGGGATGTACTGTATATGACTGGAGTGGGTTAAACTATACTGACTTTTCTTTGTTGCACCAAAGTGAATCATTTAACAGATTATCTAAATTATGGAAGATATTTGTTTGAATTTAACCATACGGTCCTGTGTGGGACCACAAAAATTTTGTTCTCTAAGCAGCCCACACGAAAGCATAACTCAGCTCCCATAGACACAGCTCATTGCACTGTTGCATAAATGTAAAAGTGAATGAACAAATAACAAACACAGAAACAGGCTCTCGAAGCGGTTCTGCTTTTGACCTCCTAATATCAATGCTGAAACAAAATTACCAGAGATAATTTGGGAGCTCTATGAGAGACAATGAGATGGAGAGGAATGTGAACGAGTAAATCACCAATACATTGCTGGAATTAAAATGAGGTGAGTGAAGACAAGAAGATGAAAAAGAAAAAGAAATTGATTAGATAAAGGGAAGGAGGATGAAAGCAAATGTACCAACGAGGCATTTAGTTGATCAAGAGGTAAAAGTGATAGAATGAGAAATGGCTTGAGGAGGAAGAGAGAGCTGGGGAAAGCTGGGGAATTGGGCTGAGCAGGTGTAAAGAATGTGAAACAAAATAAGCTATAAAGCCTGAGGAGCAAAATTGGCTGCTGATAGAGAAAAGCATGATAAAGAAAGCAGCTGCTGAGGAAGAAAGGGCAGATGGAGTTAAAAAAAGAAACAAGTTCAAAGGAACAGGGAAACGGAGGCTGCCTACAAGATCAGACTGGCACAGCGGGCCAAAATATTGACAGACAGAGAAGGAAAACATGAAATATGATGAAACTGGCTAAAAAATGTCCAAAGACTAACTCTGTTGAGCCAAACCACCTCAGGCAGTGGGCAATTTTTCCAAAGTCTCATTGGAAGAGGCTGAACATCAGCATTATTGGTCTGATCTACTCAGACAAAAAGACATGGTAGAGCAAATGAAGAGACGACTCTGAAGAAGACAAGTAATTCTTCAATTAACACAAGTCCAACCAAGAAAATATGAGCGCTGTACTACTACGAGAAATCTGAAGTATTTCTTGTGTCATGGATGCGGACATCATTACAGACAGAAAACTTCAAGGATACCAAGGCCCGCAGCAATGAGATCTCCACAGTTGACAAGTGGCGCTCAGCTAAACAAACTCTTCATTCAATGCAAAGAGTAAATACAAGCGAGGACAGAGTATGGGAAGACACACTCCATGCAACACAATTTTAAATGTGCACTTTTGGTTACTGGCATGGTCACGGGTTGTCATTTGTCACTGATTGGTTGCCAAATTTGAATAATTATCTAAAACGAGCTTGTCAGAAGGCAGACGGCAGAAGAGAGAGTAGAGATATGAAGGCATGATAGTGGCGTGCTGCAGAAGGGACTCCTATATTGAGACTGCGATGGAGGATGAATGACAACCCAAGTATTTTGGTTTAGTTTCTGTCTGCGTCTATTTGTTAAGCTAAATGTACTGAAACCAACGCCGAGCTCAGTGCACACTTTTTGTGCAGTGAATGCCACAAATAGAAAAAAAATTAGTTCAGAGAAATGAAGAAAAGCACTGAACAAAAAAAAAGAATAGGAGAGAATGGAAGAGAGAAAGAGTCAGAGACAAAACAAAGCTGTCCCATTTAGAGAAAACATTCTAAATTGTACCTGGTGACCTGATTAACCAGACGTGTTTGGAGCAGCAAGTCTCTCTCTGGCAGCAGATTGTCACAGATGAGGTTCTGATTGGACCGCACCGCGACACCATGGCACACACACAGAGAACACAGCAACTCCAGCACCTGGAACAAAGCCTGTCAGCGCTTCATCCAACAATAGCTTCATAAACACAATGATATTATCCCACATTAGGGAAAAATCAAAAGCTACTGTTACTTTATAGCCACAATACTTGTTTCTACAGTTTTGCATTAAACATTGACACTAATACATTTCAACAGATTTTGCACATACATTTACAGTCTAAGAGGTCAATTATGGGATGACATATTTAACCGGGGTGATTTTTCTTTACATAAATTTAGATGAGTTACTCTTTATCAACCAGTGCAACAATAATTGGTCATTTTGTTTCCAGTATTTATTCCACAAACACATAAAAACCCTGCAGACACTACCTTATGATTGCATCCATGCTTGTCTAGAAAAGAGACGATAGAATGAATGTGTCCCTCTTTGATGACATTGAGTGCTTCAGGACTTTCCACTAGGACACAGTGCAGAACCTCCAAAACTCCTGTACATGACAGTTATTAATTACTCAATACCCTGTGTTTACTGTCTATATGCCTATATTTTGCTATAATGATGAAATAAAATATAAGTAATCTCAGAAATATATATATATATATTTTAAAAAAACAGTGTATAAGTAGAACATTTCACCGCATAATCAATCATGTAAAACTACTTGAACAGCTGTATCAAACTATATCTTTTTTTTGCAAATAATAAAAAATGCCCATAAATCCAACTGACCAGAAGAGGCCTCCAGCCGGTCTAGCCTACCAATCAGCCAGTCTAGTGAACCTGAGAAATGTGCACAGTTTACACGGTTTCCCCGGATCAGAGCAGCTGAAGGAGAAAAAAGAAAGAAACCTTAGGAGAGTGTTCGTGTTTCACAATACTTAAGCACTAATGCAAATGCAACCCATTGAGTTATTCAAAATTGTAGAGTTCAAACTATACTTTTGGTCATTTATTTATCATATTTTAATCAAAGTGTATATGAATGGCCATCTATACTCAGAAGATGCCTTACCCAGTAGTTCATAGAAACGGTTGAGAATGGTCTCCCACTCTTCTCCTGTGTCACCCTGAGCCGCTTCAGCAAACTGTGACGCACTGCTGTATTGTTGTAGACGGTCAATACAGTCTAGGACCAAATCTATCACACCCTGAGGAGAGACGAGGGTATACTTTTGGAACACAGACAAATATATCACAATTAGGACCAAATTATTCATTCACACATATATATTTACCTCCTCTTGAAACATGTTCTGCCGATTCTTTAGCGCTGCCATGCTGTTCTGTTTAGCTTCATGGCCCAGCCCCTCTGGTGGTGGCTGGAAATAGTTTATTAGATCTTGCAGACTGCATGTCACTGTCTCCATTGGCAAAGTGACAGAGGGAAGGTTTCCTTGTTGACTAAAACCATCAAGTTTCCTAAAGAAAAGGTGGATTAAGAATGCAACAATACATCAAAGAGGAGATTAGTTTCTATTTTTGTGAACTTTTTTAAAAGGTATCTGATGTTTGTTCAAGGCCCCCAGCGTCGCTATGCACTTTCTATGTGCAGGTACCCAGATTCTGGAAATGAAAGTGGAGCCTGTGGAGCCTACTTGAAAACTATTTTTGTTTAGTAAATTTCTACTGTCAGTCATCCTGGTGAAGACAGTTTGGGCAGCCACTGTCTTTTCACCTCCTAATGAACTCTGCTGCTGATAAGACAGCTGGTTCTGAGGACAGTGAACCTGAATGTAGGTCAGAGTAGGCATGGACTGAACAGACATAACACTTCAATGTTAATCTATCTGTCACTTTTGATAAGGACAGAGGGTGTTGTATGTCGTATAGATTGTAAAGTCCTTTAAAGCAAATGTGTTGTTTAGGGCTACATGAATAAAATTAACCATGTTATTTTGTTGTTAAAGAGGGAAAGCAGAACATGTGAGTGAGTATCTGAGCCACACGTGATTCCATCTTCCAGGGTTTTCTCTCTGTGAAGTTGGGAAATTTATTATGCAACTCCAGTGGTATTTTGAAATGTTCCTCTTTTATTGCTATGGTATACCACAAGATTTTTTTCAGGTATTCCAGGTCAACCAAAGTCTGTGGTAATGTGACTGGGTATCATGTGTGTATGTGTGTGCAACATCTAAAGTACAATACTGGGACGTCTCACACGCAGCTATAGATAGAATTTGGATGTTCTGTGATACGTCAATCGAGTACCCCACATATACCTCGCGGTCATGTACAAAGCTTGTGGTATAAACTCACTGTAAACTGAATATTTAGTGCAACATTTAGCAACTGCAACTGGAAACAAAAACTTTCACTGTGTCAGTGTAACCAAATCTCTATCTGTGTGTTATTCAGAGTTGACCCAGGGTCTAGATGTGGCATCCAGTACCTGATAAAGCGAGTGAAAAGGAGAATAGCAGTCCTGATGAGCCTGGCAGTGTGAGACTCTTCCCTCTGAGACCGAGACAGTGTCAGCCCATCATCCATGTGACCCTCGCTGTGTAAAATGGCCTGGAAACACATAATTTGAAATCATTTCCTCCTGAGTCTTTCAGTAAGTTAAAATGTGATTTAAAACATTTACATTTTCTATATTTTCATGGGGTAAACAGAACAGTGCATAAAATGAGTACTTTTGGTTAATCAAGAATGATTCTCTCCTAATAGTGCTTTTAAATTTATAGGTTTACCTTTCGCTGAGCTCCTCCCATGCGTGTAGATTTGGTATCAGTTGCTTGGTAGGTGAGCCACAGTCCAGAATCTACATGCTGAACATAACAAATGGAGTCTCCATACTTGATCTCAGGGGTCCCCATGCCATCGACATTAGTCTTTGTTCCAGTGTCAAGCTTCTCCTAAAGGCAAAAATCTGTTGTTAAATGCATCACAAATACATGTGTTTCTTTCATAATAAACTGATCTGATTATAAGCTGCTGAAATTTACTTATACATAGTAATGACTTAAAAAACTCCAGACTATGGAAACCCTCATATTACGAATTGATCACAACAGTCTTAAAAAAGTGGTGTATTTCTCCTGACTCCTGACCTTCGATGATCGGAAGCAGAAGGATGTTGTGTTGATGTCAGCCTTGTCCCGATCAACCAGATGTAGGCCTTTCTCCTCTGTAAGACCTAGATACCTCCCAGTGGTTACATGGCAGAGTCGGAAAGTCTGTCCCCAGCATGTATGCCTACCGCTCCACCTGAGAAACATCAAGGGCATTGTGTTTTTATTGGCCTTTCTGAACAATCTGCTACATTTAGTTGTTCCTTTTTATTGCTGAAATGGCAGGGGAGCAAGCAAGGGACATAAAACCCTAATTCTGGGCCGGTGATATTAAATAGCAACAGCAACTCTGCACAGTTGTGTGGACAAAAACAGCAGAAACAGAAATTCTGGGCCCTGCTCTGGCAGTGACCAGGAGCAGTGTGTGTGCACAGCATTTGATATTGACTCCTTCTGTGTTCTCGTGTGTGTGTGTGTGTGCATTTTTTCTTGTTTTTTATGTATTTATCTAATAATAAGTTTAAAACTTAATGCCATTCTATTATATTTGGCTAAATATTACTTGAAACTGCAAGTGAGCTGATCATCACCTGAAATCCATATACTTACACAACACGCAGAATCTCCAGCCTCCAGAGAGAGCGGGCATGGCTGGAGACTGATCCAATCTCATAATGCATTATCCTAGGTTAAGAAAGAAGACATGACCAAAGAAGAAAAGGACATTTTGTCGAGCAGACATGAGAGGGGATTAGTCTTTTCAACTGACCTTTGTAGCTCCTCTCCCTGCTCTGTGGAGGGAATAGTCAGACATGCGTCACTATGGCTGTGGAGTAGCCTCAATGTGTCGCCCCCCTTCAGGAATCCTAGAAGTAGCACAACAGAGACCAGATGTGATCTTTATTAAAATAGGCCTTTCGCTTTTAATTGAAGGCACAGCTTTGTACAGTTTGCAAAAAGAGAGGATCACTACATATCGCTGGAATGCCTCTTTGACCAACCACATTGCTTGATCATCTCAATTATATAATTTTAAAGATGAATACATAAATTAATATAATTAAACAAACTTGCCTTGAGCGACTCCACCTCCAGAGCAGATGGGAGCAACACTCCAGAGAGTCTGCTGGAAGGCTGCATTAACAATGAGACTGTCACTCAAGCTCTTGTTGTCAAATACAGTGCCAGAGGACAGGTGCTGGGAAGAAACAAAATGATAATAGCAAAAATGGGCTCATCAACAAAAATCCAACTTCAGTTTTTTTTTCTACAACAATAGCTTTTATCATAAACAATTATGCTAAACTCCTCATCAGAGGCTGAGAGACAAAGATTGCGAACTACCGAATGAACTAAAAGGAGATGAAACCAGTATCTTCTGATTCTGCACAGCTCAGGAGAAAGATGGAGAAGAAATGCAGTGGAAAAGAACACATATTCCCATATTTACCCACTTTAAATCTTAAATTAGTAGTATTTTTTTTCTTTACATGCGTTAATGTGTTTGACATCTAATATGGTCTGAAATACCATATCATACACCTAATTCTTTGGTGTATGGTACCTATATTTTCTTGATTTACCAGATATCTCTCTGAGGACACATTGACCAGTATGAGGTCATCTCCAACACGCACTTTCTCACCCTCTGACCTCTGTCTGGATGCCGGGTGGACCGTCCACCAACATGTCTCACCTGAAACACACACAAAGAGAATATACAAGAATAAAACAAATTTCATTATAACTATGGAAAAACAAGATAATATGATACAAATTGCAAATATCTTATAGAGATATAAGAGAAAGAAAGAGAAAGATATACTGATATTACAATATTATGTTTAAAAAGGTCCTACACCAAATACCTGCTTTATCCTCTTGCAGACCAACATCAAAAGCCAGCTTGTCAGTTGAAGACTGAGATGAAGACAAGCAGCTGAGATACTGGGAATAAAGTGAACAATAGTAGAACAATAGTTCATGAACATATAAACAATTATTTCTAAAAAAGTTTAAGAAACTTTGACAAAAGTAAGACTGCAATCTTCTGCATTATTCCACGAGGACTCACCATCCCACTGTATGAGTGTAGGAACAACACTGACTGGCCATATAGAAGCGTGCGATGGCTACCTCCGGCTCCCACCTGTAAAAGCCAATCACACAGGACACAATGACTTATACAATGAGTATGAGAAAACACATTTACAGAAACGTAAAAAGTGAATAAAGTCCAAAAGAAATTAACAAAAACTGAGATAAATACAGCAAATTGAAAAAACACAAACAATTGTCAATTTAAATAATGGCAAATAGAAATTGAGAAGAACAGAGAAAATGATGATGATGATTTGTCAGTGTTATAAAACTGTGCTAACTTTGTGGCTCCAGATGAATAAATACAGTCCAAATCCCTCTAAAAAAGTATCAAATAAAATCCTAGTCTCTATTGCAGCAAATAGTGCACTGAATAGTACAGTCAAGTCCAACTGAAATCACATTTAGTCAACCCTTTTTGCAGTCAATGGTAACAGTGTTGTGTTTTTTTTCTTTTTTTATTGCTAATAGTTCTTATTATTAAAAGGAAAATTAAAAAAAAGTCTTAGGGAAAAAGGGACAAACTAAACAAACTCGCACTGTAGCACAGCGTTAGCAGCAGTACTGAAGATTAAGGACCTCAGCAGTACCTAAACAGAGTGAAGTGACATACGTTTGCATGCTGTTTAATGTTCTGCAGCTGAGCAGCTGATAAGCTATCAAGCCTGCAAACTGACAGCAGTGCACTTTTCCCAGTGAACATTGATTCAGTGGCTCGTTCAACAACAATTCATTCTATGTCGTACGTACTCCGCTCTCTAACAGGCTTCGCTATTGGTTTACCTCTATGAGGCTCTGCTTCGGCACCGGAGAAAAACATCTTTGCACTCACCACTCAATCTTGGGGTAGCACCCGCACAGCACCATCCCCCTATAAATCCCCAGCAGTATCATTGCTCATCTCCCTTTTTCATTCAGCCACCTTTGAGAACTGATCATCACCAGCAAACTTCATTAACCATCTGGTGTCGCAGAAGAATTCACCTTCATTCGTCATGTCTGCTAGGAACCCCTGCATCTCCTGTGCCTCACCTCTGCCGCCAGCAGACTCTCACAAGTCCTGTTTTCTCTACCTGGGTTGGCAGCATCAGGCTGAGCCTGACTTCTGCGCCGCCTGCCTCGCACCCCCCTGGGAGGAGCGAGAGCTCTGCAGTTCCCCACTTGGAGACACAGACAGGCCTCTTCTCCCCGTATTTCTTGGTGCCCAAGAAATCAGGGGGCATGAGACCCATACTGGACCTGCACATCCTGGATGGCCACATTGCGCAGGGACCCAGCTCAGGACAGACAGCTTTTCTGGCGCATCTGGCCAGGCGACTGGATGACATCCATAGACCTGACCAATGCGTACTTCTATGTCCCCATTCTGGCACGCCACAGGAAGTACATGCACTTTGCAGTGGGAGGACAAAGCAACCAATACTGCTGCCTCCCATTCAGATACTCTCTGGCCCCACGCATGTTCTCCAAATGTGTGGAGACGGCGCTGGCGCCACTCAGGGAGAAAGGCTGGAGAATCTTGACCTACATAGACTGGTTGATTCTCACCGCGTCCAGGCAGGAGGTGGAAGCCTACACAGTGCTGGTCATCCTGCATATCATGCAGCTGGGCTTTTGCTGGGCCATCAACCCCAGCATGAGGTCAAGCTCCCACCAACATATCAACCTGCCGGAGCTCACAGCAGTGCAGAAGGTGCTGCTCCACTTTGCCTCACAGCTGAGTGGGAAGCACATCATGGTGAGGTCAGACAACACCACAGCGGTGGCTTACCTCAACAGACAGGGGAGTGTCAGATCCCCGGCTCTGCACAAAATGGCGGTAACAATCATGACCTTGGCAGATCACCATTTCCGCCCCCTGAAGGCCCACCATGTTCCAGGATCCCTCAACACAGGGGCAGACAGAATGTCCAGAGGGGGTCCACTTGAGGATGAGTGGAGCCTCTCCCCAAACATAGTCACACAGATGTGGCAACGATTCAGCTGACCAGTGGCCGACCTGTCCATGAGCAAGGAGAATGACAAGTGTCCTCTCTGGGGGCAACTGACGCCCCCCTTTGGGGGTGGACGTGTTGGCCCACCCGGTGTGGCCTCCTGGCCTGTTGTACGCCTACCCGCCCTTGCAGCTGATGATGCAGCTGCTCCACAGGGTCCGGACACAGCATCTATCCGTGGTAGTTAGATAAGAAGGAGACTATAGCAGGAAAGCTAATGTGGGTTGTTGTTCAGTCTGTGGCTCTTATGTAGGAGGCTGCTGTCCAGCACAGTGTGACCGAGTGCTTAGATAAGAGAAGAGACTCACCTCTGCTGCCAGGTTTTTGCTCAGGGCCAGCATCTCCTGCAGGGCTCGGACAGAGAGACACTGGGCCAGGACAAAGCCACATACAGACAAATCTGGTGGGACATTCTGTTAGAAACAGAAAGACATTAAAAGAAGTGTCATTGAGATAGCTTCACATCTGTCTACTTCCCCCAGTAGGCCAACAGTGAAGCTAGCACTGACAAGTACCAGAGAGAATTGGAAACTAGGTAGTCCAAATTGGGGGAAAAAGTGGGGAAATCATACACTATAAATAGACAATAAATTAGTCATAAACATGCTAAACCTGAAACCTGATAAGTTATTTGGAAGTGAATCAGCAGTAGAAAACTATGTATAAAACTTTTAGATACCTTTGAATAACATATTGTCATGATTATTGGACATTCATTATAACTTTACGTAGAAAGACAGGTAGAGAGAAGTCCTGTGTAACAAATTTGTGTACAACATTTCAAGTGGAGCTCTTTACCTTGCAGTTAGAGGTGGGCTCAAGCCTGCAAAGTCTGCTGCCAAATCCCTCAGCAGCAAGACAGAGTTTCACATGTTCCTCCTGGGAGGTGAAGGTACTCTGCAAAACGACCTCATCACCCTGAGAAAACACACACACACACACACACACACACACACGCACACACACACACACACACACACACACACACACACACACACACACACACACACACACACACACACACACACACACACAGATGATAGCAGTAAGTGTTACAGATTCCTATAAATCATATAAATAGAGCCCATTCACAGTATGAGTGCACATTAAGATTCAACTGAGATGTCTGTGAAGGCCAAAAGTGATATGGGTCATTTCTTCACCGTCACCTTCTTCTTCACCTTCTTCAAGCCAAAAAAAATGCAAGTACTTAGTGCTCCTTCTGAAATGTACTCTTGTCAAATTTGAAAATCGCTCTGAAGCCGCATTTAGGCTGAGGGACTCTTCAACTCTCTGTTAAATCTCATATTAACGGGGCATGGTGATCACGACCCAACATATCCATTCAGCGCTAAGGGAAATAGTGGCATAAATTTGGTGTTCAGGAATCCTGTAAACCAAACCATGAATATCTAAGAATTAACTGACAGAAACACTGAAAATATAGAGTATCTACAGAAAGAAGATAACATTTCACTGCAGGTTTTTACACATTATTTTTATTTAAGTGTATATCAGATAAACATGATCTAGCCGTACTGTAAATACATGTACAGTTTTATCTTATCTTCATTTAAATGCCAAATGGAAAACATCAAGGGAATTAGGCCTCAACGTCTATTTAAGGAACTTAAAGAGAGACAACAGACGACTGGTCTCCACTGTCCAACCAAGACTACCAACACCTCTCTGTACCCACTCTCTGCATACCTCCATATTGGGAAGATACTGCACTGTCTGGCCCCTGATTCACCCTTCCTTCCACTCTTCCTATCAGCAGTACTCTGCAATCAGTCAAACACACTGCCCAGCGCTGAGCTACTATGGGACACTGAGATGGCTAGAGGACTCAGCTCTTTTTTGAGGCACCGTACATTTGGCAAACGCCACAACACTTAATTAAAATGTTGAGAGCCTTGGCAAGTGGAGATGCATGTACAGGCTTTAAAAAATCTCAGTTTGGATTTTTATTTGTACATTTACTGTAGTAATTTATGGGAGGGATATCTGCAGTGTAATTTCATGTAGTATAGTGGATCGATCTTGCCAAATGTTTGGTCCAAATTTATGTTGTGTGTTGTATGTTTTTATATGTTGTAGCACTTTGAGATTCACTACGAATGAAAAGTGTGGTATAAGTTAAATGTATTATCAATTATTATTAAATGACTTTGGGTTCAGAAACCATCCCCATCACTGCCTTTGTGAGCACGTGTGTGGGTCTCATATCCACGCCAAACACTCTCCCTGTGACATGCCCTTATCAGACGGCAAAGATAACAAGCTGTGAGAGGACAACTTACAACTGGGGAATAATGATAGCATCTTGCAGTGCAGATGAAAAAAGCCATTTGTGGTCTTCCTTTACTGTGCCTGACGCTGACTAAAAAAAACAAGAGTGACAAAGATAGAAAAACTGCTGCTGAGCATTGTGCACTAAAAGCAAAAGCAATTAGATGTTATTGTTATTTACTTTATAACTGTTGTGTTACTTTCACATATGAATAAAACATCATAAACATAAAAGAAGAAGGAGGAATGCATAACTTTTATCAGCCTTGGGTATGCATCAAAAGGTCACAATTCATTTTCATAGACCCTGATATGAAAGTAGCTATTTTTAATCTGAAGTAACTTCAATAAGAAAAAGTAGGCAATATTAAAAACGAGGAAATGTCCTAGAGCTACTCAGGTTAGGGTTACTCAGGTTAGGGTTATTTCAAAATAGTAAGAGCTTGCAGAAAGTCTGTTGAGATGCAAGAAACAAGGAGCCAGTAACTTTTTCTCTCCTAAAAGTTAAGTAACTTAGGTTAAGTGTTAGCTTAAAAAGTTACGTTTTAAATGTGAATTGAGCAGTTAAAAACAAACTCACTGTCTCTCTTCCTAAGAGTTAGTATTGAGTTAATAGTTGTAATAGTTGACACCTCTGCAACTTTGCTGGCCGGAGGTTAACTGCAAATGGTGACCTAATGTTCGCAGTTACAATTTAGTTTGGTAAATGGCTGACTCACCGTTCGTAGAAACTGGAATTCATCTTCACCCTCGCCAGTGTCTGACATTATTTCATCCAAATTAGCTTCATGAGGCAGGCTGGGGCACTGTTAGTGGTACAGTAGGAGGCAGAGTAGAAGTGAAGCAGAGGCAGCGACAACAAGGTGTACAGCCGTAAATGAGTGGGTGGAGTCTGCTGTTAACGTCCCAGCATCGCGTGACTGCTTTTGGTTGCGACGGTTATTTTGGCGGGAATTGTGTAAATCAAGTGAGGGAAAAATTAGAGATGCTAGCAATTATCCACTCCATAACATAGAAGCTCACAGTATATTTTAGCGCAAGGGGCATTTAGCTTTACCTGTAAATACCACTCTCATGCTCCAAGAGTGTTTTTTTATTTATTGAAAGAGCTGAAAAAGTCAGACAATATGTGCATATTGTGATGAATATTCAACTTTGGAGGTTGGTTGGAGGTGAAGTCCTTTCTTGTAACTGGAAGGGTAAGTTTCTTAATATCAGCTAACATTCAGCATTTTACAGAATAACAGTTATGCTAACTTAGCTACAACAAGTTGTTGTCTTCTAGTGATGTTACCTTGTAAATGCTGATTTATGGTGGGTTGCTCTACACTTTTGATTAGTGTCGCTTGGCAGAAATTAAAGAGTCGTGCAACATTTTCAATTTATGCTTCAGCAAGCTAGCTAAACTAATTACACTAATTAAACAAGGACGTTACAAGTTACAGACCAAAATATCAATAAAGTTCAGTGAAAACTACAATCTCCATGGCAACATTAGTAACACTATCCAATAACAAAAATGAAAGGAAAGTGTTGAACAACACTTTTTTCTGTTGAAAATACCTCATTTCTGTCAAGCGACACTTATCAATTGTGTGGAGGACCTACTATAAATCAGTCTTAAGAGGTATCACACTTTAAAAAAAAGCAACAATTAGATAATTACTGTCTGGTAATTATAAAAAGAAATGTTTTCATTTTCAGTCCTCAGCACACTCCACAACGACCCTTTTCACAGGAGACATTTTGACTTGTCAAAGCAGGAAATGCACAGGTGGAATTAATTGCATTAATGATGGCTGGATTACATTTAGCTGAGTGAATGCCAGGTCGTTGGCATTTGCATGCTCACTCATTGACATACTTTATTGGCAGTGGTGGAAAGTGACTAAGTACATTTACTCAAGTACTGTACTTAAGTACAGTTTTGAGGTACTTGTACTTTACTTGAGTATTTCCATTTTATGGTACGTTATACTTCCACTCCACTACATTTATTTGACAGTTTTAATTAATTTTCAGATTAAGATTTTACACAACGGTTAATATAACATGCTTTTAAAATACAACACATTGTTAAAGATGAAACCAGTGGTTTCCAACCTTTTTGGCTTTTGACGTCTTACAAAAAGCAGTATGTAGTCAGGGTCACATTTCAGATTTCTATGAGTTGTTAACAGCTCCACCAAATTGTGATTTTTCCCTCTAAACTTCTCACATGGTTCAATTTCAATAAATGTTCAAAATATCCAATATTTCACCAAAAATTTGAGAAAAATTCCAAAAACTGAAAACAGATTTGTGTATCAGAACTTTGTTTTTTCTTCTTTCCTTTCCTGGTGACCCTTTGGAGGGGCCCGATCCCTAGTTTGGGAACCAGTAGCTACTTTACTTTAGCTACATTTTGCTGCTAATACTCATATATATTTAATTAAGCAGGATTTTTCATGCAGGACTTTTAATTTATTTTTACAGTACATTGCCGTTGGTACTTTTACTTAAGTGAAGGATCTGAATACTTATTTGGACAACTAATGGAATGGAGTCATTGGTAATTTCAATATTTACAGCTGTGTTTTTCCTGCTTTGACAATTTATTGTCTGCTGTCCATCCTCGGTCCAAGACTGCCATGAAATTTGATATTCAAGATGGGAATATTTCCAGTTGATTGGTAAAAAAAACTGTGAGCTCCTTCGTCCCAGTGGTAGCCTATCTGGAAAACTAACAGTTGATGAATTTACAAGAAGTTTGTTTTGGCTACTCTTGGTACCCTGGGGACAAATCCTAATGTTTTTTCTAGCACCACTACAGGACAAAAGTTCAACTTGTTCACAAAGTATACCAAAATCTGACCGGCTTTCATTCTCCCCAGAGGATCCCATGTCCATTTTGATTACATGACCTTTCCTTTATGCCACCATTGCGCCAAAATTCCACTTCCACAGTAGATATTGCATAATGTAATGAGTTAATTGCCGTGACATTTGCTGATCACATTCATGCTCTCAAAGGGAGAAGCCTTTTGAATTTTGTGATTCACTGACCTGTTCTGCAATGTCATCCTGAGTTCTATATTTTTAGCCCTGAGAGGCAAGGCTCTGTGAAACGCTAAATCATTAACACATTGTTCATTCCATCAATTTCACATAGTGGGGTGAAGCAATAATTGCAGCCTCTGAAGACGATATTGCAGATGTCAGTTTTCTACAAAGTGTGAACTACTTAAAAGGATAGGCTCATGATTTTTCAAGTCTGTCTTATAACAGAATTCAAATACACACATGTACTTACTGGTCGCTGTCCATACTGGCTGTGAAAGATCTCTTCCTTACATGATTTCAATGTAAGAGATGGGCAACAACATCTGCAAAAATGCATTTCAGTCAAGCCAAAGGTGCTTCAATAGCCTGACTTTGTCAAATCAAACCAGTATCTCCTAAAGTAACTGTGTTTTGAGTTAAATATTATTATAAAACTGTAAAATGTAGCTTTCCCAGCACTGCCAATACAACCCTCACAACCTTTTTTGATGACATATATGTTATTATTAATGTGAAAAATCTCTTATTATATATGAAGAGTTTGACATACAGGTGAAAATGATCATAAATGAAAATATATGACTGTTGCTTTGCTATTTATATAACCACTACTGACAACATGTGGGTTAAGGCTTGAAATATTTTGCAATATGATGACAAATTGCATATTAAAGACATATAGGAGGAATGATTTGTCAGGTTGAAATATATGTTTCATCAGTTTATTGATTATTACTCCAAAAGTTTAAGTACAAAGTTAAACTTACTGAATTAATTGAAAACTGAGCCAGCAAATTTCTTCAAGCTGTCCGTACTGCCTGAGTATATTTTATCTGTAGAGGTCAGTGATGTCTAAGGCAATTTTCATTTGCATTACAGTAAAAATAAACCTTTCTTTTAAAGAGGATTGCTTGCATCTAAATAGAGTATTAAATTAATAGTGTGTTCCAGTGCCTTGGGCTCAGCCTGTGTAAAGCAGCCAATGATCCTCTTAACAGAAAATTCCAGTACTTTAATAACTCACACAATATTTTAGCTCTCTTGAATGAGTCACAAATTGGCAATGGCTGTGAAACGAACAACACAAAATATTGGATTTTTCATTCTTTTTCATTAAGAGTACAACATAAAGATTGTTTTAGCAGAAAGTGACTTGATATATTTTGGTTATATGATTGCCTCTACTGTATAGCTTAAATAATAAATTCTTTTAATGCTTTTTTTTCAATTTATTCATCAAACAGCATACAACATGAGTACAATGAAAAGTAACATGTGGCCAATCCAGCTGTGTAAAATGGACAAATCTGAAAAACCTGGATAATCTCTACTAGCAGTAGGTCTTAACATGCACCAACAAAGGAAAATTGGGAAATCACTTGACTACAAAAGCAAGCACTGACAACAAATTGCTTACTATACATGTTTCTGGAAATGGTTACAGGAAAGACAGACGAGTGTCAGCACAATGACTGGGGCAGCCCATAGACAAAACAGAAAAGAACATTGGCAGGACTGAAACAATTAGAGTAACTGATTAATCAACTGAGAGAAAATTAATCTCCAACTATTTTGATCATCAATGAATTGTTTCAACTATTTTCAAGCAAAAATGCCAAATATTCCAGTTTATCCAATGTGAGTATTTGCTGCTTTTATGTCATATATGATAGTAAACTGAGTATCTTTATCACACAACTCATGACTACTGCACATTTAGTCTTATGTGTTTTATACCTTTAAAGCACTAAGCAATTGTAAACATTTGCTTTTGCATTAATGTGGTTTCCCATTTTTCTTCTGTTGGTACTGTATATTTTTGGCCTTTTGGGAACCCATTTTCTACACTTAATTGTCGGATGGCAGTACTGTAATTCAATTTGTGCATCTCAAAATCCCTTATGAGAAGATTGTATTCCCAGAACAAATGCACTCCATGGAAACATGAGAAAACAATACATGACCGTGCTAAATGAAACAGGACTTTTATGTATGTATTTTCTTCAACTGATAAACTGCTCAATCACCATGATCTTTTTGTTGTACAAGTAGGCTACTTCCGAGTGACCTGTATTTTTGATGCAGATACATCATACCACACAAGATAAAACCTACAATGTGTTGCTTCTCACAATATAATTTGAATATGGAAATTTCTATTTGTTTAGGGGATATCTTTTATCCAAGAGGAAAAAAGGGTAGGACCATGACACATGACAATGATCAGCATGAGCAGACAGACTAACTAATCAACAAAAACTCGGTATGGTCACAAACACATTTCATTCAACATATTTGATCCTCCTTTCATTATCGATTCCTTTAATTCATCAAGAGATAGAAGGCAGAGGGGGAGAGGTTTGTTAGGTAAAAGGTCAGTAGATGAAGGGGTTTCTAGTCGGGTTAAAGGTCGCTCTCTCCATAGAGGGCGGTGGAGAAGGCAGTGTAGTCCAGTGCCCCTGGTGGTGCTCCAGGGCCGCCGTAAGGTGGCATCCTCGCGATGCAGTATTCTGCCTGTTCAGGAGGAAGTTCTCTCCTCAGCTCGTCCTTTAGTATGTAAGGCTGTGATGGTGGAAAGAAAATACATTTCAGACATGTTTCCAGAAAGATTCATACTGGTACCCCCTTTTCCATTCTGAGATCATGAACAAAATTGTAGATCATAAATCAGTTTGGCATGGAAAATACTCTGTAATAATGACTGGAATAGAATAGATTAGTGTCACCTAAGAATATCTGCCCATATGCCAGTAAGCTACACTGACTGACACACACACACACACACATACCTTGTCAGCTGCCAGGATCCGGAAGGATGCCACAACCTGCTCGGCAGTGTCCGTATCAGCAGTCTCTCTGGTCATAAAGTCAATGAAAGATTGGAAGGAGACAATTCCAGTGCCATTGGGGTCCACCAGGATCATTATACGGGCAAACTCCACCTCTCCCTGTGCAGGGTATGGATGGACAGAGAAAGAATGAGGAGATGTAAAATACAGCAAACATGAGCAATTCTGTCAGTAACTAATAATGTAGGCCCATCCATCCACTCGCATTTAAAACACCATACCAAGTCATAACCCATAGAGATGAGGCAGGCTCTGAAGTCATCCGTTTCCATCGCTCCATTCTTCTTCTACAGTTGAATGCCAAGTTTCAGGTGAATTTCAAGATAAAAATAGGAGGAAAATAAAGTCAGAACAGATTACAGAAACGATCGAAACATGACAGAGACTAATTACCAATTGACGAATATTACAAAGCATTGCAGAGAAAGAATACAGTGAGGCAATATGTAAAGAACCAACTGCTTGTTGATATTCCATTAAACATGACAGCAATTTAATAAGACTAAATCCTAAAGGCATATGCAATATTCAATGTTTTCAAACTTTATTTCATATCTGACAATGACAATTAGATGTGTGGCACTCTGATACAAATAACACTGAGGAGAAATGCTTTCAGCTTTAAGCACCTATCATTTTGGCTTTTGTGATAAGACATTAAAGATGGAAAAGATTTCATGATAGGTGAGGTGTGAGAGCTCAGTCATTGTGGTATCGTACAAAAAAGGTTTGCATTTGTTGGGTGTATTATCCACTGAATTTAGGCATGGTGAGTCATAGTCAGTCTGTGGAATTCCTAAAAATGTAACTTGAATAAATGAAAAATGATATGATAAGTCATCCACTGTTGAACTTTCATCAAAACTACAAGAATCTGACTAAAAATGCATAAAATTTAAATGTGGCTTGACATTCCACAATGGATTTTCTGTGGTAATTTATAATGCCTAAGGGAGAAATATTTCATTTTCATCCACCCTGTCTACCAGGAGTCACTTTGGGTTAAATGTAGGGTCAGCTTCTCAACACTGGTCCTGGGTCTGTCAAGAACTCAGCATGTTGTGCTGAAATACCTCTCTAGGGAAGACATTTGGGTCATGGTGCTCCCAGTTACAGGACCATCTTTAAACACTGGACTACCACCACCCCCTGCAGGCCTTCCGAATTACTCAGATCACGAAAAAAGACTTTAGTAATCTAAGATGTTGGAGAGCTGTACCCGGTCAAAGTGGTTGAAAGAAGATCTGAATTCATTCATCTGCTGCTGGCTGATGCCCTTGGCATCCCGGGTAAGGATCTGGGTCTCAATCTCATTGATGGTTCGGGCGATGGTTGTGAGGAGCAGCTCCCACCCAACACGGATGTGCTGTTGATGTAATGACAGAGCAAATATGTTAACACAGAGAAGACAGACCCTGAGCAGTTCAGTGAATATTAAATATTTACAAAATAAGCGCAAATCTAAATGTTTGTTTACATACATATTTGCACATTTGGGAATTTCAGTATCTGCAATGAGTATCTTAAGAGTGTGTATACATGTGTATATATTTGTAACACTGTTTTCTGTTTGCCACTGTCCTGTACCTCCATAGTGTAATTGGTGTGTTTGTTATCAAACACCAGCGACTCTTGGATTAACTGGTGGTCTCCCTCCAACTTGTCGACATTGGGCTTGTAAGTGACAATGACATGCTCAAATTGCTTCAGCTGGGTCATCTGGTCTTCCAGAGTGCCTCCTATCTCCAGAGAGCAACGCCCAATTTCCTGTTGGAAAAATACATGCAGCTTAATTTTTGGACCAATTTATATTAAAAGATGCTGGTCTAAAGATCTCATGGTTTGCTTGCTCATACTACAGGGAGTCATTTATGTCTAAGAGTAAATTCTGTCAAGACATACAACATTTGATAAAGAGAAAATGTACATGTGTAATAAAGTCATTTTACTTGACATTATTCAACTATCATCATTCACAGGAAAGCCACCACCATTGTAGCTCCCATTTGTATGATGCATTTGAATATAATTGTCTTCCATTTTTGGTCTTTATTTGATTAGATGGAGATAACTGTCAAATTGCTTATGAAGGCTGTATGTCTAACCTCCATTCTGGCCTGTATCCAAGGGCCAATGAGATTAGCCTGGGCAGCAAACTGCCGTCTCAGCCTTTCATGGGCATGCTGGCGTGCCATCTCCTCCTGGAGGGCACCATCTCTCTGAGGAACCAACTTCTTCACCTAGAAAACACACATATGCACACATACAGTAGATAGTTTCCTTGGTATAATGAGACGCTGGCTCCTCCTGAAAAGATCCATTCACATTAAACAGAAATATGCTAGGATTACATTTAAGCTAACTGGGTGCTGAGTCCTTCAATTCAGTGATAAAATGTTAGAGCAGCACTTTTTTTATCAGTGGAATGTAAAGACCGCTCTCCTTACTCCTAATAAGAGGAATAATTACTTTATTCCTCGATATATGAGTCTGTAAATTAGTTTTGAAGCTATAGCTACCTTATCCCATTTGTTGAGAAGCTCTTCAGTTGTAAGGGTGCTGTAGGGGTTGATAATGTTGGCCTTGATCCCATAGCTCTGGGAAATTTTCTGCACCTCATTGTGGATTCCCAAGATGGCCTGTCTCTCTGCATCTGCCTCAGGTAGAGTAGCTTTGAACTGCTCATGAGCTGCGATTAGACTCTGGAAGGGAGAGTGGAAGGAGGGAAATGTCAAAATGCTATTTAAATTTCCATTTTAAAAAGGTGCGATAACATTATGAGGTTTTCATTTGGGTGTGACAGAGTAACCAATATTACATGTAACACTGTGCAGATATTTACAATGAAAAGCAACTGTTTATAGGCTTCATAATAACCCAAACATGAATCATAAATCATGGTAAAAATTGTGAGCAGGCTAATCTTACCTAGACTTTTTAACAGCAGCAATGTTGTCAAATGCAATCTCACAAATAGAAAGTGTGTGAGTCTACTGTGCTGTGAGTAAACCTACCTGGACTTCTTCAATAGTATGCACCATGAACATGTCCTGCAGATCCTCCATGGCTCCTTCCATCCAGTTGTTGAAAGGAGCTGACCTCTTGGCAAACTCCAGGAACAACTGATCAATAGTCTCCAGCAGTTTATCTGTCCGCTGGGAAGATTACAACATATCATACTGTATGCATGTTTTGCATAATTTTAAATCCGGAACAACCCCCCACATCGTCCAATCTATAGCTAACTGTATGATTTACCATGGCCTAACAAGGAATCAATATCCCCATATCTCACATACAAATCCCAACACAAACATCCCCTCACCTGTTTTGATAACTAATCCCAGGGTGCATAACATTGGCATGGCCTTGTTAACCCCATCTTTGGCTTGGTTGTTTCCTGACAGGGTCCCACCACTCAGGAGGGGATGGCAGGGGAGTGGGAGATAGACAGACAACAGACCCCTGTGCCTGTCATTCAGACATAATCCTTGGCCCTTTTCCCGGGCCCTCACACATTTGCAGGTCTGAAATGGCCAGCATGGATCAAGAGGAGTGGCTCGTGGGCTTTGAGCCAGTCACTTCCTGGACAGGACCCTTACATCTATTTGTCCTTTATCCCACCCCGCTACCCGCCACCCCCACTTTATCCCCCTATCTGGGTCAGGGATTTTAGAGGGGATCCAATTTTCTCTCCTCATCAGTCAGTTATGTCTTCACTTTTTAGATGTCATTGACAGACACTTGAATACGCTTACACTGACATTTTGATTAAGCTGGTCATGTATGCAACTGTGGTCAGGGTGGAACATTAGCACACTCTTGTGGGGATTTATTAATATATCCTAACAAATGCAAAGAAATTCAATCATTCAAATTTTAGTAACTCAGTAGATAAAACACTTTCAGCCTATGAAAAAAGGCCATGTTCAACAGGATATGAATGATTTACATTTGCTTTCTGTCAAATTATGTCATATATCATTTTATTGATACCAGCCTTGAATACTGTCCTCACCTCCAGTGCCTCTCTCCTCTTCTGAGTCAGAGTTCCCAGCCTGTCCCACAAGTCACAGATGCTCTGGCAGCGCTTGTTCACAGCAGCCACGTCATGGTAATCCAGCTCACTGGAAAAAAAAAAAAAAAAGTACTGTTATGCGTTTCAGTTGTGGAAGAGAGCTCTACAGTGTTTTGTTCTAGGAATTAAGACACTTTTTCAAAAAAGTCACATGAAATCTTATGAGCCCCAAGTCAGACCCAAATACAATAACTTCCACATTTAAATTGCCAACCTTGCAAGTGTTGCTCAGTGTTTTTGGTATGAGAACAAGGCCTTGCCCCTGAAAGTAAACTCCTGCATCCATGCATTTAGCTTAAGGCTTTGTTGTCTTAAGATTTAGACAGGGCAGTAAGCTCATGGGTGCCACCATATAAAGAACTTACTTGCTGTCATTGCAATCATTCCTCCAGTTCATACTGACCATTAGGAGATCCCCTTCAAATGTGCTTACAATGCAAGTGATGTGGGACAAATCCAGAGTCCTTGTTTTGAGCAAACTTTAAAAGTAGATATCTTCTACAGTTTGTCTAGTAAAATACTCCCCCTCTTTGTCTAAATGGACAACATTTTCCTGTTTGGCTGCAGTGGAAGGATCATAACAAAGGACATTAGCCTCAAGTAAACATACATTTTGCATCCCATGTTGAAAGTGCATAATTAATGGATCTCTTGGGGCCAGTATGAGCAGGAGGGATTATTACAGCAAGAACAATTTGGGCACCTGACTTTGTTTTAGGACAGACAAGTAATTATGAAGTCATTTTTTCCAGTTTGACTTTTGTTTAATTGGCCACTGGACATAGTGTTCTGAGGCCACTATAGCACTTACACTTTGGATTAAGATTTTTATCCCAGCCCCTGAAGTTTGGTGTGCTTTAACATGCCACTTTGAATTAATCTCAAGTCACCAAGTGTTAAAGCCTAATCAACCCACACAAGACAGAATTTCATATTCATTTGGCTTTTAATTAAAAAGTCACAACAAGCAACTTGAACACAATATACATTTTAGGGTAAACAGCAGAGTGTAATGGAACTGCCTTTACTATGGTCTGCTCCAAGTTGGTTGAGAGATCTACAGGCCTGGTTAAGCTTTGGTGTAGTCCTGAGGCTGCTGCCAAGGGCTGTAACTGGGAACCTCCTCGGTCTGAGTGGGGATGATTGGACTTTGAGCATTGGGATAGTGGTATCTCTCATAATGGTCTTCATTCCAGTGGTCTGAGCCAGTCTCATAGTCCGACTGGAAGTGTGAGTATGCGCCAGGAGGAAGCTGACCAGTCAAGAAGAGGTAGTAATAGCTTGGTCCAATTGGTCTAAGGTGTTCAGAGACTAGTTCCTTAGGGCCTTCTTCAGATATGGAATGAGCAGACAGCTCCTCAGCTCCCAGCTCAGCTGGGAGATAGGGAGGCACTGGCATGAAACCTTGGTCTTCTGTTTCCCTCTCTTTATTTCCATGCTCATAGACTGACTCATAGCGGCTCAACTCACCCGCTTGGAAGTCAGGTCCCGGATATGGAGGAGGTGGCGGTGCCGGAAAGCTTAACTCCTCAGTTTCCCTTTCCAAATCACCATGCTCCAAGTTCTCTTCATAGTGCTCAAGCTCACCTGCCTGATACAGAGGGGGAGGTGGAGGGAGGCCGACATCAGGTCCAGGCTGAGATGTGTAGCTTGTTGTTGAAACAGGGTAACTCACACTGGAAGGCTGAGCAGGAGCACCTTGGAATGAGCTATAACTGACACCAGAAGGCGCCTCCATGTTAGAGAAACTGCCCTCATAAGGATCACTCTGGCTCCAGCCTGGGGGGGGTGGTATTTGTGGTAAAAATTTAATCACCTGAGCAAGCTTGTGATGAAATTTTAAATCACTCAAGTTTGCAATACTTGAAACATGCAAGTACATTTACAGCCTCTGAAGTAATATTTTACCTTTTGTAGCAGGATAGCAATGGACATTCCAGCTTAACAGTGCAACAAGGAGCAGGTGACTGTAAAAGGAAACAGCTTGGTCAAAAACCTGATTAAAACAAACAAGCCATAAACAGAAAATAAACAAGTTATTGTAGTAATTTAACAATAACATACCTTGGAAAGAACCATGTGGCCATTTTGCTGGCAAGCTGAAATGTTATCCTCCTCTCACAGAGCACCATTTAAATATGAAAAGGGAAGTACTCTGTGGCCAATCACAGACTAAGAAGGTAACGATGGACAGGTGGTCGTCATTGAGTGCTGATTGAAAATGTCAGCATGCCTGTGAACCTGTGAACCACACACCTTTCTGTTGAGATATAGTGACATTCCCGTTAACTAAGAAAAAGAGGGTTTATATAATGTTCATTTTCCCCAAAAGTGGTTCAAAACCATCGCACATGGAAATCACACTTGAGTTGTATTGAGTTCATTTTGTTTCAAATTATTTTCTGCACTGCTTTGTTTCCTAATTTTTTCTTCTTTCTCTGTCTCAAATGTGAACAGATGTTTTTTTGGATCACTGTAAGGGCAGTGTTGTTTGTTGTTGCTTGTCATTCTTAATCTATCCAGGCAATCACTCCTGTATGTTATACACTGTCTAGAGCCAAAATACTACTAAGAGAGAAATAGAAAACAAGACTGCACTAGTTGATTTTGTCCCCTGATGTTGTGTTTGGCTGGAGTGAAAACATACTCCTGGGCCTCCATGACACATGAATGCAAACGTCTGCTATAGGGATTGCGTACTTTAGTTCCTGTGCAATGGCGGCAATCTGCTCCACTCTGTCCTGGTGGGCTGCCAAGTCACTCTCAAAGGCCTCATGTCTCCGAAGCAGTGCTTTGATTTCTGTCAGGGTGGCTGTTTCATAGTCCTTTTGGGTGAGGATCATTTCTTTACCTGGATATCACACATATGAAAAGAGAAAAGGATAAGGTAAGAGCGAGGAATGATTAGATGATTAGTAGTTTTTATCAAAACACAGGCCTTATTTGGTCATTGCACATGAAGAAAACGACGTGTTGCAGTGCACTACAAGTTGATTACATTGGAAAGACTCTTAAAACCTTCCATCAAATCTCATTAGGAGCAAGTATAAACAAACCCCAATGTTAAAGGAAACACTTGAGAATTGAAAAGCAGGAATAAAGGTGATAAACACTGAGCTAACAATTCAGGACAAACAGATAAACATGCAAATCTATAGATAAAAAAGCGAGAGATAGAGAAGCAAACACGCAGACAGTCAAAAAGTCAAATGTGTATCTACAACTGACCGCTGGCCCAGTTCTCATGATTGGTGGCTTTTTGGCGAAACTTTTCAGCCAAGTGGTCCAACCTCTCCAACCTGCGGATCTCTGTAAGAAGCCACTCCTCATAGCCCTTCTCTGCCTGCTCCAGTCCCTGCCATGCACTGGCTATGTCCTGTAGACACAATGAAAATGATAAATCACTAAACATGTTTTGACTCAGTTCCACCCTGGTAAATAAGGACATTTGATAAACAAATATTGCTTAAAAACTGTACACAAAAAAACAAAAACTGTAACACAAACCCTAACCCTATTGGTAGAATGCCAGTGCCTGTTACTCATCAGTCCCATGTAAGATTTGACCCCTCTTTTGCCATAAGACTTAAACATAAACAGTTGTGCAAACAATGATGAACACTTCTTTCACTGTTGAATTATAAGTGGAGGAAGAATGTGGAGTTGTTACTTACAGATACCATCTTCCCCTCGGAGGGCATGAAAGCAGGGCGATTGCTGATGCGCAGCTTGGTCTGCAGGGTGTTGAAGTTAATTTCCAACTGGCACTTCTCCTGCACCTTAGGGGGCTTGTGCTGGCGTCTGTAGTCCCTGAAGTCCTCCAGCTTCCGCTGCATTTCCGCCATGGTCTTCTCAGGGGTCCGGTTCTCCAGCCAGGGAGTGGTGCGGCGGATCCACTCCAGCAGCTGGGAAACACAAAGACAACAAGGGAATAAGTGGAGAGTCAAGAGAGTTCCACATTAAGATAGCAATGTGTCAGGAAGACTGTGATGAATTATTAATTTTTTTTCAGCAGATGGGTCTCATCTTATGGCAGCAATGGGATCCACAAGTGAGGGAAAGAAAGATGTTTTTAAAGCTAAACCTTAGTCTGTTCTTTTACTTTAAACTAGTTTCATGTTAGAGGCAGCTAACTTTAGTGTAATATGTACAGTACCATTATCCAAGGTTCTACAGGTTAATTTCTCTTTTCATTACACAAAGTGTCATCATCATCATATAAGAGGACATTTTAAAATGAAATTTCAAATCATAATTTACCTCACTGGCCAGTCTCTCATACTCTTCCATCAGTTTCTCATTCTCCTGGTTTACACCCAGAACCTTACAGATCCTGTTGGCAGCTGTCTCTGCCTAAGAGCGCAGGGAGTGAAAAATTACATATTTACATGTGTAAAGTAACACAGTGGTCCATGCTTCCATTCATACTTTCAATATTTCTTGTAACATCATCCTAAAAATACATTTGTTGCTCAAAATGACAGGTCAAAATCAAACTGCCAATAGAGAGATTGCAAATAAGAGAGACAGTGATAGCTACTTCATCTAGAAATATCTAGAAAGTTATAACTTAAGGTGATAGGTTAACTCTCTATACCTGCTCTGCTCCAGCAAAAGCATGGTAAAAGCAGGACACATAGGTCATGATGGCTCTTTCATCAGGCTTGGGGGTGTTGATGATATCTATGGCATTGAGAGGGAGGAAAAGTCAAGGTGGCCGAAAGAAAGAAAAAAAAAGGAGAAAAATAACGACTGGTGAAAGGAAGGAGGACAGAAACAGCAATTCCAGTATCCTTCTAAACTACTTTTGGTTTGTAATTGTTTCAGTTCTTTAGAAAAATATTATTAGTGCATGAAAATGTATTTATTATATATGGAGATGATGCAACACAATCCGAATGATCAAGACTGAACTATCTGTGTGCTCTACTACATCATTTCATGTGCACTCAAAGTGAGTCTGATGTAGTCATCTAAGACTTAAGATCTAAGACTCCCCAAAGAAATACTTCTCAGTCTTTCATCCCACAATGAATGTTAACCGGACACATTATATGTCAGGATACATTTGCTGGTTGCTGCTAAGAAGACTAGTGCAAAAATAGATGTCTAGCAGACATAATATCCTCATACACACACAGCGAGGTTTGAATTGAAAAGACATGTTTAATACAGTAGAATAGTAAAGTTAGGGTCTATTCTACTATTGTCTATTCCATAAAACATTACCTTCAGCGTCCAGCATTTTGGGAATGTCCAGGTGTTTCTCGGCTATGTCAAAAGCCAGGTTCAGGTTCCCCAGAGGATCATCCTAAATAAAGATACACAATTCTACATCACTGAACAGCAATGCCGGACTTAAAATGCCACTGAGCTGACCTTCATGCTATGGTGGACACATTATACTCCCTGATCATCTACTGTGCATGCACATTAATTTAATAGGACTTAAATCTATATCTGATAGACCTGCTGGGACCTACAACTGACATTATATATTATATTCTAGTTTTTACATGAGTTGGATGTTTATTTGGTCCCTCACATGTTGATGATTGTAGTTTGACCAGTATCATGAACCCAGTCTCAATTGGAAAATCATTTATTACAATTCTCTCAAATCCATAACATTAGTTATTTTTTTGGGTTTCATGTGACAACAACTACAGATTGCACCTAATGATTATTACTATGAATTATTGTTTTTTTAATTAAGCAATTTCTCTTTACTCTGTAACATGTCAAAGTGATATCTTTGAGATGTTAGACAATGACGAAAGTAAGCAAATCTTTTCATTTTCAAATCTGTAACCTGTCTTTGTTTTTTACTTGATAAATTTCAACTAATCTATTATGACAAATTTTCATAAAATGATCAGCTAGTAAATTAATCAACTAATAGATTACTCTAGTTAACATTTCAAAACAACAATATACATCATATATTTATTGAAACTTAATGAACTAAATTTTTTATTTTCTCACACGAGTGACTGACAGGAGAAACCAAGTGTTTGGACAGACTGGGAGTGGTGCATTAAGCCAACAGCTGACAGTGAACCCTTCCCTGCTAATGGGACAGTCAGTGAGAGTGCATTGGGGTAAAGGGATCATGCTATCATGCTGCAGCTATTGTTCCTGTCTCTGTACCACTGTTCCATAAAGGTAGTGGGGTGGGGGCTGCCACACTACACGACAGGGCCAGCTGCTCACAGATCCAGTGCAGGACAGACAGATGGATGGAGTGGTAAAATGATGGCTGGATGGAAGGATGGATGGAAGGATAGAAGGATGCCCCAAGGCCTTTGTGTGTGTGTGTGTGTGTGTGTACCCTCATCCCTCCCTAATCAGCGCTGTCTCAGCAGGCTGTAACACTGCTAGCTTAACAAACACGCTCACCTCAAGCCAGATTTAACAGCTGCCTGGCGCACGATGCAACTGTCACCTGGCAGCGTAAGCATAACTGAAAGTGTGTGAATATGTATGTAAAAACGTCTGAAAGAGTGAGAAAAAGCAGAGAGAAATAGATCCGTGTGTGCCTCATCACTCATATTTACCTTGAGTGCCCTTTCCTAGTATGAAAATCGACACAAGCCTTGCAGTGATACATACTATGTATTCTTCCGATTCTCCTTTCATGAGGACCAGCAGCCTCTTGCTGGGGTACACTAGGGGACAGCATGGACAATAGCAGAGGTAAAGCTAAGCCTATGCTCTGCAGGGACTAGGCTCATGTTTCTGTGACTATTCAGGGTCAACACCAAGCCAGGTCAGTGAGTTGTGTGCTGAAAAGAGAGTGCTTCTGTTTCCAAAACAAATGAAAATGTCACTCCCCGTAACCAGCCACGGTGTTCCCCTACTATAAATATGCAGTGCTGGGTCAAACTTTGCCTACAGTACAGTAGGTAAAGCTGTCAAGGGAAATACATATATAGCTGATATTAATATAGAGTCTGATTTTTAGGCCATTCATTTTTTTTGTCAAGGTTCATTGGATAAAATTGTTGTAAAGTCTCTTAACACATGTCTAAATACTGTTTTATATCAAAAGAGACGTGGCAGTGACAAACAGAAACCTCAAATATTCCCACAGCAGCCTTGGTCACCCTGTGTGGTTTAGACAGCACCTTCTTCCAGGACGGAAAGGATGAGTTACTTGTGGATTATTGTTAGTTGACGAACACAGGAGGTCTGTCAGTTGTGTTCTCTGCCCTGCGAACAAGCAAAGCAGCTCACTGAGGCCTTCACTTGTTTATACAAAAACACTGAGAATCCTGGGCGTACTTTAAACCAAGAAAATGTAAATGAGCTGTGGATTTATTTGCCCAGAAAACCACTTAAAGATACAGTGGTATGCACTTTTTACACCATGAAGCTAATATGCTAGACACAGACATGTTAAATGAATGAGGAAAGACAAGACAAACTCTGTATCCATTTGTTATCATTTAAAGTTGGATTGCCTTTGTTTGCATATTTATGAGTTTGTGTTTGTGTTACTCAAGAGGCGGCAAATCCCCACCATTAAATCTAATGTAAATTGCACAGTGAGGTGCAAATAAAAACTGATGTAAAAACAGAAGCAAAGGCCTTATTCCTTTTAATTATGCTGAAATTGTGTGCCAGGTACACCGGTTTATGAAAGAATAATGAAGCATGAGAATAATGAAGCATGAGGTGGGACTAAGTGAATGCACTTTGGACAAAAACATTCTGCTGTTAAGAATCATCCATACATTAAACTAGCATTATATCCATTATCCAAATAACACGCTGTATGTCTACAGAAAACACTAGTGCGCACACTGCCTCTGCTTCTTCTGCTTCTATGACAACTAAGTGGACTTCACATAGACAGCTTTGTGACTGTCTCTGGATCAAACACTATCATGTACCCAGATAACTCAATCAAAACAGGCAACCACATTAGCAGTGCAGATAAGTCATTAGCAGAGGAAATAGGAAATGTGTCAAACAGACCTCCATTCCGAGATATAAACCAGTTTTCCTCACAAAATAGGTCAACACGACATAAAAAGCAGCGTAAACTGCCGTTATTCTGCTTTCAGTGTGTTTGTTCTTATCAGTTCACACCGTGACAGAAATGTTAATTTTGTGGACTGTTAGTGTTTGAGGCTAACACACAGCATCCTGGTTACAAGTGAGGCCACACGACACCTTGTTGAGCTTAGAGTAGTCGAGGAGGTCGGGTCTGTGTCTATGAATCAGGGCGCAGAAGGCCAGGCCATCCTTCCAGCTTCACCAGCCGACAAGCAGAGAGAACCAACATGTCAGTTCAGAGAGCCACCATACCAGTTAAACTCAGATGATGTTGCAGGAGAGCAGATAGAAAAAAGCTTCCTCAAGTCCAGTTCTAGCATTAAACACGACTGTTAAAGGTGCAACAACAGCAGTGTGATTCAACAAGTTCCTGATTCCAGCTCAAGTCCTCATATTTTGTGAAAGTCACTTTCAGGAGAAACTGAGAACTGGTGCACTGGTGCCAGATTTTTTTTTTTTCTGTGAGGTTTATTGCAATAAGATGTGATTAGGTACCTGTAACTTGTGACAGATTACAAAACAAACTCCGTATTACTGTCATATGTGCTGTCATAACACAGTAAGTTGTTTTTATGCTGAAAAGGAAAAGAAATACTTGAATATGTGTTGACATTTATTATTCCTTTACTTTGAATATGCCGTGTGTAGAACGAGACAAAAACCTGAATCAGCTATCAATCATATAAACTATCATTATAATCAAACAGCATTTAAGACTCAATAAACAGTATTTAATTTGTGAGACACTTACCTGACATGGAAGTTTTGGACGTTGACATTCCTGTAGGGGGCAGTCTTTCTCTGACACCACAGAAGGAGGCCTTCCTTGGCAGATGTTTCTGAGGAGAAAGTGAATTTACAGAAATTTAAACATGGGGTTGTAGATACATTGTATATAGTTCAATTTAATAAAGGTTACAGATTTAATGCAGGTCGCAGATTGCTTTGCCTTCTACAACTCACAAACTGACATTTTTTTTATTTTTTCATGATATGTTGTCCTTTACATTTTGTAGTTTTTCATGTCTAAATTCAGTGGACACAATGGACCTCATTCACAAACAGTGCGTGCGCAAAAATCTGTGCTTAAGCCGTGCGTATGAATGGTTGTAATGTAATCAGTATATTAGAACCACAATTATTTAAAAATGATTGGGTCTAAATATACAACATTTAAATGTGAGCAATTGCTAATAATACACAATTTGTTTTGCTAAAATTAATAGTCAAGACATTGTAATCCATAAATCATCATAAATGTAATAAAATGATTAATATGTATGATGATATGATATGATATATGACATCTTTACCAGCCAAATCTGCCTTTTCTGGCTTCTACTTCTGAAGCTATTTGCATTGCACTAGCAGTAAAGTTTTTCCACATTTTTACCATCACAGCCATCTTTGTAATGAGTGACAACTGTCTCCACTTCTGCACCACTCCAAGAACATTTCTACACACATATTAGTGAATGAGGCCCAATGTCTATAGAAAAAGTACCAGATTTGGCCTCTTTGGATTTTATTATCTCACCTTCAACAGAAATGTCCTGAATGGCGAAGCGGAGGATGATAGTCCAGATCATTCCAAGAGTCATCTTTACATTCCCGTCCACAATCTCTGAAAAACCAACAACCTGTTACTGTCAGTTTGCACTAGAGTGAATAATAAAATCTTATTATCACACATAGGATTTTATATTTGTGAGTCTATTGGACACCTGATGACTTGTAGTATATTCAAATACCCAAGAAGGGATCATTTACCTTCTGCTCCAATGGAGACCAGTTTTACCCCTTTGCTTGTAATGAAGTCCAGCGCTTTGTTGACGTTAGCAATCTTATGAAACCGCATCTTTCCTCTGTCTGGCTTGGGTAACCTCTCTCCTGCAAACAGACCATTATTTGACAGTCACTTATGTGTGCCAACTTAATAAACAAAACACAGGAATAATATTCTAAGGACAAAACTAATGCTACAGGTGAATAAAAATGTGCATAGTTTCCTCCTGATGTGGCAAAGAATTAATCATTGAAATGAGCTGAGAAAACAATAAGTTATAATAGAGCTGTCTCCATTCTGTGATCTGACCTGAGATGACTTCCAGAAGCAGCATGAGTTTCAGTCCGTTCCTGAAGTCCTCCTCAATATTTTCAATTTGAGTTCCAGCTTTCCTCAGGTGGGAGTTACACCAGGCTGTGAACGTCTACCAGGAGAGGGAGACCCAGGTCAGTTACAACAGGATTTGATAAAATGTCAGCATACAAATGCATCATATTCTGTGCATGAGAATATTTTTCAAAAACAGTTTTTCAAGCAAGGAAACAGTGCTGATATGACTGCATGTAGCACAGTTTGAAAAACAGAAGTCTTAAAAGTAATTTGTGATTTAAGTCTAAATATTCCTTACGGAATCCTCTTTGTGGTCAACCTGAACAAACAGTGCAGCTAACAGTTTAACAAGTTTTCACTACTAGACTATAAATCAGTGTTAACCTATTTGACCAATGCCACACCTTATGATTAACCTTTAGCAGCTCATTAGTGTCCAATTTCAACTTTTTCCTAAAGCAGTTTCAAAGCTAACAGTCATCAGAACAAATGTGCCGCCATGTGCTTCATGCGGTGCACTGAAATACTGTAAATCAAGTTAAGACAGGATCATTGTCTTTCTCCTCCTATTTTTATAAAGTCTCTCAATAGCCAGCAGCAGAGTTCACGGGCGCTCAGCACTTTCCAGATGAAAGCTGGGAGCCGACCACAGAGCACATTCCGACCGATATAAGGTGTTAAATTTAGACTGCTCTGGTGTGCTTCATGATAAGACACCGGCAGGAAAAACGTCAAAACATCTCACCATGTCAACATAAGTGAAAATGTCACGTGGATACAGAGCAAGTTTTCCCTTCGCGTCACTTTCTGTCACCATTTTGCCACTTACAGTGTGATTGATTACAGCTGCAAGGAGATAGCTTTATCATGATGCATGTAGGCTGTTCTTCCAGGTCACATTCATTACTGCTGATCATACATCGCTGCTGATGTATGAATACAGGCAGGCATGTTTGAAGGATGGGAGAATAGTCCAAAATTCTAAATTATAATAATTTTGAGGATATCCCCCATACAGTAGATGAATAAATGGATCTGTCATAGTGTAAAAATGTTATCTTTATAACTTTATAGGTGCTTGAATCAATGGGCTGATCAACAGATACTGCAGCCCATACATTATGTGTAAATATACTGTAATGTAAGTTAACTGAATGCTGATGACATTTTGTTCTTTTACTCTTCATCCTTTATAAAAAAAATAGGTCTTACAACTTTTTTTCTTACTTTTTTTGTAGTTCTATTAAAGTCAGTCATTTCATTTATATTCAAATACGTTTTGACCAAATTATGATACAGTATTTAGGTACTGTATATTTTAAAACACATTTTTAACAGAGCATTTAGTGATTAAGTAGAAGAGTAGAAGAAGAGTAGTCTGGCTTTACATATTGCATATTTTATGTTTGGCTTTACTGCAGTTAATTCAATTTTGACAAGCATCTATATTGAACTTTGTGTTTCCATCCACTTAGAAAAATTGGATTAAAAACAATCAGGTCAAATTTTATTTTTTTCTATATAATTACTCAGTACCTTTTAGTCTTGGTACATTACAAATAAACTTTTTAAAATGATTTTACATCTGGTATAGTCTAGTATGACTTATAAATTGTGCAATGTGACATTAACTGAGGAAGATATCTTAGCACTTTTTCCACCCTCAGTTCTTAAAAATCCTTCCAGCCAGCCACTCAGGCTTCCCCTCTGGGTGCCAGTGCAAAAACAGAATATTACAGGCTTTAGAGTTAAGGCCATCACAGAGTCCCCAGGGTGTATGTGACTTTGAACTGCTGCCCTCCTTGTCAAAAAAACGTGGCCTGCTGGTCCTCCAAATTTGACTCGCCCACAGTCGCATAACCCTGCTGCCCACTTTCCAAACCCCCCACCTCCCTCCCCAGCACTACTGACCAGTGACGATTATATCTAAAAATATTTATGAATCACATTCAGCGAGGACCAGCCCTGTCACTGAACTAGCTGATGCCTTTGGGGCCTGACTGGGTCACAGGCTGTGTCCAGGGGGATGGAAAATAAACAAGAAGTGAATGTTTAACCGAAAAGACAGACCCTTATGAATGGATCATTGTGTTTCCTCTAATTTATTTAATTCCGATTTAACTTACATGAGAACGTTATTTTTGCCATTACACTTTTGTACCTAGACTTATAATCATCAGCCATCGGGCAGTGCAGACATGGCCCAAGTCTAAAAACTAAACTATCTGTCTCTGTTACATAAATGGGCACTAATGGCTTTAAAAAAAGGCTTGATAAACCTGTCTGAGTCAGGTAATAGTTTCAAATAGCCTACATAAGCAGTGTCGACTGATATACAACAGCTGCAAGATCCGATATAAGTCCACTGCACCATGGCTTGAGTTAGATAAGAGGTGTAAGGCTATAGGAGATAAATTATTCGGGAAAAGCTACTAAAAGTGGCCCCTAACAGAGTCAACAAAAGCCTTGTGTCACTGCTCACAGTGAATGTCAGGCAGGAGTAGGGTAACAAAACTGGTTGGGCACAGAGTAACATCATCACCTCCCACAGTGACAAACAGAAACACTACACCAGTGTTTCTCTATGCCACCACCAGTGATATTGTATCAATTCTGATAATTTTGAACAGCTGCTCACAGAACCAAACAACTCCCCATTTAGCACTTGTCAAATTAGTATCAGTAAAAAGATAAACATTGGAAAAATGGCTATGTATGTGGACCAGTAACTTGATTATCATGTTGCTGCTTTGTGTTACCAATAATACACAGTTTTGTCATCCCTTTTGGGACCACAGAAGCCTATGGTCTCCAGTTGTGCAAAGAGCTGCAGTTTAATGCCCAGGCCAACTCATAAAGCCTTAAAATCAACTGACAGAGTGGGAGGCCGAGGCTATATTCAGGCGGCTGGTGCTGGTACAATATTTCTGCGTGGTTTCTATAAACAAAAGAATTCCGCACCAAGGACACTGGATTAACCCTACTATAATGCCTTTTGGTCCCGAGGTTAAAATTAGATGTAGCGTTCATTCTAATCCCAAGAGCGTCATCATGTGTTAGGAGCATCTGTTGACAGCTCGCATTCCGCGCGTATCAGTGGAGAGGCAGCAGTCTGGAGAGCCGCTGGAAGGCAGAGCTATTGTTAGCTGGTACCCACCGCATCCGTCCGTCAAGCCTCCCCTCCCTGCCTGCCTGCCTGCCTGCCTGGACCCCGGCTGCGTCAAGTAAACAAGATTCACGCCGGAAGTTTTGTGATCTTCTTCCCCTTAATATAAAACCATGACCAGCATGAGAAACTTCAAATAGGTGTGAAAGTAAAACCACATGTAATCCTTTGTAAAGTATGAAATCTTAAAACTGAATTATGGTAGGTCGCTCGACATAAATTAAAGCGCGACGTTTTCAATTTATGCTTCGGCAAGCTAGCTAAACTAACTTAACTAATTAAATAAGGACGTTGCAAGTTATCTAAAGATACATCAAAATATCAGAAGGGAAGTTCATTGAAAACTAAGATCTCCATGGCGACTTTATCACTACCCAATCACATTGCGCGACAAAATATGACGGTGTACACCACATAGCAAAATTCTCCAGGTGGGCGACATGGAAAGTGTCGAGCGACACTTTTTTTCTGTCGAAAATACGTCATTTCTGTCGAGCGACACGTATTAAAATTGTGAAGCGACCTACCTTAAATCAGCCTGTGGATTTTACTTGTAAATTACGTATTTTTACAATATGTTATTGATACTTTAAGAGATCTGAGTACTTCTTCCATCACCGCAGTTCACAGAATCTGATGGGTCACCAAATACGGTGTAACACCGGCTCTCTCTTTTAACTTTTGACTTCTATTACAGATGACGCTTTTTAGCTGAAAATTAGATGTATTGAACAGTCTCTGGCACCTATTAGCTATTAACTTTATATGCCAGTTCCAGTTCCTTCATTATTTATTTCACATTTTTGTTTCTATGATTCATATGGAGTATCAAACTGGCGTTAGCATTAACGTTAGAACAAATGATTACAGTTATTGGTTACCAACGGTTATTAGCGGTTACTGAAGAGCGTCTGACCCTTTGCATATTTTCGCGCGCACACGCGCACACACACACACACATACACCAGACAAACTCTTCATTAACATGGCGTCTGTGATAAAAGAAAGATTTTTTTAATTTGCCGCATTTAAAACGTTAAGTTCGCCAACAAGTGTTTCATTATGACAGCACTGACCGTTAGACTCAACAGAGCTGTTTGAAATTATTTACTGTACGTTAGTTTCCACAGAGTGCAGTATGTAGTCCAGTTTATTCGGATTGAGTTCCGTTTTATTATTGTCGATGACTTTATTAACTTACTTTCCTCTGCTGCTGCTCCCAGGCAGGGTCCAGCAGCATGTCCCTGTCCCATTCATCCTCCTGGAGCATGTACTCCTCCTCGTAGCCGTTATCATAGGTCACGGTGGTTTCCACCTGGGTCATCATCATCTTGACGTTACTTTCTGTTCCCCCGAAACTCAACTGCGTGTTATCCCTTCAGGACAGAAAGTTTGGACTAACTGAAGTGTTGAGCACGGGATAGTTTTCTGACTTTCCGCTCTTGCAGCTGCTGTATTCTCTTTCAGACTCTCTCACGCTTGCCCTTGTCCTGCCGACCTGACAGACGTCTGGCCCTGGTTGCCACAGATGAACAAGCGACGGTATCATTAGTACTGGACTGTCACGTGACGCCTTCATTCCTTCCCCTAAAATCCCCATCACACAACACCACCCACCCACACAGACTGCAGCAGGAAACTTCATTACCTTGAGATCAATAAAATAGCCTTTATTGTAGAAAAAAAAAACAATTTCAGACTTTCATTTGTGACAAAAAATAACACAAGAATGGGCTTGGGAGATATAAATAAAAATTCTTCTTCCTTGGGAAACCCATGTATTCACACACTGAAAAACACTGATCATGGGTGCTGTTGTAAACCTACCAGGAGATTCTCTGATAAATCACTGACTTTATCATAAACAGCAGATTTAAACCTGTACAATGTAGTGTATCTAAATTTGTTTCTCTTGCTCAGAGTAACAGCTGATGGCCATTTAGGGCCTTTCACAATACTGGGACAACCAAGGTGAACAAATACCAACTTGTGAAATATAACTCTAAGTTCAATGCAGCTATGGAATATATGTAATTGTGTTTATGTGTCCAGGTGTAAGTGTGCCTGTGCATCTGTGTGCACAGTTTGTTCAAGTACGACAAATTTAAGAATATGAAACAATGTGTGACCTTTCAGATGAGTTTAAAAAAACACTAGAGGCAGACAAGATGTGTGATATGTACGATAATGTACTGCATAGATGTAGACTTAATCATGAAACTTAAATCTCTCCCTATTAGTTACACAACCTAACAGGAATAAAGTGATTTTCCCCAAAAACATTAACCTGAACTGGACTGTGGTCAGATTTTCCACTTTGTTTTTTTTATGTCTGGTTATTTTGTAACACGCTGTAAGTGGCTCTTTGTTTTTTCTGAAGTTGAGTTACTGAGAGCAGAGATTGCAACCTTATGTAAATAATGAAAGATGAGAGAAATTCAGCAAACCTACTGCATGAGTTTCTTTGTAACGTCACAAGCAAGAAAAATTACCTCTGAGTAGCAAGCTGTTTAGGAAACCGTTTTGAAGATGGTGCATGTAATTTTACCAAAAAAAAAAAAAGTTTACATCCCAGGAGACTTTGCATTGTTAAAATGCTACAGAAAATCCTTTCATTGTCTCAACAACCACAAGTCCAAGTGCTTACTTAATGGAATTAGAGGAATACAATGAATAAGACAAGCTTCTTAAAAAAGTCTGTTCCTTTAAGGTTCAAAACGGCAAGGAGGAAACTGGTCCCTACAGTCACTACTGAAGGATAACCTCACCACAGAGCTAGAGTTCAAACAGAGTGCAAACACAGACACATGGGAGTGAAAAGGGCAAGAGTGTTTCTCACAACCATCCAACAACCTGAAGAACACGTTATCTGTCACAGCAATGCTTATACTGTCCAGGGGCTCGAAATTAACCCAAACAATCTCTGGGCTCAGAGCACTACAGTTGGGAAAAAAAGGGAGTGTTTGAGCAGGGGGAGTGAGCCATTTGGACCCCATGTATCCATGTGTATCATCTGTGATCTGCAACAGTGTTCTTTGGTCCTGGGTGGTTCACAAGGAAGGGGAAAGAAAGGGAGGGAGTGTGATTAGAAGGTTTTCTGTTTCCATCATTCAGTTTCGTTTAGGCCACAAGGTCGCCGCCACTCCTGGCCTCGTTCATGAATCCATTTGTTTGATACTAAAGACAGAAAGAAAAAAGATAATAATTACAAACTTAATCTAGTCTGTTGATTACTTAAGACATAGTACAAATGTTTACAGTACTTGTTTTATAACTGACTCTTGGTTCTGACACTGGCTCAAATTAAGATTCTCTTCAGCAAATACTTTGGTCCCATATAAATATTTACTCGGGCCTTCATAAATGGTTTTATAGGGAAACAGACAAAGAGGAACTCACCCCACTTGTTGCCCACCAACACAGGGCAAGCTGCATGTCTGGTGCTGTAGTCTCCTTCCCCACTGGCAAAGAGATTGTACCAGAACACTGCAGTACCCTGAAAGACACACACAGGTCAGTTGTGTGGTGAATGAAAGCAGTAACATTGCAGGGACAAGCAAGTAGAGAGTTACATCCATCTGACGAAAGATGCTTTCACTTGAAGTGAGCGAACACATCACAAGACTCCACTGATGACGGATTTGAATCCGCGACTTGTTTACGGTTGCCTCGCCAATGCTTTTGTGGGTAATTTGTCTCACAAACTTGTTGAATACATTACAAGAACATAGGCACTGGTCATAAACAGCTCCTTGCCTGCCATGTTCCTGAAAATAATAAGAGACGTCTTCCACCTCATACACGTACATCTGGCCTTGCCCCCATCTTCTACTTCTTCTGTTGAGTCTTATGGGGGTCAGCATCCATAAGTGTTGCATTACCACCATCTGCTGGACTGTACCTAGCCCCATCTATTCCGGCACTGCCGTGTGGCATGTGTGATAAGACAAAAATGTTCCTGAATGTAGCTGCATGTGTGAACAGTGAAAATCACTGGCAGTGCCTGAAAGATTATCCCAGTAATTTACTGTGAACTATGTGTAAAAGAGGCTTTTGTTTGCATCAAGTTTATGATGTAAGCTCATTGTAGTATGTATGTTTATCACTGACACAGCTACTGAATCAGTAATAATGGGTGGTAATAAGTGATGAAGCATAACCAGATACCTTTTGGGGCCAAACTGCAGCACCAACATCTGGAAATACTGTGGCTCCACCTGCTGATACATCACTCATCTACAACACAGACAAAAGAGACAAAGAGAGTTTAGTGTTTACCGGTTAAATAAAATAATTCCGTAGTCCTAGTAAGTGAAATTGTTGGAAGGCCAGGGATCATATTACTTCAGTGGTTACATGTATTTTAATATTGATTCCAAGTTATAAAACACACATTACTGCTTTCTGCATGGTTATGATTCATTTGATATTAAATCTGGTTCAAATAAATATTGATATTGTGTTCTGTGGCACAGTTTTCACAGTACAAAACTATCACTAGTTGTATTTTTGTCACTTCTTTCCTAGTTCCAGCAAATGCAACACCCTCCTTATTGTATCAGTATAGTCCTGCTTTAAGTTAGATGTTACTTTTGGGGCAGTGATTTTGCATACTGGGAAAGCCCATAATCAAATATGACAGATAGTCAGTGATGTATAATGCCAGGGTGTTACCCTGAGCAAAGCCACAAATGAAATAGTAGTTTAGCTATTTCATCGGCAAGTATGAGACTGCTCAATTTATTCCGTTTTTCTAACCACAAGGACTAAATTTTACTCAGTACCATGTGGGGTGAGAGAATTCACTGTTCTGCCTGTTTAAGGCCTCATTTTGTTAAACCTACCATCAGCTTAGTTAAGTTAAAACTTAATGGGATTGCTTCAGCTAATTCACATTTTAAAAAAGTAATTATCTGCAAGAAGCAATTGGTTTTGTATTGGTAATGTTAGCCTTCAGATTAATAATGGCTGTATGTTTTCTTGTATATACAGTACATGTCCAGCCCTGTTTAAAATAGACATAAATGGTCAACCGTGTGTGACCAGCTGTTAATTGTACAGTATTATATAGTACAGAGCCACAGTTACATTAAGTGTTTCACTAAGTGTTGTAAAAACCCCAAAACCTAGTGCTATGAAACCCAAATTCTTTACTGATAGGTGTTTTTACTGAAATTATTTTGCATTTTTCATCTATGAAACCCTGATTTTCCAGCAGCTTTAAAACAGATTTAAAGTGGACACAAATAACTAATTCCACAATGTACATTTACTGTTTGTCTACTTGTCCTAAAGCATATATAAATCTATATTACGCAGTGATTATATTTAGTGCAATATTAAAACCCTTGATTCCACATTATACATGATTTTATACACATGAACCCCATAGTTCAGCATAATATATTATGTATCTTTGGAAACACTGATCTTGACTGTTATGGAATTTTCAATCTTTAGGGGTTACAAATTAGTCTAATTGGTTCACTAGTTTCTAAACAAGGAACTGCATTTTACCCATTTTAGTTCAGATCACGTTGCATGGAACTTCAGGTCACTGTCAACACATTCTGGCTACGCATTCACTTATCTGTGTTGTCTAGGAAGGCCCCCTCCAACCTTGGTAACCATGGCAATGCTGATTTACACTCCATCAGAGAGGCTTCTGTTTCCCCAAACATCAAAGACAGCTGCATATCCAAAGAGAGGCAGTGTCTCTCTCTGTAAGACTTGATGTTAGTTACTCTGTGACCCAAAAGCCCAGGCTTGACCCAATGTAACCCAATTTATAACCCCTAAAGATGGAAAATTCCATAACATTGACTAGTTGGCCCAAAGAGTAGGTCTGAAAAGTTGAAGGTGGTTTGGCCATAGTCCAGGTTAAATTTATGCGTTATCAGCTTTGGTATTTGAGTGCAATTATCAAGATTTGACTCACATAGAAGAGCCATGTTGCTATGCGGTTCCCAGTGCCTAGCTCTTTAAAGGCATCTGGCTCATCTTTCTGTGGAGAAACAGTAAAAATAGAGTTTAGTGTCCTGGCATTCAAACACTGCTCTCTTGACATAGAAATTAACTTAAATTGCAGAGGTCATACCCTTCCAAAGTCAAAGTGAGGTTCATATTGACCTCCAACGCCATAATTTGCAACCTAGAGAGACAAATAAAATTGTATACACAGTAAGGGAGATTGTTAAAAAAATATTTTACATGTATACAACAACTCTTGATTTTATATGGATTTAGGAATATATAAATATAACAACCAAAAAAGAACATGAAATAGACTTCCACTCTTTAAACACATGAACACTTTACCTGCAGCTCTTCTGCAGTATCCATTTCCAGCCCTGTGAGATCCTCAATTCTCTGGTTGATCTTGTCAATCATCGGATCTTCATAGCCAGTGAGCCAAGCACTGGAATAACAGGAGGGAAAGCAGACCAATTGAGAAAGAAGAGGGATATGCTTTTCAGTATGTCAGTGAGACACATTTTTGGCCACTAGGTGGTAGTAAAGATTTCTTTACTACCATCAGGCCACTGAGAGATATGTCATGCTGAAAACGTGCTGAGAAAAGCTCAAACATGAAGTGAAATTGCGCATTACAACCAGTTAATAGAAAAAGAAAAGGGAGGGGAGGTATGAAGAAATGAAAAATAAGTAAACAGATACAGAATCTCCAATCAGCTCAGGGTACAGGGTTGTTACTATGTGTACACTTGAGTCTGTGACTTGTTCACACACGAGTGTAGTTGAGGACTACGACAAAATATTTTCATGGATTCAGTTTTCCTAACACTACCTGCCTTTCATACTCATTCTCACAACACAGTCTAACAGAAGGCCTCTGATAAAAGAAGTTGTTGGCTGGGCATGATGGAGCTCTTTCTTGTAAACTACTAAAACATGACACTGGTTCTGCAAACCACATCACATAAAAATTAATTTTTTTTCAGGCTAATCCACTAAAAAGCCACAATATCCACATTAAAAAATGTCCTACCACACAGAGTATTGTGAAAGAGACAATTTATATGATGTCACCACAGCATGCAATATGTGGTGTAATTTTCGGGGATTTAGGGGATTTTTATAGATATCATGCCGTCTATGATGACTCCCACCCCTACTGCCTCATGCAAGTATTTCTAAGTATTCCTGCAGGCGTGCTCTGAGATGCAAGTGTATGTCCAAGAGAGATGAGTCATCTGTATTTATTCAGCATTTGTGTTGATAAGGAGTTAGATTTTTGAAGGGATGCTGGACAGCGTGTCAGCCAACACATTATTTCCTGTAATACAGCCAGTTCAGAGAGAGGTCAAACTCTTCTGAATTCATCTATTTGCCCAATCTATCACTACATGTTCACTGCAAAAATACGTGCAGGCTAGCACATAAACGTACAATAAAATCAAAGGAACACCACACCCTTGCACCCACACACACATTAATTACCAAGAACAGTAAAACCAAAGAAACGTGGGGGTTTGGTGGGCTGCTAGCCTGCTATTTTTAGTATCTATCAAAGTGGAACAGTCATCTAAACTACAAGGTGACACTTTCTTTACATCAAGGATGGATGAGAAATTACAAACTCTTCCCACATGTTTGCAGAATATGTCTATACTACGTCTAGACTCGGGCCTCAGAAGTTTCTGTAACACTCTTGCTGATATGGAAGTTGAAGAAGCATATTAGAACCATGACAGCTGTAATGAGCTCATATGAGAATGTGATACAAATGCATTCCTGTAAAGCACAACAGGGAATAGGGCTTCAGTGGTCTGGATCTCAAATAACCTGGGAAGGATGGCTGGGGGAAAGATAACAGTCTGTAGCAACACTGCAGTGCCATGAAAATGTCTAAATCTCTGTGTGGACAGAAAGAACAAAGAAAACTTCAGCTACACCAAAAAACAACAACAACAGAGGATTGTTTAGCTTTGTTGGATCTAAGCTCTGTTTGGTATTAAGGCAGAAATCTAAAAAGTGCAATAATGACAAAATGCTTAACTTCCACCAAATCAAAACATCCTCTAGTGTTTGTTTTCCAAGTGTGGCTAAACGTTTTCATTTTTTTTCCATAGAGTTTGCCTGGTGCAGGTCTGGAAGAGTGTTTCAGCCAGGGCACAGAGATGAAGATGAAGAGTTGGATCAGGGGGGAAGGCATTGTGGTCCTCCTTCTGACCTGTAAACCCCTTACCTCTTGGAGACTCTGTATTGGGCGGTGGTAAGTTTCCCAGTTTGGGGGTCATGCACCGTGGCTCGCCTTAACTACAGTAGTTCCCGCAGCACAAGGACACCGAGGTGTAGGAAAAGAAGATACAAAGGGAAGGAAAAAAATGGAATGTGATACACACAACAGGACAAGTGGAAAGTAAGGTAAGAGAGGAGGAAAGAGGGAGAAAAAAGAAAGCAGATCCAGTCACTAGTTGTCAATGTTATTCTTAAGAAGGGCCAAGAGAGTGTTCCATGAGGCAATGCTAGAAACCAAATTCCCATTAAAAATGTAACTTTAAGGAATAAACAACTGCCTCTAATACACCTCCTGGCTCCCAAAAAGCAACTATGTTAATATCAACAGTAGAAAAAGTAACACATTTTGACACCTCCTCTGTCTTCTTGTGTTACCTTTCTGTAGCAGACTCCTGAGCAGAAACTTATCCATAACAGATCCTCAAAAAATAGCAGCATAATCCTATTTTCAATTGAAAATGTCTTCATTCCAATCTATAACCTCCAAGAATGCTTTCTTTTCTTTCTTCCATTTCTGTGAGATGCATTTGCATATAACATGCTTTATAAACCAATAATATTTATGTATGGTGTATAAAGCTTAGATCAGCTGGATCTTGTGCTTCAGCTCAAGAGCCATTACGCTACGGAAAGAGCGGAGAGATGGAGTTCTGGACCGACGGGAGAACAGAGGAGAAATTTGTTTGAGTTATTTGGGGGGAAAAAGGAGGAGAGAATCTCACTTTCTCCTCTGCTCTTTCCTCTGTTCTTGGCGGCTCCTGACTGTGCCTTACCTTTTGCTGATCCGGTATGAAGCTGTCTCCAGCACTCCCGTGATGGGGTTGGAGATGGTGGCCCTGCGTAGCTGTGAAGCCAGGGACATGATTTATCCACACATAGACACACACATACAGATGTGTGTGCCTGTGTGCTTGCCTAACTAGCAACATCACATCAACCAGCCTCACAGCTTTGATCTCCCTTCCCCCAACACACTAAACCACATGACAGAAACTGAATATGCTTAACACATTTTCCTGTTAGATCACAGTGAAATGAAAAGTGACCGATATAGCTTTATATATGCAGGAGCACTGAAAACACTTCATTTTGTTCATGGCTGCAGCATCAAGATGAAGAAAAACACATGGCTTACTCTTGGCTTTGCCAGCTGCTTGACCCTCTCGATTTCTTTGTCAGAGATGATCTCAAGGTAGCGGACTATGTAGGGGCGGTCCCACTCATCTTGCTGTTTGACAGGTGCCAGCACGTAGTGGGGATTGTGATTGTTGTCATAGTAACGACAGAACAGTCGGCTCTGCCTGCGGGGTGTCTGATTGTGAGAAAAGAAAAAACAGGGAGCAAAGGGATTATAACTGAGCTGTCCTTTACAAGTTGGTAATTGCATTTTTTTTTTTGTATTTCTATGTCTTTCTCACCAATCTGATGCCCTCCCCACGACACAGCATCTCATACTTCTTCCTCTCAGGGATCAAACTATTGGAGACCTTTTTGGGCTTCTTCTTCTTTTCAGTTGTTTCTCTTTTCCCTCGCTCCTTCTGTTTCTCAGCCTCATCTTCTGCAGCCTTCTTCTGCTTCTCTAACTGGAACTTAAAGTATTTCAGGTTGCCCTTGGCGCGCTGGTGCTCTGGGTCTGAAAATGGAAAAATGAAAGAGCAACAGAAATAATAGTAAATAAGAAATAATGGTAATAAAATATATCACACCGCCTGCAATCAAAGTAACTGAGCTTCCAACATGACATAATTATGCGCTATTTATTTAATCCCAACTTATCTAGTTCTCAGAACTAAGATGCACAAACAGGACAAAATAATTCAGGGGCTCTTTTGGAAGAAAATGTCAGGTCACATAAAGACTTCATCATAACATTTTTTAAATTCATGTTTCCAAGACAACACAGTGCTGTGAAATGTATTGCAGCGTCCATTATTTAGATCAGTGGTTCCCAACCTTTTTGGCCCGTGACCCCCTAAAATGAAGTAACATCTCCCTGGAACCCTTCATCACATGTTGCATTGCCAATCAGTTAAGTTACTAATTATTGTCATGATTCACTGGTTAATCATTTTGTCCATAAAATGTCAGAGAGTAGCGAAAAATATCTGTTAAAGTTCCCCACATTCCAAGATTACATCTGTGAATGTTTAGTTTTGTCTAACTGCCCAGAACCCAAACACATTCAGTTTATCATAATGTTCAACAAAGAGAAGCAATAAATATTCAGATTTGAGAAGCTGAAACCAGCTTATTTTTTTACATTTTTGTTTAAAAATTATTATAACGATTATTCAAGTATCAAAGTAGTTGCTGATTAATCTTCTCTTGATCGACTACTCGATGAATCAACTAAACTTGCAGCTCTAGAAAGAGGACTTGTCTTGTTTTATTTGAATAACTTTTACAGGTTTGAGGAGGTAAAATACAGAAATCTACAGGAAAGAAAGCAAAAATTAGAAGAAAGCTTGAAACAAATATCCCAATTTTGTGTCAAAAATAAGTTTATTTTACTATATATTATCCTGTCCTATCATCTCACAACACTTTCGATTAATCCAGAGATCCCCTGTGGGGGTCTTGACCTCCAGGTTGTGAACCACTGATCTAGATCACACTATCATTTAAAAGCAAATGCAACTGATGGACTTTTTATAAAACAAATATGGGTTAGCAAATGCCAAATTTCATTCCACCAATTACCATCTTGTCAGATCCACCAATCCTGTTAATCACATCCTTTCCTATCCCAAATGTACAAGAGAAGGTCTCCCTATAGAGTTCAGTCTAGAATTGACTTTATACAAATCACTGTGATTCCAAAAACAGCAATAAAGCTGGAAAGTTGTCTTCTACTGAAATTCTCATTCTCTAATGCTCACAGTACTAGTTTTATGATATAACTTAACTGGCTGCAGGATAATCAAATAAAACACATAAACTAAGTCTTCTCTTATTAACATATTACATAATAACTTACTGCTAAATTAGTATTATCAATAAATAAACGAAGACATGTGGCACACAATTCTGTTCTATGTTAGAAGTTGTATCCACACGTCTCTGAGTGCCCCGTCACAGAAGACTGATTTGTTTTATGCCAAATCTGCACAAAACCATGACAAATTTCAGTGAAGTTTCCAAACAAAACTTCACAGAGTAGAGACATGGATGTTTTGGTCAAACTGTGGTAACAGTCTGTACTGTTTATGTCTGCGAGGCTTGGAAATGTTGGCCTCTGGTTTACCTCTTTTTAGTACATCTTCGGTTCAAATCAAAGTCAATGTCTCATTTGTTATTGCTCACTGCTTAATTTATCCAACTTACTGACTTAATTTAGATAATCAATATTGATGCACTTTTCTTTCGTAGCAATGTCTTTGTTTGTATCTTTTAAGTCAGGTAAAATGAAGGAATCTTCTAAAATCTTATCTAATTAAACAAGATAAAGTCTGGTATCTGTACAAGTCCAGACAACCACTGTTGAGAAAAGTTTGCTTATTTCTTAATCCTTTGAGGTGCATGCGACATAATTTACCTTGAGCAGACATTTTACAATCCAAAGTGATAAAAGGCGCCTCCCTGTATGCTTTTCATAACTGGAATAGCATTTTATGCCGTTTAAATACTTCATAGTGTGAAGGGGCTCACCCAGATCAAGCAGTCTCTTGGTGTACTCCAGGGCTCGCTCTATCTCCCCCTGCTGGTAGATGGCGTAGCTGAGGTAGTCGAGTACTGTCACCTTATCTAAAGTGGACTCCTCTCCCTCATCGAGCTGTTTCAGCGCCTGGGCCATCCACAGCTCTGTGTGGTAGTAGTCAACATCAGAGTAGGCGATCTTTCCCAGCTCGTAGCAGTCCTCCACTGTCATAAGGCTTTTGTGTTTCACTCCTAGCATGCAGAGGATACAGGAAAACATTGGCACAGAATAGAAGAGAATACAACAATCTCCTTTGTAATGTCAATAATATAAAAACAAGAAAACCCATGTACTTCCACATGGCCCATGTATTGTGACTTTCTTGGCCAATAGTCTGTTAATATCAATGCTTCTTAAAAAAAGAGAGATACATACTTCATGTCAGGTAGACATGGTATACCCTGACTTAAGGTCCTTACCCGGTAGGTTTCCTGTAGAGATGGTGTTGGCATCCAGTCTGTATGTGTCTTGTAACCGAAGGAGAGCTTTGGCAGCCCCTGTCTGGTCCTCATCTGTGGGGAAATGTTGTCTCTGGATGGTCAGATTGGAAATAAATCCTGATGGAGACAGACAGGACAGGATAAAGATGTAGCAGAGGATGGTTCAGTATGGGATACATAACAACCAGGCAAGTGGACAATAAATAATCTTAGTTTATGGTCAGTGAGATGGCTTAGAGTGACTTTGATCTTAAGTGAGAGAATTATAATTATATTAAGCCAGACATGATGCAAAGACGAATGAGTAATGTTAGCTTCCACCTCAATAACTCCTGTTAGAAAGGCTTTTGCTTAAGCCTGCTCTACCCGCAACATACAAAATTTAAAAAATTTAAAGACATTACTGGTACAAAACAGAATCAAATAGTATTGGAAAATCAGCTTTGTGTTTGTCATCATCTTCTTGGAGCTCACTATGATGGAATTCAGAGTGCAAGGTAAGCTCAGTTGCAAAAGTTTACCGAACAAAGTCATACACTTTCCAATGATTTTCTAAACTTTTGGCACTTACTGTAACATCTGGCAAATCCAACAAACAGAATATGATACTATCTAGCCTACACACTCAGGTATTTCTAAGTTATTGTTTGAACCATGTAGTCTTTGTTTGTACCATCAGTGGTGTCACTAAGTACAAGGCTCTCCAGGTCCCCCCACTCTGTGTTCAGCCTCTTCATTAGTTTGAAGGCATTGACAGGGTGCCCCAGGAAGCCCTCTGGGTCTTGAATGGCTGCGGCTGTCAGCGAATCCAATTTATCAGCCCAGCTGTCACAGAGATAGTAATGCAGAGTTAGGTGCATTGTACTACATCCAGTGAATATAAGAATTATGTGCAGGACCTAATGCCCACAAACTCACCTTTTGACCCGCTCTAGCTTGTTCTCCTCTGCTCTGATATAGTCCTTTAGAGAGGTGACGAGGTCTTTTTCTGTGTATAACAGGTCTGTCATCTGACCTGAGAAATATAAAAAATCAGAAACACCACATCATCAATTCTGCAATGTATACTGTGTAACCGACATCACTAATCCTATGAGATCAACCTTTAATGAAATTATGGGTCTTTAGCTTCCATATGTGCAGTAACAATAAGAAGAAATAATCGGTGAAATCAGAAAAGACCGATTATTTATAACATGAGTATTAAATATTAATAGATGGTTTAACCTATGGAGGTGAAGAAGTCATTGTGGGCTGAGAGCGACTGTAGGCAGCTCAGCAACAGGAAACACCAACATGGTAGGTCCACCCTGAAGAAACACAGAAAAAATAGACACACGGTCTCTTAAGTATCACAAAACTCAAATAGTGAAACATGCATATTCGAAATAATGGCATTAGGGTTAATCACAAATTTTGGCTTTGTGTCATACTGGCACATAAGATATGACATCCAACTGTATATTTTTTTTCCATCTGCTGACATCATGATCTCTGATAACCTCACTGTTCCAGCTGAATGTCAGGCAACCACATCAAACTTACTGCTGACAAAAGTGAGCCTTGTTTCCCTGGTAAACCCTGCTCCCCAAACGACCTCTACATCACTACTGACACACCATGGTGACCCCTAAATATTGCAGGCTGTCACAGTCTCACATCCCTCAAATCACACAGTTAGAAGAAAGATTTACTCATTTCCTGTCTCGATTACTTCAGGACTCTCTTAGTGAGCCACAGAAAACATTCCAAGCCTTAAAACTCATCCAAAGCACTGCTTCCCCTTTTGTCCGAAACCTCACTGCACCATCTGGACAGTTTTTATAACCTTCCTTAGAAAATGGTTCCCAATGCAAACTGTTGCCAGAGAGGTCTGCAGATTAGTATGGAGTAACTTATTCCAAGAATGATATCTTAAAGCTTGGGCATATAAAAGCAGAAGTATTTACGTTGTTAAATATTCCTCAGGATGTTAGAAAATATGATTGTGAATTGAGTGAACTGACCATTTAGGAAATAAAGAAATAGAAACACATATATAATATACAAATAATATATGTATACATTCAAAAAGGGTAAAATAAAAAGAGTAATCAAATCGTTGAACTGAAAAACAAATCCCTGACCTCTCCTTAATCCTTAAAAAACTGCAGCCTTCCACCCACCACACCAAACCAAATATAACTTGGTATGGTTGCGGTCACTGTTTGTTTGGCTTTGGAGTTGGTGCAGCCATAACTATTACAGGGCTACTGGCCTGTGAGGAGTGGCACTTTGATCTTTCCACCCGCACAGACAGAAATTAGAAGAGAACCCCAGCAGAAGGGCAGGAAGAAATGTGTATGTAAATGGAAAGGTGTGTATGTCTGTGTACACAAAGTATCTTAAGAGTATGTGCACATATTAAGTGGGCATTAGCAGACTTGCTTTGACAATGACCAATGACATCTTCATTATTGTATAAATAGAAAATGTTAAGATTTTTTCTATATCTGCATATGGATGTGGATCTGCATCAAAAACAACAGACATCTTAGGATTTATGTGTGAGAGTTTAAAAAAAAAAAAAGTTTGCTTTTAAAAATTTCTGATTGCACACACCTTTATCCTGATCTGCTCCAAAAACGTATCCCCATCAACATTATTGACAAATGTACTGTCATTTTTAAGATATTCCTAATGCTGAACCTTTTACTTCCATTAGAAACGACAAAGGAAGTAGTACTTGGAGAAAAGGGGTTGAAATACAGATCCAAGTGGCAAATTTGTGGTTTGTTACCAATGCAGTAAAGATTAGTTAACTATTAGCTTTGGGTGCCATAATTCATTATATGGTTTATATACAACACAAGTAAGATAACAAGCTAGGATGCAAAATTAATTTTTATGTCTACCAGTCAAATGGCTAGTGAATGTTTACCATTGTTTTTTTGACTGGTGAGTGAAGGAAATCTACCAGCCACTTGCATATTTTACCAGCATTTGTCTGGTGGCTTTTGTGCCCTAAAGCTAAGCAAGACTTCTCTTGGGTGAGACACAAGAAAGACAAAAGACCCTTTTTATAAAGTCAGTAACAGATATATTCTCACACTGGTCTGCTGCCTTTGATTGTGAGCCTTATTTAGAGGTATTAAGGATGATAAATAAACATTTACTTGTTTGTAACTTTAAGTACTGCAACAACATGTAGCTCATTTGGCTGTAAACATGGACAAACATTGAGAATCTGTAACTTTGGCCTCTAATTTAGTGGTGAAAACCTCAAACTTCTGTTGCTTGCTGACATCCCACCTCGGTTGCGTTGTTTCTACATCTAAGAGTGAGCTGCTCGCGTTTTAAAATACTGAATGAACCTCTGACTGTGTTAGAGAGATAAACATACTCTCGGACAAAAACACAGGTTTTATCTCTAAAATCTTTCTGGACTGTTTCATAGCAAAATATAGCAGGAAATATAACAAACACAATAGGAACTATGCGAACACCCACATTCAGCATACGTTCTAGCAACGCACACACATACCTGTATACACAATTACATCTGGTGCCAAAGTAAAGGTCATGCATGAAAGGTGCACCTAGGCAAATCTGTTATGCATTTCACTGAAAGGAGTGTACAGGCTCAGGCAGGTTCTGACTTTGCCACAAGGACAAGTCTCCAGTGAAAATAAAATAATTGCTTTATAAGACATTTCAATGTAGGTCAGCAGCAGCAGAGAGGAAGGAAAACAGATCTGTCTTACCTTTTCATCTTAAATTAAAGAAGAAACTAAAAAGGAAGATGCAATGTACCATTATCCCTAACTGCTATTATTGCATTTCCACAAAAAAGTGGTGCCACTCAGTCCAAAACACCATAAATATGCCTCTGCCACTTAGATTTCCAGGATAAAAAGTCAGCACAATGTAATTATTGTAATGATATGGTGATAGCTACTGTGTTACTTGCAATAATGTTTTGGGAGTCTAACATCAAGATTAAAGCTGAAAGCTTAACAGTTATAGATATTTAGATCCATGTGTCATGCCACACATGAGAGTGAGAGTGTTACTGTGGATACATGCTTGTACGAGAGTGAAAACTCCAAAACATTCTCGATGGCTCATCAACCATTTAACATTTAACTTGGCAGACAAGTGCGAGGCAATTTTAGACAGGTTACAGAAACGTTTTGTGCACATCTGCCTCAAAGTTCTTTTCTCTGACTCTTCTCTCAGCCTCTAACTATGTGAAAATTGGGCTGTATTCTGTTTAGACATGTTCATTAGGAGATTATTTTACCGCACAGCCTCATGTTAGTTGTGGAAAATTGGACATATTGTGATATGTCCAATTTTCCACAATTAACATGTGGGCTCCCATTAGCAAGGAAGAATCTACCCTCACACACTCCTGCAATAACAGATCATGAATTGTGATGTTCACTGTAATCCAGGAGTTATCTTGCGATTAAGAAACCTACTGATTTACTGTTTTACTTTACCTCAATCTGCTTTGACACCGCTACAATTTCCTGCATTTCCTAGAATGACTTTATACAAATCCCAGAGATCTGGAGTAAACATGTTGCTTTCAGTTGTGGATTTTAAAGATAGAAGCAATAACAATAGACACACTGGAGCGGAGAATGAGAGGTTTTTTTCTTTCCATCAGAGAAAAAGTTTTATCCAACAAGGCTGCAATATATTAGGAACTAGTGAGGTTGCTCTCAGTGCATAAAATGGTATTTCTATCTCTTCAGAAAATTATTTTTCCTTGTGTGATTATTTGTATTAAAAAAAATCTGCAAAATGATGACTGTCCAAAGAGTCCTTGCTCTATTATTCTAAAGTAATGACACTAAAACCTGACAAACCATGAATACAAACCCAATTGTTGTCATGTTATAAACATTTCTCAACAGTATTAGGCTAAATCTAGCCTCCAGTTGGTAAAAATCAGGGGAGACACTGAAAAATAATCAATATCAGTAAAACAAAATGATTAATGTATGGTTTAACATATGTTTATTATATTTCACATCGGTATTGCATGAAATCTTCTATATAAAAAGACCGTCACTCATATTGTATACATCCCTGCAGAGCTAATATACTGAGTCCCATTCACACATTAAAGACCTTTTAGAAATATTACAGGGGTACTAGAGTGGAATATGATTTACTGACTACATTTTGAATACTTCTCTCGGTCTGCATTGCATTTTGGTAGCTTCTTCACTTAGAAATTGCTTTCATCACAACTTCTCTCCTCCGAAGTTTTACAGGGAATGAGGCTGCGGAGTCAGATAACACAGGATGTGGATGGAAGAGGACTGCCACGTCTTCGCCCCTCCCCGCCGAGAAAACTCATGTGAGGACGGCACACTGACTGTGATTTTACCTGCGGTAACCCGTCAGTAACCCCTGCAAAATGACTGAAAGCAGGGGGAGGAGGTACTTTTAATTACTGCAAGGTAGCTGGTGTTAACTCGTTTACTCCCTATCTTAATTCAAAAGTAATTCAGAGTAATTAGCCGACAACAACATAATAATAATGAAGTTCCCAGTGAGTTTTAGCTTTTGCCCCTAAATAGCAGAATACCGTGGGCTCACTGAAGTGTGTAATATGTCAGGCTGTATAACTTTTAACGTCCAAAATGTGGCGTATTAACAAATAAAACCCGTATATGTTGCTAAATGAATGTATTTAGTTACTGTAAGGCAGCAGCATCCCACGCTGCATTGCACTGGAATGCCATAACAGTAAGTTAACTACTAGTTTCACAGTGAAATACTGTCTCGTCTCGCTATTTTCTACTTGGACTATCAGTATTTTTGCTGTTTTTACTCCCTATTAGTTTTATTATTATTTGCTGTTGCTTAAAAACCATCACAAATGTGAAAGTTTCACCCAGCTTAGCTAGTTTCTAAGCTAGCTTGCTAACCTAACTTAAATGGAATAGTTTAACGGAAAATAACGATCGCTGCTTGGAAACGTAAAATACGTTGAAAAAGACGAGGCTACAACTGCATAAATATCTAAAACTGCTACAAAGTTTTTTACACACGCTTGCTGTTTCCATCTTTACCTGGCTCAGGCGTCAATATTTACCTAAACGAGAGCATCTCGTAGCAGAAATGTGTCCCAGGCCGTTGAGGTCCTCTGAAGTCTAAAGTCAGCCGGACTCTGTTGCAGTTCACGGAGGGAAGATGAGCACCGACTGTGTTGCTTCGTCCTATCTGTGATGTTTCGGCGCACTGTTGGCCATCTGCTGGTTAGGGCTGGATTTCTAGAAAATGCGAGTCTGAATGCTACGTGCAGACTCTCACATTCATACAGCCTCCTGCTACTAGAGACCTGAGGGGCTGTCGTCGTTTGTAAATTGCAAGGGGAGGTGTTTCGTTCGTCTTGACCCGTAGTGATTTTTGGTTTTAGTGGTAGAAATTGCGAGAGTCAACGTCACATTTGAGACTGCCACGTGTTCAAATTATGCCAAAGAACTTAAAAATAGCCTCTGTTTTCTTTATTTCTTATTTTACGTCCACTAAAGTAGCTCTTTAACTATAATTTTTCCATTGAGATAAAGCTGTGAAAAACCATGTGTAACCTGTATCTCAACTGTAACAGTCTAATTAAACCTAATGTTTAGTGTAGTTTTGCAGTGTTTAACTTGGACAAGCAAACTATTTTTCACCATTCATCTAAAGAGTTTTCTTCCCATTTCTCCCACATTCCAGAAAATTCCTTCCTCCCAACCAAAAAAGTGTGACTGGAGGGAGGGAATTCCTGCTGCATGCTAGTGAGTTCAACTGGGTGGAGCTAAGTGTGTGAGTGTGTGTATTTGTGTGTGAAAGAGAAAAAGAGTGCAAACTGTTAAACTGACTGAAATATTTTTCAGATGCCAGATGCAACAAATCTTAACTAGTTGCATATTAATGGCATGCCCCACCACAGTCTGTATATGTCTGTGGTTTGTACATCTGTCAGTTTGGTAAACACTGGCTACTTGCAAGCCTCCATTTGTTTTTTAGATACTTTCCTACATGAGTAGAAAAGTGTCAGATTATCATTACTTCTTGGAGTGAAAATGAGGCAAAGAAGAAACCTTTCTAATGTAAAATGTAATAAATATACTTTATTAATGTACATTTTCTATCATATCCTACCAAGCAAAATGTCATAACAGGGATTATAATATATCAAATCATACAGAAGCCACAAAATGAAACATCTGTATGATTACTGTTGTTATTGGGAGAAATATCCAGTCTTTGAGAGTTTTTCTTGCCACCTCTTTTTTAGTCCACCTCTTTTTGTTTAGTCTCAGCTTATTTTACACTTTTTCTCAACGTGAACTGTAGAAAAAAATATATAATACACTTTCTCTCAATGTGAACTGTTGGGAAAAAAAAAACATCCAGTGTATCCATTCCCATTCTTACTCCAGTCATCGGCGGATATCATCCAGGGAGGTGAGTCTGCTCCCAAACAGCTGCTCCTCATAGGTCAGTAGCTGACGCAGGAAGTTCACGTTGGGCGCTGTGCATGCTCTCCTCTCCTTCAGCCAGCGCAGGGCATGAAGCAGTGACCAGTGCCGATGCTCCATGAGGAAGGCCAACGTTAGTGCTGAGCTGCGGCTCCTGCCCATACTACAGTGGACCAGAACGCGGCCGGCAGGCTCAGCCTTCAGCGCCGTGTTGATGAACCTGGAGGCCAGCGGCAGTGCCTCCACCAGGTCCTGCTGGGCGTCATCGCTCAGGCGCAGCCTCAGGTAGCACAACGTGTTGGGGAAAGCATCAGGGCAGTTGGCAGTTGCGTTGACCACATGGGTGATATGCAGATTCTTGATGATGCGGTAGTCAGAGGCCTGGGAGACAGAGCCCTGATAGAGAGCACCTTCCAGGATCTCTGAGGGGTAGATGGTGAGGGTGTGCCGCTCAGGTTCCAGCAGGACCATACGCGGTGTGCAGAGGAAGTGGTAGAGGGCATGAAAGGCTGAGAATCCGCCCAGAAGGATGACTGGGTCCATTCCCAGAGCACTGAGCTGGAAGAAACAGCGCTGGAGAGCAGGAGAGTCTGCCCTGGCCTTCACGCTGCCCACTAAAATACACACATAGAAACATAGAAACAATCACAGCGACAAAACACAGAGAGTGAAAACAATTTAATACAATCAGACAGTCTGGTAGATTTAATGTGTATTTGTATGAGTGTGGATTGCTGACCTGGGCTGCATCCCTCCTCTGCATACAGCAGTATTATAGAGTACTTCTGCAGCTCTATACAGCTGATTAGACAACCCAGCTCAGGGTGGATCACCGTCACACTGGCCCGCGCTGTCACCACATGGCTATCCTTGTACCTAACACACATTTATTCATAATATGCACACATATAGATAATGTATCATAACTCTACACAATGGTTTTCTTTAGTATAATAGATTTTTTAAAGGATAAGGCTTACAACATTATATTTTTATTGGCAACAAATTCCATGTGATCATCTCTCAGTACTTTCCAACTTCCCAACTATAATTTTCTTTTATAAAAAAAAAGGCTAAATAATTTCCTAAAGCAACTGGCCACTGTTAGCAAACTCAAACAGGAGTCAGTCATGTATTTGTTGGGGACTATTTTCACAGATTTTGTGTGCAGGTGAACATTTACAACAGCAGCATGGTGAATGTGGGATTGACTCATGTTCATCATAATGAAGGAACATGTCACAGTGCAGCAATGTGGATCATTGATGTGTTTTCAATAGTTTTGGGGCAATTTAGTTTTATGGCAAAGATGAATTAGAAAAGTAAGCTATATCAGGCTTTGGCTATACAGACAATACTTGTTAGTAAAATTAATTAATAACTGGTTTTCATCTTTTAATGAGATTTGTTGACAATAAGGAAAATATAGAATATCGCCAAACCTATGCTTTGAATTGGTAAATTGTCCCAAAACCTGTGCCTCAGGTAACAAGTTCCTAAATCATTGTTAAGATCCCCTTATGGCTAAAAAGATTTTAAAAAATTGCAGTATCTGTACATGATTATGCAAACAAAAAAGCATCCCTTGTACAAAGTAATACAATCTTGTGCAAATTTCTGCACTCATTTCTATTGAATTTTACAACAGTGAGTTTTTGTTGTTGAATCAAGAATTAAAGCTGGTACCTTCAGAGGCCAGATTGTGCTTTTGATGGATTGCATTATTACACAGCACAGTTGTTGCTTTTATCGTGTCCATTCATAACTCTGGTATATCCATCCAACACCCACCTCTCTGCACTGCGACAGTCCAGAATGAGAATATAATAAGGATCATACAGGGCGGGCTGGCCTTCCTCTGCGTTCAGCAGGTTGTAAACTTGTTGTGGGGTGATGTAGCCTCGCTCGACACAGGCTGTCTCTGGGAGAGCAGGAACCAGCACCTCCTCTGGCTCACACACTGCTTACAGGCAGAAGAAATGCAAAGAGTACAGTGTGTTTGCATGTTTGCAGCTGTGTGTACGCATATATTTTAGTGTGTAAAGACAAGAGAGAGAGTTAGAAGTAAAAATACACCCATTACCTTTGGTCTGGATTGGTATGATGGAGGAATGGTCACTGTCAGTACTATTGACCTCTCTGTCAGATATGCTGCTCATTATTTCCAATGTGTTGACAGGCAGTCTGGAGGCCGCTCTACAACTGTTATTCACTCTGACACGTACACAGAGACACATACACACAGAGAAATGCAATGTCAACCCAGTAATACAGCAACATAGAAGACTAAACACAACACCAATTTATGACGACTCACAAATGCACTATTTAGAAAAAAAAAACAGTACTCTCTACCTGGACAGTACTACGCCCATCTTGTATAAGTCATGCAGATGCATCAGCTGTTCCCAGCAGCCCTTCATTGGAAGAACATGCTACATCAAGAAACAAAGAGATAATGTAAAAATGTTGAAAACTATACTCTCAAAACTGCCATAGACATAAAAAGATTTGAAAAAAACCCACTATGCGCTATTTGTTGTTGCTGTGATTCTCACTCAGCCCTGCTTCAGCCTTGCCCTTAATTTAGCTGGTGGTCTTGGAAACACAATAACAGTTAAGTGCTCTAGAGGGCCACATGGTAGCTGGCTGTGACAGGTGACAGAGGACAGAGCTGGATAGGAGTCCTACTTCATCCTAATTAACTGCCAATAGTTACGATGTGCATGATAATTTGGTCAGGATGAAGTTTCAAGTTGCCCTTAAAAGCTTAAAACTTTAAGTTGCCAAGTCAAGGTATTAAAAGTCTTAAGTTGTCACACATTTATTTATTAGTGGTAGAAAGATCAATGGCTTAAATGAACAAAAAAAGTTTGGATTGCCACTTAACAGACAGAAGAGTACAAAATATATTTAAATTTGACTCCACAATCTGGCATAAAACAGCTTAACATTGTCTCACATGCATAGTAAATGATGTATTAATAGTCAATTAAGCAATAACTCATAAATATATATAAAAGTATCACATATATCCTCCACACCAATGCAAAAGCTCTTTATCAGCTTGTTGAAATAATAAAGGTTTGAATCTTACTGTATCTTTTGCTGTGCCCCTCAGTTGACACTCTCAGCCATGTCATTGCCTCTCCTCTGCCTTCACATCACTTTTTCCTCACTTTCCCTTTAGTCACAGCCTCTTTACCCTGCTGCCTCCCTCTGAAACTCCCGCCACCTTCTCTCCATCTCACAGCACCCTTCATAGTGCTCCATACTCAATTGGCCACTAATGACTCCCCAGATGACCTGCCGTTGAACCCAGCCACTGTCAGCATGTAGGACTAGTTTTACTTCCTCTGTAGGTTCCTGACCTGAGCCTGTGAGTCAACAGTCTTTCCTCTATATGTTCATATGACAACCAAACAAACTTGATTAAACTCAATGCAGCTGGTTTGGTACATTACTCTGCTGCTGCCAGTGTGCTAATGCCTCTCTCCATGACACAGACTACACAAGGCATAGCTCATGTTGCTGTATGTTTCCATAGTGCAGGTGCTCTGTTTTGTTTCAGTTATTTCTGATTCAGTTTTCCACTCTGTTCTATTTTTAAACTACCACTGCGACCACTCGTACAGATAGATAGACAACATCAGGTAGGTCTACACTTGAAACATCAGCAATATATACACACACATTAGTGTACACATAATGTATATCGCTCATATCAGTGTACACACACATCACACAATAAAAATCACTGGGTAAAAATTTTACCAAGTTTGGGTCAATATAGCACCAACACAATACTGGGTTAATGTTACCCATAAAGCCTCTCAAGACAAAGGGTTGATTTAGTGTTATTTTTTATTCTACTGTTGGGTTATTTACCCAAACTATAAGCCTGTTATAATCTACTCTAATCTTTTTAAACTTACATGTGATGGTTTGTTATTGATTGTTAACATCTTGTGTAATTTTGAATGTCACATGCACATTGTTTTGCACAAGAAACAATGAATTTCTGACAATTTTTAGCTAGAGCTTATTGTGTGCAACACTGGGTCAAAATAACAGATTTCTACTAGCTAAAGTTAACCCAGTGTTGTATTATTACACTAAAATCTTCAGAGAAGTGTATACAATCATGATCACTCACTGGCCTCCATGTTATTTTTGGAGGGTTTTTTTTAAATGCTCAGCCAGCCTAAATGACATCAGAGCCATGAAACAAAGCCTACAGCTTGCAGGCTTGTTGCTATAGTATTCTGGATCAATCAGAGAGAGGCCCTCGTGCTGCTACTGTATTTGTCTGAGCTCTGTAGCGCACAGACCACCATCCTCTCAGTCAGATAAGTCTGTTTACTTAAACAGAACCTCACTCATGCAGCCATGTGGCCGCTGGACTCCATGATGCCATGGTGGCCTAGAGGGATCAGGCAGAGGGGGGCTAGGGAACATAAACCTGGGGAAGGACTGTCAGGAATGTCACAAACAGGTGTCAAAGCTGGAAACAAACAGGGTTTTACTCTCTCTCTCCTCAGCAGCAGTGTGCCAATAAAGTAAGTCAAAATCTATAATCATTTTTAGATAAGAAAATAACAGCTCAAATTCCTCTTATGACTGACTCTCATATCAGAGTAATAAAATGTGTCAGCAAACACACACAAATACACACACACACACACACACACATTAGGCTACAGATCATCTTAACGGAATCTGCAGATGGTGTGCTGTTTCTCTTTATCTTTGGAGAAACATTTAATAACTGTCATCCTTGACTGCTTCTTTAATTATGGGAAGACAAACACACAAAGACCAAAGTCCATCTGGACACAGTGAGAAAACAAATGAGGTGCAGCGCAGAGAGCAGGTTAACACACAGAGGCACATTCAGCAGGATGGTACGGAGAGACGTGTTTGTTGAAACAAGGTGATTTATTAATATCATTAATGCCTGCTATTGATATTAAAAGGTGTGAACTGGCATTGACAGACACTTGGAGAAGTTCTTGAGAGAATTGTTGCACAATGAAGTTTGAAGATGAAATATGACTTTATGGGGAATTCCAGGTGGTGAGTAAAGTTTATTTTTCTTTCTTGCTTTTTCATGATTTTCTTTGCTTTTGTCTCCTTTTATATGTTAAATGAAACAGCAAGCAGTCGTTACGTTAATATAAATGGCTTTTCCATATAAGTGAGTCTACAATGTAATTTTTAAATATTTGTCCTTTTGCTGGTTATTTTTGTGTAATTTCTAAAAACAATGTCTAACCTAAGTTTAAAAAAAAGTAAATAAGATGATCATTTATACCAAACTTACCATTATCATACCAGTTTAATTTGTGTAAATTTCGGTAAATATCTGTATTATTCTGTTATTTACATGAGACTATTTCAGTATTTTATCTAGATAATGGCTTTAAAATAATATGAAACACAGACTCATAATTAACAAGGTTTAGTTGGCCAAAACAGACTCCTCAATTTATAAAACAGACTAAACAAAAGAAATATTAAACAGAAAAATAGTAGTTTAATAACATTAACAAATTGGAATATTTGCAATCAAATGAGAACAAGAAAACAGAGTCTTTCTTGCTGTTAACTAGGGTGTAATTTAATAGTGCTGGAATTAATGTTAAAGTTGTTTTATATATCACCTGTAAGTAGCATTTAGCATATCAGTATCAGCTGAGGATGTTTTGACAGCTCATGTTTAACCCTGGGATGTCCTTATGCTGTTCTTTACTGTGTGAATTTCTCTTCACACCCAAACCTCTAAACCTGCATAGATACAGTATAAACTGCTGTTCGATTTATTGCAGCAAACATGTGAACCTGTCATTCCTGAAGGCTATTTTCAAGAGGTTATCTTTCAGCCAGTTAGTGAGCACTGTAAAAGATAAAGCTTGGCAAAAATAGTTAACACTGGTTAAAGGACAAGCTGGTTTTGACTTTTTTTTTATTTTAATACATATTATCAAACTAGATTCAAGGCTGTGTAAATGCACAAACCGAGAAATGTCATTGCTATTGTGCGATTCATGAATGCATGACTCTCCTCTCCTGTATGTGAGTTACAGCTCAGGGAGGCAGAGGAAGGGGTGGTGTACCTCAGCTGTGAAGAGTCTGTCCTCTAATCATGCACTGAAGCCCCTTCTTCCCATCCTCTGTTTGGTGGTCGTGGTGATTTATGGTCTGGCTGACAAACTCCGAAACTTCGTGGCCAGCATCTTCATCCCTCAGTACCACTACCCGTATGCAGTGGCTCTCTGCTTTGCCCAGGTTGGTGCCTTTTTTCCTGGCTTGTTTTTATAGTCTTTGAACAAAATGAATCCATCAAATACAATTCTTTGCTTGCAACCAGCACCTGTGCATTTTACTAACTGTGGAGAGTATGTGAAAAGAGTGACAACATTGCACACAACTGAGGATGTCTGTTTTGTGTACACAGAGTAATGTGTGTCCTGATAGTGGGGTATTTACTTTAGCTGCAATTACATGCACCTTTACAGTATCTCTGCCAACACATAGGCTAGTATGGTGATACTACCATGTACCATTAATCATTGGTGCAGTTAACTTCATACCTGTACAATGAAGCGTACAGGTGCAGGCTACTGTAACTCTGTTACTATGCAGTGTGTATGTGCTGGACAGGGCATGTGGTAGTGGAGAGGGTAAGAAGGTGTTCTGTGTTGATGAACACTTGTGCAGGATAGATGTTTAACCAAATGGCTGGCCGAAGGACTGACATGTAAATGTGACCCCATCTAAAGGCTGAAGTTAGCTAATGAGTGGGCCTCATGGGTGACAGACTGACCTTGAGCGTTTCCATCTAATTATTGTGGGTGTAATATAAATGCAGGGAAAACATAGGCTTTAACAAACCAACATGATTTCTGACATAGTTCTGACATTGAACTGTGATAAACAAACATTGAAGTGCTGCTTTCACTGAATAAACCAACACAAACCTGTGATTTCTGTAGAGGAGACTGTGAACGGGGCTGGAATACTGAATGACATTTGTCCATTTATCCATGTGGCATATTGCTCCTAATTGGTATATTCAACTTCATATCCACACATCACACATCCTTGTTCTTCACCTATGTGTTTATTTCTGGTCATAAAACATGCATGTGTCAGATGAATAGGACATAAATGTATCTGTGGCATTTTAACTATGACAAATCATGCATCATCTTCTGGAAGTAGCAATTTTCCTGTTTATTATATTAGAAAAGAGCTGCATAGAAGAGCATATTTGCCTACTGCCTCACAAGATGGTTAAACCTTAATATAATAACATAAAATAAACTACAACTAAGAGTACAATGAAATAGATTTGGGTTTCAACCAACAGTTATTTTCATTAATTTTTATGATTTAAAGATCCCCTCCAGACACGTTTTAAGATACATTAAGATATATTGTGTCTGATATGGGTTTTCCACAAAAAAAATGTTAAAATTTATTAAAAATTGTAATTTATTAAAAAGTCTTCAATTTACATCTATTCTTTCCTCCTCATTAAAATTTCTTACCAACAAAACCTGCAGTAAAAGAGAGACTGGAACCTGCAAATATTTGGCATTTTTGCTTGATAAATTACATAAATTGATTGATTATCAAAATTGTTGCAGATTAATGTCATTTGACTAATCACTGTAAATAACTAACCATCAAATGGACCACGAGATACGGATATTGCAGTTTCCACCAGTGACTGACATAGTTTGTTCGTTGAGCTCCTGTTAATCATCAGATCAGTGTCCTCACCTCAGTTGTTTGGTGAGATCACCAGTATGACCAAAATACTTGAACTTTGAGCCTTTAGTGCTTAGTTGTACAATTACACACATAGAAATAGTATTTCTTTTTATCCACTAGTATTGGGAGTATTCAGATCTTTAGGTAAAAACAGCAAAACCCCTATGTACAATCAATCAGTCCATTACAAGTAAAAAATCTGCATTTTAAAGTTTATTTAAGTAAAAATACAGAAATATGTTCTTGAATATCAAATGTACTTATTATGCAGAATGCCATATGATCATGATCATATTTTTCATCAGTAACAGTAGCTGTGAGATAAATGTAGTGGGGTAAAAAGTACAATATTTACAGTATTTAGATAAGCATAAAATGGAAATACTGAAGTGCAGGTACCACAAAATTTGAGTAAAAATACTTACTTTCCACCACTGAATTGTCAATATTATCTGATCTTTTTCAGGTTCTGGTTTCTCTGTTATTCTTAAATCTCCTCCATGTCCTGGATCTGGTGCCTCTGAAGCAGTACTCCAGGTCTCTGGGTGAGCGGTTGCTGGTTCCTGCTATCTGTAACAGCGTCCATGCTGTGCTGGCCATGTGGGCCAAGGCCAGCAGCTCATATGCTGGCCTCATCCCCCTCACCATGCCTCTGCTGCCCCTGTTAACTGTGGGTTTGAGTTTCGCCCTGAAGCTGGCATCGCCACCGTCTATCCATATCTCTGTTCTGTTTTCCATCCTGAGTGGGTCATCTATTGTCATCACAGGTAAACCTTTAGATGTTATTGGGAAGTTTTTAAGTTGGTGTTTTTCAACTCAGATCAAATCAACCCTTCTTCTTGTTTCTCTCAGCCTCCCAGGGTGTGTTTGGTGTTGAGTCCCTGGAGTACATGTATGCACCCCTGGCTTTAATCCTCCACAGTCTTTCTCTGACTTGGCTGGCTAAAGTGGCTGAAGCTGAGCGCCAACACTCCCCTGATGCCCAGGCCTCCATTTTTGACATCTACTACACCCAGCTGGTCAACCAGAGCTGGATGCTAGGCCTTCTGTGGCTGCTGCACCCGGACAATCCCTGGCAGGTGTTGAGTAAGGGCAGCTGGCACAGCCTGCTCTTCCATGGTTACCTGCACGCCATTCTCCTGCTGGGGATGGTCCTGAACTTCATGGTCGGTATATCCGCTCTGTGTGTCTCACCGCTTGCTGCTGCGCTGCTCCACTCAGCAAGAGAGCTGGTGCAGCCATTTACCCAGCTTCTGTAGTTTTACTCTAAAGGACAGATATATATTCTTGACCATTTTGTACGGTACCAACAAAGACATATGCACATAGTAATTTAATCCAAATCACTGATCAGTGTTATTTTATTCTGTGGAGAATAACAAGTTACATCACTTCTTTTCTTTCCTTCACAGTCACATAACCTGTACCACTCAGGCACTTTATCTCTTTATACACAGTTTAAATTAGCTTGTTATTAATTTGCAATATGCTATCACAGTTACAGTGACCAACATACATTAATTATTACTTCAAGTAATGGCTTGTTGCTTCTTTCCTAACATTATGTATTTTATCTGAGCCGATCATATTTGTATTGTATTATATGTAAGACCATAGAGTTGGGCTCAATAATCTCAACACAGACTATTTTTTATCTTTTAATTTCATTAACCAGTACTCAGTTGATAGGTCTAATTATTAAAGGTCATTTGGTTCTAATACACATGCAGACTGTTAGATTACTCACATAGTTTTTGCATTATATATTTATTGTAAATACTAACATGTACTGCACATATCTCTAATATATATGTCTTTTTCTGCAGTATTGTCGCGAGTGTTTAGTGCAAGTGTTTATAAAACTGATTTCTGTTGAAAAATACAAGCAAAAATGTCAGAAGAGTTTAGTGAAGCAATAGAGCACCAGCATCTGTGCAGGACAGGTAGCAGTGTGACAAAAAACACCTGATGACCATCCAAGCGAACACCCTGTTCTTGTTAGTCAAAGTACATTAGGTACCTTTTTAAAACAATGATAGACAGAGCGTGGCCTTAAAGGGAGAGTAGCAGTTTCACAAACAAGTACAAATCAGCAGCATGCGTCAAACATTACCAGTTTTCTTTTAGAGCTGGGGGTCATATCATAGTAACAAAGTATATTTTTTCTATGGTTATATTTATGGAAAATCTGCATAGTAGAAAAATTTTCTGATAAACAATGAAACTAAGTATATTGATAGTAGACACAGGCTTTTGGACCTTCCTGTAAACATGATGTCATTTACTAAACAAAAGATTTTAACTCCCATCTTTCACTGCATGAGCTTTCAACCAGATTACAAGGGATAACCATGAGGAGAAAGTTGTTTATATAGTGGACACAGACTGTTGAACTTCTTTATTACTGTACATGTTTACTTTGCAGTGTTTAAAATATTTAAACTCAGATCCATTACTGAATGAATTTTTGACTCAAGTTTTGTAGAAGTTACCCTTGAATGAACCTGACAGCTAACGTTTGTCAGATGAGAAAGGAAATACTTCATTGATGTTCACACACGTTTCTCTACTGAGGCTGCTGTATTGAAATTTACTGTAAGTTATCATAAGCTAAACTCCTGTATGTCTTAATATAAGAATATGCTATTATTATTATGCGTTCTCAAAGTGTGAAGTATTAAAAAGTTAATAAACTGATTTGAGACTGAAACAAGACTTTATTTCCAAAAATATTTATTTTGTTTCCAAGAAACCAATGTAAGTGCTGTCAAATCATCTGTTATCAGTACACACAGTCACACATTACACAAAACAGCATTTATTAAAAACCTACTGTAAACCTGATCAAAACTACACAATCCTTCACTGTCAGTTTACCATGATTTCAAATAAACATGGAGTTGGTGGAGTGAGACCCCTTTTTCTGTGTTCGGTATTCAGTGCACAATTCTTCCCTCATCCTGCCTTGGACTTTAAAGGATACTTTGCTTCCTCCAAAGTGTTTCTACTGTAATGAAACAAGACTGTCAGGGGAGTGCTGGTTTCCACATGGAAGATAAATGCATTTCTATTCACACAACCATAAATATGTACCCATCATAGATCATTGATGGAGACATACAGTATATTTTTTATATTTGTACAAAAATTTGCACAATAATGCAGACAGAAAACTATCCACTGGAAATAAATCTTGTAAAATCCTGTATACAATTTTATCTTGAGCACATGTTTGAGCTCCTTCTCCTTTTTGTACTTGTGTACATATAATATTAACTGTAAACTGCAAAAAATGCAGGTTTTAAAACATTCAAAATGTTTTTTTGCAAACTAGTTTTACAGTGCACACAGTGAGAAACACTGAATGTACAAAACCATGTTTGTTTACAATGAAAACTGCACACGATGCATTCAACATCCATTAGTGCTTTGGCATCAGAAGTCAATGTAATCAAAGTATTCTGCTGACTTCTCATCAACTGTCCTTTCTGGGTTTCACTACCAACATTCATACAGAAGAGAAGTTTGCCAAATATCACCTCATTCATTAGCTCCTTCTTGTCCTTTATGAGGGATCAGAGTTGGGTGGGAGGTGTATTCCCAGACTCTGCAGCAGGTTGGAGGCTGGTCCAGCCAGCCCGGCCTGACAGCTGAGGGACTCCAGCAGGTTGGTGACCAGGTTGAGATCCACGTCAAGAGGCTGAATTTCCTCCTCTGTCTCTTCCACTGCTCCCTCTTTCGGGAGTCCGTCTGTGGCAGAGGGTTGGAGGGACCCAGTGTCCAAACCTGCCTTGTTGTTGTTCTGCAGAAAGAACAAATTAAGTAAAATTGTTTCATAAGTAAGTTCAGTGCATATGTTTTTAGAGTAATAACACACTGAGGTTAAGCAGAGAGAGAAAAGGTATAAGTACAATCATCATCTTACCGTCAGATTGAAGCTTTGTCCAATATTAGTGCTCAGGAGCTCCTGATCCATTTGGTCCATATATTTTCTGAGACTGTCCAAAGTCTCTGTCCCGTTTATCTCTGCAGGACCAGAGGACCCCTCTTCTTTTTCATCATCATCATCATCATCATCATCATCGTCATCGTCATCAAGATCATCTGAATCAAGCTCTTCTTCTTTGCTTCCTGAAAACAATTAAATGAAAGATTCATTAAATTGATGAAAATGTCACAAATTCTGCAACAGTCATTTTGATCATTCTACATATTTCCAAAAGTCTACATACCTAGCAGTCGGTCCAGTGCATTGGCCATGGAGTTTGGGTCAAAACTAAAAGGCTGAGTTGAATTCGTCCTGGAATACAGAAAAAAAAAAGAAGAAGTGAAATATGAAGTGAAAGACCGCTGGTGGGACCACGCACATTTCATTTTCTCAGCTAAAAGGCTAGAGAGGATAATAGCATTAGCATTTGCAGCACATGAGAAGAGAAAATGTATGCACTTAATCCACTTGCATATTAAAATATAATTTATTCTGAGCAATGTTGAGCAAGAGATCTGGATCATATTTGCTATACACCAGTGTATGTGGGTGTGTTTTTTCAGCTAAAAACCCTATAAAAGTTACTTTATTCACTGAACCAAATGTGCTTTTGATGACCTTTGCTACGTATTGTTAACATCAATCGGGTCTCACCAGGGCAGTTCAGCACCCTCATGTGACGACATGGCGTTGAGGAAGTTCTTCATCCCCTGACTGACTGCTACCAGGCTGTAACTGGCCTCCTCTTCCTCCTTGTCGTCCTCTGTCTCCTTTCTCCTCTCCTTTGCCACCCCGACGTGCTGTGAGTGTTTGGTGAAACTGGCGTTTTGGCTGCCAACATCAGCTCTCCCCCCACTTCTCTCCTGCAACATACGCTCCAAATCCTGAGCTGTGATATCCAGCCAGCTGTCACCTAGAGATAGACACAAAGAAAAAACTAATTACAGGAAATGACTGAAAGAGAGAAGAGTATAGAATGGAGGGAGAATGGAGGATGCATACCAAAAATGACAGAAAGTGAAAGAAATTGGCAGGGAACAGAGACTCCCAGGTAGCAGAGACAAACAAAAGGCAGGGTTTACTATCTACCAAGGTCATGAAAACCTTGCAATACTTACTTTATAGTGAGCATATAACAGTAAAACACAAATCTCCACAGGCTGACTTTTGAAAGATCAAAACTCTTCTTTGCACAGGAAATACTAACAATGTAGACACAAACATTTATACTGCTGGAGTGGTTCTGACATTTTGGCTGCTTTCACATTGCAAGCCTTAGTGCTCAATTTGTATTTATTGCTCAGATCAGATTTTTTTGTGGTCATGGTCCTTAACTAACCCGTATGTGCATAAAAAACCAATAACAAAGATGTCAAACATGGAGGCCACTGAAATCAGCGTTTACGGTTTCAGTTATAAATTGATGTGCAGTGGAAGCCATCGAATTTGTGAGCAGATGATAATGAGGACGAGCATGAGGAGAAAGAGAGACAAGTTTTTAATAATGGCTTTTTGTGGAGCAATGGCTGCCATTTCTGTACGGAGGGGTGTGTGGATGCGGAGTCGGAGCCAGGAGTGGTGGGATCGTGAGGTGGATGGCTTCACAGAAACAGATTTTATCCAAAATTTCAAGATGTTAAGGACTCTCGTGGAAAGACACTCAGTTCTGGCGAATGACATAAAAATCGCATGAATTTGAATATGACTGTTCAGACTGAGGTCATATTGCACAAACCCTCCCAAAAAACAGACCTGTATCTGATTTAGGATCATATATGAAAGCAGCCCAAATTAAAACTGAGATCAGATTCCATGTGAGTTGTGCTGTTCACATCATTATGAAAAAAAACAAAACAGATCTGAGACACGTATGAGCAAAAAAGTCAGATTTGGGCCACTTTTTCCTGCAGTCTGAATGTAGCCTTTGTTGCTTCATTTCTGTGGTCAAGACGGATCACTATTCAATCAAATTATAACTGAGGCAAATTCAAGTTGACAACATCTGACATGTTCTTAAAAGTTCTTTTTCAAATGCTTTTCAGGCCTATAAATGATGTCTGTTTTACAGGTAAAAGGTTTTAGATTTAGGTTCACTTTTACTCACTGTCCTCTTGGGGGAGCTGTGACTCTTGTTTCTTCAGGTCCTCCAAGTTCAGGGGAGCGCAGCTGTGTAGCAGCTGGAGAACCTCCTCACCCGCGGACATATCACTGCTGACACACACAATATCTATATTCAGACAAACACTCACAGTGTTATTAGTTACACACACACACAAACACACACAGTTCTCACCCGGATTTAGAGGCAACAGACTGTTTAAAGAAGTTTTCTGCTGATTTTGTCAGGTCTCTGTAACGTGCCGAACCTTCCAGTTGTCCCTGCATTTAAAAACAATAACATTTTAAACTTTAACATTCTACTGATGAAAAATGGCTACAATATAGTATCTTTAATAATGTGTGCTTTTGACCTCATCATTCAAAAAGTGTGACTAACCCGAAAGTAGCCGTTCCTTTTCAGACTGTCCATGAAGCCTTTCCACTGAGGGTTACAACTGACTGGAGCATCAGGCTCTGAAGATGGCAGTCTGCACTTAGAGCACAGGATCTCAAAGCCATGAGCCTGAGAAGGGCACACACCCACACACACACACAGATAGGGATGGAAATATAATCAAATACAACACCTAAAACGCCAACCATCCTACAAAATGCTCAACAGAAGCACAAATGTATTCATCAAAATGATGAGGAAACACAGTTGTTGGCTCACCAGCTTCATGCCAAGCTCATGGGCTTTGTGCTGGGGGTGAGAGCGAGGAGGCAACGTGAAGCCGCTCCTCCGGTCTGGCGTGAACTGTTGCTGTTGCAGCTGGGCGTACAGGCACCGGGTGAATGTCACCTGGAAGATCATACAGCAGTACGAAGTTACAGAGGTCTAATGATTCTAGACATTTCAGATAGTCTGAAACATAACAATGAAATCACACAGTAACAGTTTGTAAAACAACATCGAGCCAATATTTTGAAATAAGATTATTTCCTGTAAAAGAGGCCAACTTCTTCTCTTCCCCTATAACATAACTGTCATGAATCTTTATGTGTGTGTACCGAGGATAAGACTCTCTCATCAGGGGGAAAGGTCTTGAAGCTTCGACACGCCTGGAGATCCACTGGATCCCGCAGGTAAAAAGCTGAAACAGCAGGGGCGACCAGGTCTGGACGTTGTGCCAACACCATGGCGATGCCTGCAGGTATGAAGCAGTGGGCACGATGCAGGCCAGTTCTGATCTTCTCTGGGTACCTAAAAGGAAAGTAGAGATGGTTAAATATGACTTTCCTGTTTCATATTGACACTACAGTACTGAATATCTTTTTTTCCCTCTAAAATATCTACTAAGATGCTAATGAGCAATTCATGTGCTTCTGCATGGATCTAACAAGTCTGTGATGTAGAAGCTTTGTATGCCGATTCAACAGCTTGAAACACTCGCAGTGCACCATTTTTCACTTTGCCATACACAGGCAAGCTTAAGTAGGGACTGTTATAACATGATGTGTTGCAAGTTGTGTTTATGCCGGGTTGCCGTGTCCCAATTCTGGGGCTGAATCCTCTGAGGTCTGAACTAAATGTCTCATAACGGTCTGACGAGCTCTGTCTCATTTCAATGGCTCCTCAAACTGCAGGAGGGGAAAAACAGCCTTGTTTTGTCTGAATATGAAGGACACAATCTGCTGTATCCTTTACAGCCTTCAGCATCCCATAAATAAATCTGGGACAATTTTATACAGCCTTCCGGCAATTCTCTTCAACTCATAAAATCTGAAAATATCACATGACTACATTGTATTTACCAGGTGCTTCTGGTCAGGTAGTGATCCATCACCGGTAAATATATCACCTGTAACAGACCATCGTAAAGCTACATGGTGGAAATAATAAAAGTTATATGGATGTATTCACTATTAACATAGTAAACTATTTGTCCATCGTGTGTTGACATAAATGTCACAACTTAACTCAGTGAGGATGAAACTTGCCAGTTTACCATTTGTATTTAAACTTTGTAACCCGTTGAACAGCAATGTACTGGAGATAAACTGTGAAATGCTTCAGTTTACAAGTTGACAAGAGCCACCTGAACACACTAATAATTGTGGTCTCTGTGAGGCTAGACTGTCTCATTTGGGCAGACATACAGGTTCAGCCTGGCCTTCATGTCCTCTGAAAGACACGTCTATGTGAGCTGTGGTCTCCTGAGGATCGAGCCCCTGAATTTTTGTGGTCATACAACATATACATGATGGGGTTTTTTTTGAGTGTTTAGGCTCAGAGCGATTGCCATGAAAAGCAGATATTTATTGTGTCTTCTCACCCCTCTAGTCGCCTCCTCAGAGCTGAACAAATCTTGGAGCTTGCCCGACAGGCCTCTGGGTGGGTGGAGAGCAGTGTTACAGCCTGTGCCACACTGGGTACCACATCCCTTGAGACCCCTACTGGACTGGAATTGGAGGGGCAGGGCAGGATGTGCAACTCTCCCCTACAGAGGAACACCTGACAAGAAAAGGAGAATATGTGGAGCAATGAAGGCTTGTACTTAAATATTGACAATAACAAGATGAAGATTTTGTGGGGTTTTTTGTGATAACTTCATATTACTGGTAACCATGCATTTCCATCACATGCCATAGGTTTTTACATGGAATTTCTACATTGGTTCATGCCACTAAGGTATGAACATCAACTTGCAGAGACTTGAAACTACAGTGTAAGCAATCCATCAGAGAACATTTAGCCAGTTTACACACACTGACATCTGAGATTTGAGTTGACAAATGAAAGGCTTTGTTCTACTCAGCCAAACCCAGAAGACAAAAGTAAGCATAGGTGTTGTTGAAGGTATTAAGTGACGCTGGTTGTTTCTTGTAGTGAAAATGTGACTTTTTGAAAGCCAATTAAACACATCAATGAGAAACATTTTAGAAAACTGTCACTGATCTCAAATGCATTACCAGATGAAAAGTAATGTAAATTTGATTAAAAAATAATGTAAAAAAAAAGGTTCAAATGTTATGATGGATGTCATGAAAATGTTCTAGTTGTGCAGAGTTGATTTTCATTCCATATTGAAATTAACTGGAAACAGGTAGCTAACATTTATGGTATGCTTTGGAAAAAAGGTCTGCAGAAAAGTGAAGCATACATGATTTGTATTTAAAGGGCAAAGACATGCAAAAACCACCGGTATCACTCTTTAAACAGTTAAATCTGCCATCTCATCTGAACTTCTCACCCTGTTCTCACTGGTGTCTGGATTCAGCCACTTGGGAAGATAATCAGCTGCTTCAATCAGAAGAAATTCCCCATCGTTGTCCTCAACTCTGCACACACAAATGTGAAAATGCACAACTGAAAAACCACTGAGACTGATCCATGTTTAGACACTAAAGTAGGACAATTGAATCTTCAAAAACTATGAACTCAGAGCACATTTTTCCTCACCTGGCTGCAAGCTCTGGGAAGGCCTCTGTGATTTGCTTTAAGAGGTAAACAATAAACCACTCGTCCTCCACATTGTCCCCAAACTGGGTGCTGCCTCCAATGTGAGCAGGAACATCTCCTGACAATTAAAAGAAGATACATTAATCCTAAGTCTTATAACAACACCAACAAAAGCCTACCTATACTCATATTTACATTAACTAATCTCAGTGTGTAATCTCAATGTGTTGACAAGACTATACCTTTCTCAGGATGGTACTTGAGGTTGAATGGCTGATTCTGCCATATGTATTGCATCAGCAGCGGGGCAACCTTGGCCAAAATCTCCTCTACGAGATGTGAGAAATGTTCCTCAGTTTGTTGTGATGTTGAACCGTCCGGCTGGATCAAGAAGAGCTGATACTGGACCACGTCCTCCTGAACCACTCTCCTCTGCAGGGCGTCCATTGTTGCAGCAAGACCTAATAAACAAACAAACAGGGCTAAATGATGGTCTGCGTTTGTGTTGTCTCCAGGTTCAATTTGACAGTAAGAATAAAGTATTAAAGTGAAGCTAACAATTTCTTATCGTCGATATCTAGGAAAATCTCATAATAATGTCAGTCAACCTTACCTGGTCTTGTTATTAAAATGTGAGGCGTTATGTCGATACAAAATTAAGAGCTTACAATGCGAGAAAAAAATGAAACTTTTCTTAATTAAATGTACGTTGCTATCACGCCATTTGTCGCTGTTTAGGTCCGACAGTGACTTCTGCTCGACTGCCCCACTCGTGTTACAACTAATAGTTCCTACTTTGTATATTAGGTCAACCAAATTTCACTTTTCGTTGGCTGAAAAATTGCCGAAATTAGTCAAAATTCAGTAAGTTAGCTGAAAGTAAAGCTACTGAATTTCATTCACATCAAACAATTTATTCCAAGTAACGTTACAGTCCTCGCCACAGTCCACCAACGACAAGCGGATACATTTTAGAGACGCAATCACGTTGTCGCAATGGAGGCTGGGAGTAGTAGTCAAACAGCCTATAATGTAACGGCTCTTCTGTGGTAACTCGAAATCTATTTCCCGTGAGGCCATGCGGAGACGAGGCTGCGTAACCATGACAGCCGTGTTATTGTTGTTGGTGGTGAAAATCCTCTGAAGTGGCTACGCTAACGTTACACACTGAGTTATTTTAAGATATTAACCGGATCGGTGGGCGGCTTCTCGACGACACAAGATGTCAGTTGACTGTAGCAAGGTTATAATAGCAGGAGATGTGTTTTGAGGAAATATACAGTGCTGTTTGTGCCTTCTTGATACTGCATCTGTCCGTCCATGTAACCCATTTTTAGCTGCTGAAACAACGTTAGCATCTGTAGCCAAAAGACTGTCCGGTAATCTTGTACACCGGGTGCTTTTCTGTGGATCGGAGGAAATGTCAGACTCCTATTTAAACTGCGAGTTCAGGACGTGGATGCAAGAATGAGAGACGAAGGCTTGAGTCTATAAAAACGGAGACAAAGGAGGATGATTTCACGATACAACAGAAGACCTGTATCACATAAACTAGAGATGTGAGTAGCACTGAGCACTCATAACTATGTTTTCCCAGCTCTCAAGGAGTGAATTTTATGTTTCTATACTGTGAGAAAGTGAGATGAGTGGTAGACTTGTCCACCACGAATGACAGTGTAAAATTATATTTCTAATGATTATCTGTCACACAATTGCTTTGAGCAAACACAATCTCCTTATTTTCATGATGTCATCCTTAAAGGGTTGGCAAAAAGGTGAAGTGTACATGATTTATTTAAAGGGTTAAGACATGCAAAACTACCATTATAGTCCTTTAACAGACATATCAACAAGAATTATAATAATGATAAACAATATACAACATCATCATTGTATCTTTTATATCATTTGGACATCTCACTGCTGTCTGGATTCAACCACTTGGGGAGATAATCTGCTGTTGTAATTAGAAGAAACTCTGCATCTTATTTGCATGATGTCGTATCATGTTCCTATGACTGTGGGGCCGCTGATGTTTTCTTCAGAATGTGACTGCACGCTTACTTTTTAATTAGTTTTTTCTTTTAATTAACTCAATCTGTTTTTTTTGTGCAGTCGCGGGTTGTCTCGAAGTAGCCTGGACCACCACCCTCTCCCAGAAGAAGCAGACGATACCCAAACGCCTCATCGCTACCTCCATGACCTGCAAGAAGCTGTCTCCATTCACAACAGGTAACTGGGTTGTTCTACAGACAGACAGGCACGGATTGTTCTGCAGGGAGACAAACCTCGGCGATGCTAGAGTAAGGCCAAGATGAAACACGCATACTTTTCTACGCCTGTGTGTTTTGTTATGTTACACCTTCTTGAGTTGACAGCTGATTCTCAAGACTCTTGATATGTGAAACGAGATACCCAGACGCAGTGGATTAATTGATATCACATTGCCTCCTTCAGATGTGCAGTTAAAAGAATAAATAATGAGGCAGCCTGTTAGAATATTCAATTACTTTGACATTTGCCCTTTATTTTCCACTTTGAAACCTTGCCTGTGATTATTTTTGCAATGGTCACACCAGTAAGATTTCCTCATAACAGAGGAACGGTCTACATTTTTAAAACAGTCAAGATGTTTGAATGGATTTGATTAAAAAGACAAATAACCAATGGGTAAAACAGAATACATTGTATAAATGTGGTGAAATTTCTCGAGTTGTACACAAGCCATAAAACTTCCTTGTCCTTTCTATTTAGTTCAGAGACGTCTGCTGCCTCAGGCCACTCTGACTGTCCCACCGTCATCTCAGTAGACTCCAACCAGTCCTGGTCAGGTATCCACAGCTCCACAGGCACTGGCATCTCCACAGAGAGGAGCTCTGTATTCTCCTGGGGCTACGATGTAAGTCTACTCCTGAGAAAATGATCATAACGTGATGTGATGATGCCAGCCTGGTGCTGTCTGACACAAGAGAATCATTCAAGCGTGCACACACACAGGGCATTGTTTTTCCTCTGGCATTTTTCCATCCTTTCTGTTATTCTGTTACAAAGACAAAAAGCCTCCTTGAATAGATTGTCATGCAATTTTAATGTCAGATTTTGGTTTACTGTCATGCATTTTATCTGAACTTTTATGCCTCTTTACAAACATGAATTACCATTTGGCAAACCGGAGGAAAACAACATACAGCCAGTAACTGTATAGAGTGTTAAATGCTTTGTACATGCTACTTCTTTCTTTGTGTATGTGAAGCCTGATTCCACTGGTTTGTTATTATGCTGTACTTTCTAGCCTCAGCTGGTTCTACAAAACTTTTCCAGGACTCAATGATTTATTTAGTTTGCTGTCCTCAAGCTGCTTCCAAGAAAAAAAAAAAAACCTCAGTTACACAAAGTAACTCAGTCCTAACTCATCGTGATCTTTTTCTTTTTCTCCTTATTTTGTTATAGCACATGAACAATCCAGTTTGACCACAAATACATACACACATCCCAAGCGGCCACAGGAGCTAGTTATTATGCATGTTGAAGCTTGCTGTGAGATACACAAAGAATGGCGATGTGCCGCCAATAACTGATGAACAGACCGAAAAGCAGCAGCTTTCAATCATAGTGCTGGTGTATGAGAACGAGGAATAATGAGCCTTCATTCCTGTGTGTCTGTCTCTTGGTTTTTCTGTCCCATAGGAGTTCGACAAGGCGGCGTCACGGCAGGTACAGCAAATGTTTGAGGAGATCGACAAAGAGCTGTATGAGGGGAAAGGCAGCGGGGGAGGGATACTCCAGGGACTGCAGGATGAATGTCAGCAGTGGGCCACACGGTTCCCACATCTTCGGTATGTTATCCACCGCTTCCTACCAACCGCCTGACCTTTTAGAGCTGAGTGAAACAGTGCAGCAGTGGGATCAAAGATTAAAGTTGAATGTGGAGACAAACCTGAAAAAAAAAAAACATTCCATTCTTGCGTGTCACTCAGCATCCTGGGGACTCAGCTGGTCTGTCCCAGTGATGAGGGCTTCCAGTGGTATGCTACCTCAGGGAAGGGCAGCTCGACCAGCAGCCCATCAGCAGGCAAAGAGAGCAGTGTGAAGTCCCAGGAGAAAGACCAAGGCTGCACGGAGTAAGTCTTTACTTCACTGACTCACTGGTTGACTGACTGCTAGAAGGGCACATAAGGTCAAAGTTCACATGTTAGGTAAATTTACCTTAATTTTTTAAAACTAGATCAATAAGAAACATTATTTGACTGTTATGAAACTCAGTTAAGGAAAAAACTAAGCAGAATACATTTCTGTGGTAATGTCAAATCATTCTCAGTTATACTGATTTTAAATACAGAACATGTATAATTCAGTTTATTGGACCTGCATTGCAGCTTGGGTTAAGTTTCATGAGAGCTGCTGATATTAGTAAACTGTCTAACAGGAAATAAACCTGGAGCCATTGAATGTTTGTAAGAAAATGTGAATTATAGCTATAGCGCTTCATTAGTTCATGAAATTCACAAGAAATAGCTGGGTGTCCAGATGACTGCTGTTAGAGCATCAATTATAGAGGAGGCCTGGCTGACTGAGGTTTTGTGACCCAGATACTCTGGGCTTGTTAGCCAAAGTCAGTGATGTGGGATATCTGTGATAACTGTTTGGCACTAGGCAGTGCCACTGTCTGGCTAGTTCTACTCAGAAATGAGTTGACATAATGGAACATAAAATACGACAAAACAATATGTGCAAGCATGTTTGTGGCAGGATTTTCTTCCTGTTTTTCAGCCTGGGGTAGTCAGCTTGGTTTGAATTCACATTTATAGAAAACATACAGCATGTGTGGACTTGTGTCAGTGACTTGTGTGTCCTTGTCTTGTGGTAAAGGTTGAATGTGCAAGGCAGGAGAGCGGCGCTGATCAAGTCCTCGTCACCAGAGTTGGACGGGCCTCCTGGCACCTCCAGTGGCTCCAGCAGTCATGACAAGCCGAGAATGATTGAAGTAGAAGGTCAGATGGAGGAATACCTGGCTTTTGATAGCAGGGACCTGTGAGTTACTTACTTTTCTCATGCTATGATATTCCTCTTATTCCAGAAACAAAATCTGAACCTCAGCTACTGTCTGTGTGTTGTTCCGTTTGGTTAAAATGATTCGCTATATCTGTCCGTCTTGCACAGGGAAGATGAGTGGGAGCAAGATTGTTCAGAATCAGGTCGGAGGCATCACTGCATGCCCCCTGTCTCGCCATACCGTTGTCGCCGTCAGGCTGTCCTCGACCTGTTGTTCGATGACGTGTGGCGGCAGCTGGTTGGCTGGATGAAAGAGCTGGTCCAACGCCATTGGGAATGCTGCACTTCAAGTAGGGCTAATTTGCATTTATTTGACCTCAATCACATTAACAAATGTCTGTTCTTATGTATTGCACAATATTTGGAAGTAATTGTGCGCTTGTGATCAGCAGATGATGAAAAGATTTCTGGGAATTTGAGCCCCGTGCAGCAAGACTCCCAGAATCCCTTCATGCTGTTCTCCACACTGCCTACCATGCTGCCCAAACTTGGCCAGAGCAGGGTGCCCCCGCTCACAGCTGGCCTACAGTTCCAGGTCAGTGGTCTGAGAGGGAATGAGAGGCAGCAGGGTGCATCTGGGGGAGCAGATTGGGAGCCTCATTTCACTTTCATCGCTGTCAGCACTTCAGTTTCAGCAGCTGTGTCATAATTCATCATTCATTTCAGGAAAATTGTAACATTTCACATAGAGTTTTCTTCACAGTAGTCATTATTGCAATATACCTATGAAAAGAAAAAAATATTAATATAATGATCTAAGTTGGCAAGTAGAGTGTTTTATAAATACAATACCTGCAGATCAACAAAAAAAGTCACCGTCTTCAGCTGGAATCCATCCTGCTTTTAAACCTTTTTGTAGTAGAAGACGTTTTACGCCTGAGAAGAGTCTTAATTATTTGCTCAGCATCCATAACTGTGAAGTCTTTGCACACTTAAGAGTCACTCATCTCTGTTCCACAGTCCACACTTGATTGTCACCTGTTTTTTCACTCCTGCCTGTTGCTCTTTCAGTCTTTCAATGCTTCCAGTTCATTAACTTGTATCACTGTTTTCTTTCCTTCCCTCTTTACTCTCTGCCCTTCACCTTGCCAATGTGTTTTGTCTATTTTCCTTTTTTCTTTCCTTCTTTCGTTAATTTTTCTTTCTGTCTTCATTCCTCCCTTTTCTGTTCTTCCTTCCTTTCCTCTATATCCACTATCTTCCTTTGGTCATGCCTTTTTTCCCCTTAAAGAACACAAAGTCAAGGGGCTCAAAGCACAAGTCCAGACGGAAATCCAAAAAGCAGAAAAGGCCGTCCACTGTATGTAACTCCCTCACTTAGAGCCAAAATGGTGGCGTGTCGTGTGCACGCTGTCCGTAGCGGCTCATTATCTTTATCTCTAGAATAAATGTGCTTGTGCCTGTTGATTAACACAAAAGCATCTACACCGTTTTGCTTTTTAATTAACAGCAACTTCTTTTCAACATGAACTACTTTCTTTAGATTCTTCTTTTCTTTCACGAGAATGTTGGAATGCTTTGTTTTACTAGTTATTGATTTTGTTGAATTTTAAGTGTTGTGAATGTTATTTCTGGTCAGTGGTCTAGCAGATATGGGGTCCAGCTGATGTCACTGCATGATAAATAACAGTTTCTTTGAGAATATACTGTATTGTAAATACTGTATGAAAATAACTAACCATTAGGCCACTGTCATAAAATAAATCATTTGTATCTAACCTGCCTTTCCTCCAATATATGTCTCCTCTCTTACCTCTCTGTCCTTGACCCTTTAACCTCCCCCCTCCCCGTCTTCCTTCTGTTTATTTCACACCATTCCCCAGGCTGGACGGGTCCCAGTAGGAGCAGCAGCGACCCAGCACAACCTGAACGACCTCATCATGATCCACAGCATCCCCCTACAGCAGAGAAACCTGGGTGTTCTGGATAGAAACCAGTATGGACACATTTTACTCTTCTAACCAATGAGCATTGTGCTAAAAGTAGAGAAATAAAAGCAAAATCACACAAAGATACAACTACCACACGTTTGTACATTCCTAATATGTGATTTTAATCTTTAATGTCTTTTATGTCTTGTAGATCTTGTTTTTACATTCATTTAAAAAAAAACATGTTTCTGTCCCTGGTCCTAACACCTTATTTAGCAGAGTAGTTGGCCAGTTGGCAGCAGGTGGAAATGCGTCATTCATCTATTGTGTTCCACCTTCTTGTTCCCGTGCAGGGAGCCAGAAGAGCGGGCGTCCCACAGACCAGGCTCCAGCGTGGTCCCCTCCAGCAAACCTCGCCCTCGCCGAGCCCTGGAGCAGAGCTCTTCATCACTGTCCCGACCGGCCCAGTCAGCTCGACGCAGAAACCCTCCTCCCCGAACCCTCCTGCCACTGGTTCCTGGCTTGAGTCAGTCCAGCGCAGCGGTATCCATGGATGAGGTCATCCGGGGGACGCGTCTGTGAGTTTTGGCATCATGGGAACCCCCAACCCCACCCAAACTCCTATCTTGCTTTTTACTCTCTCATTCTCCACTGCGGTCTCTGAAGTTGTGCAGAAGCAGAGGGAGATTACTTTGAAAGCAGACTCCCTTTTAACTTGTGCCTTATGGCTCTGCGAGAGTAGAATAATGGGGTTGGGAGGTGATAGAAGTTTCATGTGTGAAACCAACTTAACAGATGAACTTGTCATGAACTGCGGGTAAAAAAGTGATGGGGTAAAGCATGTTTTCCCTTCATAGGGTATGTCAGTTCTTCTGCAAAATTCAGCGACTACAGTGTCTTAATATCTAATGGTAGAGTCAGTGACCATGTGTTCATGTTCATATCCAAGTCACTGCACCCTACAAAGAAATAGTTCTGCACACAACTGCCCGTAAAACTACAACATGCGTTTTTACACTTTAATTTTGTATGGATCAAACAAACAATATAACGTGTTGTCGTTGGACGGAGCCAGGCTAGCTGTTTCCCCCTGCTTCCAGTTTTTATGCTAAGCTAAGCTAACTGTCTCCTGGCTGTAGCTTCATATTTAATGGACAGATATGAGATAAAGTATCAATCTTCTCATCTAACTCAGCAAGAAAGTGAATAAGTGCATTTCCCAAAATGTCAACCGATTCCTTTAATATCACAGTGCTGTCACTGTGTGGGGAGATAACTCAACCTTTGATAGCGCTGTGGTGAAATAATTTATCACAGCACTAAATAAGAAACATTATCTACAAATCACATCTTTTTTGTATCGCAGCTATATAAAGAAGTAAAATTCTAACTTTGACTTTCATCCTTACACCTAAGTCGTGAATTTTCACAACTCCCACAGTCATTTTTTCAGGGAGCAGTGAATAAATCTATCTATACTTGTGTGTTCTTCCACAGAGCCACGGCCAGCGACCGCCTGACGTCTCCACTGTTGCCTCTCAGCAGGAACACACTCCTTCCCCCCATCAGCACTGGAGACCCAGAGTCGTCCCACTCAGGGCAGCAGTCCAAACCTGCACAGGTATAACACCACCGAAACACAACTACACTAACAACGATAAACTCGTTACAGCACTTGAACAGAAACAGAGATAAATGAAGGCTTTCTAAATAGACAAGAGGTTGTACAATATACCAGTAACCCCATAGTGTAGAGCCTAAAAAACAGTTGCACTGTAGCATTTATTAAACATCTTGGTCAGTTTTTCAAATGCAGTAAACCACATGTGATCCACTGCTTAAAACCTTTGTATTTGTCCATTTTTCTCCCATCGCACCAGCGTCAGAAAGGCCCGTCTAGCCGTGCCCACAGCGCTATTAATGATGAAGCCGGCAGTTCAATACCAAGGGATCGTCACCACGTACTGGACGTCTTCTCTCGCCCCAACACCACTCACACATACAGGGTAAAGGCTCTCTATCATCTCAGAATACTGCACACTGTCACAAGTGGAGCGGTAATAATAATATTCTACACAAGAGAAACTATCAAGTTACTTTTTTTAAGCAGTGTAGTTTTATAATTCCAAGTAAATAGTTGGTGTAGTTCACTTGTATGATCAGTATGCATGACAGTATTCTTGACCGCTGGCTTTCTTCTCAGTCGGACACCCCTTACCGCCGCTCCTTCACAGTATTGGACAACATCGGGCAGGGGAGGCCAGGAAGAGCCTCTGTGGGCACAGGTCAGAAATTCAACTTGAATTGTTAATCAAAAAACATTAACATATTCTGCTGGAAAGAGACACTTGCTTTTCATCTGCCTGTTCTGTTACTTTAATGTTAGCTTACACTGTACGCATCAATTTATTCCTTAATCCCACCAGATTCTCTTGGAATCGGTGTGACCGGCATCAGTCTTGGCATCAGCAGCTCATCTTTCTTGGACTCGTTTTCCCACCACCCCCTGGGCCACTCGCCCATCAAAGACGAAGAGGAGCCAGACCCACAAGCCCCTGTTGCAGGTCAGTAGCTTAAAACAGCTGATGAAACTCTTCCAGGCTTCGTTCTTAGGTGAATATGAGTGGTTGTAGCTGCTGGCTTTGGTGAGATTTACCTACTAGCGAGATGTTTTAAGTCTATGTTCAGTAATGTTTTATCCTTCCTCTTCCTAATAGCTCCACTGGTGCCTGTTTCGGGGGTTCCACCTCGGTCTTACACGCGGGGAGGCATCTCATCCAGAGCTGGCAGACCTGGCTTGTAGTTCTCCCCGCACCCTTCAGCCATTCATCTTCATACAGCACAATGAAGTGCAACACTCCGCAGCATCTGTGCCCACTTAACAAGTTTTTGTTTTGACAGAGGTAGCAGAATTGTTTCATATTATAGCTGCTTTGCTGAATTTATTTACAAAGTTTTTGTATCAGGCCTATTTTTGTATCTCAGAAATCAGCTTATGTGGCTGCCAAACACAAATAACTGTTGACACGAACTATCCATCTTCATGTACAGTGAGAGGTGTATGTGTGGATATTTGTACTCAGTATGTATGATTTGAATGTGTATATATCTATTTATATGTGAATGTACTGTATATTCTCCTCTGCAGTGTGTTGTACTGGTAAATGACTATGCAGGGAACAACACATCCACCCAGACAGGGACAGAGAGGATAAAAAGCACTTTTTCTCCTCTGATACAACATCAGAGTTTGGTACTGTATCTTTTATAAGGACACAATTTTCAACGGGCCTGTTAAAAAAAAACAACTAAATGGACCCAGAGCTTTTCATTGCATATCGTTGCACACAGAGACAAGAATGAGATGCCACCTTGAAAGTTTTTGCCTTTCTCAGCATTACATCTCAGTTGAAACCATATGAATCAGAAGAGCACTGACAGAACATCTCTACAGTCCACCTCATTTATAAGATAATGTAGAAATACAAGAGGTAGTTGTAGAAAACGATGTGTTTGTAAATAATTTATTCGTCATGTCTGTACAAGATACTGTATTTGATGTGAATTTTTTGCATTATTACCTGTGCAAAGCCAAATAGGAATGCTTTGTCAGGTAACATCAGGGTAACTGCACAAAGGGTGGTTTTCCCTTCATTTGTTGTTGAAATAATCAGATAGCCATGCTACAAAGGTGACAAAGCTTGAAAATCAAAGTTTTTCTCTCTTCAATGTATTTTCTATTTTATACTAAATAAAAAAATATGTACAGATTACATATATAAATATGAATTTATTTGTGTTCTCTGAAGACTTTAACAACATAAAAGACAGAAATAAAAGATGCATTTACATTTTGATGAGCGTCACACAAAAAGCTACTACATATTCATACACTGAAGCCACATAAAAGGAACATTTTATGAGCATACAGAACAGAGCAGTTAGACAGCAGCTCATACGTGTACTCCAATGCTCTTACTCAACTTGAAAAGGTGTTTTGATTCATTTACACGTTTTATCTGCTATAACCAGAGCATGCACACTTTTCACTTTTTTCCTCTTTTTGATTTTTGGGATTTTCCACTTGGTTTGGAGTATTTCGCCTCCAGGTCAGACAGGAAACTGTTAAAGTTCTGCTCTCTGGACTTCTGTCTTTGCTGGAAAGTAAGAAAGATATGAAGGTTATTGAGAGAAAACAAAAAAAACCCTATCAATTTCATACATCTGGAAATGCATTTTTTACCTGAAGCATCATCACAAGACTGTCATCCTCATCACCGAGCCCCATCTCTTTCTGCATTTCTTCTGCTTCTTGTCGTTCTCTGTCAGCCTGGAAGGTCAAATGCAATCGAGTTAATGAGACTGGAGGAAGTTATAAAATAAGATACTTTCCTGGAAAAAGACATAAAATATAAGCTGTGAGGATTTTATGGCTTTAACATAAACACATTTCTCACCCTCTTCCTGCGAGCCCTCTTCTTTTTGTCAGTCTCCTGAGTGAAAGCAGGGAATTCTTTGACTTCTCCGCTCTTGATGGCAGCCTGGATGATGCTGCAGAGTCTGGGTTCGTCTTCCTGGGAGCAGCACAGGGCCGAGGCCGTGATGGCGTCCATATCTCCCTCATGCTGCACATATAGCTGGATTAAATCCTGCCGCTCCTCGTCAGAGCCCTTGTATTTCTTCTCAAATTCAAGGATGTCCTGCACAGTTATCTAGGAGACAGACAGAGAGACAGAGCAGGCTGTCAAGACAAAATGTGTGACAGATGCTGTTTAGGGACATAAAATTATGGTGATTTTATAATCCTGCGACGAATACGCTGTTGCATTAATCCACCATTATGTCTGGGTACATGTAGCTTTTTATTTGTAGTACCATAGCTGGTACAATGACACAATAACCTCTACTGTATGTCATTGAACATAAAATTTCTGGTATACAAGTGACTCACTTCAGAGGTCACATCATCACATGTATGACTCACACGACAAAGACTAAAATGAGTCACGTTTCTAAAAAAAGAAAAAAAAAACCCTGCTGTGCTCCAATACCTTAGGGAAAAGCAGCCTCCAGTAGTCTTCCCAGCAGCGGTCTTCACTCAGGACGTCAGACTCTTCATCCACCACTCCCTGCTCATCATAAACAACCCTCTGCTCTTTATCACTCAGCACCGCATACAGCTTTCCTAACACCTGGAGAAAAAAACCCCAACAAAATCAGGTGAGACTCAATTTTACACACATCTGCAGCCCTTAAAAAAATGTAGTATGAAATACTATTATATACTTTATATGAGTAATATAAAAATATGATGTGGCGGTACTGATATATTGACGTACTGTGGGTTACTATAAGCTTTAAAAAGCAACATCTATATTAAGGCTGCAACAAACAACAAATTTTTTAAGATGCTGGAACGAGAGAAATTGTAGTATTTTTTCTTTAAAAATTATTCAAACCGAGTGATAGATTATCAAAATAGTTCCCAATTAATTTTCTGTTCCATGGATTATTTAGACTAATCATTGCAGCTCTAATTGATATAAGGTTTAGGAGATTTGGTGATATATACAGTCCCATAAAACAATGTAAGTTTGGCAACCATTAGAGATTTTGCCATACGGTACCTTTTAACAATTTCACTAATATCTTTGGTTGTATTTAGGGCTAAAACTAACGAAATCTTTATGAAATGTCAGAAAATAGTGAAAAATGCCTATTATAACTTCTGTGGTGATGACTTCAAATGTGTAGTTTTGTCTGATCAATAGTCAAAAATCCAAAGATATGTAGTTTACTATCATGTATGACACAGAAAAGCTTCAAATCCTCACATCTGAGAAGCTGCAACCAGCAAATATTTGGTATTTTTGCTCAATAAATGACCAATTATTTGAGTAACAAAATTGTTTCCGATTAACGTATTCTTGTGTCTGGTCGACTAGCCTAATAGTTTAATCGACTGATCGTTGCAGCTCTAGTTGTATTTGCACATTATGGGCAATTTTACAATCAGTGAGCAGCTACTGTGTTTATGTGTCAATATCTGATTAACGTCAATGCCATGAGGTATCATAATTTGTCAACTGGATGCACTTAAAACGGACATTTCCATCTGATTATTTAATCTACACACAAGCTTCTCAATTGAGTTTCTAGAAAATGTAGTATATCACTATATATAAACATTATCTATATAGTAACATGACATTACGTAAAAGAGGATGAAAGACTTATCCATATCGCCCTCCTCTGATCAGTATTACTTTTAGTGCTGATCTTTGTTAACTGCAGACTTGACATTTTAATGATCTTTATTTCTATGTGAGCGAGGAGTTTTTCTCAATGTATAAATGGGAAAACGTTACTCAAATATATACATTCCTACAAACAGATGCATGACAAAGTCCCAGTTAATGTTAGTGGCATAATTAGTGATTGCAAAAGGGGAAGACGGAGATTACCAACTACTTAGCTGACAACTAACGACAAGAAGGGTTAACCTGAAATTTCTCCGTGGCGAGCGGGTCTTCAGGAGCCCGGTCTGGATGCACTTTGAGGGACACTTTGTAGTAGCTCCTCCGGATCTCTGCCTCTGTTGCCTCCTTGTTGATGCCCAGCACCTCGTACAGGTTTGACGTCTTGAAGAGCTCCTTGCAGCGGTCGAGCAAACCCATCCTGACAACTCTTTGCTTTGACTGAGTACGTTTAGACGAGTTTTTGAAGCTGTGTTTCTGTTACTAGCCTCCCCTTTGTTTGCTAAACTAAATTGGCGCGCTAGCTTGTCACGTACTTCCGCATGTACAGCTACGTGATTACGTAGTAAACATACGCGCTCTCTTATTGGTTGCATTCATCCCATTGTCAGACTATTTAATGAGGGCTTTTTATGGCATTTTATTTAAAGGGGACCTATTATGCTCATTTCCAACTCTATATTTTTTATTCTGTGACTCCACTAGAGTAGCTTTGCATGATTTACAGTTTGAAAAATCCTTATTTATCTCATACTGGCCTTTTATGCAGCCCCTCAGTTCAGCCTCTGTTTGAAACATAGACCGTATAAAAATAATGGATGTAACCACCGTGATGTCATCCATTGGTTTGTTGACTTTTGAAGCCCTGAATTTGACATTTTGACCATTGCCGTCTTGGATTTTTAGAGCCAGAAGTGATGAGAAGTGACCATATTTGAATGAGAGGGTGGAGCTGACCCTAACGCTAGCTGGTAGCTTGGTTAGCATAGTGCATTTACAGTCTATAATTAACTGTGATAATGCTAATGCTAATGCTAATTTTCCCTAGCGAAAAACAGGCTTTAGACCATTAAAACAAAATGTACTTACCTGAATAATTGAACATCCAACTCCTTAGAGGGTCTTTGAGTAGAACCAAATGCTGAACAAGACTTTTTAGGTGACCAAAATGTTACAATTAACTTTCATGAACTGAAAACACACTGAAATAGCGACGCTACGGCTATGCCTACGGCTACGCCTATAGTCTGTGAATCTGGGGTCACACCACGTTTACATTACCCAACCAATGCTGTCATTGGTTAGGTAGCAAACTGCCAATAACAACATAGCCATGCCCTAAAGCAAACTCTGCCTTATCATCAAAATTAAATTAAACGGGACCATAATTTACAAAATGAACATCATGCTGTATTGAAGAAGACTTGAAACTAGCGATTGAAACCATAAACTCATTAGGAAACTGTTTACTGAAGTAATAAATCAAGTGAGAAGTAGGGTCATTTTCCATAGACTTCTATATGATTGGACTCCTTTTTGGAGCCAGTGGAGCTCCCCCTGCTGGCCATTAGAAAGAATGCAGGTCTAAGGCACTTCCGCATTGGCTTCACTTTTCAGACCTGGAATCACCCGCTTGGTATGAAACAAGCTGTTTTAGCTCCCCTTCCCTCCGCCCCCCTCTGTAAAATCCAACTCTGTTCTGATTGGCCAGCTTAGCAGTTGGATTTTGCTTTTTGTTCTCGTTCTTTACTCAAAATATAAACTTTTCAAATACATCCATATTGAGCTGAAATCCGATCTGAAATATGCGAGTGGACAACATGAACGTACCCAGTCACAAAGATTACAGCAGGACTTATCTGTTTGGTAAATGTTACGCTCATTAGGCTACCTGCTTATTGTGTGACATCTTTATCCTATCTGTGTTCAGCCCTCTCATTTCTTTTGTAGCTTCTAACTGAATCTCTGTGGTTTGAAGTTCAGTTTGTCTTTGTGTTCCTGGTTGTACTTTAAGAAATCTGCCTTATTTTACCGTTTGCTGATTGCTTTCAGCCATATCAGAGTCATATTAAGTTACTGCTGATGAGAACCCAGCATTTCTTGATTTTGCTGCTTCATATTAAAAGCTTTTAAATGACTAAATAATGGGAGACTTTTATTGTGAAGAATTTATAGGAAATCAAATGTGGGAACTGAATTAGTGGAGCCTCGTTAGCGGCACTATTCTTCAATAAAACAGGTCGAGACAACAAAATATGGAATAGTACAAGCAGAAACAGCCACAGAAATGCCATAATGTTAGCAGAGTGGAGCAGTGAACTCCAGCACCAACAAACGAGAGCAGCTGACCAACACACACAGAGTCAGATGACCATATAACATGGATGTATTATAAGAGCTGGATACTGGACTGAAAATGGTGCCTATTCAGTCCAAGTAGAATTGCTTGCCTGGCGCATATGCCAAAGCAGTTTCTAGCTTCTGGGTTTACTTCTGAGGATATGCAGCCCACTGAATATGTGTAATAATGTTTTTCCTGCTGGCCCTGCCCCAAGTTCCCAATTGGCCCATAGACTTTACATTGTGGTGACATCACAGATTTTTAAATGGCTTTTCTTGGCTCAAGGAAAGTTTTACAAATACAAAAACTCCATTATATATATATATATATGACAGAAAATAAGTAAAAGCATAATAGAGCCCCTTTAATAAATAATGCATGTCCTTAAAAAAAGGCACTAATATTTATTCTTAACTTAAAAATAAACATAAATATACAATAGTTAGAGATATTTTAATTTCAATAAACTTTGATAACCAAAATTCAGATCATTAATCATTTATTATTAATTGATTCTAATTTGGTTTATTTTTAAACCTAACCCTGGCTCTATTTTAAATGTTAAAGATCCCCCTTCAGACATGTTTTAAGACATAAAAAAATACTCTGCTTTGAATTTATTTCCACCAAAAAAAAGTTAAATTACCTAGTTGTATTCTCAAAGTTAGATCTATTTCTTCTCCTTCATCGGAAACTCCAGAATCTATGAATATGCAAATATACTTTGCTATATATACTTTTACTAATTTTTATACTTTTAAGTGCTAGACACAAGATGTCTCCTACTTCACTGAAAACTTCACTCTCAGTGTATGTGCACTGGAGATTTCAAGTTTCCACATCACATGTGTAAGTTGGATACTGGGCCATGATTTCACCATGTTTCCAGACTAGTTGTAATATCACAAGTCATGCTCGTGAGTACACGTCTTAAACTCAGATTTATGATGAGCACAGAGATGAATGTGAAAACAGACCTCTAGTGTCAAACTGCACATATATCGTTCTGCACAGGGAAGCTTAAACATGACAATGAAGTAACAATAAGAAAAATGCATTTTTGACTGGAGAGAGACTCAAATTTCACACCTGTAGCCCTATATGTAACATGAATCATAACCCTATGATTAACTGAATTTGACTTAATATGTATTAATGACTTCTTGCATAGTAGGCTTCTTATTGACAGACACTTGGAGTAGATTATCAGAATTACTGTCAAAATAGTGTGAAGGTTGTTACTTGTCAGGAAAAGGACCGATTTCTTCTTAACAAATGTATTACTCTAAAAGGGCATGGCAACCCCAGGCCATTGCCATCCCATTTGAAATACAATGTAAGCATCTTTGTTATACTTCAATCTAGTCCAGTCATTTAGTTATCAAAATACTTACACTCATATCATTTAACCTCTTAGAGTTAAAGTTGAAATTCACTTTTGCACTGAACTGAACAATGTCTCATCTGTTACAGTGATAGTTGAAGTTACCTGAAAACAATTTAATTACATGAATATCTAATGTTGGTGTCCAGTTGACATACATGCATCACTCAGTCGAGAACGTACAGATACCCTAGTATTTATTGGTGCGTTTGAAGCAGCACAAGAATACATCAAAGACAATGAGGCAAGTCACTAAGTATTTTTCACTGCTTCATGCGAAAGCAGAACACAAAGATACACACTGACTTTGAACTAAGCATCTGTAGATTGCACCCATCTGTGTTTATAAGCCTGTACAATATGCAGCACTGGAGATATACACTGCAAATCCCCCTGTCTTAGATGTTATCCAATTATTGCCCCATCTGTTTCTGTTGCATATTTGGCACAGTCTCTGTTGTTGTTTTTTTATTGACTTTCTGTCATCACAAACCTCATCTGTCCTTTGTACTTACACACAAAATAAGCACTTGGACAACTGGCACATCATTATCATGACCAACAATGAAAAACAAAATGACAAAAGCACAAGAGTTGTATTGTAAATGTTATGAACTTTTGCTGGTGTGCAGATCCTTCTCATATGCTTTCCATCCACTTGCATGGAGTGCAAGTTAAGTTTGAATATAACCATTGCTCCTCCAGAGGGAATACTTCCTTGCTATGGTAACAGTCTCTCCAAAACAGTCAAATGGCTTTGTTCTCATGGTCAGTCTTTATAGCATGTCCATGGCCGATGCATTTTCCCCTGAACAGGGACAGTCTTAAAAGCTCCTGTAGGGGGCGGCAGCTCAGCATTCCTTTCTGGTCTTCACCATCTTGCTGGCGTACTTGATAGGGATCCCCCAGCGTCTCATTAGATAGACATCAAACACATAGGCCATCCCTGGCTCCAGGCCCCCGATCACAGCTGTAGTGACGGCCCGCCGAGGATTCAGCTCCTGGAAATACTTGCAGAGAACTCTCTCGGTGTCAGAGCGGGACTCTGGCCCCAGACAGGGTGCAGTTAGAGCTGATACTCCTCCAGCATCTGCTTCACTTTTTCCCAGCTTTCGGCGGTACACACAGTACAGGCTTCTTTCCTCTGTGCCCATCCACGCCAGGGTGACAGTGTTGCACCCACGCAACCGGTTGAAGGATTTTATCTGCAAGGTGGGTGGCAGTGACGGGACGCCTCTGCGGTGGTAGGCTGAGGAGGTCTGAATTTTGACTGAAGCCATCAGACCTCCTGGTAGAGCTGGATCTGCAGCAGCAGAGATCTTCTCTGTGGTGGCTCCTTCTCTCTCCAAGTGGATAAGATAAGAGGGACTTCCCTGGAGCCAAATCTGCACTAAATCACCTCCCACAGCCTGAGAGGTCAAAACCTGACCTTTACTGGACACTGTGACCTTGACTTTTTCACCTCCACCGCAGCTCTGCAGGGTTAGGAGGCCACTCTGCTGCCAGCCCCGTGGATTGAAACTGAAGAACTGCTCCGAGTTGGACCCTCTGTCATTGAAGGTCACCCACCTCAGCTCCCCCTCTCTCAGCGTGGTGATCGCCGGCTGAGCCTCCTCATGCGTCCGAGCAACTGCCCCTTTGTAGGCCATGCTGGTCCCATTCAGCCTGTCGATTATGAAGACGTCAAAGTAATACTGGGTGTCAGGTAGGAGCTCGGAGACAGTGCAAACACTCTCTGTCCCTTGACATACACACTGGAGATCAGCATACTCATCGGTGAGGGAAGAAGGTGGACTTTGGGGCTCAGGATAAGCGTCCCACTGCTGCCACCACCATTCTTTCAAAATTGGCCACACTGTGACTCTCCTCCTCCTCTCTTTCTTTTCCTGGTTCTGGTCTTTCTCTTTCCTCATGCTCTCTCGGGCTGCGCAGATGCTAGGGTAGTTTTGCTGAGAGTTGACAAGGACGCAGTAATCATAACTTTTCTGTGTGTGTGGGAGGCTGGTTAGCGAGGCACTGGGCGCCCAGCTGAGGGTGACACTTGTCATTCCTACACCTAATGTGTGAACTTGAGGATCAGCTGGGACCAGAGGGAAGGCTCCTGAGGTCCCCAGGCCTTCATGGAGGTACACTGTAACTCTGGTGTTCTGCTGTTTGGACCGCAGCCTCAGGATGTAGATGGAGGCATGGGGATAGGAAGGACCCCTGTATGTGTCCACTACATTGCCAGTAAAGCTGTGTATTTTCTCCTCAGTCCCAGGACCTCTCCACCACACTTCGGGCGTGCTCTTCTTGGTGCTCCCTGTAAGGAAAGAAAAGAGTTTAAAACATATTTCTCTATATATAAATGATTAATAACAGCTATAACAAACAGCAAATTAAATTACACAAGGCTCTAAATTGTTGTTTTTAAACTTCAACATATTCTTACATTCTCACATTCTTATTAGATCTTGCTGAGGGTTAGATGAGAAGATCAATACCACGCTCATGTCTGTGTGCTAAGTATTGAGATAGCTTAGCTTAGCATAACTGGACCTGGAATTTTGTGTCACCATGACGTTGCCAGGCAACAAGCAAACTCCAAGGAAACTATAAAAGAAGGAAGGGTCATTACATCATTATACCAATGTTCTAAGATCTGCTTGGTGCCAGACTTTGGTGCCAGTTCTATTGAAGCCTATGAAAGAAGCATGGAGAAGCACACTAAAACCCAACATATCTTTGTCATATGACCTTTGATGAAGAAATGCTTCTACCCAATGACAGAACACACTTCAGAGAATACTTACTGATTTTTTCCAAATGTGTCCCTTTTGTTTATTTGTTATTGATCTCCAAATACTATCCAAAGATGATTATAGGCATACTTTACAGGGCTCAGGGCGAGTCAAATTAAAATGCTCACCATGGCAAATAAAAAAAAAGTTGCAAGTGAATTGTCCCTTGAAAATATTGAGTGCAGGATAAATATTGTTAACAAAATCTGTACTTCTCTCTTTCTTTTATTTTGATCCAGAGGCTGCTTTGATTGACAGGGCTAATAAAGCTAATGTTATGGGAATATCAGATGTTCAAATGAAACATTTACAAACCTCCTCTGATTATTAATTGTGCATTGGTAGGCTATAAACGAACCCTTAGCTATAAAAAAAAAACAAAGGCATACATTTCATGGCTATCAGAAACTTTTAGAAAAACTTTTAACAACAAACTTGATCATCAGAAAATAACGCATTGTAATTATGAATGAAGCAATCTTTGCTGTGATAAAATCAACACCTGGGCTGTAATCCCATTTGTCTGTTGCCCTGCTGTGACTAATCTACCAAACGCCTGGTCACCATACCAAAAACTGCAGATTATGTTACATAACGTTATCTAGCAGGCTCACAGTTAAATAGTTAGGCTGTTATCAGAGTTTAGCTAACTTACTAACATTAGTCTGTTACTAACCTCAATCACATATAAATCTAGCATAACATTAACATAACATTAACGTAACTTGCATGTAAATAAATAATTGAATTAACATACAAATGAAACGAAAGGTACCTTTAAAACACATGAAACATTAGCTAAATAACAACACACCAAAATGCCAGTGCCTCCATCACCCAGACTGATAACATGTGAAACTAAGAGGGGGGAGATGAAGGAGTGGTCTGCCCATTCACCACTACGCTAACTGTGCTGAGAGCTTTCAAGTGTGGCACCAATGTGCATTCACGCGCTACACAGTGACGTAATGACCCTTCCCTCTTTCACTGTGTCCTTGAAAAACTCCAGGAAGTCAAGAAATAGTCCAGCACTTACAGTACCACAAACCACAACATTTTTACATTTATTTTTTTGAATGGATTAAACTTTGATTTCAGTTTGATAAAATGTGTTAATTAGTTAGCTTAAGAGGTGCTGGTAGGTGTATTTTTGAACTTTTGACAGAGTCAGGCTGGCTGTTTTCCACTGCTTCCAGTCTTTGTGCTAAACTAAGCTAATCACCGTCCAGCTCCAGCTCCATGCTTCACATGAGAGTGGTATCAAATTTTCTCATCTAACCTTATGCAAGAATGTAAAATAAGAATAGTACATAATTATTCCTCTAATTATTTTTGTTTGGATAATCAAACAATCGTGATATGCACAGGAAGTAATATTTTTATGTTTCCGGCAGTATCAACAACAGTTTGTTTGGAGTGAAGTTGAAGAAAGCATCACAATTTAGTATGAGCCACTATGGCCACCATGATTCAACAGACAAAAACCCGTAACTACAGAAATTCATACTTCAGACTAAATTCATAATCCCTAGAAAGGGTGTTGCTTAAACACCACAATAATACATTTTTATACCTTTACTTGTCAACACACAAGTGTTGTTTCAGCACAACGTTGATGTTGATCAAAATCCCTTAGCAAAATCTGACTACTGTCTCACTAATTAGAAAAGTATCATGCTGTTTTATGCGAACACAGTCATACATGTGCACGAGTACTCACTGCTGCAGGACACAGAAGCATTGCAAATTGCATTAAGTGCATACACAAACAACAAATTATTGAGGGCACAGACCCCGATGGATAAAGAGAAAATCCTGATCTCCAAATAAATGAACAAATAAATATATAAAATGTCAACTGCCACTTCAAAAATGGTTGTCAGTATTTCCATTCATACCTAAAGTGTTTTCGTTTTGAAGTACGCACTCTTCACTTGAATGACGAAACTGCCAAATAAAAAAAAAAACAACCTGTCACCTCTTGTATTCACTGCTCATCTCTCCTTGAAATGAGAAATCGCTCCTCAAATGAGACCAAATGTTACAGAATCAAAGTGAATAATTCAGGCTGGCAATGGGGACCCATGAGCTCAGGATCTGAATGATTCATGTGTCATTTTATAACTCCATACTGTTATTTTACCATGTAGAGAAGCTTGTTTAGTTAACCCGGAAAAGTACTCATGGAGGGCTCTGAGGCATATTTTGGAGTCCAGAAATCTGTGTCTTTTTAGTTTGAGAATTTGATGCTCTTAGTTTACTTGGAGCATGTATTGCCCTGACTTTCATGCCATCTTGTAAATGTGCTACAAATAGTATGTTTAATCTTCTGAGTTTATTTGATTTGTTTGATTTACTAGGCACAAAAATGCAGACTATCAACACATATTATTTCTTTTTCAACATTTGATCTGTTATGTTGCCTTGATGTGTGTATGTTTGTGCGTTTTATGGCACTAAAATCTAAATCCAAAGTCTCATATAAAATTTATGACAATGTGACAACCAGATACGATCCCAATTCCTGTGTCAATGCCTGTATGACTGATCAATAGGAATCAGTTTAGGAATAGTTCATAGTAGAGATAGTTTGATCATCCTCACTATGACATGTACTTCAATTTCTGGTCATAAAGCTGCTCCAAAAAGTTAAGAAAACTGTCTTCTGCAAGTACAAAGTTAAATAAGATTAAAAGTCTTTGCTCCACTAAATCCCTGCCCGTGATGGTGATGATAATGTCAAATGGATCATCTTGGCTTTCCTTGATGTTGTGATGATCTTCGGGGTAAAGTGAGTGTCTAAAGGTGCAGATTGTAGTCTTACTGTCCACTTACACTGCAGGCTCTTGAGGGGTTTGTCCTTCAGGGTGCGGGCAGCCAAGTTCCACTCGATGGGGAGGTCACACGGGCTGACAGTCACCGACATCGCTGGAGCCTTCTTCTTCAGTGTGAAGTATAGCCTGTGGAGGGGAACCAAAGATAACGGGAAGAAGTTGTTTGATTCCTCACAGGGAATGTCAAAAAGATAACATCCTGTTTCCATTCAGCTGCACGGTGATGGATGAGAAGACAAGATATCTTTCGGTGCATACTGTGCAACATCCTTTCATTTTATGGTTGATTTGAAGATACTGTAGACTGCTTATAATTTTCTCTCCTGAAGCTTGAAGATTTCAATGTGGCAGCTGTTTCAAACATTTGCCCGTCGCCGTCTTTCCATTTGCCTACATGCTGATCAGTCGTTTGATAGCAGATCAGGAGAGGTGACCTGGGAATCAGATGATAAGGCTGCATTGACAGTTTCAGATGGATATCTGCCTGTTTGCTGTAACTACCTGAGATCGTGCTTAGCATAGAAACAGTTATGTGCCTTATTGTGATCAGATGTTTTGAGGACAGCATTAGTGCGTGGTGGAATATGGATTTGCATATTAGATGGAGTTTCGGCTGCAGTTAAAGGACATCTGATATTCACGCAACCACTTTGCATATTAGATGGAGTTTCAGTGGTGGCTAAAGGACATTTGATATTCACGCAACCACTTTTTTAATTCAAACAACCACTTTTCTTTAACTCTTAAGTCAATGTTAAGCTGTTCACCTCCACAAAGATCTTTTTTAAACACCTTTTCTGTAACTGTGTGTCTGTAATTTCTTCACAGCCAGTTACCCTTCATGAAAATGAAGTAACTGCATGGTTATTTGTTAATAAATATTTGTTCTCCTCCCTTACACACACCATTATTCTTGATATTGTGCAGATGGTGGTTGTTTTTAAACAGATGTGCGACACTGTCATTCTCAAGGGCACTTTGCTGCTTATTTAATAGAGTGATTAATTTCTGAATCAATGTTTTCTCTCCATTATTTGCCGTGCGGTTCTGCATGACTGCACTGGTGGACAGACTGCAGCACACAGGGAGATGCATTTCGCAATTTTCAGCTCCCAGCTTCAGAAAGCAGGCACTGGCACTGTTCTGTATGGTTCAGGCCAAATGGGCTCCACTTCCTCTCGCTCGCTCTACAGTGGTGTTGGAATCAACCACTGTCTCAAAAAAAAAATGGTCCGGGGGAATGGCTGGTGACTTGTTATTGAAGTACAGACAAGGGCAGATCTGATGACGAACTGGTGTTGAGTTTTTAAAAATGTAATCACTTTTACACGAGATGAAACAATCTGCCGTTTGAGGTGAGAATTCAACTTGTTTCTTAAGCGAAAAGAAAAGTTTCAAGAGTAATCTGTTGGGACGGTCCAGATAAGATTTGCTTGCATTGGTTCCCGAATTAATTATTTATTTGTTGACACTGACATTTCAACTTGATTTCAAGACTCTTAGACTAAATACATGTTAAAAAGATTTGCATCTATTTTGAAATTGTTTAACAATAATCAAATTCAAATGCAGTTTTGATAATCCATTAAACAACAATGTCAAATATTTGCTGGCTTCACTTTCTCAAATGTGAGGATTTTCTCTGGTTTATGTGACTGTTAATTGAATGTCTTCGGATTTGGCGCTGTCAGTTGGACAACACAAACAATTTGAAAACCTTGGGCTCTGGTAAATTGTGATTGCATTGCGTTATTCACTATTATCTGTCTATTTTCTGTCTTTTTTTAGACTAAAGTGGTTGTTGTCTGTCGTATCCCCACGAGCCTATCAGATGAGCTCAAGTACCCTGTCATCAACACCACCCATCATGTTCTCGATGTGTTGATTTGAATAGATTTAATTTGGATTTTATTTAATACTGTTGATTATATAAAAGTGGGTTGTTTTGATTTTGTTCTCATACAAGATACAGTCTCCTAATCCATGTTCAGATACGATCTCATTCTTTCCTTCTCTTGTTTTTAGCATGTTTGGTTAGATATTCACACTACTAACAGTTGTAATGGCAGATGTTGGACATTTCTTCATCCTATTTGTGAGTTTATGTTCCTCCTAAACATCAATATCTGGATATATATAGTGTATATACTGCAGAAGACCCCCCAGGTACAATTCTTCCTGGTTGGGAATCATTGAACTAATTAAAAAGATCAAAAAGATAATCAACAGATTAACCAATAAAGAAAATACTAATAATATAATAAAATAAAAAGTTTATTTAGATTATTAAATGGTTGTTGCTCCAGTAGCGACCAACAACACCATGAAAGCATATTGCTTCATACTGTTCTCCCATCCCATCTGTTCCCCTACCTGCGAGTTCGTCCTTTGGGGAGAATTATAGAGGTGATCTTCCCCTCTGGTAACCATGTAGTGGGGCGAAGTGGCACCTCATTCTCAGGTGCCAAGGCTGAGTGTGCCTGGGGCCATGATGTGCTCCAAATCAGCGCCAAAGCTGCACTGAAACACCAGGACAGGGACACGAGTGCCATCGCTCCTTCTTGCTCTCTGTCTCTTTCACTCTTTCACTTTCCTCAGTCAACCCGGTCTTGGATATCTCCCAGGCTCTGAAAAACGTGTGGCGGAAAGGTCAAGAACATCAATCAGACCCCCATCAGCAACACACACTCACACACAGTAACACACTCAAACACACTTTTCACACAGTTTAATTTCTACTGTACCATTCACACAGACACTAAAGAGCTGTAGAGGCTGATGATTCATTGATATGAAGAAACATCCTATCCTATTCAGACAGAATTATTCATGCAGGGGGAAAGAAATGGCCATGCTTTATTACTCTGGGATGTGTGTGTAGCACAGCTTGACACTGTAAAAAAAAAATCACCAGTCGCACTGCTTTTCAAAGTGTGAAGTGGGTTGCTAATATGACTCTGAAGTCGATGCCTTTACATCTACATTTCTATTTTTAGTTAGTTGGGGAGTTCAGATGGGTCTGTTCTCCAAATATCTTTCATCATGGGTATTAGCGGCCATTTTATCAGGAGAGAGTGATGCCATGCTGATGTGGAGAGAGTTGCACAAACAGCACCTGGAGCTGTTCTGATACAGTCGAATCCAATCAGCAAACAATAATGTAATGCCTAACAATAGCTTAGGAAGTTGGATCAGATTTTGCTGCATCTCTCTCTATCTTTCTGTCTTTACTTTCATTTCTTTCACACTCTATTAGTTTTCCCTGTCTTTTTGTGTGTGTAGCTGTGATTTAGTGTGGGTAGATAGGGTGATTACAGGTCTCAGTGTTCTTTTTCTCCCCAGGGAAAACACATTTGTTCAAAGTCACACAGTCTTCACAAACACACTCCCGCCTTCCTCTAACAAGGTGTATTATGTCAGTGCTTTGCCCTATAGATCAGATGACAATCACAGTGGAACCATGGAGGCGGCTACAGAAGGTACATCTGAGTCTTTTGGGCCCCGGGACGCTCAGAGATCCAAACTCACAAACCGTCGCACAGCTACAAAGTAGTGCAGAGGCGCCTGCTCATTATCCTTGCACAGAAAAAAAAGGGGAGTGAACGACCCATAAAGCTTTAACTGAGAGACATGCAGTGGGAGAGAGGCAGATTGAAATGGGAGGGAGTGAGGGAGGAGAGGAAGGGGAGGCTGAGGAAGGGAGGGCTGTGGAAACGGAGAGCAAGAAGAGGAGGATGTTGGATCCTGGAGTAATTACAGAGAAGGAGACGGAGAGAGGAAAAGAGGAGAAAGTGCAACTGAAGAAGAGAGGGTTGAAATCAGAGAGAGAAAAAAAACCCACCTTATTGCCATGCAAGGTTGCAATGAATTTGTTTCGGTGTTTTAGCCAGACAGTTGATTGGTGTTTACTTTAGCTCCCATGTCGAATGGGTTCTAATGTGTCACATATTACCAGACGGCTGCGCAACCTCACAGCCCCTTTCACACTCCCCCCCTCATTCAATCTTGATAAAGATGAAGACACAAAAAAGCTTGGCGGGCTATTTTCTTCAAAACGTACCCGCTGATAAAATATGCATACGGTTCCTCAGCAAATTATGGCCAATTGAATTTTCATAAGGCAAAAAAGGCTGGGTCTTACAGAGAGAGGGAGCTTAGTGAACTTAACTACCGCCCTCTATAAATAAATACACACTCCCCTTTAAACACAGGAGCTCATGACTTTGATGGTCCCGCTCACTCTGTGCTCAGCTGCCTTTTTTTTTTTTTTTTCATTTAGATGAGTTTCCTCTTTCCATTATGTTTATCCCAGACTGTCAACTGACTGAAATTTACTCTGGATACTGTTTGGGTTTTAATTAAAGCTACTCCAACCCTGCTCTGTTTCTTTTTCTTTCTCCCCCTCCCGTTCTTTTTCCTGCCTGCTTTTCACTTTATTTTGTTCCCCCTTATTTAGAAGTTGGTGCAGGCTCAGTTTCAGAGGGACAGGTTGAGTGCTGTGCGCTATCTGTCCGCACATTGTATTAGCTATCCTCTATCTCTCTGTGCTCTGGCAGGACCATCTGCCTTCTGTTATCTGTGGGCAGGGACAGATTAAATGGCATGGGGTGGTCCCTGCAGGATCCGTTGTCCCCCCTAACTACTACAGGCAAAGAACTGGCATGTGGCTCATGGTGGGGGTTGATGAGATGATGGTGGGGTAACATGCACTGACCATGGAACTTGATAGGATTTTACGGCTGATTTTCTACCTCGCTGCATGCACGTTTGAATGTGTTTGCCCTTCTCCTGTCTTCCTTACTTTCATTGTCCCTTTGTGCCTGCCTCTCTCTTTCTCCTTGTCTCATATTTTCTTCCATGCATTACAGTATACGCTGTGCCCTCTCTTGATACACACTTTTATGCCCGCGCTTTCTCTGTGATCACTGTCCCACTCCACAGTCATACTTTTCTTTACAAGTGACAAGAGAATTATTTGTAGTCAGAGAGAAAAGACAGGCGCAGTGAGCAATAAAATACATAGACGTCAGATGAGCACATCCTTCAAATATGCAAAAACGTGATGCTGTCAAGATGAAAACAATCCTGCAACAAATGAAAAGTGCCCTGCATCTGTCTCAGCTCTTTTAAAAACCCTCTAGAGACCACACACACACACACACACACACACACACACACACACACACACACACACACACACACAGACAAGAAAAAGAACTGATCCAAAGAAACAAGTTGCTGACTTACACATCCAGTTGAAATTTGAGATGCTGACACACACACACACACACACACATGCTCTGCAAGGACAACAACATGCATGCATGCATCCTCCTTACCTTCTCTCAGTGCAAGCTCTCCCTCTCCGGCGCAGGGAGTGAGGGATGGGATCAAATGAGAGAGGGAGCGAGGATGGTGGAGGAGGAGAGGGGGATGAGAGCCGGTCGCAAGGAGAGGAGGAGCGACAGCAGGTTGTTGTCGGGTGTTCCACTGACTCTGTCTCCCATGGGCTGCTGCTCACTCCCTACTTCAGGAGGTGTCTCTTCAGGGCTCAGGTGTCCCTTCAGGGCTGTCCCAGCTCCTGTGTGCCTTGGTGTGTGGTGCAGGCACTCTCCTTACTCTTTCTCTCTGTCTCTCTGTCCTGCACACGTGGAGGCTCGTCCTGTTAGACACTGTGTGAATGTCATCCGGTCACTGAAGCCTGTATCCCTCTCTTCTTGTTCTCCCTGTGTCACTCTTTTTCCTCCCTCTCTCCTGTTCTTTTCACTTGTTCCCTGCGTTCACCTCCTCCGGTGGTGAACAGAGCTCACTTGCAATTCAAATGGGCTCATGTGTGATTGTGTGTTTGTGTATCTCTATGTGCAATCTGAGAGTGAAGGAGCAAGTGGGTGAGTGTGAGGGGGCTGACGGTGAGGTTGCTGAATGGGGGTGGTAATGAGAAAAGAGAGAGAGAGAGAGAGGGAAGAGAGAGAGAGAGCAGGGTTAGGGGAAGGGGAGGTGATGTAAAAGTTAAATACATTAACCATTCTCTAGCTGGTCTGATAACATCTGTATTAGGAGAGGGCTGCAGACAGCATGTTGGAGGTTACACTGTCTTTGTGCCCTTATCTCTTGTTGGATCAGGTGCTTAGACTGCCTCTAAATGAATATGTTTAAATGCAAGGACAGCCCATCAAACACTTAATGGATTTATGCAAATATCTTGTGTGCTTGTCAGCTTTAAAAACAAATTAAAACTGCACCATGTTGGGTCAAAACAAAGAAAAAATTCACTTGTTTTGTAGCAGTGCTGAGGAAGCTTGTATTTTTTTTACTTCTACATTTTTATCATTATTTATAAGAGAAAACTATATTTATTTTTATGAAATTATAACATTCAAATAAAGTATACAAGAATGTGATCAACTTTTTATATATTACGCCACTCAGGGCCGCTCAAACTGGTTTGACTGGTACTGTATAGAGTTTAGCTACGGTTTTAGAATATTATTTACTATTTAAAAATCACAGTATTTCTGTCATTTTAGCGATAAAATGTGGATAAAAGATCACTGTTGGATTTCAGTGGATTTTCAGGTGGTGATTGGAATAAAATTCGGAAAATGTGAATCTAGTACTGACCTTGAGGTTCACTTTTGGATGGCTTTTAGGCCCAAGTTATCATGTTTCAAAGAAAAAACAAACAAATTACATAATATATATAATAATATAGAATAATAAATAAATGGACATGCTGTTTTGTGTTAAACCACTCAGTTACTAGACATACTGCTGTAAAAGTGCATCCACATGCATTTGACATATACTTGCATATAGATACATATAATTTGACAGTAAATCAGATCACATTTTATTCTTTTAGTTAATGCATACAAGGTTAATTTTATGCAAGTTAACAATAAATCTCTCTGTCCACTTTTCTCATCAAAGCCTTTGTATGGAGTTGAAATAAAAACCTTCACCCCTTCATGTTATAGTGCATCAGGGCACAATGTAATGAACTGGAAATCTACCAGACAGAGAGCTTAAAAAGTCTGTATACAGGACAGCCATATTGCAGGCTTTATGCCCTCCACCTATAGGTCAAGTGTAGGTCTCAGGGGACTGTGGGGGCATTCATATTAGTGGCTCTCCAACCCCACCCAGTCCTCACATCTCCACACAATGGTGGGCCTCATATACTGTGCTCTCTCTCCTTAGCTCTTTAATCAATATCATCAGGAAAATAGAAAGAGGCCTGCCACATTGTGTGTTAACTCCCCCTTTCCCATCCTGTGATGGGGCCTTTTCTCACTCATTCACCAGGTACTTCAGTGTAGGGCTATTGAGGTCACTCTGAATGGGACCCACTCCACCCAGAGGGAATATTGTCTGACCACAGGCTAAAATCTGAGAGACCCCCTCTCTGCCTTCCTCTCTGTCTCTGTCTGCCCGTCTCTGCCTGCATCACTTCAAAGAAGAATAAAAAATGTGGCACATGAGCGCTATTAATATATGTATCACTTCTGTGGCCACAACTGGTCTTCTTTTTAAGTGAGGACCCTTTGCTGCGGCTGGACTCTCTTTCAAAGCCACCAGTCCTCCTCTCTGTATCCCTCTCCATTCGCTGGCCCACTTTACAGTCCCTAAGAAGTTCTGAAAGTCGGCAATCTGGCAGAGCACGATACGGCGGCTGCTTTTGAAGATTGGATGGTGATTAACCTTAGAGAGATTACTGCACACATACAGCTTTGTGTATGAGCTGTGTTCTAGCAACTTTAATACTGTTTTTTTTAGGAGAATTTGATTCGAGAATCAGCGCATTCTGCACACTGTAGACTGTTTTATTACACCTCAGACACGGAATTGATGCACAAGCTTGGGTGACACACACTCACAAGCTCTCACACACATCATCTCTCTCTCTTTCACTGCCATCATGACTGGCCTGAATATTTCTTTTGATCCCACAGCTCCCACCCCCCTTCTTGTGTTGCCGTTTAATAATTTATCGACATACAGTCACCGGACAAACTCCATCCGCAGAGAAAGCGACAGAAAGCGAGAGTAAAAATTTCATTTGGCATAATTGCATGAAAAGAAACTGCAAAACTGGCCTTTTTATCTATTATTGATATGTGCTTACGAGTCATGCATAATGCAGGGGGCCGTCTTATGACAACCATGTATTAAATATCATGTTCTGGGGGTCGGGGGGTCTCAGGATGCATGCTTTCAGTGCCACAGTTAGTTGTCTTTTGTATTGAGTAATAGCCTGCATGGGATGAGCCGTAGACGCAAAGAGAGAAAGACAGATTGACAGTGAGAGAATTAGCAAATGATATAGGGGGACATGAGGGAGGAAGGGAGGGAGGGTGTGCTAGCTGACAACGGGTTAACAGGAATCTTTATTTTTAACAACATGTCATCACCAGCCGCCCATCTGCTCCTGTGCTGTCAGAGTCCCTTGAGAGTGTGTGTGTGTGTGTGTAAATGTGCGTGTGAGAGAGAGAGAGACAGAGAGAAAGAGAAAGATGCAAGCAACCCATCACAGATCAGATCACTGATCAGCACCCAAAGGGAAAGGGAGGGAGCACAAGGTTAGAGAGGTGGGTGGCACACAGATACTGTATCTCTCTCTTTTTATATCCAAATGGAGAGTGAGGACAGTAGGGATGGAGGTGAACGGTGTGTGTGTGTGTGTGTGTGTGTGTGTGTGTGTGTGTGTGTGTGTGACAGGGAGGTAAAGCAGGATTAGATGGATCAATCTACAACTGCCCTTTCTGTGTTTGGATGGGGGGATGGAATGAGGTGGAGACGGTGGTCCAGAGGTAATGAGTAGGGAATCTATTAGGAGAGAGGTGGGGGGTACACACAAAGAAAAAGCAGTGGTGAGGAGGAGAAGGATGAGGTGGAGGAGGAAGAGGAGGAAGAGGCGGGTAAACCTTGCTGGACCTCCAGGGGTGGCCCCAACAACTCTTTTTTTTTTTTTTTTCCAGATAAAGGGACTTGTCCCTGGGGAAGAAGGGAGTGATTGTGGAGAGATGTTTGTTTATGGAGGTAGTGGGGGGATGGACTTTGTATTCAGAGCGGGTTTTTTTTTTGTTTTTTTTACACAGCAGAGAGACTGGACCAACAGCAAACCGTTCCACAGGTCACTCATCATTAGCAAGTACAGTTTCATCTCAGTTCAGTACAGTTATTTTCCTTGCTCTCACTTTCCTCGAGCCTGTTTTCTTTTGCCTCATCACCAGTATAGTCTTGTTTTTCACTGAGCATGCCAAGATGAACTGCAGCCCTCCAGTGGTCCACTCCACTTCATCAAAAGTTTTCAGTGAAAATCTGATGGAATGAAAACATCTTGTTTTGATATTTATGATGATGCACTTTCTTTTTTTGCACGACATGTAGAGCAAGCAGTCCTCAGTCCTTGTTTGCCTCACGTCTGCAGTGAATCTGCATCTCATATTGAATACTGAAATCTCTCTCCTTTTCTTCATCTTCCATCCAATGTCTTTTTGTCTTCCCCCACCCCTCATCCTTCAGGCATGGTTAATTTGAAGGCTAATTAGTCCAGAGAAACCAGTCATACCAAAGAACCCACCCCAGGCCACACACATCCTCCTATTGATCTTGGCACACCAACACAAGCACAACCAAACACACATTCGTGCACAAAACAGAAGCAAACAAACAAGATGCAACAAGAGTTTTTAGAGCAGCATGTATTGTGGATGGTACATACAAACAAAAAGTCAGCAAGCATGCATTATACAAGTTTTCTGACCTTGACAGAGGTCAAGTGTTCCAGATATTCTGCATCATGCTCCGGGATGCTATTTACAGAGCGGTCTGTAAAAGAAATGTTTTGGAGCATCGAAACCTTTTTTCCTGCATTTCCTTTCTCCTTACTTCCTCCCACTTTCTAAGCTAACCCTTCCCCCCTCTCACTCTCCGTTCTCAGTCTTTCCCTCATTTCTGATCCATTTTTTATGCATTACTCCATTACTCTCAACTCCCATTTACAGTGCATTACCTCTTCCCATCTTTCACAAACACACTTTGTACTTCTCTCTTCTTCTTTCAGTCACTTTGCCTCCCCCCTCACTCTCCTCCAGTACATTATGACACTTTCATCTAATTCTCCCCTTCACCCCCTTTTATTATCTCTTTGTCTCTTCTCCAGTCACGTCATCTCACACTAAGCGTTCCTTTTCTCCTGATCTTTATTTCCCATCTAGTTTATCATTCTCTGTACATTAAGCTGTCTGACTATGCCACTTTCATCCTCCTTTTTAATTGGTTATTCGAGCATGCCATGTCATTTTGTATTTAACATTTTACCAACTGTCTCTGCTCTTTTACAACACAAATGTACAAATGTCAGCAACTGTAATTAACAATACTGGCCAGACATTTATTTGTGCACACACGAGTGCACAGACAAACTGCAGACTTTCATATTTGATGATGTGATAAATCACTAATATATTACCAGCTGCAATACTGAGTAAAACAGATGAGTGAGTAGTGTGTAGAGATGGCATCCTGTGAATAACTGTGATGATGGTGGTGGTAGATTGTCTTCAGAGAGTTCTTTACAGTACAAAAGAGAAGCAGGAGTCAATAACCATTTTTCATCTCAAAGGTAGTTCTCTTTGATTGTAGGACACAGCTTGCGGGATCCCATTCGCATTGCTGCAGATAAAAACAAAAAACAAATGATCTCGGTTTGGAATTGCCTGTGTATTTTTAAGGCTGATTGCAGTAGTTTCAGAGCTAAACAACTTTTAGATGAACATAAATAAAGGATTCAGTATTTCTCTAACAGAATCTTGTTTATGTTGGGAAACAGTTTCCTTGAAATAACGTTGTAATCTGGTACTACGGTAATTATTGGTAAAATAAAAAGAAGGTTCACAGTTATTTGAGTTTCTGTTTACTTGGTGGGGGGTTATGACTGTGACCCTGCCTGTAACCCTGCAGACAAAAGGAAAGTACTGTAGACAATTGGCTTTATCTTCTTGGGAAAAAAGCTTGTTTTTTAACAGAATCTTTAAAAAATATAGGATTGAAATGTGTCTTGTGGGTAATGGTCTTTAGTTAGTGGAAAATATAATATTTAAGAGCAACTCCTTTGATTTTTCACATGAATATTATTTTAACCATAATGAGGAGCATCATTATTCATGTGCAAACTGAGGTATGTCCTCTGGAAGGAATTTTCTAAAGTCTGAGATGTCATAAGGGTTATTAAATTTAGTCAGTAAAAGTCAGAATAATTTTGTCCTCTGCTTCTTCTTCTTAAAATCTTGCAAGTCCATCAGCTTTATGGAAGTGCAATACTAAATTTCCCCTTTAATGAATCAGTGCCCGAATCATCACCCAGAAAATTATTTTCCTAAAGAGAGAGAGAATCTATATTTCACGGCATGGAGTGATTATGGAAATATCCTTTTAAGTTAGAATCTTTGCTCTTCTTCAACTACACAAAATACAGTAGTCTATTTTTATCTAAGCTTTCGATTACAGCAAAGGGGCTTTAAATGTTTTATGAGCTTTATCAACATCTGTCTGTGATCATGAGGAATTAAAGCAACATTGGGCAAAAGATGTGACTAACACATGAAATGGTAGAACCAGGCCTCGGAGCGATCCACGAGACAGGTCGTCCACTCTCTCAGGGTCACTTTCCTGTTCCTGTTGCGGTCACATGACCTGCAAACACAGCACATTACACAGCATGGTCATACACATGGTCATTTTTCATACTTAAGTACTGTAAGCTCATGCTCTTGTCACATTAAATGACAGATTTGTATTGATACACACAGGCATCATATAATGACGTATCTATATGTATGGAAACAACTGCAATGGGGCTCTTCAACAGCCATTGTCTTTCAGTTCACCCTGCGGTGTTATCTCTGAAGGGTACTCCTTCAATTTGTGTTAATCCATGGGCAGCGGGAGACACAGTGGGTAATAAACATTATCATTGCTGGGAATGGTTTGACATTGACACAGCCACAAAACCTGTCACTGCAGACTGGCAGAGGAATAGGGGGGTTGGGTGGGAGAAGGGATGTTAGAGAATGGGGAGGAGATGGACGGATGAAAGAAGAACGAAAATGACGGCGAGATCGACAGAGAAGGAGGCTGCAGATGAGTCTATTTGTAGAAAAGAGGAAAGGAAAGTAGAGAGCACAGAAGAGGAGAGGAAGTGCTTCAACATGGAGGAGGAGTAAGATGATGGCGAGATGGTGGGGTCATGAAATCGGAGGGGAGGAGGACACAGGAAGCGGGGACTGGCATGGTGGATGAATGGATGGATGGCGTGCAGAGAGAACAGCATGGTGGGAGGTGCAACTTGGTCACAGAGCGGGGGCGATATGCATCACGGTGTGACATTTTTAACCCTTGGTGTTTCAGTAATTAGCTAAAAAAAAAAAGAACATATTGCAAGAGACAGAAGGTACTCATTGGGAACCTGTCATGTCATGGTGATATGGACATTATGAGCAACACTGTCCTTACCAAACCAAACACTCAGTCACCTTATGGTGAATAGGATTTCATTTACTTATCAAACAGGCCATGTTATCATAGCTTTTTTACCTCCCACGCAACACAAAAAATGACTTTAAATCGAGTGTTAATTAAGGATTAGAGGGATATGTTTATATTCATGAAGGCTGTGTGAAGGCTACGACGCGATGTGCTTCTAACTTTCCAGAAAATACATGACAGTAGTGAAGTAATTAAAATTTGAGTCAACCAATCATGAGATAATTTGCTTGTTTTATCCCAGAGTTAAAATCCTGGAAACAGCCCTGTAGCATTAGCTGCTGGAGGTGACTCTTTTGTGGGACTGACTGAAAAAATTGTGTAGCACAGTGCTCCAGAGGCATCCTCTTGTAATGCAGCTTCTTCAAGTCCCTGCGGCTCAACTTCCCATCTTTGTTCTTGTCCAGTAAGGCAAACCTTTTCTAAAAACAGAGAGAGAGAGAGGGGAGAAAGTAATAATGGGAAACAAGGAGTTGTTAATTGTCCATTTTCGTCCATGTTAGAGTTAATAAAACATGCTTAATCTAGGAAGAATGTAGATGGGTATTGGAAATGTGTGAAGTACCATAAAAATAACCATTTTCAAAAACACCATATATCATTTTTCATATCATCAAAAGAACGCATGAGCTTTCGTTTAATTCATTTGAGGCCAGGAGGTCAAGGTGGCTGGCGGGAGGATCTTAAGTTACGACTCCATTCATCCTCTTATTGAATAATTTAGTGATTATTGACCAAATCCTATTTATACGTGGTGTTCTTGAGAGCCCATTCTGTGGACGGCCACACCACAAGCTACACAAAAACTTGCCACTTACAGTAGGTTGTTAACATCGATTTTTTGCCAGACAATCCAGTTTGCATAGTAGCACGATGATGGTGCCCGGTGTCAAAAACATGTTTATGTTCGGTATTAAGTTACGCTGGGAGTTAAAGTGATCCCTTGGTATATTTTTCTTCCGGGCTATAGTCTCATTGCTGTTGCATTTGTGTTGGATATTGATTTTATTTGCATCATCATTAGCTGAGGTCATCATAGATCATAAATCATGTGTACTACTTTGCAATCATCTTATCTCCTTGGACGCAGACGTTTGGTGTCTGATTTTCTCCTCAGATTTCAGCTCAGTTTCCCTTTGCACCAAGAGTGACGTTTCATCTACCTGTGCGAGTTGTGTCCTCTGGGCGTGGCTGAGGCAGCTCTGGGTTGGGGCAGCAGGTGCGTAGGACTCTCCCATTCGACTCAGGAGCAGAAACCAGTCCAGGAGACGGTATGGAAACTGGCCTAACTCCTCCCCAGTGCATTTAGCCTTGGGGACTGACCAAGAGGAATAACATGGCTAATTGGGAAGGCTGCAGTACACAGCGGAAAATGTGTTTAATATCTAATAACTAATTAATCTAATGCTGTGTGTATGTGTGTTTACCCAGACAGGGTCCTGTGTGAGCCAGTCCAGTGTGGCGTCTCTTTCTGCAGGCTTCTTTATGCAGAAAACATTCATTCCCATAGGTCTTTCCCAGAACACTGCACACTGGCGCCCTCTGCCTGATTGCATGAGCCAGTGCCCAAATGAAAAATTGCATGAGAGGATGGATCACACTAGCATGCACAGCTGAATTATTTATGATTATATTTTGTGATCTTGAAGCATTTTTAATCCAAGGATAGCAAATGACACTTGTATAAATATAAAATATTTATTGTTACTATATAATTAAAGGTACATTTACTGGTATAAAACAGAATCAAATCAGACTCCTAAAAGGACTGTCGGTTGGTTGAAATGATGTGCCGTCTTTTACCTTGGACAAGACTGAGGACAAACACACTTTGGGATGAGGACTCCATTTTCCTGAACCACTTGGCACCAAGATCCTACTGGACTGTGACACTTCAGGAGCTTGCAAAGCTGTTCTGAAACAGGGAAAAAACCCCACTGTTTTGCTGTATATTTTTTTACTGTTTTCTAGTTTACTTAAATGTTCATTCACTGATTAAAGGCCTCTTCTTATAACCTTATATTCATTTCAGTAGCCCTTCAAATTTAAGGTATTTTGGATGGGAACATCAGATGAAATGTCTCATAAGGGTTTATTTAAGATAATGAAATGTCATAAAGTGATGGATGAAAAAAAGTGAGTTGGAGGAAGAAAAGGAAAATAAATGAACGATCTCAACCATCTCATTTGAATCATTGCTATACATTCAATTCTTGGTCCAAAATACCATACCGTGAACATATGTGACCCAAAAAGGAAAGACTGCACTGCAGGATACTGTAGATCTATGTTTGTTTGTTTTTTTACACATTACTGATCACATCCTTAGCACAGAAGCATTAGCATTATGGACAAGTTTTCTCTCTCTCTAAACTATAAAATGGATTTATTATTTAGTCACATATTCTAAATCGTTCTTTTTATTGCAAATTCAAATGTAATCAAGCACAAGAACCATCTATATCATTGTGTGCACAATCTTTTCATTATACATGTTAATTCAAATTATTTGTACTTTTTATTGTTAGTATCTAACAACAGTAGGTTTTGAATGAATAATGTAAAGTCTCCATTACTTCGTTTTAAACTATTTTCCTGACTCAGAACTGCCTATGCCAATTTTGGATGTCACTCATTTGTTAACCAGCTACGTAAACAATTTTAAATATATTTTTCATCACTAGATCTAATATAAAAGCTCAATGTGGTCATTTTTCTTTGAGTTTGGAAGATGAGCCAATAAGCGTCTGTAAGTGATACAGTATAACTGGCATGGAGTCAGACAACGGCCTTTCTTGGCAGTATTTAAAAGTCTTACCTGGCTTTACTCTGCCAATATATGGTCTCAGGCTCTCCTCAGCTCGTCTCTGTCTGTGCTGAGCTCTACCTCTCTGATCCACCAATACAGACACACACACACGAAACGCAGGATCACACATCACAGGATTATATGCTTTGTCATTATGGAGGCAAACACTAAGCACAGGTATAAACTTTTCTTTCACTGTATACCCATCGTCTTAAACTTTAAAACAGGAACCATGACAACAATCTCTGTTTTCATCAGTGTATACCTCACAGGCAAAGAGAGTCATCATGAACTTTTAATCTAAATCACCAAAAAATATTAACTTCTCTAGGTCAATGTCCTGTAAATAATAGGAAGCATTGCATGAAACCACAATAAGGATGGTGTGCGTTCTACATCCATGTCCTGCCACAGTAATACTTCTAGAAACTTTGTAGTCGGCGCCAGGTCCACATCTGCTCCAAAAGTCCTCCCAGATCAGATGAGAAACAGGTGCAATGCTGACCCAAAATACTTTAACACCTGTTGCAAAGCAATCCTGATCACCATAACAGCACACAGGTGAGGAGAGATTGTGTGAATTTATTCTAATATCCTATAAAATATCTATAATACAACCATGTCATATTATTCACCTAATGTTTGTTTTCTAGTTGCAACCCAGGTTATGACTTACAATTAGGTCACAAAACATAAATATGATTGTTATGATTATTTGTATCAGGGTTTGTGCCCAACTTGTTTGTAGTTTTAACTTATATTCCATTTTATCATTCTCACATATGAGAATATCCAAGAATATAATCTATATTTATACTATACTACTACTACTACTACTACTACTACTATAAACCCTTCAACCCTGTGAGCCATAGATAAAATTAGACTCACCATGGCTGTGCAAGTGTGAAGACTCAGCAGCAGAAACAAGACAAAGGTCAAGCTTGGGTTCATGGCTAAGACATCCAGTTGGCTACAAGAGAAAATTTCCTGCAAAGGGAAAACACTGAAAAAATGAATCTGACCTTGCAAACATAGCTGTTGCTGACTAATTCTACAGGACATACTGTATAGACTAAAAAAAAAAATCATACATATTTGCACTTATTTCCAGCAGCAGCATCTCTCTGCCTTTACATTTCTTGATATCAATTACATTTTAGTTAAAATCTGAAAATCAAATTGTGCTGTTGGTCTATCAGTATCAGTTTACCCAGATCCATTAATAGATGCATTTTTCTTATTTTTCCTCTTTCTTCTTTGGTGTCATTTACTGACTATTACTCTATTTCCAGTCATTACAATAATGTAGCGGGAAACAATGCAGCTCATTGAGTCTCAAGAAAACAATCAGTTTCCATCACAGAGGAAACAGGGAGTTGGATTACACGGAGAGGACATTCAGCTCTCAATTGAGGAAGTTATTACAGTCTAATAAGTCATTTTCACTGAAAAAAAAACTTACCAAGGCCCCTGTCGCTCCTTTATTCCCTTATTATTCCCTTGTTAGTGCTCTCCTTCTTCTCCTTGTTGCCAGATATCTTTTACTCTTCGTCTCACTGGCTCCTGTGAGGGTGTCTTCTTCTTACAGCCCTCTTCAGGTGTCTTTACTGTTTCCTTTCATTTGAGCCATCTATTTTTACATTCTTGCCTTGTCCAACCCCTCCTCTCTGCTCTCTCTACCTTTCCCTGTCCATCTGACTTTCTTCTCTTCACATTAGTTCCCTGTTGATTGCAGCCGAGTGCACAGGTATCTTAAGTCAGTGTTAGCTTAAAATGCTGTCCAGGTGACTGTTGCTGAGATAGAAAATGGGGAAAAAAGTACAGGGGAGTTGCATTTACTGAGAGAAAGAGTAAAAGAGAGAGAGAGAGAGAGTTTTTTGGGAAGCGGAGTGGTTCTCATTGAAGTTGGCACTTGTCCACAGAAAGATTTACAAGCGAGGGAGAACACATGGTCACACTTTTTCTAACTCTTACAGTCATAATCTCTCCGCCCTATCTTTCTCACATTAACTCACTTTGTAATTCAGACACAGGCATACAAACAAACACACACACAAGTTAAAATAATGAGAAAGAGAGTGGATTTGTTTAGGGGAGGGACACCTCTACAAATATGAAATGTGAAATTGGAGAGCTACAGGCGAAAACTAGAGAAAGCAATCTCTGAAGAAATTGGTTGTGAATGCTGAAAGCTGAAATTAATTGCACTGCATTGCTGGAAGCTGAACAGTATTTAGATTCTTCCAAGACTAACATTACCTGCAGGTGGGATTGAACCTATGACCGCATGTTAATAAGACAGCAACACCATGCACTGAGCTAAAATACAGTTAGCAAAATCTGATTTTCATATTTAGACTTTTAATTGCATAAAAAATAAGGGCTGCAGCTCTGACATTCTTATAATATTAAAGGGCCCTGAAGTTGTATTGAATGATGGTACATGATAAATATATAAAGCACCTTTGTTCATAAGAGCAATGTTATGAAGAGCACTGTCATGAGCCGGTATCGAACCCAGAATTTGCAGTCTAACAGGGAAAGATGACCATTAGCAGGGGTTAATCAGAGAACCTGTATAAAAGTCGCTGGCATAACAGTCTGCAGCAAGTGAGTAACGTGCATATCTATCTTCATCATGGTTTCAATTGTTTTAATGTTGATCACAGAGATAACCATCTGACTCTGATGCACATGTTTGTGCATGCCAGTATGTAGTGTGTCTTTCTATTTATTATTTTAGTGTGTGTGTGTGTGAGTGTGTGTGTGGTGTGTGCGTGCATGTGTGTGTCCATGTGTGAGACTGAAACAGTTTTGAACTGTGAATGAATGTTTGAATGTACTAACAGTTAAAAGGGAGAGAGTTTTTTGGCCTATAGGCTCAGGGTAATTCCTGGAGAATTTAGTTTTGTGACTAGTTTCTCTCTCCTTAGACATACAGTAATTATAGTCAGCTGAATCCAATACATCTCCCCTGTGCTGTCCACCTGCTGTGTGGTATGTAGAGCCCCATTTCTCATTCTTTCTTTCCATCGTATGCTTTCAATAAAAGCATAAGATGAACACGTTTTTTCCCCTCTGGCCCTGCCATCTCCTCTGCTTGAGGACATTAAGGTTGTCAATGATTTCACTAACTTGCACTGTAATACAAATGTACAAATAAACACAAACATCCACTCTATTCCTACATTCACACACTAAGCAGGTCTAACATTGTCAGTCCTTTATGGTATGTGGCAGTGTATGTGTCCTTTGCACTGATAGTGCGTCTGATGTATGATCATCCTTGTGTGTGCTTACATGTCATTAACAAGAATCATGGTTCATTTAATTAAAATCAATTAGAATTAAAATGATTAATAAACTAGAAAAATGTGGAGGCCACGGACAAGAATAAATTAATTTAATTTTTGGGCACTGGATGGATATTGGTGAAGACGGTTTTCTTATGACAAAATATATTTTGTTATCCCAACATAATAAGGTTGTTTTCTCAAGATTACAATATCATTATTTCATGACCATGATGAAGGCACAAAGCTAACAGGTGTCTTTAATATGAGTCTGATTGATTGGAAGGGAGGGGCTGACAAACAGATGACAGGGCTGCGTTCAAGGGAAGTGTTTCCTAGTGCTCCCTAATGCAAAAGCATTACGTTTTGACATAAAAAAAAATGTTTATGACAGCTGAAAGTTGAAAGAGGAAGGAAAGAAAGATGAAAGGAAAATCTGAAGAAAGATGAAAGCTGAAGTTATAGTGACTGACATCACTGATGCAATACACACTAATATAAAGTTTGAAGAAGACAAAAAAAAGCTGAAAACGTAAAAAAAAGTTGAAAAGACAATAAAAAGCTGATTTAAAGCTGAAGAGCTGAACGTCTCTAGATGCTTACAAAGTTTAAACAATGACTGTAACACAAAATATAAGTAAGAAGCTGACAAAAAGATGAATGATTGAAGAAAGGTCTTCCCATAGGAATCCATTAAAAAAAAAAAAAGCTGAAAAAAGGTGAATAAGTTAAAGCGTAGTGAAAGTAACGACAGGAAAAGTAGGAAGAAGAAGTAAGAAAGAAGAAGACATGTTTTGACATATGAACAAAGTTTCTACACCAAATGGTGCAGTAGGAGAAAGATGCCAAATTTTCAATTGCTTGCAGCAATCACTCTAATAAGGAAAAGGCTGCTACCTAGTGGTTGTAATAGTCAATGACAGTTTCACTGTATGGCTGGTTTAGTTTCAGTGGGATAACAGGTAAAGTCATGCAGTCTATTTTAAACAATTCATCATCATCAGTCTATTATTGTTTTTTCTCCTTGAAGGAAAGTCAGAATTTTGTGAATACTTAACACTTGATTAAAAAGTTTTGGCTTCACTTCCCTGTTAAAATATTGAATGACGCCATGCTTTTCCCTGAGCGAGCTAAATCTTTTTGTGCGGAAGAAGAAGAAACATTGAATACTAAATTGAGGAGAAAACACAATACAAGAAATATGAATAAGTAAAACATTAAAAAAATGTAAAAGAAATACAGGCTTATAAACAGGCCACAGTTTACATACACCTGTGGCCCAATCTGCTATTGAGCTATAGTAACGGTAAAATGTAGATCTACACAGCTAATGATTACCTAATAAATCTCAAAGTTCATGCTGTCATAAATCTAAATAGGCAGCTACAACTTATGGTATTACTTTCTAATTAGGTGCCATTTATAGAGAGATAATGAGCTGTAACTAGCTTTATTAAGGGTTAACGAATCATTTACTATTGCTTTATAGATCAGTTATTAAAGTAAAGCTTTTAGTTGCCATGCAGGTTGTGAAAACCCCCTTTAGCTGTTAACAGTTTGACCAACCAAAAGGGATTTTTCACCATCAGGCAACACGAATGTTTTGCTTATGAACATCTGTCTGACTGTATGGAAGCTTTTTTATTGTCAGATTACAGTAATGAATCATCACATCTAGTAGTGGAATGTAAAGCACATTTACTCAAGTACTTAAGTACAATTTGTAGGTACTTTTACTTTTCTTTTTTTACTTTTACTTGAGTATTTTGATTGTATGCTTCTTTGTACTTTTACAGATGTAGTTACTTTTCAGACTAAAATTTTAAATTAAATAATATGTGATGAGTTTATAAAATACTAAAAATTGTTACAGGTTTAACCAGTAGTTCCCGAACTTTTTGGCTAGTAACCCCTGTGTGTAGTTGTGGCTCTTCGTCATGTTACAGGTGTTTGAGCTGTTAACAGTTCCACCAAATAAATAATTGTTTGAGGCTGAAATAGGCGAAACTTTTGAATATTTCACACAAAAAAGTGAGTTTAGAGAAAAGTCTGAAAAATTAATGAAACTTTCTTTGGCAGAACTTTGTTTTATCTTCTTTCCTGTAACTCACTGATCCTACATCTTTCACAGGGGCCGATTTTGTGCAAAACAACTACTTTTACTTCAATACTTTAAATAAATTTAGCAGATAATATTTCTGTACTTTTACTTAAGTGGGATCTTAAGTGCAGGTATTTTACTTGAAATGGAGTAATTTTACATTGTGGTGCTAATACTCTTACCGAAGTAAAGGATCTGAGTTGGCTACTTTTTCTGCCATTGATCACGTGCAATGATTAAAACTCTATAAAAACTGTAATTTGACAAGTTAGTTTTTTTATATTTTGATGTTTAAGAGTTTTAATCATTATGCTGATTCATTGCTGTAATCGGATATAAAAAAAACTTCTATATAACTGAGCTGTAAAACATTTGTGAATAATTTTTAGACCCAAAACTGTAGTTATACCCTTTATAAAGGGTGCCTTGTTAGAAAGTGGCATTGAAATTACTACAGCCACTACTACTATTACTACTACTGACAACTAAGTGCTAGTACTGGCAACAACACTAAACATAAGGTCATGATGATTCAATATGTATCAGTCGCCTAAATTAAGAATATAATATTAAATTTGGAGTTATAATGCAAGATAAAAAACATGGAAGTGATGTATATTAGCCTGATTATTATATGGCTAAACAATTTAACCACAGATGTGGATTTACTAATGTCAGACCACTGTTCTTAGACTTCATGAATGAGTTAATGCATTTTAAGAAAACACTGAAACGTATAAAAACCTCCGATATTTACAAAACACATACATATATTGATTTCTGATTAGACCTCTGATCGTTTTATTTATTTATGTTTTCCTTATTTCTACGCTTTGTGTAAAACCACAGAAAGTTGTAATAGCTCAGTCCGTGATTTGTACTGTTTGTATTGTATATTACCAACTTGTTATAGTACTGGCCAGATTTTGTTTATATGGTAAACATATTAAAAAAAACCCAATAATTCAGTATCCATTAGTTCTTTGTGATTACAAACTCCGCGTGCACAGAGTTATCTCCACTCTGCACGCTCGTGAATGGCTCTTTATAGAATGACGTCACTTCAACGGCTAGCGGGAAGGCTTCGGTGAACGGAGATGGAGAGAGATTGAAAAAAAAAATGGCGCTAAACTCCGAAAAAACAAACAACTAATTGAATTAACGCTAAATATACACACAACACCCGTAAACAGCACACATATGTAAACAAACGAGCGCTTTGAGATTAGTATACGTTGAAAACAGGTGACTGACATGTCAACGCTCCGCCCAGCTGGAAGCGAGAGGAGGATGTCGGAGTGACAAACGACTCAGAGGGAAGTCAGTCTGGACCGTGTTGTGCCTGCTGCGGTTAGTTTATTTCCAAGCCGAGATATTGTTTTAAAGGAGGATTTCACATCATTTACTTTGTTCACAACGCTCGTGTGTCGCGTTACGGACCGTCTCGTTCAGTCGGTAGTGCTCGGTAATAATCGGTGTGTTGCTCGGTGTTGACACCGTTTAAAGGCTCAGTTGTAACAGCAGCTGCTTGCAGTTGTTAACTGGAAATATTTAATGGAAATGCGAGGAATTCCCAACATTTCCTGTGTGTATTTTTCCAGTCAACTAGCGGCACATGGCTCAGCGTAGTTTTTAGATTTGGTTGCCACAAAATACGGACTTGATTATTATTTTTTTTATCAAGCGTGAAGGTTTTCATTAAACTTGTCCAGTGACTAACCATCACTTCATATATCGCTCTTCACGTTTAAAGGCTGTTTTTTTATGACGGGAAGTGAAAGACAACTATTTGGCCGCTCACTTTACAACATGTTGTCATTTACAATACAAACAAGTGGATTGTTTGCTGCTGACCCATCGTTGAGGCTTTCAGTTTGCTTTTAACAGCATAATTCAGGTAAGTGCAGTCATACTGTATATATATCAGGCTCTTTAACTCATGTTATGATTGTTGAAATGATGGAAAACAATGAAAGTTAATGTTTTTAGTGCCTTTATATGTTAATAGATCTTCTTATCTCTCCATCTGGCTATGTGTGAGTACAGAACATTGTAGATTCATATTATTTTTTTCATATTTTCATTAAACTCTTATCTATAATGAAGAGAACAACCTCTGAATAGCTTTTGATCAGATTGTCAGTAGTCTTCCTCTGTGCTGCCCAGTGAGGCAGAAGAGGCCATGTTTTCTAACGTCACAACATCACCCCCCACAGTCATAATATGCCCTGGAAAGAGTCACTGTACCATGCATGTGGATGACCAGGCCTTTATGTAATAAGTATATAAAAAGTAACTTATTATATAACAGATTAACTAGCTACATTACATAAATTGTGCATATTGGAGTAAATCTTGGTGTATTGCTGTTTGATAAGTGTCTCGCCATATCTCACTTTCTCTTTGTATGGCTCAATAGTTAATACTTAAAGGGAACTCAATCTCGTTTATGGCACTCCAGTGAGATGTGTGTTCCTCATGCACACGTCAGGATTAAAGGGTAACTGAAGATGACTCACAGGCCTTCATGCTCCACTCATGTCATTAAGTTCCAGCAGACGGGAGTTCAAATTTAACCTGGGTTTTTATACCATGCAGTGCAGCCTCGCATATTCATATTTTTATACCATGGCTGAAGTTGCTGTCAGTCAAGTCTTCAACACTCTGTGTGTGTGTGTGTGTGTGTATGTGTGTGCCATTTTAGGCTGTGATCTATTACAGCCCAGACAGTGCAAAGCGCCATGGCATCAATGTGTCAGCACACATTGGGATAAGGCATGACTGATTGCCTTTAGTGTATGTGAGATGGACACTCCTCTGGTGATCCGATGTTTGGGTGGGGTTGCACACACACACACACACACACACATACACGCAAATCCATGTGTGTGTTCCTCAAGCACCTGTTGGCATGGGTCCTGGAGCGCCACCTTGGCTGAGGGTGTTTTTACAGTCTGATTACCCCCAACAACAGCTGAATATCTCCACTGTGCGTCTGACCGCTAAGGACCCTCCGTATTGCAGTTCTCTATGTGAGGGTTTTCCCAGACTGTGTATATCTATGCCTGTCTGCCTGTCTTCATACTGTATGTGCGCTCTAACCATCAGCGTCAGTGTTCTTTGGAATCTGGCTGTGCGTGAGGATACACATTACACACATTACCCCCGTCACGGCCAGCCTGTGAGTGGCAATGCATAGTAGTCATCGCAAGAGACTGTTGTATCCCAGAGGCAACCTTGAGGCCAACAGATAAGATGTTAAAGTGTGCTCACACTGTGCTAAAAGCCACTTTTTACAGCACAGAGAAGTGATGAGTCATTTGTATGACAATGCCAGAAATCACAAACTCAGGGAGTCAGTGGAGAGCAAGGTAGCTCTCTTTACAGACTGTTAGACATGAGCTGTTAGCAGTCATCTTTTCCACTGGCGGTGATGTATTCACTGTGTATATTGTTGTTTCTTTCTAATCTAAATTAACTGGAACAAAACAGACACAAAACATCTCCCTCTTTCTGGCTCTCTCTCCTGTGTTATTTCTGTCTGTGTTTGCACTGTTCCGCCCTACTGACTATAGTTTAAAAATCAGTGAGGTGTCTAATAGCTGTGTAATTACAGTGCCCAGAGATGAGGTCATTCAGGATAATGCGTTGTGGTTATAGTTTTGTGCATGTGTGTACGTTTGCATGTGCGTGTTGTGGTGGTGCACTTAAAGCCGAGCGACGTGATTTGACTTTGACTTTTCTCTGATCCTCCTTGCCCTCCTCTCTCTCTCTGTATTTGGCCTATCATTAGAGCTATACTTAACCATGCTTATCAGTTCTGTCGTTCCCTCGGTAAGAACACAGATGTTTATGGGCTTGGAATAGCTGAGCGTGTAGTGGAGTGTCAGATACGTTGGCACAGGTTCAGAAACTGACAGGCTCCCTTCAAAGTTCAGAAGATACCCTTAAGATAAAAAAAGATGGTGGCCCAATATATAAGAGTACTCTTTGCATGTCACAAAATTCACACTTTACTTGAATTGACTGATTCTCATGTGTCTGTGGCATGATTGCTCATATTGGGTTGGATTGTTTGGAGTGTTTGATTGTTTACCATGCATTAGGGTTAGACCAAAGATGCACCCTGAAGATGTAGAAAGTTTTATACCATACAGGCAGTGATATAAAAAGGTTTACCTATACATACTACAGTAACAATAGGACATAAACAACTAATATGTTGAAAAACGAAACTGAAAGATAGTGAATGATGGCATGGTTGAGGTCAGTTGACGGAAAAAAAAGGCTAATTTCTGTTACTCTGACAAGCCGTGCCCTGTCATGTGAAAGGTGACATGTGACATTAAAGTGCTTTGACATTAAAGATTTTAACTGAGAGTGGTGAAATTTCCATGCCTTTTATTTGTTGTTTTCAATTCTGTGCTGTCAGAAAGCAATAATATTATATTGAATGGGTTGAGTGCCTGGGAGATTTGTCAGAGCAAAAGCCTCTCTGCTCTTTTGTTGCACAGATATTGTGTTTACACAGGTGTCTTCGTGAACACAGACGTTGCAGGGCGGTAGCAGCAGGTGTGTGGCATCATTGGCTCGATGATGGCATTCATTGTCTTGATGCAACGAGTAGGTAGTGAAATGTGAGAAATCTTTTACTTAAAACAAAATTGGCCTTTTTCACAGCAGATTTTTTTACTTGACATAGCAGCCAAAACACAGGTGTCACTGATGCCATTAACGATGGCTCCGTTCTTTTCAAGTGTCCCAGTAAACCATGACAGTGTGACAGTATTGGTATTCAGCCTCATTAATTTCATATTTAACACCAGTGTTTTCACTACTGTGATATATAAAGATGTTTTCTTTTTGACAGTGCTATTAGTCCTCTACAAGAAATACAGAGGTTTTAAATAGCTTTGAATACAATGAAGGTTTGTGTTAAATATTTTACAACCCACTACTGACCCACAGTCACCAACTTTGTTGAATAATGTGCATAATTTAAACACACCCATGGTACACCTGCACATGTCTCTTCACTTTTTTTTATATTAAATTAGACCCTTTTCTCAGGACTGTGTGGGTGTGTACAGCCTGTGCTTGAGTTGACATCTTCCAGCTCTGACAAGTACAGTATGTCATTAGCTACATCTAATTAGCTACAATAAGTGAAAACACCTGTGTGGGGTTGTGCAGGGCCCTTAAGTAGAAAATAATGTGAGAAGTGATTAATTTATGTCTAAATTAAGCAGATGAAGACTAGCACTTGAGTCACACATTTGTTTCCTGTCATTGCCATCATTATTTTTCTATTGGCAGTACTGTATATGGTCTATATGGCATCAGTATAGGCTCACCAGGTGTCTGCATGTCAGCTGTCACTGTGGCTCATATCTATTTACATGACAGACAGACTGTACGTACAGACAGACTGTGCCCCTGCTTCATCCAGTTCTTTTGTGTCTCACATCAGCATCAGGTAATGTAACTGCACTAAGCTTGTACCACACCAGGTCACTCCAGGGCTCTCCTTTAAACCTTTAAGCCTCGCTCAGTAATCCTTCAAGCTTTTGAGTCATGTGATATTCTGTTGTCTTTATGTCATTAGGGGTCAGACATTAAACAGCTAATGTACGGAACACTGTGTGTTGTGTTTCGAGGAAAGTTTGCTTTTAGCATCTCTGCACAAACAATGCTGAGTCATTCTCAATCACCTACGTCAGTGGTTCCCCTCCTTTTTTTGTCCGACGTGCCCCGACAGCCCTATCAGATGGGTTCAAGTACCTCTTTAACTTACCCCCTTGATATATGGGATGGGTTCATAGACTGTTCAGAAGTATTTCACTGCATAGAGGACAGTTGCTGTGTTCGATCTGTGGTTGTGTGGTTTAAACTGGCTTTTTTTCTTTTTTCAGTAGGTGCAGTCAAGTTTAAAAAACTGCATGCATCTTTTCAAAAGAGGTGCTTTTCTCAGACATGATGGTTTGTGTCCAGAGGAAAGATCAGTTAATAAGAGGAGCCTGAGTGTTTTTGTTCTCATGTTACTGAACTAGTTTTGTTTGGCATATTGCCTCTTTTTGATACTGAATATGTGATTCATTGGCATTTCATTGCCACTCCTAAACTCCCATTTCTCTCAGGAAATCATTCACTATGTGCATAATATTATTTCACGCAGGGTTTTTGTTGTGTCACCTCTGTAAAGTTTAGGTTCTGGATCTGATGGCTGAAGTGTTGAGAGACTTATAGTGACATTTGACTCATTAGTCATGTCCTGTTGAAAAGCATAAACAAATGCTGTCTCAAATGTCACTCTGTGTGATTAGCTGTACAGACGTGAAGGTGGTATTCAAATACTGTGTTTGCATGCCAGACTCAACTGCAACATCTAGCATCACCAAATAATGGACGTCATTGTGTTATAGTGCCTGTCTGTCCCGCACACCGAGATAAACTGAGCTGTCCAGTCTCATAAGGCTCCTGAGGTGAGAGATTTTTCTGTTGTCTGAGTCACTCTTTTGGATAGGTTCCCCTCTAGTTTTATCAGTTGACCCAGTAGCTCTAAACCCTGTGAAAAACTGGACACAAAGGCATGGCATTTGATGAACGTTAACCACCAACTGTGGCCTGATTTTATGTGAGAATGCCTTGTTCTCCCTGGCCTCATGTGAGACTATTTTCCAGTTACTGTACACAAATATGCCGCCTGATGAAAAAGTAGAGACTGGGGAAGCGGTAGTTAAGACAGACAGCCTGACAGAATGACTGGAAAGGATGGAGGCACAGGAAAAGAGGGAAGTCGGGCACAAAGGAAGTTGACCTAATAGCGGTGTATTGTCCATTCACAAAGGATGCATCCACTATGAACACGATCTATTAAAAGCATACTATGTAGGGTGTGTTTCACATTCAGGGCCTAATCATAGAACACATTTGGTTTATTTATATTTCTCACCTGTGTTGATTTCCGTGTGTTTTGCATTGTGTGGCAATAAGGAAAGCGTTACAGTTAGCATATGTTGCATCATATGCCCAGTAAACAGCACAGGAGGTGGATAAGCTGGAGATGTAGCAAATGAACTGTGAGGAGAAGCCGTTGATACAGCACAGAAAGTGATGTCATTGTTCTGGTATCAAAGAAAAGCTTGGGTGGAGGCAGGCGGTAGCTGAAGTGGCCATGAACTCTGCATATACAGTAACTAAGTGTCCTAGTTTCTGTGCAAATTAGTCATGTGACTAAACATGACTAACAAAGGATCTATCTTTCATTTAAGGGGCTGTAATAGCAGTGCAAAATCATATACACGTGCCTGTACTTTTTATGATTAAAAAAAGTTAAACTTGAGTTAAATGTAATGTTATGCTTCATAAAAATGATGTCATGCTTTTAGGTTTCATTTAGTGATTCTGTTCTCAATAAGCACTTCTTTTCACTAAAGATTTGATATAGACTATTTTTAATATGATGTCTGCAAGCTTAATAACAGATCATAAAGTATGCTTTCACAACAGCATAACTTACTTCCTGTGTGCTGCTGATATACATTTCAAATTGGAGATATTTTCAGCTTACCAAGTAATGCTTATCTGATGTTTTGCTGGAAATCTTGTGCTGCAGATGAAGCTTTAGTAAATTGATCCCACACATCCACTTGCCCAGTGATAGGGTGGAGTTCCTCCATGGTCATGTTACATGTGCAGGCACTGTTTCTTGAAAAAGCTAGATTGTGATGTTTGCCACAGGAGTTTTTTAGTTGAAACCAAGGCAACATGGATGATTGTAGATCTCAGTCAATGCTGTAATCAACAACATTAAGGCTACAACGTCTGGTTTCTTAAAGTACTGATAACTTTTTGCACTTCCCAGATGTCAAGATGATGTCTTCAGATTGTTTTTTGTCTGACCAACATACAAACAAACAAAAAAACTGCAAATCATCACATTTGGGAAGTGGGAACCAGTTTATGGGTGGCATTTTTCCTTGATAAATGACTGCAAATGATTTACAGTGAGAAGTGAAACCACGTTAGGCAGTAATTTTTAATGTACCCCACTTTGAAGGTGTATGTGACTATCAGCTACATTCAGCTTGCTATAGTGGTTCACTGGACCTGGTTTATACAAATACTCATGAGCCTAGCCTATGTTCTTACACAAACTGTTCTGTGCTATCTTGTCCAGCATGAAATAGCTGAAAGCTTAAGGAATGAATGATTGGTAAAGAAAGTTGAACATTTAGCAAGCCAAAGAAACATACATACTTTATTTGTTTCAAGACTGGCAGACCCAACCAGAGCTAAAATACCAGTAAATATTGGACAGTTCCATCATGCTGTCTTCCTGCTATTTGCTAACATTTTAGCTATAACACATGATTACATTGTTTTACATTGGCTCCCATCTACATAAACGACTCTAATGACCTCGCTGACAGTGATCGACACCTGCGCTGTTGCCTGGCGACACTTCTTCTAGCCCTTGTGACCAATCAGAAGGTGAGAATTAAATGGGACTGTCAAACGCACTGCAGTCTTCTCACAGCGTGGTTTAAGTCAAGGTCATATAGCCTACTGGAGAGTTAACTGACACTGACAAGAATGTTCTCTATGCAAGAAGCACACACACGCTCACACACACACACGTACGCTCAATCCGTCAACGGTAAAGCAGAGAGAGGAGCGGTGTGAGGAGAAATGTGAATATGGTGACAAGAGTGTGGACATCTGGGCTGCTATAACACTGAAAATAATCACATTTATACAACTCCCACACAAGACTTCTACCACTGAGCATCACGCCCCAGAAAAAAAGTCAGCAGAATTATTCTTATGGATGAGTCAGGGCAGATGATGAGGACTTTTGAGGGTGTTTCTGTGTCCTTACTAGTCAGTAGTCCACACTGAGACTTTCTTCGTCACTCTCTCAGTTCTGTATATCTTAAATTAATGTAGCACAACAAAGAACACCAATACAATGATGTAAATGTCAAACTGCTGGTTTTGACTGAGACTTGTCAATAGCACTCCATGAAACAATCAAAAAGCTTAATTAGTCTTTAGAAATCCTGTGTTTTTATGCCTTTAATTCTGTTGTTGAAGTGGGTTGGATCAGACTCCATGCTGTGATTTATCAGGGCACTGTGACATCACAGACACTTTATAAGCAGGATATATTGAGGAATTGGCAATGCTTGTATGCTTTTACTGCTAGCACTTAGCAGGAAACGGTTGACTGAGTAGAACCAGTACACTGTCAGCCATGAAATGAGTTGGGGAAATTGAATACACTCTGAATCTTTACGAGAGCCACAACAAATTCCTCTTTATGGGAGTTACTTTTCATGTGCAGCTGAGCGTTATTGGCAGGATCTGTTTTCCTTTATTATTGCCTCTGGTGATCTCATGACATTACAGCATACACACTGAAAATTGCTACTTAAGCTTGTTGATGAATTTTCCTGTGTTTGAATGATTATGTGGCTTTAGTCTTTAGACTTTGTACCAAATAATGGATAAATTATCACTGTCCTGCTTCAAGTAGTTTTTAATATCTTCCTGTAGTGAGTTTTGCCAAAAGCATTATTTCTCCTCTCCTCTCCTCTCCTCTCCTCTCCTCTCCTCTCCTCTCCTCTCCTCTCCTCTCCTCTCCTCTTCTCTTCTCTTCTCTTCTCTTCTCTCCTCTCCTCTCCTCTCCTCTCCTCTCCTCTCCTCTCCTCTCTCCTCCTCTCTCCTCTTTCCTCTCTCCTTCCAGCCCACTGGGTGGGGCTCCTAAAAGATGCCCTATCAAATATTAAACGTACCCATGAAGTCTCTGTTCTCTCCACCCAGACGCACATTGGCGCACACCACACACATTTCATTTCACACACACACACACTCAGCCACACATGCAAGCAGAGAGTCAGGCAGCAGACAGATGAGCCTCTGAAGAGTGCCTTCCTGTTCCTGTGCTTTGCTTTACTCTCTGTTTGTGTGCTATTTTACTTTCAGTTTATGGAGGAAACAAAGTGCAGCGTGAGGCTTTAGCTCTTAGTAATGATTAACTCTGGGATGATTGGGCAAGTCATCACTAGTTCTCTGAGTTGAGGTAATGTTTTCAAATCTTTTTTACATAGTAAAAAACTGTGAATTCTGCTAAAAGATGGATTTATTTGATGTAATGTTCATACTTGTGATGGTCTATTAGTATACTACATGCAATGTTTACATAGTTGTTAATGCAGCTGGTTGCCACACCTTAACTTTCTGCACTTGTCTCTACTCTCTGTTTCTTCTCTTGATCTCTGTCATTTGATCTACCACAGTTAGTATACAGCTTTACCAAACCTTCTATGCTGTCTCACTGGATTAGCATCACTTAGCATCAGTGCTGCTCAGCCCAGTATTGCTTTCACTCAATACACATTAGCCTAGCGTCAGTGTTGCTTTCATCCCTGTCTCATTCTATTAGCCTTCTCTAATGGCACTCTGTTAATCCCTTCAGGGAGTAAACTATCGCCCACTACTGCCCTGTCCAGATGACTGCCCTAGTTATTACTCCACTGAGACTTCTGTGCTGTCAATACATGCAGATGAGGCTGCGCTCTGGTTTAGTTTATTCAGTAGGAGTTGAGAATATCATTTGGGCTGCGTTTGATTGTCAAGTTATGTTTATTCTGTCGTATTTGATCCTTTCTCAGATCAAATACTTTGGATTTCATAGCATAAATTCTACTGTACATGCTTTATTTTAATGTATCTAATGGCAAACACAGGTCCTCATTTTCTTCATTGACTGAGCCAGGAGTGAAACTGCTCTGGGATATGTGTGTGTGTGGGCTGGTCCATTGCCTTTAAAACAAGTGTCCTTGTGTGATAGAGCAGAGCCAGCTTGATGACATACTGGGCTCCTCTGACAGCTGTTATATAACTATTGATCCATGTAATTGATTGGTTCTGCACTACGAAAGACAGATTTACCAAGATGGACAAGAAGATATAGAAAGAGGGAGGAGCTGCCTTTCATATCATGCCAAGAACGAATGAGTGCCAGAAGAGGGATTTCATATTTTCCTGTCCTCTCATTAATTTGTCCCCACTCTATCTTCCCATTTTCACTTCTCTTCATAATGTAGTCTAACCACAATCCAAGAGATTTTGAATCTCTCAAACAAAATAAGTTCCTTATTTTTTAAGTTATTTGCTTGCTAAGTCTTTCTGAATCTACTTTTTGTTTGCATTTTTAACCTCTGCAGTTACAAACACAAGTGATACATACTGTTGTGTTTAGGAAGCTTTTCTGAAATTGCTTCCAGTTAGTCTATACAGATAATAGTTAAGCCACAGCAAAGCTACTCCTGATGTGGTTATAGCATATTTCAAATTCTTCTGATTGCATTGTGTTGGTTTTTGTAAAAAAAAAAATCATTTAAAAAAATCAGAAATTCCCTAACTATATTGATGCTGTCTCAGGAAAAACATTTTTAAAAACATACAAAGGGGCAGAAAATGTATTTGAAACAATATGTGTTTATTAGTTTTAGAAATATTTAAACACTGTAAAAATGTGTTTGCCTTCAGAGTTTCCCCACAGGAAATTGTTTAGCTGAGGTTGTAAGATATGTAGAGCCTAATGCATCTAGTCTTATGATCAGTTTAGTTTGTAGATAATGATCCAAACAATACCCACACTCATTAGATAGCCTACATGGCATTTGCTGTGTGAAATAGTAACTCTGCTCTTTTTTTCTGAAGGTTAATGTTATATTTCATAAAAGTGTATTTACTTGTTATGATGTTAGCAGAGGTGGTCTTTCTTTCCAGCAATGTGGCCCACCATTAAACATTGTGGGAAATGATGGCCTTTAGAAAAAAAGTCAGACTTTTCGAATCAATCTATTCTTTTAAACTGCATTAACCATACAACAATAGCTAACACACAAATTACTTTGACCAAATCTAATGGAACAGTATTGATCTGTAATAAAATGACTGTAAATAAATAGCCTCCAGGAAAGCAGGAAATGCAGTAACAATCTAAAAAGCAATGCTACTGTATACTGTATATACTACAATAGTTGGCAGTAATGTATACTCTAGTAATGTAGAGTACACGTCATCAACAGCTGGTATGAAATGCTGTTATTAAAATACTCTTTTTAAAAATACTTTTTTTTTTTTTTTAGACTTTTAGACATTGTATACTGTTTCCTTTCTAAAATACTATAGAAAAAATAATGTTGCTTATAAGGCTCCTGTGGAAGAAAATACAGAAATATGAATTCTACTAGGAGATGCATATCCTCCCTGGCATCTCTCATGCCTTTTCCCTCTCTGTGGTCTCAACAGTCCGAATAAAGTCAAATAAAATTCTCCCCTCCTTAATCTTTAAAAATTGAGTGAAGAAAAGATAAGAAAGGAAAGATGAATGTTTCCTGACATGATGCTCTGTTGAGAATTGGTGCTGAGGCTTTGTAATGATAGGGAGCTATGAGCATTGGGAGATGGGGACAGACTGGCTGTGGGGATAAACAGCAGGATAGGGGATTTACTGTGTGTAGTAGAGCACCTCCATTCATGCGTAGTCCCACTGACCCAATAGATCATAGCCATCGGGCTGTCAAGTCCTATCTGCATCCATCCTGTTACTCCTGAAGAATGCATCTCTGTAGTGTAGTTCAAAAGTGAAAACTTTGCCATAAGAGTGATGAACGGCCTTACTCTTGCAGATCTGATTTTGCAGCTTTCCTGCATCTTTGCCAGGTGCTTTCTGCTTGGCTGTCCTCTGAGTCAGAAATGAAGTAAGGCCGAGTAGGCTCCTTGGCAGACAGATAGAAAGCTCCCATTCCTGGTACGAGGGGGAGTAAGAAAAGATGTCATCTCACTTTCCTGCTCATTTCACACACAGGGATAGAAGATCTCTCTGTGGAAAAAGTCTGCCTCGAGTCTTGTGTCACTGTCTTTCTCATTCTAACTCAATTTAATAGTATCTTACTCTGTCTCTTTTCTCATCCTTCCTCTGCTCCTCTCCTTTTCAACCTCATGCCCTTCTGGGTGTCTTCTCTTTTACTGTGTTTGTTCTCTCTTGGTCTTTGCTGTTAATCTGTTAAATATCGCAGACAAAATATATAAAATACCAAACTTTTGGGACATTAGACTATAAAACTCTTTTTTGCTGTTGACTAGTTTGCAGTGCAGTAAAGTATTCAAACCAGAAACAGAAGATAAATGCAATTATTTAAACTTTCTCAGTCAACCTCTAAAAAATCATGCTAAAATAATGTAGTAACAATAGCAAACAAATACGAACTTCACATTATCGTCTTAACACTTAAGCTTGTTAGTGGGTTCTTCCTGTCATCACAGCGTACATAATTTGCCTTTCCTCTAGCAGAAGCACTCAGATTTCAGTTGGACTGTTTAATCCCGGACTATTTTCTTAACAAGGTTTCGTGTGTTGTTTCATATGCAGTGCATAGAAGTAGTCACACTGCTGACCTTGATTAACACAGGGTTTAGTACAGGCCTTGTACTTGATGCTGGCGATGGTCTGAGATATTACAGTACTGTACCGTGGGGGGAAGGGCAGGCCTTCAGATGTGAGAGTTTGACAGATGGCCTGCATGGTTTACTGCCCTACCTTTGAATGTGTGTCAGTCCGTTATGATCTTGTTGTTTATTTGTGGTCTTCTTTAGCTGACCTATGTTATGTGGCTGTACTGGGAATAGAGCTGGGCATCAACCATATTCTTTCTGTGGCAACAGAAACTGTTGCGTACCGATATTTGGCACCAAATGCTTGGTCAGATTCTGTGTTATTTTCTTGTTCTTTGATACAGTATTTACTGATTCAAATAATTTCTGAATATCAAATTGTCAGCTTAAACACAGCAATGTAAGGTAATCCAAACTGTATAATTTTTGACATTGGTACCAAAATTCATTGCCCAGCCCTTGTCCCAGGCTTAATGCAGGGTTGTGATGATGTTGGATTAGAAGGCTACTGATTTTCCATTAGAAATAATACACTTTTTGATCTCAACCAGTTAGCCAAGGCACAATGTTTTACTGAACTTGGTCTATTCAAATGTTTGTTTAAATATAGTTTCACTAAATATTTTGAGTTCTAATGACATCTTCCTTATCTACAAATCAGTTCTTCGACATTTTTATCTTTCATAATAATACAAAAGTGTAATTTTAAAGCACCTATTAAATCACTATGCCACGCATTTAATAATTACTGCTGCGGTAATATCAAGTTTAGACCTTAACATTACACTATGACGGTGACTTCGGTGACGCCTTGTTTGAGGCAACAGCCTAAGTTGAGCTCTGTTTGTCTAACTAATAATTTCCTAACAAAACTACTAAAAACTTGGTATAACCACACACATTTAACATGGCATCATCTTTCAGAAGTAAAGGCGTCAGTAAACAGGAGAACTCGAAAGATAAGAATGAAAATCGAAGCAACAAATTCAAACTCCTGTAGGTGGTACAGCTAATGCTAGCACACGTGATCCAGAGTCCAAAATATTAGCTGAGCTGGAGAAACTATGGAAAGAAAATCTGGAAGGACACAACCAGATCAGGCTATCGCTGACAAAGCAAACAAGAAGCATCAATGCCAGAACCGAAAGGTGAAATGACAAAACTCGAGAAAAAAAACTACGGAGGGGGAGGGCCTCATCAGTGTTGCAGAAGACACTGGGAGGAGGTATGAGAGAGCAATTTGGTTCCCACTGCACCGGGAGATAGACCTGACGGCCAGGTGTGAAGACCTGCAGAACAGGTCAAGATGTAATAACCTGAGAATCTAAAGAGTACCAGAATGGAGTGAAGGAAAGGATGTGAGGGAGTTTGTGAAGGAGCTGATTCAATCAGTCCTTCAACCGATGCCTGAAGTGAACCTACAAATAGAGAGAGCCCACTGATCTCTGACAGCTTAACGAGGGAACCCCACTGCTGCTCCTAGGTCCCTAATTGTTAAGTTTGTGTACTATTCAGTGAAGGACATGATCCTAAGACACACATGAAGTCAATGATAGATACTTTACAAAGCAGTGCTGACATATTTTGACCATGAATATTCCCCAGAGTTACAAAAGACGAGGGGGGGGGCTCAATATCCAGGTCCAGGTGGACAAGTGGGAGCTGATTGAGAGCGAGCTGTCCTAGTGCAGGTGGAGCAGCACGAGAGGGAGACGAGGAAAAGACCCAGCGATGCTATCGACCACGGATGTCAGGGATTTCTTCAACAGAGCTGAGTGACCTCAGTGCACGCCCAGTTTTATTTTGTGGAGTTCAAAACAATCTTTAAGACAATAACTCCAAGTTTTAATACAATGGACAAAACTCAATTATTAGCCGTGAGCACAATACCCATTGCAGCCTGTTTATGTGCATTGATGGTAATAAAGTTAGACTATGACTTTGACTTTCTCTTCAATGATTGTTCCTCTCTATATATGCAGCAGTCCAATAACTCTGATGTGATGTGTGATTTCTTAAGGGTGACTCAAGTGAAAACAAACCAAATTAAATAACAACATCAGCAGTAGAGACTCATATCTTCCTGTGACTAGATGGTCAGTGAGATGACCCAGATGAATGAACATCTATCACAGCAGTATGTGGATTTGCTGCTGTGTGGTGTGATGTGCCACTCTGGATATGAATGAAACTTGAGAGGTTCTGGAGCCACTGACAGTAGTGAAAACCCCTAATCTAATCGCTACCCATTAAGCACACATAGATACACACAGTCACCACCCCCCCTCCCGGGGCAAAGAGGCTTTGGTTGCCTTGCCTGCACATGCTGACCTGATTTTGTGTGTGGCTAAGTGTGTTTTTCTGTGTTTATGCCCATGTATGTTTATGAAGCAGATTAGGATGGTGGCATAGTCAAACACTTTTGTGGCAACGGCGAGTGAGTCTCTTTGATTGTAGACACGTGTGTCAGTGCATGGGAATGTGGGGCAGTGTGGTACAAAGTATTTTCCAGAATAGGAGACCCACATTTTAACACAAACACCCCTCCCCCCACCCATTCAAAAGTTCAGTCGATTATTGCCCCAGTATCTGCCTTTGTGTCTATGTGCCAGTTTGTTAAGTGATCCACTCATATGGGAGTAATTGGTTGGTCCACTGTGAAGCAACAATATAGCAGGCAGTAAGTGGTATTAGTTAATATTGTTTGATGCAACTATGGGTTATTTTTCCATTGTGGTCAAGTCAGTAATCTGCAGACAGTTTTCAGTTACTGATTTGCTTCCTCATGCAGATGGGTTTCTGCTTACCACACCAGCCATCTGGATCTCAGAAACTTTTCAATTCATAATCTTCCTGCGCTTGCCAGATGGATGTAACATGCAGGTGCACCACCAACACATGTACACTCGTGACACGGCTGATTGGAATTGAATGAATCTAACAATGAGTGAAAGGAAACAGCTCTGTGTTCTCCCTCCATTGGCTCTACATGCTGTACATCCTCCATTCACTATTCACAGTATGCTGGCCACCTTCCCAGCACTGGTTTCCCCTTGTTCCCCAGGCGTTGTATCCATTTGCCCATTCTGTTGTTGACCAGGCGTGTTGGCACAATATATTCTCCAAAACCAGCACCAGCTACAGGTCATGTCTTATGTCTTGTGAAACTCTTTGAAAACATTTAAGCTCATTATTCTGTTAACTAATTAAGAATGTCCTGTTTGTTTCTTCTGTTTTCTCTTTATTTTGGGAGATTAAATGAAAGGATAATTGGCTTTAAGTCTTGTTTGAAGGTCTAGTTTTGTAAGTTTTTACTATCTGTTTTGAATAGAGTGTTTATAATTAGCATCAATGAGACATCAGATTTAGCATGTTTGATTTAAATTTGTTGCCATTAATCCATTCACCAGTTGCATAAAGACAGACACTTATTTAGCAGGTATGTCTGAAAGCATTGAGGCAGATTTACTGTGAAAAAAAGGCTCAAGTCACCCTGTAAGCCTGCCAGATTAATCCCTAATGCTCCCCACAGTCAGCGATCTTTCACAAGGAGACAGACATGCAACCACTGCAGCAGGTGGATGGGACTACACTTAATGTCATTGCTGTTTTTCATTACAGACAATTATAATATCATTACAGATGAGGACATGTGCCCAAGTGTGTGTGCTTGTGTGTCTGACTGCATTTGTTTGTGTTTTTTAACTACATTTGACTTTCTGCTTCTACTGAACCTGTAATTGAATTTTTCAGAAAAAGAATATCGCTATACTGTATCACCAAGAGCTGAAATGATTTGTCAATTAATTGATAGAAAATTCAAAAACATGCATACATTAAATATGTGCTTGTATAGTATAAAGATGCAATAATGGTTTCATTTGGGTTTTTTGATATCTTCAGCTGTAGGTAACATTAGAAAAGTTACACAAAGTGTGTCCTATTAAAGAAGAGGTTTAAACGAATCATGTATCTTATTGTCTTTCTGTCTATTCTTCCCACAGTCGTGTGTGAGTCCATGCTCCTCCATGCCTTTGTTGGCATCTAATGGAAGATAAAGCACCCATCAGGTCTGCCATGGTATCTAGATTGCCTAAGTTCGGTGGACGCTCCTCAGGTGGTGGCACTGGCCCCTTGTCCAATGGTTCTACACAGCCAACCCCCCCTTCCCAGGATGGTAAGATAACTCCACCAGGAACACGCACAAATGGTGTGATCCGAGCCTCTCCTTTTTCCCTGAAATGGAGAAAAGATGAAGGGACAACCCCATCCAGCCCCACCACTCCCACCAGCCCTGGGGAAGGAGGTGAAGACAAGGCTCAGACACAGCTTCCCTCTCTGGCAAAGGAGGTAAAGAGTGCCTCACCAGGGACACCCAAGATTCGGAGGTCAGGTTCTCTGATGGTGGCTGTCTCCAGCCCCAAGGCAATCCCCAAGCAATCCTCGAAGATGAGTCCTAAAGCAGGGACTAAGCTAGGCCAAAGCCCACTCAATGGAGGTCCTAAAGTTAGCCATAATGGATATAGCATTTCTGCTCGAACAGGATCAGAGTCCCGCCTCGTGCGGCCAAGATTAGGCTCCAGCTCTCCCAGAAGCAGCTCTCAAGACAGCCTCTCCCAGTCCAGTGACAGCACAAAGACCTTGGCAATGGACAACATGGTGCGTTCAAACAGCTTCACTCATTTCAAGCAGATCCCCTCTCCCACCAGCCAGCCTATGACACGGTCCTTCTCCTTTAATCGGGCAGTGGAGCTGGCCAAACCTCTGGCCAACACCCAACTCCGGCCTCCTCGGAGTAGTTTCCTCAAACCCCCTCAGCTTAGCAATGGACGGGTGGGTTTAGGACTGGGAGGTCTGAATGGCAGCCATGGAGGTGCAGGAGGTCTAGGTGGAGGGATTGGAGGTCTTCAGCACAACAGAACTCCTCCAGCTGCCTCCTCTCTGCCCACCCCCTCAATCTCTCCAGCACCCACTACTCCCAGTGCTCTGAGGAAGCCACTGCTACCCAGTTGTGTGCTGACCAAGTCATTGGGAAATAGTGGGGGCTCTTTGGGCTACAGGCTGGCTAGGTCTGCGCAGGCCAAGCAGCAAAAGCCTCTTTTTCCCGGTCGGGTGAAAGGGGATGTCAGACCTTCAGCTGCACCTGAATGTGGAGGGACATTAGGGATAGCAATACATATTGAGCCGACTGATGAGGCTGCAAAAGCAGGCTCTCACTGTGAGAGTGATGGAAGCTCTGGGGATGGAGGAGGAAAAGGAGGAGAAAGTCATGTGCTTAGGCAGAGTTCTGGCCAGGCAGCAGGTGAGACTCTGGAGGACATGTCCTTATCCTCTGCCTCGTCTCTAGACAGAGGCGACACCAGTGAAGAGTTTCTAGATGACTTTGACAGTGTGGGAGATGTGTTCAGTGATGGGGACCTGCCTGACAACAGGACAACTGGTATCAGTACTCAAACCCGCCTACACAGCTTTCTCGATGAGACCATTGACTGGGTCACTGTGGATCTGGCAGGTAAATTAAATCAACTGAAGGGAAACTGAACAAATTTTATTGTCACATTTGAGTCAGTTGTTAAACTCTGTGTTTATATGTCTTCTGCAGGACATAAAGAAGAAAGCCCTATGCAGGACTCCCAGGGACCACTGGCGTTGTCTCCAGAACGGGTTGATATCTGCCAGGCTTCATCTGTGGAGCTGTCGCCCTCCAACAGCTCTGGTGGAACCTACATGTGGGATGAAGATGGCCTTGAGCCCCTTGGGGGGCTTGGGACACATCTATTTGACAGCTATGATGACTCAGAGCTCAACAGCATGGTGAGTCCCTGTCTTCAATTGTGATGAATTTTGACACAAATGTGTACAATGCAAAAAAATGCTTGCTTAACCCAGTGGATTTACTTCTTCCCACTAAAGTTTTGGGTTTCAGGGAAAAAAATATAAGGAAAAGGGTAAATGTCTTGAATTTACTTGATATGAACTAAATATGAGACACTAGCTTATTCGATTTGGAGTTTGTCAGAATGTTGTCAGAATACAACTAAATAAATAAGGCACTGTTGTAGCCTCTGCCAAAAGGCCCTCATGCTCTCCACTCCTCCTCACTTTATCCTCCTCTGTGGACATTTTTAAAAGAAACTTTAAGACATATATCTTCATAGCCTGGCTCTTACTTAAAGTGCACGTCATTTGTTGTTTTATTCATTTTGTTGTTTTGCTCTTTTGTGCCTTTGCTCACCTCTGTTTGTTTGCTTTTGTTTTTGTCACATCGTCTTTCCCTTATGTGCAGCAAGCACATTGTGCTACAGCCATTGTATGAAATGTGCTATATAAATAAAGATTGATTGATCGGTTGATTGATTGATTATGTCAACTGGCAGATAGTACTGTAGAAGAAAGGGAAAGGGGTGGAGAGCAGCCAAAACCCCTTAGTGATGATGCAGTTAATAAGGCTAAAAACTTCAGAGAACACTTAAAGCTGTTGCAGCTTTACCTGATTGGATGTTGGCAAAGAATAGGCTTGTGACTAAGAAGTGGGTTCATTTCCAAGTACATTAGTGAAAGAAATGTAAAGGTTGTGAGACCTTAAGATTGAGTCTAAAGGGCATCATACAGATATATGCCTTCTAACATTTTCATGGCCACTACAGACTTTTTACAGAGTTTATCAAATGACCAGCTCAAAACATGCTGGATTTCTCTACAACGAAATGTATAAAAAGGCATACAATATACATTTTTAAGAACATAATGTACCTAATGTTACCCCAGGAGCCAAATGTTACTGTACTGACAATGCAGGTCTTTTCATTATTTATTGTTTTATGAAGTTGACTTTCCCTTATTAGGGTGTTGACCTTATTCCCCTTTACTTTGAGGTAAATATCAGGCACATATATGCAACATCTGTGGACTTTAGTCTAGCCTCCTAGTTATAACGCTGACCTTTTTAGCATGAAACACTATACCTGCCTTAGTCATTTAATCAGTTCCACTTCTAAATAATTCCTCCTTTCTTTTGTAATTAGGGATTAAACAAGCAGAACAAAGGCTGAAAAGGAAAGTGAAATTGTTCAGACTTTACTGCCTACAGCTCTCACTGCCGGGTTCATGCCAAGGCCCCTCTCTCCCTCAGAGGAATGCTGACCTGGCCACCAACTGAGTGTTAATAACATTGCTGGCCTTGCTTTGGTTCTCTGTATTCCTGTACCAAGGTACCTGATCTCAGGAATGTATAAAGAGCTTAAAATGAGCTGGATTAGAAATTGTATAATAAGCTTTGTGTGTTTACTACTTTTACCATGTGACGCTGACACAAAATTTGAGTCACTGAAAATGTAATGTGTGTATGTAATGTAATGTTTGTCAGACAATAATGGATCTGCAGAAACTACCAAAGCAATAAGAAAAGGAGAGAGCCGTGTGTGTTTGTGTGTGTGTGTGTGTGTGTGTGTGTGCTGGGTGCGCATGCTCTGTCTGTATGTGTTCATTGCTGCTGTCAATACAAGCACACGTGCCTTAGCCATGTGTATCTGATTAACAGTCATTCAGCATGTCTTAAGGAGTGTATGTGTGTGTGTGTGTGTGTGTGTGTGTGTGTGTATGTGTGTATGTGTGTGCCCATAGTAGATTAGTTCAACAGTTATCATGTGGGGTTCTTGCTTGACTTTTTATCGACATTCATTAATTGTAGACAGGAGATGGCTCAGACCACGATTGGTGTATTTCGCCATCTTGTGGTCAACTGAAATCTACGTACTGTATAGCTACTGTGTGTATACAATATTCTAGAAAACAAAGCTGCTGAAATTCAGAAGTAGTACAAGGTGCTTTTGACATGGATTGACTGCAGTCTTACACTAGATAAGGTTGTTATTATTGTATATGATAATGTTATAATAATGTTGTCATTGGAATAATGGTGGAAAAAGCAGGGACAGTAGTTGAATAGAGAGATGGAAAGTCAAAATCTATTTTTTCTACCAGATCCTCAAAACAGCCACAAGACTACGAGTTTGTGTTTAACTGAGTGGGGATGGTGGCTGGATATGAAATCTCTGCAGATGTGAATGAAGATGTGTCTGCAGCTCCTGAGTATAGACTTGTTAGTACTCACAGTATAGCTTAAATAAGTAAGTGTGGGCAGTGACATGTGTTACGTGGGTACAAATCTCTGGTCAGAGAAGAAGGGAGCAGAGATAGTCTTGTAACACTCTGAGGGAAAGGTCTATTGAATGAGTGGGGGTAGGAGAGGAAAAAAGAAGAATAGGCTATAACCAGAAGGGGGGAAGAGAAAATGAGGCTTAGTGACTGATTGCTGATGTGTGAATCAGCTGTATGTGGAATCTGCCTTTGAGATATTTAACTGAGCTATTTGATTAAGGGAAATGAGCCCACTTACTGTAATTAGATGCACTGAGCTCTTTCTATCCCACCCCCTTTCTGCTATTTCTTTTCAATCTGTTTGTGCCGCTCTTACTCATTCTTCCCTTGTTCTCTGAGTAAATAGTTCCTCGCAATGAGCAGAGGAAAACCATGAATATAATCCTGTTACAAAGCACAATCTGTGTCCAAAAATGATTAGTGATTCTCGGGTATTTAAAATGATTAGTGATTCCCGGGTATTTATCCTGCAGTTGAGGGATCAAACAATGTGTATCATTTTGTTTTGGGAGATAGTTGAATGAAAAGCTCTTTGCAGTTGGAGTTTGCTAGTAAAGCTTCTTTCTTAGTCTTGTTTCAGAAAATAAAGCATATGGAGACCCTGCTATTCTGAATAAGATGCCAGAGAAAAAGAAATACAGGGTAATTTTGCCCAATCTTCATGACGCATAAAAAGGAAAGGTATGCAATCATGGCTCTAAACAAAAAAAACCCAACAACTCCTCTTTAGAGAGAATGCAACTGGTGTTTATAGCGTTTATGTAACTGACATTCTGGTTTTTTTTTTGTTGGATAATGTGAGTGAATGGAAAATATATGCAGCTCCTAGCAGGTCCACGTTGCTACACTGCAGTGGCATGCTCAGTCCACTTGGGGGCACTGTGCATCCTTAGGATAACACAAAGTGTATGTGCTTGCAATTGTTCCTGGTTTGTGTGTGTCAGTATTTTTCTGGCTATTTTTGGCTCTATCTGCATTCATATGCCTCTGTGCAAAATCAAGGAGTGGACTACCTGAGCTCATAATAACATTCCCATGATGCTCCATGCAGCTTGGTACAGTACCAGCTTTACAAAATTGGCATTGTGAAATAGAGGGCCACGTCTCACAGTGACTAGTAATGTGTCCCTGGCCTCAGCGCAATTTATCATGCAATGCAACCGCAGTACACCTGGGCACAATTTATAGTTAAACAGTTGTAGTAATTTTAAGTTAATGAGAATATTTATTTTATTTTTTCAGGCAAAACACAAACAATCATGAATGTACATTGTAAGGGAATGAACTGAAGCTGAAATAGAGGGAAATGAAGCTTTCTGCCATTTACATGGGGATGGCCACAATAATAGCAACACCCATGCAACGTGCTACAAACCTTTACAATGCCTCTGTAATATGTATAACCTCTATGAAACTTACATTGTTATATTTTTGTTGAAACTGTGTCAGATGGGTAAAATTCCTAGTGTGGATTGGATTTCATTATTTTGTTAAGCTAATTTCTAATCCACCACTCTTTACATAAGAAGTAGCTTAGTCAAATTTGTGGTAGGTTTTGGGTTGGAGCTGTTTCTATTTGAAATGGCGTTCTGCTGATTTTATTTACCTTGTATCTTGGACTTTCTCTTATTAGAATAACTATATTTTCCTTGAAATTACAGCCCAAAGTTTGTCCTTTCAGCACTAAACCTTGAATGGAAAACACCTGAATGTTAACCTTTTCCCTCTTATAATTCTGTCAGTGCTTATCTCTCCTTCCCTTGGGTATCTGTGTGGTGTTTTTTGCCATTTTCTTTATCTTAGCAGTTTTTTGTTTCTCTTGTTGATGTTTTCCACATTTTGCCTCCTTCACCCCTCCCACCACCTTTTCTTTTTCTGTTTTCCAACCAAATTTGTGATGGTTCTGTAATCCTTAAGTTTCTCCCTCTGCTTCCTTTGCTGCCTCTTATCCTTGATTTGTTTATTTTGCCTCTAATTTTAGGCTTTTGTAGAGCCAGGTTGAGACAGGTCAATTCATTAGTGTTTAAATGAGTGAGGTGCTTAAGCCTTTTGTCTGCAGAGTGCTTAGCCATTTATAAAACATGCTGCCAGTGAACTGGCTATGCTGTTGCATTAATGAGGCTTATAGCTCACCTGCTTTTGTTTGCCTTGATTTTAAACTGACAACATCAGCCCTTCAAGGTAAACAATGTTTTGTGTGCACCTTTTGCTGCATTCAGTGCTTTCCATACACACTCTCACACACACAAGATACAAGCTTTTGCTTGTGACAACAGTAGTTTGAGTCATTCCCAAAATTACAGCCTATACTTCCATCATTATTTATCATGACTCCTTTTAGTTTGTCGAAGTTGTGACCTTTATTTTTCTACAAATTATTATTATGCTGCCTTTTATAACCACTTTGACTTTCAACTGGCGCTCACATGTTGTAAATCTTAAATTTGCTGCTTATCAGGCCCCTCCTGTAAAAGATAAGGCAATAAAATATTAGCAGATGTCAAGATAAAAGCAAAGCCATTTTTACTGGCAAGAGTGAGTTGATTAAATATTATCAGTTTATTGACTGTAGATTTTACTTGCAGTCACACGATTGGCCTTAATACCGACTGTATTAGTCCCCACAGTGCTGTCTCCTAATTTACAACAGTTGCTCCAGCTTACCGTTGTTCAAATGTTTTTGGTGAAGAATTAAATGAGAACATGACTAAAGTTTCTTCCTTGATTGGATTTACAAAAATTCATTTTCTAGGTTGTGGATTGTAGAGTCAGATACTAAATGAATAAAAGAAAGTAAAAACGGCAGGTTTATCTTTTTACTTGTCTGTCAAAGGAGACAGATGTTTTATTTCGGACACTCCCCAAAAACATTAACAAGCACCACCACAGCCAGACAATTAATCACAGGGGAAACTGACACATTGAATGATTTTTTAATACATTTGTTTTCAAGGCACGTTTCTAATTCATAATACATGTGCCATTATGTACTGTATGCCTTATACTCCTACATAATAGTCACTGGGCTGCATGCTTTTCCAAGTCAGATTCACCAAAGTGTTTTGTAAATTGCTTGTTTCAGCTTGATGAATGCCACCTGTTCATGAGTAGGTGTGCATTGGTGACATTTAATCATTAGCATAATCGACAACCCTAAATTACTTAGTAAAGCTCCTCTGCTCTGTTTCTGGGGAAGTTTCATTCACAAAAAGGTTACTCAAGAGTAAAAAGAAGAATTTCACATCGTGGAGCTTCAAGTCCTGCTGTTAGAAATCAGCAGATAAAACCATAACACATTAAGCAGTGTCAGAGATAGCAGTAGGGGGGGCCCAGATGATTAGAAAATAATAATACAGTGAATGGTTTGACATTAAGTTAGTTGATAAAAAAGATCTTTTAAAAAGCAAAGTGTATATAACTTAAGATGGGAGGCAGTTAAGAGGATGTGACAATCATAGAGATGAAGGAGAGAATTTTATGCAGTGGATGATGTTGTAGTCTGTTGTTATAACAGATCCATTATGCTCACCTTGACAGCGACCTGCATAAAGTCCTTGAGGCAGCCGTCGGAGTGAGAGAAACCTCTCGTTATATTGGCAAGACATGAAAATGATGGTATTGTGACCAGAATATAAATGTTGCAGCAAGTTTATTTTTGTTATATTTTATTTTAGTTGATTTTGCTATCATATTTAAACTCCATGTTCATTCAGATTATATTGTATTTACATATTATATTATTATAGAGATTATGATTAATTTTAAGTCAAAAAAGTGTTTCTTAAGTGTAGTTCTTGCGTGAGGCCCAATGTTTTATTTCAGTTTCAGTTTGCTGCAATACAGAGCCAACACAATAGATAATGTTTTGCTGTCCAAATGGCTGCACCGTAAATTACATCTCCAAGAAATTATATATAATCATTATAGTACATTACATTAGTATTAGTGTTACAGAAACAGAGTGCAGTATATAGAAGACACTATATCAGAGTAGATTAATGCATTGCTCAATGTAGTCAGCACTGACATTTAAAGTGTTTTCAGATATTTGTTGAATCTCTCTCCCCTTCATGTCCGATTCAACTTGCAGTAGTCTCATTTACATTTCATGCTCCTTATGATGTTTTATGTTGTGCTGATGTAATTTAGTATCTAGCCTTTCATAGAGAGTTAGTCTTTTCCCCCTGATGATCTGTAGTGGCACCAGCTCTACTGTAACTGCCTTCTTATTGCTTGTGAGAAAGGCAAACCAACCATCCATCTATTTATCTTATCTTGGCAGTCACAGATAGATATAGGAAAACTACAAGATGAAAAAGAATAACATGTAAATAAATGTACCAAGCATCAAAATTTACAAGTGTGTGTCACTCAGAAAAAAAATTAAAGCCATAAACCACAAAATTAAACTTCTTATACTGTTAATAGTAGTAAGTGCACCATACTTTAAGTTAAACTTAAGCAATCTGTTTTGAAACTGTGATTTTCTTATAAAGTAACAGTACAAAGAAAAACGTAGAAACCTGAATTGTCTGCTATAAGCACAACAGCACTTATGTGTTGATACAGTTTCTCTCAGACTAAGGTTAGTATTCTTTATGTCAGTAAGACCTACAGTATGTACTATATGTGTGTGTGTGTGTTTGTATAATATTGCACAGAGAGTTGTTTTGTCAACAGTACGTACTTCTTGGGAAAAAAGATTAAGCTAAGAAAAACATAAGGCTGATTTTGACAAAGGAGGAGGTTTCTCTAATTCTTTTTTGCTCTCTCCTGCAGCTGCCACCACTCATTAAACTTTCCATGCCTCCTCCGCATTTCTTCTATTTTTTTCTTTTTGAATATTTGCCTGTGCATAGCGTAACCCATCAGAAATAAACTTTTTACTGAAAGGATATTGCTATTTGTAGGAAAACCTCGGTTTCCTTGTCAAATGTGTCAGATGAGTAATCTCACTTAAAAATGTAAGCATAACTGTAACATAATCTAAAATATGAGTGCAAGCTGCAGTGTCATCAGGTCTCTCAGCAAAATAGAGTGTGAATGAATACAGAGGTAGAGCAATTATGAAGACGGAAACGGGCATTTATTTGAAACGGTCATTATTAAAGACTGCCCATTATTTTATTTCCCCCTGCTTTTTTGGTATACTTCATCTTATTTTTCTTAGGAGCCTCAATATTTTTATATCCTTGCCTGTTTCTGTAATGCAAATTTAACACTTTCACAGTAAATGCCATCCATCAGTTCAGCAGGCATACCGTAATACCATCCCATAACTGGAGGTCTTTTACCGTCAAATATCTGTGTTAAGTTTCACTATTGAGAAAGAACAGAGAATTAATTGGTCTAATTCAGTGATTCATACGTTTTTTTTTTGTTATGAAGACAAATTCCAAGACAAACAGAGTGGTGAATATGGAATGAAGATGTACTGATGGAATTATTGCTGTAGTAATGCACAGTTAGACAAATATAATTATACAGTGTTGTATATAATTGTAGCAATTATAATGCAAATAATCTAGTTTTTTTCCACCATATTTTCCTCCATCCTTTATTTGTAACCGGTCTTTTATTTGTTTTAATACAGAATAGACAAGCCCTCCCACTACTGACAGGAGGTGAAAGATGAAAGCCTTACGAGAGAGAATTAAACACATCAACACATCAACTTTCAAACATTTTTTAATTTTCTTTTAGATTTTCTGGGATTCTGTATTTTTCTTCATGTGCCTATCATTTTGAGTTATTCTTTGGATGTTTGGTCTCCTACCACTACATTACTCAAACACTCAGAGCTCTCAGCACATACCTGATTATCCCTAAGGGGCTTTTACAGTGGGTGTACTAGATTACCTGTAAGATTGTCCTACATTTCCCACGTCTTACAATGGTTGTATTCAGTAAGACAGAAACTGAAAATGGACTTTTTTTGGAATCAGTCTTAGCTCAAGAGCTGCAAATGAGTCGGGTAAATGGATTACAAAGACATGTATAAAAGATTGGAGTAGAGGACATATCCTCCATCAAAACCACCAGGGAGTCCCGAGATATAAAGAATCATATTGTTAAGTAGGTCTGCTAATGTCACACAAGACACACAAATCAAGTACATCTCTGTGCAAAGGCACTGCATTGCATATTATTTGAATATTTATCAAGACATCCTCTTGGAAATTATTCGAACTTCAAAAAACTATTGATCCTGGAAAAAGATTTGCATTGTGTTGATTTCTAACCCTCGTCTCTGAAAGAGTAGCTCAATTGAGCTTTCATTAGAAACTAATAGAAAGGTGCTGGGTTGAAAAGAGTGACTTACTTCATGTGAGATGAAAGATAGACAGGTCTTAGAAGAACAAGTACAGTCAATCTGAAAATTTCTCCTTGGAACTTATTGATTTTACACTCTTATCTAAGGCTAAAGTTTGTGGATTTTTTGAAGTTGTTTGATTGAACCGAAAATGAGCTGCCTACTTTGCCTTTTTGCCTGATTGTGCACCATGATGCTGATTTACATTTAGCCCACGAAAACCCAATGTCTACCAGAGATCCTGAAAAGATACTCTCCAAGAAAGCGATGTGTGGAATTAAGGTTTCTGTAATGAGCTTTTATTCCTCTCTGCAAGCCTGTCATGCAGAGACCAGGGTCATTTGAGAGGTAAACTGTCGAAGTGAGAGAAGTTCAGCCTCCAAACTTTCCTAGTGGTTTTGAAGGTTTAAATCATTGTTTGATCCAGCTGTTTGTTTGAAGATTCAGCCGATGTTACATTGGGAGCAGGGAGTATGCCATGAAACACAATATGTTGGAGGACCTTCCCTTGGCTATTACAATCTGAATGCTGCTCATGCTGCAGGCTTTGGATTGATAGAGCACCTCAGGGTGTCTAAGATATATTGAAAATATGCATGTCGTGTGTCAAATTCATAGAAGTCAAATCATTTTTTCCTCAATGAGAACAAGTACAACAGCTCAATTTTAATTAGTTTAAAGCTGCTGGTCAGATGTATTTTAATAATTGTTCTTACCAGGTATTGATTTAACAGTCTAATTTGAAGGTGCCACAATTCATGCAATTCTTGGGTTTCATTATTAAACTAAGCAGGGTGTACACTCTTCATGAGAGAATGAATTTCATTAACTCAGTTATGTCACTCGATATATGTGTTAATAATAATGTGATACAGTGATTTTGTAGGAGAACTCCTTTCCTCTGTGGGAGAGGTCAGAGTATAGGGTCACCAAAAATTTGCTGTTGTAACCAGAGGAGATTCAACATCTTGCTCAAGTATAGTTGAGCAGAGAAAATGATCAAATGCACAGGATGCACTGAGTATTCAAACTGAACCTTTTCTGTTACATAATTTCAGTAGTTAACCTAAGCTTGGGTCATCTCTGGAGAGTGGTTTGCTCTCATGAGCTACTATTTTGGACTGTGGATTTTCTGTTGGCGTGAAGACCTGTGGACCATAGTAGGAATACACTTCATCCAAACTATCACTAAGACAAACCATGTGTGTGCTCACCCATCCCTCTACTGAGAGATTATGCTGATTTTAAGTTGTCGTGTCCTGCCAGTGTGAAATGTAATTTCCTCTAGAGCTACACACTGTGACAAAGACAGTCAATGACAGGGAGGTACAGAGACAGAGAGTGAGCTGTGAATGTTGCTGGAATTAAGAGATGAAAAAGTGTATTATTGAGTGGTTCAGTGCTAATTCTATAGAATTGATACTCTGTAGGATACAATACAGTACTGTAAGGATAAAGTGTAGCTGTAGTTTAGGTGGTGGAATGGATTAGCCATTAATTGCAGAGTTGTTGGTTCAATCCCACACGTTGACGGGCAAATGTAAGTTGCTTTGGACAAAAGTGAGAGGAATGTAATGTGAAAAGTATGAGTGGAAATCTTATTTACTGCCTTTATTTGCAAGTTTTGCACATTTTATTTACAACTGTGATAAAAGTATGTGTAATAAAGCACATAGAGTCTGAGAGGATTTTCACACTGGAGTGCTGTCAGTGTCATTCTTTGCACCAAACAGACTCAGTTTCATTTTAACCACAGCGGCAGTCTTTTTTTTTTTCTTTTTTTTCCCCACTTCCACACCTAAGTGTATTATTTTGTACTAAGCTGTGAGTTTTGTCAAACACCTCAGTGCACATCAGTACTGTGGCTTAACAGTTACAGTGCAGACACTGATGGAGGACTCTCAGCTGCTGCTGTTTTACTGTTTTCATTGTGCAGCCAGTGTATGGAGTGTGAGAGTCTTTTTCTACTCACACAAAGGTGAACTATCAGAGAGCTGAAAAGTTCAACAGATGAAATATCTGGAGCCAAGGAAGGATGCACTCATATCTCAGTGCAGTATCACAGTATTGTAATTTTGAAGCCAGTATATCACTAATTTATCACAAGATCTGCGTGTGAAGCAGCTGTTCCTGAAAAAGATAGCGTCTCTGTCAGTAAAACTACTCTGTTTAAATAAATGTATCATAATATGTTTTTTAATCTAATATTTGCCTCACCTTTATTATCAAAATCTGCATATTCAGAATGTGGGAGTCATAAAATTATAGAGAGGAGTATGGCAGAGTGAAGACAAAACGACTGACAGAAATGAGAGGAGAGAGGAAGTGAGAGAGACTGTAACAGAGGAGACAGGTTGATTTGTACATGGACTCTGCAAACAACAAAGATTCCACCCACGTCTTGGTTGATAGTATTTGGGAGACTGCAGAAGCATTTTATTATTCTATTTCCTTCATTATTCCTTCTTCATTAAGTCTGAAACGCTGAGTACCAGTCAGTTATCGTACAACATATGAGATTTTCAATAATGAGTAATTTTATGCTTGTCTTCTAATGAAAGCGCTGTCAATTTAGTTTCGTGCAGCACAAATTTGCCTTGAAAAATAAAGCTTTGAACTATTGATTCATTCCTTTGCTTTTGGATCTGCTTTGAATTATTTGGTAGACAGCAGTGTAGCAGTCAGACTAACTGCATATTTTGAGACTGTTATGAGATGTTCGTTGGGTTTTCAAAGTGTTCTATATTATGATTCATAATGGAGTGCTATTTTTCCAAAAGGCTGTTCTATTATCTGTGTCTTGATGTATGGAATAAGACCATCTTCTTCCTGAAGTGCTGTAGGAGAGAGAGAGAATCGTGTCAAACAGTATCAAAGAAAAAGTCAATGGTAGAGCTTTATAAATTGTTATTGATGACAGATTAATTAAGAGCTGGGATTGAAAATTGTATAAATACAAAACAGAGAAAAGTCATAATGCTATTAAAAACAACATCCATAATATTACAACAGTATAATATGGCATATTACTATTATATGCTTCACAAAGGTAGTATTTATGGCAGATATGGATTGCATTAAGTTTTAGTGGTGTTCCTGTTATTCTGTCCAATATTTGTACATCTAAATAGTCACCCTAATTGCACAGTAATGGCTGAAAAAAGATACATCGGAGCAGAAATTAAACATATGTGTGATAAAAATTTAAAGGTTTTTATGTTATAATATATTCTGGTATGTAGCAACAAAAAGCCGCTTCTGGGGGACATTGCTTATTCTAGATCAAGGACAGAAAGATTCTGATTTATGTCAAAACAAGGTTTAACAGGGGTATATGAACATGGCGGGGATTAGGTTTTTGTACGATTATGTGTCACACAGTAACATTTAAAGCTTGCAAGGCTTTATTAGTCACAGGCAAAGGCCCTGTGTGTATATTTGCACTTTTGTGGATAATATGAATATTTTTTCCTGAATCAATGCAGTTACATGTGTCTGGCCCCTGATGTCTAAATATTTCTCTCCTAGCAGCTGGTTTTCCAGAGCAAAAACATTTTTGTCTAGAGGCAAAATGACTCTAATGCACACATAATGTGCAGATAATGTGTGTATAATGTTATCTAATGCCTTACAATGAAGTGAGTTTTAACTGCGATCTTTGTGTTTCCCAGGATATCCTGAACAACCTGGACCCTCCGGGCACTGGAGAGTTGGATGATGATGACCTTATGCTGGATGTGGACCTCCCAGAGGATGGCTTGCATGGTCAGCACACACTTTATGTAATTGCAGTTATCCTACACAGGATTCAAATTTGTGAGGTTATTCTATGGCCATGACAAATGCTTCAGTCTCATTGGCTGGAGGTTGTCCATTATTTTCGTATAATCGGACACCTCCAGCAATACTGTTCTGATCATAATTGTAAATTAATGCATTACCAAGGTCTGAGCTTTCTATTTCCAGCAATATCCTTCTATGGCATATAATGGTTTGAATAAATTGAATCCTGCCTCGCCTTGGGTGAAGACTTCCCTCTACAACATCCATTAAATTCTTTTAATGGACACCTTGTTGTCTATTATGTGGTGTTAGTCTTTTAATATTTAGTTGCAGAAGAGTTATTAAATTACAACTCCATCACTGCCACACAGCGATTGATGACAGCTGAGCAGCTGACTTAGAGAAGTATTCAGCCAGCTGTCTGACTCTGTTTATCAGATGCAACACACACTCACATACGGTACCAGCACGACCACAGGTTTAGTTGGAGCAGAGTTTATATTTGATTGCCTTGACAACAGCAGTGTGCTGTTCGTGTGATTAGTTCAATAGCGTACTATTCTACATTACATCACCTACTCCCATCATGATATCATATCTATTGTAGTTTCATTTTCCTCTATCACCCGTTTTGACTTTGTAAATGTAATCAAGTAGCAATCTCATTAAAATATAGTAAAATAGCTTCTTTGTAGGTGTTAAGGGTAATCAGTTCACACTATTACCACACGATAATAGTGTTGACAACGTTATTATAGATTCAGCAGATAGTGTGTGTCACATATATGAGAGAAAGATGGGAGAGAGGCAGAAGGGTTGAGGAATATTGACCTCATCTGTCATGAATTATAATGAATTCTAGGAAGTACATTTTCCCTTGTCAGTCCTGAAACCAAAGTACCATTCATGACTAATGTGTTTAATGCACTAGTTTGATGTGGAATGTCTGAATGACTTGGTAAATACAACAAGGCTCCTTTCAGCACCACAAAATGCGATATACAGAGGTCACGCATACTGCCATGTGGCCCATATAAGCTTGTGGATGGGCAGAAGTACACACACACCCGTGCACATATACACACAATTGCCAGTTTATTAGATACACCCTGCTAGAAGTGATGCAGCCTAATGCAACTACCCTATTATAAATCCTACCGTCATGGAGGTTTTAATGTTCCATTTTTTTTGTTGAAATTGTTCCAGATAGGTGTCTGTTTATCTTAATGGTCATTTTGGAGGCTGTAGATTGTGGTGCTGTCGAATCATACACTGAGAGGTGGTTTTAATATTTAGTCTGTCCTCATTTATATTATCTACAGCCGCCAAAACCACTTTAAAATTGAGTTAACACCTCTCTAAAACAGTTTCAGCAAAAACTGAACCGGCTTGAAGGTAGGATTTATTACAGGGCTGTTGTATCAGACAACATTAGTTTTAGCTAGGAGGCAGCTTTACACCCCTGATATCATTCTTAAGTCTGTAAACAGTGATCCCCTTGTATTTGGAAGAGGGACAGAGAGAAAGAAAGAGAGAGAAGGAGAGGAATGTTCACTCCAGAGGAATGTGAATTGGAGTGTCATCCCTTCCTACTCCTTTTTGGGAAGTGGCCATATTTATAGCTCTCTATGTCATTGCTAGCGCTAGTCATGAGAGGCAGAGTGAAAGCGAGACAGGCTGAAAAGTCCAGTTAGACCCAGCCCACAGGGCCGGCCCTGAGACGTGGGATAGGGATGGATGTTTTGACTGCATAGTCTCAAGCCCTCCCTTTCCCTCACTTCCTTTCCTCTCTCCTAAAGACACCCTGACTCTGCCACAAAACAGGAAGAAGGGAAGGGGAGAAGAAGAGTAAAATAGGGAAGGCTGGAAGGGGCCTCATGTAACGTTTTCAGCCAGCTGTCAGGTCCTGTGAAGGGACAGAGGCCCCAGCTTTTCTCCCTTGCCTGCCTCAGCTGGTGACTTCCTAGCTTGGACACAAACCAATCACCTCAGCTGCTTTCTAACCACCACAGTCATCTCTCCACAGCTCCAGTTCCTAGGGAGTTCCCAGAAAAACAAGCCTGACAACAAAGACAGAGCCAGGCAGGGTGGGAGCAGGGGTTGACTTTCTCTCTCTGGCCCTTTAACTGCTCACCAGCTGACTGGACAAGGAGTCATTTCTCTCCACTCGGTTTGAGTTTCTCTGCCTTTATGGATTTTTTCCCCCCAGTTGGAGAATATATTCCTATTGTTTTACTTTTAAAGGGACTTTTTCTGAGCTGAAAAGGAGTCCTCAAGTTTCCTCAAGTTTCCTGGAATGTAACAGTTCAGCATTAAACAAACTGTCTGCTCCTGTGTTATGTGGTGACAGTCAGGGTAAAGTATTTTAACAACCACTGCTAAATTCCTTCGATTGGGTCTTTCAGTCTGCCAGTGTTTCTTTATTTTTCTCCTTTTCCCTTTCTCCCTTTCTCTCTCCAAACTATGTGGCATATAGAAAGTAAAGGATCCTTTTGATTTCCTGGGGGTCGCGCTCTGTTAGTTGTCAATTTTGTTGTGGTCATGGTTCATTTCACAGCTATATGCTATTGAGTGTTGTCAAATACTGTGTCCTTTTACCTGCTTGAAAATGAAATGGCCTGTCACTGTGTGTGTGCGTGTGTGTCTGTGTCTGTTGATGGTAGAGACAGTTGAGAGAAATAGAGAGTAGGATGGATCAGATCATGATTTATATGCAGATATTCTAAAATAGAGTATTTGAAATATGCACAGTATTATTCATTACCACAAGGTATGAAAATTTGACTCATGGTTGTGCATTTTGTGCGTGTGTGTGTCTGTGTGTACCTTCGTGTTAACCTTCAGTAAAAGGCAGAAGGAAGCAGAGAAAAACAAATTCTAACCTTTGCATAATACTTATTTTCAGCATTCTACAAATGTTCTAGTTTCATGTCAACAAATAATAGCAGAAACAGAAGTGATTACACTGGCTTTATAAATTTCAGGTCAGCTAGCACAGTACTGTATATACTCTGTTATCTCTCACTTGCAGTTGCTCTCTTTCAGAGATGTTTCTTTACTCTGGCTCATTGTGCTCTAAACTCTCTTTGTAGACATTGACAGGATGTCCCACATTGAGCGCTCGGAGAGGGCCGGTCGGCAGGGACAGCGGCGTAAGCACCATCGCTGGGTTGGACCAGACCATTTCCACAATGATAGCAGGTTGGTTATGCTCAAAATATTTCAAAATGTTGCCAAAAAGGGAGTAAAAAAGAAATGAAAAAAGTGAAAGCACACAATGCCTGCTGCCTGACTGCCTTTCTCTCCGGCTTTTGTCTGTCTCTCTCTCAGGGGCCCTTTCTTCCAGCACTATGATGGTCTTAAGGCCTCAAGGATGTCTTCACGGCCAGTCCCCTCTGAAGGCAGGCAGCATGGCTACACAGCAATGCTGGATGAACTCACACTCGAGCATATGACCCAGGACTGCAGCTCGCTCAAGAACCAGCTTCTCAGGCTCAAAACTTTACTACAGGTTCGACCCATATTTACAGAGAGATATGAATGAACACAAACATGCACACATTTACTCATATGCATGCACATACAGTACTGTAGGACAGATTGGCACATTCCCTCTAATTCTTGAATTGTGTCATGCTTTGAATCTGTGTCCCACACAATCATGTGCAGATCACATCATCTCACCCAGGCCTTTATTTTGCGCTTATTCTGTTATTAAGCCCCATAAACTGTTTTTTGGATTTTGAGATTGATTTTAACTGCGATTTTGTTTATTTGATACAGCTTTATATTAGTTTGCTAAAGGGTTAGTTTAAATAATTTAAAGTTTGCCAAGAGAACACTGCATCACTGTGCTTAGATGTTCAGCATGACCGACATTATAATGATATTAATAATAGACTTTATTTATATAGTACCTTCAAAACACAGTTATAAAGTGCTTTACAATAAAAACAAAACACATTTAAAACACAGAGAGATTAAAACGAACTAAAAGCCATAAAAAATAAACACATTATAAAACACAAAGGGAATAAAAATGCAAAATTAAATATAATAAATATGAAATTAAAAACAAATCAAATCAAGGAAAGTAAGCAGGTAGCTCAGGTAAAATCAGGAAATGCTTTCTGATAAAAGTATGTTTTAAGAAGAGACTTGAAAGAAGACACAGACTCAGATAGCCTTATTTCCTCAGGCAAGTTGTTCCACAGCCTCGGGGTCCTGATAGCAAAGGCTCTGTCCCCTTTAGTTTTCAGCCTTGACTCTGGTAGAGACAGAAGACCTCTGCCTGAGGATCTGAAACTACACAAAGGTTCATAAGGGATTAAAAGGTCTAAAATATAATCTGGAGCCAGGTCATGAAGAGCCTTAAAGATAATCAGTAAGATCTTAAAATCAATCCTAAAACAAAGAGGGATCCCAATATAAAGAGGCTGAAACAGGTGTGATGTGATCATTGCCTCTTAAAAGCCTGGCAGCTGAGTTCTGTACAGTCTGTAGTTGTTTTTTGATTAAGACAAGAGAAAAAGCTGTTGCAATAATCAGGGTGCAAGGAGATAAAAGCACGCACAACAGTTTCTGCATCTCTGAAATTTAAAATAGATCTCATTTTTTCAATATTTCTGAGATGATAACAACATGATTTGTGATATGTTGTTCAAAACATAAATTGCCATCAAACAGGAAACCATGATTTCTTGCAGCAGGCTTGATGTGGAGTGACAGGTAACAGTAGATGACAGTATTTGTTTTGTGATATGCTGTGACCTAATAACAAGGACTTCTATTTTATCAGAATTGAGCTAAAGAAAATTTATCAGTGTCCAGTTTTTTTTATATCCATCAGGCAATCCTTTAGAGAACTCAGTATACCAAGGTCAGTGGGTTTAACAGGGAGGTACAACTGTGTTTCATCCACGTTACAATGAAAAGAAATACCATGACTACAGATGACATCACTCAAGCATATATAGGGACAACAAAATTGATTCTACAATTTACCCTTGAGGCACACCATACTTGATATGGGAAAATGACAAGAAGTCACAAAAACTTCCTATTTGACAAATATGATGAGAACCAGTTTAATGCAGTACCAGATATGCTCACCCAGTGCCTCAGTCTATCTAAAAGAATGCAATGATCAATTGTGTCGAAGGCTTCATGTAAGCCAAGCAGCACAAGAACTGAACACATGCCTGTGTCAGCGTTCATTAAAAGGTTGTGAGTGACTTTAAAAAGCTGTCTCAGTGCCGTGATACTGATGGAAACCCGATTGAAACTAAAGATACTATTGTTTTCCACAGCAGCAAGAAGCTGCTTTTAAACATTTTTTTTCAAGAATCTTAGAAATAAAAGGCAGTTTAGAAAATGGACGATTTTCTAAGAGGGTAGGATCAAGCCCAGGTGTTTTTGACTAGTTGGACACAAGCAGTTTTAAAGTAATCTGGGATACAACCAGTAGACAGCAAGCTGTTCAAAATAGAAAGCAAATGCGGCCCAATACATTCCATTACTTCAAATAAAATCTTAGTTGGAATTATGTCAAGAGGACTGGAGGATAATCTCACATAAGATATGATTTCTACAAGTTCAGGAAGAGTAATAGGGGAAAAATAGCTCAAAGTATCCCGGTGCAGGTGGTCAACATCTAAAAAGGTAGGATTGGGCGCAAGACTAAGTCTTATCCACCTTTCTGGCAAAGTGCGATAAAGACTTTTCACAGTCAGCATCATAATCAGCAGAGGCACAAGGAGAGGCTGTGTTTACTAACTGTTTGACAGTCTTAAATAGAAATCTGATGTTGTGCTGATGGGCAGAAATAAGTTCAGAAAATAGCATGTTCTTGCATCAAAGTATCTTATGACAAAACTGAACTGATCTAGTTTTAATTGTTAATTTGCTTCTATGTTTTGCATAAAAAGCAATAAAATGTTTTATTGCATAAAAATCCTTTCATCACACAAAGCTGCTGTACAATACAAAGATATTGTATGTAAACAAAGAAAGATGTTAAGACAGAAGTTTATTGGTAAAGAGACAGCAAAGTCTTGTGGTCTAAATGGGTGATGATGTGCTGCATTAGTCTCACAGCAGGTTTTAGATGCCCAAGGTCTTCTTCTCTTTGTATGTCGTTCGTGTGCATGCCTGCATTTGTGCTTACATACATTTGTCTGTGCTTGTGAGAAACTGGTTATTTAATAGATCCATCCCTGTCAGTTGGAGAAATCCATTTAGAGGGAAGAAGAGAGAATGACAGGGAAGGAGAAGAGCGAAATAAAAGATGTCGGCTGTAAAAATGTACACTTACATATAAGATGAACACATAAAACCCACACTTCTACAAAACACACAACTCCATCAAGGCAATCACAGAAAGACACGGAGACAGCAGCGCTACAGAAAACTAAATTATCTTGAATGCTTTGACGCAATTTACCCTCTACAGCATAAAAAGTGATATTTGTGTTTGCATTTTAATCAAATGTCTCCTTCAGATGTGTTCAATGTGATCACTGCAACTAGTCAAATGCTTTGGCTGTGTAGCCTCAAGAGGGAAAATATTTCTTTTGGCCCATTAGTAACTCTGTTCTTAATTGTTTTTTTTTAGTATGATGTTGAGCTCAGGGCAGCGACTGTAAAATGAGCTTCCAGCCTTGCAGAATCCTAATTGATCTTTGCTTTACTGTGCTAACAGTGAAACATCCAGCTCAACTCTATTTATGCATGCTTGCTCCAACTGGATTATCTACCTGACCTGATTAAGGAACAAGTGGAATACAATGCTGAAATTATGATTTATTTCTATATTAGTTTACTGACAGAATATTAATCAACAACAATAAGGTAATTCCCCACATTTTTACAATTACAAAATGACAATGTAAGTCATTTTATAATGAATAAAAATCCCAAACCTTTGCTAGTTACAGATGTTCAAATGTGAGGTTTCATGTTCCTTTTTCCATTTCATGTCTTTTTTGAGTCTTGGTCAGATAAAATATGCTGATTCATTTGTCATTATTATTATTATTTTTTTTTAATTTTTTAACTAAATACATCAATCAATTGAGCAGTAATTGCGAAAAATAATCAAAGAAAATTATTGTTAGTTTCAACTCTAGTGGAATGTTGCACTGAATACTTTGCATACACAAGATGAATAGGAGGAAAATGTTGGGCTCATTTAAGCAGTTTCCAAAGAGAAGGCATTTCCTATGCTCAAAGAAATAAATGTAGTGAATGTTCAAAAACATACCCAGCAACTCTGCATCAGATATCTACTGTTGGTGGCTGACAGTTCAGGGTCAGCAGAGTATACAGCTATGTGCTAAAGAGTAAAAAAAATTCCACTGCAGTGAAATACAGTTCTTGAGGCATGCCTAAGGCAATTGTCATTGATCCAGCTCACTGTGTACTCTGTGTTTGTGTGTGTGCCTGCTCCTGTGTGTGTGTGTGTGTGTGTGTGTGTTTGTTTGTTCCCAGCTTGAGGATACAGACTCTCCAGCAGATGTTGCTGAGGAGATCGAAGACAATACCACTGCATCACAGGTACCTTAGATTTAGAACGGTGATTGACTGGATATGCTGTATATATATATATATATAATTTTTACTTTTCTGCAATTTTCAACTGAGGTAATCTGCTACCCCAACATTATACTGTATGTGTGTGTGTTTTCAGTTGGAGGAGCTGATTAAGGAAGTGCAGGTGCTCAGAGTAGAGCTGAGGAGTCGAGACAAGACCATTGCTAAGCTCACATTGCAGTGCCAACAGCTACAGCAACAACATCAGCGGGAACAAATGGTGAGCTGGCATGAACAGCACTGATACAAGTGAAAAGTCTGAAAAGGGGGACCTTTCAATTTCAGTTCTGGGAATACATTTTCCCCCTGCCTTATTTTTTTAACTCTGACAGTAATTTCACTAGATATTTGTATTCGAGTTATTTCTGTTGTTGATGTTTGCTGCTAGAATTTTAATAATGACATATTAGTGTAATCAGTAACAGACATCGTTGAGAGGATACAACCCATAAATTGGCCTCAAAGGACTTTACAATCTGTACAACAAACAACACTTGCTATGCATAGAAAAAAAGGGAAAAACTTTAGGAAGAGCCAAAGAGTAGAGTTAGAAACAGAAGGACAATATTAGATAAGTTAAGTGCACACACATATGAAGAATATGGATCAGACCTGGGATGAAGACACAAAAAGAAGTAAAAGTAGCCCAAAATGAGGTGCCAATACACAACATTTTAGCTAACAACAACATTTTTACTATTCTAACAGCATAGTTTGGACTTCATTTTACCTCAAAAGAAGGCATATTCGCTGTTATGAATTGCTGTTATCAAGGAGCTTAAGTGTGGGGCAAATGGCAGCATCCTTTTTATAATGTCATGGAAATACAGGGTTTTTTGAGAAAACATTCATTTCATTCATACATGAAATATGTATGAATGAATGCAAATAGTCATAACTATGGTGACTGACAGAAAGTGAATCATTAAGGCTCATACACTGAATGTTATTGCAACATGTAGAATATCAATTCGGGCTCATCTTCAGTTGAATGTATTACTCGAGCATGCACACACAGGACTATGATCGCTCCAGCATTCATGTTTGCTCATTTCTTTCATGTAGCTTTCATGTCCTACAAGCATGAAGCTTCTCTTCTAGTTGGTCCCCTCCTTGACACCAATTCTCTTCACAGATCTGAGATAGTTATGTCTGGACACCACTACCGCTTTCCATTATTTGTTGTTTACACCAATTCCAGGTTTATCAGATCTTATAAAGGGAGAGCGTGAAAATAAATGATACAGTGAACAAGCACAGGAGAAATGATCCTCTATGAATGTAATCACTTTGTTCTTTGAAGGATGTTGAAGACAAAGAGGGATTAATAAAAGCACACAGTGTGGCAGCCTAGTGATACATGAACAGATCCACCTTTCAGATTTCTCTTGGTCACTGAAGACATACTCCTCATCATAAGTGGGAGTTCAGTTTCTGCTCGGTATGTTGCTGGACTCCCACATGCACTCTAGTGTGTGTTCTCTCATGGTTATGACTGCCTACCAATAACCTCCGTTCTGTTTGCTTTTAGCTGGCTCCATCTCCACTCTAACATTCATTAGCGTCTTGAACGGGCTCCCTTGTTAGCCAAACAACTGTATGCTCGGCTGACATTATTCAAATCCCTGCCGTATCTAGAAATACCAAAATGTCAAAGCGCAGTCTGTCCGCCTGCCTCCCTGCCATATACTCTCCTTCCAATTAGAATTAGCACCCACCCACAACAGGTTCTTTAGTCCAGTATATCGTTGCACCCTCACTCTCAACAAGCAGAGAGTATGAAAAAGCAAGGGATATATTTCCAGATCTGTGCCTGACAGTAATGAGTGTAGAGACTGAAGGAGTGAGTATATTGGGGGAAGTAGATGAGGAGATAAGAGGGACATGAGACATAGTGTATTTGCTCTGCTGACTGAGTTGAAGCTCTACGTTAGATGAAGGCTTATTCTCTTGGCCTCTGATATCCTTGCAGTGCAACATTGAGGCCTCAGATGAGTTTATTCTCCTGAAAAAATCTGAATTTTTGGTCATGAGAATATAAACAATGAGAACAACACTGTGAAGATTGCCAGTCATCTGGTTCATATGATGTCTGAAGTAGAAAGCCAAAGGCTACTGGACCTGCTGTTTGGCCTTGAAATTGGTTAAGGTTTAATATTACAGACGGTAAAGAGTAAACAGTAAGGTGAAGTGTAAACTGCTGAGAGACAGAAGGGGGGAACAGTTGACTGAACTGAACATAATAGAGTAATGAGAAAACAATGGAGAAGCTATGTGTGTTTCAGGGAGAAAGTCTATTGCAGTATGTGTGTGTGTGTGTGTATGGAGGGCTGAGAGGAGAGAACGGGAGAGAAAATAAAATAATTGGAAAGAGAAAAGTAGAGCTATCAAAGATAGAAAACTGATTTCTCAGTCCTACTTGACAGAATGTAGTTTTGGATACAGCTTCTACTGCTGTTGAGGCAGACTGCTCATGATTATGCGCTCTTGTTGTTTGAGTTGCATTGAAGTTTTCCTCAAGGCTGGCAAAAACTAGCAATTTCTGTCTGAGTCTGGCATAGTCTTTTTTTCAGCCAAGTAAAAGTTGCTCTGCTCTTTATTCACCTACGAGGGAAACTGTGAGATTTGGTGCTAAATTCTTACAAAAATACTTACAAAATGATTTCATGCACATCATTAGTTGCTCTAATGCTCCATTTCAATACTGGATTGAGTCAATAGTTTGAATTTAAAAGGCTAATAAGTCACAGTTAAAGTGGTCTGTCAGTTTGTGGTGTTAACAGATGAGAAAGACGGTAATACCGGGTTAACATTTGCTTAAAGTAAATGTCCATGTGTTTGATCAGCTGCAGAAATTTTAAATGAACCATGTAAAGGTATTTACAGCCATTTACAACCTATGCTTGATTTTCCCTAATATGGCCAACAGGCTCGTCAGTTCTAATCAAAACAGCAAAGTAATCTCATGATTCTTCCACATTAGAGTCATATCCGAATTTTTTTGCGTCTGCTTGGAAATATCCTTAATTAATTTTTGAAACTCCATCTGTTTTATTTATGAGTTTAAAACCAGCCACATGCAAAAGATATTGCTCATTTTTTCTCAATAACATTTTTTGTCTGTTTATTAGTGTAAGTGATATTTTTAATTATTTTTAATTTTTACTACACTTATCAGTGACAGCCATGTGGGTGGTTTCCCTGGTATGTTCACTGCTTAGGATGCCAAAAGGAAGATATTAAATCCAACACTATTTCTCACATATCCTCTTTGGAATAACCAATGTGAGGTTTTTTTTCCCAGTCATGACCTGAGCCTGGCATCTTTTGTTAAATGTATCTAGCATGCACTAAAAATATATATTTGATAAAGACGTTTTTTTAGGCCATGCATTATTTAAAAATTGAGTTGAGGTGGGTCTCATTGCACTGTGGGTGTTGTTGTATTAAAAGGGGCATGCTTTCAGTACTTTTGGGTTCTGCCCTTTTTTTATTTAAGTGACAAGCTTTTAACAAGCATGATAGCAGATGTAGTCTAATATGGCCTATTATGTTTATTTTACAGTAAGCTTTCTTTCTTATTTCTTTCATTTATTCATCCATACATTCTTGCCCCCTCAGCCTGCTCATGGACGGCAGGTCAGATGTCAGTGCCACCACCAGAGGGCTCCCTCTTCACTACGACAGACTGACAGACAGCAGGACAAACGGATGCAGCAGCACTATGACAAGGCCACCCAGACGTACTGGAGACCACTCAGCCATCCTGTGAGTCCAAAATATTCACACACATACCTGACAAGTGCACATTTTCAGCCTTTATTTTGCACAGAAACATCTCTGAATACCTGAAACACCTCCAGCATTAAATGTGCACCACAGGATTGGGCAAGTTAAATGATAAATGGTTCTCGTTCCATATAGCAATACTGGTGGTTTTAATACAGTTGGATAGTGCCCAACACGGCTTAAAATTTACATTATAATAAACTAGTGACCTAGCGCATGTGTACTGTATGTTGCTGAGTCACTCCACTTAATTCAGTCCGCCAGCTTCCTATTTATCTGCTGCCTCTCTCAGGCCAGCCATGTCTGAATTATTTGGTGGCTACAGCATGTCCTCTCTACGGAATACAGTTTATTAGGTTGTCAGTGGGCTTGTCACTCTGTTTCACACTATTCATACCCAGATCTCACATTAAACGGGGAGAATATAGAATACAGATCTATGTGAGTAAAGAGAGAGACAGAGAGATAGATAGGTAGGTAGATAGAGAGAGAGAAGAGAAAGGTGGAGGATGGAGAGATACGTGTTCAGTGTGTTCAGTATCATGCCACAATAGTATGCTGTGTGGCAGCCAAGTATTGATTCAATAGCAGGAGTGCCACAGGCAGGGTGCCTAGTAAACACTCCCCTAATTGACCTGCACTCAGCTGAAAGGGTGACAAACATACACACACACATGCACACGCACACGCAACAAACCCACAAATATATGAGGAGGCACAAACAATGAGTTTAAGGAGATTACAAAGAGAAAAGAATGACTTTAAATATGAATGAATTTAAATATTATACCAAAGAGATGTCTAATGTTGTTGATATTTAACACTTGGAATCATTCACAGCCATTTATCAACACACACATCTCTCGGTATATTTCAATTTTAATGTGGCACACATAGGCAACAGAGGAAAACATAAAGGACAAAACAAGCAAGCTCACTAACTACAGTAGGTCCCTGCTTACCACAAGAGCGTATGGTTTAACAGTTGCCATGGCAACCATCAAAGCAAGGCTAGCTGTTTCTCTATGGGAGGCATTGTCGTGGTATCTGTGACCTGTAGTACCTGGTGTATAATTCACACCAAAATACAAAACACAGTAAAATGGAGTTTGTGCTTTTCTCACTTCCTGTTTTTAGATATTTATTTGCTCACCTTTTAATCTACATTAATCTACATTACTGTGTCATCACCAGAGTGGAGACTATTCTCTGCATTTTACTTTTCAGAGTTGCTATAAAAGGTTAGCTGTGAGTTTTTTGTTGAGTTTTTTGACACAGTAATTAGAAGAGAGAGCACAGAATAAACACATACTGGAGAGAGAGAGGGATGTTTCTTTCTCTGTCTTTCTTAGTCTTTGATGGTTTGAAAGCCTTTGGTGTCACTCTGACAGGTTTAGCACCTTTAGCAAACTTGGGTTCACACTGTTCCTCATACAATGCTTCACTTTTACCACTTGTGTTTTTCACAGAGTCTTTAATGTGGTTTTAATGTGTGTGGGTTCTTTTATTCTGCCTCTCTCTAGCTGTTTTCTTTTTAACTCTTGGCACAAATATTATTTTCTTTTTCTTCACGCACACATTCATTGAGTTTAAACTTTTCATTACTCCTCCAACACACATATACACAGAGACACACATACAAATTCATAATATGTGTCATCTCTTCCTCCTGCTCTCTGAAATGCCCTTTTCTGTTGATATTCCTCTCCTCTGACATTTAAAGTGCCGCTCTCAGAGCACTGGAGTAGCCCTTGCGCTCTGATGATATTTTTTAGCGGTAAGCTGAAAGGATCAGCCAAGAATAATTTTGATGCCAAAGGCCACTAGCTGTAATCTTTTTATAGCTTTAATGCCAATATCTAGTTGCCCTATCAGTAGCCCAGTGGGTAAATTGTACACCCCGGTTCTGAGAGGTCTTAAGTTGAGTCTTGCCAACAACTTCCTACAGAGAAGTCTCACTGTGCTTTGAACTCAGATTAAGAGTATAACAAAAGAATAAGCTCATGGCCTATGACACTTGGACATGGCTTTTAAGGACATTTACTTTTCGGTGCACAGTTCATCAGTGATGCAGCATTTTTAAGCATTTGGTATTGTCTCCTCAGGGGATCCATTTATTCCAATTATTTTTTCTCAGGAACTGACACATTGTGGGCTATTGCTCTGTAGGCTGCCCAAACTATTTCAACTGTTTGTGCAGACCAGGGTTGTACTCATCTCCTTACTTTTTCACAGTCTGTAGGAAGGGTTTTGGCAACTTATCATCACCAACTGGTTTGGGCACCAGCTCCTCCAGCTTCCCATTTTAATCTGCTCGCAATCCAATTTTGAGTCCAAAAGCATGCTCAGGGGGAAAAAAAGGCTCATCATAAGCTATGTAAGTGTATGTCTCTGTCAATGTACAAGATGCAGACAAATATTGGACACATTTGTCGCAGCACGACGCGCATGTAGTGTGACATTAGCAACTACTTAAATGTCACTTGTGGAAAAATAATCTTCTTGAATTGCTCCCCAGAGCAATCTCTGCAGCAGAAATGTTTTCTCTGCCTACTCTGCCGTTCACAAAAAATAAGATATAAGCTGTATGATTTTAGTAATTTCAGATGTAGCACAATAGAAAAATACGCAGCCATGTGTTTGCGTTTATATCTTTTTGTGTTTTTGTTGTGTGTGTGTGTGTGTGTGTGTGTGTGTGTGTGAGCGACCTTGATTGTCTGCATGTGTGTGTGTGTGTGTGTGTATTTATGTATGTGAGTGGGATGAGCCAAATGTATCTCTTGTACTCAAGTGCGGGGTACACTCATAGTGACTGAACAATGAGTGAGACTGAGAACTGGGGAGCAGACCTTGTTAATAACCCAGATAAACAAACACGCAGATGAGCAGCAGCAGTGAAACAATGGCAACACAATAGGCAGTGTTTCATCAGCGGCAGACAGACAGGATAATTACGGCTACCCTCCTACTCCCTCTCTGCCTTTTAAACATCCTCTTCTTCAACTCTTCTTTGCTCACACCTCCCTTCATGTCTTTTTTATCGCCGCTGCTCATATTTTCTTTCTTTCTTGCATGCTTCAGTGATTTCTTTCTTTGTCTGTATTTTTGTCACTGTCATTCTTTCTTTGACATTACCTCTCTACTTCTTACTTCAGTTGTAATTAGATCAATTTGCTGTCAAGGAGACAGAGAGAGAGAGGGAATGAAGAGACAGGAGGATTGAATAGGGTTAGTGATCAGTGTTAAGCTGTGGGTTGAAAGAGCAAGTTTTTTCCCTCTCAGATCCCGACGTGACTTCTCCGCCCACATCCCCTCTTGTCTGCCCCCTTACATCACAAGACATACCATCACAAATACACACACACACTCACTCACACATGCACACTCATTAATACACACACACACGCAGCAGAGTCATCTTGGACAGGTGAGGATTTAATTGCCAAAGTTAGTGAAGTGAGACATTGTGGCCAAACCTAAGGTATTAGCTGTAACCAACCACAAGAAGCTCTGTGTAGTGGATTAGGGGATTCGAGCAGACAGAGGCCGTGTTAGGGACATAGCATCATGGTTTCTTCTAAATACTGTTGTTACTTGATGAAAAGGTTGTAGGATCACAAAAGACAACGTTTGCTTTACTTTTAAAGTCTCGTCCTACTTCCCCAAGTTTCACCATCTGTTTTTGGGACTCTGCACAGGGGAGGTACTTCATCATTTTTTTTCTTGTTATCTGTTCTCATCTAAATGTCATACATTTAAAAAAAGTATATATATCATTTACTCCCCCAGATTTTTCCCCCTTAATTTGGACTGCCACTATTCCACGTGAACTGCAGTGTTTGTCACTGCTAACTCTACTGTCGTCCCCAAGAGTGCTACAGACAAATGTGCTACTTATGAGCTTTCGTAGGAAGGTGTAACATGTGGGAGGTTTACACTATCACCCCAGTGCCAATGCCACAGTCATGCCTGCCACTGTGCAGACTCCCTGACCACCCAAGAGGAGAATTCTCATTGGCTTTTAAATTTTGAGTAGTTGTGTTAGTTGGAAATCCCGACCAAACCAGACATACCGCTGCCAGGCATTGAACCCAAGGTCTCTGCTAGTGGGCAAGAAATTTTGATGAAATTGATGGAATATGAAAAACTTTTTATATATTACCAATTTCTGTCTCCCTGCCCTTGTGAAGCTCTGTCAGCCCTTCATTGAAGAGCCTTTACAGGAATGGAAAATAGTAAAAAATTGACAGGCTAAGATGCTGCAGAGGTCTAATAAAGCTGCCAGACACTGTCAGAATCATTCAGGAGCCCTTCAACATACCGTCTTGTTCTCATAGCCTAAGGTGTTCCTCGCTGCAAATGAAGCCTCAACAGGAGGCTACTGCCCAGACATCCTGCTGAAACAGTTGTTGGTGTACAAGGAAGGACATGGATGACAGCAGATCAGGGAAACTCATTCCTCCCCCCTCCAGCAGTCGCACTAGGAGGGCTCTGAAATAGCCTGGGCTGGACCTGCTGGGAAGTTGCTACCTTCCCCTTCTCGTCTTCTATCCCTCTCTTTTTCTCTCTCTGTGTGTTTGTTCCCCCCTTTGACACATTCTGTGCTTCTCTTCTATATTAGAGTCTTATTTGAGAGGCGGCTCCCTCCACAGCTGAGGAAAGGAGTAACATTTGATAAGGTTTTAGTCTGTCTGTCTGCTTAACGTGATGGCCCTACTGCTCCTTCACTTTGCCTCTCGCAATGGGGGCCAAGGATCTTTGAATTGCTTAACCTGAAGATAGGTGTGTTATAAAGAAAGCGGTTTGTACTCTGTCAGTTACATGTTTGTGCGCAGTTACAGATGCTGGCCAACTAAAATGTTCAGAGGAGAGAGGGAATGAAAGAGAGAAAGTAGAGCATATGGATAGCAGATGTGGTAAGAAAGTGAGCTGAAAATATACTGTTTGTGTAAAACAGTCACAATGAGCCACACTAACAATGATCCCAGCTGTCACATTGTGCTTCAGTCAGATACTATATTTGTCCTAAAGAGTGGATAAACAGCTATGGATTTTCCACTTTTTGTAAACTGCAAATTTATCATTGTAGCGAATTTTATCTTACTGTGTAACCTAAGACTGATGTACTAAAGAAACTCAAAAAAATATCTACAGTATATTCAGTAGAGACATCAAATTCACAACACACAAAGTGATGGCATCACAGCTTTATGAAAAAGCTCTAAGCTTATATTACCTGTCATGTCAGCTGTCAGTAACACGTGGAAAAGTTGTTTGTCGCTCCTTTTCGTTTTGTTTGTTCACTTGTGAAAACTGTTTACCTTTCCAGTGACACCTTATTTTTGTGCTTGTTGGAGTACTATTATACAGTGGATTGAAGGCACTAAAGATGGGTGATAACTGATATGACTGTAGGGAACGGAGAAAGGGGCTTCCAGGTGCCCAGGGAGAAACATAATTACATTACATGATGTTACCATTTGAAATCTTCAGATAGCCGATGTTATAGGATAATAAGGGTCTCAAACGATACATGAAAATAATCTCCTAGGTTTTAGGAACTGAAAATTGGACCGTATATAGTAATTTTAGATGTAGCACAATAGAAAAATATATATCCTTTATTGGATAGTGATAGTAGAGATATACAGGAAACATAGGGAGAGAAAGAGGGATGCAACAAAGGTCCCTGGCTGGAATCTACGACTAACATTGTCTCCTGGTGTCTGCCTCCCATGAAGCTCGACAACAAGCAATCAAAAATGACAAATGACGATCTGTGACTGTGACAATATGGCCAGCAGGACACCCAACTCACAGGAGCTTTATATAGGTATTTGGTGGAGAGCTTTAAGGCGTATACAGTGAGCTTTTGTGCGTATGTGTATTTTTATGTAGACTCAAGTGTGTTCACATTATTCAGTGTAATTTTAACTGTATCCATCTCATTAACACTAAAACTTAAATCATAGTCAAATAACTTTGCAACAAACCTTTGATGGACTTTGGTCGGACAGACGGACTTTGGATGTTGGATTTCACGCTGACATGGTGTCTCTGATAGACAGTATGTGCGTGCATGTCTGCTTGTGTGTGTTTATGTGTGCTGTGATAATTGGGCTATCCGTACTCATTAACAATGTTTTCATGTAAGTGAGTTTGTGTTTTATGTGGGAGCATGCTTCTGTGCGTGTGTATGTGTGTGTTCTGGTTCGTCATGCCTTTTGTCCTTTGTGTTTTTCTCTGCGTAGGGTGTGCTGCCCACCCCCTTGCTGTCCCCGTGGCAGGCACAGCACCAGGGCTTGACCCGTACCAGCATGCCCCAACGCAGACAGAGTGAGTCACTAACATCGTTTCCAGCCTTTTTTCTCCATCTCTTTATAAAACAACACGTCCAAGGGTCTGTAAATAGCCTAAAAAAGTTTAACTTTGTCTCCAATTAAAACCTAACTCTAACATCTTTGTTTCAGTTCATAGCAGTATTTTTGCACTCTGCAATTTCAGTACTATTTGTACTTTATTTATCCCGTTAGATTCATTTAGAATAAGATTAGTAATACACGTTTTTCCTGTTTGTTTTACTAAACACAGTGCAGTGTTTTGTCTCCTAACAATTAATTCCCTGATGTCCTTTCCAATTATGCTTTATAAGCTATGTTCAGTCAGAAAGTAACTAACTGCTGGTTTTCTTACACCTGCAGAAACCTGTATTTCTAACCCTCATTTTTACTCCCTTCTACTGTGCATAGACATTGATTAAAAAAATAAGATATATACCACAATTTGCTGTAAAATGATGATGCTGATGATGGTGTCAACATGTAAATGTAAAGAATGATATCGTGGTCCCGTTATCAGAGGGTATATATCCTTTTGTTGAACAAATAGTATGCATGATCATAACATGACCTGTTCAATCTTTGCTTTGGATGTGAAAATGGAATTTTCACAGTAACATTTTTCCGTTGACTAAAACAATCTGAGAATCCTGAGAAAGGCAGGACTACAGAAACAGTGTCAACGTAGTCATAACAGCCTCACCCATTTCAGTGAATCCCACAACAAAGCATCAGTATTATGCTGCGCTGATGAGGTAGCTAGTGGGGGAGGCAGGTAAAGAGAGTGACAATCAGTAAATAGACTTCAGAAAATGCACATATGTGAGCGAGTGAAAAGCAAAGAAACTAACAAAGAGAAGAACCCATGCTGTGTTCTTTTGATCTACTCCGTTGGGGCTCAGCTTTGAATCAAGAGGGAAGGTGAAATAAATGTGGCACTGGTGGGTTTTTTTTACAACGTCTCAGGTTATTTCAACATCAGGTGCACTTGTGTTTATCGACTTTTTTGACAAATATGTGAGTACAATCCAGCGTTCAGTCAAAAGTGCATTTTCTCCCATCAGTAGATTGCATACATAGCCTAATTAAGCAAAACACAGAGTATCAAAAGAATGTCTGTACCATGGGAGAAAAAGAGTAGGAGGAGGGAGATAATGACATTGAAACATACTAGAATAGAGTTGGTATGTAGTCATACTTGGATATAAAATGAGGAACAGCGGATAGGAGGAAAACAAGTTTATTTTTGTTTCACTGGATAAACCACTAATGCTCTGACCCCCCACTGAGAGCTGTGGCTGTAAACAAACCAGCTAAGAGTTCTTGCCAGTAATAAAGGTCTGTAGAATAGAAAATAGATATAGTCGGATCTGGAATTAGAGAAGACTCTTTGCACAGGTCTTGGTGAATGGAGGATGCAGTGATTATATTTTGCATTAAATTGGTTTGTTTATTGAGCTAATGTGTGACCTTTTCTTGCAAACGTGAGCTGGGTTTTAACTCTGGATTTAACATTTCTTAACTCCAATAAGTGTCTGTCTTAAATGTCTGTACCCCCTCCTTTTCTCTCTTTCTCCTTCGTCTCACTCTGCTACCTCTCTCTCTCTGTCTGTCTCTCTACCTTTGCGTCCCCACACATAATGCCTATGGCAAGGCGTGGAGCACCTAGTGCAGTACTTCACTGACAGAGCGTGGTACAGTAAACCTTTCTTTAACATGCAGTCAACATGCAGCCCTCTCTGACCTCCACTGCACGCTGGGCTGTGGTTTTGTTTGATGTGGCATGACAGAAGCATGTCCTTCTACATCTGCGTGTGCATGCTTTGCATTTGGTTTTTAGTTGTATTGGAGTGTTGACCTTGTGTATCTGTATTTGGGCCTTTGGTCTGCTCTTCTTAATGGAGGTCACAGCGATGCTGTCGTAGTTGTTGTATTTCATTTCATCTCTTTGTTGGATTTAAAAATTGGTTTTGCCTTGTTTTTGTGCTTTAATTAATTTCAGTTTCACATTCTCGTCTTTTTTAATTTATTCTTTCTCATCAAATTAAGTACAGAAGAATCATTATGCATGCATTGGTGAATCCCTCTGTGTGGATTTGCTTTTTTATACTCTAATTCAGTGAATATGTGCTTTATTATTTTAGATGTTCAACTTTGAAAGGATTTGGATGGACTGTATTTAAAAGAGTTACATTTAGGAATAACTGTGATAGTGGACTTGAATGAATATTAAAGCTGTCCTGGGCAATCACCTTCATTCTAACTCCACCATCAAAAGCAGTTCAACACCGCAAGCAACAGAAAAATTTGAGCAATCACACATCCTGTGCTCTCACACCATTTCCACAGTTTAAATTCAAACACGATCCAAATCACCATTTTCACAACCACCCACTGTATATTAAACGACACTAGTTTAATCTAGCTTTGAAATGGAGTGCCACCAAATTGCTGCTCCCATCTGCTCATGTGCAAAGATGTGCAATCACATTGTCCTTATGTGCAATTACATTGTCCTCCGACAGACAAAATGGGGATTATTTACATCCTTATTCAAATTCTTGCGTGCTGCTTTTCTAATCACACACCATTTTTCATGGTGAAAGAGACTGCAGATGAGATTGGTTATGGTGGGTTCCTGAATCTGAATCTTCCAGCCAGGTGCCTCAAATTGGTGCGTTTCTTGGTTAGACTGGTGATTTTCTCTTAAAGTGTCATTAGCGAGCTGAGATATTTACTTCTTGGTAATGTGGTGAAGAGCTCAAAATGATTGCTTCTGATTATTAGGATCTGCGGCAGACAGCTGTAGATGCAAATAATTATTATTATTAATACCCTATACAATAGATACTGTATGACGCTATCACTGGCGGAGGCTTATTCCAGCTGGACCGGCTATAAATACATGAACTCATCACAGACCTCACAATTAAAGGTGTCATATATTATTCTTATGACAATGGACATTTTAATCTTTATTTTTACCATGAATACACTCTTCAAACTACAACAAACCCTTTATTTATAATGTTTGATTGTGTTTTGCTCTATTGTTAATGAACAAAACAGAGAATGAGTTTATATTAATAATGTCACTCAGCCTTTGGATGTTGTCGGATTTATTTAGTTAATTTAACTCTGCGACATCACATGTAATTGGTGGATTGGAACAAAGTCCTTTATTTTGTTTTGATCTGTGGGTGTCAGTAGGGAGTGCTCACTCACAGACTGAGTCATGATAGGAATCAGATGTTAAATCTAAAAAAAAAAAAGGACTTCACAATGTCCTCATGATTTGAGTGGCAGACTAATCAGATCTATCATAAGAAGCAACAAAAATATCCTTTATGTAGGAGTTTTCAAATTAAAAACTTTAAAAGACAAGGGTTTTGTATAGCGGACACATTGTGGCAGGGGACCAGGAGATGGAGCTGTGGCCTTGGACATCTACTTCCACTCACAATGCAAATGACTGATGGTAGAAACAAGCAGTGCAGCCTCACCAACACAGCTGCTCATATCTATTCACGTCCTCTGAGATCTTCTTACTTCTTTTGCTAAAACTTCAGTTCATAGCTTTAGATGGTTCCAGGTGGATTTAGATTTCTTTGGATTCTGCTCAAAAGGACATCCATGCAAAAAGGCGAGTCCTCTGATTTATGATGGCAAAAACTGATGATAACTCCATCAATAAAGTGCAAATGCCTTGCAGAATCCATCTCAAACTAAGTAGACTAACACTAGAAGTAGTATAAAGGATTTTATAGATGTTGAGGTCATAAGCCATTGAGAGAATATACTCATACTATATACATTTAAAGATATTCATATATAGTCCAATTTTGACTTGTTTTCTGACCTGAGCAGCTGTGCTTTTGCTAGTGGTTGACTGGATGGACTAATAAGCACTTCTGGCCTCATACTCTGCTGCTTATCTGGAAATGTGGTCCAGAAGGGTTGTTGTGAAAAGGTTATGGTAACCTTACAGCACTGCACATTCTGGGAATATAGTGGTGCCTCTTTTAAAGGCAAAATTATCTATAATATGTTAGCTGGAGCTGTGATGCAGAAAATATGTAGAATCAGTGAATTCTTACTTACTTACTGTTATATTTAAACAAATAAAGAATGTCCTTGCACAACTGAAAGCAATCCAAAACATTGTTTTATGTTGTCAGTTTACTTGACAGAGAAACACAGAAAAAAACTAAATGAGCCAGAGCTAGCCTAAAAGGCAAATTTCTGTCAAGTCTGTGTCAGGGAGTTGTTGATTAAACTCGTTTGAAGCCGTAGTTTGTTGTGTTGATGTTCTGGATAATTAGCATCTAACACAGCACATTTTGAACATAACATTGAAGCCTAACAAACACAGTATTCGTTGCAGGGTTGTTATAAGATTGTACAGGTGTTCGTGTTTTTGTGTTCGTACCCTGTATGTCCCCTTGTGGAGGGCAACACCATGGTGGGTCTGAATTTCATGTGGTAAACAGCTCAGCATGTGCTTAGACGAGCAGACGGTATCATAGTTCTCGAGAATGTTTTGAAGCCCCTCTGCGGCAGCGATCACAAAATGAATCAAAGACTAAAGTAGATTCCAGGCACTCAAACGGCAAGGTTATTCTCTGCTTGTTTTAAGTGCTGAATCAGGGCTTCCTCTGTGACTTTGCCTCTCCCATTCTAGGAATAGTTCTGCGACTGGCAGTGGAAATAGGCTGTGATATTAAGAGTAAATAAACCAAAGAAATGCAGACTCTTCAGTTCGCTTTTTGATTCTGAAATTCCTTCACTTCTGAAAAATATTCAAAAGCCTGAATTCCACAGGGATCAAAGACACCACAAAAAGAGGGAAAAAATTAAAACCTGGCATTTTTGGAACATGACAAAAACACCTCAAAGTCCTGCCTCATTATGCACTGACTGTTTCATGACAACTTTATATCCATTTTTTAATCTTATTGATATATCTTTCCTCTTTTCTGCAGCCTCAAATACTACAGCCTTTCAACCCCTGCCTCAACGAGCACCTCCACCAGGGAAGACTAGTAAAAACTCCCCCCACCGAGGGCCGCAGTGACCTCACAAGGAGTAGTACAGAGGGAGGAGCCCGTCTAGATGCTGACTGCCCTGTTGAAGGCCGCATGGCAAAACTGTCTGGCCCAGCAGACCCCACCAACGAGCTGAGTCATCTTCTCAGCACCCACCTGCGCCGCCCGAGCTTCGGGACTCCACAGGGGGTAACTGCCAGAGACAGTCCAGCAGCAGCAGCACCTCAGCCTGCAACACAGCTGGAGTGGAGAACCCCCGCTGTAATACTGCAGAACTCTGTCACTCCTAGATCTGCTGGATCGACCTGCCCTCGCATGCTGCAGCCTCCTCGCTTTCACAAGAGCGTGTCGCTTCCTGCACTCAAGCCGGGGGGCACGGGTGGCTTTGCCCCTCTGAAAGCGGGATGTTCCTCAGGGCCTCTGGTTAACCGGACCAAGCAGCTGCCCCCTCCGTCTAGAGGCCTTCCCTGCTTTAACGCCGGACCCCGGGTGCAGGTTCCAAGTCTATGTCGCACTTCGCTGCTTCAGCCTCGCAGAGCATCAGAACCTTTCAAGGATTCACGGTGCACCAGCTCCAGCCTGGAGGAGCCCAAACAGGGCACGCCCAAAGACCTTGGATCAGCTAAGATCCTGGTCCCTTTGAGTCGCTCATGCCTCCCCAAGCCAAAGATTCCCTGAGGAGCTTAAACCTACGCATCAAAACTTAAAACTGGAATCACTCTGACTTTGATATTCATCCTCTTCCCTCCCCAGCCATAATAATAGTGTGATTGTTTTATCTTTTGAGTGTCAGAGGAACACACTCTGAGCTCATGAAACTCATATGGACCATTTGGGGACCGCCTGTGTCTGCGAAATTGATATTATGCTGCTGTATTGTTTTTAAATCAGCTTCCACAACTCCAGCCTGATTGATTATTCAAAATATAGTATGTCACAGGATGTTATCTTCACAACAATCCACAGTGGTATATGAATCCACAGTCCCTCCAAATGGCCTCTACAGAAGAATCCAGTTTTAGTAGCTTTGCACATGCACATGAATGCTGCTGATGCAAAAATAAGAGTGTTACCATTCAGAGAAGTCTGCTTTTTATTTCTCTTGTGATGCCCACTAGCTATTAACACATTTCAAAGTCTGAGTTCACTTGTCTTCACACAGCTGTGCCCTCTGACATACAGGTGCATTCGGTTTTAAACACAGAGGTGACATGGATGTGACCTTAGCTGTGGAATAGACGGCCCAGGGAAAGGCAGAGGCGAAAACAAGACGTAGGAAAGAAACAGAGAAATACTAAAATAATATACGAAGTGAAGTGGAGGCTGGAGACTTAAAAGCAAATTCGTCAAAGCTCTCTGGAGCTGTCACTTCCAATGAATGAATGAAAAAACAGTATGTGCTTGTGTGAATGTGTGTGAGAGATGAGAATACACAGAGGTGAGAGACAAAGAGAGAAGCAGCTTCACACTGTAGGTGCTTACATGTTTCTGGTTCAGCTCATTGTGCTACAACCTGAGTGAACCTTTGAACCCTGCACATATTAGCAAAAGAGGCTACAGACTTTGGTGTAAATGCAACTCAAATGGAAATAAAGGCCTTTAAAAAAGAACATTCTGCATGTGGTGGAGATGGAATTAGGAGAAACAGTTAGCAAGTGAGGAATTAGCTTTCATAATGTAGCGGAAAAGAGCTGTGTAAAAAAGCTCTCACGCACTCAAGTGTGCTTAGGTACAATGTAGGCTCACTCATAGCCACACGCAAAAGCATGAAGTACTCTGACATTGTAAAAAATATCTGTTCAGGGTCACTTTGTGCATTTTCTAAATCGAAAACAGTGAAAAATAACAGGAAATAGGCGAGAAAAAGGACACAGCATGCAACAAAGCTAATTTAAAATATACTGAGACAAAAAATCTGCCGGTAATGTGTGGAAATTACACTTATTTCAAGTGCAAATAACTTTCTTGCAAAAACATTGTGATCTTCAGAAAGTCAGTTACATTAACCTCCATTCATTTGAAGATGTCGTTATTTGATGTAAGACAATATAACAAGTCAAACTCAGGTTGAGAGAAGTGACACTTGATTTAAGAACAAAGAATTTGCGAGTCAATTAAATCACTTGTTAGGGACATTTTTTTACACTGCACACTGACTTCCTTGAACTATCTCCGTCAGTGACCCACACATGAAAACATCAGCTAACAGGGATTCATTATACGTGTGAAGCTGCTGCCTGGTGTGTGTGTGTGTGTGTGTGTGTGTGTGTGTGTGTGTGTGTGTGTTTGAGTGTCTAAGCTGTTGTCAAAGCTGTTGTTCCCTCCCCCCGCCCCGTCTCTCTCTTCCTCTTGCTCTCTTGCACATCTCTTTGGGAACATCAAAGGTATTAGCGTAGTACTTTCAGGTAGGGAGCCTTCAGGGGTTTAGTGGTGTTTCTTTGGGAGTTTTGGAGAATTGTGTTTATCTCTCCTTCACGGAGCCCTTTTGCAGTCAAACGCTCCTGAAATGTCCCCGAATGGAGAGCAGCAGTGTGTTAAAAAGGCCTTCTGACAGCAACTCTGCTCTCTTCTCTGTCACGCCGCGTGACCACTTGGTGTACGCCTCTGGCTCTGTCTGGTCTACTGCGTCCAATAATGCACCCTACATAGACAGAGGGAGACAGAGAGAGAGAGAAAGAGACACACACACACATGTACACATCCGGACACACAAGTTACATCGACGCACATATATGAGCGCTCTGACACAACTCAAAGAGACATGAAACTCAAGAGGGAACACACACATCAGTTCACACTCGCCAGCAGTCGCACCAACATACACACTTTGAATTCTTTAAGCAAGTACATACAAGTGTGTTTTGTGTTGTTTTGTTTTGTCAGACTCTACTGCGGTTTTTTGGTAGCTCTCACAACAGATGCTCTCCACGTTCACATTGATCCGTCTGTCTGCTTAAGCCAAAAAAAAAGAAAAGAGATGGCCTTCTCTAGATTACCTTGGAAATGAGTAGAGGTTTGTGTGTGTGTGTGTGTGTGTTTGTGAGCGTGGATCCATGTGGCTGATAAAACATGCTTACCTGTTGGACGGTTCAACATTGTGCCAAACCAGCCAAGCAGTCTGCACGGTTGTGTGAAGCCGAGAAAAATCCATTTCTTTTAATGAAAACAGAAACAGGGGAAGCAAGATATATATACGGTGGATGAGAAAGATGCACAGTGAGAGATAATAAGGCAGAGCGGAATGAAAGAGCAAAAAGAAGAGATGTAGTGATGAAATGTCGCGCTATGATCAAGATGAGCTGTTCGGTTTGTGAATGTTGGTCTATAAAATGTCGGGAAGGTGTGTATAAGAGAGGAGTGGGAGACAGAATACATAGCATGTTTGTTTGTACGCACTGTGGTCCAGAGAATAGCCCGATCCCCTCAGCTGTGTCACTCACCGCGTAGTAATGCCAAACAGGAAATCAATGTTGTCTGCTGTGTGTGTGTGTGTGTGTGTGTGTGTGTGTGTGTGTGTGTGTGTGTGTGTGTGTGTGAGTTTGCGTCTCCAGACACCTCTGGCTGCCAGTGTTTCTCTTTTGGAAGAGTGTGTGTTTGTATGAGAGAGGGAGAGATGTGTCTGCCCACAGGCCAAAGGCAAACTTGTGCCAGGGAAAGCAGGGCAGTGCCATCCTTCTCTCCCTGTGCTGTACTCCCTATCTCCAAATCAATGTCTTTGCTTATTTTAGCAGTCAAGCCAATCAGTCTCGCTAGCCATGCTACAACAAAACCATAACGAGGCTGCAGCAAGTTGGATCGATTCTAACGCATGATGTTGATTCACTTTATTTTGCAAGAGGATTCCTACATTTTTTAAGCTGCATTGCACAACAGTAAAAGTTACCAAAGGGGGCCAGTTTGTTCTATATTATTACTCTGAATGGCACATTATGCATTTTAGCATTCAGTACTCATTATATACAGTACCTACTGTATGAAGGTGTTGTCCTGCAGTAGAAGATGCACATCGACTGACACACAAGACTTGACTAGTGACCGGGAAATCCACTGACACTTAGAACATATACTGTAGGGGTAGAGTAACTCCTATTTGCAGTTTTAAGCTTTTTTTATGTTAAAGCAGCTATAATCAATATTTTATATTAACAATGGATCACATGACTGCTTGTATGCACAGAATAACAGACTTATTAGTCAGGTGGACACAAACACAACTCCAAATGAATGCTAAAGTTGCTCAGTATCTGCTGGATGTGCATAGGAAACTGTTTACTAACACTTTCACCATATCAAATTTATTGGGTGATAATATGTCAGTGTTGTGTTTACAGCTTGTTTTCGTTGCCCCCGGGTGGCCATAAAATCTATTATTACAGTATAAAAACCATCCTCTGGAGGTTTCTTAGCCACCTCTACCTGCACCCGATGATGGTTTTAAAGTAAAACTGAAAGCTTGAAACTGTAAATATGCGGCTGCCTTTTTTGGGGGTGGGGAGGGCAACTCTACTCCTATTATTGACTTGTGGTTTGGTGTATCATACAGTCTATTGGTTTTTCCATCAGTTTCGAATCCACTACATACGTGTTACAGTTGTCATTTTCATCATAGCTTTAACACTTTAAACTCCTCGGTTGAAACTCACCAAGAAGTTGAAAGTGTTAGCGGATAAAGCACATACTGTACTGTAGCTGTCCATATTTACCTCCCACAATATGCAAGGTCATTGTATTTACAACTTTTTTTCAGCTGTTAAGCATTGTCTCCAGTGAACTGTGCAATATTTGAAGCAAAAAGATGAGGGAACGCTACACTATACTTCTAGCGACCTTTTATGCAAATCAGAAAAAAGCTACTTTAAAAAAAAATTCTAATCTGATGCACTTTAAATGACGTTAATTGTTGATATTGAATGAATGTTAAACCTGATTTAGAGGTGACTTAGAATTCATTTGGTTTTTACAGTATAAGTTTTGATTTATTTTATTCTTTCTTCTTTCCCAGTGTGTCTCTGTTTGCAAAGGTAATCATATTTGTCATGTGAGACAGCGATAAAGGTTGCACCAAAAATTTGACTAGTGTGTTTCAGCAAATCTGTAGGTTTGACATGATCAATTAGAGGCCATAGGTAGTTGCTTTGGTCCTATGGTGGGAGGTACTGCCTGACAGTCAATGCTGATGATCTGGATCATAGACCCTCACCACCAATGCTAACACACACATACAGTATACACAAAGCTGCTGATCTCAGTTCAAGATATAAGAGAGACCTCATGAGTTTGTTTCCCTCGTTTTCATTTGGTTGTATTTCTGTGGAAATAAAGTATGATTGTGAAACATATGTGGTTTTGTCAGATGTTTTGTTATTTTTTAGGATACAAATTCTACAATTTTCACCAAATCTCAAAAGGAAGACACAAGTGTTACAGCTGAAGTTTGGAAACTCACATCAGAGGCTTCTGTGAAGACTTGAGGGAGGCTTTCTAAAAATAAAGGTGTCCACACTCATTGTGGACACCTTTATTTTTAGAAAAGATTAAATAAGAAGTGTGAAGGTAGGAGAGACAGACTGACTTCATTGTGATATTTCTGACAAAGAAGCAAAGTATTTCCCTTCTTGTCAAATAAATTAAACTAAGCGGCATTACTCATCTCTATTCATTACAAACCATGCAGTCTCTGTACACCTTGCATATAGTCCACTTACTAATGAGGTTATGCGCTTCAGAGATGATGGGTGGATAACAGCCTGCCAAGCGCAAGGAATAGCATGACACTGTCATTAACTTGAAAAAATGGGAGATGGAGTGCAAAAGGTTTTCTCTTGAAAGGAAGCCTGGCTCTTTCATCACGAACTGTCAAATATATATGTTGAAGACTTTCACTGTTGTAATTTAAGAGTGCTGCAGGTTGCTGCTCAGAGAACACAGGTTTAGTGGAGTAATTTCATGGATCATATTAAGGAAAGAGAAAATTCTTGTGTGACATAAAAATTACAGAAATGATAAAATTGTTCAGTTGGTGTTGCGAGTCTCTTAAATTAGCTGTATTTTACTTGAGCTCTTCTTAAAGCAAAGTAGTTAACCCTCTTTTATTTCCTCTTAAGTACAGTAGCTTAAATATTGAGGCGGTTTATCTGACAGTATCCTATGTAGCCTAAATGCAGTAAAAGCTTGTTCCAACTCTTCATTCAAGCTGTATGATGTTTACATGAGTGAAATAGTCACACACAAGACATCATGCTTTTTACAGAAATTTATTCTAGATGTTTTGTGTATAATTTTATACACATGTCCCTCAAATTCTGCCTGGTATATTTGGTATCTTTGAAATCTTTAAGCCCCCACAATTAAAAATGTACTGGCGTCTGCTGATGACCCAGGGGTTGAAGGTGCTGACCATGTTATTGCAGTGTCCCCAGTTCAGTTCTGGTTAGGGACTTTTGTTGCATTTCTTTCCCATCTCTCTCTCCCTCCCCTAATTTCCTGTCTGCTCTCAAATAAAGGCCCAAAAGGTGGTTTAAAAAGCTCTGTGGCTTTGACCGATGACTGATCCGCGGTGAAACTGGGGTTAAGAGGGTAATTTAAGACTTTTATTATTATATAACCAGGATGGTTAAATGGATTAAAGTCCTTTTGAGATTATTGAGACTATTAGTTCCACAACCCAACACACAAAGACAGGAAGAGGAATAAAGAAAAGAAAGAGAGAAAGAAAGAACATAAATTAAGTAAATAAAAACACACAAATAATTGATAACCAATGATTTACAGTAATAAAATGGACGTGGGAAACATTTCAACACCAACATACAGACATTGCACCTGCACAAAACAATCCAAGCAGCAGTAACCTGACACAAATATAACAAAGTAAGAAAACAAACAAAAAAACAATGAAATGAAATAAATAAATACATAAAACTAACTAGAGCTGCAGCAATTAGTCGATTAATCCATTACTCATCAACTATTAAATTAATCACCAACTATTTTGTGAAACTATGTTTCTGGTTTCTTTAGTCGTTTATGACATTAAACTGAATATCTTTTGGTGTTGGTCTTAAGGAAACAGTGATCGAGATGTTTCACCGTTTTCTGACATTTTATAAACCAACTAATCCCCTCAGAACAACTAATTGGTTAATTTAGAAAATAATCTACAGATAATAAAAATAATCGTTAGTTGCAGCCCTAAAATAAAAATACACAAAAGCTAAACATTTAAATAAATAAAAATTAAATAGGTCACCTAAGCTTAAAATGGATGTGACAACCTTTTAATTAATCCATTAACCACTCAGGTGGGCGGGATTATGACGAACTCTACCTGCTGAAGGATATATCTAACGCACCCTTTCTGATATGGCGGCGTTTTAAAGCTATCAGTCCTATTTTCTACTTTTATTTCCCTTCTCTAAAACCGCTCATTTGCCAACTAGGCTGTTCACATCGCTGAATTTGCTGTTTCTGCTCTTCTTTTTTTTTTTTTACACAAATATAAACAAACTGTGCCAACATGTGGCTTCTGGAGGCTTTGTGGAGGACCTATGTTGTTGGCCCTGCGTCTCTCTGTTATGGATCTTAAATCATGTCAACTGTGGGTCTTAAGTCACCTCAAGCTGGAAGAAGAGTCTCCTCTCTGTGTGGGCAGCTTGGGACCTCACAAACTTCAATATCAACCCTCCACTTCGTCAAGGTAGGTTTGTTTTGCTGTTTTTGCTAACAAGATGGTGTCTTTGCTCAGTTAAATGTTTATGTGCTTTGAGGCTGCCGCTTGCTTATGATCTCTTGGCTTCTGCTTGGATGCACTTTGTTTTTTCTTTTGCTATCTTGCTGCTGGATAAACACCCACATGTGTTTGTGTTGATATTAATTGTGAATTAACTTCCTGTGTTGGCTGAATGTTTCTTTTGCATTGTGTGGCAGGTGCTTAGGGTGCTTTCATGGTGTTAATTTGCTTAGTGGTGAAATATAAGTAGCCCACTCAGTTATTCTCTGTGTTGGTTAAATTGGTTTTAAGGCAAATTAAGCCTACCCCATTGATTGGATTTTTGTTGCTGTTGCTGCTGTTTTGGGAGATTACCCATTGGGTCACTGCAAACCTGGTAGATAATTATGTAAAATAAGTTGCATAGGTATGTAAGATAATTATTATAAGTATGATGAAAATTGGCTTTAGAGGTGTAAACATTGCTGTTGTCTTTCACACAGTACGATGACATGATTATTCACCCGTAATACAGCAAATTCAACATGCCTTTTTGTCACGCACAAGATACACATCCATATTTCGCTCACGTATTTTACTCAAATCAATGAGTTTTAATGCCACATCTTGGTTTACTGCTCTTTATCTTATAATTACATCTTCTGTTGTGCTCCTGTCTTTCTGTTGACTGCTGCTGCACCAGCTGTACAGCATGTAGGTGTTTGCATCTGCTTATCAATACTTGTCATGTTGCTATATGCTCTGAGGCATGTTTTTTGTGATTTTAATACACTTAAAGTGGTATTTATCTGCTAAATATCTTACCGTACATCTCATAAGTGGTATATTCTTATTCCCTTCATAGTCCCTTCATAAGGCGCCTCGCAGGACAATGATTGATCTACATACAGTCAGTATGTAGATGTCAGATAATACAGTGGCTGGTGTTGAGCTCTGTATGTAAAGTGGTTTTGATAAGAGTATTTTTGTCACTGCTCAGTCTCTGTTGTGCTGAACTTGCTCTATACGGGGCCTAGATGTCACACTTATCACAAACTATGTAGTCTCTGTACACCTTGCATATAGTCAGCTTACTGATATGGGGCTGAATTGGAGACACTCCGGCTCATAACAAAATGAAACTTGAAGGCACAATCACTTATGTTTTTATTACAAGATCAGATGAGTGACAGTAAGAATTATTGACTTGCATCATGTTTTGTTTTCCTCCTGCTTAGTTTGCATTACGGCAGCTACACCAGCTAACATTGCCAGGCGTATCTCACACTGTGCAAGTGTGCAAGTTCTCTTTTGTCCTTTTGTATCTCATATTCTCCCATTAACAACAATTTTTAGCTAGTTTACATTTCTTTTAAGTGTAAAACAAATCACCCTCTTTCTTCTATAAAAATACTCTATATTCCTACTTAAATCAAACACCCCTGTTTTGCTATTGTCACAGATACGTTTAACTTCAACAGTAGATATAATTTCCTTTCAGTGGTGATTTGCTTTGGGGCAAATAACTTTTGAGATGTGTTGGGCAGTTGATCTCTCTGATAAAGCTTCTACTTTCATGGTGCTGTGTTGTATAAAACTACTCAAACCAGACGGCAATATTTTCCAAATTTTGGAACTTGAATGCATTTCATTAGAAAAGCACATACAAGTAACTTAAATGATCCTTTTATAGCAACTTGTACATTATTGAGATTTGTTGCTAAAAAATGAGAGAACACTGTTGAAACAGTTATCAGAATATGTATGCAATGATCTTCTTCTATGATATTCACGTCTGTGTTTTATAAGCTGATGAACATAAATGTGTATATATACTTTTTTTTTTTTTTTTTTTTTGAGGTGGGTTCTATAAAAAGTTTGGCCCATTGCCCCTACGACTGTGCACAATGTGCCAAGAGCCGAGTGATGCATGAAAGGTCAGGACACTTAATGGTAATTGTACAGTATGTCATTTTAATCCCCGGTGTCTTGTCGCAGCGTTAATGTAGGACTACGCTTGGCTAAATGAGTAGTTTCATAGTTAACTTGATTGTGTTGCAGAACGTCTTCGCTGAGGATGACAGCTCTTGTTTTGTCATCTCGGTCAGTTTTAAAGGGTTTACTGCAATAATATAACACATTGTTCCTCATTAACTCTCCTTGGTTGCAGGCCCGTCTCTCTGTGATCATGGGTGTGTGGGAGATAGCTGTGGTGTTCGAGTAAATTTTTACTGCACTTCCAGGTGTGGTTATTTAAGATGTGGTTAAATATAGTGAATGCAACTTAATTTCACAAGTTTCACATTAAATATCTATTGTTTTAGAGTTATAGGCTCGCTTAAACATCTTTTCTGAACATTTATGGAGCATAAAAAAAACCCCATCACATTTGAGTCTTAACATCTACTCCACTGAGTTGTCACTCTAGATTAGGGATGTGCCAGTATCTAATTTTCATGCTATGATTATCTTAGGAAAAAATATCATGGTTAATGGTATTATCACGATAATTGATGATGATGATTTCCTAAAATGCTGCTGTTAGTGCTAAAATATAATTAAATGACTTCACACCATGATCACCTGGGATCTTGGGATTTGCAGATTTGACGGACAATTTAAACACTGACCTCATGTTAATATAGAAATTCCTGGCCAGAGTAGCTAGAGCTAGACAGCTGCTGTGGTCATTCTGCATCCGTATGGACATTAGAAAGCTCCGTCCTGGTGGCTTAGCAATATAAACCTGCTAATGAAGGCAGGAGCACTGATCTGTGTTCACGGTATCCTCCGAAACAACGATAATCACGTTAATGATGGTAATGACGGTAAAAATGGTTGGTGTTATTGATGCCATCAGCAGGTTTCATTGCGGTATACCGTAAAATGGTATACTGACGCATCTCTACTCTAGTTTAAGGTGGTCTGTCCCAGAGAAATTAATAAAAAAGACCTTGCAGATGTTTGTGCCAACTGATCTTTTAATTGAGGGTCACTCTAATTTATGTTATTCATTGACGACGTGCAGGAGAGTTTCTTAAACACTTAAGCAGTGGCAAAGGCACAGAGGACTTTTTTTGTATTTGACTTTTGTTTTGTTTTTGGGCAGAGACTTTCTGCTGCCCTGTCTGCCACCAGGGTACCAGTCCACTTCTCTTGAAGGAGAAATGCCAGCCTCGTTCTCCTCCTCCGGCAATCCTTTCAAATATTCACAAACGCTGCAGGCAAGATGGCTTAACTTGAGTATATAGGGAAGGTTTGGGGGGCGGGGGATGCACAACATTCGAGTGTGCTCTGTGGGATGGCAGAGGAACATGACCATAATTGGATCCCCTGACAGCTGTTTGACTACCTAAACCTGCAATAACTGCTTTTCGTATTGGAGCAGCACAAACTAGCTGTGAACACAACATTGACATATTGTATTATCACCTTGTTTCTTTTTAGGAAACAGTTACCTATTTACATATCCAGCAGACACAGAGCAGCATTAACATTAATTTAGAGTCTGGTTTCTGGCCACCTGATGAATGTAAGCTCAATATTTACTCTTTGTTTAGCTCTGTTTTAGTCTCCATCTGCGTCTGGGTTAAAATTTTAGCTGTTAACTTTAGTTGCTTAATGCTTAACAATGTTTACCAGCTTATTACTAACTTTGTCTTTCTGTTTGGTGCCGGGCAGGTTGCATAAAAGCTTTTTTTTTTTTTTTTTTTTTTGTTGCTGAAAATAGAAGTGCCTCTTGCCTTGCCTGTAAGTCGCTTTGGATAATAGTGTGTATCAAATGACAAAATGTAAAATGAAGATATTGATTATAGATGCATTGAAGATTTCAAGTACTTTTCCATCATGTGTCTACATTATTTTGTCCACCCACCATACTTCCTCCTTCCTCACTAAAGCAACTGCAGACCTCTAGTTGATAGAGGAAAGTGATCGCACACACAGCTCATGTCCAGCAGCATTGATTTCTATAAACACCATGTGAGGGAACATGTAACAGACTGTTCATGAAGCTACAACCTGTTTTTGACTCTAGGCTTCAAATCCTCCAAACGGAGAAACTATATAGAAAGGCTTTCTCTCTTAAGTACACTGGAGTGCCACAGTCTCCCCTTTTGTTAAAAATATGGAGTCTTATTTTTCAGCATTATTATTTCCTCTCTATGTCAGACTGTGCACTGATAAATCATGATTATGTCTGCGTAATAAATTTGGCTGAATGAAGAGAGAGCATTTGAGTGTCTGGTACTTGGTGTTCTAATAATGAGCACACAAAAATGAGCTTGCTCGGTAGCCTTTTTCTTCAGCATATGAGACTTTTCCTCTCAGGAAGGACGCGGATGAGAGAAAAACAGATGGCTGGAGGACTGTCTTTACAAAATGAAGTCAGACAAAGCAGCCAGGGACATGGCCAAAACCTCACTGTTGCAACACATGATAGGAAAAAAGTTTTAAAGGGCATCGAGTTGGTTCTGTTTTATAAGATGCAGAGACGAATTTTGACACACATCTTGTGCAATCCAATATAGGACAGAAACTCTCCTGTGTTCATGTGTTACCTTCTTGACCTGTCAGCTAGTTTAGATTGTAGGTGGGAACATGTTCAAAGTTTCATTGTTGCATTGATTTAGTCCTCAATGGGGACTTGGTCAATATCACAATTTTAACATTTAACATCAAGCTAAATAATGAGCCTTTTCATGTCTTTCGAAATGCCAATTAATGACAAAATTTCATCTCTTTTGTCAAGGTCACTTCTATCAGACTGAATAAAAATAGGCATGTATAAATAAAGTCAACTGAGAAACAAGCAAGCAAGCAAGCAGGAGAACCTTGAGTGCTGAATCATAACGCAGATGCCGCTCTGTTGGCCTTCGGTTGCAAAGAGTGTGTCAGAAAGCTAGGAGGGTAAACAAAACCATTGTGGACTTAAGTGCATCTTCGGTGAGAGTCGACAACTAGGGTTAAACCAACTCTATAGCTGCCAAAAAGGCCACATTCTCTGCACATATTTAGAGGGTCCTTCTCCTCTGCATGGATGTGTTACTGATGATTTATCAACACCAACCTCCAATGGATTTTAACACTAATATTTATTAGTGACTATTGGCAATAAAAAGGCTCCTCTAGAGTGTAATCATACCTCAAGCTTTAAATAAACCACAGCAGAAATCTGTCTTGAATAAAGATTAATGGAGATGGTTGGTTAAATGGTGACATGCAAACAAAGGTGTTCAATCGGCTAGGACTGCAATTAATGATTATTTAAAGTATTGATTAATCTAATCTTATTTTCTCAATTAATCAATAAATACTTTTGTCTATGAAATTTCAGAAAATGGTGAAGTGTTCCCTTTATCATTTCCTAGAGCACAAAGTGACATGTTGAAATTGCTGTTTTGTCTAACAGCCCAAAACCCAAAGACACAGTATTCAGTTAACCATCATAAATGTCAAAGAAAAGAAGCAAATCCTTACATTTAAGAAGCAGAAACCAGAGAATGATTGTGATTTTTGCTTGAAAAATGACTGAAACTCTTAAATCAGCCTTTCCATTAGAAAAATCCTCAAATCCTGCCTTTCAAATCTCATTGTTCTGCATATTATTATCACGTCTAACCATGTCCTCCAACTCTGCATGTCTCTGAAATCTGCAGAACTCTGTGGAAAAGGATCACAGTGAAAGGTGAGGTCTTAGGCCAGTAATTGTATTGAATGGAATTGTAAATCATCAGCCTGTAATTTCATGCACGTCTCAATCTCAAGCTTCAAACCCGCATTTATGAGCCTAAACTCGTCTTCTCTATTCCAAGGATAATATAACTGAACTCACCCACACAGCCACCCACAGATGGTGAATCGCACACAGGCTCAGATTACAGACTCACAGACAGAAACAACATGAAGAGAAAAACACAAAAAGACCTACAGTACAGTATGTGCACATCTAAAAAGACTAAGAAAAAGCAAGGTTAGCGTAGTCATGTCAAAGAACAGGCTGATATGAGAGTATTACTATAGCATTCTTGAGCAGATGCTTTGTAAAATGATAGTTAAATGAATCATCAATCGATTGCATACTTTAATACAGCATAACATTGTTTGCACAAATGACATGAATTCATTTTAAGAGGATTCAGAATCCTTCTCATATCATAGATTTTCAGTCCTTTTTTCAATGCAGAGCGGAGCCGGCCGGCTTTCTAATGTTAAGTGCCTGAAGCTTTGAATAATTAGTTTAAGAAGAGATGAGTGCTTTGCTCTTTTAGGAATGGCTTCACAGTTTTCTTTTGTGGGGTGATTTTTTTTTTTTTCTTTTGATGGGGGGGCTCTTCTTTAATGTTCTTTGAGAGATTTTTGACATTTGATGACATGGAAATAAGTCTCGGTCTTATGAAGCTGCTGTCTGTCTGTGTGGTTCAAACACAGTCTGACACTCAAAGCTTTGGAGAAAGGGACTACTTTATGATCAATTTAGTGTATTATCCATTTAATTTCATGTTGAGGAAACATGATTGGACAAAATAAAGTCCAGATGTCCATTGTAGTCTTTTATAAGAGTTGTGTTGAAAGGGAATGAGCAGCATGGATGTAACGTCTCTGCACTTTGTTTCTTTCTTATGATCACATCAGTTGTGGCGTGGTTAGTAGGCAGGTCCACCGCTTTGGTCCAGACTGAATCATTTTCACACCCATTGGATTGATTACCATGAAATATTTTACAGACATTCATGGTCCCCAGGCTTTTCATCTAGCACCACCTGCAGGTCAAAGTTTTCACTTATCCAAAGAAATATCTCAACATCTATTGGATGGTTTAGCACAAACCTTTGTACAGACATTTATGGTTCCTGGAGGATGAATCCTAATGACTTTGGTGATCCCCTGACTTTTCCTTTAACGCCACCATGAGGTTGACATTTGTAGTTTTGTGTGAAATGTCCTGACAACCATTGGCCTAGTGGCGATGGAATTTCACAGGATGATTTGAAATTACTTTGGTGACTTAAGGCTTCAGACCAGCTCCAATACAAACCAATTGGTGATGACACACCTTGCTACATCCATCTTTATATGCAATTTTTGGTACAGCCTCACAGAAAGTAGACTCTTTGTCTAGTTCATTTAGCCTAATTATTGCGTTTCTGCTCTCAACACCTGTTTTTGATCTGACCATCTTGGAAGAATCCTTGTCTGTGAGACCCAAGGTCTTGTTTCAAAATATAGACACTGAACGATTGACCAATTATTTTTCTCTATGTCATCTGAAATCTTAGTATGATGATAGAGTTTAAAAATGGAAATGTGACTTTGGGCTGCAAGTTCAACAATTTTGATTAGCGATTATTACGACAACTATGTTTTTACATTATTTGATTTAGTCAATAAAATGTCAGGAAGTTGTCCCTTCAAACATTCCCAGAGCCTGAGGAGACTTCTTTGTTCATTTTACAATTTTATAAAACAGTGTACAGTAGAAAAAACCTCACATTTGAGCAGATGAAATTGGTGTTTGGCTTCTTCCTTGATGTGACTTCACACAGTTGTCTGTCTTGACTGTCAGTCCACTAGTGGGTTCAATGACTAATTAATCGAACACAAATGTGAATTGTAAACAAGAGGAATAAAATATTAAGTAATTTGATGGGCCAAATAGAAGCTATTTTAATTAAAGGTGGAGACATTTGAATTATTTATCGTCTCTTTCTATCATTAAAAGTTGGCCTTTAGCATGTTTTCTATGGCCAGAAGGCAAAACATGAAAAGAACATTTTTAAACAATTTTTAAAAAAGTAAAATCTGTGAGCATGATACATTTCAGCAAAAGCAACAAAAAATTAATAACTGTAATAACTGATTTGAAACATGTTAAAGGAAAGCAGTGAGCGGAGCAGCAGTGATGTGAGAAAGAAGCTTTTACAGTTGATAAGTCCCTATCTATCGATTTTTGCCAGTATGTCAGCCTTGACATGGAGATGTCAGCAACCTGCTTTACTGACCGCATCACTGACGAAGATTAGGTGTTTCTGTCAAAGGTATAGAGTGTATGTTTGTAGTGTATGTTCCTGCCTTTGGGGAAAAAAAAGTCTAATCCGCCTTAAAGAACAGTTGCTTTAAAACTGCACTGTAGGATTGATCCATCAGCTTTAACACACAGAAGCATTCCCTTTAACAGGAGCCGTTTTGCTTTTGCTTCTAATTTGAGGTAACCTTGTCCAGTCTGATTAGTTAGTGGAGGAGCACTTGGCCAGTTGCAGAGCAGATGGGAAAAGATTGTGTTCCTTGTTTTTCACCCTGTGATCAGCCAAACTTTTCTCCAGGCGCAGTGGACAAAGTAGCCTCAGGCCATCAGTGAACACTGACTCAGTCTCTTTTTCTGTTGTTACTCTGCCCACATAGCTGATTCATGCTGGTCAACACATTTTAACTCTCTCTGGAACACGGTAGAGACAGGTGAGCATGCATTATATATGTGCATCCAGGGTCTGAGGCGAAGCCCCCAGCTCCGGAGGCAAACAGTGCCACTCATACAATAACAGATGAGTTGGAAACAGATTATCATTCAGTGTTGATGATGATCATGATGATGATCAATAAACAGGAAAAGAAAAGACAACAGTAAAGAAGAAACTATTTTTCCTTGATGGTGGGGGGGAAAAAAAAACATAACCTAAATGCAAACAAAGCCAGATTGAAGAGGATATTGCTCTGCATTTCAAATGCCCTTGGATGCAACTTATGATTCAAAAGAAGAGAATAAGCAAAAGAAGTGGATAGTGTGCCTCCAACTCTAACTGGGTACGGTGCAGGACAAAAAAGCAACACAGGACAAAGGAAGAGGATGACCTTGCATTTTCTTCTCTGTCAAAAGAAGATAATGTCAGGGGCAAACCACATGGACCCACATACTGCATAATATATCTGTAAGGAAATGAGAACAGGGCTGCTCATTCATGTTGAGTTTCATAAGTTAATACATTTTGCCCATGTCATGCCCCTTTTGTTATCTATATCAAAGGAGAAAAGCTGTTTATTAGAGATTATCTGGCCTTGGATTATTTTCACCCACATTATTCTGAAAAGGGTTTAAGTGTAAATTTGACCTTGAAACTTTGGATAAAGCAGGACGTTTTTCAAACCCTTTACTTGGACGTTCCCCCTCTGTCTTTTTCTCTGTCGGCCACAGCTCAGTCGGAGGGATCGGGGGGAGATCCATGTCCCAGGGAGAGTATTTGTCAGTAACAGATCAGCCGGTGCTTCTGTAGTGGCAGGAATCTCCATCACCTCCTTGGTGTCTTTCCTCCCCTGCATTGATCAACTCCCTGTGTGTGGCTAAGTGGGGTTTGGAAACACATCTGCTGCCTGAGAGACCCTCTAACAACTGGGGACTCGGTGGAGATCTATGTTTAAAGCTCTGCGGAGGATTGGCCCATAGCTCAGGTTGAGTGTAGCTGCTTTATCTTCGGCTTCAAGGCTCAATGAGGAGCATCTGCCCAAAAAGGGAGCACACACAAAAAAAGGCTCAGAAATTGGAGACCTTTGTGTTGTGCACAGAAATAGCGTAATATACACCTCCCCTTCCTGTCTGTGGAGCGCTGGATGTCATTGCACAATCCTCTCCTCTCTCAGAACACATAATAGAGTTGTGCAATATTCAGAGACAAAGTTGTGTCAGCCCCGGCACACACTAACACACTCCGACACCGACTCTATAGCTCTCCCATATTCTCCTGAGTGAGACCAGGAAACAAGGTGTCGCGTGATGGACAGACACAATCACAGAGTGTTTTCTTGCCAGAACACATCTGTCAAGCCCCTTTCCATTTTTCAGATGCATCGGTATACTGTTTGACAGGAGACGTAATACAGATTCTCTGGGTATTGGCTTAAGGACAACTTTGCTTGGAAAGTGTGGATGCTCTGAATGCACGTCTCCATTTCTTACAACAAGCATTCAAACCATTCAATTTCTCTTCTTCTAAAGGTTAACATCAAAATAATTAAAAAAGAAATAATGCGGTGACTGCTTCAGTGCACTTCTTCCATCTAGCACTGTCTCGTTTGTATTTTGAGTCCTTGGTAAAGTTGTGTTGAAGTACTCCCAGAGGACTGTCCCCCTTTTCGCTGTGCAGCAGTGGAGGCATGATATTTTCGCAGGCGGGAATGCAAGTTAGAAGTTTTACCACCTTTTGCCATAACTTTTTTTCATGCAGTGTTTACACGTTGCCTCATCTATGTTTTTCAGCTCAACTCATTAGTCAGCCCTGAATCTAAAATGTTGCCATATTGGCACAGTTTTCGTCTAGTTTTTTTTTTGCACTCAGACACTAGTGGCTCCGTTTATAAACAAACATAATATGTTAATCATGTTGTCATATTGCTTATTAATAATGCAGTACAAGTTGGATTTAGCGCCGTTGGCACTGGTTGCTGATGTAGGCTACTTTTTAATTTGTAGTCTCATAATGACAAATGCTGGTTCAGTTGGTTCGCATAAAATCAAACCTGTTAAAGCTTGTACACCAGACTGGACCAGCAAAACGGAAACCAACCTAACCCTAAGATATACCACTCTTTTCTTTGGTTGCAGCACATGAATCATATTTGATATTTACTTATGAATCAACATCTGCTCTAAAACTCCCATATCTGATGAGTTGTAGACAAGGAGGAGGAGATAATGAAAGGGAGAATGAAAAAGAGTCACAAAAACAGATGAATGAGTATCAAAAGGTTCTCAACATCAAAAGATGTTCACACAGAGGGACTCTTGAAAAGGGACAGGGTTAAGCTTCATCAAAGCTACCCTCATTACCTTGCAGGTGCAAACACTTAACTAAGCTACTACCTGCAGCCCTCTGATGCGAAGGATCGGACAGCGATCTACCAGGGCCAAACAGATCGATGTATACACCCCAAACATGCTAAACAGGGTTTTGGCTGTAATGAAACTCTGATTCCTTGGAGGACAGCACATAACGCAGAAAGATGAAGGGGGAGCAAATGACTCCCTGCATGAGCCAGCAAAGAAAATAACTCTCACTTCAATGGCCGGAAGAAGTGGAACACTGAGATTGTAAGAGTTCATACATCCTTGAATGAAGAGTTTTTGAATACTTTTCAGGCATGCAGAAAGTGTATAAAACTGTCTTTTAAAAGGAGACAGACCTTGCCTGGCTCGCTTCCACTGAGCTCAGTGCTCACCTGTACTCTTAACTTGGATAATATCGTGGCAATGAACTCAGTATTATGGCTATTAATGATTTACAATGCAAAGAAAAAGATGGCAAAGAAATATATTCACTGAGATAAATATCCCATAACAAAATCAATAAATATCTGTTTTTGAAGGTTGTGAGTTGCATGTTTTGAAACTGTTCTCATAGAAAGTGACAGTTTGTTTAAAGGGTTTTCTGAGGTTAAGTTTCAATAAAGCGCATCAACAATAACTAAACGAAAATATTTTTTCCAGTTTTATACTCCAACGGATGAATTATTTCTTATGGATTAGTTTTAGAAAAGTTATACATCACATCCAGAGATCAGATATTCTGAACTCAGAAAAGCTTGTGGCTTGAAGCAATGCTTTAGGACCGCTGGATGTCCTACGCTGCTGTAAATGTAGTCACTTGTCAGCTGAATGCGTATCTTCTCTATCAGTCCATGGCAAACCCCTCATTTTCCAATGAATGCAACATTTAGAATTCAACTCGGCGTACAAAAAGCTGAAATTGGTTCCAGGGGGAATAGCTGTAATTTTTCTAATATTTAGTTGCTCTTGCTTGCTGTTTCACCCCAGATAGCCTATTTAGTGTTTGAGGCAGACTTTCTGAGTTGTCACATTGGCCTTGGCCCACCACATTTCTGTCAATTACCCAGCAATGGTCTGGGACACATTGGAAAGGTTGAGGTGGGGGCTTTTTGGCAAAAGCGGAATCCACTGATATAGACTGACACTTGGCTTAAAGTGCCCTTGCAGAAATGGCACAGAGGTAGAAAAGTGTCAACTCCATCAGGCAGCAGAGGATATCCTTATCAAGTCTGTTTAAGAGAGCTCAACTTCTTCCTTGTCTGCATGTCAAGTGACAGAGGACTCACTCAGCCACAGTAACTCGTTGATATGACCTCTGACATATGGGTCAAAATGACTCAGCACCTGTGTCTCTCCATTTCAATCTCTCCCTTTTCTCCTCTCTGTCTGTTTGTCATTCCTTCTTTTTCACACTCAAGTGGTGGTCTGCAAACCTCTCAGTGGAGTCGATGATTATGTCACATTTATGAGTGCAACAGTTTATCTACTACATCACTTTTAGTCCCATGGAAATATTTACTATCTTTGGTAGACTAGATGAGTAGAAGTGATGACTAGATAAATCAATTTAGAGAAAATTAATCTGCAACTATTTTTTTTAATAAGATTAATCATTTTAAACTATTTTTTTTTAAGCTGAAATGTAAAAAATGTGCTTTGGTTCCAGCTTCTTTAATGTGAAAATTTCCTGCTTTTTGCTGTTTTTATATGATTGTTAATTGAATATCTTTTGAGTTTTGAGTTGTTGATCAGACAAAACAAGATATTTGAAGGCCTCACCTTGGGGTCTGCAAATTTAAATTAAAAAATTAAAGAATACTCTCTTTGTGTGTTTATTGAGTGATCAAGCAATTCTCCACTACAGCCTCTTTCCAGCTTATCATTTGGAACTATTTTTTACTTTTCTCTTGTAATGAATAATGAAATTTGTCAATAAGTGGAGCCCAAATGTGTCCCTTTGTGTTTGGGGATGTGCATGAGTGTATGAATTTTATTTATTTGTTTTACTAGGAACCAGGTTCTGAAAAATAGAGCTGTTCTGTGCAGCATTTTTTTCATATTACTCCTTAAGTGGCATTTTTCAATTCAGCTTTTCCTGATTCTGATACCTCAGCTCAGGGTATCTGCTGATACAGAGTACTGATCTGATCCATTTCTCTCCTTTTTCCCCAAATATGAAATCTGCCTGGAACTCACTGGAATCATTTTTTTGTGAGATAATGAGGCCAGGGATAGCAGGGGTGCTAAAAACTGTGTTGTCGGTCCTCCAACAGGAATGTAACCGATAGCGTAAAAACACAGAATTTTAAAACATTGAATACAGTAGAAAACTGTATTTAATGTGGATCATGTCATGTTAAATCTGCAGTGCGGAACTTTTATATGTAAATGAACGTTTGTTACATTCAAGCCCTTGCCAAACGAGTTCACACACGTTTTTGAATTAAAATACGAGAATACTGCAGTACTAGAAATAAAGATCTGTCTAAATATATTAGTATCTAATCTACACAAAGTCAAACACGGCAGTATTGACTTGAGCATCTACAAGTTTGTGAAACCCTGAGTGTACATATGTGTTTGTGTGATATGTGATTACGCCCTTGTATGCATGAGTGGTTTGGAGTTGTTTTTATTTTTCTTTCTGTCATGTTGTGAAATGTTTTTTAAAGGCTGTGCATGTAGACTGTTGCCTCAGTATATCATTTTCAAATACATTTTCATTGCAGCAGAAAAATTACAACTCTGTAGCGTAAATTATTGTTTGTGTTGCTCTTACTGTTATTTTATGCATCACTGGATGTGATTAAGGAGGAGTATGGGCAGGATTGACTTATGGCACAAAGAGGGAGTTTCAGCCACAATAGAAAGAGGATAAAGACTCACTGTGAGTTACTTCATTTGTTTGTACAAATATGTATGTGAGCAAATACACAGACAGGTCCAGTTGTTCTACAGTCCCACAGCATGTATGCAACATCAACACGTTCTCATTTCCAACTCATCACATATCGAAGCTTGGTCAGGACGCCCTGGCGTCACTTTTTAATGCACTGGGTACCCCTTTTGCGTCATTTTTCAACGCGCAGTATCACGGCAGTCACTGTTAAAAAATAATTATATTTTATCGTGTGACAACGCAGTGGTTAAGGTCTGGTTAGGTTTAGGCACAAAAACCACTTGGTTAGGGTTAGGGAAAGAATAATAATGCAGCATTATTATCACAAGCAAGAAATCACTTTCAAAACTGTTTATATAAGAAAATTTTTCCAACTTGTTTTTTCCTTGTTTGTTCATTCAGTTCATTCAGTTTTTGATTTATAAGATTTATTGTATTCTATTCTGTTCTGAGAAAATCTTTACTCTTCATGTGACATGTTTTTATTTGCAGATTGTTATGAAATATAAAAAGGGCGTTTGATATCATTATAGTACTGACACAATTAGTCAATTAATTGATTACTTGACAGAAAATGAATCAACAATTTTTGATAAATCATTGTCATTGCATTTTTCACTTTTTTCTGACACTCTATAAACCATATGATTAAAGGAGAAAATAATCAGCAGATTCAGATTGCGGTCCCAGATATTTGATTATCCTCTTTGAATCTTTGATTGTTGGTTGGACAAAACCAGCATTTTTCACTATTTTCTGCCATTTTATTGACTAAATAATTAATTGACAAACAAATTGATATACTCTGACAAATTAATCAATGACGAACAAATTTGTTAGCTCCAGCGAACAAATTTGACAACACTAGCTACTTTTTTCAGCACGAATTGGATACTTTCCACTTTATGATTTACACAGAAAAAGTTGGCAGCCGTGGATTCTACTCTAAACGGCATCAAAAGTCAAAAGCCTTTCTTGTTGTCTTCACTCTCTTTCTCACATAGTCTTTAAATTACACATTGTAGGAATTCATTGGTTATCTACTTTCCTGTCATTGTGCCTGTCTTCCCTCCGGGTCTGACTGTGACTGTAGCTCAGGAGTGGCTGTGTGTTGGTGTAACAGCAGTGGGCAGCAGAAAAAGGTTACCTGTCGACTGCAGCTCTTTAATACAGCTTGTCCTTATGAGTGTGTTTGCCTATTTGTGTCTGTACTGTATGTGCAAGTGTGTGAGAGGAACAGGGACATTTTGAACTGATGCAGAGAGACTAGGCGAAGTTCTGTCCATGAAATATTTATCATTGCAGGCCTGGGAAAGACATCTCCCTAACTTTCACACTCATCCTCTCCCACAAAGGGCAAAGGGGCAATGTAGCGGCCGCTTGTGCATTAAATTATGCCTTCCAATTCAGCGACTCTTTGCTCTGCTGTCTTGAAGTTTTTAAAAAATATTTGTCTTGACAGAGGAAGTGCAACTGAAAGAGGGAACACTCAAATGTAGAGTGAAGAGCGTATCAGCTCAACTAAACTTCTCAACGGTAATGTGAGACAATAATGAGGTCCATTTGAAATAAAAGGTTCTGATTCATCTTGATCCGCACAAACCATTTTACTCTTACCCCTAGTATCCGTCTCCAAAAATGTGAGCCTAGCAGTTCCCCTGAAGGAGCAAGTCATGGAGTAACATTTATTTTCGTATGACTGAACTGAAATTACCAAGATATATAAAAAAACATCATAAAAATGACTAGTAATATATTGTAAACTAAATTTCAGTTTTATGCCAGACCTACAGCACCTGCAGTCAGCATCCAAATACAGACGTGAATGTCGATATGACTTCTTAAGAGGAAACAGGTGCTCTGCCTTTAAATGAAGCTGTCTTGCTGACATGATTGCAGATATTTTTTGAAATTACAGATTTATGTCTGAAACTAACCTTTGTGTTCATTGTCGATTAATTGGCAGACTATGATTTATAGTTTTGTCTATAAAATGTAAGAAAATAGTGAAAAATGGTGATCACAATTTCCCAAAGCCCCAGGTGATGTATTCACAATGCTTACTTTGTCGAACTAACAATCCGACAAGACCAAGTGTCAACAGCCATGCTAGCGGCTCTGTGAGGCTATCCTGAGGCATAGTGGTGACTTATCTTAGTTTAGCATGTTAGCATGCTAATATTTGCTAATTATTAACATTTAATAATTAATGTAAACACAAACTACAACTGAGGGGAATGTTATACAGGTATTTGGTTGGAAAAAAGAAAGATTTAAGCAGTACACTTTATAAAATTGAATTTTTTTGAACTGATGATGGCGCAAGATGAAAAGCTAACAGATCACCAAATTATTATAACCTCAACCCTTCATCCTGGGGGGAACATGAATATCTGTGCCAAATTTCATTTCAATCCATCCAATAGTTGTTGAGACATTTCACTCAAAACCAAATGTCAACCTCATGGTGGTGCTCGAGGAAAAATCAGGGGATCACCAAAGTCATAAGAACATACTGTCTGGGAACCATCATCGTGTATACAAAATTTTATCTTAAGCCATCCAATAGTTGCTGATAGTCAGTCTGGCCCAAAGTGGTCGACTGATCGACACACTGACATTGCCTCCATAGATCCATGCAGCTAGTGTGGCGATAAACTGAAGATATTCAGAAAACTATCGTATAAGGCAGAGAAAGCGAATCCTCATGTTTGAGAAGTTAGCAAATGCTAGCCAGCAAATGTTTAGCACTTTTGCTTGAAAAGAGACTCAGATTATTACTTAATTATCAAAACAGTTGCCGATATTTTCCTGTTGATCAACTGATGGTGAGTGACAGTACTGTTTCCCATATAAATATATTGCACCTTTAAAATGGTAATTATTAAAACTGTATGAAATGCTAATGGAATCAGTCAATAATTACTGTATGAATTTTTCTCTCCTCAACAAAGAGAAATATTTTGAAGAAACATCAGAAAGATTAATTTTAGAAACTGGTTTTGCTTCTGTAAATATTAATTAAATGGAGACAGACTGTAATTGTACCAAGTCATCTTCCTCTGTGGACATGTTGGCTTTCATGTGACAATAAATTGTAATTAAATTACATTTAATGGACCTTTCTGCTTAATATGGAGAATAGCGTAGCAATACTAAACTGCCAAAGTGATGAAGCTAATAGATACAGAACATAAATGCAGTATATGCCGAGTTGTAACACAAATGTGAGTAAATCAAATGCATGCAGTTGTGTCATGATGAAGTGTGGCTCAAACAGAGAGTGTAAGTTGTAAACCAGTGGATATATTAACGTGAAATAGTCAATGAACCGGGTCAAATGAGATACAGGAAGTTATCTATTAATTAATCAACAGCAAGGAATCACTAGCTTACAATTATTGGAGCAGCTTGCTACAAGCTGCACACACATACCAGCACAATGCCCTCAGATGTACTCATTTCTGGCCTTTGTGAGCACTGGTCCAGCTCGGCTGCCCTCTCAGCCGCTGAGACTGCGCTGTTGCCATTTAATGAAATAGTAAACTTCAAATGACAGCCTCCTGCTCTAATTACCACTCTGGGAAAGTTAGCTAATTCCAATTTATATGGCTCTCGTTGATATATAATTTAATGCTTTGCCAGTTAACTCTCTTTTGTTCTAATGAGTGAAATAGGGGCGAGAGGCAGGAGGCGGGAGGCAAATGTGGGGGTGGGGGTGGGTCGGGAGGGAGGGAGGGGGGGTGCAAGTGAGCCCTGTGAACCATAAGCCACTTTGCCTCGGCTCAACCACACCTGCAGGGACTGCAAACACTGCTGTTGTCGGCCACCCGAACTTAAGCAGAGGGACAGATGTGGAGCAGAGCACTAGTGAGCAATAATTCTAACATAATGATCTGTGAAGAGGGGAAACTAGAAGGAGGACGAAAAAACAGAGAGACAATAAGAGATCCAGACAGAGAGGAGTATTGTCAGGGGAGGTGGAAAGCAACAGCTTCACAATCCACTTCAAAGGAATAATTTGGGAGTCACTGTAAGACACAACACAGCTCCCTGACAAATTATTGATACCCAGAACAGACAATTTTGCTGCAGACCTTGGACATAATGTGCTGTTTTTGCAACATTGCTCAACCATGGGAGTCTAACTCGGGGCTAGGCATCTGATACTGGCTCAGATAATGTGCCTTGCAACAGTACTGGGTAATTATAACCAAACCATTGCTTTTAAATTACCAGCGAGGTAATGAGCTGGTTGTAGGGAACAGTACTTTGGCTGTCGAAGTGATTCTCAGAATGCTAAGTTGGACATGCACATTTCTAGTGCTGCTGATTTCTCTCTTTTTTGGCAGATTGTTTTCTCCCTGGTGTAAGAGAGTCTGTGTTGGATTTCAGTTATAAATTGTTAAATCATCACCTTCTGTGTGCAGAACAGATTTGTTACCCAATGGACAAATTTAATTTAGGCAAGTTAATGCATAATTCTCAATAAGTGGTGTCACAAGAGCAAAAGTGTAAGGAAAAGTCTGCTCTAAGGCATGCTGCAATCATTTACGTTTTAACTAGCTTACTCTACCTACAGTAGTAACTGAGTGTTAATTCCAAGGCCAACTAATTGATTAACTAACTACACTAGTTTGTGGGGTTACAATACAAGTTACATAAAAGCCCCATCATGACTAGCACATCCACTGAGTAGTATTTCCTCTCTGTGTGGAACACGGTCCTGGATGCTGTCAGAGTTTAAGGTCATGTCAGCTCTTTGTTCGGGGGAAGTTTATAACCAGCAACCCCAGCCAAAGGTCACCCGATTATAAAAATTTATTACATTTTTTAAAAGTGAAAACTCAGATTTAAGAATTTTAGAATTCAGATTTAAACAATGAGCAAGTATGGTATGTAAGAAAAGCAGCCAAATAGGGTTTTGTTAAATGAAATAACAGTCTGATCTTACATTTTTCCTTTTAATACTTGTAATATTTGGGTTAACTAGCTCTAAACTGAAATACAAAAACAATGATTTATTTCCATGTCTTCTACATGGATCATCAGTTTTTCCTGGGGCATGCATGACATGGTTTAGTCTTTTACAGGATTCTAATTTTAAAAGCTGGAAACATTTAAAAAGTCAGCCAGAGAGCATGTTTTCAAACAACCCATGGAGCTAAACTTGGCTTAATTATATAGCTAGCTATGGCTGTGGCTGAAATCACTATAGTCATTTTAGCTGGGAAAATTGATGAAAGCTTTCTTTTGTGACTCATAGATTCAAAATGACAAAGAACTAAGTGGTAAATCTGTCACCATTATCGTTGTAAACTGTATAATTGCTGTGCAAGAACACAAAGCTTGACAGGCATAGCAACAGTAACTGAGAGTGGTGAGGTTTAGCAAACAGTCAATTGTTCCCTTTTAGACCTGAATAACTGCTTCAGGAATCCAAGAGCCTCTGTAGGACCTCAGGAACTTTACCTTTTTCAGTAGCCCAGAAATTTGGCTTGAAGTTTGCAGTCCTGAACTTTACTGTTAAACCCAGGCCTCCAGACTGCAGTACATACTCGACTACAGTCATGAATAATTATTATGAATGAGGATGGTAATTTCTGTCAGTGTTACTGACATTTAAATGACAGCTTTGTGTCTGATTTTCTGACCAGTCTTGGTTTTATTTTTGAGGCACTGAAGATGAAGTTCCTTTCTTCACTCTGTAGTAGTTCCATGAACGGAGCGTACTCCTCATCAACAAATGTTTTCACTGCTATGTGGGATCAAGGAACATGCTGCTGCTGCTGCAACTGGAGAGAAATTCTCTTCCTCTGTACTTAGAAAACTGGCAGAATCTCTGACATATAACTGTTTTCACTTTTTTTTCTGATAATGTAGCTAAGTCTCTGTATCCTTTAGCTCCTAGAGAAGTCTGACTGGTGGCTGGCGAGGTGATGCAAAGCAGGGAACGCTGAGGACAGGGACACGCTGTCTTTCAGTGGAATTTTTTATGCTCTGCAGAAGGCAGGAGGAGTTCTTTAAGGCCTTCCAGTTTTTGTCACTTGCTGGCAAGAAGACAGTGTCATTTCTCTTGGTTAGCCAATTCCCAGAGCACTTCTTTGACCTAAATGAAGCAGCTAACCATGTTGACCTTGTCAGACCATCTGGTTGGGCAGTCGTTGAGGAGAAACCTCCATATTTCCTGCTGCAACTCTGTAAATTAGGGGGAGTTTCTAAACATCCTTGCAATAGTTCTTGCTTTGTCCAGTAGGCTCTTTACATTGGCCCCCTTCTGGATGAGATTCACAACTAGCTGAAGCTCAAGTTCTCTCTTTAGTCTATTTGTTACTGTAATCAGTGTCTGACTGGGAGCGGCGAAAAAATATAAAGGGCAACTGATATATTCGGCTGGCCCCCATCAGCCGAGAACAGCGATGCATGTTTGGAAAAAAAGCGTAACATCCCCAATTAGGATTAAAATTTTATAGAGTGATTCAGAATATAAGGAAAACACCTTTGTATTTACTTTTTTAAACAAACACAGAGAATGGGTAACGTTTTAAATGTTTATTTCACAAACACATGTAGTAAAAACATGGATCTATTAACATTTCCAGAATAAGCTGTTTTGAGCAGTCCTGTCAGGGAAGTGAGGAGTGTTGGAAAAGCAAGAAACAAGATTGGTGAAATCAAAGGAGAATTTTTTTTTTTTGGCCATGAGTTGTAAATGTTAATGACCTCATTATAGGCGACTGGGATGTCCCTCTCAATGGACAACAGCAGAAGATCTGAGAGCCTTCCTTCTCCACATCTGTTTCTAAGCTGGGTCTTGATCAGTTTCAATTTGGAGAACGATCACTCGACTGACGCAGTTGTCACTTGGTAGCTTAGACTGCACTGACCCAAAGACAACAGAACAATCTAGTGAGCGTGGCTGAGCAAACTAGTGGAGTAGTACTGTCCCAAAATCACCTGAATAGAATAATGTCAGCTACAACAACTACAAAATGCTTTTAAGGGTGCTTTATTTTCCTAATGGTCAGCCTACATAAAGGATGCATTCATTTCTACCATAATGGCCTGTTTACTCCATGTAAGGGCATCTTATAGAGCATAGTACCTCATGTTTTTCTCCTCTACAGTACATCCTATAGGGCACTTCATTCTTTTTGCTCATTAAAACGAGACTCATCAGGGCATCTTGTTTTCCCACCTGGTGGCACACTAGAGGCACTTAATCCCTTTTTTTTTCATTGAAAGGGCAGGCCATTATGCACTTAAGTATGTTAGACTGACACTGTGTCTAGACAGCAAGCATTTCAGACATGTTTTTCACACGTACATCACATGCAACACACACTCTCATTTTAATCTATGCAGCTGTCTGCACCAGCTCCGTGCAGGCTCGTGTCTCAGTCTTGTCTCACAGGTGTAACCGCAATCTGAAGCGTTTATTTATGCTTCATGTCTATTTTCCTCTCTTGTACACTACAGTCATGAGTATTTGGCTCTGAGCGCTCCCAACATGCAGGTGACCTATGCTCAACACTGCACCTGAACGCCTCCAGTGTAGATGCACAGATGGAACTGCTGCTGCTGCTGCTGCTCTGCTGACGTGCTGCTCACACTACGCTTGCAGTCTAAACACGGGGTTAGAAGCACCCTAAATAGTACTTTTTCCACTTTTTTTTTCAGTGGAAGGGCACCAGTACAGAACCTCCAGCTCACCTCATTACAACAGCAACTCATAGGGCACTGCATTACATCTTGTGAGGGGACTTTACAGAGCACTATCACATTGTCTTCCACTGAAAGGGCACCCATGAGGGCACTTCATTCCCGATTTTCACATATAGAGGCCCTCTATAGGGCTCTTTATCCTGATTTACCCATAACCAAGACAACGATTACAGAACTTTGGCATGTTTTCTCCTTTGTGGGGGCACTTTAGAGGGCACTTTTACAGTATCTTTTTGGCCTTGGGGGCACCAATGACTGTAATGTATGTGAAATTAAAGCCAAATGTCAGGCGGCTTTTGGCAGGGAGTGTGGCAATGTTTACTTTCAAACGGGAGGATTCAATATGTGCACTGGAGAAATTCACATTATGATAGAGTAAATCCCTCATAGTGTGGAAATGTCTCTCAATAACTGGGTAAGGAAAATTTGTTCTTTGAAGAAGTTGCAAATTTCACAACTAGAACTGTAGTAAATGAATCTTATTTGTTTGTAGCAATATTGGGGGGAAAAAACATGATTTAGTATTTAGGTTTTTCATTTCATCAGACTTAGAATCTGCTTTAATGGCTGAGTATGTTTACACATACAAGGAATTACAAGGTTTCTCCTGGCTTCCAGTGTACTTACACACAACAATCTTCAGAGAGATAGACAAGGACAACAAGACAAACAAAGATAATTAGACATAAACATATCACTATTATGTACAAACAAATGGGTGAAAAAATACATACGTGCATATAGAAACAATGAGTGGACAATAACATACAATATCCATACAGAGGTGTAACAGTTTCTGTAAACTGTAAACCATTACAAATAGCGCAAATACATATATAACCTGCTCAAATATACAGTAATGAATGATGTGATGTTGTGTTATTATATATTTTGTATTTTAAACTAAATAAATGCATTTTATTATTAGTCTTCACATTTTCATTTGCCAAACTGAGAAGGAATATCGTTTTATTATTGGTGTTTGATGAATATTTTTGCCACTGACTAGTCATAGTCACAACCTTTATTTTTAGACCCTCTTCTGATTCTGATATGGAAAAAACTCCACAAAAACAAACAAAGAAAAAACTAGGGCTGCAACTATTGATTATTTTCATCATTGATTAATATGCTGGTTATTGTTTTATTGATAATCATTTATTATATTTTTGATTAATCTTTTAGTCTATAGAATATTTAAAAATGGTTAAAAAAAATTGCCTTCACAATTTCTCCAGCTCACTGTGAGATCCTGCATTTGTTTGTTTTGTCCAACAAACACTCCCAAAGCTAAATATTTTTTAATTTACTGTCACATACGACAAAGAAAAGCAGCAAATCCTCATTTGAGAAGCTGAAATCAGACGACATTTGGTTCTATTGCTAGACAAATACCTTTTAACGATTAATCAGTAATCAAAATAGTTGCATATTAATTTACTGTTAATTGATTAATTCACTAATCATTGCAGCTGCACAAAGGTGCCGCCAAGCACTAGTAGGACCTGGACCACAAAACCTGAAGAGAGACCAGACCACTCATATACACATGAGGTGAAACTCAAGGATACCACTCACGTAGAGGGAGAAGAGACAAGAGATCATAAGAGGGGATGAAGCAGTTAATTGCAGACAACACATGACGAGAGATCAGCGGCAATCACTGGGTAGCCTCCTAGAGGACATGGACTAAATGAGCTCTGTGTCCACAGGTCAGCACAAAGCCTTGGTAAGATTTCAACAAAACATTAAAGGATATGGCTGGCAATTTTCTGTATTTTTCTGACAAATCTCCTGTGCAGAGCCAAACCAACGATGAATTGAACCTACTTACAAGTATTGTGTGTGTGTATCCAAGACCTCTGGCTTTGTACTAAAGTTCTACAATGTAATACAGTGTTTGGACAACAATGGAGGTCTACGCCACAGAGGACTATGATACATCAGGCTTTGGATACACACACACACAGTACTTGTAAGAAGGATCAGTTCATTGATGGTTTGGCTCTGCACATGAGATTTGTTGACAATAAGAAAAATATAGAAAATCAACAGCCATATCCTTTTAAGTCAGTTGGAAAAGACTTATGTCAAGATAATACAGTTAAACAGCGTACTGTAAAGCAAGAAACCACTCACTTCAGTAAGCCAACCTTTTGTTTTCAACAAGGGTTTTATAAGTTTTTTTTATAAGCTCCTTCAGTGTTTATGGAATCACACTAATAGATGGAGCGTATTGAGGTTTCTGGCAGGTGAAACATATTATTTGTCTTCTTTTTCATTGCAGTATGCAGGAAATATTTTTTAAGAGAAACAGAAACTGCACTTTGAGTCTAGATTTGATGATATTAACATATTAGCCATCAGACGTAGAAATTAAAGTAATTATTGGCATTTTGGGAAATTTGCTTATTTGCTTTCTTGTTGAGAGTTAAATGAGAAGATCGATACCACTCTTGTGTTTGTACAGTAAGTCTGAAGCTGGAGCCAGCAACTGGTATGCTTAGCATAAATACTGGAAACAGGAGGAAATCGCTAACCTGACTGTCCAAAGGTAACAAAATCTGTTTATCCGCACTTTTAAAGCTCTGTAATTAACATTTTATTTTGCTTTGTTTACACTTGTTTACTATAAAGAATAAACAACAAAAGATACAAAAATATACAAGATGATTGGTTTGAAACATTCATTATGAAAATATGTATAAAAAGTATTTGAGTCACATCTGCAATGACTTCTACTGTATCTATTTTATTCTGCCCATGTTAACAATTATTCTGTATTTATCTTGAAGCGTAAACAGGTATTTTGTTTACCTTGAGGCTACTCATTTCATATTCAAAAGTCCTTCTCAGATGTATGTTTGTCTGTTTTGTATTTTCACCTGTCTAGTCTCAGTAAACGGCAGGACTAGAAAGATGCAGGACTTGATAAGTCGACCATTTTACATGAAAACACATCTTGTTCATGGTCCAGAATGATATTATATAACAAGGAATACTTGGTAAAGCAGTTATTAATGTTGTGAGTGCTTCATTTTACACCCTGTCACTTCTTTTCTATCCTTTCTCTTGACATTTTTCAAAATTGAATCCTTAGTAAATTCACATATTTGCCACTTAAATGACATCAGTACAACTCATTGACAAACTCCATTAATTTGAAGACTTTTCATTTTAATGCTGTTAAGGTTTATAATAAAGAGGAAAAAGCACCATGCTGTGATTAATTGACAGAGGCATTATTTCAGCAACATTTATATTTGGGTTCTCAGATTATTTCCACATCAATAGACAGCACTTAAAACATGTCTACACTTAAGAGACAAATGTAGAGGTTAGTGAAGTGTATACTTTGCTGGGCTAAACAAAATATGATGTGCAGCAGGAGTGAACACCATCCGAATTTAGAATAAATAATTCAAAGACATATAATATGATTCACACGCTAAAACCAGTTAAAACGACAAACTCTGGCAGTAATCAAAACGCCATCAGCAGACCTCCAATGATTACTGGCTCAGTCAAAATGCAGACATGTACCTTTCAACATTCTCTCAAACTATTTCTGACAGTTTGACAGTGAAAATGGGACATAGTTTTAAGCATTTCTGCTGAGCATAAATAGACTGTAACAAATTTCACTAATCCTACTGATGGTATCTTCAGAGACTCTTTGATATTCGTGCTTTGCAAATGACATTTGCCATGTCCTTGGCTAAACACTTTTACTATTCTCCTGCAAGCTGAGCTTTGAATTTTGTCACAAACCTTGAGTCATACTTTAGCACCTGACGCACGGTAACATTTATAGTTTTACAATCTACTATACACATGCCAGTGACATCAAAACAGAAGGCCACATCTAAAAACTGATGATCATGTAAGGAAAACATATAACGACTTGAGGGATTGATTTATATTTTCCCTATACCTGATATGTTAGATGTCAATTATGCATGTATGCCCTTTCAAATGACATATATGCAAGTTAAAACAATGGATTATTTAAAAGCAACTTTGTATTCTGAGTTGATTTCTATCTTAAGAGTCAGAGATGAACTTTATTGATGAATGCTTGTAGTTCCATGTGTAATTAATATATTTGCAAATAATGTTACCTAAGAGGAGTCAATACTGCTTAATGTGATAGTTTCTTAAACACATTCTTGCCACTTCTTTGGATAAAAATAAAAATGTAAACATATTCAATGAGGTAATGCAAATGTTGTGACCTTTAGTGATGAAGCAGATCTTAAGTCACAGCACTGCAACAAAATGCTCAAGAGTGCTTGTTTCATCTTACGTGATAAAGAATCCCACTTTAGAAATTGTCGTTATGCCATAATTTCCTCCCTTTTGTCTGCCACTGCATCTATTCTAGCTGCATGTCAGACAGTATAGATTTGTTGTCTACAAGCACCTGGGTGCACAGAGCAAGGGTCATTTTGTTTTAAGCAGCAGGAGAGATCCATTTCCCATCGGAGTAACTTTGATATTCAGAAATCCTAACCATGTACAAGAACCAATCCTTTATCTTGCTGACAGTGCTCCGTTCAATCTATCCCATCACTCTAAAGAGAATACAGTATGCGCTGATCAAATTGAATCTGCTGCAAATAGGAGGCATACCCTCTGGGCACTCTCTGCCTGATACCTCTCTAAATGCGACCTGCTGCAAGACTGCACCGTTATTGCATATAAAACATTGGTTTAACACCACAGCTATTGCATATATTCTCAAGTGATTGGGAAATGAGAGGCACATCTGTGGTGGAGAATGTGAGCTGTCAACCTTGTCGGACAGACCACATTCTTAAGTAATCTTCAGCCATTTTGGTGACCAGTGAGGTGCAGTGCAGCTGGGTGTTACCCAAACAGCAGGCAGAGAGACCTGTGCATATGTGCCAAGGGAAATTACTGTGTACTTGTGGACTCTTACAATGGCACCGACGGCTACCCTACCATATCTGTCATCAGCCATTAGAGGCCGTTAAAGCTTTTAGATCGCCAATTTTCAAAAGCAATTTTCAACTGGCGCTTAATTCCAAAGCATGTCAGTTATAAGGTGACCTATGTTAAAGACACATCACTAACATACATTCTCAAATTACTTAACTTAATTGCAGAGCGACAGCTGGCCTTGATTTGAAACAAGTTGTTCTTATAAACAGCTCTTTATTTCTGGTTGTCCTATTTTTATTCCCATATATTTGATCATATTTTAAGAAATCTCCTTTCTTTCTCATGTTTAATTTTTTATTTGCTGCAGAGACAAACTCTAAACTACCTGTTGTCTTGATAAATTCAGTATAATGTACATTTCCACAGAACTAACACCAGTAGTATAACAATTTGAGCTGCAGTGATAAGTTGATTAGTAGATCATCATTCTAGGATGATAATGACAGTCCAAAGCACCCACATTACTCAGCAAGCAACATTAATTTCGCAAATTAGTACAAAATTAGTACAATTAGTACAAAAACCTGAAGGATGTTGTCCAACCTGCTACAAATATAAATATAATATGAATGTCAAGTGTCAAACAGCAATCAAAGCAGAAATACAAAAACACCATTACCAGTAGCTAATGATCATATTGTTTGTACTGTCTGTTATGACCTGGCTTAAGTGGCCACACCAAGAGGAGACACACCATGTTGAAGAGTTGCAAAAGATCATTTATTAAATCAAATTAAACAAATTAGCCAAATATTAACAATTCGGGACATGACTGTCAGTATAATCAGTGGTGTTAGTGTGCATGGGAGGGGGTAAATGTGTGTGTTGTAAGGTGCATGAAAGCAATAACCATGAATTAAAACAACATAACCAAATCAAGCAGCAGCAGCAAGCAGACAGAAGAGGGAGAGAGACTGCTGCAGCTGCAGCCTGAACTTTAACAACCTGGCAACCCTGCTGGCCCTCAGGTTTTGCCAGTTGCCCTAATGAAAACACGGGGCAGACAGGTAAACCACAAGGCCAAACAAGGATGACACCAGGGGGTCATAACAGTCTACATGATTGGATTGCAATAGATATTTTTCACTGAAAAAAAGGTGAATCATGGGAGATAATTATGGCCTCATTGTTTCAGAAATGATTAAGAATTTTGATTGTAAACTGCGTATGTGACGTGTGAAAATAAAAGCTTCACAGGTGTAGCAACAGTAACTTGGGGGGGTGGAGCTTAGGGAACTGTCAGATCCACCCCCCAAGTGTTTTTTACCTTGTTTGTGCTGGCCGTGGCATACTGGCTGACATTTGAGAAATTACATTACACCAAGATGGTGGATATTTACTTGAAGCGTTACTGCCTCTGTCAGCAAATAAGCCAGTCAATGTAGAACTGCTGATAGATTATCTATACCTTCGATAACATGTAACAAATACAGTTCAGGCTTTTAGGTTTTGTGTTGGGACTTATGAGCATTTCTAATCAATACAATGTATGTTAAATCACCAGAATTGCTACTGGTTCATTCTACAGACAACCAAAGCCCAATTCCTGAGTTAACGCTATCTATTAAATGATAACCCGAGGAATGCATTATACCAGGACATCACTGTCAATTTTTGTCTTTTCCTTTATGTAGCCTTGAACTGTTTTCTATGCTCTAAGGACTCTTTTGTCTCAGTTTTTTTTTTTTAGATCTGACTTCCTGTACTCATCAGTTTACCAACCTTTAATGATCAAAACCTGTAAGCAACCTTTCTTTGCTGCTTAGGAGACTCCTCGGGGTGATGGGGTTAGGGGGGGTGGTGGTTACATTTTCTGACAAGCTGACATCTCTTGTTGTTATCTGTGCCCCCACATCCGTTTATAAAAATGTGTTTCATCTTTAATCTTTTACTGAATTTCAAAGCCTTTCTGTTGTTTCTGGTCTTCTAGTTTCTGACATTTTGTAAAATTTTACAGCATCCACTTCAATTTTATAACTCTGGATCCTTAAGTGCACTGCCATATGATACATTTTGATATATGTATATGATATGTATATGATATGTTGATATGTAATTTGTTCCTTATCAACTTTTCTATCTGAACTGGGCATGTTGGATCGACCATACTGTACTCAGCATTGCTAGCAGTAAGTATAGATACTGTGAGTATATTTTGAAGGAAATCAAATGAAAAGGGACCTTATTTGAAGCTGCAATTAAAAGTCAGTACTGAAAAGACAATAATTATGAAACTATGTTAATGAAAGTGTTCACCAACAACATTTGTAGGAACAGACATAAAAAAAGAGAGAGAAAACATGGGAGAAAAAGACCGTGTTGCCTTGGTGATACTTGGCAGTCAATAGAGAGCTTGTGTGTGCTTTTTTTTCCCCTCCTCCTTTTCAAAGCTGATTGAGTTGACCGGTGGGTAGTGGAGAAGAATGCTACGCACAGCCTATCCATTCTCCTGATTAGTCCTCCACTCTGCTCCATTTTTCATTTATTTTTATCATTAATGCTACAGTCGCCATGCTGGCGTGTGTCACAGTGCTGTCAAATAAGGGACAATTCTACAATATTTGGGCTTTACAGGGTTAAAGGTATTTCATTATGTTCCTGCGGAGAAACATCAAACTAATATTTCATATTACCACACAGGTCTAAATCTATAAAATAAGCCCAAAAATGTTAAAACAATTAGTTGTTTAATAGATCCATAGAAATAAAGTTGTAATGGTAAGTCAGTTAATCAATTTGATTTGTTTCTTAGCGCCATCATGGGAGCCATCAATCAAGAGAATAATTAGGAGATTAAATAATAATAATAAAAATAGTCGTTAGTTGCAGCCACACACAGAAAATCAAATGACAACAATTTTCATAGTCGATTAATGGTTTAAAGAGGACATATCATGCACATTTCCAGGTCTATATTTTAAATCTGGGGCTCTACTGGAATACTTTTGCATGATTTACAGTTCACAAACTCACTTATTTATCTTATACTGACCCTTTACGCTGCCCCTCAGTTCAGCCTCTGTCTGAAACAGGCCGTTTTAGCTCCTGTCTCTTTAAGGCCCCCTTCCCAACGAACCCACTCTGTTCTGATTGGTTAGCCTCTGGAAGCTGCGGTACGGCTGACTTCCAGCCAGTGTTATTTATATACACATGTATATGTATATTTATATACATATGTATATAAATAACATAAAACCAGAAAAAGCGTAATATGGCCCTATTAAGCAAAAATACCAAAGATTTGCTGGTTGTAGTTTCTCAAATGTAAAGTTGTGCTACTTTTTTGTTTTTATCTAATTTGTATTTCGGACTGTTGGTTGGACAAAAGAAACCATTTGAAGATGTTGCTTCAGGATTCTCATAACCTGCAACATTTTGCAAACATTTGCTGGTTCCAGCTTCTCAAATATGAAGATTTGTTGTTTCGCTCTTTGTTATATCATTGTAAATAACTGTTGTTAAGACAAAATGAGCAATTTGAAAACTTCAGCTTTGGTAAGAAGTTGAATTTTTTTCTGATGGCAGACCAGTCTATTAATCAAATAATCCAATATAATCAAAATATTAATCGAAAATGAAAGCGATTAATACTTTTGGCCCTAACCAAAGTATAAAATGGTATACAGTATAAAACGACCACCTCATGGTGTTATGGAGTTTGAGAGGATCCGCAGTTTCTGTAAAAATGACCACATTACCAAATGTGTCGTAATAACAATGAGCTGAAACCGTCGGCAAGAGGCAGCAGAGCCCATTCAACAAGGATATATGTACCATATATTGTACATTACCCAATTAACATCCGACATGGTTCGTGGCAGAAGCTAATCAGAAGTTAAGGTATTACTTAAAGTCATCACAGTCTACGTAAATGAAAGCCTAATGATATGCCACAGTGCATTTAATGGAATTTGAAATAGTAAATGTAATCACATTTAATATACATAATGGCTGAGAGTTGTATTTGTGCTGCCCCTTCATGATCATTTAACATCTACATGCAGAAAATGCCTCTTGGCAACTGGGAGACTGGTGTCTCTTGAGCAAAACTGCTAGTCGGACTGCCTCCTTTATGAAAGCGATATGGAAAGAAAAGTCATATAGCATGACTCTATTTGACTAAAAACAACAGTTTACCCACTCAAACATATTTAAGTGAAGGATGTTATGATAAATTGAGATTGGTGGTGTACAAAGAAAATGTCAGTGAGCTACCAGAATGGTGTACAGGTCATAATGGTAGTAAAACATGAGCCAAGAGAAATGTAAGACAAGTTCAGTGCCAACACCACTCATCTTACCTTTTTAGATGTTTTTTTTTGTTCTTTGTAAATCCATCTGAAGTGTACTCCCAGTTGCAATACAATAACATACCAAGAGCTGACCCACAAAGAGCTAAAACTGAATAGTACTGGAAGAGGATAAGAGGCAAAACAACCATTACATAACGCTAACATACTTAAGACTTGAAAGCAGAGGATCGCAGAATGGAAACCATGCAGCATAATAGTAGTGGACATTTAGCAACAGCTCACGGACATGAAAAAATGGGCTGCACAAGTGCCTGAAAATCTCCACACATTCTGGTGTAAGACACTCAACTATGGTTGGGTGATATGCGAAAATATACCACGAGGTAATTGGAGTTAACACTAAAGAATCTTTCCCTTTTAAAATCTCAGGTTATATTAGGCCACATACTGCAGGTCAGTGAGTTGGACTGCATTATGGCAATATTGGATTTACAGGATTTTTGTATCTATGTGATGATACACCTTCATTGTTTTCACATACTTAATACTCTCTTAAAACCAAAAATGGGCATTCTCATGTGGTTATTTTATCCCTTAAGGGATTCTCAATTTGTGAGAAATGAATTATTAAATTTATATTGACATCAGGATATGAAATTACATAATCTATGATACATTATGTCCTTATGGCTGACATTTATACTGGATGAATCCCAAGTAACACAGATTAACAGGTTACTAACAGTGGCCTCTCCACTCGACTAGTTAAGACAATGCATGACAACACTGAACATGAAGGACAATGGTGCAAACTAACCAAGTGCATTTACGCAAGTACATTACAAAAGTAAAGTAGAAGTACTTTCAGTTTGTGCTATTTTATGCCTTTACTTCATTACATTTTGGAGGTGAATGTGATGCTTTTTACTCCATTACAATTATTTGTCAGATATACTTACTAATAAAGATTTTACAGAGGAAGCATGATTAATCATAAAATAAGTTACATTGTTATAGAACAACCCAGCAGTGTATTAAGTATTTAGAAGAAGCTTAACCTTGGACAGCTACAACATTAAGATGGTACTTAAATATTACATCGGTAATAAAAAAAACTGAGGCCAATCTGCTGCATAATGAGTTTTTTAAGGATACTTATGCACAGACATTTTGGGGGGAGGTGCTCAAGCAAAAAAAAAGGGCACCGGCATAATTATTTATATAAAATAAAGTTACACACTGTTAAGGAGTCGAAGGACCTAATGATTCTGTCAGAGGGATTTCCAGTGTTGCCCCCCATCTCCTGTTAAGTTCCTCAGTCATAGTATCTAGAAATGTGTAGTACACACTAATCCTGAAGTATGCCTCCATAGACAAAAACTGATCACTCACTTGAAACACCGTTGGAAACGCACTTGCACTTTCCCTTTCCTCTTCTGACCAGGCACTACAGCAGGTTTTGTTGGGGCTCTCTATCATCTCTGATGCACCTCCAAATATTTCCTCAAACTTCTCCTCAGACCTCATTGTTTGTAATGTGTGAAGGGCGCCATCTATTACCTTATGTAGGCAGTGGAGTGGTCTGGGCTTTCTTCCTGCAGAGTATCTGATGCTGGAGCAGTGACTTGGAACACTTGGGCGGTGATTTCCAGGCAGAGAATAAATATGAAGTTGATCGATTTTCTATACATCTTAACATCCCCTTGGGCCAGGTTAAGTGGATAGCTTTCACTGATGTCATCAAGGAGCTTCATAACAGCTTTCAGAATACTCTGAAAGGCCTTCAGTGCTCTGTCTCTGCAAGCCCATCGGGTATCCGACTGCTTCTTGAACTCCATTAATACACTGTCCAGGATACAGAGACTACTGCCTTTTCACCAAGGCAGCATGGCGCTTTGGGGAGCATACAGCTTCTCTGCAAGGTTGATAAAAGCTTGTTAGACTTTAAGGCTTCCACCAGGACCAGATTCAGACAGTATGCTTTGCAGTGCACATTGTGTGCACTCATTCTGGCTTGAAGACTTTTATACATGCCACTCATGTTGGCTGCTCTATTGTAGCCTTGGCTGCACATATTGTTCACCTCTAGGCTATTCTCCTGCAGAAGGGAGAGCAAAGCGTTTTCCAGCTCCTGGCTTGTAGTTGTATCAACATTGCAAACCTTAATAAATCTCTCCTTTATTTGCATATGATGAAGATGTTGCACTAAAAATGACACTTGTTCTTGGTGTGAGACATCAGAGATTTCATCCGAAACGATGGAGTACATTTCAGCCTCTTTTATTTCACTTTGTATCTCCCTCCTGACTCAAGTACCCAGTGCTGCAATTATATCATTTTGGCTTCAATTAGACAGCTTTGATACCTGAGGCCTTGTCTTGGTGACTTTCACTCTGTCAACATTTCTATATGCATGTTCAGCACACTGTCATAGAGGGGAAATAGATTCACAAGTTCAAAGAAGTTACCACAGTTGTTACTGGAGTTGCTCTCATCATCACCTCAGAATGCTTGTCCCTGCCGTGCAAGATACACTGTCAGATCAATTAACCTGGTCAGGCTTTCTCTACTTGTCTGCCTCTCTCGCTCTCTAACTCCCCACCGCCTTTACATCTTGTACATCAAATGAAGACTTGAGTGCCTTTTTTTGGTAATTGGTCCATCTCACCATGGTTGTCATGTGGATCTCTTGTGACTGATTGTTGCTTGATTTTTTTTTTTTTTTTTCACTTTCTTATGCCAATCCCCCGTGCTTTTCTGCTTTTATACTTCAAAGGCGAAAAGCCAACAACAATCCATTGAATCAGCAGTAGGTGAGTACTACAGCCACATATTTCCAGAGAACCATTGTTTTTGGAATGACCGCCCCTCAGCATTTTTTGGACATACCATATCTGGTTGACAGGGGCCTACACTGCAGCACATAGAAATGTAGCTCTCATTGCACCTGATGTGAAAAGCTTCAACATTAGAAGGATCTGTAGGATATTAGTACATATTAGCCATGTTTGCAATTATCTCCTCTACTATCTCCTTCATTAACAGCTGTAGGATCATGTGAGACCTCAAGACACAGCTCGAGCAGAATATTAGATTATTATACACTACATGGCCCAAAGTTACACCAATGTGTGATTTTTGAACATGTCATTTCAAGACTCGCCACAAAGTTTGGAACCTGGCTGAAGGGATTTGTTCCTTTTAAGCCACAAGGGAATTAGTGAGGTCTGGGAAAACCAATTCTTTATGGACCTGGCTTTGTGGAGGAAAAGTTTCTTCCCCAAACTGTTGCCACAAAGCTGATGAAGGGGCTGAGCCCAAATTAAGAAAAATGGCAAGAGACCGCTGTATACAAAAATTAATGGCCATATACTGTTGATATATGAGCCTACACCTACTGCCTACAAGGAAAACAGTCCCTAGGATTGTACAGTGGCTTATATTGGTGACTCAAATGTAATTATCAATGCAAAAGTGTCAAACATAAAAACAAAGATTACAATGGAGGCAAAAACTAGGATTTAGCACTTCCAAATCCAATCAGATGGACAAGCACTGGAACAGATAAGGAGCAGATGGGGCAATGATGATTGATGTAGCAGTCTCAAATGGCAGCAACATTCTGTGAAAAGCCCTGAAATAAATCATGAAAATACTGACACCCTCCCCCCCTGAAAATATTGAAGTGGAATCTAAGAGAATATTGAATAAACTTGGATGAAATGAATTGATTTGACAAATACTTCTTGTTTCATGTCATCATTTCTGTGCTGTGGATATTAAATAAAGACATTTGTGCATCTATAAAAAAATATATAAGGGCTGCATTTTATTAGTCAGAGGAATTCATGTAAAATGTGCACAGAAAAGTGCAATAAAATGTCTACCCTACAACCCTCACATGTGGTAAATCCCTGTTCACTATTCTTTAATGTGATCTTTTTTCTTTTATTTATAAAGAATCTTGTTCCCTTGTTGACCGGTCATTCAATCCATACATATGAAAGAGTTAATAAGCTTTATGTTTTATTCTTCCAATCTCTTTAGAGACCCTGCTGAAAGAATTTTCACTTTGAGAGAATCACTTCAAAGGAATGTATATTTTTAAAAATGCAAAGGTCTCTTATTAGTCCTTTTGTTCGCATCCTGAAGTTAATTTATTCTTTTTTGTCAGGAGAGTGTAAACTTGTGAATGTTCAATGTGCACTGATGTGACCATGTGCCAGTGTGCACTCCTGATGCTGCTGCTTTGTGACCAGTGATTGCATCTCCATCACATTACCTCTCCGTTCTCCGGAGGCAATCATGTTTGGCAGTCGCAATTGCCTGCTGTGACTTGCTTTCCATGCTTTGTGGCACACGCAGATCTTAAACAGCTTCTGCTCAAGATGCCAATTTTGCAAAAGTGTTGTCTCTGAGCTGTGATCTGGCTTTGTGTGCAGCCAAGACAGGGTGTATTAGGGTGTCTGTGTATCCAGGTGATCAAGGTGATACCTCACACTTGCATAACTGAGGTAGAGACTCCCTAGACTAAGCGGTTGAGTATCTGGTTTCGAGTGAAGGCATAGAATTGTTCAAACTTTGCCAGGTCTCTTTGACTCAGAGCTTCACCAATGCCAATCCCAGAGACATCCATCTGGACAAGAAACTGTCAAAATCTGGACTCTGAAATACAGGAGAGGAACACATGGCCCTTGAGAACTACAAGTATGCTCACATTCATCTGTCAGCCAAACTTGTGCTTGTCAGCCAAACTTGTGTCCTGGACAGCTCTTGAGGATTATTGGGTTGATTATAAAGACCATGAGAATCAGGAGGGGAATCCATGAGTTCAGGGACTTACATCTTGGTTGGGATTATGTGTCAGGTTGGGGGTTTCACATATTCAGTAATAACCACACCAATCATTAGTATCACCAAGCCAGTCTCAATCTTGTGAGCTAAATTTTCACTACAAGATGTTAGTCGAGGAAATATTCAGACACTCGATTGAGCCCGGTAGCTGGAGGCTAGACTGAGGAATGGACAACAGGCGGTGCTGTATTGACTGAATGAATTTGAAACCATCGTGTTCTGGCTTGATGCCTGTGACCCTTTTTGAAAAGCTACTTGAACTAGGGGCTGTATATGTAAAATCTAGTATGATTCACTTCAGTCTGAAAATATGAAAGCAAAACTGAATGACAGCTCAGCAAGTGGCTGTTCAGATTGCTTTATTGGCGCTGATGTTTGAAGAAGGGGCATCACTTGACATCCATCCATCTGTTGGTTAAAGCGAGAGATAATCACCCAGTATTTTTGTTTTGTTTTTTATTGATAAATCCTCTAACCCAAGCAAATGCCTGATGAGCCTTAACAGGGGGAAGAGAACTAAGCTAGATTAGTTGGGCTGGCTTTCCAAGACTAACCGGTCCAATGACAGACATTGACAGTTTTAGGCCACGCACGCCCCAGATCGATCCTAACAAAGGCCTCACTTAGTGCTGGGCTATAATGAACAAACTACTCTTTTATGTCAGTTTTTTACTGTGCCTGCAGTGGTATGTAGCGCTTACATCTCGTTCTTTTCTGGGGGTATTTTTGGGGCATGTTTACCTTGGGGGAGAGAGTATGACATGCAGCAAAGGTTCCCAGCCAGAACTGAACTGGGGACATTTACCTACAAGAACAAAACAAACAAAATAAGTTATATTGTCCTAACAAAAACAGTCATCCGAGAACTTTGCCCAAATAAAATGGTCTCAAGTTGACCAAAGTAAGATTTAAATAAAACTGCATGATCCAAGAAAAAGTAAAAGGTATTGAAGTTTGATTCTTAGCCCTACTTTAGACTGCAGTGATGATTGGCCACAATGCGTCATTGTAATAATCAACTCTTACTGATATTGCAAAATATTTAATTTTAGGATGATGTCATATTGTGGTTGGAATACCTTGTCTGCAGCAGTGTGTATTTTAATTCTTTGATTGATTTTAATTTAACAAAGTGCTTTCAAACTAGGCGGGTTATATCATGGTGCCTCATTGCAGGTTTCGGATACGCCACTTTTTTCTAACAAAAGATGTTTATCATTGTAAATTAAAGACTACTATTATCCACTTGCCTGAATGACATCATCCAGAGACATACTATAATTCATTCATCTTTGCATATGCAGGTCGTACATAAAGTACAATATATATTTTTTATTGTATACCCTAATTTAACAAATGAACCCCTGAGTTCAAAATGTCGACCTGAGTGCACTCTGTTTGCTTCTGAACTGCCAGGAACCATTTCCTTCATAGATTGTAAAACCCACTGCTGTCCAGAGGAATCATCCGTTGACTCCAAACACTGTGGGACAGATGAACCAATCTAACAGCAACAATCTCATAAAATTGTTTGGAAGGCCAAAAATATAAATCATAATACACTGCTGTATTTTTTTCACAGCATCACCATTGCAAAGATATCATTCTAGTGATCCCATCTACCTTAAAATCCATCAAAGTACATGTCGAAAACACTTTACCTCACCATACACGTTCAGTTTTTAAGGTCAAACATGCACACAAAGTGGACAGTTACTAACTGCATCACAGTATGAGATCATGCTGAGCCGTCTTCTCCAGTTTCACTCAGATGCAACAGGAGTTGTGTGGGATCAGCATGACTGTGAGTTTTTGGACAGTTTGTTTCTTATCAAATGATGAACCACAGAATGAAAAATAAGCCGACAAGAATGCTACTGACATATCATTACTTTCAGAAATGGTTGGCACATCCTCTGTGCTGTAGAGAAAGCCAAATAATGATTAAAAGCTACAATACAGAAATGTAGCACAAACTTCTCATAATTACCTTAGGATGAATGGAGTGTTCTCTTCTATAGGCAAAGTAGAATAAACCAAATTTAGTTTAGCGTGATTTTCAAATCACAAGAGCTGTGAGAAATAACTTACATTAACAGTGTCTTAACAAACTGTAGAGGGTGAAAGTTTTAGTCTGCTATTGTAACTCTTGCTGGCATGACAACTGTCACCAGCAAATTTACTCACCTGTAAAGTAGCTAATGAACAACAAAACAGAAAGCTTGGCTGTTGTCTCTAGTGTTTGCGCTCAGACAAAGATGGAGACACACCACTCTGTGAAACTTTGATATTTGGTTCAAGTGGTTCAAAAACACAGAGTGGTGGGCGCTATAGATAAATGATGCAGGTGATTTCCTCATGCCACTTTCATCAGTGAGTTAGCTAGAGGGCAGCTCAGTTGTCAAGTGTAGATGACAGATAGCTGGCGGTTGAAGTTGTTAGAATCTCTGGTTAAACTTCTAAGCACATCATATCATTGTTTTAAATATGTCACCTTCAAAACTCTGAACCGGGACTGCCTAGATTTAGTGCTGTCAAGAAATCTGTCCTGTCAGTCTGTGAAGCTAATGTTAATGTTGGCTTAATCACTGACTTGAAACATGATGAACCTACCTCCTTTTTAAGAGTTGTTAGTCTGATAGCAAACATTGTCAGATGTGACTTAGTTTAGTTTTATGTGGGCTGATTTTTCTATAGAGAATTAGTTCTTAGATGTTGAATTCTCTCTGACTGACTGCTTCAAATAAAACATTAAATTATTTTATCTGATTCTGGTCATGTCAAAATAGATCAGTTGAACAATTTTATCTAGTTTGAAATTATATAGACCACTAGAGCTGCAACGATTAATCGATTAGTTGCCAACTATTAACTTAATTGACAACTATTTTGAAAATTGATTAATCTAATTTCTCTGATTCCAGCTTCTAACGTGAATGTTTTCTGGTTTCTGTAGTCCTCTTTGATAGTAAACTGAATATCTTTGGGTTGTGGACTGTTGGTTGGGCAAAACAAGGCTGAATCTTGGGCTTTGGGAAATAGTGATCAACATTTTTTTTTTTTTTACCATTTACTGACATTTTATGGACTGAACAACTAAGACCCTGAAGACCACAACTACAGGCCTTGAGTTGAATTTATTAAAATAATTGCAATTGCAATATTAGTCATAAAAAATGCAATTAGATTTAATCCTCAAATTGGTCAACCCTAACAGTATTAATTTATTACCCTGGTCAACGTTGATATTGATTGTTGCATGTATCATTAGGATTTTATTGATACAACTACTCTTATTGGCACACCTTATTGGTTTGGTTCTTTATCGATACTCTTATAAGTTCTTTTTCATTACAAAAAATTGCTTTTTAAAAATATATTTAAAAAAAGAATATATTGAGAACAGGATTAGAATTGATTTATATTTTTAAACATAACTAAATATTGTTTCTAGAGCAGCAAAGCTACTATATAAACTCAATAATATCTCACTGGAAAATATATTTGACATCAAAATACTGAGTGAAGTTGAGAAAGGGAGGAGGGGCTGGTTTGGAGGGGGGGCTACCGTCTCAGCCAGCAGCTAAGTTTACAAGAATTTGACAAATTTTAAGATACGTGGCAAACTGAGATAAACAGTAACGCTACATACAGACAGCTTTCGTTTTAGTTTGTCCATAACAATTAGCTTAACTAGCGTGCTGTGATTGTGTAAAACATACTTGGGGTAGATGGGAGACAGCAAAGCAGTGAAAATATGGCATTTCTTCATGTTTATGCTTGTTGAACAGGTTTTTGGATAAACTATTGGCTTTTTATTTGCAAAGGTTATATTGGACTATTGGACAAGTGTAGTTGTCGTCAACTTGAGTAAAACGTTATCTTTTTACTTGACCTGGTTCACTATCTCCATTGCAGCCTCTCTGCTCTGCTGTCCACTGTGTGTGTGTGTGTGTGTGTGTGTGTGTGTGTGTGTGTGTGTGTGTGTGTGTGAAGGAGCTGAGCCCCGCCCTACGTCAAACACTGATGCAGAGGAGAGTACAGAGAGGAGACCAGAAATAACACCAAAACATTAAAAAAGTACTGATAAAAGAAGTGACCTTAAAAATACTCTGGGTTCATATGACTTTGACCGATCTTCAATTCGTCAGGGGACTTTGGTAATAATTTTGTCATGTTTGTGTGAATATGCTTGAATTTTATTCACACAAAACTGCAAACATCTGTGTGCCAGAAGACAGATGATTCTCCTACTGCTGCCAGATTGCTACCTCTCACAAGTCAGTCACTCATTGTTACAACTTGTTAAAATCTATTAACTCCATGAAAGGAGTCTGAAGTATGAGAGAAGCTTCTGAAAGACTGATCACCGACTGCAGGAGCTTCTTGTTAAGGAAAAAAGAGATTTCTACCCAATTATAGATTCTGTATACTCCCATGGTACATTGATGGAAGTGACCTATGATAGACCTCATTAATAAGCAGTTGAGCTGAACGTGATCTCAGCTCTGACTCTGTATTTTATCAGCTACCTTAATCTATTCAGTGGAGAATACAGTACGTCAGGCTGCTTGGTATTCTAGTGCAGTATAATGTCAGTATCTGAACTTTTATTGAACATAGCTTAAAACAGTTTTTGAAGGTATTGAAGGTACACTGAAAGTAAGCATGTTTGTGTTAAGTACCGCACTTGTGGAGAATGATGTTGCCAAGTTGTCACACAGAGAACTTTTGAAAGAAGTTAATTAAGATGCACAGCTGCTCATTATCACGTCTTTCAATAAGATTTTTTTTAAACCACACTGTTATCATCACTCATCTTTTTGTTTAATCATATGAGTGGTAAACTATTATGTAAGATGCAATTAAAGACAGTCACAGAATAATAAATATTTTAAGAGAGGCTTCGTATAAACCCCACCAGGTTTGGGATTCAAGATTTGGTGGGACTGAAACTACATGATGATGAATTCCAACACCGCCATATTACACAACAGCTGACATTTACAAGTTGTGTGTGGCTCTGTACAATTGTGCATCCCATAATTAAGCTAAACACTGTTGATTCAAGAAAGAAACAACAAATGAATGAGCACACAGAGCTCGGTACTCACAGATTTGTTCTTTTTCAAACAATAGTTAATTAATGATAGTGTTTCTCACCTGTGACGGTGCAGCAAATTGTTCATCACGTTGCATCATAAATATACAGTCGTTACGGAGGAAATTCAAATTTGCACTACATTACATTAAAAGGGCCTCTGTTGGAGACATTTTTGAAAAGGTACAGAGAGAAATGCGATTCGGGAAGGTTATGTCATGATATTGGAGACTGTCCTCTTAAGCAAAATGATAGGATCAGATGTTTCAGCAAGTGCCCAATAACAAGATTCATGTCTTTAGATTCATGTGACAAAGCCCCCTAGCAGCTGTAGGAATTTCGACTCTTGTTCTTGTGGAGAAAAGGAGGAAGTAGTGTGACAATGTTGTGGAGCCAAGAAGTCTGCAGGTGGAAGAGGTCGGGATGGGTCAACAAAACATTTGGCTTTGACACCATAGACTGCTGTTTGTTACCTTTTTCTCTCTTCAGCAGTCAATGTTTGTTTCTTTTAACCATGACCTTAATAGTTCTGTAACTTTCCGTTAATATTTTAACCAGGATGATGACTATTCTTAAAGAGTAACGTTTTTGCTGAACTGCAGTGCTTTAAATCTGCAGTCCAGAACTTTTACATATAAATGAACATTGATTAAATTCAAGCCAAATGAGTTCACGCAATGCTGATTAAGCCTGTCACCGCCAGATAAATCTCTTTGCATTTCACAGTGTACTGGAGTTTTTAATCTGGTGTCAGGTTTAACAGTCCCACGCTGGCCGGGTGAATGCATACTACTATGCACTATGGGCAGAGCATGCGTGCCAGGGACAGCGTCTAACTTCAATTAGCTCTCTGCTAACTTCAGTAGAGATAAAATAATTTAATTGTGCGGCTCTTCAAGACTTTCCAAATGTTATTGGACTGAATGGATCAAATTCTGGTCGTGAAATGAGTCATTTCGCAGGGTTTTGTGACGCTCAAAACAATTTATCCACCATTTTACAGCTGTGACAGTAGCGACGGAGTAGTCTACAGCAGAGCCTATGATGTAAACACATGTCAACAGTGTTTTTGTAATTACTCTCACTGCCAGAAGGGGGAGGCAAAAGCCCCACACTCCAGCTTTAACTTCTCACCTTGCTGCAGTGATGTACAGGTGTACTCAAGGACCCTGTGACATCACTGTTTAGTGTGTTTACAGGTGTAACAAGGCACACTTCCACCACACCCAACCACGCCCATCAGTGATGCTGTGTGTGGTCAAAGGTGCAGGCTTTAAACTTTAAACTAGAGAGCCTTTGACAAAGCACTTATTTTAATTTTATCCAAATGATTTTTCCCTAAGCAAGTCGTTTTTGTGCCTAAACCTAACCAAACCTTAACCATAGTGGAGTAAGTTTAATAAACTGGTTTTTACTTTTGCATCAATGTAAAACTAAATGTTTTTATTCAAGTAACTGTTTTGGAAGCACTGAGAAATGCAGTGCCCTTGTGATTTTAATTACAAATGATACATTTTGATGTTTAATGTAGAGGACTTGTCATAATCAGCTTTCACTCTTTTTGATTATGCCATGGTTTTCAACAGAAAGAATTGCTTTTGTTAGGGGTTCAATGGATCACAAAACTCACTGTTAGGAACGTGTCACGGTTTTTAGTCATGGTTTGGATAATTTTTTGGATCAGCAAAAAAAACTGCTTTCCATTTATTCTAAAAACTTAAAGCACGGAACTTTTGCCAACTGTCATAAATGAAAACAACATTCAAGATGTCCAATGTTTAAATAAAGATAAAATGTATATTAAATGATAAAATAAAATATTCAATACTCAGTTGTTAAATTAAAGTGCAACATGAGGTATGATACCTTCTGCCTTTAAACATGGTGGTGAATGAAAAATAGCCTGTGTCCACATCATCAAAAAAGTCAAAAAAAAAAAAAAGAGAGAGAAAGTAAAGCAGACCTGAGCTTATAACTTCAAATGGAAATTTTCAAAAAGATGAGGATGTCTACATTGTCTGGGGAGAGGGTAGACCTCTTTGCAGTCACTATGTCCCCTGCCATGGAGAACACCCTCTCACTAGGAACTGAAGTGCCAGGCACAGTGAGGTAGCATCTTGCCATCATGGCAGTGTGAGTGTATTTACACTCATTGTTTTTCCATCATGCCAGTGGATCACCATCCACTGGAATGCTGCTTGCTGTCTCCCCTCCTCTTTGATGGTGTTGGCAAATGTCTTTCCTGTGTCCTTGCTTGCAAAGGTCTCCTTGAAAAGCTCCTTCGTAATCCGACTTCTTTTGCGGAGGAGATGCCTCTGACTCTGCTCCTGTCAGCTCTGTGGCTTGACCCTGCAGAAAAAATGAAAATCTATTAAACTAACCAATTATTTATTTTCACATTTCATAGAACTGTAATTTTGGTAATAACATTTAATAATATCAATGGATCATTCTAATAGCAATAACATAGATTAAGACTAGACTGCAGTATATTTTTTATTTAAGTAATTCACTTTTATGATTTTTTTTTTTTTTTACCTCTTCAGTGCTCACAATCTCAGTTGTGAGATCACAGTATGTCCTCTGGCGCAAGCCAGGGTCTAGTCGAGACAGGGACTAGAACCTTCTAGTGCAGTAGATTTATGAAGGTAGCCCTGTAGAATAGGGGGGTCGGTGTATCTGGGGTTCAGGTCCTCTCTAATGGTGGCCGTGACATCTGTAGTGATAGTGCTGTCTTCCTCGCTTGAGGCCATGGATTGTAGAATCCTTATTTTCAGAGGAAGGATCATAGACACAGATGGGGGTAGTTTCAGTTCTCAGTAGGGTTGTAAGCACATTTAGGGGTTTGAGCACCTTGAGGACTTCCTCTGCCACTTTCATGTCATCATCAGACAAGGTGACGATGTCATTGATATTTTTTTCCAGGGTCTTGTCTGTCATTGCAGAGTGTACAGCAGCCTGCTACTCAAGATAGCGCTCCAACATGTCATAAGTTGAGTTCCATCTTGTTGTGACATCGTGTATGAGCTTGTGGTCGGTAGCTGTAGCATTTCTTGCTTGGTCTTAAGCACATGAGCTGCTGTTGTGCACCATCCTTTCCGATCTTCCCACGGAGGTGGTCCATCTGTTTCCCCCTTAGGTTGATAAATTGATGACATGTGCAAAGCATCCTATCTGTGGCCCCAGTCCAGCCTCTATCACTGCATTTACTTGGTTTTTGACATTATCTATGGTGACTAGGATATTGCAATGGGCCTCTCTAGCTTCCACTCTACTACTGCTCTTATCAGTGTCTGTGCCATATTTGTGCCTGTATGACTCTCATAGAGGGGCGTGTCTGCAGCTCAGAGTCTTCTCATCTCTCACTCTGTTGTGATGTAATGAGCAGTCACAGTCACGTAGCTTTCATCTGCTCTGGAGGTCCACGTGTCTGTGGTTAGGGCAACAGAGGATGCCTTAGAAAATTCATTGACAATTTTGATCTTTTCCTGGTCATAAAGATCTGGCTTCTGATCTTCATAATAAAATGGTTGGGTGAGGGGATTTTGTAGTGTGGCTCAAGCACTTTCACCATATTTTTAAACCCTTTGTTTTCCACAACAGAGTATGGCCTCATGTCTGCAGCGATAAACATCCCCAGACTTGGTAATAGCTTTACCTCAGTCTGATTCTGCAGCACAGGGCTGCTTAAATGCTGCGGTGAGAAGTTGTTGCTGAGCATCATTTCTCTTGGCTCCCGTCTCTGACACACCAGGGTGATGTTGCTTCAAATGCGTGGCCATGCTCGATGTATTGCCATTCTTATATGGCTTTCTTGTTGCACAATGCTGACACACCGTGACGGTTTTGTCCACCAGCCTTCTTCCATCATCATTAGGTTTTACAGAGAAGCCGATGTGCTGCCATACATTTGACTTAAATGATGCGGGAGGCTTTTCAAGTTCTTCTGCTCCTCCACTAGCCATGACTGCCACTGTGCTTAAATCGCTGGGATTCAACATGCCTTTTTTTTTGCATAATCAACCAATCATTGTGCTTCAGCGTAAAACACAGCACGCATCTATCATGTCTATTTTTTCACTGCAACACTCAACTCAACACAACTCTTGACATTTAGAGAATATTACTTTAAAAAGTAACAGCAGCAGCAAAACTGTATTTCACACTATGATGGTTAAATTTTGCAATTAATCCGCAGTTCATATATGGCATCTTTTTTGTCCAAAAGATGTTTTAGGATTATGAGAATAATTAATAATATGCTTGATTAAAGTTTGAAGTTTAAGCCATTTTGTAGACCAATAACCTTGTGTAATTTAGACAGGGCAAATGTTTTGGCTTGCAGATGGATTTCATGTATAGATTACAGACTTTCTTCTGAGCAATTAAAAATGTGTATTTCTTCTTTTAGCAGGTGCTGGATGATCATGGTCATGTATTCAAAATGCAGAAAACCCACTGACCTTTTTGTTGCTCAAAATATTTCTTTGGCAAGCTGCTCAATGTTGTTACTCATTACTGAGATTTATTTCTCAAAATGAAATCCAATCAAAAACAGACAGGTCACAATTAAGAGGTTTTACTGGGAAGATAAATGGTTTAGAGGGTGCTGTAGTTTAATGTTACAAAAGAAATACAATTTTTTTCATTGTTGTTTTTTTTTTTTTTTTTTCCAGTTGATTGCGCCCTTGAGAAGAGTGCTCACTTCAGGACATGCATCTCTGCTTAATGCATGATCATTTTTAAAGATTGTTTGCTCCTCAGTGGGAAAATGCAGCTGGCCAAGCAAAAGAGAGACCAATGATTTCACATTAAATGCAAGCTCAAGAGCTCCTAATCTACAGTCGATTCAATTGCTTTTAGCTAATTAAAGAAATTAGTCATAAGCGTTGGAAACCTTGAACTAGCAAGTCCTTTAAAATAAGAGCAAATGCAACCTTTATGAAAATGTTGAATCCCGAATGTATCAAAAAGTAATTATATTTTAATTATAATATATTTTGTTTAATGAGAATCTTGTTGGTTTCATATGGCTGACAATTTAATTAAAGATTTTATTTTTAAAATTCCAAAACATGCCATTGGCAACAGCAGTGACAAATTAGACAACAGAAGAGCTCAGATATTGTAACATGAATCCTAAAAAAGAGAGAATAAATCAGGGCTGTTCTGGATGTTTTGATGCCCTACAGGCCAGACGTCCACTGGCATCCCTGAGGGTATTGATCTTTTCATTTCCAAATAATTGAATGATATTTTAGTTTAATTCAACGTCCGGTTTGTGTCATGTCAACAACACTATGCACAGTGCCTCCAGCTTATCCTGGTTTTAAACATGTTTAGGATATGGTATTGAAAGTGAGAAACCAGGTTATTTATATCCCTGTGTGATTCTAACATTACTCAGTTTTTACTAAGGTGCAGGTTTTATCAATATCACAGTTTCACTTATAGTCGTCCAAACCACATTTTATACACCATTATTTATTCTAATTCTATTTGACTATCTATTTCACATGAAAATGAGAAACTTAAACTTTTCTCACAGTCTTTCTTTTTAAAAAAAGTAGCCTTTTTACTTGTAAAACAACACATAAAGTAGTATTAATGCAGCTAAAGTAGGGAAGGAAAAAGAAGATAAAAAAGGACAAAACTAATTAAAATAAAAAGTCATAGTAGAACAGTTCAAAGGTATTGATTGGTGCCATTCATGGAGAATTTGACCTGTTATGTTGAAGCATGATAAAATACAGTTACATGATGGAATGAAATGTTTTTCTGCCATATGTTGTAAGAGGTTTTACTCTTATCTATCAATCAATATGTAACTTTCTCTAGTTGTATGAAATTATTCATTTCTGTAATCCACATTCAAACTATCATGGAGTCCTCTGATTTCCATATTACACATTTTTTGGCAATAATTAATACGCTTTATGTAAGCTTAACAGCCTTGCCACTCCTAAAGTGCCTCACAGCTTTACTTTCAACGTTTGAAATACTAATTTGTATAGTTTTCTGTAATATTTTGCATAATATCTGGTTGTCAGCGTAAATTTGTTGTTGCAGGTCTGGATGGGATTTAGACAGACTGTCTAACTTCAGCCTTAACAAGTAGTTTTCAGTTACTAGCAGCAAAATGTCACTGAAATAGATGCAAAACAACCATTTCTGGTCTTGGTAAACTGCTGGCTGCTGTTTCTATATTTTGTGGCTTAGCGGTTATACTTGCTAACACCTATAAAAGTATTTTTTAGCATCTGAAATTAGTCACAAAAAATTCTTTCTCTTCTATGGCATCTCTCCAGCTGGTAGCACCTAGCTCGCCTCTGCCTTATAGCAGCCCTGGATAAATGTACAAACAATAACATGACGACCTCCTTTAGAGAACATTCCCTTTGAAATCTCTTTGGTCTGTACTGCAGAGTGATGAAGACTACCACAAAGCCATGTCTCAGTCTCTGATGGGGGCTGTTTCTCTCATAGACATTCTTTGACAGGAAGAGACAGGTTAGTTTTTCCTGGAAGATCGGATAAAGGAAAAGACGATTGGAGCTGCCACAGCTACATTGATGAGGGGAAGGAATCGATGCTCAGCTTTGATTGGACACTGAAGATAAACATCTCACATGGATCACTTAGGAATCTGGCCAGAGGGAATGCCAAAAAAATCCTCACACAAGCAGTGAAATAAGGAACGGGATTGTGTCTTCACTTTTTTGAAGACTTTTTTTAAATCCCACAAGTTTTGTGGCTTACAAAATGGTAAAAGAGATTTTGAAAAAAACATGCCCAAGTTGCTCTTTAGTGTCAAGGGTTACAGGCGTACACAAAATAAGAAAAGGCACATCCAAGTCCTTGAAAGATCCGACATAATAAAAAGCTTTTATTCAAGCATAACTGACTCATTCAAATGTTTTCCTTTTCATTTGGTTTGCTGCTCGACATTCACTAGTTGTTTCTGACTTGACTTTGTGACACTTAAAAATGACATGTGAAGAACAGTCTCTATGGGAACAACTTTCAAGGCTCTCCAGAGAGATAATCTGTGGAAATGGAAACAAAATGAAAATCTGCGAAAGAAATTAATCACATTCAAATCACATATTGTGTATCAGTACCTTCCCTTGTGTACACATTAAACGGCTTACCTGATAGATTGTGCACCAACAGGTTTTGATTAACATCTTCGATGAATATTTTTTATTCCATTATGAGCTCCAGTAAATCAAAGACAAAATTACATGCTGCAGAGATTTAAATGGCTGATGACATGTATAGAGAGTTGATAATTACCTTGTAAATTGGTTCCTTGTTTAGACGTTAATTTGTTAGTGGCTAGTGCATGGAGTCTATTCATGTGAGCTCATGCACAAGTGTCATGATTAGACTGTTGTTGTTGTCATTGATGCTTACCACATTTAGTCAGGAAAGTGAAAATTATCTCTTCAAGTGTTGACTTGAGTGTTGATTCTGTACAGTCTGAATTAGGGATGTCAACTATTAACCGTTAATCGGTTAACCTCTGAGAATGTTTTTTGCCGGTTACGCATGTTGGTCTGTAGTTTAATTTGCATACTAGGATTAGGTACTTCACGTTATTCACATTGGATCAATCGGTGCCAAATTTTTGACCTTGCAGGACTGCGAGTGAGTGTTGCCCCCCGAAATAAGTTTTAAAAACACACATTTGCCAACCAAAGCATCTCACAACGAGGTTCTGACACTGACAGGACCAGCAACACGCAGATACAAAGAGACGTGACGGATCCATTTTACCAACCTGGACGGCAGCTTGCAGCTAGTTAGCATGGTTAGCATAGCTGTGCCGTGCTGTGTGTAGCCCATAGACTGTATAAAATAAATATCTGCTGTGTCTCGGGTTTAACAGCACCGTGTTAGGCAGGTGACAGGTGTGTTTACTGTGTTTGTGTGCTCTGAGAGAAGTCACTGTGAGGATATAAAGTCACACAGCTTATGGACTGCTAGCCTGCTAATTCTATGGTAGATCTGTAATAACAACATAGGTGTTACTTTGTTAGGCAATTGCTCAGTTGGTGTGCTGAATGATTGAGACAGATATGCTGCCGACCAGTGTGGTAGAGGGCGAGGGATTGAAAATACAAGAAAACTTGTTTGGCAGCTTACGCCCAAGTATGCCATTGAGAGCTACTGTGACTAAATGCATTGAAAACACTTTGAGGTGAAGAAGGATGAAGTAAAAGTCAAGCGAACCAGGGCAGACAAGCTAGCTCTGACCATCGACTTCTAGACAGCTCCATGGATGTATAATAAGAGCTGGACAGGGCGCCGCTGCTGAGCCTTGCAGCCAATTTTTCTCAGTGGCCACTCGCGGTATTGCAGCGAAAAATCCCCCTGTGGCCCAAAAAGCATTTTCCCAATAGACCACCATTGTGAAAGAGACGTCTGTAAAACTGTGGACAGGACACCTAGAACTGCAAACACGTCAGTTATGACTCTTTTTGTTATGAACTTTTGATCCATTGAGGTTTTATATTTGTAAAACTTTCCTCGAGCCAAGAAAAGCGATTTAAAATCTGTGACATCATCACAATGTAAAGTCTGTGGACTGCGCGGGAACTCACGGATGGGGCCAGCAGGGGAAACACTACTGCACATATTCAGTGGGCCGCACAACGAAGAAGCAAACTTTTTTGGCGTATGTGCCAGCCGAGCAATTCCTATAGGACTGAATGGGCGCCATTTTTAGTCCGGTATCCAGCTCTCACAAATGAAAGCTACCTCAATTTATTTTCTGTATTTTGAGCTTGTTTTCATGGTTTTTTTTTTACAGTGAGTCTTTGCTTAAAGGCTTTATTTATGAATTTAGTCCTTTTTAGGGTTTTCTGCTCATTATTTCAGATTGGGAAACAGCATTGAGATAATGTGGCTGGGGGAAAAAAGTCATCTTAAAAGCAATTTCAAGTGAAATGTCAGTCTAATCAGAAATGCAACACACTCTGTATTTTTAATCCAGTAATGAAAAAATAAGTATTTTAGTCTATTATAAATAATTTCACATTCAGAGACTGAACGGGGTGCACTGCATGTATGATCACACAATATGTTTCCATTTCTATCTATTTTTCATCCAAACAAACCGTAATAAACATGTTTTTTTATAGACAGCTGCCGAGGGATACTTTCATAGTTAAAATATACATTCAATTGCAAATTAAAGGCATGAGAACGTGTATTTTTCTACACATATGTGCCACAGATTGTTGTGCTCAGTACAAAATCGAGCATAAAATGTTAAGACATAAAACGTCTGTTTAGCTTGCTGTTTGTAAGGTGTTAAGTGAAGCACTGTATGGAGTCTGTTTTGCAGAAATGCAAAGAGAAAGAGCAACGTAGACATAGGAGAGAGTAAAGACACCTGTCACAATAGGTGAGGGACTTCTCAGTATGCAGCAGAAAGGTCCTGTCACTTGGATTCAGTTTTATGTTCTTTGTGTTTTTTCCAAGAAGCATTATTGAACGAGGATGAAAGCTGTTGATGGGGAGTGGGCGGAAGAGCCGGAGGCTGCTCCGTGGTGTGGATGCTGATGAACTGATGTAGTAATTTGCTAATGAGATCTAAGCTGTCTCCTCTCTCTGGCTTTGTCCATATGAAGGGACATCTGCCCTGCCGCGGGCACCGTGACAGCAGTCTCACAGTGTGCAAACTGCGCAGTAGGTGTGTGTAGCGTTAGTGTGTGAGCAAGATTACACAAACCTACACCGTTCTCACCTGACATCCTGCGTTTCTCTGCCTGAGCTGGAGGAAACAGAACGTGAAGGAGGAGGTCCGAACTCGCAAAAATGCTGACACGTTCAAAACCTTTTCCACAGGTTTATAAATAGCATTGGGGGGGGGGCTAAGCACAGACGTTTGGCAAGTCGCCCTCTTCAGTGTGCTGTGACAGAAACCTCTGCAGGCTTTTTATGAACTGTGTGCAATTACTTAATTAGTGAATTCACTGAGTGGAGCGCAACGCCATGCCAAATCACACATTTTGGGTTGAGCCTAAATCAATGAAAATGTCAGGTTCAAGCTGTCAGGAGTCAGCAATCAGATTGAAATTTAAATTTGACCAGTTTAACTTGACCACAAAATAGTAATGAATATTCAAAGATATAGGTGAATATATAAAATAGTGAAAAATGCCCACCTCAATTACCCAGAGTCCACGGTAATATCTTCAAATTGTTTGTTTAATTCAACCATAAAAGCAGCAAATTTTCACGTTTGAGGAGGTGGAACAAGAGAATGTTTGTCATTTTCGCTTGATAAATAATTTAAATGATTACATAATTATCAAAATAGTTGGTGATGGTTTTTTAATGTTTATCCAAATGACTTATTGATAAATTGACTGATTATTTGGGCACAAACATTCATACAGACCATTTAGCAATTGACAGTAATCATAAAGTATGTCAATACAGCACAGAAAGCACAGATAATGAGATTTTAAGAATACGTTATTAATCTTAAATATATATGTATCCAACCAGATCTTATCTTTACAAGCTATTTAACTAACTGTACTTCTGTGTGTATTTCCTAATTTATGAATATTTTAATTAAAAGTACCCTTTTCTGACCACTGGTAGCGCTATAGGGCAGTATTATGATGAGCGGATCCCTAAATTGGTTTGTATTTCATGCTCTACTTGCAGAGGCCTTATATGTACGCACACATGACAATTCTTTTTACGATTAATCAATTAATTATTGAGTCCAACAAATGACAAACAAATTTGAAAGTTGCCGCTCACAAGCTCTGAGAGATGTTTTGTCTGCTCAACAGTCCAGTACCCAAGGAGATTTATTTTACTATCGTTGAAGAAAAACAGCAAAAGTTTGCATTTGACAAGCTACAACCAGTGAATTTTTAGTATTTTTCTTAAAAATAGACTTAAACTTATAAAAGTTGTTGAGGATTAATTTTCTGTCAATTGATTAATTAGCAAATTGCTTCAACTGTAGGTGACGTGACATAATGCACCAAAAAAATGTTGCAGTGCATCAGCGTGTGGCAGGGAAGAAGTCCTCCCAACTCATGTAAACATGGATGTAAACAATGCAGGCTTTAAAATGATTTTTCAAAAAGCAGCTGCAAAGGCTGTATTAGGACATGTATTCAACATGTTTGTTGTAATGATCTCAGGGATACAGACAGTGTGTTAAGATAAGAAACACTGAATATAACATGGCTGTGTTTGTTTACAAGAAAACGCCACAGGCTAAGGTATCATAGACTCTCTAGAATCAAATAGTATTACAAACATATGTTTTTCAGACAAGGACACATGAAACAGGGTGCTCTCGGCTTTGGATGATCATATTTGAAGGTTTTGCTCTGCAGACTAAGGTACCAAAGGCAGTTTCTTGATAGGAAATATCCTTGAATGAAAAATTGCTTTATCTGTGCAAATAAAGGAGGATTTGGGGAAATAGAATTATGTACTTCATTAGAATACAAAATGTATTAAAGGAAAATAAAGTATTTATTAAATGACAGAATTATTTATTTATTTTTGGACATTTTCTTTATCTGTGTCTTCAGAAAATAGAAGAAACCTTATTACCTGCAGTGCCCGGCGTCCATCCTGTGAACACAGAATGTTAAGAGCAGTCTTGAGTTTTAATTATTGAGCAGGCATTTAAATAAGCAAATCGACTTTGTGATGATAATCCCAGTTTGATGCTCATAATTCACCTTAAATCCACTTTGAATTTAATAGACACAGCAGCCACTGAGGCTTGCAGCAGTTTAGTTCTGCCCTGCTGCCACAACTTGCGTGCCGCTATAGAACTGATGCCACTTGGAATCAAGGCAAGACACCCTCCGCCTTCCCCATCTCGACACACACACACGCACACACACACACACACACACACACACACACACACACACACACACCACTCTTCAACTCTTGTCTGCTTTGTAGAAGACAGGCAGACTCACCCAAACTGTCAGCATGAACTTCAAATGTGGACAACTTGAACTTGGGACAGTTAGACGTCATGTGAAAGTTGTAGAGTGACTTTTATGTGTGTATGCGTGCGTGTGTGTGTGTGTGTGTACATGTGTATGTTCACATATGTCTTCCTGCTTTTGAAGGGGGAAGGGGTCTGTCCGTATCTTTGTGTTTTGTCATTTTATCTACTCCGGAAATACATTTCAGTTTCATCCTTCTAACAGAGTGACCACATCTGCCACACATTTGAGATTAATATTCAAGCGACGCGGCCGTCTGCCTAACACCATTATTCATCCGCCACCTTCGTACAGCAGTGTGCACTACAAGGCCTAACAGCGCTACCCTGAGCGTACCAATTATTTTCCATAACTTCTATCTCCCGAACATAATTCATCAGATGGTATACAGACTCTATTAGACAAATATTGTGTCTGACTTCATGTGATAAATATTTTGAATTATTTCTGGCCCTGTCAAGTCCCACTTGGTCATATACTGTGGGCAGCTAGCGTATCATGTTTTCTTTTAAGTGCTCTTAAAGAAAACATTGGCCCAAATGGGAAAGTGGTTTTATATGTGAAAGAAGACACGCTGATTCCCACATCTTTAGCAGATGAAGTTGCTGGTTGAGTAGATAAACAGACAGATTGACTCTCAGAAACAAAAGGGAAAAGCTGTTTTTGCAGTGATACTGTCTCCCTGATGAGTAAACACTTGACTCTAGTGCTACTAGCGCACAAGAAACCACGATAGTTTGGGAAATATGGTTACTTAAGAAAATCTGAGAATGCTTTTACTTGCTCTCCCAAAACCACAGTTATTCTAAAACTTTCCTTTACATGTAGCTGCTCAGTAACCTGATTTCTCCCTCTCTGTGCTGTATCTCTGACCGTATCTGTGAGCCAAGGTTGACATATTTTATCATATTTAAGATGCTGCTTGTTGATTTTTCTGAGCATTTGGACTGATGATTCAGTGAGAGAGCATATAAATTCAGTGGCCACGATTTAAAAAAAATACATAAGAGTCTGTGTAAGTGGGTGTTAAAATACGACCCGGGGGCCAATTTCAGCAAATTTGCAACATGCAGGCTGCAACTTACAACATGAGCTAATTTATTCTCACGTTAATCTTGACACATTTAACAAATCCAAAGCATTGCATGCAAGAGGACTGTAGGAGGTGCAAATATATATACAATTTGCGAGTGACAATTATTTGTGAAACGGGACACTGGCACCATTTGCAACTGCTCGCAAAATCACTTTCATTTTGGGTTTGAGTAATACATCTGTCAGCTTGAAAGCTTATTAGACACTAAAACACTGGACAGCGGGTTGTAATATTCTGAGGCTGGATTTTACAACTCTGGAAAGGTATCATGGTGGCAATCATTTTGTCCGCTGATGCAACAATTGCGAGGTAAAGAGTAAAAATATGCAGGCTTCCTAGTTGCCCAGTGGTTATGACATACACTCACCAGCCATTTCATAAGGTACACCTGTGCAATCTAATGCAATCCAATACAACAGCTCTGTCATAAATTCTACTTTTACAAAGCTTATACATTTTTAGTTTTTGTTGACATCGTCAGAAAGGTGATAATTCTACTGTATGTTTATTATTGAGCTTGTAGTAGTGGTGGTGTACTGGAGTGCATTATATTGAAAAGTGTTCCTAATATTTTGCTTCCCTCATGTATGATAATGGAGTGGACAAAATATTAGGAACACCGGTGAGTGTATATGTTGCACCCATGAATCACACTGGATGAACATATTTTGTTTTTAAAAAAAAAAAAAAAAAAAAAAGATGGATGGTCTTATTCTGAAAGAATAAATGAAAACAAACAGTGACTTTGCTGGTCTTCAGTAGCTTCACTCTTTACTAAGTGTAACTGCCAACCGATCTGGCTTCGAACAATGTACAAAATAGGGTAACAATCACAGTATTGTATAAAAAATCACAAAAGGTATTAAAACTCATTAATTGATCTACAATTCTTATGACTAGTATATTTTGTAGAAAACAATATATGAACCCAAAGATTACAATAAATTAAATGGTATTACAAATTAAGCTCTTTTCTAACAGTTTACTAACTACTAAAATCCCACTTCCTGTGCTAAATACAATGTATCTTAACTATATTTACAATGATGCTTGATTCTCCACTCCCACAACCCATATGAATGTTTACCGTTGCTATGGCAACAAGTGACAGCTGACGTTATCGTTAGTTAGCTTAGCTCAATCGTCCGACAAACAATAACACATAAAATTACAATTCAACATATTTAAACAAAATCAACAACAGCTACCAACAACTATAGTCCCTACACCCTTAGCCAATGCGTTGTCACAGGTTAGATTGTCAAAATTACAGTGATAACAGCTTTAATCCCCGATGAACTACGCTAGCATACTGACGTATTCAGCTACTTTACGTTACAGTTCGACCAAACAACACAACGAAGCACAATACAGACCATACAACAAATTAACCATTAAGGGTAGACTGTTGACAAAATCTGACGGTGCTTCGGTGACATTTACCCACCTGAAAGAATAAATGAAAACAAACAGTGACTTTGCTGGTCTTCAATAGCTTCACTCTTTACTAAGTGTAACTGCCAACCAACCGTTTATACACCCAGATTTGTTCTTGTGCCTTTTCTCAAATCAGTTATGCTTTAAATTGAATGGGGGGTATCTGTAAAGATACAAAATCAATATCATATGCATAAAATAACACACAATTGAGTGGGCAGATACACATAAATATCCTATATGTCACATATACTGTAGAGCTGCAATGGCTATTTGATTGATCAATTAGCCATCTCTTTTGATGATCAATTAATCATTTAAGTCAGTTTTCAAGCAAAAATGCCGAAAATTTAATGGTTTTAGCTTCTCAAACTTTCTGCTTTTCCTTGTCTTAACATTATTATAAATTGAGTGTCTTTGGGTTTTAGGCTGTTGGTTTGGCAAAACAAGACATCTGATAGCATAACCGCAGGCTGTTGGAAATTTTTGATGTTTTATAGACCTAGTGCTTAACATTGTCTGCACATTTATAAACGCAAAACCCACAGCAAAAGTTTATATGAATAATTAATGCATTTTAAAATTACAGTGTTAAAATAAAATATAATGATGCAGACGGAATAAGGTAAATGAAAGCGTATTTGATAGGACAACACAGTGTCTTGCTGGATGACCTTGCATTGGGTTGCAGCAAAACTTGAGCCAGATTCAACTGCTGTCAATTTTTACTTTTTAAATCCACATTTTAATTTGACATTTAGTTTAATGTGGAGTCATTTTTATCTGACACCTGTGGCCATAATATCATCATTTTTAACCTGTTTTGAATAAAAATCAAGTAATACAGAGATTTTTAGAACACAGGGTCATTTTCTTTATACTGATGCAACAATTTAAATTATTCCTCACCCAGCAGTTGGACAATATTCTGTTTTACCATTTCACAAACTCTATCACTCACCTGGGGAGTAAAAGCGAGACTGGAAATGACTTTGACAAGTGCAACATGTTCACTGGTGCTCTGAAATCGAGTCAGTGGTTGCATCTCTTTCTCTCATGAGCTGTGGATGTCTGAGGCTGTTTACTCTCTGCCCAGTGAGTTGGCTGCCTCAGCGAACAGCAGCTGGTTCATAAACCTGCATGCAGCTGTGGAACAGGCATCCAGGCTCAGAGGTTCTGTCAGAGATGATGAGTTGATGTGAAACAGTAACAAATATGTACAGTATGTTGACAGCCAACTGTGATGAGGTTAACATAACCTAAAAAAAGGAAGAGTTAAGTTTGAAACTAAAAAAAGAAAAAGAAATCGTCTCTTCTCAGGATTTCCTGAGGTTATGAAATATTATGATCTTAAAATATCCTTGACTGTCCTCCAAGGTATGTAACTTCTGCCATACACTAGTGTATGTAACATTGAAAATCAGTGGAAAAACACAGACTGGCATTCTCAAAGAGGTTTATAAGTGGAAACGCCGTCTCTGTTTTGCAGAAAAATAATTGCTCTTCAAAAAGTCACCAGAAGTTACTAGATAATATTTTACTAATTTGCATAGGAATATATTTTCTGCAGTAGAGCAAGAGGCTAAACTTTGCATGGGAGCAGCTGTGATTATCAGATCTTTTTGGATTTAACAAGCAAGTGGAACAAAATGGTATTGGTATTAGCAATACCAACCTGTCCCCAAATTATTAAGTCAGAAAAAGTCACTACATTGAGTTCAAATGTACTAGATTTATGAAGTTACTAGAAAAATGACAAAATCTAGTAAGAACAGTTATGAGGAGTTAAGTTTTCTGCATAAACAGTTATTTATGTGACAAGTTTCTGTTCTGTTTGAGTAAATTTGCCTGCAAATGTAGTTTTAGAGCTGAATGTTTGTCATGATCTGCATGGTGACTAGCTGACATTTTCAGATTAGCCAGTATACCAAATTCCAGAGCTCATACCAAAATTACAAATCATTGAGAATAATTTATTCTGATTTAATTCTCATTAGGATTTAAGGGATTTAGGGAACGTGTATTTGAACATTTTTGACTCTGACTCTAGTGGCTCTGACTCTGACTGTGCTGGAATCAGTACAGTTGACATACCAGTTTTCACTGAGATTGTCTCATTTTTCTACAAACAAAAACTTAATTTCCATCAGAATCTTTAACAAGTAAATATTTCTCCTCATAATAAACACTTCAGTTCCTTAAAAGCTCATTGTTAATTTCACTTTCCTTTTAATTAACCAAGTAAAATTCTCATTGAGATTACCTGGTTAAGCCAAGGTCACAGATGTTCACAAATGAAAAAAGAAATTAATTAAAAAAAAAACTTTAAAGTCTTTTGGTGTTATAAATCCACACGATGAATTGTATTTCTATTTGAGTATTTAATATCTGCTGGAGGTTGGTATGACACAAGGACACCCCATGTTTTAATGATTTTATCAAACTGAAAAATGTGAATGTAAAATCTCAAAAAGCAGCAGTTATAATAAAAGAAAAAAAGTGCATTTGTAACACTTATTACCTGCAGATGGCAAAGTGTTAAAGAGCAACATCTATAACTTTCTGTGCTTAGCTATTGGTCGCAACATTGAGACTTTTAAATTTGCCAGTTCAAACTGCTGCTATTATTGTTCTTTCCAGAATAAGTTAATTACAAACCAATTTTACATGGTGCTTCATATCCAAACAAGACTGAGAGTCTACAGACATGCTAGCAGCTCTGTGACGCCTGGGCCACACGGCTTACCTACCTGAGCAGCGTGTGTGCGTCACTGAACTGCAATAGAATGAATAGTGTGTTTCATATCATTTCATTATAAAATTAATTTATATTTAATGTACACAGAAAAAGGTTAAAAACCGTGTGCTTGATTGTGAAAAGTAAATGATATGTGAGGTAAAAGTTTCTTTCTTTCTGACAGGCATGGTGGGGTCTGGTTGTGGCTACTTCTGTGCCAGTCACATACACTTCTCACACAGGACTTTTTTGTTTTTTTATTGATTATATTGATTATTCCGCCAGTGAAACCCCTGCTTTCACCACTCCAAGTAATGAAAATCCCTCTAGACAACACCAAGTTCCGCAAATGAGCTAAACACATTCTGACAAACAATCCTCCAAACTAACTGTAAGGATGTAAACTGACAACGAATAAGGAAAATAACAACACCAGATCACCGTCTGGAAGCAGGTGAAACAACAAGCAGGAGTTCCGGTTTGAATTAATATCACAGAAAGTGAGCAGGAGTAGAGAAAAAATTCTCCGTGTGTCACCGAATCTCCGTGCCTCTCTGAGTTCCCCGTCAGAGAGGCTCCCTGTCCCGGCATGTAGCGCGCAGGCTGACAGACATTCAAACTATAGTGAAAGGTGTAATGTTGCTGGTACTTTGCCAATATGACTATCAATATGACTGACTATTTTTTGCTGAGAACCACGCGTCGGCGAAAAAATAGGCGAGACCACGAATCTCTAGATGACACGCCGCAGCAGCCGTACATCTCACGCGGGCTGTGTGGCTGCTCTAAACTGTTAACATGGGCGCCGAAATGAAAAGCAAGAGGTCCCGTGACGCACATGTGCTGCTGATGCAGGCTGTGTGTCTTGGCCATGAGGCTGCACAGGTACAGTAGTGCTTTGTACTAAATGTGAACATCAGCTTGCTCACAATGAAAATGCTAACATTCTGATTTTTAGCAGGTAAAATATTTACTATGCACACCATCTGGGCATGCTAACATTTGCTAATTAGTACTAAACAAAATACAGCTGAGGTTGAAGGGAATGTCATTAGTTTTCAGATATTTAGTCATAAACCAATGTATTGGACAAAAGAATTAAAAACATTTGCATTAGAAAGTCATACTTATGGGTCATACTTCTGTAGACGTGAATGTCCAAATTAATCAAATTTCATGCCAGTCCATCTAACAGCTGTTGAGAGATTTCACTGGATAAGTTAATACCACCTGTTTGCCCCAGATGAAAATCAATCTGCTGCATCAATCCATCCAATAGTTGTTGAGATATTTCAGCCTGAAGCATCCCCAGAGTAAAGCTGCTAGTGCTGGTAAAAAGTTTAAACTGATAAGAATGCCTCTGAGTCCACAGTTTCTGCTGCCAAAGAAAAGATGCATCCATTTTGTTTTCTTCCTCATTCCACTGACATTTACACCGTCTCTGGATCACATTTCATGTTCTCTCCAAGTTATTGGCAGCGATCTCCAGTATATTTCAACTCATCTGAGAGCAAAACACAAACTATTGATCATGTTACTGCAGTTTTGAAACCAACCAAATAATATTTATAAATTCAAACCATAAATATAAATTCATATTCTAACTGCAGGCATTGTTTTCATTTTACATTCTGATGTGAGGTGTTTAGAGGGATTAAAAAAAACTGCAAATCCAAAATGGTAGATTCAGGTTTAGACTTTTTTTATGTATTTTACTTACTTACTGAATGTTTCTCTGAAATGTGATTTATAAATAAGCAGATCACATGTTTACTAAAATGTCTGGAGCTATAGTAAAAACAGTCAAACTAGCCAGATCTGCATTTTAATCCAAATATTATTTTAATGTTTTTCTTTGTAACTGATACCTTCTCAGTTTCTGTTCTGTGAAATAATTTCATCATTAAATTCATACAATCAGTAAAGATGGTCATTACAGAAAGCATGGGGCAAACTCAAAGATAATAGAGTGTGGAGAGAGACTGTGAGATAATGAGAGAAAGAAGAAGAGGGCAAAGAGAATAACAACTGATTCTTTGTTCTCCCACAATCCCATTCTGTCTGGCAGAGCTATATAAAAATCGACTTGAAGAGTACAGACAGTTTTTGCAATTTTCTCTCCACCAGCATGATTTGCCACAATAAAAACATTTATTGCATTTCCCAAATAGTTGTTCACCTCTGTCTGCTTGCCAAACAGTTAGAAAGATTCATAAAAACAAATGGAATTTCCATGAAATTTTGTAGATAAATAGATCTAAAGACCAGAAGCAAAACATATAGGATGAGGGTATGGCTTTGAATTTAGTTATAAAGTTTTAATGGATTTTTCACAACATTTCCTCTGACAGAATCCCTGACAGAATACATACAGACTAACTCATTACATCTCAGTTATTTATTTATCAGAAGATCCCCTCTTGCACGGATGTAGTGGTGTATTCAGGTAAAACAGGCCTGTAACTGATTTTGTTTCAGAAGTCATTACAGTTAAAATATTTGTCAATGACAAAAAAATGCAACTAATTAGTATAGTGTATAGTTATTATCGTTATAATTACCTTGGCTGAGAGCGCACAATTCACTACAACCTAAGAAAACAGAACCAAACAGACAAAACAAACACATGAAAAAAAAAACATCTTTACCACTTTGAAAACACATACAGTATATCGCATTTAAAAAAAGCACTGCAAACAAACATAAGAAAAGCCAATTAAGGAACGCTGTCTCCAACTTGATGCAGATATAGAAAACACAAGCAAAAACTGAAATGCTGCAAGTTGTACAGAAAAAAATGAAACTGAATGAAACTTATTGGGCACTATTCACTGTATCTCCAGTAGTACTGAAATCATGCACAGTCACACAGTGCTAAAAGTAAAATAAACTCTGTCAGTTTACTTGTTTTATTTTATCCACCTGTGGTGTGATTGTCCAATGCCCACTAGTACTTCCTTTATTAGCCTGTAGTTTTGTGTTGCATAAGAAATTTAGTAGCTTTAGTAGCTTTCATTTAGCTTTAGTAGCCTTGTCTTGTTGCACATAATTGATGATTGTGCATGTTTTCTGAATGATTAGTGTTTCTGCCGTGATGACTTGGCACATAAAATATCTGGATGAGCTTCTTTGAAATGCATGAAGGCTGCATGCTGCTGTGGTTCAGTAGATATAGACCCAGATGAGCTGTGGCAGAAGACTGCTCACTTTACCTTGGTAGGGTGGTAAACACATTGATGGTATGAATCTTAACCAGCTGAAATGGCAACTCCCCTCAACTTTTGAAACATTCTCAAGTTTGCTTTTACTGTTTACGGAAAAATACCCCCATATTCAAACACAAACACAAACTTTTCAGTTGACATTTTGGCTTGATGATAAAGATTCAGCTCTGGGTGGTTGTCAGGATTCATCTCTCACAATGACTGCTAAACGTTGTTGTGGTAGCTTTTGAAATGCCCTATTGCAATATAAAAGCTGTGAAATGATACTGAAAACAAAATTTTCTTATTTAAGTTTCATTCCGCTAAACGAGATCTGTCAACTAGTCCATAGCTGTCAAAAAATGAGCAGAACTATTGGATGATGATGTTTGATTGGCCAAAAGAAGACGCCTGTGCACTCGATCAGCCTTCAGAATTCAGCATTTACATGACATCTAGTTAAAGCAAATACATTCAAAGTATGATGTCAACAACAGGAGCAAGACTCTGCAGTAATGAATGCATTGCCATTGGGCACTTTTTAAGTACTTCTTAAATCCTTTTTCTTTTTTTGTTACTTTTTTTTTGGTTGTTGTTCAGACTTCTCTATGCTTGTTATTATCTAGCACATTGCTATTTGTGCCCACCGCAAAATTGTAGAGTGAAAAAGTTACATACTTTAGCTTTGAAGTGTACACCAAAATAACTCCTCAGTGTAGTCAAGTGATTAATAGTCACTCCCTCAAAACCTTCCAAATCAAGGGGAGCAAGATTACACAGTACTGCACATCGCAACAGTTTATTTGCATCCATATAAACTTGAATTTTTATTTTCAACATAACTAGTCTTCAGCAAAAGAAATTTTCTGTCCAGAAAGTGCAGTGGTTTGGTCAAGTAGGCTTAAACACTTTAACAACTGGCTCAGCATGACAACTCAGGCAGAATAAGATTTATGGATTGTTGCAGTACAGTAAGTTTATGGAAGAATGTCTATGGTGAATAATATGAAGAAAGCAAAGTAATAAATCTTTCAGGTCTTTGTCTTTTATTTTGACCAGATGGCCACACAAGCTGCCACTCCAAAAAATCCCAAAATAAGTTAGAAAAAGTCTGTCTCTCACACATATTAGATATCCTCCAATCCTGCCCCCCCCTCCCTCCCTCAGGCAGTTAAGTCTATTTCCTGCACTTGAAACACACTCTATAGAAATAGTATTAATTGTCAGGCTTGTGGGTGCACAGCAACCTGTTGGCAGAGGAGATATTTCCCAAGCAAAGGGAGAAAAATATCTCTGAATACAAACACTGAACACTAAACTAGCGAGCGAGAGAGGCATTTTAGGCATATTTGAAGAGACAGAAATAGGGAGGGAGAAAACAGATGGAAAGAAACAGAGAAATATTGGGATTCTGCTGGCTCCCCAAGTCATGTCTGATATTCGGCAAGAGAAAGAGCCTCTGCGGCACAGGGCATAAAACTTTCATAGCTCTGTCGGGATGCTGTGTTTCTCCTGGATTATTTATCAAATAGAGAGAAGTTGTTTATCACACAGCTAATACTACTCTGCTCAGGTAGGAGCCTGGTAACTTTACATATATTGGGCCTCATAATAAATATTAATCTGTCTCTAGCAACATGAAGGGAGAAAAATGGATGTGCTGCATTCATTTGACCCAAGCGTGGAATAAGGTGGATGCTATGAGCTCTTCCTCTGATGCTGTCAGGAAAAACATATGTGGCATAAATGAATTAATGAGGATATTATTAGGGATGGATGTAGTACAGTGTTGTTATTCATCCAAGCTGAAAGACATGTACACCATCAAAGACATGTATGTTAGGGTTTAAGACTCCTGTCAGTGCCCCTGACCACTGGCATTGGCAAAAAGAACTGGAGTTGGTCCATGTGAGTGCAGAGAAGTGACAACAAAGAGGATCTTAATCTGAAACAACTCTTGACAACAGGGTCGGTACAAAAAGAACTAAAATATCAAGCAAAAACAGATCACGGCTGCCAAAACAACAGACAATCCCTCAGAAACAAGAGACCTCCTGTTATTAAAGTCAGTATCTGTTGAGGTAATCACAGGTCATTGCTAATTGACCCGATTGATCTCTAAGGGCAATGTTTTGGCTTCACAACAAAGTCATTAGCTCATCCTAATTAATCCCATTATAAACCATGCACAGGTCACTCATAGAGGCATCATGGAGAGAGGGCGAGGTATCAGAGGCCCCCACGGCCCCAACCTGCCACTGCCTGCTTTTGTTGTGACGGGCTTGCCACATGCCACAAGAATAATAATAAGATGTCATTCAGGAATGCTGTTTATACAGTTAGCTAAACATGTCATTGATCATAGTTGGCATAAGTGATTTTCCTACAGTTCATAATCCCTCTAATAAATCATGTGAAGGTTGTCTATAACTCCTCATATTGAAGTCACAGCCTCTTATGGCCATCATACTGTGCAGCCAACATACTATTCTTGTTCTTTCTAGCATGTAAATGTATGAGTCCTGACTGCTGAGGTAGCTAGTTTCACTTAAAGGTGCCCTGTGGAGTTGTCTTGTGAAGAATGTTTGTGTTTCAGTGTTGGAATTACACGGCAGGTTTGAGACAGAATCTCACTTCCTATTATTCTTTGACAAATATAAAGATTTGAAAGAAGTTTTCTTTGAAAAAATAAATCATATATATCCTGAATTTATCCACCTCCCTGATCTTCAGAAACTGTTCTATCTATGTGGGGAGAAAAGTCAATGTGCAGTAATAGCTGAAAAAATATTAAGTCTTGTCATAATCTGAGAGAAATAAGCTCTGTAGTAAATGTTTCTGTGTGATTACATCTGTAAAAATGCCTTTTATTATATTGTATTTAATATTATTGTTTATATTTACATTGTATAATTATTAATCATCTTTCAATGTTTATAATTTTCTGTACTGCTTTGGCAATGTAGATTTCTGATCTGTTATGCCAATAAAGCTAATTTGAGAGAGAGAGAGGGAGAGAGAAAGACTTAATTAGGCTGTTGTTGTCTCTAAGACTTACAAAGACAAAATAAACATGTCATTTAGAGAGAAATTATGGAAATTTTCTAAAAAAGATATTGTGATAGCCTGGAAAAACCACTGTAAAATATGTTATTTTCCATATTTTTGTTAAAGAGAAACATGCATCACAAAGGTGTGTGTGATTGGAAACAGCAGTTAAGTCAGATTTAATGCATGAAAAGAAATGATGACACAGAATCAAACTCAGTAATTACACATAGGCGTACAAAACAGAAGCCCCCCCCCCCATGAAAGGGCATTCGATTTAAAGCAGATTCTCTGAATTTATTATATAATTCGTTGCAGCATTAGAAATGCTAATGCATATTTATCAATTTTTCAAGACTCCCCCGAACTCGTAATTGTGTTGCTTCCAGGGGAGCTCCCCCTGTCCCCCTGTAATTTAAACACTGGCTTACTTTGAGTGTTACTCACTGAAACGCATTGTGCGTATCCTTGAGGTCTAATGCATTTACTTCTTCAAAAAACCAAAACAAAACAAACAAAGAAAAACATTTGCGAAGCCAATTCATTTTATCTATTTATTTTTGACACATTTTTTAAAATCTGCATTATTTACATTCACATTTACTCGCTAACAGTTGTCTTCTTCTCTGCCCTTTTTGCACACTGATGTTTTTCTTTGTGCTAGATTTGGTTTGAGACAAGTCATTTGGGTTTGTTAAAGAAGCTATCTAAGCCTCTTCAACAAGTTATTGTTGTAACTTTAGTCCATATGTGAATTGAATATAATCGGTTCACAGCACTGGCTCTGCAGGAGACCTCACAATAACAGGGCTCACAGTGTAGGTCTTGGCAAGGAACATGATGTTCATATATATGACTCACTTAAAATATATAAAACATAAAAATAAAAAAATGTGCCACAGAAGCTCACATAAAATACAATGTACATAAAAGTGACAGCTTAACATAAAACCTGGAGTCCATCCAGACACCTGTACCATCTGATCATCAGCTGATCCCCCTGAGCACCGTCTCCTTTTCACATAACAGAGCAGACAACTTAATGGATGAAAATAGCATTATTTTATCTTTAATTTATCATTACCAGCAAATATAATGAAAAAATCAAAACCAACAATGAATTCGTCCTACCAACAGGTAGTGTCTATGTAGCCAGAGCCTGATAAAGCTTATTTGTTAATAGTTGTTAATGCGTAGCTCCAACATTCCTTCATTAGATTGAACGTGGCAGCTTGTCAAACTAGTGAAGCCCTGAGCAGGTTCAGTGACCTCTGCCTGACATGGAGCTACTCTCCATAAACTGAAAATGTACCAGAGTTAAACAACATTTGAATCAAAACATGATGACAGGCAAGTACGCGAACACACACGCTTCGAGCTACGCAAGGTCGATTTCACGCATCGTTGTGCTTTTCAGTGAATCACCTGAAAATTTTTCAACAGAAGTGCAAGTCTGCAGTCTGAGTGTTGCAGCTAGGGATGATATACCAACAAGAAAAGAGGATCCCTTTCTTTTGAGTTCACTTCCACTCAAAAAAAATCATACTGAGCAGTTTTGACGAAGCTCTAGTTGAACTTTGTAACCTCTTCATTCAGACAGGAATTCTCGGTGAGCAGTTCAAAAGCCGCACATCACATCGTCTGTCTTTTCTTTTTTCTTTCTTCAGTGTGGCAAGTAGAACAGTACACGCTCCTCAATGGACGCCATGTTTGTTTACTACTGTGGTCATGGAAACTAGCCTATATCATGTCCTTGAGGACCAAGATTGATCACCCTGTTAAGTGTGTTTGCGCCGGCTGCACCAGGTGTTGCCATTTGTTTGTGGTCTCAGTGTGTTTGTTTGTTTATGTTGCCAGCGCTGTCAATGAAATCTAATCAAACCACAAGTGCACAGTCCTGATGAAGCAGATTAGCTTTTAGTTTTTGGAAAGTCAACCTCTTAATAAATATAAGTAAGGATGTGTTTTGAACTTTGAGTGTGACATATTTAGTCATAAATATTTAATATTGTTTGAAACCAAGTTTTCAGGGTCTTAATTATTTTTGACAACAGTAGAGGTCTATGACTCAGAGAAACACGCTATATTTTGCTGTAGCTACATAGACAGTACTTGTTAGGACGTTAAATTCATAGTTTGTTTTGGTTTCCTCTGTGGATTCTTTCATAATAATGAAAAGATGATATAACATGTACTGTATCCTTTAACTCCTCAGCTGTATACATCTAAATACTGCTTACTGTACACTGGGTGCAGCTGCACTGCAAGCTGAAAACATGCAACCACCAGCCTTCACCCACACATTACTTTATTTAGGCTGATTCATGGACTATTAGCTATATCACTTGTGTTTATAATACACAGGGGATTCAATATGATTGTACAGTATAGTCCAACAAATCTAGTATGTTGTCGTGTCTGCAGATAACCACAATGTTATGTATTACGTCTGCTAACTCTTCTCCCACTATGGGAATATTTTTCTTACTGACTGGGCCGGGAAGCTGTTTTAAATGCAGACATTATGCCAAAGTAATATGCATTTGCCTCGATAGAAAAAAGGCAATCACCTACATTTAGGAACCACATTAGAGAAAACACTTTTCTTTCCACAAGACCAATGTAAAGAAACAGTTTCCTAAGGATATTTTATTCAGGTAGTAATATCAAGAAACATTTACAGTAGGTGGACCACCAAATAGTTTAATAAGGAGCGAGGAATACATAATTTAACAGTAAAGCACTTATTCAACTCTACCAATATGAAATAACATTGTGTAACAGCAGTACTCTCACAGTAGAGGCCCTTTTGCTTCATGAAAAATTCAACATTTTTAAGCCACAGTGTCTTATTATGATGCCAGGAATGAAGTGCAGTTTTCTTTTTGTCATCGTCTAAGGCAGTAAGTTTGGGCTTCTTTAATCCCAGTGATGCACAACATAAAAGTACCTTTTTTCCACCTTGCTGGACAATAAAGTTGTATTGTATTCTATTTCATCATCACTTTGTGGTTTTGTTTTTGTCTTATTTCAATCCTTATAGTAAGAGTAGTCTGTTAATCTGTCCAGACTGAAAGATCTCAACAACTGTTGGATTGATTGTCATGAATTTTTGTACAGACATTCATGATCCCCAGAAGATGAAGACTTCTGACTTTGGTGGTCCCTCTGACATAAACAGATTTTAACAACAATATTTCATGGCAGCATTTTAACAGAATGCAGGGATCTGGGATGAAAAGCATCCCAGAAAGTCTCATTGACCGGTGCTTCAGATCAAAAATTCCTGACTGCAAAAGAATAAAAAACTACACTGTCGATCAATTGTACTCACTGTGGGGGTATAGATTCCAGACATTGTGCAGGAATATTTGGTTCTTTTACAGTCAGAGTTTGAAATTTTTGGCTCTTTCTGTTGGTATATCAGTTCTAAGTACCACAAAGGGAGGAGTAGAAGAGAGGAGAATGCAAGATTTTTCAGTGGATGAATTGATATTGTTTGTGCAAAGTTGTTGATTGAAAGTGAGTGAAATATGAAGAATCTTTAATCAGCTTAAAGTCTGTGCTGTTTGTCCTCAGTCTTTGTAAAAAAAATATCTCTGTTTCATAGTGTGTTCACATCTGCAGCTGTCTAAAGCCAGAAATTGAAGTCCAGGGGCCAGATGCATAAAAATCAGTGTAGATTCATGACTAAAACTCTGTGTATGCACAAAGCCAGAAATATGAAATTTTCATCAGATTTATACAGCCGTGTGTACGCATGGTTCTATTATATTAACCGTAGTCACTGTGAAACTAGGTACACGTGCATGAGCCTCTTTCCACTCCCACAATTAGCCATAAATGGATGGATACATACCCTTAATCAGCCATTTTCATATCAACACGCTGCCTGCTCCACCAGTCTTCAGCCCTATGATTGAAACAAATAGTAAAGATGTGCCCTTCACAGACTATGTTGCACCGAGGTGAGGTTCTCCAACAGCCAGAGCAGCTGTCACTACATGTGACCATTACACACGGCTGTGCGGCTATTTATAACGTCCATATGATTAATTCATCATATGGACCTGTAAACCATTGTTGGCAGTGATATCGCATCATCATTTTTAAACATCAGAAATGTAAACAATAATTAATTTGTAGCTCTCATAGCAAAACCAATTTTCATCCTGTATGTGAACTAAAAGAATGATGAAATGGATCCATAAAGTCTTATTGACAGGGATAAAATAAAAAGAATATCAACAGTGAGATAAAACAATGCATCCAATATATAAATTAAGAGAATGATGAAATTGATCACACAAAAGCAGTTAATCAATATTAAGTTAATAGCATTTTACTAAAAGATTCCATCTCTCACCTTATATTTCATCTCCACCTCATCATATCAGCCTCAGATTGCCTTGGAAAAACATATACACCTGGCCTGAAGTATGTGTGAGGTGAGCACATTTTCACTGCACATTCTGTCTTTATAAATACCAGTTTATGGTGGGGAAATGCATGTTTTTTGGTGCATACACATTTTTGTTTTTACATCTGGCCCCTGGGGTCCTATATTGCTCCATACTTCTGGCCATGCAGTTTGCTTGCATTAGCTTGAATTCATTAATCAAATGAATAAATGTAATCCTTAAACAATCTTTCACAGTATGTAATACACAGGAAGTAGTAATTAGGCAGTAATACCCAGTAATATTTAAGAAATGTTGCTCTGATTATAGCTATGGAACAAAAACAGTGGTAGAATTTAAAATGTGTGGAGTGGATGTTGTGATTTTTTTTTTTTCACTCCTTAGAAAAAGCATAAATAATAAATGCATTTCTGCAGGAATTTTGACATGTCATTGTGTTGTTAGGTGTATGTTATTTACATGTTTAATGTTTTTTGCTCATGGCTACAGTTTATCATATTAATCAGATTTTATGTTTGTGTGCTTTGGTTCGTCACATGCAGAAAAACAGTCTTCAGAATTTATTGGATGATATATATTTAAGGAGATTTAGAGAATCATTTTAGGTTTCCTAATTAAAGCTCCCCATCTGCTAGTCATGTTGTGTGAGTTTAAAAAATTGAAGTATTACGTTGCCTGTAGATGGTTCTGTAGGTAACAAACTGGACTTATGAAAATAGTAAAAGTAAAACCAAGAGGCTGCTGTTACGCCAAGTACTAAATATGGACAGACTTCAAGTTAATGTCATCAAAATTTAAAGTTTTGGGGGCAAAAAATAAAAGAGCCTCCCTCTGGTCAAGAAGGCTAAAGCCCTGTGTGCAGCTTAAGGTATGATAGCCCAATGAATGGATAATAAGGCTGCAGAGGCAGTCTGGACAGACGGTCAGTGATCTCCCCGCAGGGAGATTGGAAGTTATTTTACAGCAGATTGCCTCACACTGCCCACATGAGCTAATTATACAGACTATTCATGCGAGTCATGTATGGCAGAATTGTATAATTACAAAGTCCATGTTCCTGTGATAATGTGCTATGTGAAAAACTAATGGAGATTTTGGTTTTACAAGTAATGAGTCCATTACGTGATTTTCCTCCATGCACAGCACATTATCTATATTTCTACATTAAGATAGTTTACCTGCGGTAACACATGTATTCATTTAATCTGCATTAGGCAGTGTTTAAAAATGGACTTGTCTTTTATGATGACCTCTTCAATAATCCCTACAGATGAAAGCTATCTCACTAGCTCCTCTGGGAGTGGGTTTTTTTTTAAACATGCAAAGTGAGGCACAGCTTCTGTATGTACTGTAGCTGATGTGGAGGCGAAAAAGGCCATGTTATAAAATAAGTCTTGACATAAAGTGGTGGCAGTGGACTGTTTGTGTTAGGCAAAAACAGGAAGTACGTCCCTGACAGGACTCAGCTCAGCTCTCAGAACAAGGTCAGTGGTTCCTTTGAGCACAGCCATGGAGACTTCACAGCTCCGCTCAGCACCACGTCTAAGACTGGCAGGCAGGACCGCCGGACAGAAAAGGTGACAAGGGCAAATCAACAATCTCTGCACACATATGAGCGCAGACAGATCTCCTAACTCGAGTACTCTGAAGAGCATGCACACTAAAACTTGGGGGAAGCAATTTTAAAGTCCTCACTTCCTCTGAAGTTTAGGGGCTTGGTGCAGTCAAGTTGAGCCGCCTCACTTATTTGAAAACTTGGACAAACACTCCACCACTGTGTGAACCAGGCCAGGTGCCATACCAGTGAACACAGCTGGCAAAGGGATCCCGTCCTTGTTGCTGCAGCAGTAACTCCTGATGGAACTTTCATAATTTTTTCTCCCATTAAAACTCTTTGCCTTCAGGTGAAAACGAGCAGATGGTGACTCCATATGTGTTGGAGAAGGCAGATGTTAGTCTACATCCTAGCCAGGCCAGCAGTGTGGGTCAATGGCTGCAATGACCGTAGCGTTGCTTCCAGTTAGTTTTTTGCTTGCAAAATTGCTGGTGATAAACAACCTGCCAATAGCACAAGCAATACTGCATCAGTATTTTATATCGCATAACCATAAGCCACTGGTATATTTGCATTTAACTACACGTTAGCGCGCACATCATGGATGCCTCGCATGTCCTGCATTCCTTTGTAGCGTTGCTTGTGCACGTCCTCAGAAATTAACTCTATTAATTAACTGCAATTCAGTGCATGACTGGCAAGGGCAGTATCACAGAAGAAGGTCAGCAGTAGTGTCCGGTCACAACAACAATGGTGGAAAGTTTCAAAGAGAAACTCATAGAGCTTATCCGTAATTACCCTTGCATATAAAATATCTCTATGCCGATGTTGATGTCGCTGCTTCCACTTGCTCTGCTGTGATCTCAACATCAATAATATTGTAATCTCCTTGATAGTCACCATGTTTTCTGTTTACGTTGTATAAAAGCAGAAGTTCAAGGAAGATATTCCTTGTTGACAAGGGATGATTAGGCCCCAGTCTTTCACCTAGAGGATACAATTTTTAATCCTCCACGCATACACGAAGGACGCAAGCAAGAATGTGAACAGTGATGCAGGAATTGCAGACGTCTGCGTGTTGGAAAAAAGCAAGTATATCAGTGGCTTAAAGGTGAATGGTTGCTTACAACAACAGAGTACAAACTTGTGTGTCTATGCAGACAACAGCATAAGATGTCTTATTTGTGTTTCGTTTCTTCAAGATCAAATGCATGACATCTTGATTGCAGCAGATCATCATTTCATCACTGCAAGGGTCGGGGATGTGATTGATACTGGAAAAGATAGAAGCTTTTTGTGTGTGATGTGCCATGGAAACAGTCTGGGTTCTTACCTCATCATTATCCAACAGAAATGCCGAAGTCTCATTTGAAATCATGGTAAAAATACATAATACAAAACACTGCAACTTGAACACACTGTTTAAGACTAAGCACAACAAAAACCTACTGGTATTCGGTCTCAAATACTTGTATCATGCGAGTCATGTACTTCTGTAGTATGTAGAGCTTAAGTTGATGGTTTACATGCAGGTCTCTCCTTGGGACCTTATTTGCTCTAAGTGAGTTTATTGAGCTGTTCCTTAAGTAGCACTTTGCTTTTCTTGACTTGGACTGTGTTTCTCTTGCTCAGATTTTTATCTCTGGAGTCCCTCTGCATCCAATGACTGTTACTTGCTGCAGTCCTGGAAGTCAAACTAATAGTTATCTGATGTACATCTGATGGAGAGGTCCATTGAAAAATGAAATATGAAAGAAAAGGTTGAATCATAATGACAGTGTTGCAGTTATGGACCTTCAGTTGTGTCTCAGTGCTGACAGTGAAAAGATATGCATTTGAAATATAAATCGAGCAGAAAGATTGCTCAACAATTTCAGTTCTCTTTTTTGACATTTTATTCAATAGGTCCTTTAAGAAAAGGCGTAGTTTGCTTGGTTCAGCTGAAGTTTGGGTTTGAAGTTGATGCAACAGATCACCAGTCAGAAGTTTTCTTGATCAGCTCTTATCTTCTGTGGCAGTCTGTATAGTGGGTTTGAACAGAGTTCTGGTAGCTTATAAACCAACATCAGCAGTAAGCTCTATTTGCATAAGAGGCAGGATGTCAGAGAAATCATCAGCAGAGTGGAGATGGATGTCTTGGTTATTAAGGACATCACACTACATCTGAAAAATTAGAAGTCATTTAAAGTTACTACAAGGAGCTTTTAACTGGTTATGAAACAGTCTCATGATGCCTCTATAAGACCTATATAAACAAACAAGACCAGTGAGAAGATTGACTATTTCTATATAGTTATTCTAAATGCCTTCTACCAGGTTGGATTCCCCACGAAAATCAGATAATACGGTTTACAGCACACAGATCAGAAGAGCCTATGTTTACATTATATCTAGCATTGTAGCATAAGGGAACAAAGACATTACTAGGACGAGGGGAGGACATTTCTCTTTGTTTGATAACTTTAAAAGTAAAGTTAGACTTGTTGTCGGCTTCCCAACTCACTTTAAAAAGGACGAGAGAAAAAGTAGAGACAGAGTGCGAACAAGCGGCGGTCGAATGAGCTAGAGAGTGAATGAAGAGAGCGAGCAGTGGTGTAGCGAGAACAAAGGAGTGAATCTGAGAAAACATTATTTTCTGATTGTATCACAGCGGTTATGTTCTAAAGCACCAATAAACATGCCCACACCTCCGCACAACCCTGCAGGAAGGTGCTGCATTTCCAGAATTGGTGTGAATGCAGTCTTGCATGTAACCTAGGTTTATGAACACTACTAAAACAAAGTTTACTTTGCTTCACCATAGTCATATTATAATTATTAATCTTACTTTGACATAAATAAATACATTACCTCATCGTGATGCATCCCGCAAACAGCTGTTTAAAAAAGAAAAATGGTATTAAAAATGAGTAGCTCTTTCTTTCACTGGCTTCCAAGACAAATGCACACATGAGGCAGTGGTGGTCATGGGAAATGTAGTCTTATTCCAGGAAAACACTACTGCTTTTGTCCATAGGGATCACGAAAATCAACACAGAATTAAAGTTCCTTGTAGTAACTTTAAAAACACCAAAAGCGATGGATATGATCTAAAATCTATATCATAATAGAGTTGCAACTAAGGATAATTTTCATTATCGATTTTAATCTGATAATTATTTTCTTGCTTAATCAATTATTTAGTCTATAAAACGCGAAACAATTTTTTTCTCCAATACAGTATTTCTGAAAGTCCAACATGACATCTTCAAATTGCTTGTTTCGTCCCGCCAGTGGTCCAGAATCCAAAAATACTCAGCTGACCATCACACAGGACAAAGAGTAGAAAAACCTCACAATTTAGAGGCTGGAACAAGGTAATGTTTTTGCTTGAAAAGGGACTTTAATGATTAATCAATTATCAATTTAATTTTCTATTTGTTGTCTATTAAACAATGATTCATTTTCAGTTAAAACATTTTTAAAATGCATTTTTATTTATTAATTTCTAGACTAATGATTTCAGCTTTATTGTGCATTATATTATCAAAAGTAGATGTCTATGGGGTGGCCCAGTAGCCTACTAGTTAAGACTCAAAACACATAACTGCAACATCTGCAGTTCAATTCTGGCCAAAATGCCAAGAAAATAATCTTTGAAAAAAAGGATAACTATGTGTTATGACAACTATTTATTTTACATATGAGTGCATATAAGTCCTGCTGGCTTATCGTTTGTCAGGATTAATTACAGTTATGACCAGTTTCTGGACCTCTGAACTAGAGTTTAAGGTAGTTTGTTGTTTGATGCAATTGGTTATAGTTGCTGTTGTCATTTAAATGATTAGATTCAGGCCATTGAAAACTGCCATTAGATCAAATTTTGCTTGGTAAGAGACTTACAACGTCAGTAATTTGATAAATTTGGTTTATGTAGCAATAACACCAAATATCAGCAGAGAAAACCTTTTTATTTTGCTTACCCCCACAAACACACACCATGACACTGACCAGCCATGTCCCCTCCCCAGCTAAGTCTGCTCAGCTAACATTTTCTATTCCAACTACCATGTGTGTGATCCCCACATGCTGGGGCTGGCATCAGGGCCCAGCTTGTTCATATAGGCCCTGTGTGTGTGTGGGTTGCTGGTGGTGTGAAAGTGGGCAGTGAAATGGGCCCAGTGTGAGCAATTATTTTCAATCCCCACATGGATCACTTGTTGTTTCTCTTTAATGACTGCGTGCTGTTAGTTGTGCTAGGGTGGACCACAAGTGAGATCCTTATGGGCATAACTGGGCATCAAGTGGAAATATCAGTTGGTATCAGATGGATTGATCATGGGTAAAGTGGTCAGTATGTTTTTTTGGGGCACCAATTCCCTTTTCCCAATCCCAGTTGTTAAGGAGCTAAAGAGGAAGTGATGCCTTCTTCACAGAGAAAGCTTATTTTTGTTCTTAACTGAAAAATGCAGTCAAAATGATTTTCACTTGTCCCCATACACCCAAAGGTTTTTAACCATGAGCATTCACTTTCCTCCCTTTGTGCTCTCAAACACTATTTTATCAGTGATCCCAGAGTCACAGATACACACTGACAGCATGACACTGATACTCTAAATGTTTTCAAGCACACGTCTCAGTGTTTTTGTATTATACTTTTTATTTTTTTCATATGAAACAAATCAATTCTTCCAATGTCTTTGAAGTGTGAAATGTCTTTTTTATCATGAATTCTCACAGTACATTCAGTTAATGTTGATCTGAAAGAAAACATCTTTGAACTTGGCACTTAGAAAACAACCACAAAGAATTGTCACCTTTATTCATTTAGAACAAAATTTACAAAGCCATTCAAACAGTCATTTTTTTAATACTTTTATGTTTTTTAAACTCAACTGTTGAGAATATTCAAAATACACTTTTTAATGTTGCTTCTCTCTCTCTTTGTACTTACAAATATGTACAGTAAAGTCTTGTCGTCATGTGTCGTCCCACCGACTCGTCATTACTGGTCGTCATAAAAATCCTTTTTTAGTGTTTTATTTATATCTCTTCACACTGTTCAGCTCTTCACTCTTCTTTTGGAGCTCGAGTGTCTGTGAATGTTCGGCGTGCTCAGATGGATGTCCCGTGGCTGGGCTCGCTGGCTTCTGGGATGGGTCCTCCTGGCACTGGTTGGTAGGACATTGGCATGGGTGTCTTGACTGGGCTCTGCCGGAAGAGCCCCCCATTGGGTGCCCTGTGTTTGCAGCGGATAGAGGGCATGGTGGCACTGCTGAGTGGCAGGGGCAAGGTCCTGCCACCGACTGCGCCCAGTGTCCTTCCTGCCCCATGACCCTCCTGGAGGAAGGTGGTCACAGAGAGGGGTGGTGGCCCCCGATGGGATGGGTAGTCCCTTGCAGACAAGACCTCCAGGGATTGGCTGGGCTGCATGCTGCCAATGTCCAGGGCAGAGATCTCGATAGACTGACCTGGCAGCTGCTTGTGGGCCAAGTCTTCGTCCAGGAGGCTGTTCAAACGCTGGTGGACCTGTTCCAGGTTCACCTCTTTGTCCTAAAGACAGATTAAAAGAAAGGCAGAGCCAGAGAGAGTGGGATAGGTTTTAATGGAAGAGAGAGCAGGGATGTAATTAAGTAGGAGTGTGATAAAGGATAAAAATGTGCAGTGAAAAGGGTTAAGAGGTTTAAAGATAGAATAGAATGGAGAGAGAGTGAAAAGACAGAGAGAGACGGATTACAACAGTTGTCTGAAGGATGCTGTAATAGCAGACCTGCTATCAGCTTCATTCAGGAAGCCCAAACATTTAAAATGAATAATATACTAGAATTTTTCAAGCAGCCAACATTGAGAGACATTACCTTAAAATACTAAATCTTAAATATGGAGTTGTAAAGGTAATGTCTCTACTTCTGAAATGAACTTAAAAGAAGATGTCTCTTCATGCAGAAGTGTTTAAATTTTCTACACGATTAGGTGTCCACACATCCATAGTAGGTGACTCTTGCATGAAGAGCATCAGTTGTTAACAAGACAGGCTCTAATGGATGCACAAATCCAATGAATCAGACTCCGTGAGACAATAAAATTGAAATGAAGACATAGATAGCTCATGTCAGTTAATTGAAATAGTTGAAATTATAAAAGGGTCTTTAAGAATGTTTCGTTTTCCGAGCATGAATGAGGCAACACAAATATGGGAGAGGAGAGGGAGAAGCCAAATAAATAGCTCATTATTGTTAATCAGACACATTTTTCAACAAATGTTACCACGCCTGTTTTTGGCTGCATCCTGCCCTCCACACAACAATATTTTATTCTACCATCATGCACCCATTTAGGTCAAGACACACTGAGGACAGACAAGACAAAACAAAAACGGCAGAAAACAGGAGAGACCATGAGGTGAGATGACAGATGAAGCGACTAAAATCTACCCCTGCCCGGCCCCATGCCCCGCCCCCTCGCCCTGACACAGCCAATGACCATCCAGTAATGTCAGGCCGCTCCTGACCTGTGTCAAGAGCCTCGGCCTCCTCCCAGTCTCTCTCTCTGTCTGTCCATATGTCCCGCCTCCCTTCTGGTGAAGCACTTGTTATGTCATTATATGTCAATGGACCAGAAACCCTTTCCAGACCGAAATTCTTAGTGACCTGCTGAAAATCATAGACAACCATACATAACCAAAATGGTCCCATCTGAATCTGGATATTGACATATAATTGCAATAAACTGATACTCAAGTACTTAAAGGAATAGTTCAACATCTTGGGACATACACTTCTTAGGTTTCTTGTTGAGAGTTAGATGAGAAGAATGATACCACTCTCATGTCTGTGTGTTAAAGTCCAACAGAAATCACATTTAATCATCCCATTTTTCAGTCAAAAATTATGTCAACATGTTTTTTAAATGTATTAATAATTTTGTATTAATTAATATTATGTAGTATTATTATAGTATTAGTATTATTGTAGTATTATTTTGAAAAATATCAGAAATGCTCCTCTTCAGCTTGCAGGCTACCAGTACTGCACTTTACTGAACGGAGACAAAGTAAACAAACGGCTGTAGCTACAAGTCACGGACAGACAGTGTGTTGCTAACAGGGATTTTGAAGGGCAATGACCAAACCAGCATCTAACAAGTCCAAGGTGACGTTTTCTGGTATGTTTCCATGCTGTTTAATGCTGCAGCTAATAGACTATGTAGCCTCTGTGCACTTTTCCCCTGTGAATGTTTATTTGGTGGCCCGTTCAACAAGCTAAGGTCAGGGTTTTCCCTGCCTATGGGCCGCCTTTGGCTGCTGCCTTTGTTGAAAATTCTGGTATGTGACATTGACGGAATGAAAAAGGTGGAACTCAACTGCGAAGGCAGTGCAGCGCCCACACAGTCTACAGCGTGTACACGCTAGATTATCTTGTAATTCATCTTCAAATCAGGCAGCGGTTACAAGCATGAGTTGATTTAATGACTAAATAATTACCTTTTGCGAGACAACTGTGAAGTATTTTGTGAATAATTTTCTATATCGTCACTCAGAGACTAATATTAACTCAGGGGAGCAGCGAACTCCAGCAGTTTCACCGCAAAAATCCTGCTCAGCGTGTTTGACAGCGCTTTCCTCGTAGCTGACGTGCAGCGGAGAGGCTGCTCTCCACTGCTGGAGACATGACGTTAATAACAACACAGCAGAGCACTCCGCCTCCTCCTCAGTTTGTTATTCTCATACAGGCAGGAGACTGTAAGATGCTTTAAATTAATTAATTAATTAATTAATGCATTTAATGTTTTAAAATGGAAATTGACTATTTATCTTATCTGTCAGTTATGTTTCATATTGTATTAAGGGCACCAGTGAATGGTTTGGCACACAGTATACTGGAGCAGGAGACTGAAAATAGTATCGCTTTTTCTATTCATTCAATCGAGAATCAGTTTTGAATCAAGAATCGATTCTGAATCGAATTGGCACCCATGATAGTATAAAATCGGGAGATAAACATATCGTGCCAGGCCTACAGAATAAACGTCATGTGGCACAACCTTTATTTTTCATCTTTTTATTCCATCTTAAAAAATTTAAAATTTAAAATCCCTATGGACATGTATGTCAAATTGTGATTTTTTTTTTCACTTACGTGCACAACACTCTGAAGGTGTGTGACTGCACACACAAACTGTGTACACTGCACCATGCGCGTTCTCCAGCCTTTGCCACCTTTGTCTCAAAAAAATCCAGGGAAAACCCTGAAGGTGCAGGACAAGATGTGCATTCATATTTATAAGTTAGATAAGGAGACTTTAGCAGGAAAGCTAATGTGGGTTGTTGTTCAGAGTCTGTGGCTCTTGTGTTGTGTAGCAGGATGCTATCAGGCTCAGTGCGACCATCTGCTCTGCCCATGATAGAACGCTACTTTATCACTTTATGAGATTTGATTTGATAAGATATGATTTACTGTATTGAAATAAGGTCTCCAGCTATGCAAGTGGTTGGCAGAATGGTATGAAATCTAAATAATGTAAAACTAGGGGGCACAATCATGAAATCAATAAATTTCTCTCTTTTGTTTTTTTCTCAAAGGATAACACAGGGCAGGACAAGGGATTTACAGATATGTATGCTATAGTAGACAAAGTAGGCAATTTAATTTCAGTTGGACTTTAAGTATGAAGCTACAGCCATGAAACAGTTAGCTCAGCTTAGCATAAAGACTGTAAGCAGGTGGAAACGGCTACATGTTCCAGCTTCATAGTTGATGCACTGAGAGTGGTATCAATCCTCTTGCCTGTTTTTTGGCAAAAAAAGAGAATAAGCGTATTTCCCAAAATGTCGAACTATTCCTTTAAATGGCTTGTGTGCTTAGGCTTGCAGGAGGGTGGCTGTCATAATGCCCACATACTCTTTGTTCTTGCTGTCATGGTGCTATTGATGCTTTGAACAATTTACAGTGATACTCCACCCACATCTGTTGAATATTAAACACTCTTGAAAGGTGTTTGTAAAAAGTTTGTAGTGTGAAGAACAGTATCTGTAGTCAGCTTGAATTCATGACTGTTAAGCTGTGTATTTGGCCATATTTAAACAGTGCTTGATTTGAGGAAAAATTCATTTTGAATTTACCTTGAAACGGGGAAAATGCAAATCCTCACATTTGAATAGCTTCAACCAGAGAATGTTTAGTATTTTTTCATTATAAAATAAGTGTTTTCAAAATTGCTCACTGCTTATTGGTCTGGAATATGTACTGGAATAACTTGGACTGGAATAAATTGAAGCATCGTTTTTATACATTTCTACGGATATTTTGATACTTTTTGTTTGCCACCATTGGATTAAACTGTAACCATGTAAACTACAAACTTTTTACAGCAATTTCAAACCTACAAAGGGTGTTTGATGCTCTAAAGATAGATTTGGGGCGTAATATCAATTTAACACATGTCTACAAACAATACTAGAGGTTATATCCGTGATTATACTCAAACAACAACAAACGCTATAATTAATGAGACAGTGAATGTTTGGCTTTTCTGACTCTCACATGACAGCAGTATGTGGTTATTATGAGAGCAGCTGCACACACAAGTCTGAAATAGAAATCAACAGCAGTAACTCAAACTCTCATGTGCACAAAAAACCAGCATTGGTTTGATTTACTGTGTTTTGTCAGGACAGGACTGGGCCTGAAATGGGTGGCCAGTGGTTCTTATTGGATTGTTGGACTGTCAAGTCAAACAGGCAGGTCAAGGCTCTTTAGCATCTGCTTTTGCTCACACTTTAGTTTAGGGATCCATGTCAAGCCTTAGTTGTCTGGACGCCTCATGCAGAGGGGCTGCCCAGTCGACAGCAGCAAGATGAAGTCAGAGCTCTACAGCATTAAGACTTGAATGGATTAGCTAAAGAGAGCTATTGTACGACTGAAGCACTTATCGACTCAGAAGTACAATTCCAGTATGTGGTTTTGAATTTGCAATTCAACATTATATTTACTGTTATTCCAGCTGTGGTTCTCTCACATAAGCACCAGTTACTATGATTGTTTGTTCAGAACAAAATGTAGACAATTAATGTTTTTTATGTGTCAGTATGAGAGAGAATCACAGTGAGTGTGTTTAAGAGAGAAGCCTCAGAAGTCCCTAACAAAGCACCCCAACCTTTCTCCCAACATGAGAAGGAATGAGTAGATTGATCACATGATGTCTGGACTATCATCAGGGGCACACCTATTATAACTGGGTGTACTGCAGCTCTACTAAATCGGGGCTGGCGTCAGCGCCTGCTGGATCCATAAAGTAGAGTGTGGCAGTGGCATCTCTGGGCAGGACCGGGGGGCCCGGGGGTCTGGGTCTCGACCGGGGCCTTGGTGGGGCAGGGGGACCCGTGGTGGCCACCATGGCCCGGTTCTGGGTGAGCAGGCTTGGGCCTGGGCCCTGGCCCGGCGAGTTGCCAGTGGTCACCTCTTTGGGCTGCTCTCTGCGGCAGTGGTTGCTGTTCCACCAGGTCTCCAGTGCAGCCACCAGGAGGGCCAGCAGCAGCCCGGCAGCCAGGATACAGAACACGCCAGCAAAGCTGTGGAGACGCAGCGCCCTTCCCTCCGGCTGGGCATCTGCATGGCTCTGGAGGTCACAGCGGCCTTTCTTTGGCCACCATTTCTGCTTTAGGATGTCGAGGTCACCTTTTTCCTGAAGCTCCAATATCCTGAGGAGAAAGATTAAGTAGTTCTTTCACACAGAGTAGGTGCACGGTTTCATGTAACAGCACCACAGGAAACATAATTCAATAGTATTGAGTCATTTATATTAAATGCCGGCTAATCAAATTACAGAAAATTAAATCATTTTCAATGATAACCATGAAGGAAAATGAGAAAATCAATAAAGACTACTCAGAATGACTATAATTATACGATAATACTGTGTAGTCATGCAATAAAACTAATGAAAGGGGGAAAAAATACTGTTAATGTTCAGGTGCTGAATTAGCATTGATTCTTAGCTCTTTAAAGACCCACGGTCAGTTAAAATGCAGAGGGAAACACATGATGTTGATGCATTGCTGAAACAATTTCTAAATGCTAACAAGAGCTAAAAGACCAGTCCTGTGTAAACAATGCAAAGAAAAACAATCACAGCTTCAAGATTAATTAGTTTCATATCAAATTGTATATGCCTGGAAACAAAGATGACCAAATACTACAGTCAGCTCATTAGTTAGTACACAGACAACAGGGAGGAATGGATGGATGTTGTGGAGGAGAATGATGACAGCCGAGTACAAACAGAGGCGAGACCGTGAATCTGTCCCATTGGGGTGGTTAGCGTTCAGCACAGCCATTATTCAGCCTCTTCAATGGTGACTGACATGTATGTATGTGTGCATAAGCTTGCACATTCATTCAGAGCAAAAAGTCACACTCAGACATGTGTACGCACAGCTGCCAAAGCTTTTGACATATAGTCATTTGTACACATTTATATTCATGAAACATCACAACTCCAGACACCCTAAAATGTTCACCATTTTTTTTCCTACAAGTGATGTATTTAAGATCTTTCACCGAGTCTGTAGTTTACAGGATGATCAATTCTCCCATTTTAGACAGTGTTTCCGCTGAATTCATATTTTACGTGGAGAAAAAAGTTTGCAGCTTTGATTTGAAATTCACTTCTATCAATCTTGTGAGACTGCATTGAAAATGTTTGGAGCGACAAATTTCGAGTTTCATATCTGGAGAAAAAAAGAGATGCACAAAAAAAAAAACGAGCAAATAAAATGGACTGAACATATGAAATTTGTACTTGCATGCATGCTTAATCCAACAGATTTAAATTTATTATTATTATTTAAAGGAATAGTTCAACATTTTGGGAGATACACATATTCACTCTAAATTCACAACCTCCAGGGAATCACTTTTTTGTAAGGATTAAATAAAAGAGATATAACATCTATGTTGGTGAGCTTTAGAGGTGCTGGTAGCTGGATTTTGTTACCTTCTTTCAGAGTCAGGCTAGCTGTCTCCCCCTGTTTCTAGTCTTCAAGCTAAGCTAACCCTCTATAGCTTCATATTTATTGCACAGACATGAAAATGGTAATGATCTTCTCATCTAACTTTTGGCAAGAAAGAGTGTGTATTTCCCATAGTGCTGGATTATTCCTTTAAAAGGTGGCATGATACAAAATTTGGTAAATTTTAGCTGGTGCTATCATTGTTATTTTCACAATTAATATTAAACTCTATAAAAAATACATACTTCTGAGAGAAGAGGTCTCTGTAAGGACTGCCGTGCTGCAGGGCCATGCCGTAGCCTCTGGTGCTCATGCCGTTTCCTGCTACAGTCAGAGTGCAGTCGTCGTCTGTCAGAGCAGCATATTCTACCACCGCCATGTCCCACAGAAAGGCATATGACTCTCGCTTTGTCTGGATAGTTTAACAAAAAGACCCCGAGACACACACACACACACACACACACACACACACACACACACACACACACATACACACACACCACAAAAGACATACACAAAGAAGAATTATGTGTAGGTGTGTAAAGCAGAGTGGCACTAGCTTAGCTGAGAAACATCTTAAATGAGTTGAATAGCTCTTTGACAAAGATCAATTCAAGATGGTATCGTACAGACAAGCAAAACATTTTTTGCTACATAACTAGATACAGCACACAAATACAAACTATGCAAAACTGTCCGCTTAAAGATGCAGACTGTGATTTTGAGGGACTATAGCTTTTAAGTCAAGTGAAAAATGTTATTCCTCTGTATTGTCATATACAAATCTCATTATTTTTTCCTTTGATTTTCATGGTTAAACCTGCCTATTTATGAACTTTTTCCTGTTCATGTGCCCAACATCATGTTTGAATCAGAATGCCATTTGCCTCAGACTTTCATTCATCACATTAGGAGAGAATTATAAAAACCTGACCGCATGACTTCATTTATCTTTGCTTTTTTACCCCTGGAACCCCTGTAATAGAGGGCACATGGTGCACAGGAAGATTCTTTTACTGTGGAAAAACGTATTGAGTTGAACAAACAATAGATCTCAGTCAGCATGCAAAAATATATTTGCACAGAATTATACCAATATTAGACCAAATATTAGACCAAATATTGTATAGCATGCACAACACTAGACTTCTTTACTAAGATGAATAAAATAGTTGCATCCCTATTTCTTCTAGCATTGCATTATTTTGTGTGCAGCATATTTTAAAAGACATGATCATGTGCTGGAGCCTTAAGCACATAATAGAGAATATGTAGAACAAAAGATGAAAATCTGTCTGAAATCATTTGGATTTAGATTTTTTGTGTGTATACACTGCTCTGGCTTTCTTCCCTGTGGTGTGTATACATCTTGCATCTTCCAAAGAAGACTGTGCTGTCAACAAATACAGCTGAAGAGCCTTTTCACCTCACATCTCATTAGGACTACACAAGGCTCACTCACCTTTAATAAATAAAGAGATTCCCATCTAAGTACCGTATAAAGTGAGGTCAAAATGAGGTACATGCAGTAGGTTGTGAATTGCAAGCTATGGGGAGCTCTGTAGTAATTCAGTAATTAAAATGACTTCTCATCAAATATGTTTGGAGTTGGATTAAAAACAGAGTTGTTTTCCATTGATATATGTAACTGCAATGCAAACTGGCTTGACTACACCAATAATAAGGCAGTTTAATTAAAAGTGTTTATGTCTAGACTTCACTGTAATTTGTTTAATTATGGATTGTTCCTCAATCTGCAGTTTGTATATGTGTGACAGAAGTTGTGAGTTTGTGTTTTATTGGTTAAAGGGGGAGAGAGAGACAGACGAGAGACTGCATGAAATTTAAATTCAGTAGCGTGGTAAGTTTTTTGAGAGTTGTGGCTTACCTCTGTGAATCAGGGACAGTAATTATTTCACTTTCAGTTTATTCCTACCTGGTTGTGGTCACGGTAAAACTCTACAGTTAATTATCATCAAGGCTGAGTACGCTTCCAAGTATTAATTTCCTCTGAATAGAAGATATAATTATAAGTCCAACATAACTTATTCACCAGGATTTACAGTTTCTGAAAGTCAAGACAATTCTTTAATTGCCTGCTTCTTTCTTGCAAAAATGTAGCTGAATATACACTCACCGAGCACCCGTGCAATCTAATGCAATTGAATACAACAGCTCTGCCATAAATTCTACTTTTACAAAGCTTATACAGTTTCAGTTTTTGTTGGCATTGTGAGAAAGGTGATTATTCTTCTTCATGTTAATTATTGAGGTCGTAGTGGGTCTTGGTGGTATACTGGAGTGCATTATATTGAAAGGTGTTCCAAATATTTTGTCCACCCCATTAACATGCATTTAATTGCACAGGTGTTCCTAATAAAGCACTTGGTCAGAGTATATTTTACTTTGTGAGTTTGAACTGAAATGATTTGTTAAATAATTCATACTTCATTAACACTTCAGAAACAACGGATTTGATTAAATATGCCTTTTAAAATGGCACCATCCCTCTCCAAGCCAAATGTTATTTTAAGTTACAATATCAAAGATCTGATGTCAGTCAGTTGGCAGTTGGCACCTGGGACGCAACGCTAGCAGAGACTGGATAAAACAGTACACCGCTTCACACAAGTGAGTTGAAGAGCGAGTCTGTTGCGTTAGCCCCACCTACTCTCTCTGGTGGACCAACCAGTGCTGGGTGATGGAAAATGCGTCACTAACTGTGCACCATTAGTGATTTTTTTTTTTTTTTTTTTTTTTTTCCAGAGAATGTCGCCACCAACACCCAGTTCATAATACTGCAAATGCAAGGGCTTTCATCAGTGGGCCATAGGCTCAATCACCATTGTTATCTCATTCGGCAGTAGATAGTGACTTAACAGACATTTATTTAAATCTTGGATTATGACTTTAGAATATAGTTTTTTTGTTGTTCCCTGTGAACAGCATGTATTCTTTGTGGAGACTAAAGTAAATACTCACCTTCTTGATGCCCTCCGATGGGCTGGAAACAGAGTGCTCAAAGCCGTTGTTTTTGTTGATGGTCTTCCAGAGCTCAGCAAATGTGCTGTCCTGCTCCAGAGGATTGGTGCCTTTGGCCTGGAAATACTCGTACACAGCTGAGTCCCTGACTGTTCCATACACCAGGTCCACTTGCTTGGACAGGTCTTGGAAAGACCTACAGTCAGAGTCACATCAGCAAGTTAGTTTACCAGATTTGATAGAAGATTGTGATGGAAAAACAGGAAACAATTAAAATCTTTACAAAATCTTTACAACATTTCAGTTTGTCTCATGTAGAAAACTAAACCGACATGTTTGCCAGCAGAAACTATGACTACTATGGAAGATAAGTATCATAAAAACAGTGTGAATTCATTTGCATGAATCTACAGAGGATATTAAGAGGCTAAATAACCAGTTTGCCCTTTTTTACTTTGGAACTTTGAGGTATATTAAGTTACAAACAGTAATAGCAGAAAACCGTCATTAAAATATAGGCCTGATGTGCCCAACTCACAGCATCAGACAACAGCAGTTATTTTGTCATTTTTATTGTAATAATCTGTGTTAAAAGACCTCCATCAGTTTGAGAGCACATCAGGTTCCAAACTGGTATTTTAAAATTTTGGTACTGGGGATACGATTTGTTTGCATTTGGATCACACAATTATTTTGCCCATGTTTTCTGCCAACAGAGCTGTCGCTGCCTGCAGTATGTCAGTTTCTGGAATGACAAGCATGTCTTGTTGTAATCCCAATATGATGCAAGAAATCACACACTTAGGAAACACTTGTGGTATTAAGTCAGAAAATATGCATGTTCAAAACACTTGATTATTAAACAATTAAATTACCCCCTTTTGCTGCTATGAATGACATTTGTATGCAAATGTGTTGTGTTTCACAATATCTGACACATTCAGACTTCAATCTTTTTATACTTCATACTAGGCGTCGATAATATGAATAAAATCTTCCATTACCCGGTATGCAGAATTTATTTTGTAAGAGCGATAAATACAGTGAATTAATAAGTACATTTTCCAAAATTTCAGTTGAGAAACAGCCTATAGATAAAACAGTCAGATGTCTGTATCATTATTCTACTGAATGTATGGCACTACTGTTTATGTAGGATTTTAAAACATCTGACTGTGGTGCCCACACCAGTAAAAGAAAAGACGCTGTGTTAAAAAAGGAGTTCACGCTGCTACCAACAGTCTTCTCATTACTCCCCCTAAGCCATGTGTTTTGGCTCATATCCTCTCATACACAGAATTTTCCCTCTATTTAGAATTCAAGATTTAACTCCCTCGTGGTTCACTCCATCCAATCAGTATGCCTAAAACTACCACCCCCATCTCTTATGCACATTGGAGCAAATCACTAATCAGCGTACTCTTTATCAACCAAATGAGCTGCACCTGTAGTGTGCAGCCTGCTGCCTCTGATACCGATGCCAAAATTTTCCCCAACCACCACTAACCCCAGCACCATGACTCCAACCAGATTCAGAGTAATGATCACCAGGTTGGTTGGGTTACGTTGCTGACTGATTATTGGGTTCATCGCCCTGATTGGGCATTAACTCATGATAGAGTCTGCGCCAAACTCTAATCTACTTTTCATGAGCCATCCTTAATATGTTAAAACTAGTCTCTCCTGATTGAAATGCCTATTATGCAGATGTTGTGTGGGCAATAAGACATGGGGCTCCTTGCAGAAGCGGTATTTTATATGTGTGTATATATATAATTGCCAATTTTGTACAGAATCATATTTGCTAAATGGCAATGTCTACACAGAAGATTACCTACTTCCTTGACTGCTATTGGGTTGATATGTTTGACATTCTGCCTGTTCATTTTCTACATGTCTTCAGAAAATCAACACATTAGAGTCGAATCAGAATGTTTATACAGCTAAGATTGTCTTCTCTCCAATTTCCAAAAAAGTGAGAGAATCAAATAGCTTATCTCAAGATGATGATGTTGGACTAATTCAACCATTTAATTAGAAGCCTATATGGTGTAGCAGTGGTTTTTGGGGAAAGAGCAAGCGAGAGAGACTGAAACGACTGATTAGATATTTCATGGTCTCCAGCTTATTCTGTCCGATTAAACCGCAAGATTTACTGCAAAGAGTAAAATTTTTTCTGCTTTAATTTTGTCTAACGGCTTACTTTTATCTAACTACACAAGCATTGTTAACCATTCTGTGGAACTATAGACATCAGATAAATCAACACCATAAATATTTACATCCCCCAGCTGGAGTGAATGGAATAAATACAAGAGGTGAAGGCCCGTGTGTTGTAAGAAAAATATCAAACAATAGACAGATGGAGGAACATTTAACAATCAAAGATAAAGCGCTAACAAGTGATGATAATTTTGGGCTATTCAAAGTAGATACTTTACATATACTGAAGACATCTGTCACCCATTTTAAGCACTTTCCCTTCTTTGCCTTTTTCTTTCATCAAAGAAGGGCAACATACACTTAGATTCACAATCAATACAGAGAGGCCCAACCCCAGCCCTCTGTTCATTAGCTATAATGGCCAAACAAAGATTGAAAAAAGCACACCAACAACCACACACACAAGCACTCCACATTTAATTTATATCTGTCTCCTATTTCTCTCCATCTCTGCCACAGAACTGCTACATGCATATAAAGAACAGTCATCCGCCTCCTCTCATGTGTGCATGTCACTAATTTCCTTCAATGGGCGTTCTTGTTGTAATCAAATGAGCTAAATGGCTGGCAGCACATGGTCATGGATATATTTATCTTTATGAATGTAATATTATAGCCTTAGTTTATAAGTTCTAATCATTGGTTTTTAGATTTTCAACATTTTATTCTTTATTATAATTTTCAGTTTTTCAAAATTTTATTTCTCTATTTTTCTTTTTATTCTTTGTTTTAATCTTGCTATATGAAGCATTTTGAGCTGTATGTTTTAATGAAAGTTGCTGTATAAATAAAGTTGAGTTGATTGATACAACATTAAAAACAAGGGTTCAGCCAAAGAGTTCCCTTAATTAGTATTGTCTCGTGATATCCTGAAGGACAAAAAAGTTATGAAACTAATCCGACTTTCTCTCTTACACTACCTCAGGAGAACAACATAAAAATAGTTTTATATTACAGAACAACATTTCACCTCTGTGCCCCAGGGCGTAGGCGTTTTGTAAAGGCTTATTTACAGACAAACAAAAGGCGAAAAAGCCATGGGTTTGAAGTATTTAAAGACATTTTCTAAAATGTAAAATGTTGGCTTTAGTAACCATACTATGTTCAGACAAAGTTGATATCGGATCCCATCGCACCAAATTAATGTATCATCCACACACACATTTAGAAACATGAAGAAACACACCACATAGAAGTGGAAGATACTTATTCTATCTAAAAGGAGGATATTTTGTCTCTTTTGGCACCCTCGCTGCTGCTTTTTGGCTGTATATCAGTGTCTTTGACTTGTGGAAGAAAGGAAGTTGATTTCTTGAAGAATCATAAAAACAACTTGATTTTTAAATGCTTTTTAAAATTCAAGTCATATCTGGCACAATCTCTCTAAGATTTGGACATTGTATTTATGTTGTTGGACAATTTACCAGTACTTCATATTTTAGCTTGGGTCATCAAGTATAATTAAAACCTAGGTTATCATCAAGGTGTCATCTGCATAAAAACAGACATTACATTTATAGATGATGTTGCAGGTGAAGTTGGAGCACAGAGAGATAAAATGACAATGACAGCAGTGAGGGAAGCCTCAAGGTACAGTGCATCTGGAGAGGACAATGAAAATCTGCTATTGTAATTAAGCAATACAAATTATATTCCTCATTGTCTACTTAGACATGGGCCATTACAAACCCGCCTTTCTGTCCAACCACAACGACTACCAGCTCCCAACATTCTTGCACTGCTCTTAGCAGAAAGAATAAAATGATAAAAAATGTTTGCATCCTGTTTCTAAAAGAGCTTGATTCCAGCTCTGTGACCTGCCCCCTGACTGTGTCCTCTGGGAAAGGCAGTGTTGCATAGTCTCTCCCCATGGGAGTGGTGAGTACCCTTCCTTTTTCGAGCTAACATTAAGCCAAGGGCAGCAATGGCCCCACACAAAAGATCAAATTTACAGTGTAAATGTCCTGTGGAATCTGTCCTCCAGTGGTTCTACAATGGTGCAAAAACAGTTGCCGCCCTCAAAGGAGGTGAATTGCTGGTCAGAAAGAAAAGAGCAAAGTTTCCATTTTACCTGACCTTTAGGTCTGTCTGTGAAAATGATACAAAGGCAGTAAGTTCTCCCTCTCTGACAGGGCATGGACACCAGCATAAATCAGGACTCAATTTGACCTCATAGAACTACAGTAGGGTTGCTATACCTAACCAGTGGGTCATTTAAAAAAAGGACAACTAGGGAGGGACAACTAAGGACAATTAAGGACAACTAAGGGCTAATCCAGAGTTGCCCACTCTGTCTTTTTATGTGGTAAATTAGAACTTTGTTTGTTTTGTATTTTGATTCAAAAGAAAACCTTTCATTAATGTGCCAAATAGATACCCTCTTTGACTGTGGGTAATGTTAGTCTCTTAAAACATTAAGTGGGCAGGTAGAGAACCACAAACAAGAGGAAGAAGAAAATAGTTTAAAAAGACTTAAAGTGGCCAATTTTTTTCATTAAATCAAATAACTTCCATTCTGGAGGTTAGATCTAAGGTGTTATTTCTTCTGTCTCTGTAATAAAAGACAGCAATCACTTTGCTGCTCAGATGTGACGCCAGACATACAAATATAGTTTAAAAAATTAATCTGATCCTTCCAACATGTGAATCCACCTGTCCTCAGTGCGACCATGACATTTTTTTCTCCTGATAATTTAGAGGTTAGACAGATTTACTAAGCCTACTGGCAAATTATACTTTGCGTCACAAAATGCTGTGTCACAATAAGTTCTCAAGAGTGGTAACACTAACACATATTATGTAATTGGGAAGTGGAGCAGTAGAGTTAATTTGAATGTGCTGCTTCTAAGAAAGACCTAATGCTGGGCAATTTAAGAGGTGTCTCATGGATGTCAGGAAAGCAATGGAGTACAAATGAAAGAGCAAGTTCTCTTCTACCTTAGCTTGGAATACTGGTTGGAGAAATTTATAAAAATATTATGGAATTGCAGTTATATCCTCTATGCTCATATACTGTATGTAAGGCAAGGCAACTTTTTTATATAGCACATTTCATTGATTTCTTTACAGACACAAACAAACAAAAAAATTTAGTGTGTGAGAAAAATGTTGTACACTTGAAGATTTATTAGCTTTTAACTCCAGAACATTTTATCTCTCAGGCTTGTTTGCTTCAAAATCTGTTTGGATATTAGCAAACCAGTGAATCCCACACAGAGTACGTGTTATATCAAGTATTTACTACTGAGAACAGCAGAGAGGGATATGTACAGCATGAGTTTGGATTGTTCCAAGTCAAAACTTGCTTCGCTGTGTACTTTCCACCACCCCCCTACACTACCTCCTACATATAATTATTTGCAGTAATATTGATTTTATTCCCTAAACTGTACAAAACTATAAAATGTAAGATGTGAAAGTTGAGTAAACACATGCAGACAAGGTCTCTTCACAGGTGAGCTGTGTGCTGTTTAGCATTCACTCTCTCTCCTCACATGTCCACATGTGGCTATTTGTTCAACAGAAGACAGACCCAATACAATCAAATGCCCCTCTGCCCATTCTATTGGGAGAGACAGCACACCAAATTGGATTTACTGACAAATAACATTTGGACTGAGGACAGGTGAGTTGTTAGGCAGTGGGTCAAAAATTACAGAAAAGCAGATAGGCCAAACAAGTGCAGCTGACAAGAGATGCACACAGATGAGCTTTCAACCTGAGCTACAGCGGTTGTTGCTGTAGTTAAAATTACCGCAGTATGTACTGTAATTTATACTATGTTTTGAAAAATATTATTCTGTTAGTTCCACTAAACAAAGATGTAACTATAATAAAAAAAGCATACTTCAAGAGCCATACACTTAAGGTTCACACAGACTATGTTAACATGAAAGCACGCAGAAGCAGAAGCTTTAAGTGCTCAAGGTGGTTAATATTTTTAAGTTGAGGAAATATACTAGTATTTTTAAATAGTCCTTGTCCTATAAAGTATATTTAAGTGGGTCAGTTACTTCATCGATTGAAAATAAACTCACGTACAATAATTGTCATATCTTCACATTGACACACATACAATATTTGACAGTGAATTTAGTTTACAGAATGTACTATTTTCACAGTAAGATTGATAATATAAATAAAGAAATAACTGCTGCAAGTGTAATTTCTGTGCTTTTGTCATTCTATACCACAAAATAATGAGACAATTAGAGTAGTTTTGTATTGCACATATACTTGCAGAACATATGCAGCACTAAATGAACCAATCCTTTTTGACAAGTTAAATCCCCTGTTTTGTCAGAGCTCCACAATAACTGAACTTGAGTTCAAACAATGTAATAAAGAAATGTGAATTGAAAGTATTGTGTCTTACCGGACAGCATTGTCCATGCGTGACACAGTGAGGTAGGCAGCCAGGTTAGCTGTGTAGGACGAACACACAATGAGGGTGAAGAGCCACCAGCTGCCCATGACGATACGCAGCGCTACCGACCCCAGGATGGAGTCACTGCCTGTGGAGGTGCAGGTATAAACACACAGGTATAAAACATAGAGGCACTCATTATCATCATCATCTTTACATGTACTGTGCAGAACCACCACTTTATCACCACACAATAATATATCTTATCTAGGGCTGCAATTTATTTATTTTCATTATCGATGAATCTGCAGATTAGTTTCTCAATTAAATGATTAATCATTTGGTCTATAAAACAACAGAAAAGAGTGATAAATGTCAAATGAAAAATATCATTTCGTTTCTGTTGTTTCTGATTAATTTTCCTTCAAACAACTAATTGACTAATCGTTGCAGCTCTCATCTTATCCTTAAACTAGCATGAATAGCAAGAAATGATGTGCACTGGAATCCCATTTAAAGAACACATTTTGTATATGTGATGTAGAGCCAATGATAGAGTGAATAAGGTAATGTTGCCAAAATGTGTAGGCACGCTTTATTATTATCAGGTCTTGTTACCCAATTTTATTATTTCAATTACTTTTTATATTACAAGAGAGCCAAGAAAATAAAGGCTTTTTAAATTAATACAGCACGTTTTGAGTGACAGGGATTATTTCCAGCATTTCAAATAAGCCTTCAGGAGATTGGTGACCTCAATGAGAAAAACCGAAAACAGCATTGTGTGTGTGTGAGGGGTAAAGTGGTGGTTCTGGTACACCACAGTCATACTTTCTCACCAGAAAAGGATTTCAGTGTCGTTTCTGCACATTTATAACAACCTACTGAGCATTGACTTTGTATAGTGTTTTCATGAAACTGTTCTTTTTTTTTAGGTTTGCAAATACGACTTTGGAGATAAAGTTTAATATTCTAAAAATGTTAAATGAACTAATAAGCATGTGGGTGAGCCAACCAGTGATTAGTAAGTACTCTGATACTGAAACTGACACATTTAAGTTTATACATTTTTAATCACACACCAGTTGGTGTTAAAGCTGCTACAAGTTGTAATTTTTTATCGCTTTTGAGACAATAATCATATTTGAATGCAGCAGTTGACTTATTTTGTGTAATTATTGTAAGTTTTTATCATTTATGTTCCTATGGGCTTAGTGTATTCAAACCCATGTACCCTAAAATGTTACTTGCACGCTTGTATATTCTATTACACATCCCAATCCAATTCTTTTCAAAGAGTGCAGTACTCATTTATATTCATTCAATATTCACTCCTTTTAACGTGCTTCCCTTCATGTCTTTAATCCCTTGAGGGAGGGGGGGGAGACTGGTTCATCACATTAGCTTTTCTATCTCCAGTTTCTCTCTGTCATACTGACTCTCTTTCTCTCCAAATATCCAAAAAACATCTTATGAGGTGCATGAGAAAAATGTCAGCATACATTCCAATTTTGAAAAGTAAAGCCATAGAAATGTCATCTGAAAGATTCAGGAGTGTGAAATGTAATGAAAACATATTTGTCTGAAAGTGTCACAATCAACACAGCTGTGCCCTTAGGACAGCTTGGTTAAAAAAAACTGAAGGTCTTGTCAGATGCAAAGCACTCCGGCATCAGTCATTTTTATTATACATGGCTTTGACTGATTTCTTAAGGTCAACGAATGTGAAATGTGCATCTTGAAACTGGATCTTACCCCACTGTAAAAGTCCACTGTGGTGCAGTCTCTCTCATCTTGGAAACAAATTGATTAAACTCTCTAATCATAAGGAAAAAGTGTCATTTTCATCTGTTCTCCAGGACAGTTTCAGATTTCTTTATTTCCTACCTCTCCGTGACCTCTTTATAGGACAAAAGAAAGGCAGTCCCCATTTGTAAAAGGCAGTGAGAAAAGTCAGTATGTCTGTGGGTGGATAGTTTAATCTGCACTGAACATACAACAAAACCCAGCCAAGTGTTGGCATATCATTATTAAATCATTGGGGGGATACGGTTGCCAAGTTTATGCTCTCTGACAATGGCACAGTATGCATCAGCAGTCAGATCCATATCAAAGTGACCTATGTCATCCCGAGGGAAAAAAAAGCATTTCACTTGACTGAAACAAAAAGTGGCAACGTTGGAATGCAAGCCAGAAAGAGGAGAAAAAAAGAAAGACAGAGAAAAGACGTGGAATTCAGCTTTTCTTGAAATATTGTGGGTGTTGGGTTAAAAAATGCTCATAGGCAGTGTGCCAGACTTTGATAGATGCAGTTCAGGCTTTAACATCAGTTGCTGAAGTAGTCATTTATCCAAACCGGACATACCTGGATCTCCACCAGACCTAAAGATGGGACGTTCTCCTTGACAAAGGCACCTTTAGAAAATGCAAGGGTGGGCGTTGTGCCTCACACTGACTCACTACTGAATCAGCATTTGCTGTTTACCGACATCCACATGCATTTTAATTGATTTGATTTGTTTTTATTTCAATCTTCTTTCTGCAATCCCTTTAAAATGTCTTTCTTCCCTTTTATTCTGCTTACATTTAATGTTACATTTGTGAACTGCATGGCTGGTACTTAGTGTCCAAAGATGTGCCACTGAAGGTCAAAAGCAAGCAGGTTTTCGTTCAGTCAACAATGACACACTTTATCGGTTAGTACTTTTCTGGTTGAAGGTTTAGTAACTAGTGAGAGAAATTGACTTGTGTTTGAAATGAAAACCCGCCTAACCTTGCCTCTCCACAGGAGATGACAGCTTTCCTTGCATGTAGTGGTGTCCAGACTCAAACTATCACCTACCTTGTTGTACAAAAGCACCATAGACAATCCAGATGGCGCTCTGAAGCGAGGTGGAGACAGAAGGCGGTGGATGGCCTCCTGTGTTGTTGTGGCAGCGCACTGCCTGGATGCGTCTGAGCAGGAATATCATGATGCCCACCACAGGGATGGCCGCGGCAATACACGCCCATACTGCCAAGTCAAATGGTGCCAGCAAAGAGAAAATGTTTATCTTTTCCTCTGACTTGCGCATCAGGATTCCCACTGAATAGTCCAAGTAGCGTTTGCTGAAATCCACCACACTCTCGCGCTCTGGCGTGATGGTGATGGCTGATATGGCCAAGTCAGCTTTCTGTGGATGGAGATTCATACGTTCTTTTAAGTCAACATAATATGTTTAACACTTGTGTGCATTTTTTCTTTTTGCATTTGACCTCCAGGAAGTGGTCTTGCACCAATTTGGTGTGCATATTTTCATTCCTGACCAGGGGAAACCTGTTAGTTTTATGACACTACTAAAGCCCCTTTCACAAAGGCAATCTATCCCTGAAATGTTCAGGAACATTTCCTGCATGAGGTCATGTGTGAAATGGGAGTAGGGATCGATAGTCAGGGAAATCTGTACCACCAATTCCCCACCTCAAGACCTAGTAACATGTCAGGGAAAATGCCAGCATGGCTGTGTTGTGAATGAAAGCAGTAACATTTCAGGGACAAGCACGTAAAGGGTTATGTCCGTCTGACAAAAGATGCTTTCATGTGGAGCAAGCCAATCAATCACAAGACTTGACGTGTGGTTGGTGTACTGCGAGTTGGGCGGTGCTAGGTTTTGGCTCATCTGTTTTCAACATGGTGGCTGTGTCACAAATTTTCTCATTATGGCTAAAAAGTACACTAAAATAGGTTTCTGGAAACATTTGAGGAAAGAAATAGGCAATGCAGTAACATAATCTCAATTCATATTTGATCAGGGCTGCCTAGTTTGAAAGTTTGATCTGAGTTTCGTGAGTCTTTCCCTCTTCTTCTGTTGAGTTTTATGGCGGTTGGCATCCATAAGTGTTGCATTACCGCCATCTGCTGGATTTTCCCGTGACCCATCTGTTGTGGCATTGCCATGGCATGTGTGAAAAGGCACAAGATGGAAATGTTCCTGAATGCAGCTGCATGTGTGAATAGTGAAAATCACTAGCAGTGCCTGAAATTTACCAGGACCTATGTGTGAAAGAGGCTTAACACTCTTCAAGAACCACCATCAGTCCACATTTTAAAATTTTAAGTGAGTGTATCTCCCAACTCTTTACTCAAACAACTTCTCTGTGCAGCTTCATGCTCTGAGCAAGGAGAAAACCTTTTGATTTTGGTGACACTGATCTTTCATCATTATAGACCAAACTTTGCCTTCCTTTATATAACTATTGTATTCTGTCATCTCCCCAGTACAGTTGACTCTGAAGATAATAACCAGGGAGATTATTAGGCCTTGTTCTCTTTGCTTTTGTTTGTTCTCTTGCTTATCATGAAATCAAGTTTGCATTATTTCCAGTCTGTATTCTCCTGCCTTTTCGTGAGAGAATACTGTCATCAATGTAACATGGTTTTTCTGAGTGAACATAACTCATTTCAACCCACAGGTCTTTTGAACAAAAAACATCAGTCTCTTACAGTCATTGAAGCGAAAGCATGCTGGACCTGGTGGCAGTAATCATATTGGGATTGTTGTGTTCAACACCACATGTTCACTCTGCCATTGTTCAATCACACAACTCCCTCTGATAAACAATAGTGTGAAGATTGTAGGTTGACACTTGCAGGGGAGCATGTGACTTAATAAAAAATCTCAACAAAGTGTGGGGTTTCTCTTACAGATATAGTATATAAATCTTATATAAATCTTTATTTTTCTGCTACAATGTAATGAAAAACACACAAACCTTTACCTCTATCAAAGGGATTTAAAATCACATTATCCTTATGATCCATAACAGCTTTTGTCAAGTTCTCAAACTTTCCCTCCAACAAGCAGAAATCAGACCGCAATCAGTCAATCTGTGATGTCACACACTGGAGAAAACTGATTTGCAGATAGATGCTTTTGGCTCGTGCAATGTTTTTCTGATCTTTTCCACTTTACTGAGCGTTATAATTGGGCTCCCATTTTATTTCCAAACAAGCCAATGTGGCTTGACTCCCAGAAAAAGGATTTGGACTGACATCTGGACATTGATTGACTGAGATTAAAAAAAAAAACAAAAAAAAAAACACTAACCTTGCCAATGAGTTCTCCAATCATGCCATTCCAGGATCCATTAGGGAGTGCTGAGCCATACTTCCCATCTCCGACTTGGTAGATGTCATACTTGAAGCCCAGGATCTTGGCCAGGGCATCCAAAACATCAATCGAGAAACCCTTGTATCTCTTGGGTTGGCCCAGAATGTTTTCGGCCACCATCACAAAAGGCTCTTCCTGTACAGATGAATATTGTACAATTGCTCAAAGGAGGTTTTGGAGAATACATTACTGACATAATGATAATGCCATGAAATGTGAACGTGTGCAGATTTAGTCTCTAAGACCAAGATTTATCCTCAAACTTGGGGAAAAGAGTATAATATGTGTGTACTTAATCACAAGCATGTCATTTATCAAGATGCATCATAATCTCTTCGGGGCCATATTGGCGACTGAGGCGAGGACACATTCAGTCATCTTAAGAACTTTGGGGTGACACCTTTTTATGAAGACCTTCTAAGGTGATCTAAGTCAAACTTCATCATAATAAAATAGTTTCCTCAGCAACTGTTGACCTGTAACACATGGCACTATGGCAACTGCTATGGTTCATCAATGTGGTAATTGCCATTTTAAAATTTATCGCTCCCCACCCAGGGTTCTTCTTTATGGGTTGAAAGTGTCAGGGCAGCATTAAATGGGTGAAGGAGGAGTAAAGAGAGCTGAAAAAGACAGGGAAACAGGGACAGCGAAGAGAGGGGGAGTGTTAAAGTGGGCAGGGGCAAATGACTTGATTAAGTGACACTGCCAAGAGAGAGCTGAGCAGAACTTATGTGAATAAATATGGTGCAGGTAAATCATGTGTGAAGAAGAAAAAATGAGAGAAGGGGAGGAGAAGAGTGCGATCCAGCGGAGAAAGGAAGTCGCTTAAAGACGCTGCAAGAATTGGAGAAGTTGAGGACAAGCTGCTGATTGTAGAGTTGATTTTAAGGGTGTTCTACAGATTCACAGGGACGGAGGAAAGGATATTAAAAATCCTTCTTCCAAGAGTGACAACACCAGTGACAGTTTGCAAAACCAGGATCTTGTGTTGTCCTTTGTTAGTTCTTCATCCATCTGAGGGAAACTAGGATTCAATCTTGACTGAGGCTTTTGTATTTTATCGTAAATTCTCACATAGTGAACACTTTGTTTATCTCAACTGCGGTAAGAACTGGACAATTTTTTTTGAGACAGGCTACTATTAAAGACAGGACTTCATTTATGTTTTATGTCTAAGTGTGTACTTCACAGAGAAACAAACTGCTGCTTAATCAGCGGGTGTAAAAACCAACCTCCATAAATGTGTTGATGTGTTTGCTGTGGTATTTGTGTTCTTACTCGATTATTTGCCTACTCAGGTCAAGTGTTAATACATTCAGTGTACTCCCACAACTTACCAGTAATGTTACAATCTTCAGCGTCACTCCCTGCATACCGCTCTCTATCCGATTCTCCTTTAGGCTACCATTCAAACCGCGGGTGGAGTCCCAAGATGCCAGCTGATTGGGAGAAAGAAGAATCAGATAGATAAGGAAATGAGATATATAAGGAAACCACAGTTCAGGTCTCTGAGCGACAAAGGTTAAAAAACACTTAATAAATCCATCACCGATGTAACTAAACGATGAATCCTGTGCAGTGGGGACATAAAGTGAGTGAGCCATAGCTAAAGTAATCATCCTATCTGCCATTTTGCGATTTAATTTGTAGTGACAAACAACACTGAGTGGCCAACATCTATGTAAACATCTGAGCTGGTTACCAAGACAACAAGCTGCAGCCATTAGCTTGCTATCAGGACCCTCTATTCAAGCTCTACTACTGAATGCTGCAGTGTTTTTCCACACTTGGTAAGCACTCTACTGTATAGTTACCATTAATCATACAGATTGAAGGTGGTGGTGATGAGGATGATGGTGAGGATGAGAGGGAAAGAGCAGAAGTAAAATATTAAATAATAAGAACTTTAAGTAGACATCATGCTGATTATGTAAAAATTGCAGAATGAAAAACAAGCATACAGATATAATTTTCAGACACATTACTCCTCAGTTTGAGTCTGGTGCTTGAATCTAAACTATCCCTGGACTTCCAAGCTGTCAACGTTTTGAGGTATGTCTCAAGTTGTGGAGGTGATGTTTGTTAAATTTTTAATCAGTCCTGCTGGCTGGACAAGGATTCTCAAGGATCTGACACATCATTTGGAGGGTCTTTGAGATTTGAGCTGACAGGACAAGAACGGTGGCCCAAGGCCAAACAACAGGCCTTTCTGGCCACAGCACACCTCAGTCCCCAAGCATACGTATCCCCCTGGCAGGAGCCTCATCCAGATACCTTTCCCACAAAAACAGTGTGTACTCCACAGCAATGAGACACATCTTTTAAAGCAGTAATCAGTAATCTTTTCACTTTTTAGTTTTGTGAAATTACTCAATTGAAAGTGTCCAATTATAGGTGTACTTTGTTTTTCTTCCAGCTTTTCATTTTGCATCACTGTGGTTTCTAATTACAAGCACCATCAAAAAAGAAACAACTTGTTACTTTCCATCTGTCAGTAAGTTTACCTAATTCCTATTAAATACAATTCACTCAATATAATTTACATTTCATAACCAACATTTATTCATTTATTTTTTTGTTGTAGTTGCTCATGTGAAGAACTCATTCTCTGTTACTGATGCTACATTATCACAGCTCGCGTTCAAACTAGGTAACTTCTGACGAGGAGAAGCTGCACTCGTGTCTCATTTAGGCACAATTCCACCCTGCTGAATCTTAATAAGCAGCTTATATGACTCACTCTCATCAGCGAGGGAAGGTTCATATAAAATGCTGAAAGACTGTTAGTCCTCCAGAACATGGCTCTGGACATTTCATTCAGTATTAAGAGAAAAAAGTTACCAGAGATCAAAAAACACTATTTTGTATCCTTCTGCTGTTCCCCTTGGCTACCAGTCAAGATTGATGAGAAAAACAAAATGAACAAACATAAATCTCTGTCACTGACACCATTTACAAAGGCAAACTTGAAATTACAAATGATTACACAACCAGTAGAAAACAATAATTACTACAGATGCACCAGGCAAAAACAAATGCTTTCATCTGTGAATGAAATAGAGGCATGCGAGGCGATGACAGAGGCTTCAGAAGAAAATTTCATTATGAGTGAAATCTTTTGTTCATCACAAACCATCTGCAGAGCATGTGATCCTCCAAATACTCAGTCTCAAGAGTTACACTGCATCGCTATGTACAGCTTCACTGCAAACTCCAAGTGAATCATGTTTATAACCCGCAAGCTTGTGTGGGTGAATATAAACAATTTTCTTCCCATCCTTCATGAGAAGCCACTCATGAAATGTGCCTTCTTTATCTTTATCTAAGCGCCGTATGCATGTCAACGATATGGAGATCAGTTGTTCATGGAGCTGTTCATTATAAACATAACATAAGGTTTTGCAGTATTCATTTACATGTCTTTATGTACCTAAAAGCTTAGCTGTTTCTGCAGTTTACTTAGATCAGAAACATATGAAATGAGATTGCTTACTATGACAGTATATCGTGATCCATATGTGGGTAATCGGTGCAATTCTGTAGGTAAACACTGTACAACCTAAATCTAATTGCTTGTCTACTTGTTTATCTGTGTATGTGGATGTATGAGACTGTCCAGGCTGTGTGTGTGTGGGTGTGTCCAAGTGTGTGTGTAGAGGCAAAATGTCACTCTGCGTCGCTTGCTTCACAGGGGGCTATTTTCTCCATGAGCAGCTTCATCCTCGGTGAAGAACTGTGAACAATCTCTGCTCTGTAAACTGAAGAACACTAAAGAGGAACACTTCTACTTCAGAGCTTTGCACACTGAGACGCCACTGGGAAGGTCACAAACAATACATACAGGAAAGCCACACTGCCTGCATATGAATGAGTAACACTTGACTGGACACATTGTGATTGTCGACAACCAGCTTTGAAAATGTAATTTGTGGATGAATAATTACTCTTCTCTCAAATGTTAAACAAATTACACAGGTGTCTTCCTTTGACAAATAAGTAAAACACGCGATTTGAGATTTTCAAGGACGTGACAGTGAAACAGGAAGCCTTTTTTTTTACTGAAGGGGATATATAAAAATATGCATAATGATACATGAAAGAAAAACTGATTTTTGTTGCTTGACGCCAAATTTCTTTTAAAAAAAGCTTTTCTAGCCTTTTTCCTGCACCTTTCTTTGAAGTGTCAGCAAACTGAGGATTTAAGTTTTAGATAGTCCTCCTATAAATATGCATAGCAATCAGTCACCATGAGTTTACCTAAGTGAGATCAAAACATTCTGTTGTTTCCTTCTGCCTCTTAGCATACTGAATATGCTTTGTGAACTATCCTGCAGCACGGAAAAAAAACGGAAAAAAATCGAGCTAATGAAATTTTGCATTCTGCCGTTTAAAAAAAGTCACAGCAATAACAGGACAGCCATTTAGCTAATGGTTATGATTCATTATACCTTTAAAATAAAATAATCAATTGTAATGGGGATGAGTAAATGCCAGTGACCATTTGAAAAAGATAAAGGGATGAAAGTCAAAAAGCCTTGGATTCATAGCGTCAAAACAATCTCAATTACAGTATGTCCTAGTGTTATAGGACATACTGTAATTATATGTCCCACGTATAATACATATTATTATATATATAAGTCTTATGGAAAGTTCCCTTTCATAGAACCATTTAAACTGCGTCATTATAGATGTGGAGCCATCGTCTGAGCTAGTTGCAGCTATTCTGCTTCTCTTTTTCCCCTGCTAGTTTAGTCCGCTAGGTGCTTACATATTGACAAGCCCATCATGCTACAGAGCTTCTTATCGACCCACTATTCTTTGTCTGCCTCACCAACTGAATTGACAAGGCTGTGCGTGCTTGTGTGTGTTGAACTTAAATGTAAAATTTTAACTGCCTGCCTCATTTACTGCTTATATCTTGTAAGGTGTCTCTGCATGTGTCCCTAAATGTGAGATTCTTATTAAATACACTCTATACATGTCTTTAAGAAATATGCACGTACATGTGTACAGTACATCCATGCGATAATATCAGTTGGCGTCTGTGTGCATGTTTATTTTACATCTTTCACTTTGCATCTTCTATCCCAGAGGAAAAAGCCGGAATGGAGCCGATGGTGTTATCTCTTATCACCAGACACACAGTGAAAAATAAGCTGGCCATTTAAATTAGTCAAGACAAGAGGCATCTTATCTGTCCTGATACACTAGAGATGAGCTGGGCAGGCATGGCGCCAGTCTGTCACTATAACCTCTTACAGCAACATGAGGCAGGATTCACTTTATACTGCCATGCTAGACAACAAGTGTAAAAGAATAAAAACCTGAAAAAACTGAGACAAGAAGGGCAAGAAACATGAAGAGAAGAAAAATACATGAAGTGAGTTCATTCTTCTGTCAAAAGAAAATCACTCAGGGCAATAAGAAATCTGTACCATGAAAGCTGTAAATGATCACATTTTCCTCTGATTTTCTTCATTCTCGCATTTATTTACAACTACCATATATAGCTCCTAGATAAAGTGTGTTCTCCTGGAGAATAGACTTGGCACAGAATATTTATCAGTGGTTAGATCAGTGCAGAGTACAAGCAGGCAGAGTTATCTTCTATTTTGCACTCTGTTTCAACGCACATTGTTATGTTGCTTATAAATGAATGCATGCAAGAGATAGAGAAAGAAATCTGTTGGCTCACTGCGTACAGCGTATGCTTCATAAATAAAGTTTCACAGCCCAAAAGTGAACATATGATAGCGAGAAGGATCCAAAGTTACCACAAAAAAGTGAATTACTGATTCTGTTTTCAACTCATCATATCCACTTATGAATTCAAAATGATTTTTTTTACTTCACCTCATGAAGTGAGAGCAACAAAGGGCAGGTAATGGAGGTGATGCTGTGCAAGTAATTTAACTGAATGGCTATAAGGTTGGCAACATTTGTTCTCTACTGTTTTTTTTTTTTTTTTATGATGGATGGGAGCACATGTGAGAGGATACATTATGAGATGTGGAGTAATACCATCCACTTTTCAGCCAATTATTTGGCCCTCTCAAGGGGATTTACTTTTGCCAGTGTGGCAGTAGAAACGACCACAAGTGGGTACCGGCAGTTTAATGCTCCACTGTTAATGCAGACTCTTGTGAGAAAAGGTAGTTCACACACAATGACGTAGTGTGTACAGTTCCAAGTCACAAAATTATAATGTTGCTGTAATTAATCTTCTGAAAAATAACTTGATCAGACTAATACTGTGTTTTATGCTAATATGTTGGATATGGACAAAGAAGCTTTAGGTAATTTGTTAATTTTAATGATGTTGATCGAGCATCAACAGGTGTCTGGCACAGTTCACAGTGACTTGTGATGGAATTAAATATAACAAATCTAATTATCACTTTAGAGATGGGTAATTATCTAATGTGAGCACAGATCCTGCATAAAAGAGTGGAAATGTACCAACACTACATTTACAAGTGTAAAATACAGTAATGATGATATTGCTTTGTTGTTTGCTGTTTTGGCTTGTGAAATGCAAGTTGCTGGCTCACAGCACCATTCTTTATCCTCCTGCAGGTGAAAATCCAAGCAGGTATCGGAGATTTCAAAACAAAGGAGCCAGAAAGTGAGTTTCTAAAAGCTAGAAACCTCAGCGCCTTGAAATTAATCACTGCATCAACAACCCCCCCTTGCTGACCTATTGTTGACAAGAGAGAAGCGCCCTTCAGGGACTGTTTAATGGCATTTCTACTTTATGAGCCAGTGAGAAATTGGGTTGAGCAAAGCACAAATACATCGGATGAATGACTGTAGCTTTACAGATGCTGCATGCAGTGGAGCACATGGAGCTACGGTAACGTGAACCCCACTTCCACTGCAGAATACATCAACTATCACAAGTTGGAGGGTGACAATGGACAGTAGGAAAATTCTGTCCTGTCACCAAATAATAGTGACAAAAGTTGAACTGAATGCAACCAAATATCAGCAGTCTTTTCTGGCAATGGAGGACAAATAGTGAGCCGGCTCTTGGTCATGGCTGCCAGATTTGGTTAGGTTTTGGGATTGTGGACTTGATTTGATTTAGGCTGAGAATCCGCTCCAGTTAGCAGCACTCCGGCTAGCTTGGGGCCAGTGTTGGAACCCAATATTGAATCGATTTGTGCTAATTTCGGTGTGTTGGTAAGAAGCTGGCAACAATGCGTGCCAGATTTAGGCCACTGATGGCAAAGCCATTTTGGCTACTGGGGAGATCGGGATAGTTGCATGTATTGAGCAACAAAAATCCTAGATTCACTTTGAATTAAAGGGGACCTATTATGCTTTTCCTCATTTTCTGTCATATATATAATGTTACAGTGTCGGTGTTCATATAAAACAAGGCCACAGTTTCAAATAATGAGGTAAACATATGTAAATGTAATCCCCATGAGCAAAAAGCTTAGGTTTCAGACAGGCTTTGAATATTAGGTTTCCAACGTTTTTTTTCTTCTTTTGAAAAGAGCTGATGTCAGTTTGTGACAGATTTCTTAATATCATCATCTGCTCCAGGAACAGTGCACCCACAAGTGGTGCACAAGTGTGTGTTAATCAGCTGCTCTCATTTGTTAGTGGTGGAGTTCACTGCTCCGCTCCAATAAATTATTATGGCATTTTTTCTTTGTTTTGGGTGTAGTCATGCAGAGCATGTTTTTATTGGAGAAAAACGCCGCTAATGAAGCTCTGCTAATTCGGTGAGGACCACGTTGCATTTCCTATAAATTCTTCACAATAAAAGTCTCCCATTATTTGGTCATTTAAAAGCTTTTAATATGAAGCAGCAAAAGCAGGAAATGTTGAGTAACTTAACACGACTTTGATATGGCTGCCCCTCTGCAGGCCTCTGGAAGCTGGCCAATCAGAACAGTGCGGGCTCCTCTGGAGGGGGGCCTTAAAGAGACAATAGCTAAGACTGCCTGTTAGAGACAGAGGCTGAACTGAGGGGCTACATAAAGGGCCAGTATAAGATAAATAAGTGAATCATGCAAAGCTACTGAAGCAGAGTCTAAGGCTAATGTCTCAGGCATCCATGTAATATATTATTTTCAGTGCAGGTTAGGTTAGAAATGCCCTCATATAGCATGTGAATGGTATTTTACATATTATACTTTAATGAAAAAAGTATTTTGACGAGCATAAAATTGAATGAGGAGAATTTGGCAACTGTGCACACCATTGAATAGACATGCATTGTCATGATAATTTTTTTCTATAAAACAGAACAAATGTTACTAAAAATGTGATAGTAAATAAGACCACAGTAACAATGCTGGCATTGTTACTGTGGACACATTTGAGAGATAAGTCCTGCATGATGCATGCAAGACGCTTGGCTAGGAGGAACAATTACATTCAAATGAATTGACTTTTCTCTATGAAGAGCTTGGTGTAAGCTGGAAGTCATTAGCAATATCTGCTTAGAGACGAGCTGACACATCAATAAGAGCAAACTGGGAAACCAAAACAACAACAACGGCATCGATCACTCTGCAGCAGCACTGGATGGTGGAGAAAACTCACAGTAGCCATCCAGGAAATAGTATTTCAGTCTTCATTACAGTTTCTAACCAGAGAGACGCCTCATCTAAGAGCCATCAGGCTGGGGAGAAAATGGACTGAATGCAGATAAACGATGATGGAGAGGGAGGAAACCAAGGCTGAAAAATGGGGAGGAAGGGTTATGGAAGAAGTGAGTGGAGAGAAGAGGAGAGGATGGGGAGGATTGGACATGAGATGAGAGAAAAAAGATAAAAGAGAGAAGAGAAAAGGGACAAAATGAGGATGGCTCTTATAGGGGGTTGTGGGTTGGGGGTAGAGTACAACATGCAATCACTGTTACACTCCACTCGAAAAAACACACAGGAACATGACATTCCATTGCTGAGGAAACCATGTAATGGTATGGCTTTTCTTGATGGCAGGCACCAGTTTTATACAACACAGGGCAAGGAAAATGCTGAATGTATATATGGGCAACCTATTATTAGAGGAACAGAGAGGAAAGATACATGAATTTGTATCTGTTTTCTCTCAGTAAATGGTTCTGCCAAGTAGTGGGCAGACACACAGATAGACATGCCAGGTAATGAACAACAACACTGAATGCATTTGGCATCCCGTTATCTGGCCTTGCTGTCCCCTTCTGCCTCTAATGATTTTGAGATACAAGGGACCACATGCTAGTGTGCTCTCTGGCCTCTGTTCTCTGTTTTCCTGGCTGCATGCTCTTAGTATCTGAGATCCAAAACAATGTGTACAATACATGTTAGTGTGTGTCATGCTGTGTATAAATGTGTGACTCGGCTGGTGCACATTAATGTGTCTGAATATTCCTCTTTTTGTGTGTGTGTCAACACATGGCACTGCGTGTCGTGCGTCTCTTCCTAGCTAATGCTAATGGCCACGTTATGATGAATTGGCTTCATGATTTCAGTTAGGCTGAGTGGTGATTAAATCTTCATTACCGCTTCTGGTCAGTCCTGCTCTACATAGATTGCCAAGAAACTCAATTCCTCTTCATTCTGCAAGAAGCCCCTGACTGAATCAGGACATCCAAAGCGACAAACAAATTACATCTAAGAGAAGAGTGCACAAATAACACTCTCAATCTCTCACTTGTGCTCTAAAACACTCAAAACAAAAGAGACTCAAAAAAGTTTCACCGACTTCACAGTCAGTCACATACCCTTCTTGTTAGCAAAACATGCAAAGGTCTGTGCTCATCTAACAACAACAGATCAAACATACTCTGACAATAGTCAGAGTACAACTAGTATGTTTTTTTCTTGTTTTTGCAGCAACTGTTAACAGCACAGTAACATTTTATGTTTTAACTCACTTTCAGTTCATGACAGCCAAGATGGTTGATGTGCTGAAATGGAAGATTATAGCAGACTGATCTGGTTATTTCAGGAGCTCCAGTAGAGGGCATCCTCATACTTAAACCTCACTGACAAATGTTAAGCCCTATGACTGTGGTTCTCAGGGATCAGAGTACAGCTGGTTCTCTATCCTACCAGCAAGTTAATTGCATTCATTCGACATCCCAGAAAAAACAAACAAACAAACAAACAAACAAACAGAAGAAAAATAGCAGATTGAGAACCAATGGTCTATGAAACCCCAATTCAAATAGCAAATGGGTAAACAATAGACAGTTGGAAGCCCTCTGTACAGTATTTGTTCCTTTCAGGCGCTTCAGGACAATGGTCCATTAACCCCCAGGAATTCTAGCAAAAGTGGTACTTGGTTCTGATCCTTGAGGACAGGTGTCTTGCAGATCTTTGCTCTTCCCTGGTAGTAAATGAGCCACATCTGGTATGTACTGTATCTACGTGACACCAATGTAGAGAATGAACTATTAGAGAGGAACAAAAACCTGCAGGACAGCAGTTTTAACAGAGTACCTAAACTTAAAGAGATTCACAGGGGGGCCCTGAGAAAATGAGAAATGGTTTAATTCAAGTTGTATTTCTCCCCTCACACAGTAAGTAGTCACAACGAGACAATGTGTGGTTTCACAATACCCGCTGTTCACTCAACACCTACAGAATGGACAGTTATGTAAGTCTGTGCAAATTTGCATCTATCCAAAAAAAAAAAAAAAAAAAAAAAACTTCTTAAATGGACTTCTATAAAGAAGCTCTGTACTGTAGTCTAATAGATTTATAACTAAGACATGGCACAGTTGCTTAACTTTGTGAAATGAGAAAGGTGGAGCGCCCTGCCGCGGGATACAGTAATGCCAACAAATAGCACAGCTACACAGTTATTTCTGACACACTGAAAGAAGAAAAAAATAATCCACTATTACTGAATCTCTGAGCTAGACATGGATAAAACAGAATTCACTATTTTCTTTCTTATTTTAATCTACTTGCCACACTATGACAATTAATCTCAAACATCAGGATGTGTTAGTAAGTGTCCCATGAGGTGTCCTTAAAAGACAAGTAGATAAAATATATACAGAATATTCTGGACTGACCCGTTTCACATCCTTCCCAAACGTCTCACTGTAGCTGGTTCCAAGAATCTCAAATTGCACATGAGAATTAGAGCCTTCAGCGCGGAAGTCCATCAGTCCTGTCAGGCCACTGATCCGTCCCTGTGGCAACAGCAAGCAGAAAATAGTTACTGTGTGAGATGTCATAACAAAGCAGTAGAAGTGATGGTGATGTTTTATTGTATTCCTGTTGGTGTTTCTATTCTGGAGGTGTAGGCAAAAAAACCCAGCCTTCAGGCATTAATAGGTTATACCACAGGTAATTGAAATTAAATGTTTGCATTGATTTAATTAACTTTTCTGTAATGATTATGCGTAAAGCATACCTGTTTTCTTTGAGAAGAGTTAGTTTGGGAAAAAAGTTTAATTAGGTTTGGTGGCATTTTACAGAATATAATCATCAAGGGGAAGTTTTAATTGTTGCTCACCTGCCTTTAAAATATAACTCAAAAGCCTTTAGTGTCTTTAGTCATTTGACCAGGCTTGTAGTTATGAGGTTATCAAGGAGAATTTAATTCAGTTCAGACTAATGGTGTTCTGTAGTTGAGGTAAAATCACCTGTTATAGAAAATTCTTATGCCTTTTTGAAATAAGTATGTAGTGTAAAAGGAATCAAATCAATTTAAGGTAGTTTACAATTTGGTTTGAATTATACCAACACAACAATCTGATAGGAGCACCACTGCTTTGTTGTCTGTTCATGCCTCGCTCAGTCATCTTATGTCACACTTAAGATTAAACCAGTGTTGACTTTGCAACAATGAAAAGTTTCATTATCTTATCGAAATGGATGAAATCAAGCCACCTTCCAGTATACGTGGCCTTATTTCAATGAGAGAACCGAGAGGATTTGACAAGCATGAAGCAATCAAAGCCCAGAATCTGCCACAAATCCATCCTGAGGCCAAACCTGGAGATCACATTTAATAATTAGCTTCCTTGAGGGTATTTAAAAAAAAAAACAACAACTGATTTTAAATCTGATGTGAGTCTCCAGCAGGGATCACAGTAGTTCAATGGACTTTTATAAGGAGAGTTATAAGTATATACAACATATTTATACTTTATACTTTTCTTCTCTAGTCTAAATTGACACCTAAACAACTCTAGATACAGTATATGGTTTGTACATGACTAGTTACATTATTTACTGTCAAAGATAATTGGTGAAATTATCTTTTCTTACAAAACAGCAAATATAAGGAATGGCAACAAATAGATTTTACCTTTTGGATGGTATCCAACATGGACCATCCTCCATTCCATGGCTTAGTGGACTTCCTCATGCAGTTGAGGCTTGCCATGCTGTGCCACTTCCTGTCCTCCAGTTTCCTGTAGAAGGCGTTGGCCAGCATCAACACACTGTCATACAGGTAGAGGTTGGACACCTGTATGGGAAAAAGGCGAGCAATTTTCAATAAATGCGTTCTTGTATTTTGTTATTATTCTCAGTACTGTGCAACACACAACTGTGTGCAAATCTAAATTCCACAAAGAAAACAAATATTTGCGTTTAGGGCTCTAACAAATATCCCACATGGTGCACCCTAGTGAAAGAAGCAGTGACATGAAAGCAGTTGTCTATTAGTCTTGTTCTGGAAGGTTGGATGGTGGAAAAACAATTCGCAGTAGGGAATAAAAGCTTGTGTCCTTGTTTGGAGAGAGAATGGACAGCACAGGGACAACTGGTGAGATGTTTTTTTCTTTTGCATGACAATGTTATGGCTGCCTTTTGGTGGGGACACAAAGAACCAGTTTCTTTATGTATTATAACGACAACACTGAAGAATGACAGTAAAGTAAGCAGCAACCTGGCATTGACACTTGCAAAACACAAAGGTAATGATAGAGTACAGTAGTGTGATGCAAAACACAAATTATTTCTGGTTCAATCATCTTCCCTCTTTATTGAATTTCAGAGCTGCCATCAGCTCAACTGTCTCCCTTCAACTACAGTGCAACCTGTCAGGAATCATGTCTGCTGCCTCTTGTCGCTGTGTGAGAGTGGATTTCATAGGTCCTCTGGGTGAAGTCAAGTCAAATCCTTCCACAGCAGAAGATCCATGGAAGCAATACTAGCTGCCACTCCAGGCATTCAGTTCACGACAGGTTGAGACTCTCAGTGGTAACACAAGTAAAGTTCACTTGGCTCAAGGTCACTCAGTCAGAAGCTGAGGGTAAAGTCCAGGTGAAAGGCAACTTAGTAGCTCTGGATTCATGAGGTCATACCACAGTTGACGAGTTGTGGAAAGGATTATTACAGGAAAGCACTCCAACCTCTTCATTGTTTAACTATTCTAATGAATACTTAAACTGCCATTACCCGATATTTAACCCTGTTTCATGTGAATTATAGAGAACTGTGAGTGCACACACCACATGTTTTTGCCATCTGTCCAGAGCATGGATGAAAAGGAATGTGAACATTTCAATAGACCTACAGGGAACACAGTCATTGCACTCCAGATGGATTGAGCAAAAGAAAAGTCTAAGAGGTGCAAGATGGCGCTCTTAACTCTCTGTGGAAAGTAATAAGTGGCAGGGTGAGCGAGGTTACTCTGAAGACCCAAAGGAGGGAATGACATTGTGTTAGAGAGATAACAAAGCTGTGACTGTACTGAAGGGCAGATCTTCTTTATTGACCCACAATATCATCCCGAATTTACCTTTGTTTGGTTTCCTGGTTGACAAATCCTTAAAACAAATCAGAGATAGAATAATCTGTTTTAGAGCATACAGCACTTTCCACTATGGAAGCCTTTGTTACACAACAAATAACAAATAATATGATATTTCTAGGCTTCCTGCAGTTTTGATATATTCACAGTTCTAAGTAAATTGACACATTAATGAAAAACAAGCTTTTATTTACTTTAAAACTATATTTTTATCTGCCCTGCCACTTATTCTCCAGTCACATTGAGTCCAAGTCATTTATATTCATGAACATGCATGTCCCTCATAATTACCTTATCTAGGGAGTTTAATCTATATTCAGTTGCATACATTATCAGTTAATATTTGTATTCATGTGGCACTTCGCACATGCGTTTGCTGCACTACACTGTCTTACATCATGACTGCATGCATATGCTGTAATGTCACTTCTGAAACTGTGAAAAATGTGTGTGATCAAGCAGGTATCATGCCCATAACCCCTTACAGCACATGTAAGAAAAAAGACCACAACACGCTTGTTTTATGGATTTGTCACTCTGGTTGATAACAAGTGTCCCTCCTGTTGGCTGCTATAGAAAGTGGATGAAACATGGTGGTTGTTCCTAAAGCATAAACACGTTGTCCTATAAATACTTGCAGCAAAAGGGATAAAAAAAAACAACAACAAAAAAAACAAGAAAAAACAAAAACACAACCTTGCCATGAGTGGAATACTCAATACAATGTCGTCCATCATGCTGCCTCCATGTTGTGTATTCACCTCCACAAAGCTCAGAATCTCTGCTAGAAGTAGCTTATTTTGGCGGATTTATGACTGTTTGGGAAATGCTGAGGATACACATGAACAGTGAAGAGGTGGATTACACTTTGAGAATGTTCTAGCGATGCTTTGATACTTTTTTCTTTATTTGAAAAATTGGCATCATTAGAATCCATTGAAACCGACTGAATTCAAACTGACTACACCCGCTGCTTTCTGTCAGTGAGGAAACTGCCAACTTTCAAGCCTACAATGGGTGACACTCAAAAGAAAGGTTTTAGGTGGAGTATCACTTCAAACTGTAAAATAACTTGAATTTCTGCCACAGTTAAAACTAAATGTATCTACATTATGTGCTTAGTCTGTACTCAGCATGTATTCTAATAATCATTAACTCTTTGATGTTTTATTGCTCATTACATAACTATTGAGGGGCTACACATTTTAGTAAAACACCCTTTCTGATGAGTTCTTCTGGTTAGATGATTAAGAAAAACTACGTTTTTTTTTTAGGAAGGGAACCTTTTTTGTGGCAGATTTTATGTGTGGAGCTTAGGATAGGACACAGGCTTTGTTCGACATGTAATGTTACATATACGTAATGTAAGAAGTTATGTTTGTGTCTGACAAATGTTTCATCACTGCAACGGTATTTTTGGTATCTAATAGGTCTTATAAGACTTATAACTCCCAGTGCCACCCAGTCCAAATGTTGTACGTGCATGACACGATAAATGACTAACTAGCTAACGTCCTCTTAAGAGGTTGTTTCTAACAAATTCTGACATTTCAGCTGCTTTTTCGGACATTACTGCAGTTTGAAAAATGAAAAATATCTGGCACATATGTTTCATGATTGCCCATGACCATGTGTATTTTGATGCATATTTATATCCAGTATATTAAATACAATAAGACTCAAGTGGTTTTACCTCCAGGGACTGCAGATAGCCCTCCTGTGGGTCACAGAGCAGGGAGGAGATGCGATGATTGTTCCTCATACAGCGAACGTTGGTGTCCCTCCACAATGGGAAGATCTGACGAATGATGGTCATCCGCCCCAGAGAGCTATGAACCAGCTCCATGATGTCTGCATCACTCACCTCCTGAAGACAAAGACGACATAGGAGGACTTTTGGTTAAGAGATCTTTCCCTCTTAAGTGTAGTGTCATTTCTTATCTGATTGGGATTATTGTACAGTGAGGAATCATGACACAAACTATGAATTAGCAGTTTTTGAAGAGCTGTTTCTGAGTTGAAAATGAGAAACAAAACCTCTGAGGGGATTAAATGGCTGTGTCCGTCTCTTAAGGAATTAAAATATCAGATGACACTTTAGGGGCGACAGAGCAATTAGATATGAGACAAAATGAGGTAAAGTGAGGATAGTTTCCACTGATAGAAGCTAGAGTTTAAAACTTCAACTGAGATTTTTTTTTTTCAATTTCTGTTTTTAGGACATAATCTCATTGTATATTATCACTGATCACAGACTATTTCTATCCTAACACTAGTTTAATAACTTACTGAGTCCCTGTTTTCATCTGGTCAAGGAGTTGTGGTTTGAGGCCAAAAGACAAAGACTCACATACAGAAAAAAACTACTTTGTGTGTCATATTTTTAGATTTTATCATATTTTGTCAAGAATTTATCATCTGGAAAACTCACTTATTTTGCTATTCACAGTGGACTAACAAATCAATAAACATTTCAAGTACATCCCTCACAATAATAACACAGATGACCCTTGGCCCTTTTCTGTGTATTGTATGTGTGGAGGGTCAGTGGAGATCTACCCTGTCAAGGGTCAGATCAATATTCATGAGACATTGAGCTGCCTGCTTGTCTCCAGATCAGGACAATGGTCAATGCTGAAGCAGACAGTGAGTCTCTTGGGGTACGTTGGGTTTACATACGATCTGACAATAAAGCTGTGAGGTTACTGTCTGGTCAACACTTAAGCAGCTGTGGGTTGATATAATCATTCATCAAACATGCCTGAATCCATGCTCCATAACTGTTTTCCTAATCAGACGTTTTGAGCTCTCTGCTTTGCATCGACCTCTTGGTTATTACTCCTGGTCCCTGTCCTCCCTCAGTGTTAATTTCTCCTGGCTCTCTTTCTCTACATAGTGCCTTTCCTCTTTCATCCTGATGAGGTTTTCAATCTCTTACTATCTTGCCATTACGTTTACTTGCTTTATTTCACATTATTTGTCAAAATGCTCTTTTAAAACAAAATCTGTATTTAAATACCTTTTAGATTCCCTCTTCTTTTTCTCATTACATGTCTATGCCATATGCATATTTCACTAAATGCAAAACCACTTTATTGTGAGCAAACCAAATTGATAAAACAGGTTCTTGCAGTGATGGTATTCCCAGATCTTTCATCTGTGTACAGCATGAGATGGTTCTAGCTCATCTAGTTTTATCCTCTGACTCTTTCTCTGACTCTTGACAGTCAGTCAGGTGGAAAGTATGAATATTCATGAGTTGCCGTGACACATTAATCAGATGAATTATGCTGCATGGTTCACAGAGTTGAACCCTCACGTCGAAGGTAATAACTTCCAGTGCCATCTAGTCCAAGTGTTCTGTCACCATCACAGGTAACATTTGTGTCATAACCTGACCCGGCACTGACACTGACCAATGGGACATGGCTGCCGAAACGCACGCCTTTTAACCTCTGTTTGAGGAGCAAGTACAGACCATTAAGTCACAATTTGGACACCACTATGATATATTCCACTTGTACATTAGAGAGATAAAAATAATCCATTAGTGCATAAAAAAGTATAAAGACGGACACACCAAGGCCTCCTGGTGGGACTACTGTGGTCATCCCATGCATAGTTGAACCCAGAGATACTAGAGAAGCATTACTAATCAGATCATACCAGCAAGTCAAAATGACAATATCAAACCATTTCTGAACTATCTGGACACAAGCATCCAATATAACAGCATAAACTGCTTTTAAAATCTAAAATTATCACAAAATCTTTTCAGGTATTAAGCTCCATGGAGGTAACACACTCAAAGTCTGAAAAAAGTGGCTACAGCATGACCATGTTTCAATGTCAGCTGACGACCAAAATACATTAATCAAATCAAGTTCAGCTGACAGATAGGCTAAATTATCCTCTTTGTGCTGCTCAGTCAATGTTATTAATCTTTGACTAGAAATAAATAAAAAATTTACCGGTAATCATGACAGCGATTTAATTAGAAGTTAAGGTGCTTTTTTTTTCTTTCTTTCTTTTTTTTTTTTTTTTTGAAGCTGCAGGCAACTAAATTGAGAGGTAATGGGAGTCAGGGAGGTAGAACAAAGCTCCATGTGTATGACAATAATAAAAGTTGCTCTTGCCTGTAAAACACATACATGTTTTTTTTTTAATGTCCTTTCAGTGTATTGTTGAGAAAAAGAAAATTAGTGAGGCAGAAAATAACCCCAAGATAACTTTATCTTCCAGTTACCTGGTGATGAGACTGGGACTTGGTGTCCTATTGTTCTTTTGCAATGGAAAAAAAACAAACATAACAAGCAACAAATAACACAAGGTACCAGCCTTTTTTCATTTGTGAGACTCTGACCTATATTATCTGAGGTATAACTTTCAGCATATCAACACTGATATTCAATTAAAGCTTTCTTCCTACACATAAAACAACAAATAATAACTGTAAATTATGCAAAATTGAAGGGTTTCACAATTAAATAAATCACATTTTCTACTCAAACAGTGCTGTTGTGGTGAAAATTGATCATTAAGTACTGCACCTAGAATCACATAACACTGCATATGACAAAGAGAGCAGATATGTGATGATATATTTTCTTGTTTTTCACGGAGTGAGGACAGATACGACACATCATTCATATGAAAAAATATAATATACACTTAGGAACACTTGTATATCAAAATGAAGTATATATTAAGTATAAAGTATAGCCATCACCGATTTGCATTTAGTATTTAATATATGCATGGGGGCCTTTAAAATAACTTTCACTGTATATATTTGAGAAGTTTCTTTACATCCACAACATAAAGATCTTTTAAAGGGTGCCCACAAAAACTCACTATCATAAACTATTCCATGCACCCAACTAAACAGATCCACTTACAGTGTGTATAAAGTCATTTTCTTTAAAAGCATTATTAATGCAATTATATTTCCTTTTTTCTTGCACTGAAAGGTACATACTGCAGTAAAACAACTGTGAGAAAGTGTTAAAGCAGACTATGATTACACGTATTATGAAAAAGGCTGCTATAGATGAAAAATAATGTGGGTAACAGGCTTTTTGGTGCTTCAGGTTAGTTTGTAATAGAACAGACCTGCATTAGCAGTAGCTCTTGATGATTGTTTAATCCTGAAATTTGCATATCATGCTAATGACAATCAAGCTTGGGTTTTATTGAACTTTAGTAATAATGCTTCGAGAACTGTCAGTAAAAACTTATTAGTTAAGTAAACTCACTGCAGCTGATATGGTGGCACTATGTCTACCTCCAATGTAGTTATTACTTATAAAATATTCAATAGTGGGTCTATAACTGTCAACTATGGCATACATGCATGCATGGGTGTGGAGTTTAGGTTGAGCATGGGCAATCATGATGCAACACAACACGATGTGAAGAGGCTGGAGAGAGATGAATGCATCTCACATTAGTAGGAGAAATGCAGTATCAGGAAATTGTGTTCCTTGTCATTTGTAATGACATGAGGTTATTTTGTGCTAATTTTGTGCAACTGTTAATGCTACCAATAATTTACTAATTAATTAAAAACGTTATGCATTCAGTTAGTTATATTTGGTAAATATTCATGCACACAAAACTGCCAAAACAATAAGAAAATCAATAGTCTGACCACTCACAGTACATGACTGTCTGAGGGGGAAGGACCCTTTGTAAAAAAATGTGGTCTGAGCAGGCAGAAATGTGGTGTGATTTCATGCCAAGTTTCACTGCAAAGCCTGATCTGCATCAACATAACCGTAGCTTTGCCACTTCACCCACCTCTTTCAAGTAGGTTTGTTTTGAGGCAGAAAATGACCAGTGTGGTGCAAAACATGGACTTGCACCCAAGGGGAACAGCATTGTGACTTGCTAATTAATCAATTAATTAATACACTAACTTTCACTTTTACATGCTGTGTGTAATTTGAATTGCCCACTTTATAACCCCAGTGACATAAAATGACTATAACTGCTATAACATTTAGATAAGGTGGTTAGTGAAGGGAGTCACCTGTCTGGGTCCCTTAGATTTATGACCATGAGGCCGGATGACTCCTGTGGTCACCATTTGTGGGTTAGTGCATCATTCTTTGACATCTGAATTGGATTTCTGCATGGATGCTCACTGTGGCTAATGGTACAAAGGATCATAATAGCAAAATTCAGTGTTTAAATGCAATATTATACAGTACTTTGAAAAAGGAATAAGCTTTAAGCGAGACAATGAAAAAATGTAATATTTTTTTATCTCGTAAAAGGCCTCTTTAGTAATCCACCCTCCTGTCCTGAATTCTGGTGTGGTCGAGACTACGTCAGTAGAATAGGGTTCCATCTCAGTTGCTTGATGGGCAGTTACCCTAAGACATCAGTCATATCATGACTGTCCTCCTCGACTCTGTCTGTCACAGCAGGCACAGCCACCTAATCCATCAAACATTCAGAGGTGTCACCGTCCCGCGTCTGAAGGGAAAAAAACAACAACAAATCTTCCCAGGATGTGCAATCCATCTGAGTCCACTAGACAGTGTCAGATGCAGACAACCGTCTGTGTGCTAGCAGCTGCAGCCCCCTGGTTTAGTGGGTGGTTTAGGGGATGCATGCCTGCCTGTCATCCCCATGCTCTCATATCAAATCCAGCTGCACCTCTTACCCCCCAATTTCAAAGGCTTCCTTTTTTAAAATTTTAAGATTATGTGGTTATTTGTGTGTTGAATGAGTTACATACCCTGAGGGCTCATGAACTAGATGCCATTCAAACCCACTCCTTTAGTTTTGAAATGAATTAGTGTCAGTCTCAAACTAAAAATGTTTTGCAACTGAAGAAAAGTTTATATTGAGAGGAAAGTTCATTGTTTCACTCAAAACAATTTTACATGACAGTTATGTAATGTCTTTGGTGGCTCTGAGGGGGGCTTGTCAAGTCTGAGAAAAATGACTTAGTGACATCACTTGCTCGGGTTTGGATTTATAAATTTATAAACAGAAACTCTTATAGCAAACTGGGAATGTCAAGTTTGAAAGACGTGGGCATATAACATTCAGGGAAGATGTAATGAAGGACAGTACTGAGTTCCATTATGGGAGAAATGGGGTGTTTTCCTGGGGACTAAAGGTCCCAAAGGAAGTGCAATACTACATTTATGGAGTACTGCTTTAAATAAGACATCCACGTGTGATCAACAGCCTTGAACCTATTACTTTTTTTTTAAATTGTCATGTTAATGTATGTAATACTGTCACTTTATACTGTAATGTGTGTAATGAATATGTCACCTCTGAATAAAAAGCCTGACTTATCAGGGCATACCATCTGTTTTATTCCTTTTTGTTTATATGTAAGTCTGTTACTCCTTGATGTTTTTCAGCTCCTGATCATACTCACTCATCATCATTGTCTTCCATCTCCATCCATCTCACTCTGTGCTTTTATCACATTTCAAGCCTGACAACTACATTCATTGTGCCACACGCTGCCGCTGGTGGCAGATTAGCATATCCTCTTGTTGTCAGAGTTGAATGAAATGTGCGACCTCTCTTTGACTGTGTGGGTTGTAAAGGCTGGTGGGAGCCTGGGGAGCTGATGCGGTGGGCAGGCTACAGTACAGTGAGCTTCAAGATCACCTGGTGAAAATGAATGTCACAACTCAGTCATGACCAGGCAGCTGAATAGGAGCAACTGTCCGCAGGGACTGCTGGTGCATATGGGGGGGCAGGAGGTAACATGGAAAGCTATTATTTCCCTGCAGGATTTTGTGATACAGTCGAACTGCAGCTGGTCAGACAAACAGGATTTTCTTGAGTGCAGGACACAGTATAGATTTAGTAAGAAGGGAGTACAGAATTCACCAGCAGCTTCTGCGAAAGGAGAGTGATTCATAGTTGTTGCCATTTGTAAAATAATTTTTAAAAGATAATTTAAGAGAAACATAGTACAAATCCGAGAATCTCATTCCGATCATAACTGTCAGTCCTCTGGCGTGTTCAAATTAAAAAAACCTCCTGCACTCTCTTTGTGCCATCAGCCATGTTAGGGGCTTATGAGAAATCAAATCACAGTCTAATGGAAACAAATTAGATTTGCACTTTCCTTTATATCTCCTTCACTTTTATAAATAAGAAAGAATTGTAGATAAATGATTTGCATTTAGATACAGACAAGATTCAATTTACATGGTGACTTTTGTAGTTAGTAAAAATATAAGAATTTAAGGCAAAAACAGGGTGGACAAAGTACTCAGGGTTTTCCAGTTATCTTTTTCTGATTTCAAGTTATTTTTTTCATTTCCAAGTTATTTTTTCTTTACATGAGAGGAGCTCTGGAGGTCAATGTCTGAGAAAAACAGGTCGGCATGAGTAGTAATTGGATTTTCATGTTAGTCTTTGCAACATGTCCGTGTTATTCTCATTTCAAGGTGATTGTCAGCTTCATGGGTAGTTTATCTTGGGTGATAAAATAAAAGGGAAATAGAGAAAGAAGAGGAAGGAGAAAAGGATACACAAAAATTACAGGGAGATAGAAAAACAAGGATAAAACAAAGAAAAATCTCTAGAAATAAGGAAAAAGTGAGAAAGGGAAGAGGAAAATAAAAATATATATTGAGAGAAAGGTGGAGAAATAGAGAGATGGTGAGAAAAGATCATGAAAGATACATTTCATAGTTCACAGATAAAAACCGGCACTTTCTTCCCCTTTAAATTTATACCAGGAAGAGATAACTACACAGTAAGCCACATCATCTCAACCACTGAGGGAATGCCAAAGAAATTAACACGCCATTTGCTCATACACACTTTCCCAGAGTCTGATGCAATTAAAGCTAATGTCTTGGTGGAGGTCTGTGGTAATTGACTGAAAGGTATGCATGAATTTTTATGTGAATACTGCTTCAAATTAAACATTACAGTCCCTATCTTACCATATTGTTTAAGGCTGCAAAGTATATTTTATTGTTTTTATTGAGACGCCCTCTCTATGCTATAGCTTTCAGCACTCTACAAGACATGGTAAAAAAGGCGTTGGGACTGCCTTTATATTTGCTGACATCCTCAACTGTAGAAATATCCCTATGGTGATTTTTGCTCCTTTGATCATCATGCTATACTGTTAAAATCCCAACTCCCTATGCTTGTTATAACAATATATAGACCCCCCGGAACAGTGTCCTATCTTTTTAGATGACTTCACTGAAATGTTGTCTATTGTCAGGACCAATTATGACAACATGATGGTTATAGGTGATTTAAATCTACATGTGGATAATGTGACCAACTCTAGAGCCGCCAAGTTCCTAAATGTGTTGAGCTCTATGGATTTTATTCAACATGTTAATGGGTGGGCTCACAACTGTGGTCACAGCGTTGGATCTAATTATCACTCATGGTCTGAGGATTGATGTATCCTCTGTAATTGACTTGGCAATCTCAGACCACTACTGTATTTTTTTTCCCAGCATTGTTATCATTATCAGGCTTTGTTAGTGAGCAGGGTGTTAGGAAATGTTATCTTGCCTCTGAAGTTGCTGAAAATTTCATAAATCATATTAATAACATACCCCCACAGAGCCTTTCTTCCTCTTGTGATGATTTAGTCAACAATTTTAATAATAAGCTGAAGACTACAGTTGACACTATAGCAACAGCCAAATTTAAGAAGATTAAATCTAAACAGAAACCACCATGGAGAACTGGGGGTCTTATTAACTGAAAGAAAAACTGTAGAAAAGCTGAGCATCAATGGAGAAAAACTAAGCTGCAGGTCCATTATGACATTTTTAAAGAACACCTCACTATCTTCAACAAAGCAATTAGAAATGCAAGACAAGCTCGTTTCTCAAAGCTGATTTCTAAAAATCATAATAATCCCAGAATGCTTTTCTCAACTATTGACAGCCTCATAAATCCAGCCCCAAATGACCCCCTTTCATCAGCTCAACATCAAAATGTGAAGAGTTTGCAGGATTTTTCAGAGACAAGATTACAAAAATCAGGGTGGATCTAAACCATGTTATACAGAATGTGAATGAGCCCATGTCTTTGGATACTTTCCGTCTGCCTAAGACTGCTATGAATGATTTTTCTCCTGGTGACAAAGAAATGCTCAGGAACGAAGTAATGCAACTAAAACCCTCCACCTGCTCACTTGACCCTATCCCCACCACCTTTTTAAAGACTGTGTTTAATTGTCTAGAGGATGAAGTGCTAGAGATTATAAGTCACTGCTATTGTGAAATCTCTCCTAAAGAAAAGTAACCTGGATCCTTTAGTGATAAAAACAATATGTCAGGCCAATTTCAAACCTTTCTTTTTCATGTAAAATTCTTGAGAAATTAGTATTTAAACAGCTAAATGTTTACCTAAATTTCAGCTGTATATTTGAGAAGTTTGAATCTGGCTTTTATCCTCACCACACCACTGAGAGTGCGCTAGTTAAAGTTATAAATGACCTCAGAATGAGCATTGATGACAAGAAACTCTCAATATTAGTACTTTTAGACTTAAGCACTACTGTCTGGCAGAGACTATTTTGTCTCCCTTGGTGACCACTCCTTGGCTAACACTAGCATAACATGTGGTCCCTCAAGGCTCCATTCTGGGACCTGTGTTGTTCAGTCTCTATATGCCGCCACTGGGAAATATCATCAGAGAACACAAGATTAATTTTCATAGCTAGGCCAATGATAAACAACTGTACATCTCTTAATCATCCAGTTACATCAGCCCTATTGATAAACTGGTTCAATGCATTGATCATATCAACTAGGTTTCAATTATTGGAGAAAAGGTCCAGAGAGAGATACTGTGCACTAACTGAAAATCCCTTGCACACAACGCCAATCTTGGTGTGCTTCTAGACCCTGATTTGAATTTTGAATGTCACATAAGTAATCTCACTAAAGCTGCTTTTTATCACCTAAGGAATATTGCTAAAGTGCAACTGGGCAGGTTTGGCAGATACTGAGAGTTTTATTATATGCATGCTTTTATCACTAGCAGGCTTGATTGCAGTAATCAAGCCTGCTCCTTTCTGGTCTACCTAAGAAAGCTATAAATAAGCTACATATCATTTAGAAAGCAGCAACACGTGTACTGACCAAGACCAGATGGAGAGCACAAATCTCACCTGTCCTAAAGTCCCTTCATTGGTTGCCTGTCGGTTTTACAGTAGAATAGATTTTATGATCCTTTTATCGGTGTTCAAATCACTCAACTGACTAATGCCTGAATACTTGTCAGACATGCTTTTAATGTATGCCCCCTGTAGATCACTCAGGTCCTCTGGCACTGGCCTTTTAGTTGTTCCCTGGGTGAGAACAAAGAACTATGGGGAGGCGGTATTTAGCACAGCATCTACCCTCTCCTACTGTGCTACGCTAGTCTCTCTGTTCTACCATGTCTCTTATTTCCTATATTATCATTTCCTTATATTACCATTTATTTTCACTGTATTGTTGTATTTGCATTGTATTGTTAAGCACCTTGTATTGCTATTTTGCAGGAAAGGCGCTATACAAATAAAGTTTGATTCATCGATTGATTTTCTGAAACATTTAAACAAAATATGTAAAGCTGCCTGACACAGGAAAAGTTTAAAAAAAACTCAAGGCCTAATTAGCTGTTGTAAATCAATACTTTAGCCATGTGTATACTGAAATGCATGGTGAAAATGATTTAAAACATACAAGGTTATTATTTTATAAAGCTCATTATAATCTAAGATGAGGTCATTCAGGCTGCCAGATACCAGAAGGTTTCCAACACAATGGGCCTCATTAACTTTTGTAAATCAATATTTAAGCTGCCAAAATATACTAAGATATTGCACCATGAATTCCTAACTAAATCATACATCTCAGCCACAATATTTTAGTATTAAGTAGTATGTATTATGACCATAATGTGTTTTCAACTTCTGTATAAAGAGTTAATCTGTCATACAGTAGCAAATTCAGTTTGCTACCCAGAACTACAGCTTCTTAATAAGCTTCTTCTATTAATGTCGCCTAAACAACATGGCTATCTGAGTAACATACACACATTAATCATGCTACATGGATTATGGATCAATATGTGTCATGTTTTGGATGTTGAGCACAGGTTAAGGAGACATGCTCCTGTAAGTGAGGAGCTAATATATCAAAATGAAAATACATGGACATTGATGTGTGTGTGTGTGTGTGTTTGTGTGTGTATTAGAGTGAGAGCTCCTATTATGAACAGCAATTCTAATATCTGAGGTTGGTCAACTGGGAGCAACCTTTCATCTAATGTCTTTCATCCACTGCTTTTAGTATTGGGCCAATCCTATGACTCCCCCCTTTGAATCAATGGAAATGCACTAAAGCTGAAGACAGAGTCCACTGTTCTGTATTCACAGAGTGCACCTGAATTTTGTGCTGTTACAGCCACTTTAGAAGACCATTTAGGTCAATGTCAAACACAGTACTGGTACAAAGGGAGAAAAGACACACTAACATCAACAGTTGAAGGGAAGCAATTATACAATACCAAATAAAGGCCCAGTCCCTCAGGCAGCCAAGATAAAATAAAAATGGATGATGTGCTGCTAATCTAAGTGAATATGAAAGTGAACAAAATGACAGTGTTATAGGTTTTTGTGTGTTTGTGCGTGCCTTGGCAGCATATGAGACTCTGTGTTGACAGAGGCAAAGTGAGACTAAGGTCTGAATTCGCTCAGGTGTGTAAGTATGTTATGTTTGGTCTCACCTCATTGGCATAGACCCAGTGACTGTCCTTGGATGCCAGGTTGGTTTCCACAGCCTGCAATGATAAATAAAGAGAAAAAGAGGGGAGAGACAGAGAGAGAAGAGGAGATTTTTAAGAACTTTGTGTGCAATTCTTTGAAGTCTTACAATAGTGCATGAAATTCCGTTTACACAGTCATGTTGTGGAGACTTGCCTCCCTTATGGGGACAACAAGCAAGTCCCCTTAATCATTCATTTTAGGGTTAAGACTTGGTTAAAAGTTAAGGTAAGTTTAGGGTTATGTTAGGGTTAGGGTAAGGATAAGTCTCCAGGAAATTAATGTAAGTCAATGTAATGTCCTCTTAAGTGATGGAAACACGACGCTGTGTGTGTGTGTGTGTGTGTGTGTGTGTGTGTGTGTGTGTCTCAGAGCATTTGGACTAACATCGCTCAACTATTTTGCAAATAGTCAAATGAACAGTGGAAACCTTATTTAGATATGTAGCTGCTGCTTCATGAAAGTTTCAGTTTTAGTCAGACATTGAATGGAATTATTAAAAGGGCACATCTCAAGCTGTAATAATGTCTACTTTTATCCCACTGCTCTGCTGTCACAACAATATTTTCCAGATCTAAAGTCTTTGTTAAGCAAAACAAAACACAAAAATTGTCTTTTTCCAGAAGAAATCTAGTTGGGAAAATTTGATTTGTGTAATCCCCTATCCTCTTCTACTCTACATGTACATGATGTTTAGAAGATCAGATACAGAACAGTAAGAAAGCAGACTGTAACCTGGTTACAGTGGGGCATTTTCCCCTTTTTTGGATAGTCGACAGTAAACTGGAAGACAGAAAACATAGGAAAAGACATTCAACAAAGGTCCCTCACTGGAATCAAATGAGGGATGCTGCAGTTATGTGTTATGTGCTATAGCCATTCAGATACCAGAGCATTCTGTAACCCAGTTACTTAGAAGTGACCTAAAACCTCTCAGCACAGATGAAAATAACCCACCTTGGAATCTCAGTAAACCATCCATTTCACTATGAAGTTCTTTCACATGTCATGACACTGCACACATTTGACATCTGTCATGCTTAACGTCTCAATGCATGCCCTCTCCTGCAAATTGCTACCATTAGTGTCTAAATGAATTCCTTTCACACAAAGCAATGAAGACCGATGTTCCAACATATAACTGACGAAACCCTGCTGCATTTTTACTCAACAACACCATGCTCATCAATAATAGCCGGTGCAGAGCACAGCACCAAAAGCTGCCAATCGATCTTCTAACCTTGGAAGAGTCATGATTTGATTTTAATGCCCCTCTCATTTCCAGATTGATCTCATCAAACAGCAGGAGGACCATACTAGTACAAGAGCAATATTTACCTCCACGCTTGAAATGTCACGTCTCGTACTTAAAATTTAAGAGTGGGGCCAAGTGCCTTCAAAACCGCTCTGAAATTCAAATGGATATGCCAACATTACCAATGAATGCTATGATTCACTAGGCAGATGCTAGACTTAGTGACCTGCTGCAGGATTAAAAGAGAGACTATGATTTCATAGTTGACAACAAGATTTCTGAGCAGTATTTATGGTTTTACAGATAAAGTGGTTAATTCAGTCTTGTATAGTGAAGATCTTGGTTACTGGTGAAACCATTCAGCTAAATTAAATGATATTTGATACCTGGGCCCACATAAAAACATTTTATGGCACAGGAAAACAGACAACTCTCTATAAATATCATAGTACATAGGGTCCCTGTGATCCACATTGTCCACTGTATATATGGAATTACACAGGCTTCAAATGAAAAACAGAAACGATGCTGTACTCCAACTGAGGATCAAACCATTAAAAGGTGCCACTTTGAGTTTTCTTGTAAAAAACAAAACTTATGTTTAGATTCAGTGTTACTTACTAAAATGCATTGAGTGTATCCATGAGGTCTAACAAACACTGTTGAATGTATTTCATTCCTCACAAAACATTTGCAAAGCAGATTTTTAAAATACTTTAAATCCTGCATTGTGTACATCCAGGGTGTGATTTATGAAGGGGGGGATGTTTTTGAAACATATTCATGGAAATAAATTACGAAGCACAGTGGGCCTTTATAGAATATGAATCTTGTTAGGCTATTTCTCTCAGCTGTTACAGTAACATTTATGAAATTATTATGAACTTTAATAAAACAATAACAGAACTTGAACTTGACCACTGAATTTACAGGATTATTATTAATCATTTTATATATTATATTATAATTCATCAAGTAGCACAATATTTTCACTCTCAGTGATGTGATGTCAAGTTCATGCCTTGTCTTTCCCTCATCCAGACACATAGGGGATGCGATCATATACAACAAAACAAAAGGTTAAATGCTAATTTAACATGCCAGAATTAAATCCTCTAATGCTGCTTTCAGTACCAAGGATAGCGCCACTCGGTCAGGCATGCCAATCAAGAGGCAACCTCCGGGGTTGAAAAATGAAGCCAATGCGGAAGTGCCAAAAACTGCAGTTTCTTGAATGGCCACTTGAGGCTGGCTCCAAAAGCGAGTCAATCCCCAAAGACCCCCAAATGCCCAACTTTACAGCAGAAATAAACATGTTTACAGCCTGCTACAAAAAATGGTTTTGGTCTGTATAGCTAATTTCCCCTTTCATGACAACTGTACGGGGGGTGAATTTTTTTATAACTCACCAGTTTAAATTTCATTAAGCCGTAAAGTTATGCATAATGAAGGACATGGCTGCTTTGAGTGACAGGTCCGCCAGCCGCTAGGTGGCTTGTTTCAGCCATTCGGCCCGCCTCTTTGCCCATTTTTGATTGGCTGGGAGTTAGGCAGAGTCACGGACTGCCAAGATGGCGACGGCCGGAGCGGCTCACTTTGAGCTTCAAAACCGCTCTTCAGAAACCAACGGGTGACGTCACCATAACTATGTCCATATTTTTATGCAGTCTATGGTGCCAATACACTTGATGTTGTTCTTGCAAGTCACTGTTTATTTTAGCTCTATGCGCAGTGCACAGAAAACTTCAATATTGAATAGAAAATAATCTCAACATGCAATAGCACAACATGCTGTCATCATAAAAATAAATAGGCTACTTTTCAGACTAAGGAAACAGTCTGCTTTGATGACGCACTTCTGTTTTCTTTTTATGCTTTCCCATGGAGGGGTCATCCATGGCATGTCATCCCTCTTTTATCCACATCTCTGCAACTCTCCGAGCAGGAAAGGAGGCAACCCCTGGTCCATTTACTGAGATGAATATCAGGCTGTTCAGCACGGAGATGTTCATTCTATTTCTATTGTCTATGAGAAAATGGTTCGTGGCACTGAATTCTCTTCCACACTTGGCTGTTGACACTGGGAGCACGGAAACACTGGTGAGCACTTTGTGCAGATTCTCTCCTGTGATACCATGACAATTGAATTCATGGAATTCCTTGAGGAGTATGGGACTGGTAGTGGCCTCAATAGAGAGAGTCTTGTATATGGTGAGAAGTTTGTCATCTCCATATAGGATGTGGTCGTTTTCATCAGATGGTCAAGGTGATAGCTTTACAGTGGCTGCCGCAGAAATACTTCCATTGTCATCCAGCATGCGCTCAATGTTGTCAGCCAGGGAAACAAAAAATCATTTACGAATGACCTCTGTCTTCTGATGGTTTCCGTCACTTGGCGGAGACATTTTGTCTTCAATCAAAGCTCCAAAGAGTTTTACCAAGGCTGGATAGCTTTCCCAGAGAGCCATCACAGACGTGCAGGATGAAGACAGCCAGCGCATGTCAAGCTTTGGGCTTTGAGAGAAAAATTAGTACATTGATAGTCGATTAACATCTGAAAAGGACTCACCTCTGTAATATGTTTCATGGCATCATGGACCGCAAGTTCTAACTTGTGATTCATATCGTGACTGATGGTCAGGTTAGCGTTAATCTTCTCATGTAGGAGTGTGGCTCCTCCTCTGTATTGGCCCAACGTAGCAGCAGCCCCATCAGTTGCAAAGCCAACAAGCCGTAAGTGTAACATGCCCTCAGAGATGCCCTGCATGTGAATCAAGACTTTGTAGCAGGATCTCACAGATGGCCACCCCAGTGTACGACTGCAGCTCAACAAGTTGAAAGAAGAGGTTGCAGATCTCACCTTCATAGGGAATTCTTATATAGATGATCAGGCATGTTTTGTTTGACACTGTTGTGCTCTCATCAATGAGAATACTGAACTTATCAGATGAGTTTTTGATGAAGTACACTAGCTGAGCTGACATTTTATCTCCAATATACATGAGCATATTATGACAAGCCTTGTCAGAATTTGTTGTTGCAGTTCCCCCAGCTGTGCCTGGAGTTTAAATGAGAGGTCATTTTGGCAGATGAGATACTGTAGGCTGTATGCATGCAATTCTCAGTTGTTTTTAAACTCTTCTCATTGTGTTTTCTCCACGGAGCTGCACTGTTTTCCACTGCCTTTTCAAATGCGGTCTCTTTTCTTCTTTGCAAAATTTCTATGCGTTTCATTTGTGACTGGCACTTTCTGTTGGCTTACTTTGTTATTTAATTTTTTTGCTGACCTTGTTTTTATGCCATTAATGAATGCAGAGTTGATATGGAGCCTCTCTTGAGTATATGGACCAAAACTCTAATGTCAGAGCAAGCTGTACACTGATATGACCCGTCTGTGGTGACAGCAAGCCACTTTCGACCCTCTGTCCATTTAATAAAGCATCCTGGCTCACTGCAGCCCCCAACCATAGCCTCAGAAGGTGAGATTCTTTTTGTGAGGGTGGTTGGTGACATTCTCAAAAGCCGTGCATGGATCAAGCCAATGGAACAAGGATCATCACGTAGCCTAGATGCAGTATCATCTCTATTGTCACGTGAGTGCTAACAGTGAAAGTCCATTCTATTGCGCTATAGACTGTTCTCACCTTGCAGTCCTTTTCTTACATATATTTTAAAAATATTTTTATCTTAGGCACTTTATATGGTCTATGGATGAAGCAGCATAAATCACTATGTGGGGGATAAATTCTTGTCCTCACCGAGGTATAAAAATAATATTGCTACTGCTATCGCAGTGCTACTAGAGGCCAAAAACTCCAGAGTACCTTTGATGTTACACATTCACAATGTCACAATTGTCATTTATGTAATATAGGCATTCATCATACTGCAAGTGACATCTCAAATGTGTTAGAGGTCCTGTAAAGAAAAAAGGATATATTTCACTGCTGTGGCTCACATCCTTTAGGCACAACATAACACCGGAGGGCCTGTGCACCTGTGTACTGTGAGTCTCTGCGTGTATTTGTTTGCAGGTGTGGAACAAAGCAAGATTTAGGAAAAAATGAGGGCTAATGTGCTCAGGGTAGAGCTGTGGGGACCAATTTAGGCAAAAGGTGAACAAAAAGATAAAACCAGATAGATGAAAGAGTACTGTAAACTGTAGTTTCCTGTATGTAGGGGTTGGATGGATGCATGTGAGGGATTTTTTTTTTTTTAGAAATACACTGTTATTTTAATTGAATATATTAATGAATGAAGATATGTAATCTATATAGGAACATTCCTTTATAACAATGATTTAGTATTTCAGTTGCAGTTTTTCATCTCTTAATGTGCGGTGTACAAAATATCATCCTTTAGCAGATGGTGCAAGACTGATTTTTTCACATGGATAATTACATCAGCACTTGAACCAGCAGCGAATAACACAACAGGACTGTTTGCTTTGACAAATGAAATGGCTTGACACATTCTTTCATCAGTAAGACAATGCCTTTGAAGCTATACAACCTCACAGGCACAGCAATTCACCGTAAATCCTTAAGTTAAAAGCAAAAAGATCACTAGGGGTTCCTGTAATCTGTATGATGGGGAAATATTAGCAAAATCCTTTCATGTGTGAGTAATCCATTAATTCAAATTATGATAATGTCTCTCTGGTCCTAAATAAAATCTGACAATGAGAACTTTTGTGTGCCTTGAAGAATAGCCTTGACATTCAAAAGAGATGACAGCTCCTTGAACTGCGTTCATTGTTCCAGACAAAATCTGTCAGATGCCATAATGGTTAAAACAAAGTCAAGTATTGTAGTGTGGGTTAGTTAATGTGTACCAGCTGGGATGCAATGTTTTGTTGAAGCCCGGGGCACAACAGAACTCACCACTTGAGTGGTTCAGCACCAGTTCACAGCGCAACTCAACACGGATAACTTTAGACACTCTAGAAATGAAGCCTTGTTAAGCTAAATGATGTTTGTGAGCTACTGTTTAACCTGCTGCTGTAGGAATGTGACAAACACATAATTATGCTGACATATTGATGTGTTTAAGAGTTGCTATAACAGACTGAAAGCTGTAATCAACAAATTCATAGGTGATCACAGTGAAGTAATTCATTGTTGGCTGGACCAGCCACAAACCAGCCCTATAACCATGGTTGTCCGTGAGTGAGTGAGTGACTGAGTCAGTGATGAAGTTACATCATTGGTCAGCTGGCCAAGTGTTGGAGTTCCCCCATTGGCTGTTACTTTTTCAAAATGAATTGGCACAAGATGATGGAAGCGGAGGACAATAGCACAACGCGGAGCAAGTGTGTTACTTGCTCTGGCTCTGACGTGCTCACTTCCACTGTTAAATGCAGTGTAGTTGGCTAAAACTCTGTTTAAACAGACACATACCAGTGTCTCTATGTCTCCTCCTCCACCATCCAGTGTAATCGACTCTCCGGCTGACAGCTCTGTCAGCAGCCCGCAGAAGAGACACTCCGCGGTGCGTTCGGATTTTATAACTGAACTAATACCAGGACACAAGCTTCTATGATGTTTTCACACCACAAACGATGAACAACGGCCAGTCTTGTAGGTAAAACATGTGACTCACGTAGCTGTTATATCAGTTTAGTTTTGGGCGGCTGCTCTGCAGTTTCGCTTGATTTGACTGCGACTGTGGTAACCAGGTGGAGATAAGCTTCCTGAATTTGTACCCAAAATGCTGTCAAAGCTTTCATTTACAATTTCCACCACAGCCTCCATGATCATCAACTGGGAAAGAGGGAGAAAAAAGGCACATAGAGACATTAGGGAGAGCACACAGTTTAAGCACCCCAAATAACAACCACTCTGACAAAACACTCAATGCAGAGAGAAACAGATGAGAGAGCAGGGGGAGGTAACAGGTAGGTAATTAGAATAGTTATAATTATAATTAAAATAAGTTCTCTTTCAAATCAGACATCCTGAGATATGAATGGAAAGTACTGTTCTTTTAACAGCATTTATAACCTTTGTTATGACTCAAACAAATCTTAACCATCTCTCTCTCTCTCTCTCTCTCTCTCTCTCTCTCTCTCTCTCTCTCTCTCTATATATATATATATATATATATATATATATATATATATATGTGTGTGTGTGTGTGTGTGTATATATATATATATGCACATAAATAGATAGATAGAGCACAGAACATTAAATTAACACTCAACATTCATCATTCATCTCTTGTTTTATCACCACTATGTATGAGTGGACCATAGTTAATATAATTCTCTATTGGAAAAAAAAAGGATTTTAATTGAAAATAGTTTGGATGCTAAGATCTCAGAAATATCACAAAACCTACTGCACTTACAGCACTTAAGGGAGTTGCTCATTAGGATTCAAAAGTAGCAGCTCTTAAATACAAAAGTCTCTTGTGTCTCAGTACAATTCCTACATTATTTTGTCTAATCAGCCCTTTCCTTATCACATGTAGTCCTATTTCAGTCGAACTAAGCAAGGGTTTCCCCCTTTGCCTAAAATTTATCGCACCAAAGCCTTCAAATCCATTTGGGAGCTTAAATGTTATCGACATCCAGGCAGAGTAATTTGGCTTTGTGTGTTTTCTTTCTTTCCATTCACTTCAGTAGATGATGTAATAGTGAAACTCTGGAGAGCAACGTGGTTTTGGAGAAGGATGCATAGACAAGAGCCTGGAGTGACATCTAAGGAATACTCTATACTGTTGATACAGTCGAGGCCTGGCGACAGTAAGATCTCTAATCAGAGAGGCAAAGTACCTCAGGCATGTTCTCATACAGTAGCAATGCCACAAAGACAGCCAGAGAATGCCAACTCCAATTTAAAACCGTGACAGTCGAAAAGGGATTGAGAGGAGCTGCGGTTAGAGGGATGTGAAGCATATGCGAAAATAGGTGGTGGGAGGTTTTGGGCAAGCTTCAGACAACTGAGGATGAGTCACCTGAATGTGAAAAGATGAGGGTCTTTAGTGTAAACTCATTCAATATAATTATTTGCTACCAAATGATGTGTTAATATTTTGACTTTATATTATCACCTATTACACCATTTTTCCTGGCAAAGACACATTTTTGTTATGTTGGTGGACTAATGTTAAACATGACGCACAGTATAAAAAGTATACATGTATATAGATATGTATATTTATGTACATACAGAATGTGTGTGTGCATTTACTGGTTATTTACCTAAAGCAATTATTTAGAATGAAGTAAAGTAAATAATAAGCTCAGAAAATAATTAAATCATTATATTTCATATGCAGCTATTTACTAATCTTCACAATATTAGTCAGCACAAGATGATATAATCAAAACAACATGCATAAGCATAGCTTCTTGCATTTAGTTATCTTTTATCCACTGTATCTTAAATAAGTAGCTATTTCACAGAATTGTTAGATGCAACAGACTAATGGTTTGCTGCTCTCATTAAGACCAAAATAATGAAAACATTTTGTTTAACATTGATTAAAGTCATTGTGTTTGCCATAATTAGAAACTAATCGGGGCTTTAATTCAGTCCAAGGTGCCATCTATTACATTAACCTGCAGCTCATCTATTACTAAGAAACCACTGTAAAATAACTTAAAGGACCAGTGTGTAGGATTTAGTGGCCTCTAGCGGCAGGGAGGGAGAATAAATAAAAAAAATAAATGTAGATAAAAAGGGCTCATTCTAAGGTGACAAAAACACAGCGATTCTTATTTTCAGGTGATTATACACTAATTAAAACATACTTATGAATATTATATTCCATTTCTGCCAAGTTCGTTCCGCTAGATGCCACTAAATTCTACACACTGCACCATTTAAAGGCCTTGATTAATCAATGAGTGAATAAAACTGCAGTAAGACTACAAGTTAAGCCAAACTGCACTTGAATTGCTGATTAAAATGATTGTCGTTTGTGATGATGAGTGTTTTGCTTCAAGTATGAGCTACAGTAGCTTTACATCACAGCAGCTACCGTATATATTCCAACTCTGTCATTTTCACTTGAGCTGGATCAAAGAAGAAAAAAAAAACACAGCTATGTTTAAAATGTTTGTGTAACAATCACAACTCTTTCAATCGCTCACATTATGTACACAATGTACAGATCTTGAAAGTGAAGCAAATCCACATCCTGCAGCTTACAGTTTAGATAATGATCTAAATTACATGCATCTTCAAAACAAGTCTCTACAGTATGACAATGTGAAAAGGATAAGCAGCCTTCTTCTCAGCTAGAGAAAATAGCTACTTGTGGTTTGGTTGTACAAGACAGCACATTTCATGTTTACAGTTTTTGATGTACTCGATTAAAATGTACTGCTAGTTGAAGTATTTTAAAAATCAATCTTAATCACTCAGTGTATCTATCTGAATCTATGTACCTATCTTTCTATCATCTCCCATCTATCTGAATCTGTATCTACTAAGGGTGTAAAGATTAACTGATGTGTATTGGAAAACGGATACAACAGCTACATCAGTAAACAACCCACAGGTCTGACTGATCCAAATTTTGCATCAGATGAAATCAACAGATCTGGGTGGACTGATGAGGAAACTAACTTTCTTCAAATTAATTAATGAAACATAAAGGTCATGTTTCCATCATGTTTTCCACATGGTTTTCCATCATTTGAGTTTTGACTGGCAGTATTTTGATTACGTCATCTCGTTGCACTCTCTTCCTCTGGAATAATTCAGTGGCATCGGACCAAAGAATTGGCATCACCTGCAAAGGTGACAACATCCCACGAACGTAATAAACCATAAATGTAATACAAATTTACAGCTTTTAAGTAAGTATTGTTTTAGTAACAAGAAGTCTGTAACAATTGGATATTATTTATCCTCACTAAACACAATAGTAGCCTATGTTTGAACCATGTAAATAAAAGATGTATCTCATATGCCAACATATGTATTTTGAACATACATACATATATATACACACGTCTTTTAATCTTTGAAATAACGAAAACATTTCTCAAAACTTCTGAGAATTAAAGGCTTTGTAAATTGCTCTCCCATGTGTAACCTTCTATCCTGTCATGTCAAGTTGGTCTATTTGGTGTCTTTGCTGAACCTGTTTAACTATAATTGGCTTCAAAAGTGGCCTGTTTGGAAATTTTGCTCTCAGCAACTGACACTGTCAGGATAAATCCAATGCTTGTTGAACAGCTCTCACTCATGCTAAAGTACTTCTCTCTCAGTCTGATGTTTACGTTTCATGCATTAGAGCCTTTAGTGGCATTAAATCCTCTCTTAACAAGTTACAGGATAGCAGACTTCTTTACCATAAATGTCCTGTTACCAAAAATGGACTCTCTGTCATCACTTAAGGAATACTGGTGCCTATTTGTCCATACTCTGACCAGAGCTGACCGTAGATTTTTCGTCCTGTCTGTAGAAATATGTGCAGAATCATCTTCAATCTGTGAGACACACAAATATGATATGGTATAAATGTCTAACTGCACAGAAGGTGCACAATAATTTTAAGTCTAATTCTAAATGGTCAATCAAGTCAACAGTCTTTTATTTCTCAATTATGACCATTGAGTTTAGGCTATAAACCGCTACTATTACCATTCACTGTTTGCCTGTCACATTTGTTAATTGGTCAAATGAGTGTAACTTACTCTGCTTCTTGTCAGGGTCTTGCATTAATCACCCTATCTGGGTTTATTTTGCAATGGTGCAATGGTGACTGTATACTCTAACTCTATAGCTGCAAACTGACTCCATTTAGCAGAGGTATGGGACTTGGGTCACATGATTTGACTCAAGTGAAACTCCAGTCTCAAATTTGATGACTTGTGACTTGCATGACCATAAATAACAGAAGACTCATTCATTGACTAGACCAAGACTTCAGACCGATGACCTGAAACGAATTGAATTTTCTTTAATTCTTCTTTTTCTGATTGATAAAAATAAAATGATGAGCTAGTAGCTTTGCTTCGCTCATCACTACAAGTGCTACTAGAACAGCTACGGTCACTGACACCATGTCCTAACAGCAAGTGACATGGGCGACTGACTACAACACTGTTTAGAGCATTACCTAAAAGACACCTTGCCTGGATCTATGTCAGATATCCACTGCCTGATGTGTTTTATTTAAATGGTTCAAACATAGGCTACTATTGTGTTTAAAGGGATACTCCACTCAAAACATGATTCTACCTAATTTTTACCCAATAAACTCATCCAGACTCATCCAGTTTTTAGAATAATTTATTCTTTCGAAAGATTTAGGATTAAAGATTCTATTCATTGTTAGCAAAAAGTTATTAGAAGTTAAACCTATCTTTATAAAGAAAAAAAAACAATTAAAAAAATGAGTGTACAGGAATGAAAATGAAACATGATTTTCTGGGTCATTTTTAATCCCATTGAAATAACAATTAAGGAATTAATTGATTTATTTTAGTCAGACTTTTATTATTAAAAAATGTAAAAATATCAAATCCATGCAGCTGAATTGTTTTGAAAAGGCTTTAAATTGCATTGTGTTGTATTGTTACAAATTTATCTATTAAATTCTGTATCAGATTGTGGACTGTCTAGACACATACTGAATCATCTGAATAGTCTAATATCTACCCTTCTATCTGAATCTATATCTACCATCAATCTATCCATTCATCCATTTATCCATGTATGAATATAGTAAAATCAAAGCTAAAATAATTCATCCTTTTTTGAAAACATTCATGCACTGACTGTTTACCCGAGCCTTGAATGCTCTTAGAATGCAGACATGGCTTAGTTTATACTCTTCGCTCCCTCTCTTACTCTTTCTCAGTACATTCAGTAGATTCATCCTCGTACAAGGCAATGCACTATAGTTTTGAGGTCAGGCCATAGTCTAAAGGATGCTGTTGGTTTGAAGTGGATGCCCTACACAGAGTTTTTGGCCATAATTTGAAAAGAGTGGACAATGAAAAGGTTTTGGTAGCTGTCACACCTTCCCATGTTCTTTCAGCGTAAGGATCTCACAAAGAAGACAGGAAGGAGTAATGAGGTCTGTCATAAAAGATTCACAATAGGCCCTCGGAGCCCAGCCTTGCCACCGTTGCTGTGGAAACACTCTTAGACCAGCAGCCTTATCTGCTCCATTGACACAGCATTGAACACAAAGATGCCAACTGCCCTTAAACAGCTACAGATATAAAAATGTGCATATCTTTCACACAAGCCCACACGATTATATATATATTTAGTCCATACATGAGAGGGCTGGTTTAGAGTCTGGACTCATCCATCTTACTATCAACTAGAAACTGATGAAACCACGTCATACAGAGTACTAATCTGTAGTCCTAAGTGATAATCCAACACCTGAGCAGATTTCTTCTGACCTTCCACTGTTCAAGACCAGGTGGCTCCTCTAAAGAAGTTGGCACACGTGTGTCACATTAAAAACAGATCACGACTCCCATCTGCCATGGCACTAAGGCCGCTAGCTCCTCTCTGCATGTAGTTAGCTTCCCACAGGCTTACACTATAACCATGAGTGGAATAGCTAATGTCCCTGCTAGGAGACTCACCAGTTGGCACATTAGCCTCGTTATATGAACTAAAATTAGAGGTAATGAAACACTGTGCCTGTGGCTGCAATACACTGTTTGTATATGTTGTTGACAATACTCTACATCTACATGTACAAAGGTTAAAACTGAACAGAGATTTCTGCAGTGACTAGAAGTGTTTATGTACAATTCATTTAAATCATATATTGATATTAACAAACACTAATTTAAGCTGGAAGAGGGGCATCAATATGACAAACTTATTTCGAAAAACTAGTGGATATCTTGGTCAGATTCTGCTATCTGTACTGTTGGAATCTTAAAGTATGCGGCAACTGTAACTGTCCCTGTTGACTGCTGTGTATTCTGACCTGTAATGAGAGGGGGATTTCTGAGAGTCACTAACAGGATTAAAACTAAGTGTGACATTTTATGAATAACATAGTAGGCTGAAGAGCCTCCTGAGTGCAGGCATTCAGTAAAGCCATAAGGACTTACAGGGCGAGAGTTTTGGAGTGGCTTGCTAGTTTTCAACAGTGCAATTGAAATACCTTTAGCATGGATTTAACCCATCACCCTAACCAGTACTTTGAGACAGTCTTGTACTGAGAGGAGGCAAAATGAACAAATTAACTTGATCAGGATGCAGTCATACTAAACGCAAATTCTTTCTTTCCAGCCAATTATATAACCAATTTATATTATTCAAAGCTTTACTTTATTTGCCCTTAGTTTATAAGCCTAATTGTGATTGCTATTATTACTCAAATTGTTTTTTCCTCTTTTGCATAATGCAGTCAAAATAATTTCCTATTTTTTTTTAAAACAACCATCAAAGTACAAGCCATTAACACTACAAAAACATTACTTCTTACTTTTAAACCACCTTGCTCATCACTTAACTTGCTGTTGTCACAGAAAATGCAAAATGAATTTGCCTGTCTTGAAGGTAAACACAGTAATGAGTGCCAAACAATCTCAGACCTACCTTAAGTTGTGCCTGAATTTGATTTAGTTTTAGTGAACTTCACTTTAACATCAAACATTAAACACTATTTAACAGCCCAGACAAAAATCATCATACATTTCAAAAAGTAATTCAATAAGTGTGAGACATTGTGCGCAAGCTTTGCTTTGAACAAGAAGAGTTTGTAAAAAGATTCAAACTTAGTTAGCATTTTAACAAGACACCAAAGCACCCGTCTTGAACAATACATCTTAGAAGCAGAAGACGAATTACTTTGCATTTCTGCAGGGTGCCCTTGGGGAAGCACTGAACATAAACTAAACCCCTGCACCTGGGGGAAATTTATGTTGTGAATCTTTGATGATATTTGCAATGGAACTTTTATTGCAGAGCTGATGGATGTAATAACCCAGGATAATTAACAGAGAAGAAATTGATTACCTCACCAAAAGTTATTTTGTTCATCTGTGACTACAGTTACAACACAAGGACAAGTAGATATATGTAGTCAATGTACTGTAAAAAGCAACACACTGTGATAAGACAAACTTCTTTTATATTAACAAAACACGAAGACAGGGTCATATATTAAGAATTACATTTTAACACAGTGTAAAAGGAGAGGATAATATTACTCAGAACATTTATGTTCCAGAAAACAAGCACAATAACTGTCCACTGCATGAGGATTGTATTTTTGGAAACATGAAGGTGTGATTGAGATCTTCCCCTGAACCTCCCTACGATCTTTGTTTAATTTTTCATTAGATTTCCACAGGACTGAAGCAACCTTTTTGATGCTGTTTGGTGTTATTAGTCAAGAATGATCAAGGCAGAAGAATGAGACACCATTGGTTGAATGGATTGACTGGAACAAAGACTAAGCAAGCACAAACAAGGACACCTGAGAAAGACCAGGGGTTTCATTTATAACCGTTGTGTACACACAAAACAGGGCCTGAAAGAGGCGTACGCCACTTCCCATGCAAACGCTGTGATATAATATATAAATATGAACTTGACGGGTGAATGTGCGCACCTGTACGTAAACTCTGACCCATGCGTATCAACATTTTGGAAACAGGGGAAATTGTCGATGCAGATGGTGAGGTTGTGAATTGAAGCCAGATTGTATAATAATCCTATAATCAAATCGAAGTCTGCTCAACATTTCATCAGCGCTGTCCTACTCAGAGCGCAGAGGAGAGGATCAGTTGTGGAGCAGCACAGCAGCTGCTGAAATGAATGATGCCAGGATGTGTCAGGATTCTGGAAAGTCTAGTTTGCCTCCAGTGTTTATTGTGTTTTAGATATTGAGTGTGTGGTGTAAAAACTACTTAAAACTGGTTAACTAGGAACTGGCCCACTGCAGGGTGTCCAGTAAGAACTGAACCAGAGATGTCTGACTTTATGATCCACAGGAATGTTTATTGAAGTTGTATATGGTTGTTTTTGGTTACACATCTAACTTCAAGAAGTCTGAAAATGGGGGGAAAAAACAGTAAAAGTCTGTTCATAGCTGTTGTGGTCTTTCCTCTACAGCTGGCTTAGTGCAAGTGACGAGCGAGGGATATGCTGACTCTCGACACTGATTGGTCAGGCATCTTGAGAGAGAGACTGATTGGTCTGGCCCAGTTTTGGATTTGTATCTGTAAAAAGAGGCTTGGAAAGAGACTTAAAAATCCTGTTTTTGTTGTTATTATGCTTTTAATTTTAGAAAATTAATGTGTTACAATAAGTGTTAATGAATAAACTACCTTGTGAAGGAGGTCCCCACACCGGGTTTAGAACTGGAGTCTTCCAGGTCATAGACGACTGTGCTGACTACTGAACTAAAACTTTACTCATTGCCTCATTGCAGATAGACCTCTACCTATTTATACACCCAGAACACAGAGACAGCACAGCATGTGAAATGTAGGGAAGAACTTCAAAGGCGATTATTGCTTTGTACTTTTCACTTATTGCCTATTTTTTTTTATTTTTTTGGAAAGGAGGATGGGAACAACAGATTATGGAGAGTCCCTTGGGAGCACTTTGCATGTGTCAGTAGCTCAGCTTTATCTCTTTATCTTTATCTAACTCCAGGAGTGATGCCCAAATAAGGAAATGTGTGTAATGTAGCAGGTGGATGTGACTCCTCTTGTTGGGACCTGCTGATAGACGTAACAGCAGAGCAGAGGAGAGGAGAGAGACTGAAATAGCGACGTAACCGACTTGTGCGCTGGTATTTGACATGTTTTTTTTCTTCCTGAAAAGAAATAGTTTTAAAAATACATACATGCATGCATTTCCTCCTGGAAATAAATCTGTTTTTGGTGCACACCATTTTCGGCTTTTGTGCGCACATACACTTTTAGTATCGATCCTTCGCACTGTTTCATAAATTAGACCCCTGTACTGTATGTAGCGACACTAAAAATAAAGGTGACAAACAAAATCCCATAAAAATTAAAATCAGTAATTCATGTGACGGAATCCTAGCAAAGACAAAAGATAAGCAAAAGAATGCCATTTAAATACATCTGAATAATGCGTGTCACCATTACCAAACATTAGTTGAGTGGTTTCAGGTGAGTGAAACACAATAATTGTTTTCCATAAAAGCACTTTGTACCATTCCATTAGCTTCTAATAATGAATCACAGAATTTTTCTTTGACACTGAACTTCACACCTGAAAAACATATCTTAAGAGAGAAGTAAGTGATTTTTATTTGGAAACATCTAAATAATTAAGCTGTGCCTTCAGTCAGTATTGCATTCAGGGCAGGATATGTAGTGCCTTACAAAAGTGGCACAAACTGAAATCTGTAAACTCTTTTGTTCAAACTTGAAATGCTTTTGTGCAGAGGATCTTAAGTAAATAGAAGTGAGCGACTCATCGGTTTTGTTCTATATAAAGGATGAAACAGTGGGAAGCTGAGACCTAATTGCTTCATTTTGTATAGCCAGAAATAGCCTTGTTTGGTTACATGCTGAGATGGTTGCACACAGCTCCTCAGTCCCTGTGTTTGCTGTGGACTTGTTTCTCACATTACCTCTAAGGAAGCTCTGCCCACCAGGTAAGAACACCCAGACACATTCACAGACGACAACAGACAGTCACTGCTATAATCTACGCTTGAGGGTACAGGATCACACTCTCATGGTGCTGAAACTGCCTCAAAGTCAGTGCTCACACAAAGCTGTCAGGGAAGGGGAGTAAAAAACAAAGACGGGGTGAGAAACCTCTTGAAATTTCTTCACAACATCCACACCTCTCACCACTGTTTTTTTCTCTACTTTTTAAACTTCTTTAATCCAAACTTTTTAAAAACGCTGGGTCAGCTGTCCACTAAATTGCAGTGACCTGCCTCACGGAAATGGAGCATACGTGGGCAAGAAGTACTGCAATTTCTTCAAAAGTACAAAGATGAGATGCTTCTAAAAACAGCGTTTCAAGGATCCACATGGTATGCAAATTTTAAATTAAAGATGTACAAAAAAGTAAAAGCATGGTTTTATAATATAATATCACTGCTACTGAAATTGTTAACCTGACATAATTCAGCCTCCTTGGAGGCCTATTTTAAACCACTGCAATTTTATTATTAACATACTGTAACATTCAGACTAGGCTGGTTGAATGATTTAAATTCATGTTAAGCATTGTCCAGGCTTAATCCCACTTTGCTGAAAATAGCCTAGTGTAGATATTTTGTCTCCCTGTAGATGTTTTTGTTCTGTACCCAAAAATAGAGAGATTGCACAGTATGTATACCATATGTATAGTGTGTATTTCTGCATGAATGTATATCAGTGTAAGTATATATTTTGTACGTGCCTTAAGTATGTAAATGTAAAGACTGTGATGTTGCTGGAAGTGTTCTTATAATCTATACTCTAGTTTCAAACCTATCTTGGATATTTTGCACTAACCAAACACTAATGCTTCATGTTTTGTACATTTCTATCATTGTGTATTTCTTTGTTCTGGTAGTAGTGTCCTAAAGCGCAACGAGTTTGTTAGCCCCTTCTGCTTCAATCCCCTGAAACAGCTAGAGGGGAATATCTGCACAGGGGGGGGAAGAAAAACACACTGCCACTGCAGCACAATGGTGCATCATTTGAAACCTGTAGCACACATTAGACACACATTAACAGAACCACAGAGTATATTAATCATAACCCCATGGATGCAGGAACCTTTTTTGTGTTATTTCATTGGATTCCTGAAGAGCCTGTTCTGTTTTTAATAATATCTTTATAATGATTCGAATGTTGGTCAAGTGCACACATTTATTATTCTTTCCCTAATGAGCCTTTCCTCGTCCACTGTGACAGAAGAAGACTTGCCTATCACTTGCCAAGAGAAGAAGAGGCTGGGATGTGCAAAGTGAGGGATAGAGTGTCAAAAAATTACTGCTTTTCTGGAACATCAACACTAGAAAATAAGACCACCTGTGCAGATATACATCTTACCAGTAGTTGATTGTAGAAAATAACAAGTGTGGCTATCCTGATGCAAGGTGCCAATGTGTTCTGGACTTAAACACTCACCCTCCCTCAATAACCATTGCTACCCAACTGCTCCAGTGCCCAGTGGCTGATGTTATGAGACTGAAGGTGTACTGAGCAGCTCCCTGTTGTGCTGTAGATGTGTGAGTTAGAGGCAAAAAGCCCCTGAAAAGGACCATTCATGATCAAACATGCTCTAGGTAAATAAAGGTTTAAAAAAACAACCTGCACTGCTTTGCAGTGCTTTGAAACATTTTGGCTTTTAACAGTTTTTCTTCCAATATAAAAGTGTGAGCTTCCTCTGCCTCACATCTTCAGGAGAGTAAACAGGGGTATTTTGAAGTGAAAAGCCTGAGAAGACTGGCTAAAGGTAAAAAGAAAAGATGACAATAGAGACGCAGAGACCATTACAACAGGTACATCAGGTACATGGTGTTAATGCTTTGTTGTCTCCTCAAAACCTTGAAACCATCACTAAACAGAGCTCTTTTATATATCACTGCAATGTGCCAATGGGTCTGTCTTGATGTTGTTTCCCTCTTCTTCTGAGAAATCATGGACTTCTTTGTGCTAGTGAGTATTACAGGTCACGGTAAGTAGACAGGCTCCGTGCACCAAACTCATTCTGATTAGGTACAAGTAAGCAAGATAAGTGGGCAGGCAAATAAGAAAGAAGGAAGAAAAAAAGGGAGCAAGAAAGGTAACTGTGGGAGGTTAGCTAGGCCAAGATGAACATGAATCTCATCCTAATTATTCTAGCACAGGGTGAGACATGTCTTCTCAGAACACCATGGGAAAGAAGAGGTGTTCTGGAGAGTGGGAGTGTGAAAGTTTAAGTTTTGACATAATGCTAATTCCAAACAGACAGCCAGTGATACTGCAGAGAAAAGTAGAGGAGGCACTGGCAATGGCACTATGCCAACTGCAGTACATCTCCTAAACCTGATGAGAGATATTGTTAGGAGATTAATGTTTTTGTACTGTTTGCTCAATCAGCATTGTGTATACCACAGTGGGCTGAGAATAGCATGTACACTGTCATGTATGATACTTGATACTTAAGTACTTTTGTAGAGGCATTTACAGACATTAATTCCCAGTAAACAACACTCTGGGGCAATTAGAGCAAAGCCTCAATAGGCTGCAATTGTACAGACAATAAATTAGTCAAATGCACTGTAAAAAAAAAAAAAGAAGCATTTTTGCATGCTTATTTTGTATTTCCCCCAAGACCATCTTGATGGTTGCATCAAAGATAAAAAGAGGGTTTTTCTCTGAGCTGTGGTTTACGCCTTGCTTGGAAGGAATCTAATTTTCCAGCATGCTCTGGTAGTGGCCTCAAGTAATGGTTACACTGCTTTCTAGCTGGCACAAGCTTTTCAATACACCTGAGGAGCACTTTAATTTAATCTGTCTCATCAAGATCAATACATCTGTCTGAACTGTGACTCTATGGGGCATACTAATTAATACACACTAATACATACTAATAATAAGTTAATAGGCCACAATGATTTTAGTGTGGCCATTTTCTACATACATACTGTATACGCAGTATGCTACACTGAAAATCAACTCTAATCAAACCCGAGGGCTGCAGCACTGCCAGAAAGTGCGAAAGCAAAGCTTGTATGTACATTTATAGAAGTGTATAACCACATGATATGAAAATACATTTTTCACTCATACAGCCCTTTCCATACAGTATGTAGTGAAGTGCACAACGGCTGGGAGAAAAGAAAGATATGGGAGAGTAGGAAGAGAGGGCTTCCCAAAGCTGAGGGGAAGGTGGAGTTGTGGGAGAGGATAGAGGGTGCATGATCAAAGCCTATATTTTGAAATCACTTACTTCTCCATTAGTTTGATTAATGGGGCCAGCCTCACAGTCAGACAGAGGCAAGGGGCTTGAAAAATGATGCAATTACTGCTTTTTGAATAGGGGGCTGAAAAGGCCTGTTTGAAAGAAGGATCTGGAGGAGATTCTACAGGGCATCCTGGACAGCAGACTACCTCCTCTTCATCCATCTATCCCCCTGCCACACACCCTGAAGCCCCACAGCACTACTATAACCCTTCCCCCCAAGGCGCCTCTCATCAGGCTTAGTGGCATGCTTGACTGGCCCTCTCTAAGCTGAAGGAGCATATTATAAATTGTGATTAATTTGTATCTGCAATATCTTTCAATGTTTGCATCGCATCCTGTTTAACACTCAGATGCTGCTCTACTTCATTCCCTTAATGTGTTCTTTATTTGTTGAAAGTCTGTGTAAAGGGAAATCAGAGATTTCTTTTTAAACCAATTATAACTGTTAGAAAATAATTGCTGGAAACATGTGAAAAGACTGTAGGCTGTAAATTACACAAAAAGGGCAAACCTGTTCTGTACAATTTTAGTGAAAGAGACTATTAAGTGAATATAGACATTCTCAAAACGTAGATCACTGGGAGAAACACTTTAAAGTTTTACAGAGGATCCCTCGGGCAGACTTTTCACCTGGACATGACCCTAGATGCGCTTTACAATGGATATCATTGAGACAATATTACTCCCCATTGTCCAAGTCTAGCTGCTTTTATGAGCCAATGTGTGTGGGAGACAGACTATAGATGACTAAGCAACAAATTGGTCAGTTAGATTAAAGTTTTCTAATGAGCTCAATCACTGCACCACCATGAGAAGAAGAGATAAAGGATTAAATGAATAGGAGGAAAGACAGTGAAAGAAAGAGGGACATATAGTCAATTATGTTGTGAAGACTTGGAACCACAAGGTAGAATTCATTCTTGTCGAAATCTTTTTATCCAATGCATTGGACTTTTCGGCTGAGTGCAGCAGGTACATAGCAACTCTTCCGGAAAGTAGAAAGGGCAGGAAAACCTTTACTTTTGCTCTGCGGTTTTTAAATGCCAAACAGCCTGTGTAGTTTTGGATAATAACTACTTCTCACTGACTCCCTGTTGTAACTGTGATTTCATTTTGTGCTCTGTGGGGGTGGCCCAAATATGACTCTAATGAGACAGCAAATGTCTATTTTGCAACTAGTCTGGTAGACCCCTGAACTCTTTATTTATCTGTTTGGGGTAAAAACACAATCACAAAGCCCATGGTCAAGTGTAGCACCACAGAGACTTGCCATATGTGTGACTGCATGCTTGCTTAGGTGTGAGTTTATGCATATCTACAAAAATGTTTATCGGGAATTGTACTACTTGGAGGAAAGTGAACAAGAGGTTAGAAGGACAGATGGATGGAAGCAAAAGCAGCAAAAGTGGATTCACAGATTCATGCAATACTTTTCTAACATGGTCGAAAGTTTAAATTTGACGTGCGGCTTGTAAGCATGATAATGTTCCAAATATTTCAGCTCTAAACTGCGCTGAAATTAAATACGAGATCACAGCTAAGTGTTGGCAAAATGAATAAAGCAACATTCTTGGCAGAGTGTGAAATCAGAGTTCAAAATATGTCCCTCTATGTTCATTTACACATTAGCATTTACAGTGATTCTCTCTAGAGTGCTCTTTGGGTTTTTAGACCAAAATCAGTTAAGGATTTCACTCTCAATGCAAAGTAAATCTGCTAATGCAATTGCAGAAGCACTCATAGCCATGTGAATCTCCCACAGGCTTGTGGGAAGACTCTTCTCAGAACAGCAGGTTTCAGCACTGCGGTGTTGATGACCTGTTGCAGAAATAATAGCTTCATTGAATGATTGGGACAGAATCCATAACACATATGACTACGGATACGTGGGCTTCTCAACACGTCTTTCAAATTTAACCAAATAAGTTGTATGAAACTGTCGTTTAGAACAACACATGGGAACGTTTTCTGATCTGATCTGACATCATTTGTCAGTGCCTTTCAAAACCGTTATAAATCATTGATGAAAAATAAAGCTGTTTAGGATGATGTGGCTAAGGTTTGGTTAGCTTTCAGCACAAAAATGACTTGATTAGGGGAACATTGTGATTTGGGTTAGAATTACTACTTTGTTAAGGTAAGGGGACTTTCGTTGTCATGTTTACAAAAATAACCATGTGATTAAGGTTAAGGAACTATCATGGTCATAGTTAAAAGGACCTCAGTGTTGACTGTTGGTAGGAAAGGGGGAAAAGTCTGACATTTTGTCACCCATCAGTCCACCCTGACGTCCTCCCTCTACAGGACTGTTGTTACCTGAAATCCTCATTTGCCCCAGACGGCCAAAAGTAGTAATGCTACAACTGCTACAGGGGTTTGTCTCTTTCACATAAACATATATTGTTTTGGGGCATTTGATAAAATGTTTTGTCTTGGGAGGACAGTCTCAGGAATCTATATTCCTTTGTGAGTTGTTAGAATTCAATAGTCAGTCAAAACCTTTTATAAACTGCATGTTCTGAGAACAGATTATAGTTTCTCACTCAATAGTGCCATCAGCATATCTTTATACAGGAGTTATGCTTACATGAGAGATATATGACCATATCTCTATGTGGCTGTTAGCACAGACCTGCGAATGACACATCAAAGGAACATATGAATATGCATGTGCACATGTTGTATATCTACTCATACATATTTAAGTAAAAGCAAAATATGGAAAGGAAAAAGTAAGCAAGTAAAACAGGTAAGAAAAGGGTAAAAGGACACCTGAACTGGAGTTTACAATTTATATTCTCTCCACTGGGGCTTTACTTTAATTGAACATTTTCTCCAAAGCTTTTGGACTTTGATAGGCTGTGTGCTGGGTACCAATACAGTACTTGTTTTCCAAGTGGTTGGCTTTGCAATTACCCTTATAACTCTTACTGTATTTTGAGTCTGCCACTTGGGAATTGGGCAATAATCCTGAGCCCACAGCTACAATTTCACAGAGACAGAACTTTCCTACAATATTGTAGGGTTTTGGTATAATTGCATCTCATATTATGCTGCAGGGAGACAAATATACAGAATGATAAAGCTATTAACGTGTACAGACAAAGTAACTGTGTTTTGACTGTTCCAATTTAACAAGAGTATAAACTACGCAAGCATTTTGCAAAAACTTGGAAATGGCTTGAATGTCTACAACACACACAAATTATGAGACATAAAGAGTGCATTTAATATGTTCTAACCGGCTAGCCTTTGTGCTCACTTTCTACTGCTGGCTGACTTACTACAACAAAAAGAAAACAACAGGCTCTGAGAGAGTGACTCTGCTATTTAAAAGACTTCTGACACTTATGTATAACTCTAGGGGTCATCAGATAAATGGGATAGAATTCACTGGGTGCCCTTCACAAGATTAACAGTTTTCCCTCCTGAAGAAATAAAAATTGCCCAAGAGGTTTACTGTTTCAATAATGCTAAGCATGACTCATAATCGCAAACATCTATCAAAGTTTATCACCCTCTGTCAAGACAAGAATGTGTTTTGGATGCTGCCACTGAAATACATAAACTGCGAACTGTTTTTGTTCCATGCACCTGACTGCGTTAAATATTTCCTCTACTTACCGAGCAGAGGCATAAATGACAAGTTTGGAGAAGTTATCACAGGGACTAAAAAGCTATGAACTGTGGGGCAGCGGTGCCAGTACTGTTATTCATCACCCTCATCACAATCACCATCAGTATTATGATGATCAGTTTCACCAGTACCACCACTCCAACCATCATCATCATCATCAGTAACACAATATTGAAGTTATTTACCCTTTGAAGGCCTTTCTCACATTTTAAAAACGTCCCCTGACATTGATTCATGTGAAGGGATAAACCATCACCTCAAAGACACCGCAGTTCTCCAGCATTACTTATGAAAAGGCAAATTATTTATGAAAAGCTCTTTAACTTCAGCAGATGATTCATACTTGTGCAAGTAATAACAATCCATCAAGTAAAGAGCTTGCCAACTGCCCCGGTTTCAATTTTAATACCAGAGTTTGGATATACAACTATTTCTCTTGATTATTCCGCCCTCCCATGAAATATACAGTATACTCGAGGAGGTGGTTTTATTTAGATTTTTGTTGGAGTACACTACTTTGTTACAAAGTGCTGTGCTGTTAGAGGTAACCTATTGTATGCATCGTCCTGAATATTTCAAACGCACTACCACAATATGTTGCAGAGTTTCTCACAAGCTCCCAGGAGGTACTGTTCATTGATCACGGACAGAGAGGGATCTATCTATTATTTACTTGTCAAATTGAAGAATTTATTCATCACGCAAAGCAATTAGTGTTTTCTCTACAGTTTCTCCATGCTCCATGGTAATAACACTCGACTTAGTTGCTGAATTTAGTCACAGCCAACTAAATAGTTTAGCTTCAAGCTAGGGATGGGATTTGAAATTATTTGTTGTTTGGTGTATTCATGAGCTACAAATGACACAAATACTAATACTACTAATATTTAAGTCTTTATGGTTGTTTGTACTGTACACATTATAGTGACTACTCCTGTGTTACTAAATTGCTGCAGGAGGACAAAGACAAAAATAGCCTAAGTATATGAATCTATACCATAGTGTATCTGTCCCTAAGGCCAACAGAAAGATGACAGAACAAATATAGAGAGAACATAATAGAAAAAAATAAGTTTGCAAAGAGGGCGAAGAGAAATGAACATAGAAAGAGGAATGAAGACATGGAAAAAAGTATACAGTGCAATAAGAAAAGAGACAAAAGGGGATGAGGTTATGGGAGAAAAAAAAAGCAAGGGCAGAAAGATAAAGTGCCCATGTAGAGAAACATGAAACCATTAAGATGGGAAAAATATAAAGAGGAAAAGAGGGAATGTCCTGTAACAGGGACAGAAGGGGAAAGAGAGACAAAGAGAGAGAGAAGAGGAGGGAACAGAGGGCAGAGGAGGATGAGATGTAGGACAATGATAGATCGTTTTCTGGCAGGCTCAATTTGTCATGCTGTTATTGGGAGGAAAATGGAATAGAGGAGCAGCTCTGAGGGTCAAAGGGAGAGGACAGGGGTCCAGAGGTGGGAGCGTTAACCCAGCAGGAAGCAACGCCAGCGGACGGTAAGCGAGATAAACTCAACAAACCTCTTCACCTCTGGCCTTCAACAGATCATCATCGAGGTTACATTGCTCTGATGACTCCATGCCAGTAACCAGTGCCCAACCATGCACTGGTGCACTAGTTGATTCAAACATGATTTCAGTATGTGTGTATTGCGAGTGCATGTGTTTGGTTGACATGGATTAATATACTTACCGTACTGTAAATATTGTATTTTGCTCTTTAAACTTTATTAAAATTTAGTATACACCAACATTTCATACACACATACATATATAGTTTACTGATCTTGGGTAGTACTACTTATTCTGAGAAAACGGTTAATGTCTTCTGTGGCTCTGGAGGAGCTTTGTCAAGTCTGAGGAAATAACCCCTGTTGATGTGAGTAAAATCATCTCAGCTTGGATTTGAGAGTTTCAAATTTATATCAGAAAGCCTGTGTTACAAATAAGGGGCATAGAGTTTGGGCGACATGGTCATTTATCTAATGAAAGATGCAATCCTGTTGCATTATGGTAAGGGTAGGATCCAGTGTATTGGAACTTGACTGGTACTACAGAATGAAAGTTAAGATATCGCTGCAGCACTGATTTTGTCCATCTTTTATAATTGGTGCCACAACTCTATGGGAATGCAATGCTGAATCACCAGACTGCACTCATTTTCTGTTTAGAACATCGTGATACTGTATAGGCTGTGTCCTCTATTTAAAACTTTACCTGTACTCCCCCCTGCCAAATACTGGCCATCCCTAATGCGTTGATTTCTATGTCACCTCTATAAAGCCTCCCAGCCTACCCACTGCCATATGATGCCACTCAACCAACAACACATCGTGAACCTTATTTGTATTCTGGACCAGTCTAATTGAATCTTCTGGGTGGCTGCAAGTGTGTTTATCTGTGGCGTTTAAAACAAATTTCAGGCTGCAAAGTAGTTTTGGAGCTTTTTAATTATACCTGGCCTCACTCATTAGCACTAAGGGAGGGGGTGTAGACCGAACTGGCAGTGATGGATCTCGGGAAGGAACGAGGGGTGACGCAGTGAATGTGTGCACATGTTTGGGTCTCCTTATGTGTGTGTGTGCACGAATGCAAAGGATGTTGTTTGTGCCAGCACTACGCTTCCCTGCACCAACACCATGCTCTCTGTGTCAGGTTAATGAGTCATGCTGGGATAAACACTTCCAGGTCACGGCCAGCTTTATTCCATCTTAGGGAGAGGGGAAGTCCAGGTGCCAAGACACAACTGTGTTACATGCTGGAATATTTTGAAAAATGTGAGAAAAAACACAGACCAGAGAAAATGAGTGCAGTTACAAGAATCGAATGATCTTGATTATGTTTGGTATCATATCATATCATAGTAAGCTGTGCATCATCCATAAAACTAAAAAGTGCTGTCAAAAACTGGAGCAACAATAAAAACTGGGAAAAAATTGGAAAAAGGAAAGCAAAAGAAAAAGTACTGGCTGCAGCAAATAAAGACTGTCTAGACACAGGGGATATTAGCTCTTACAGCTGAGAGGTGTTGTAGGTGGAAAATGGTTTTAGACCTTCTCCACAGTTTGATAACAACTGAAAGTGCTACAGGTAAAAAAGAGAAACATCATTTGGATTGAAAACATGGCACACAAAGACTGAGTAAATTATTCTTTTACTCAAATTCTGCCACTTTTTGTAAGTCTGTCATCATTTGTCTATATCATCATCCCTGTCACCTTAACATCAAAGTGGACACAAATCTTCAAATCATCATTTTTCTTCCATAGTGTTTTCAACCTGTGACACTCTGACTTTGACAAAAAAATGGTGAAAGACACTGAATTGTTAGTAAGTGAGAGCTTACTGTCAAGAGGCATCCATGGCTTTCATGTCAGAAAGATGTGTGCGTGTGTGTGTCTGTCATATTTTCCTACTTTCTGGGACAAATGTCAGGCTAAAGACCATTTAACTGTGGATGGCTTGTCCAGTTGGGGACAAAGCTGTGTCCCCAATTGGGAAAAAGCTGATTTTTGGGTCAGTGGTTAAGGTTAGGGTTAGGGTAAGTCTCCAGGAAAATAATGTCTATAAAATCTATGTAATGTCCCCAAAAGTGACCTAGGACAACATGTGTGTATGTGTTGTGCCTAGGGCTGGTCAATAAAATAATCTTGAAAATTTTCATGAAAAAAAAATCTTCCAGTTAACGATGACAAATTTATGAGATTTATTTTCAATACAGTTATTTTTGAGTCTGTTTTCCTCTACAAAAACACTACACAAACAGTCAATTGTACAGCACACAAACAAATGCATGTGGTTGATGCATGTTTCCGGCTCATCCCACTCACAACAACTCAGAATGACCACCTGTGTGAAGTAATAATAATAATAATAACTTTATTTGTATAGTACCTTTCATACAAAAAATGCAGCTCAAAGTGCTTTACAACAAAATTACATGGTTCACATCAAAAAAGACATAAAAGCATGTAAATGTACATAAGATGGAAAATAAAACCCACCAGATAATATTACTAAACATAAGATAAAATAAAGTGAAAATACAACACATAGAATGTGTATTTCAGTGGTGATAATTTGAGAATTAATAAGCGAAAACTCAGAGGGTATTTAGCCATGTGTACATAATTGGCGCGGTGGTGACACAGACTCACCACCAGTCTTGATTAACCAAAATAAGCCTCTTTCAGCTTACCCCAGAACATCTTCCAATGGGTTTAACCTCACTGTGCATCTTATCTGTGTAGGGTGCAACCCAAAGCTGCCCCAGACAAAAAAAACACCTGTAGTGGTGCTGTGGGGTTTAATAACACCATAAACCTACCAACCACTGACCTCAGCACCCATGTAACATAAGATGGAAAATAAACCCACTATAATGATAATAATAATAATTAAAGCTGCAAGCAGCGCTGAACGGGCCTTTGGGCCCTTGCGCACGTCAGGCCACGGCGCAGTTGAAGGGCTTCACATTTTGGCACTTTGGGGGATACTTTTTACATTTTATCAAATTTTTCACCAGACCTGATGTGGGTGCCAAATTTGGTGAGTTTTTGAGCATGTTTAGGGGGTCAAATTTAGGGTTGAAGTGGCGGATTAATAAAGAAAGAAGAAAGAAAGAACAGAACAGATACAAGACGGTCTTCGCCCCTTTGGGGCTCAGGCCCTAATAATTCAGGAGGCCGGCAAGTTCCTGACCAAACACCAGCATGGCTGGGGACGTGGGGGAGGGTCAGAGATAACGCCAGGCCAATTCGTTCTGATAATAAATAATTGTATATTATAAATTAGCCATCTGGTTTCTTCAGGGTTCTGTCCTAAGGAGACTCTTAAAGCTGTAAATTGAGCATTGTTATTATTATTGAATATATATTGTGATAATTATCGACATCTATCAATATAAAAAATATATTGTGATAACATTGTTAGCCATATTGGCCTGCCCTAGTTATGCCCCACAAACTGTGATATCAACAGCACTGAATTCCCCAAGCAAAAAAAAAAAAGCCATAATCACTGTTTTTTTTCCAAAGCACCCTGTAATAGCATATCAACTCCGACTGCTTTTAAATCACCATCCAGAAGAATTCGTGACAATAAGACGAAAGAGTCCTTGGCATCAAAACACAGTTCCCAGCAAGGGCAAATGTGTTTATTACATCTCACTCTCAAATGTCATAAGGGTCCATTTTTAATCAGCGATTCACAGTGTCAAGTCTTGACAAGTGAATCTGTTTTAAACACTGCAACCTTGTCTGCCATACAGTCAAATAGGTACACAGACATGTTCTCAAAGTCCTTCTGTGCTTTTGTAAGGCATTGAGAAAAGAAGGAAAGCAAAGTCATGGTTTCATTGTTGGATGTCGAGTTGGGGTCAGACAGAAGTAAAATTAAAAAGTGAGTGGATAAAACAGAGAGATAAAGAGAATTATTTAGGGGTTTTAATCATTTTCTACCATCAAGCAAGATTTGTTGAACTTAAGCTAATGTTAGTTCTGGGCAGGGCAAGAAAATGAAAGCATGTTTTCATGCCACAGTTAAGATGAATAGCAAAGACCTTGGAAGTTTACACAGACAGCTACAGTATACGGTACTTGCTTGGTGATGGCATTTATATGAGCTCATTCTCTTTGAAGGAAATATTAGGATGTTAAAACAAGTCTCTTCAGTGAGCAGAGATGGTCCATGAAGTGGTGGATTGAAAAAAAGCAAGATATTCAAGACGGAAACTGCAGTAATTGACTACCGCCAGTCTAGCAGATGAAGGTCATCTATGTCTTTGGCAGAAGGCATGGAGCCTCAATGAAACCACTGACTGTGTATTTTAAACCTTTATTTTATTCAGGATGAAAAAGTCAATATACAGAAAAAATGAGTCTTATATTTATCTGCACTTCAATCTGAGGTTTTCTGACAAAACTGAGTAATGATAATATTCACTCTCAAAAACAAGTAGTATATAAGTATATCCTGCATGCGGCACACTTGAGATACCGGTTCTGACACCTACCCCCCCTGCATAAACATAACTTGTGAATAAGCAGGGCACTCTGCACTAGGACTCTTTGGTGAATATCACAGCCATTATTTAAAAGAATTTGAGAGAGACATTGTCAAAATACCTATGGAAAAAGCTGATTTTTGGGTCTCTGGTTAAGGTTAGGGTTAGGGTAAGTCTCCAGGAAATTAATGTCTATAAAATCCATATAATGTCCCCAAAAGTGACCTAGGACAACATGTGTGTATGTGTTGTGCCTAGGGCTGGTCAATAAAATAATCTTGCCATTTAGTGTAGTGACTAAAAGAATGAGATCGCGGATACAAGTGGCCGAAATCAGTTTCCTCTGGAGGGTGTCTGTGGTCAGCCTTAGAGATAGGGTCAGGAGCTCAGACATCCAGGGGAAGCTCGGAGTAGAGCATCAAAAGGAGCCGGCTGAGGTGGTTCGAGCACCTGGTCAGGATGCCTCCTGGACACCGATCATTGGAGGTGTTCCAGGCACGTCCAGTTAGACTCAGACCCACATGCACACCCAGAACATGCTGGAGGGACTACATATCTCTTCTGGCCTGGGAACGCCTTGGGATCCCCTAGGAGGAGCTGGAGGGCATTGCCGAGGTGAAGGATGTCTGGGTTTCTTTACTCAGTGTGATGCCACTGTGACCTGTTCCGGATAAGCGGTGGAAAATGGATGGATGGATCATCCAACAGTGTTAAAAAATGATAATAATGAGTGTTAAGTAGAAAAATTCAGGTCACCTTACCAAACTAACAATTATGAGCTTTCCTGTGCAATATTTCAGCATTTTAAAATGTCATCAGATGATCTTGCAGTTAGTTCTGGAAGCAAGTTTTCATTCAAGTTTTAAATGAGCAATGGTAACAGGGTACAATCTAGTCTTTACTGAATTTTTCAGGGAAAGGAAATGTACCTCCTTCCAGCTAAATTTATTCTTGTGATGAGTGGAAGGTCCTTTTAACTGTCACAGTGGCAGACATGTATCATAAACTTCTAAACAAGTTTTCATCTTTTCCGCATTAGATGTGCAACCTGGGTAGAATTCACACTTTCACAGGGTACAGATTAAAGCACTCTCATCTGTCAAAATACATTCCTTAATTATCTCTGAACACAATGGCCATCCTTTTCCACTGGTTATAAAATCCCCCTTCTTAAGTAGGTTGTGCCTATCAGAAACCATACTCCATTTCAATCTCCCAGCACTCAACTCTTTTTTTCTCACTTAGCTGCCATCTCTTCCATTATATTTTACCTATTACTGTTTCATACAGAGGTGCTTTATTATGTTGGCGAAGCCCCCTTTTAGCTCCCCATTTCTCTCTCATCTTTGACCTTTCCTCCCTACATCCATCTCTCACTGTACTTTATTTCTCTTTCTTCCTTTGTAGCTCTCCTCTTTTTGTGTCTTCCTCTCTTTACCCCCCTGCCACCCTGTGCAGTATTTCTTTCTCCCTCCCTTACATTCCCTGGCACCAGGCAGCAGTGCTTGTCACTCTTGCAGCACGGCGTAGCCGTTGCACAGGAGGCAGACCTCATCCAACCACCCTGTTCCATCCATCAACTAGTCTGCAGAGCTGGCATGCCAACTGACACCACCCATTCTGTTTCCCCTCACATCAACACCTATAGGAGGCCACTGTCCCGCAAGCACAGAGAGAAGGGACGCGATAGTGACCGAGGATTGAGAAACATTTCACTTTTGTTACTTTACAAAAGCTGATATAGATCAAAATACTCCCAAAACCCATGAGACTTGCTCACATTCTAAATATATATTTGTATTATATATTTGATGTTAACACGTATTAGTCTTATTGTGAAGGTGTTATATTCATTTTCAGAATTCACATTCAGTACAGGTATTCCAATTGCTTAAAGCATTTTAATCAATGTTGGTAAAAATGAATAACTATCTCCCAAAGCCAGAACCCAAGAGAGCCAAAAATCTAATTTGGGTGTCTTAAAGATATATAGCTTGGAGCTGCTCCATTGACAATTAATTGGAGAGTGACTTTGGTAACTCATAAAATGTGTCAGATTTTTGTACCTAAATGTGCATCATTTTATGTAAAGTGATTTAGCAAATGCTCACCAATACAACCCAAGGACACACTGTAGATATGGGGCATCTGAAAGCTTAAAATTCCACTCTATGGCCCTCTAAAAGGCTTGCATGACTCAAGTGAAGTTCCCTCACATGAAGGGAACAGAGAGGGGTTGAGTGTCAGGAAGGAGGCAGGACCGAGCTGACAGAGGATGCTACATCCTCTCATGGCCAAAGTGAAAGAGAGATGAGATGGCAACTGTCTGGATGGGAAAAAAACAAGAGTCCAGAATTTCAGCATAAAACCACAGACACTGTCAATGACATGTGCATCTTGTTTAAAGTATGAGAGATGCCTGAGAGGAGACTGGACGACTGACTTATGACAGAATATGTTACTCGGGGAAGTAGGGCATCATCAGAATAGAAAAGCAGCATGGAATAGAATAGGATATGTGATTTAGGATGATTTTGCTAATGCTTGTATGTCCTTTAATGCTAGCCAGGTAGATTAAGAGCTTGAAATTAAATTTATGAATATGAGGGTCTAGTTATATAAATCCTTTGACAAACTGTCAGTCTGACAAAGGTGCTTCTCTTTTTCCCAATCCCTTTTTCCCGCACCTTCATCTGAGTTTGTAGGTATAGGAAACAAATGAGAACAGAGCAGAGCGGGGCAGAAGAGAGGAAGAGAACAGAGCCAAACAACTCCATAACACAAAGACGACAGAGTCAGAAAAGAGCAGGAAACAGAGCAGGTTTCTGTGGTAAACAGTACCGCTGCCCAGCTACAGATAATCAGCTTCACACAGTTTCACTAACAATACTCAACACTGCTTTAATGCATTTTGTCGCGGCATGCACAAATCATCAAAACATGAAATACCATTAATCTCAGTAATCAACCACATTTACCATCATGAAAAAAAAGGTTTTTGATCAAACATTCTGTCGACTTCTAGTCACCATGGCAACTTTACTTTTTTCTCTCATGCTGAAACAATTCACGAGTACTTAACTCTCCAAGGCATCATCATCATTCTCCATCCAGATATTAACATATTTACATTTTCTACCCCTGATATCTCTGGTGGGGAGTGGGTAAGCTCTGTGACAACAGTTACCAAGGTATTAATGAAGCTTTGATGAATTAACAAATCTCCACCACTTCTAATACATTAACATATTCACAGGAGCATTTGGGAGCTGTGCTGAACGTGAAGCTGTGCTTATTTCCCAGTCCCCAAGACACCTCATGTTAATTGTATAAGGGATGATAAAGGATATAATTGGCGAGATTAAATGCAATCATATGAGAAGAAAAGATGTTGCAGCAGTGAGTGTGTACATGTGTGTGTTTGCACTAAAACAGTATTCATTGGAGTACAGGAAAAAGATCAAAGCAGTATGTCATTAATGAAACTTGAAAGCCTTGGTGTATTCACAACCTGTGAGCTGATTTATTTGTCTATAAGTGCTTCACTTTTAAATTAATAGTGAAGCATTTACAAGGAGCTAATTGGAATGCAAGTGAGGTTTTTGACTTACTCTTAGTTATTAAGGCTTTTTTCTACACAATTTCCTTTCAATAGATAGGAAGATTAAATCAGCACATGACACTGGGGATATGCAGAGATGAGCTGAAGTCCACGAAGAGTAGCCTTTTTGAGACATAGGAACACATCACATGTATACTGTATATGGTTTTCTTAAGGTTCCAAGACAATAATTCATTTATGGACAGGATGACAGTATAGTACTGTCATGTGTCTCAGAAGGATTCTCTCTCATCCTGCAGTGATCTTTAGATGCAAGTAAGCTCCAAATGCAATAAAAAGATGAAATATGGTCATATATGTCATAACTCATTTTCACTAAGTAAGATAGATAAGTATCTTTATTGTGGCCCATAGAAATGTCATAACTTTAGTCTTTCCTTCATGGAAAATGACATTAAAAGAAATGTGAAAAGTTCTTCACAAAAAGAAAATGCCTTCTCTCTATCCTGAGTATGAGCAAATTGAAATGACATAAAACACAAATAAAACATCAGGCTCAATAAAATATAACAACCTAACATAACAAAAGACGCCCATTCTTTTCATTCTCTGCATTTCCTTCCATATTCCATATTCAGGTTGTTGTATTTTCCAGGCTTCTTCCACTCACATCACAGACGCCTCATGCTCTGCACTGTTAATTCTAAAGTCAACCTCTGTGGTCATCTGACCCTGCAGTCGTGACCTTTTTGAATTACATTTTGCTTTGGCAGGAGCTGAGTAGCAAAGATGTTGCTACATGCTGCCTAGAAAGCTGATCAACTAACCAAGTATCATGAATTTGTGATAGCCCTCTGGTGAACAAAAATACATAAATTGAAAGAGTCAATATTGCAAAATGTAAATTACACAGACAGGAGCTTTGTTACTGTTAAATGGTGTGTGTTACTGGCATATATATTTTTTTAATCTACAACCATATATTTCCAAAACCCTTTGTCTATTGCCCTATATTTGAGGTCCACATTTTTCATTTGAGTTGGAAAATGATCAGTGTTCACAGTCCTTGCCAAAAGAGCAGAGGTTGAAGTATCAGACTGTGACATGTTTAGTAGGCAGGGTGAGCCACTCAGCTTGCTTTTATATTACAATATTGTTCACTGTCTGCAACACTGCCAATGCCACACAAGTCTGTTCTTCAAACATGCCAAAGCACTTCAGTGCATAATTATTCAACATGGTTTGACTGGTAATCATGAGTAGAACTCTTACAGATGATTAAAGGGAAACCTTCACCTCTGGCTGCCCTGAGTCAAGAGAGCACAGAGAAGTGTGTTGTTTGTTACACGTATTTAAATTATTACTAGTTTACTGGTATTTAGATAATTTGTGGTCACTGCAGTTCATTTATTATGAACTGTTTTGAAGAGAGGGCAGCTGATTAACTAATGAGCTAAGCAAGGTGAGATGAAAGAGGAATAAATGTGAGCTCAAGTGGAGTGTTGGATGCCTTAACTCTTATTCATTCTCCTGCTTCCATCGACTAATTAGCAAACATGATGTGGTAGGAGCAAATAGAGGAAAGGATAGTAATAGCTTCCAAGTTAGCACAATACGAGCTAAAAAGATGCAAACCCTCACAGTTGACTTTGTTTGAACTCTGCCTGGGGTTATATGTAATGCTGCTGATCTGCACAGTAAACAAACTCCCTTTGTTGGCAACACAGTGAGGACTGAATGTTTTACTGTAGAAATACTCTTTCTGCTGTCCAAAGATATATTTGTAACATTTGATGTAGAATATTGGGACCTGATATGAGGTCCTTTTCTGGCCAACTCAATATCGAAGGCAACACATATCTCGGTGTGATCTCTGCCATCTGCTTTGGGTTTAGTCAAAACTCTATACAGGTTCAGATAGACAGTTACATTTTGTTTCATCAGTTTTTAACAAGGGAATGATCACTTGTGTGGTCTTAGTGGCAAGTTTCCGTTGGAACTGGACAATCTATCTCTTATTACTGAATTATTCTATTATGTTTTTCATTCTCTACAGCTGAGGCAATATAATGTTTGATTAACTGTCAGATTAGGTATTGCAGACGTTTCTGTCTGTGGGTCGTCATCATCATCATTACTGAATAAATGCTTGTTTTCTGTCTGGCTCTTTGACCGCCTCTCCACCTGTGTTTTTGATTCCTTGATGAAGAAACATCTCAGTGATGTAGCCAACGTAGCCTACCTGGTGGATGAACACCTGTGCACCTCGAGGGCTCATGAGCAACACAGCCCGCCGTAGGGTGTCCCGGTATCTGTTGAGCTCCTCAGTCCGCATCGTGTTGAAAAGGTCAGTAAAGACTCGGCTGACATTCCGGTCTACCCTCTGCAACGACACATCCAGACCTAGACGAGAAGCCTGGTCCATAAAGGTTTGCAAACCACGGATGTCTGGAAGAAGAGAAAGAATGAGAAAGAGGATGAGAGCAGAGGAAACCGCAAACAGACAGACAAAAGGGATAACACTTTAGGCAGGTGCTATGTTATACAGTACTTAATTCCCATAGCATTTAATCAGAATTCTGGGTAAACATCCTGTACTTTCAAGACCTGCACATGAACTCTCTATTTCCAGGCTTTGTTCCAAGGGCTTCAAGGCGGGTTTCATTCTTTGCTCCTGATCTTAAGCGTGACAAAACACAACAAGCACTCCTGTCTTTCTATTTCCTGGGGTTTACAGTATATGAATATGCAGGCAGGTGTTGCTGTCCCCAGAGCTCTGTGTGTCTGTGTGTTCACTATACAGGAAACCGCTTAAAAGAAGCCTGCCTTGCACACACAAATCAAAGGTGATGTGCAGCAGAGGGTTCACAACAAGCACACCAATCCCAGCTGTCACAGTGGGAGCAGCAGCCCATTCTTAAAAAAAGGTTAGGCAAAATTGCTGAATCCAGACCTTTTTCTGCATCCACAATGAATGTGTATGTGTGTATGTGGATGGGTGGGTTTTCCCCTGTTGCATCTCTGGAGGTTTAATGATCCTCTTGTGCTCTAGTGCTTTAGTATGGAGAACAGGGGGCTCAGAAAAGCAAGCTGGCTCAAATGTATATACAGCTGCACAAGACACACACAGACTCCCACAATATCGTACCCAGGGTTTCCACCAGGAAACTTGTTAGGACTGGGTGGGGTGCTGAGTTAAACGTGTTACTGTGTGTAAGGGTGTTACCAGTGTTATACGGCCTTCGGGCATACACTGATTACATTACTTGCCCACCGGCCTCACCGTTGCTTTGCTTTTTTTTAAATAGTTAAAACCCATTTAGTTCATTTTCGTGTATCAGCGTCCACATTAATCAAATAAAAAAAACTCCAATTTGTAAAATACTAAGCATGTTGTCAATACTTAGTCAGATGACGGACACAATAATTATAAACTTAAACTGCTCTGTGACCGTCTATAGCAGCAGCAGAGTCTCGGCTCAGAGTAGCGAATTGAAACGTCTGTCCTCCCTCCTGTTCTCTGCTGTAAACACACATGCTTAGGCCCGACACCGGGTCAACTTAGGCCCGGTGGACTGCCGGGCTTGCAATACACTGGCGGAAACCCTGATACTGTAGGGGTGTGTGGTTGTTATTTGAGGTGGTATGGAAAGGCAACTGCACGTAATTTTTAGCTGCTCAGGGCCAGAACTGGAAGTTATGCTACTAAGAAAGCCTTTGACCTGGTCTCAGCAGTGAAGCAACATTTTAGGGCAGGTGGGGCTCATGCAGAAAAAAGCGGTTTCAGTGGTAATTTAGAAATTAATTACTTATTATTCTGTATTAATGAATGACATAAAATGCTCATCTGCTGTTATTTATTATTATTCTAAAATTTGAGGTCAGTGGCTTGATACAGTAGTTTTAAAAGGGTGTTTTCAACTGAGTTTGACTCCTGAAGCCACTATGTGGGGATAGCCCCACACTCACAACATCAAATGCTTTGAGTTTGAGAAAACAACAATATGCATGCCCAAAACCTTTGGCAATAAAAGCAGGCGGCATAAACTTGATGTGAAGTGGGCCTGATTGCCTGTTGCCCTGCTGCTATTTGATTGGCTATTTTTGCCGAGTAACTTGTCGTCATTGGCTTATTAGCAGAAGTTATATTTCTCCTGTAAAGTAGCTGCCATCATGAATGAAGTGGATTATCTTCTAGAAAACAAAAAAAGTGTGAGATTAAATGCTTCGGTGCCCACCAGCTGCAGGATATTGTTATAAACCAAACCGCAGGCAAAAATAATTCTCCAGGAAAAAATGGTTAACTGTTAGCTTGCCCAAGAAGGCGCTATTTTGCTTCCTGCTTGTGTTTTTGGAGGGGATGGCATCTTGTCAAGAGCAGGTTTTTTAGGATCTGAAGCATTTTTCTGAGAGGATTACCAAACATGAAAACAGCAGGAGTTATCTAGACAGTGTGGTAAAGTTGGATTGCGATTCCATTAGGTCATTTTGCTAATGGTCGTGGCTGGATTTTATGGTGAATCAAAGGCTTGGTGCAAAACTCACTGCTTCTGAACTGTTAAATCCTGTGAATAGTGACATACTTAATTGCCTTTACTCATGTGGGTGTCTACCCCAAGCCCCCAGAAACAGCGCTGGGCTGTGAAGCTAATTTAACAGTGGCCAAACCATGTAATTACAACGTCACGTAATGACTTTTTTCCACAGACCTACATTGTGAAAAAGACGTCTGTTAATCAGTGGATAATTTTTTTTTGAGCATCACAACCCCTGCGAAATGACTTGTCTCACTATCAGAATTTGATCTGTTCAGTGCGATCACATTTTGAAAGTCTAGAAGAGCCGCACAATTGAATTGTTTTATCCCCATTCTAGTTAGCTGGAGGGCTAAACTGGAAGTAGCCGGCTCGGCCAGTGAAGGTGAAGGTCACTAGTGTGCTTGCTCTATGGGCCCAATGATCTCGGAAATTTCATACCTGGAAGTTGAAATTTTTTGGCTTCATGCGCCACTGAGCAACTTCCATAGGAATGAATGGGGTCCCGCCTCTGACACTGTATCCAGTTCTCTTTATATATCCATGGTCTACCCCTATTCCCTCTCTTCCTCCAGTCATCTTCTTCTCTCCTTCCTGCATTTACTTAAAATATGTGTTCCCTGGCAAATGATACCTCCCTCCTCCTCCTGTTGCTATTCTTCAGCCTGCAAACAGCTTTTGTTTTGACAGTCTTATTGCCATATTTTATGTAGTCCTGTAGTGTCCTGTTATGTTATAGAAGAGTCAAAATATTATTATTTCAGGGGGGATATGAAGCATTATGTCAACTTGTAAAATCATGCAATTTTCTGGTCATGCCTCTGTCAAAAGTAATTATTACTCCAACATTTTTTTCCACTGCAAAATGCCACTGATTGTTCCTGTTTCTCAGTCTACACCTTGGGGCAAACTGAAATAGCAATATGACTATGTACCATATGAAGCAAATCATAAAGAATAAGATGCAGTTTTCGATTTTTCCTGCAATTGTTGTATTGCAATTTATTATTTTTAACATAAATACTCTCAGTTGCCACTGGATACTCTCATGTTCAAAGGGCAGAACAAAACATGAAATTAAATCATTATTCTTTTTGAAATGTTGCCAAACTTTTACTGCAGCACTCTCTGAAAAAATCCCTTCTGAACACACGCATACACACACCACTTTATTTGTTTGCCTCTAAATTGAAATGTTTACCCTTGGTGGTGTTTCTTTGAATACAGTGGGCAGAAGCTCAGCCTCTTAATAATCTCTCCTTTAGTTCACAAACAATTTAATTTAAGTTTCTTCCCTCCTGTGCCATAACTGGTCCATTGCAATTAATATGGCTGCAATATTGTGTGTATGCAATATTCATCTTCAGTAATATATGATGATATTGACTAGACACTAAACCTAGACTCTGATTTTATATTTTTTTGGTTCTCAATTATACAAATCCCAGAGAGTACAATGGGTAAAACTTTGGTAAATTTGTGATGATTAAGCAAGGTAGTAATTATTTATTGGAGTGAACGAATGACTGGATAATATACACGAACTACCAAAAATTTCACCCTTGAAACCTTTTGATCTCCATACTGCCAAAAATGCTATAGCACAGTAACATTTTTGTGTATATTTATTCAAACATACATTACATCAAAAAGAAAAAAAAAAAAGTCTGCAGAATTATTCTGTAAAACTCATCCAAGAGGCCTCATTAACTCTGCTGACTGATGTGGAGTCTCAAGTATGTAAATTTTTGGCCTGAGGAAGACCTGTAGATGGTTGAAATGTTGCACCAATTAAAGGGAGCTTTGATTTAGTGTGTAGGTACTCCTTGCATCGAAAATGAACCTACACAAACATTTAAACAAAACAGACTTTTGTTCATATTGGAAATCTAGAGAACTGATCAGAGGAAGAATTTGTAGTAGTAGTATAAATTTGCTGTTGGGTGAAAGCCATGTATCTCCCAAATGTCAGAGTTTTGGGCAATAAGAGAAACATGCTGCGGCAAACAAACAGCGTTTTTAATCCATGAAGAGCCAAGGGAAAGCCACCATGCGATAACTACTCTAGGACTCCAGTAGAAAACATCGGACTTCAAAGCCAGCGCTCCAAACCCATAGCAGGCTTTTCCACGGGGCAACCATGTCAGCCATGGACATGGCTGAAGAAAAGAGGATTAACGTGGAATTAAAGGTCTGATTTCTGGACGTGTTCACCCGAGCCTCATTTCTGAACAAAAATCTGCTTCTGAAAGTTTTAGATATCAAAACTTAACCCTTCTCTGCCCTCCTCATATCCCGTTCTCAAACTCTGACTGGTATGTTCCTCACTACTCTTGATTTCTCTTTGTCTCTTACTGTAGCTATCTTCTGCTTAACAGTATGTATCTGTTTAAAAGAGGACAGGAAAGATAAATCAGGAGAGACCAAGAAATACCCCATGAAGTTGCTCTAACATCCTTTTCAGCTCTATCTTACTCGAGTTGTTACTAAAGCAGGACTCCCTCTTGGATTGGAGCGATGCAGAAATGAGCATATCATGATCAAAGGGCTCAGAGGTTTTTACTGAGCTGTCAAGCTGTGTTGCAATCCAAGCGGAAAAGCCTGGGAAATGGCTACGCTACAAGCCTGTGTTTACCCAAATTTGAGATGATTCTGTTAAAGCAATCACTGTTATTCTTGCAACAATAACATCAGCTTATTATATGTTATATATATTTTTTGCAAATCAAAAATGTATCAGGCACTGTGTGTGTTATGCACTGTCACAAGAGCAATTAGAGAGAAACAGAAAGACAGCAAAAACAGAAAAATTACCACTTCAGTTTCAATCCACGCTCTTAACACTGACTGCTGAGCTACACTCTAATCTTAAAACAATATTTTGAGGTGAATATGATTTTATATTATTATTTTATAATAACTGAATAAAATGACAACAAAATATATCATATATATCCACAGACATACAACAATCAGGATTTCTGATATGGCAATCCATACTTATATCCATTCCTTACTCTAACAAGTACAGAGTTAAGGCGCACTACTTTTGGTTTTTGCCAATTTCCACAAAAACATACCCAGAGTTTTAAAAAAGATCAGTTTAAACTAATTTTCACTTTTTGGTTTTTATTGCCATCTAAACATTGTGTTTTTGTATTTCAAAAAGACAGTGATCAGTGCAGTTAACACCAAATGAAGACTTCATGGCAACAGACAAAGCTTAGAAAGTGCTTTCCATAACAAAAGTGACAAGAAAAATGAAGCAAAAGAGAGAAATTAGCCGTTGATTTCGCATCAGTCTTTTTAAGTAAGTAACAAAAATTAACCGTTAAACTATTGAGGGTTTGTGCTGCAAATGGTGTTTTGTAAAATTCAATTTCAGGTTGAATTTATGTAGTATTGATGTTTTTTTTAATCTCTGTTTTTATCAGCCTTTTTAATGGCCAAAATAAACACACATTTTCAATCAAAAACACAAATAATGATCCCAATACAAAAGTGACAAAATGTTCCCTGGAAGCTATGTAGCCGCATTTTAGGAGACTTGAGAAAAGATGCAAAATATTTATTCTTGCAATACATGAAAATTAATGAATTGTGCTTTTTCAAATAATCTTCAGTTCTTATCTATGATCAGATTTTTTCATTTACATACCAAAAAACATGGGCGCGTGTGTTTGTTTACACAGTGAGTCTGTGTCTTTGTCTGTACCTGTGTACAGTATGTCTTACAGGGCTGTGGACATAGACAAACCCAATACCTTGCAGAAGAGAAACATGAGGTGAAAAAAAATGTATCATGTTCTTACACTATGCCAAACACCCTGACAGTGTGTCAAAAGTGATCTGTCACAGCACTGAATTGCTTATAGTGTTATGAAAGGCAGGTCCAGACTGGCCATTCATAGTAGGGTGACCAGCTGGGTAACCACGGGAGTGAGGCTAGAGTAAAACATCAAAATGATACAGATCACAAGATTAAATGATAATTAAAATAATCATTAGTTGCCCAATTAGAAACCATCTTTGAGTATAATTCAGTCCAATACAAAACCACAACTACATACGGCCTCAAAAATGACCATTGCAGTGAATAAGCTTCTCTCTGTCAGAGTGTTAACAAAACTGAAAAATGTTTTTAGTAAGATAAATCAGTGAAAATGAGTAGAATCTCTGCTGTTGCAGTGATAACAAATTTGTTTTCTGCTTAATTGAAAAGGGGGAATGATTTTTAAACATTTACTTGTGTTTCTGTTGAGCCTATTCAAATGAAAATGAACACTGTTGAGCTTCAGAACTTTGTCGTAAACTTTTATGCGCCATCTGGACACCGGAAGTCTCCATTTATTACTGTCAATTCACCATGGTTCATTTAAAAGTTTTAGAAAACAGCTATGTACTATTTTAATTTGGTAGGCATGAATATATTGCAGCCCATCAAAACTGAACAAAAGTATGGTGGTTCCAATATGGGCAGTGTGATCTGAATGTGCAGAGCAGGCTGTGCTGGAGATACAATCCTGGACTGAATTATTCTCTCAGTCCAGGCCTGTTCTCAAAGATACTGTACAGTGATTGCATTTTTGGCTTACTAGCATACTATGCAAGTTTTGGTCCAAGAAAGGAATACAATTAATTGCCCTGCTGAAGTTTGGCTGACATGCTTTTGGGATGATACACTGCTGTGTGCTTAGCAGAGAGAAGTAAAACCCGAATGAAACATGAAAGATGATAAAAACAAATATATAAATATATAGTAAAAACTGGTAATAATGCAAGGTCAGGAAGCAATGAAAAACAGAAGAACCAGCCTTGCACTTGGCTGTTGGAAAAATTTGGGGGTATGGCAGTTTAAATTTAAAATTCGGTCACGTTTTAGGGTTGCTAAAATCTGTTTAAATTCAGTAAATTGTCCAGAGACATTTTGCCCAACTACTTTTGTCACCTGATTGTTGAACAACACAGTACCATGCAAATTAGGTTTTTAAAGGTTGAGTGCCTTCTGTGTGGTCATGCAGTATTTATTCCTTCATTTCCAACTGGTAATCAACATTTGTTAATGAGGAGGATAATGGAGCAATATCTATGCCTTCTATCCCTTCTTTCCTGCTATCACAGTGATTAACATTTTCCCAATGGTTCCTGGTGAATAATAGAGAAACAGAGAAACTGTAAAAAAAAATATAAAAAAAATCTATATATATACACACCTTTCCTTTATATTACTTTGATCTTCTCCTTCTCTCTATTCTTATGGAAAGCCAATTAATAGAAGGTCACCTGTACATTAACTTCCGGTGAAATTACCTGACAAGTTAGTTGGCAGTGTTACAGACCTTATGGCCTAAATGTAGCAGTAATTGAGATGAAGTAAAGTAACACAATAAGAAGCATGTGAAAGAGCAAGTCATTACACATTGCAGTGCTCACTGCTCTCAAAAGGCTTGTTTCATTTCCTCAGATCTGTCACCCACCCTAACCCTCACATTGGGCGTCATGCATGAATGTTTTCTTATTTTACTCTTTTATCTGCCCTTGCACAAATCAATAAGAGGAAAATAAGAAAATTCAACAACATACTCATTGGGATTCAACAAACTCTCTTAACTGCCTGAATTTGTTGTAAATCACTTATTTCAGCCTTATGAATGTCACCTGTTCATGAGGAAGTGTGCGTTCATGAGATGTGATCAAATTTAGGAGTGTCGATAGTAGGGGACCCGAAACAATTAGAAAATACGAATCCAGCTACGAATGACATGTCATCAGGACAGCTCTGCACTGTGACAGGAATAAAGAGGGAATGCTTTGACAGTAAGTTAGATGCTAAAAAACGTCTTTCTAAAGTAAAGTGGTTCATGATGGGAGGCGGTCAAGGGATGTGGTAGTCACAGAGAAATTAGAGGAGAGAATATTATAGTTTACAGGTGATGTTACACTGCTGTAAGAGATGATGATACTGGACAGAGACACAGAGGCAGCTGTCGGAGTGAGAGAAGTTTCCAAAAACTACTGAAATGTAGAGGATAATATGCCAATAAAAATCATAAAATTTATCAAATCAAAAAAAAAAATCTTTCAGTAAATTGGCAGCCATGATGATGAAAATATGGTGAAGAGAATATTAATTTTGCATTAAGTTTGTTTTAGTTATATATTTAATTTTTTGTTCATTTCGGTATCATGTTTAAACTCCAAATTAATTCAGATTAGTGCATTATAATTGTAAGTCAAACAATTGTTTCTCCCCTGTGAAGAAAGGCAGAGATGGCGACAGGCCTTGAACACTCGTAAATTTCGTTAGTACCTAAGAGAAAATTTTAAGTATGAGAAAACTGATGCATGCCACAAATGTTCTTAAATCACTCGTACGTGCTTTAAAGAATTAAACTGTTCTTAGGAGTGCTTCTTGCATGAGGCCAATTATGTATTTCAGACTTGCTACAAACTCTGCAGGAGATATCCTTTGTGTTTGTCTATGTTCAGACCCTGCCTGTGCTATAAATGCATTTTCTACATTAGGAACCACCTCCTACATGGGATCCAAAACAGTTTAATCAATCTCACACCTAATCCCAGCCTAATTCTCTCCTCGTCTAACAGAAAGCCAGTCACCACAGGGATGGCAGAGACAGATGTAGCTGCTCCACAGTCATTACTAAGTGCACGTTAACTCACACAGGACTGCCAAGGAACCTAGTGACGTTCAAGAAAATCAACCCTTCTTTAAGATTTCCTATAATCATGCCTCACACTCCTTTTATGGTGTCCTTGTTATGATAAAATGACAAGGCAATTTTACAGAAGGTTTTGTTTGAAGATAGTCTACCCACTGTCCACTCTCCCACACAAAATCAATAACTGGCTTCCATTTCCATGCACACAGCTGTGGGTACTGTGTAAGCAAACATTTAATGGCTTTTACAAAGGCATACAGATAACATATCACAAACCTATGAAACAAGACTAAGAGTGTTAGCAGCTCAGCAACTAATGCACAGAGGAACTTTGAGCTAAATGCTAACATGCTCACAAATGCAGATTTTAAACAGGTATGCTAACATTTGCTAATTAGCATGAAGAAGCTAAGGCTGCAGCAAAGTATTTGGTGATGAACAGAGGTATTTGACAAAATGAAATTTGGACCTGATGATTGTACTACATGAAATATCTGGGATTACCAAAGTGATTACAATTCATCCTCAGTTGGACATGAATGTGTGTGCCAAATTTTCCAGCAATCCATCTGGCAGCTGGGACATTTCACTCAAACCCACAAATGAAAAACTCATGGTAGGGTTAGAAGAAAAGTCAGGGGATCACCAAGGTCAGCAAGATTCATCCTTTGGGAACCATGAATGTCTCTACTAAATTTCATAACAATCCATCAAATAGTTGAGATAAGTCAATTTGGGGAAAAACCGACTGAGTGATATTGCCATCTGTAGAAATATATGTTAGCAGTACAACAACGCTTAAGGCAGTTTTTGTAATTTAAGCTCTGATTGGTTTCAAGTGAATGTACAGGGTTTAAGTCAACTTTAATCTCTAAAATGATAGCCATCTAGTACCTGAACAGTAAGAGGTTACTCATCTTGTATTTTAGGTCTTTTCAGGACCTTACGAAAGTGTTTGAGCAAGTATGGGCGAGCCGGGTATATGGGCTGACAGGGTAGACAGTAGATGGGCATGTTGTTCCAGATTTAAAACAAAGCATGGCATGACTGACTTATTCAATTTAGAGCCATTTTGCTGAATGGTGTCTATTTAAAGACATGGTTAGTTTAAAAAACAAACAGAGAAGAGAACATGAACCTGGGTTGTGTTGGTCATGGTCAAATGTAAAAATGAAATGGAATAAAACCACATCTTTCGATTCACCGCAGGAGCTCAACCCACAACTGCTGATTCAGTCAGTGTCGTTTAAATGCAGCACAAAAGACAACAGTAAACAGTTTGTGTATGAAAGTTTCATTTGATATCTGAGCATTCTGGTTGGTTTTAGAAGAATGCCTACAATGCACAAGGGGCTGTACTGTCCTTGACGGCAAAACAAGAGTTTGCCATCAAGAAGTTTCTTTTTTAGTGGGAGAGATGAAATTTTGTGGCCTTGATATGCACTGCGTCTATTTTTTTTAAATCATTTTCAGATAAAAAAGCTAAGGCATTATACTACCCTTTAGCATTGTCAGAGAGCATAGTTTAAGTCAGCAACAGTCAGAAAAGAACAAAATAATGAATGAAGGATAGAAAGAAAGAAAAACAGAAGAACAGAATTATGAAAGTAAACAGACATCTAAACAAAAAAGAAAAAGCTCAGTCTTAGTAGGATTAAAGTTTTTCTTTTTTTAAATTAGCAATGAACTGTAGGATAATCATACAATTTTGTATTATCTTATTTGCATGAAGGCACAAAGGCAAAAGCACATAAGGATGTTTTGCAGTAGTAATACAATTTTGTCCTGCTTCCTAGGGAGCTATAGTAGCATAAGATTGAGGTTATTTCTATAACTTGTAAAATAAATTATGGAACACACTCTCTCACAACACAAAATTAAATTATGTGTTTAAAATTTACTATGACAAATAGAACCAGAAGAGGTGAAGCTTTAGAAGTTGTTTACATAATGCGCTTTTTATGCAACTGATGCATTGGTGGAGACTGGAATGAATTGGCTTCCCTGACACACTTCATTACACTGAGCGACACTTTGCCCCTGAGGTCAGAGAAGCCAGCTGTTAAAGCTGTAATAAAAAACAAAACTCACCCTGTGCTCTCTTACTGTGGAGGCTGGTGTTGCTCTCACCATCTAAAAACTAAATAAGTATCAAAGAAGTATGATACATATTATAATAATCATTATTTAGATATGTGCAATACAAATGAGGTTTTGGACAACTTGTTGTGAGAAGTGCTGAAGTTTGATGCCTGACACTTCACGCAGAGGTTAAAGTGGGCTGGAACAATCCAAAACTGCGTTCTAGCCCCTACGATTAATAAGTAAATAAATCTGATTGGCAGTTTCATACATAATAATGTCAAGGGAGTTCATTTTTCATGGAGAAGGGTCTGGCTGCAGCCTGTAGACCAGGGTGCATGGTGTGAAGAGGCACAACATGAGCACCCAGTTAAACCCTCTGGTGTAATGCCACCTCTGACCTGTTTGTTGCAATGGCAGAGTGGTGCTGTCCGTATTTCTGCTTGTTGCGGAAAGTGAAGACTGCAGAAGCAGCGATTCAAAGTTTATGACTATAAAGTGTATCTGAAATATGAGATATTCATGTCTCTTTATGTTTGTGGTGAATGAAACGTTGTTCGAGCTGATATTCATCTACTGGCCTTCAGCAAGTTTCCTGACGTTCATTCAGCTGTTTCTCCGTAGTGGAACCAGATGGTTGGTAAGAAACAATGTTGTTTTATCTCTGAATTTTTGTTTTGTAACGTTATTGATAATCTCTTCCCGCGATTACATTGGTCATATTAATTGGTAATAACAATAACGAACAACAACAAATGAACGTACTGCTGTCTCCTGTATTTGTGATTGAAAGTAAACCAATGTAGCATTATTGTCTCTGATGTAGTCAGACAGATAAACTAATTCAGATAAACAAAGCCACGCCAGGCTTTGTCTGATAAACAGTAGACACAGGTGTGCACAATGTAACTCAGTAATATTTGAAGTGTGAGTTATATAAATGACTTGCGTGGGAATTCTGCATCTTGTTGTCTGAGCTGTCAGAAATTGATCTGGAATCTTTCCAGACTCATAATGACACAAGAACACACATGCACACTGAGATTTAGCTAAATTATTGACCTTTTACACTGAAATGTGTTATTTTCATTTCATTTCTCTCATGCGTACACCCTACCCCCTAATCTTGTCTGCCTCCTGTCTTCTGATAACAGCTGCAGGTTCAGTAAATCCAGATTTCTTTAGTTCTGCTTTTGTCTGTCTGAAATCAGTGCAGTTCAGGTCCATTCAGCTGCTGAACTATGAGGCAGCATGTGGAGCAGCAGGACAGATTGATATGTTTGTGAATGTATTAATGTATTTTATGTGTTGTATTTTTTCCTTGGTAAAAGCAGAGTCACAGACAGCAGGATAAAGTAGCTGCAGCTAGATCTACAGAGACAGCAGACACCTGCTCAGGCATCTCATCATCACCTCTGACCCTCAGTAATGGCCTTCATTTGGGCCTCTAATCCTCCAAGTCTGATGGCTCCAGGATGACGATAACACTGGTTGAGTACATAGTTTCAATTTAGCATCATGTTTTTTCCACAGCTGATCTGTGCTGATGAGTGCCAGTAATCTCACTGGGTTGTGCATATTTTCTTTACAGTCACAAGAGACCCAGCCTGATCTGAACTGAAAGCTTCTGTGTGGTTACAGCAAATGGATATGTCTATAACTCTGTGACATCATCAGGAGATCTGGATCAATGGACCTGATGCTGCTTGTCAAGTAAATATGCACTTGTGTTTATTTCATAGTGCAATGTTATTTTGTGTTAGTTGTTTTTAGTTAAATTTTAATGAAATGTTTATTTTGCTTGTCTATGTTTTGTCTTGTCTGTTAGCAGTGCTGACTGTGAAAGAGGATTCTCTGAAATGAACAATATAATAACGTCACAACAGACACAACTACAAATCAACAAGGTCTCACCACTGATGTTCATTTCTTTGGTTGGGCCTCCTTTAGACCAGTGGGATCCAGAAAAATATGTCAAGAAATGGGTGCTTAAAAGAAGGTCAGCTGATCACTTAGCCTGTCTGCAAAGTCCACTGGTGCTCACAGGACAAATCAATTTGAGAGTCATTTTGAGGTAAGTAATTGTTCCCCGTTGGATCTTAGGGTTTCCTCACCTGCCAAATCCCACTTTAACCCCTGACTACATGCAAGTAGATGCTCTATTGTTTCTAACATCTGCCTTTATAGACTAATGTAGCGTCAGAAAACTACATAGCAGCCCAGCAAAACAGAGCCTTATCACACCACATCCAGAAATCCATCACACCAAGTTAACTCCTACTCTTAATGCTCAGTAAAGATGGCTTTAGTATAGCAATCATCTTTTCATGAACTTTCATGTCATAAATTCAATGTTCTTCTTCAATATGTTCATTCTGATGGTATGGTATGAGTTTTAACTATCAGATAAATATATAATGGATCAAAATGATCTTTATGATGTCTGAAGGAATCAAAAACTTCCATCTTTCTGCAGTCAGTTATATTATACGTGACACTAGACAGAGATACACAGACTGGATGCTCTGATGCTGACAGATAAGCAGCAGCTTATAGTCACAATCCATCAGCAAATCTTATTCTTGGCAGTGCTGTCAAGATTCTAATGTCCAAAATATTACTTTAACTGCTATTTAATGGTTTAATGTTTCGCTGTCTGACTGAAAGTGCATCAGCCAATGAGTGATGTTTTATCCTCATATCATATTGGTCAAACATTTTGGAACAACTCAATTTTTCTAGTTTTTATTGAAATGTAGAGTTTAATGTCTCAATGTAAACAATTGGAGATTAAATAATAAAGAAATCATGGCATCTTTTTGTTTAACAAAATCTAAATATTTAACTCATCAAAGTAACCACCTTTTGCAGAGATAACAGCACACTGTTGACTACTGTTGCAGAAGTTCCCACAAATGTGTTGCACTTGCACGTTGGTTTACTTTCAGCCTTCTGTCTATACATATGTTATATGTTCTGACATAGCCTGCATGTATGTTTTGGGTTTTTTTCTAGCTGTAGGATGAACCCCTGACCAACTAGTTGTACACCAGTGAGTATTGCATGGCTCTGCAAAATGCTGTGGCAGACCTTTTGGTCCAGTGTGCCAATCACTCTGCACAAGTCGTTAACTCTGGATCCAGCAAAAGAGCCCCAGACCATCACGCTTCCTCCTCCATGCTTTTATACAGACAGAGGGATTGTAAGTAATCAGCAAAAGTTGGGAGACCTGTAGGAATTGTTTGCATCAACTTTCAAGGCTTAATTTACATTCATTGCTGCAGAAAAGCTGAGTTGTTGATCCCTGAAAGAGGGCTTTTTTTGTGACTGAAATTTACATTACTTTTCAGTTTTGGTAACCTAAACTTTTGTTTTACCTCTGGAAGTTTACTGGATACCTTTGTACAATTCACTGGACTGTTTAAATTTCAATAAAAACTGGAATGTGGGTGTCCTCTAACTTTTTTCTGGTGGTGTATATGGACTAATGACAAAAGCCTCACAGCACATCATAATCAGTGTCTGAATTCTTGAGGTATGGCCAAAAACCTGTTTTGTATGGTCATAGTGACCTTGACCTTTGACCACCAAATTCTAATCAGTTCATCCTTGAGTCCAAGTGGACGTTTGTGCCAAATTTGAAGAAATTCCCTTAAGGAGTTCTGCTGAGATATCACATTCATGAGAATGGGACAGATGGACGGACGGACAACCCGAAAACATGATGCCTCCGGCCACGGTGTTTCCAGCACAGAAGCTTAACAAATAACATTTTTCCAAACCACCAAATATTATCAAACTTGAAAGGGGAACTCGACATTTGCAACAATTCATTCCTTCAAGTAAAGGCCTTTGTTTTAACTCCATTTATAGTATTAACTAAATTGACTTAAGAAATCAATCTGTGGTCAAGCAATATCTGCCAACAGAAAAGTGCTGAAAAATCTCCAAACCTCAATTTGAATCAATCTTTTATCAAGCAGCATGTTAGTGTAATGGACCAAATGTTGTCTAATTAAATGTTTTGCATTTTTCCCACCTTTCTTCCTCAGGTTAGGATTAGATAAGAAAACTTAACTAACCTACTTTGAATTGCACATTTCACACTGAAGGTAATTTACAACGAGGATAAGGGAATCTCTCATCCCATTCACTAATTCACACTCCTTTAGATAAGACACTGAGACTAAAACAACCAAATGATGTGAGTAGTTAATATGTTAAATTAAATTAAAATGGAAAAAAGTAAAGAAATTATAGTGTAACAAGTAACAGAATTCAATTTAAAGTGCAGATCCAAAAACACCCAAAAGATGAGTAAAAAAACAATAGGCAAAATATGTGATTTTAGCATTGATTCAAAAGAAATATGCACCTCAGATCTTTTAGAAGTATTTTCAGGATATGTGGAACATATGCTGTTGCTGAAAGCAGCTTCACTAAGTTTGTATATAATTCTGGGAACCAGACCGGTACCATGTGACATCATGGGTCCATAGTGTTGTATATTGTGGATAATTTTATGTATATAGCATTTTCAAAAGTAATTTAAAGTGCTTTACATAATGCATAAAAGACTGACCAACTGACACTGCCATTGTGGGTGCGTAGGGCTGGGTACTGAACTTCAAAACTTTTTGGTATCAATTGAAATGTGTCCATTGCACTAAGTATTAAAAAACTGCAAAATACTAAAAGCTGGCATTGAATGTCTGGTCAGATTTGTAGTCTTCTTTATTTATACATTAATCAGATTGTTCCTTGTTTCAATCAAAAATTGACCAACTTCAAACTATATTGTTCAGGAAAAAATATTGGCTGCTGGTGTTTATATAACATCTAAGATTTGACATCTTCTAAGTAAAAGTGAGTGAATTGCTGCAGGTGTTTCTCCTTACTCACACGTGTCAAGTTTAAATTCAACATCTCTTTACACAAGTATCAACAGAGATTTGCAGTTCAGTCTCTAGGCGGTGATGTGAGTCACTGTTATAATGTTTCAAGGCAGGCACCACAGGTATTTTGACTGTTCTGTAATGAGGATTCTAATTAGTCACTAAATTCTTTAAAGAGGACCGATCATGCTTTTCCTTATTTTCAGTCATATACTGTATATGATGTTACAATGTCAGATGTTCATATTAAATGCAGCCAAAGTGTCAAATAATGAGGTAAACATATGTAGAAGTAATCCCTGTGAGCAAAAATTACTGGCTTCAGACTGCTCTGAATGCTCGGTTTCCAATGTTTTTTTCTACTTTCAGCCCAAACTAACATCGGCTTGTGACAGATTTCTTTATATGGTCATTTGCTCCACACACAGTGTGCGAGTTCACTGCTTCACTCCGCTAACATGATGTTGCTTTTCCGTTGTTTTGGGGGTAGTCATGCTGAGCCATGATTGGAGTCAAGCTGGCATGCTGTGAGTGTTTTTCGATTACACACCCAGCAAAGTAAAATAAGTTGTTTACCTGTTTGATGTGTGCTGATCGTCTGCAGCTCTTCATCAAACATCTCACTGTGGCTGTCTCTGCTTGTATTATTCCTCCTTGTATTATTCCTATCTGATCCACTGAACAAATACTTTCAAATTTCTCAATAAGTTGTTATGTGCACCGGTTTTTAGCACCGCTAAAGAAGCTCCGCTAATTCAGTGAGGGACACATTTCATTTCAAGAAAGATAGAGAGTTAGCTAGTCAGACAGACAGACAAAGAGACAGATAGATAGATAGATAGATAGATAGATAGATAGATAGATAGATAGATAGATAGATGGTGCTAAACCTGATCCTCTTCCAATAGGGTTTTTTTTAATCGATCCAGGTCAATACTGACTGTGCACTTTCTACAAAGAGTGCTAATGTCAGAAACAAATCCAAGGACAGATCTTTGTAAATGTGAAACATCATGCCACATGGAGCTCTGTCACTGGGTGCAGTGTCTTAACTGTGGGGTGGAAACTTGGAGGGGGTGGCTGTTGGGGTGGCTGTATTTCCTGAAGGGTTTGCTTTATCAACTCACTATATCAACTGTAGCTTCCACTGTACAGAAAAAAACAGATTTACACTCCCTTTTAGATTGCACTCTTCCAAGTAGTAAAAAATTAGCCAGCAGTGGCAAAGTATCATCTGAGGAATGCCAATGCAGCAATATACTCTCTTCATCTTTCCACCCTTGTACTTCCTTGCCAATCACTGCTCCACTCCACCACTGCTCTATCCACAGTCATTTGCCTTTTGCCAAATGTGGGTCAAGAAAGGTCTGGTCCACAGAGCATCGTGATGAGAATAAATAAACTGAAATGGAGAACATCTGAGAATATATAAAATACTGTTGGGACACACCCTCTATCTCTGGTGCCACAAATGAGCCAATTAGGCTCTGACTTGTCTCTTCATGAGGATGCTACTAATAGTGAATGCACTGATGAGATCTTGTTTTCCCCCACAAACTTTACTGAACTTTGATTTATTTTTTAACAGTGTGCACGTACTGTACAGTATGTATGTGTGTGTTAGTATGTCTGCGTGGGAGTGGTGATGTTCTTTCATCTTAGTTCTAACTCAGTGTATTCTTCTCAGCATATGAATTCTTAGTGTTAATACGGCTTTACTTCAGTTGCAGCGTGATCTCCTCCTCACTTTGGAGATGGTTTTGGAGCATTTACATTTAAGTGAAAAAGCTGAAATCATCTTACATACAAATGTCTTGTTTATAAGATACATTTGGCCATCAAACGCTCACATTCATCCCAACTCACCGTAGTCACTCTCATAAAAGATGATGAACTTCTGCCAGTGCAATTCAGAGACAAGGGTGAGCAGGACGTCATTGATTCGAACAGGTGGACGAGCAGCCAGGGTGTAGCTCTCTCCATCTGGGCTGGGGTTGAGCTGGCAGGCAGTGCGGGGTGCACCGTCCCCGTTCCTCTGGATGAAGAGATGGGGGATGTGCATTGCATCCGTCAGAGACTGCAGGGCACTTGCGGCTGCGCAGCCCGTGGATGTGACCAAAGCGAGGATCCCTTGGTTCATCAACTCACATGCTGTACAGAGAAAAGAAAAAATAAAGAGGTGGATGAAAAGAAGGGAACATAAAAGAAGAAGAAGTGCAATTTGGGAAAAGATGCGGCGTGGAGAAGGAAATAAGGACAGAAAATAAAGGGGTAAAGGAGAAAAAAGAAATGGTACATGTACATGATACAACGGGGTCAGGAAAAGAGAAAGAATGAGATAAAACATAGTTAGATATGCTTTCCAAGTCAATTCAAAATGTAATCAATTTCAACAAGATTTTCATTTCAAAAATCATTTTTTCAGCTTTTAAGAGCACTGTACATTATTTAAGAAAGTGTGCTCAGCTGGGCTTAAGAATTCAAGATGGTTCTTTGTGTATCCTACTTAGGATTATGTCTGAGCCTCTGCAGTTGAAAACAGATCACAGAAAGGAAGGGGTTGGTACTGAAGTTGTATTATAATGTGTAGATGAGAGATTCAGTGGGGGGCATCCTCTGATCTTTGTCCCCAGACAAAAATGAGACAGCTGATTAAAATGAAAATGCTTGCCTAAGTTAATAGTCACTTGGAAACAGTAGATGAATCAGAAAGTTATGTGAGCAAGTGTCGTACTTTACAAAAACACAGAACAGAGGTGGCCAACTGAGAGCACGGAATCTATCAAAAATAAAAATCAGGAATATTCTATCTGGGTACAGACAATTAGACACAAAATGATGACTACCATGAGGATGAAATAAATATTGTCCTCACACCCTTCAATCTTTCTCTCTTTTTCACCTACACATGGAGAAAATCACCAGCACAGATAAAGACTGCAGACACATGCTTGTAGTGCATGGTGGACCACAAGTGTCACAGAAATAGCATTTCATTAATTAATAACTAATTGTACAACAATGCAGGAATTAATAAATTGGTTTACAAATTGATTATTTAATCCATAAATAAATGGACTAAATTACAAAGCAACTAATTATTTGATATTTTAATGGGCAATAAAACGAGGAATTATAAAAAGCATTTACAAATGAAATAATTATCCATCAATAAATCGTTCAAATTAAAAAAGGTTTTATAAATACAAAATAGTCAATAAGTACATCATATAAAAATACATTACTGAATTCCCGAATAAATAATGGAATTTCAATATCAATTTGAAAATGCAGTTTAAATAGAGAAATAAATAACTGAATTTGCAAACTGAGTTAAGAATACAGCTTTTAATTGGGCATTTAAAAGGGCAACTCCCTTTCCCATTTGCATTTCCTTTTCCTAATAGCTAATCGATTTGCTGAGTCATTTAGCTTCTCCATTTAGCCTCTGCATATAGCCCATGGATTTATAAAGAGAATTGGATACAGTGTTGGAGGGGGGCTCTGTTCATTCCTACGAAATTGCTCAGTGGTGCATGAAACCAAAAAAGCCACTTCCTGCTGTAAAGAAATACATGGATCAAAACATACTGTGCATACTCTATGGGCCCAATGCGCCCATAGAGCATGCTCAGTAGAGACTTCCGTCAGCCGAGACTGCTAACTTCCGATTTAGCCCTCTGGCTCACTTGAATGGGGATAAAGTGATTCAATTGTGCGGCTCTTATGTGATTGGACCGAATGGATCAAATTCTGATAGTGAAAAAAATTGTTTCGCAGTGATTGTGACACTCAAACAAATATATTCGCTGATTTACAGACGTCTCCTTCACGGTATAAGTCTATGGGAAAAAGTCTTTTTGGGCCTGCCCTCCTGTGAACGACTTCCAGTTTTCATAAGAAAAGCTCTGTTGTGTTCCGTAAGTACAGGCTGTCACATTATGTCGGTGGTTTGATTGTTTGTAGTGAATCTTGGGTTATATTCTTACAAATGTGGGCTAGCTATGTTGTATGTATGTAAATAACATAGGTCTAATTGATGATTAACGCCAATCATGAATTTGTAATCTGAAATGAAGGAATGGAGACATTAGCTAGCTAGTGCTAGCTCTCCTGAATCTGCCACACATCATCTCAGTACAGAACAAAAACTAACATGATGTCAAATACCAGCATCATAACTCTCTGGAAGGCCACCATCTGTTCTTTTTCTTAATGTGCAATAATTGTTGGAGTGCTGTAAATAAATGTTGTAAATAATGTAATATCTCTCAGACCTTGCTACTCTCTTTTCATTTTCTCTTTTACTTATTTTTTTTAAAACATTAATTGTACAAGAATTCCAATGTGCATGTACCCTGTGTCTGTGCAAATGGCAATAAAATCTCTTGAACCTTGAGCTGATTGATGGAGAAATTCAATTGAAGGTATTAGACTTTGTGCTGTGGACACTGAATGACTGAAATGCTGAACATCACACCAGGCTCTGTCAAACACCTACAGAAGGATCATGCCCTTATAATTTCAGCATAAACAGCTGAGCATATTGTACAAAACAGCAATTAAATGTTCTCTCACTGCATTCCAAGATACCACTTAATTATGTAGTCTATTTCAGTGTTGGAAACATTTTGTACAAAGCACAGGACTGCAGTCTAAGCCCATATCGTATGGTAAGAACTCTCTATGGAACATTTTGAGAAGCAAAGTATGCACTGCACAACATGAACATATAAAAAAAATACAGGTAAGATACCATAAAGTGAAATCCATCATGACACCAGAGGAGGTGTGAAAGAGGAGGTGAAGAAAAAGAAGACTGGCAGTGGAGAAAATGCATTAGGGATGGGGCGAGAGGCCCGAGAAGGAGGGGTGAGGAGGGGGAGAAAAGAAGGGATGATGAGAAGGGGTATTCAGTGAATGAAGCCATACTGGGAAAGGCTTGCATATGTAGTATATGTGTGTGTGTGTGTGTGTGCGAGTGAATGTATGGCAGAAGGGGAGGACTATTAATGAGACAAATGACGATTTCATCTGCTGACTGCCATCACAGGACTACATTAAGGCACTGTAAATCATGAGTAAAGGGGCAACTAAATAACATTCTGAGGAGGAGCAGGAAGGTAGGAATGTCAGACAGCTGAGGTACAGAGAGAGAGATGCACTGTAGTTATTCTAGTGGAAGTAGAGCTAGGAAGAGAAAGCAGAATGAGAGGAAAAGGGTGCAAGGGAAATAAAGGAATTATTTGTAGCTTTTTGCATGAATGCTTAGGAGAGTGCAGGAGAGAGAATGCTTTTCTCCACAGAAAGAAGTGTGTTACTGTTTGTGTGTGAGACAGAAAAAGAGACTCACATGGACACTCACATGTGCAACAGGGCACTTGGCCAATATGTAAGAGTGCAACATGAAACGCTAATACTCTGGTCAGTAGGAGGTCATGTGACTGACTAATACAAATCTAGGCAAGGCAAGACAAGGCAAATTTATATAGCACATTTCATACCCAAAGGCAACCCAAAGTGCTTTACAGAGTACACAGGCGAAAGCACGAGAAAACAAATGATAAAAACAATAAAAGCAAGCAAGCAATAGCACACAGAATAAAAACAATAAAAGCAAAAAAGCAAAATCACACAGGATAAAAACAATAACGCCAATGAGAAAATCATTTTGATTTAAATGAAAATTTATTAAAAGCAATGGTAAACAGGTAGGTCTTTAGCTTGGAACTCTGGGAACAACCAGTAATCCAGAACCAGCTGACCTGAGAGATCTGCAGGGTTCGCACTGAGTCAGGAGATCTGATATGTATCTTGGACCTAAACTGTTCAGTGATTTATGGACAAGCAATAATATTTTGAAGTAGATTCTCTGAGAAACTGGAAGCCAATGTAGTGATCTGAGAGCTGGAGTTATATGCTGAGCTTTTTTGGTCCTTGTTACAACCCTGGCTGCAGCATTCTGGATCAGCTGAATCTGTCTGATCACTGTCTTAGACAGACCTGTGAACAGTCCATTGCTGTATTCCAGCCTGCTAGAGATAAAGGCATGTACAAGTTTCTCTAGATCATGTTTTGACATCAAGTCTCTGATCCTTGTGATATTTTAAGGTGGTAGAAGGCTGATTTTGTTGTTGATTTAAAGTGACTACTGAAATTTAGGTCTAAATCCAGGATAACACCGAGGTTTCTAGCTTGATTTTTATTCCTTAAGGATAGACTGTTAAGGTGAGCACAGAATTTAAGTCTTTCTTCATTGGCCCCAAAAACAATGACTTCAGTTTTGTCCTCATTTAACTGGAGAAAATTTTGGAACATCCAAATACTAATTTGTTTAATGTACTGTCCCGGGGAGTCTATTGAACTTTACTCATTTGGTGACACAGCTATATATTTGCGTGTCATCTGCATACATGTGATATGAAAACATAAAGTTTTGAATAATTTCAGCCAATGGGAGCATGTAAAGATTCAACAACAGAGGTCCAAGAATTGACCCTTGAGACCCTTCAAATGTTGTTGGGAGACACTCTGATGTACAGCTACGGATTGATACAAAATAGTCTCTGTCTTGAACATAGCACTTGAACCGATTCAGGACCATGTTAGATAGACCAAGCCAGTATTCAAGTCTGTCGATTAATATATTGTGATCAACCTTATCAAATGCAGCAGTAAGGTTAAATAACACAAGGACAGACTCTTTACCAGAATCTATGCTGAGGTTAATGTCATTCAGAACCTTGATAAGAGCAGTCTCGATACTGTGGTGGGGCCTAAACCCACACTGGAAAATGTCAAAGTAGTTATGTACTGCCAGAAAATTGCTGAGTTGTCTAAAGGCAAATTTCTCAATAATTTTTCTAACAATTGACAGGTTGGACATGGGCCTGAAGTTGTTTAGTACTGATGCATTAGATTAGCTTTTTTTTTTTTTTAAAGTGGCTTGATTACTTCAGTTTTCAGGGCATTGGGCTTAGACCCCTGAAAGCAGTGAACTATTGACTATTTGTAATACATCTGTTGCCAGGCAACTAAAAACCTTTTTAAAAAAATCTGTAAGCAGAGAATAGAGGCCACACGTTGAGGGTTTGAGATGTAAAACAATTTTCAGAGTTGTGAGGTTCATGACATCAAAATGAGTCATCTTTACCAGATTAGTTCTAGTTGATTGGTGAGGCGTGTTATCTAAATTAAGTGAGGAGGCACTGATAGGTGGCCTAATTTAAAAAAAAAAATTTCTGTGAAAAAAAAAAGTCATTACACGACTTGTAGAATGGAATTCAGGAGATATCCAGAAGTGAAAGTGCCAGAAGTGACTTTGACTAAGTTATGCAATTTCCTCAATGACATTTAAGAATTTAGAATTAAAATTGTCTAGAAGGTCATCCACTGATCTTCACAAAGAGGAGGTTATCATGGAGATTGCCTGAGAAAATGCTATGCTACTGTATTCACTGATATATCATTTTTTGACTATTTCAGACCTAATGCAAGTGTCCACTATGACAATCATATCAAACAAAACACAGGAATGATCTGATAAGGCAGCATCAAGGACCATGACAATGGACCTTTGGAGATAACCAGGTCCAATATATGGCCTTTGTTGTGAGTAGGCTCTTTTACATGCTGAGAGAGTCCAAAATTTCCAAGGATAAAGGAAAGTTCTTGAACATTCCTATCATTTGGGTTATCAACATGAATATTAAAATCATTAGTAATAATCACATCAAAGTCAGTTACAATAATGGAAAGCAATTCTGCAAAGTCATCAAAAAAATGTAGCTGAATATTTCAGTGGCCTATAGATATTTAATAAAATAGTTTTAACACTGCTATTTAGTATAACAGATATCTGTTTACAAAAGAGCACATCTTTGAATATAACGGCTACTCCACCTCCTCAAGAGAGTTAAAGTTAGGGGGTGCTGACTCAATAAGAGCAGTTGCCCTGTTGTTATCATCCAACAATGTTTCAGTTAAAAACATAACATCAAGTTTATGATCTGTAATAAAATCATTCATCCGAAGCTAAATGAACTGTGTCAGGGTCAGGTTCAGAGATTATTGTCTGTTGGCAAGGAATAACAATTAGGTTTGATAAATGTGCAAACTTATTTTCAATGTCATATGATCAGGGCCGATCTCACCCCGGGGAGTGTTGAGGTCTGTCTGGTTCAGACGATGTAGGGGCAAGCTCCAGTACAGGTCCAGCAGATGGGTTCTGGGGGGTCAGGAGCCACCCGGGTTTCCTCCGGTGAGAGCGGACACTTATTGTGGGCTTGGAGTTAACTGTAGCCTTGGGCTTGGTGGATACCGCTGACAGGGAAGCCCTTTCTGCAGCTGCTGGAGAGGGCTGGGCCATTTCCAGATTGGCACCTGAGTCAGAGGACAAGCATCCATTTGGAGTTGGCGAAGGTGGACATCCCAAGTTTTCCAAAGCTTGGAACTTGTTTTCAAGTTGCAAGACTTCAGGGGTGTAGGGTCGAATAGCGAATGAGCCACGGGACCCTCTGTCCTTCACCTGTTCCAAGGCTTGAGTACGGATTGAGTGGAGCAGGTTTGAAATTATGGTTTCGCTCCCAGGCTTGGCCAGATGTCTTCCCTCAGGTGTGAAATGCACGCAGAGGCTAGCTCACCACCAGCTGCCATTGAGCCCAACCATGGCAGAGTTCATTGAAAAAGGAAGTCAATCATTATTCCCACAGACCAGAGAGATAGAGGAAAACCCCAGGATCAACTTATCCTTCTCCTCAAGTTTGTTTTTCAGGCAAGTAATGTCTGATTTCAGCTCAGAGATGGTAAATTCACAGGAGCCACACAGCGCCATGCTGAATGTAGTTTAGGGAGGAATCCTGGCTGCTAACTTAGCCACTTGGCTAAAAATAAGTAGCTCTATCAGGTGATCGATTCACCCTATCATTAAAATAACTGTAGTGGATAAAAGTAGATGTAGATGAAAACAAGTAAAATCAGAAATTTGCATAAGAAAATGCCTTAAAAACCATTTAAAAAGTAGGTTTTTTCGGCGTTCGAACCAGTCAGGACCCGAAAGTCAGTAATGCCACTAGATGCCTCTAGAGCATGCTTTCACACTGATACCATGTCTAAATGTATCAGTTGGTAACAATAAACTATGTACTGCGCACTGAAAACAGAGACAGTCTGTTTCTGAGAATTGCTGGTTCTCTATTAAAAACTCATTATAAACTTTGCAGGGTTGGATGGTGTTATTGCTGTCTAGATTCCAGGTCAAAGGTCCTCGCTGTAATATTTTTTAAACAGAAATATATCAGAGCTAAAATGATTAATCAATGAATCACTTAGGTATAGTGTGTATAATTTAGTGGTGTCTAGCGGAAAAGATTTGGCAGAAATTAAGAATACAATATTCATAAGTATGTTTTAATTAGTGCATAATCTCCTGAAAATAAGAATCGTTATGTTTTCATTACCTTAGAATGACCTCTTTATCTACACAGGGAATGAGTCCTCTTCCATGGAACCTGCCATGTTGTACCACCATGCTTCTACAGTAGCCCAGAACAGACAAACCAAACACTGGCTCTACAGAGGGCCTTTACATTTTTTGCAAGTTTTGCAGCCACTGTTGGCTCTCTCTCGCTAGATGCCCCTAATCCTACACACTTGTCTTTTAAGAATTAATCAGCCGCTATTTTGATAATTGACAAATCATCACAGTTATTTAATTAATCAAAAAAGGCAAATATTGCAGTTAAGGCTGCTTGAATGTGAATATTTGCTGCTTTTCTGTGTTTTATTATTTTATTATTTTAAAACAACTGAATCTCTTTGGATTATAGCACTGTTAGTGCTCAAAGTCAATTTTGACTTTTGACATTTCATAGACTTGCAGCCCTAAAATATATCAAGTTCACATCAATTGTGATATATTGTCATAACTCCTCCAATCAAACTAATCAAAGACTGTGGTTGAAATGATTTGCAACCATTATTTTGTGTCTGTTAATGCTAGTGTTTCCAAAATTACTGCAGTACCACATTTATCATTTATTTCACTTGGTCCATCATATGTCAGAGCATGAAACTCAGAAAGATTTACCTTCATTTGTGCAGAAAGACCAACGGCCCAACATATTTTTTCCCTTTATGATCCGTATCCCCTACCCCCTGTCCCTTAGCCACTTTTAGCTGACTGTGGCTAAAGTGCGTCTGCAGCCATTTTGGCTTCATAATGGACACTCTGGGCCCATTATACAGCAGACAGCACACTGACAGGAGGGAGGAGGGCTCTGCAGTCATTGGCAAGGATGATAATGGTGGAATAATGACCCTTAAATGTTCCCCCTGAAGTGGACAGGGGCCATCACTCATTTCCTGCTAGTTATCTGACATCTAATGTCAGTATATAACAGGAGATTTATACATACTCCTTAAAAGAATAGCTTCCTATGCCAATATAATGCATATGAGGTATCCTCACACAATGCAGTTAGTTATTACAATTCTATTTATTTGGACTAATTCCACAAATTTTTAGACTACATGTATAGACTGTGTATATGGATGGAAATGGGTGAATGGATGGAGGGATGGAAGGAGTTAAAACAGTCTACAAGTCCACTGTAATCAAAGGAGTTACAATAGGGAGAAGCGAACAACAGCTGCTTTCTTTGGAAATTGAGATTTACTAATCTATGAAGCCCAGTGTGGAGAAGCAGTCATTTTCTTCTTGGTAATGGTACGGTTGATCGATGGATGATGAATTCAGTGAAGGTGAATGAATTTTTAAACACGACTAATCAACACTGCATATCTTTAAAACCCTGATGCAATTACCATCACAATGTGATCATGGATTTTAGCTAAAGTGTCAGCAAATTCAGGGACCAAATCAGGGAAGAGGGTGGGAAAGTGTAGCAGAATATTTCATGTTCCTACACTCATGATTGAAACTGTTATAAAAAGGCATCTGCCATGTAGATTAGGACTGATCAACTAAAGCACACAGCATTTTTCTGTGAAATTCTCATCTCATCAGACCGATTCAATTATGCATAAATGGTCGAGGGAAGATTATGAGCAAGACACCAGGCTGAAAGAAGACATTTCAGATTTGCCCATGAAAACAGGATGCCATCAATGTCTTGCCCTCATTTTACCAATGTAATATGAAGGGATGTAACAAACCACCACTCCATTGCTGTGGTGAATACTGCATAAATTGGGGCTGTCTTGGTGATTTCACAGTCTAAATAAGACAGTCTCATTTAGTTTGCTCTGACTCAGAGCACAATCCTGGGACTCAAAGGAGAGAGTCACCACTGAGATAAATGCTGTGATGTTGTCAACACCACTCTACCCTGCAGTGACAATAGTGTAACTCTGATCTAATTGAGACAGCTTGTAATATGTGATGCAGAATGAAATGTATTATTTGTATTCATCAGGGGCAGTTTCAAAGGCACACAACCCCCCCCTATTTTTTTTTTACTTTGACTGTATTATAATCCTCAACATGAGCTCTAATTTTTATATGAGCACCTACTTATTCCCTCCAAATATGTGATTATAAGATAAGACATTATGCCTCATATTGTACAATATAATGTAAATAATATAATTTAGATGATTAATTCAATATCTGACTGTAATCTTTCTGCAAAAATACTGTTGCATAACTCTGCATATTAAATATGCTATTGAATTTGACCTCAAATTGTTCCAATGTTTGAGCCAAGCAAAGATTGCAAAGGAAATTAAGATAGACCATACAATTACACAGATCAAACACTGACAGCGTGTAAATGCTGGATCATATTCCTCCTCTTTTCAGCACAAATTACTGATTACAATATAAAGTGCTTAGATTGAGATACCCTACCACTAAATTAGTCACTGATGGTTTTTAAACATTCGGTGGGGAAAACTGGCACATTGTGTAAGAGTTTTAAATGATCCATATCACGTTCAGCTAAGAGGAGACTGGATGTTGTGTCATTTCCTCATTATGAATGAGCTCTTCCACTCTGCTTTTGGCAGCTTCCCACAATATAATAGCTCTTCACCACACAGAAGCTAAAAACGGAAGAGAACAGTATTATATGGCATCTGGACCACTGCTTAGTTCAACATTTAAGAGTACGGCAACATTGTATCTCCAGTAAAAGTAAATCATGTCTCCATCGCACTCTTTCATCCACTCACTCAATCTAGTCTTGCTTTCTCTTGTGGGAAGATAAACATCCATGGCCCTTTCCCCATGCTTGCACTCCTGCTGCCAGACTAAGATAAGGGTACATATTCCCGTCAATACTATTGATGCCAAGACTGCACATATCAACTGAACTGTGATGGAGTATTTCACACCTGTAAATTATACCCTCCAGACAACAGAGAGGTAGAACAGCAGAAATGGACTTAGTACAGAAGATACTGTTTATATACAGGGAGTGGATACCATAACAACAGTACATACATATATAGTACTGCACAGCACAATGCAATGCAATGCAGTAGCGCTGCAATAAATATTGCTTTTGTTAAGCTTGAAAGTTCAATATCTTTTTTGTCCACGGGGTGGACAAGAAGTCCACACCACCATTAGAATGTGTTCATTACAAACAACATTACTGGAGTGTTCCTAATATTTTGCTCACTTTATGTATATTAGTGGGCTGGACAAAATATCAGGAACACTTTTCAATATAATGCACTACTAATGCAGTACATCACCACCACCCACTACGACCTCAACACATGCACATAAAATAGAATTATGACCTTTATGACAATTTCAATGAAAACTGAAAGTGTATAAGCTTCATAAAAGTGGAATTTATGGCAGAGCTGTTATATTTGATGGCATTAGATTGCACAGATGTTCCTAATAAAGTGCTCATGAGTGTATTAGCTAACGTTATCTTAGCCCCAGTTCATTCTTTGTGTACGACAAGCCACAGGGCTAATCATCCGTTTCTTTAGAAACTACACTGCAACCCAGCAACTTCATAATACGGTCCCTTGTGATCGGTCCTTGACATTTTGGCTGAATAAAATTGTCAGCACCATGTGTAATATGAACATAGTATGGTCTGTGTAGTTGTGTGTAGTTTGTGAAGGTTTGTTCATCTCCACAGAATCCCTGTGCTGAAAATTGTCAGGAATGTGTCCTAAAAGTCTTTACTGCAACATCAATGAAAAGCCTGATACCCACACAAAGGAGTACTTGGTAAGTTGCATTGTAGAGTATGAGCTATAGCCTAACCAAACATTTTTGATGAGAATCATGACAACATAGATATGTATGGAATGGGACATTTTACAATGTGAAAATTAACTTGTTTGTGTTTTCTTGTTAACAATCTATGTAATCATGTATGTATAATTTTTTTCTAAAGTAGCTCAAACATCATTGTGTAGCTTCCATGCTCATGCTTGCAAGGAGATGGCCTCTACTGCATATTAAGTCTCAAATAACTGTAGGTGTGCTGAAATGTCAGCTTGCATCTTTGCAAATGTTTATTCTTGTTTGCTGCCTACAGCTCAAACATGTCCTTGGAATTTCTGCACTCCCATTTTTTACTGGTGTATGAGCAAGGCACTTCTTCAGGCAGAGTCTATTAAGACCTGTTACTACTTGTGTCCATTTTATTGTATGGGTTGTACTTAATTGATTTGGCCAATGCTGATGGTGCAAGTCCATATCTTCCATGTTCTAGTCAGAGATGAAACAATAAGTTGATTCACTGCATTAGTTGAATGACCAAAGTAATTGGCAACTATTTTGATAATATTGTTTATAAGTCATTTGCAAGCAGAAATAGAAAACATTACTTGTTTACAGCTTCTCAAATGTGAAAATCTGCTCATTTTTTGTTTTTATATCTTTGTAAATTCAGCATCTTTTGGTTTTGGACTGTTGTCTTCAAATTTTGTTTTGTCCAAATGTCTCATTGGTCTTTGGGAAATTCTTATGGTCACTTTTACCATAATATGACAATTTATAGACATTTGAGAAATCAATTAGAGAACAGATTCTAATTAATACTTTGTTTTTCTTCCATTTTGAGGATATTGATCAAGGAGAGAAATGGAGAAAATGGTTTGCAGAGTCTACCTCATTTGATGCGATGGAGCAGAGCCGACAGATCCCCTAAGGATGTTGGCTTCATAATTTAGAAGGTAGATTTGGTGAACAATATTGTGTGGCATATGGGTGTGTCTGAAATACACATTTGAATTTCTTCAAAATTTTTTTTCTCCATTTCGATTGATGGAGTTGGATGGCAACAGGCTTTCCACAAAGGTGCAGGTCCTCAAAAACAGACGACATGAATCATTTCACCTTCAATCAATGAGACTTTGAACCTTGGGTTAGGTTCAGTGAACAATTGTAAACTGAGTATCTTTGGACTCTTCATTGGACCAAAAAAGCAATTTCAACAGTTTCAGATGATTGTTTCCAGTTTCTCAGTTCTGAGCATTTGTGGATGTTATATCACAGCAAACTGAACACCCTCAGATTTTGGACTGCTTACTAGATGAAAGAAGGTGTCTAAAGACAAAATATTTATGGATTTTTATCCCTCAACCAAACTGCCAAGTATTTGCTGGTTGTAATTTGTTAGTGCTTGCAGCTGTCTGTTTTCATATCACTACAAACTGAGAATTTTGGACTGCTGGCCCCACAAAAAAGATTTCAGAAGACAGAGTGGTGTTTCTCATTTGTTCGCATTTGCTGATATTTCTGTTATGTCACTGCAAACTGAGACAAAAAACTACCTGAAGACAGAACATTAGTCAATTCTGACCATTCATATCATCTGAGCCCTATCTGCTAAAAAATTGCAGTTACTAATTTGTAAGTATTTGCTCATATTGTTTTGTCTCTGCAAACTGAGCATTTTTGCATGTTGGACTGCTGTCAAGATAAATGATCTCTAAACACAAAATGTTGGCCTTTTTTATGACTTTTGTCATTCATCGACCAAAACTGCCAAACATTTTCTGTAATTTGTTACTCATTGCAGTTGCCTGTATTCATATTACTGTAAACTGAGCGCATGTGCATTTTGGACTGCTGGTTTTGACAGAGAAAATAACCATAGCTCAGTTTTGACCACTGGCTGATGTTTGAATGCACAAAAATGTCAATTTGATCAAACTGGGCTCTAGTGATTCTCGACTTTATAAAGAATAAATAATCAAGGCAATGCACTGAAGTTTTAAAAGTATGTATCTGTTTTAAGTAATGGTAAATTTGCATTTGCTTCCTTGGTTTCATAATGTATTATGGTAGATATTTTTTCATTTTTGTGAAGAACATTCCTCAACCTTTTCTAACCTGACACAGTTAAATAAAGTCAGTTGAAGTACAACTACTATAGTAGTTTTTTTTTCACTCACTCACCGTGATATCGCATGTAGTGTTCAGTCATGTTTAACACAATCAACAAAATCCTACAATGTTAATACAACTCAGCTGCATTTGGTAAATTTAACATAACTGTGTTTAGTAAATCAAACCTAAATGTCTTCAGTAAATTCAACATTAGTGTGTTAACTTAATTCCACATAACTGAATGGTGTAGCATTTAATTAATATAGTTTGATGAGATTTGCTTGACAGTATTTAGTAATGATCAATTCTCTATTCTTTTTCTCATTTATTCAACTTAGTTATGTGGGGCCAGTTGACATAACTAAATTAAATAAAAGTAACATTTTATTTCTCAGAGTGAGGGGACATTTGTTGAATGGCATCTCTCTTCCCTTATTTCCTATTAGCCCTCTACTGTCCTCTTTCTAATGAAGGGAAGAAATCTCTGAAAAATACTTCAAAGAATAAGTGCACCCTCACCCTCAAAAATGCAACAGAGGAGTGAGGGGTGTTTGTAGGGGCAAACAACTGCATGATGCGTAGCCTTGTGGCTACGTCGTGTGTGGCAATGCGGGGGCTGTGGGAACACGGGGAGCATGGTGCAGCATGGATAGCAATGTGTATTCCTACTTTTCAGGTAGTCTAGAGCTAGAGCAGTCACTGCCGGGCTCGCTGAAAAGACAGGGACGAGTACAGGGAGTCCAGCAGTGTTTTGACAGTAACTAGAAGTACATTTATGGCCTTCTGAGAGCATTACTGTGTGACTGCCTGTGTTGAAGCTGGGCTAGCTGCTCTATTACAAAAAAACTCTCCAGCTGGGCCGTGTGTTGTATATACTGGCACAGAGGAGGAAGAAATCTCTCATTCATGTATAATGTTGTCTCTCCACCAGTGCTTGTGGAGGCTTGCTAACATTACTAGCAGAGTTGTCAGAGGAACAAACTGGGGATACGGTTGGCCAGTATTACTCTACTTATACTCATCCTAGGTGATCTTGTTATGCCTATTACATCACTGTTAGGGATGGGACCACAGAATGTGTAAAAACACAGTAGTCTATGTGTATTGTTTGAAAAGTCACGTGTGTTAACATTATGCCAACAAAGTAAACATTTATGTAAATATGTTGAATTATATATGGAGTTCCTCTTTAAATAAAAAAAAGAAATTACATCACAGTACATTATGCAAGTGTTCATGTTATGGCAGAAAGACAAAAAAAAGGCAAACACTGATGGACAATTCTAAAAAAAAAAAATTGAATAGCCACATGTAAAACAAACAATGAATGGATCCAACCCAATTAATTTTTAATGACTATGATAGTGCTACTGGACCAACATGTCAACATTTCTATTCTCTGATCTCCAAAATCAAATAGACCTTTCTCCTAGAACAAGAACTCAAAAGTCAGTGGCTTTTGACTTCTACAGCAAAGCCACTTATTGTTGACTTAAGCACTTTATACATTTCTAATGGCTAAGATGTGAATTATTCACTGTGATGGTGGCAGTGTTGCAGTACAAATGTGAGACATAGGTATTTTTGTAGGTGTTTTAAGTCACGCTACACTTACAGACTGTATAAAATAATGGATGCAGCCACTGTGACATCACCCATTGGTTTGTGGACTCCCATTTTGAAGCCTGGAGTTTGGCATTTTGACCGTCACCATCTTGTTTTTTTAGAGCCACAAGTGATGAGAAGTGACCATATTTGAACGAGAGTGTTGCTGGGGAAGAGCTCCCTAGGGTCCAACTACAGCATACCCTGCTTTATTGTCTATTTTACTCTAAATGGGACCATAATTTACAAAATGAACGTCATGCTGTATTGAAGAAGACCTGAAACTAGCAATTGAGACCATAAACTCATTAGGAAAGTGTTGCTGAGGTAATAATGGTAAATGGACTGTACTTGTGTAGTGCCTTTCTAGTCTTTTCCACTCAAAATGCTTTTAACACTACGAGTAACATTCACCCATTCATACGCTGAATAGGTACAGGGGCTACCATGCAAGGTCCCAACTTGCCCATCAGAGGAATCTAACCCTTCACACACATTCACACACTGATGGCACTGCCATCAGGAGCAATCTGGGGTTCAGTATGTTGCCCAAGGACACTTCGACATGTGGATGGGAGGAGCTGGCAATCGAACCACTGATCTTCCGGTTAGTGGACGACCTGCTCTACCTCCTGAGCACACACAGCCACCTGTGGCTCAAGTGAGAAATCAAGTGTGAAATCAAATGAGAAGGGTAGGGTCATTTTACCATAGGCTTCCACACAAACAGATTTCTTTTTGAAGCCAGTGGAGTTGCCCCCTTGATGGCCAATAGAAAGAATGCAGGTTTAAGGCACTTCATCATTGGCTTCACTTTTCAGACCAGGAACTACCTGCTTGGCTTATCAGGCACATCGTCTTAACTTTATGTAACTGAACAGGAGTCTTTGCCTTCACAACTATAATAACATAAATTCTTGGTGTGTGTGAATAAAAGAACCCATTACAGACATTTATAATTGTTATCTGACCTGCACCATGCACAGACTGGCCTTATTAGCTCATAAAGGAACTCGCTGCTGCTTTGCTCTGCGTTGGGTGAAATCTAATGAACAAATGTGCACAATAGTCTTACATAGTAGAAGCTTTGTAGCTTGTAAAAGCATAGACACTGTGTTGTGGTTGTACAACACTCTCCTTGTCTAAGGCTTTGTGTTACAGCTGCTGCTTTGTGTTCTTTGTTGCAGAAGGTGCATTCAATCAAAAAAAAATATGGAGTATATTGAACATCAAAATAATTTGTGGATTGACAATGAGACCCAGTTTATTCTGTGGTGCTTTCATGTGTCCTCGCCTGGGCCCCTATGTTAAATATACTTCTAAGAGCTTGTTTCTATTATTTCTGACATCGTAGCTGACAAAAGAAGATAGCTGGTGTGCTGTGTGAAATTTATGCTTGAGGATATTTTTCGACTGCTGGTACCCAAGGGATGCTACAGAAAAAGGCCTCTGCAGCCTGGGAGAAGAGCTTGACCTAATGCAACAGAATCCAATCCTTCATTTTATATGTTCAGTAAACATGGTTAAAAAAACAACAACAAACAACAAAGACAGAACAGAAATGTTTTACTTTGGGGACATACCCAATGTACAGTTCTCAGAAAGCGCTGAGTCACTGACTGCTATTTCACCACTGAAACTGATGGCACCAGACAATTATGTCAACAACAATGGCAAAATATGAGACAACTAGCTGCCATGTCTTGTGGCATCAGTTTCTGCTGTTGAACAATTGGTAGTGACTTAACCCTTTTCCCCAAAGCGCTGAGCTTTTGGTGTGCTTCATAAAGTCACAGTCTCAGCCTGTATCATAAAACATTATGATTTTACTTTTAACACGATCTCAATGTCTCTGTTACAAGATGTCAAATGTCATTCTGAAACTGTGCTTAGATTAAGTTATTCAAATGAATCCCCACCACTCCGTTTCCTTGTTATTTTTCCACTCCGTCTTTCCTGTTTCAGAGTGCGTTCAACTCTGTCACTTGTTCTTTCATCAACTTAGCACAACCATGGTTCCTCCCAGGGCTACCATGGTCAGTCTAATATGCATAACATAGTCCTTTGAATACGCAATGATGTGTGTTTGTTTTGTTTTGTTTTCTTTTTTTTCTTTTTTGCTTGTACTAGGCTAATTAGCCTTCTTACAATTGACATGCAGCAGTGCCTGTTGGGACAATGTGCTCCATTGGCAGCACTATGCTGAATGTTGAAACAGGTGAATAGGGAGTCTAGTTTTTACATGGTGGACACGTGTTTGGGGTTTGTGATGATTGATTTGGATGGTGTTATCGAGAAAGATTGGCAAGCATTGTCAGAGGTTATTCATGACTCATTCACTATTGGGATGGGGACAGACTAGGTGTTTGCTTGTCTGCTGGAATTAGGAACCATCTCATGCTCTCTCTTGGTAATGTGTCATTTGTTCTGATATCATCTCTTTCTTTGTCTGTGGTTTTCTGTTCTCTTTCTCCTTGTCCACATATCTAAGTCTGTCTTTTCTTTCCCATCTGATTCCTCTGTGTTTGCCTCTCAGTTGTCCTCTTCCTCTCAACCTGCATGTTCCTTATCACAATCTGCCCTTGTCTTTCTCAGCCCATCTACATCCTGAGCAATACCTCAAACAGGCAAGATAAATAATGAATTACCAAAGGTTCACTCAGGGATGCTTTTTTCCTTTTTGCCACAGTTGTAGAATGTGAGAACACAAGGTAGGAGGATTAAATAACATGGTTTTAATTATCATTAATAATGTTTTGTTCCTTCCACAAGCAGAGTTTTAAAAATCCATGATTCAACAACAGTGTTGGCAGCCCTTTAGATGAGTTATAATGAGACAAAGTCAACAAATAAAGAAGCAAAGCAAATGGTTGCATAAAAAATTATCAAGCAGCAAACCTATACCTTTTCTATGCCAAATTCTGAGCTGTGTCAAAAATTGACACAGGATATGAATTTGAATTTCCGACTATTCTGCGCAGTCCCTTGTTCTTTCATTCCCTTCACAGGGCTTCATAGTGGGCTGGTTGTTGGTTCAAAGTGAATAGAAGGATACTACACTGTTGAGGGTTACAGCTAGCATGTATTTAAGTGAAAATGTGCCATGTGACAAAGTACTAGCCAACATATGGATGTTTTATATTTTGTCAGCAGTGTGCACAGGAACATTTTTTCTTCTTAGCCAGATAAGGAAAACTATGAAACAATACATTTAGTTCAGGAAGTCTGGTAACCATTTAGACAATCAGCATCATCTCAAATTGTCTGTGTATCAGTCACCACCCAATTAGCACTAGTCAAGTGATTTTTCTGAAGTGATTTGCCATCACCCTCCAATCCTCACAAAGTATTTTTTTCTCAGTGAATACTCCCACATCATATCACAACTGTGTGTCACATACTGTGTAATTGTGACCTTACAGAAAACAGCATGTTAGTGACACTCAAGACAGTCTCGTGTCCCACTGACAAGTTGGATGACATTTTTTTACTTTAACTATAATCCAGACTTTCACTTCACTTAAGTCTCAATGCCAAATACATTGCATTAACTATTTCATATTTACATGAGGTTAGCATCGGTGATCTTCTGCATTAGTGGAAGTCAGTGTTTGTTGGCAATAATACTACAAACACTGACCAGCTCCACTGAGGCTCATGTTGGCACACAAGATCACAGCCACCTGTTCCCACAGCTTGAGCAAAGCCAGACATGTGTTCACATGCAAGCCTGAAGGCAGATAGGTGTTCACCTACTCTGTAGAGTAACTCATCCAGATCCACTACTCTATCATTAGCTGAGCTCATAATAAGGAATAACCACAGCCATGAAGGGAAAATCCACTGCTGTGAATATGATGATATCTTAGAACTAAGTCACCTATATAATAGAAATGTGCAATTATTTTTAAAATTTGGTGCGCTATGACAAGAGAAAACTGAGAAAAAGGCTGTAAATTCCGCATACCACTCTTAAAGGGGAATCCTACAACAACCAGAATGCATTGCGTGCCTCCCATAAAATCATCTACTCATGGTGTGTTTATGGAACACGGGGTGAGTACAGAGACAAAATTTCAGAGACAAAATGAGCCATGTTATATCTCTTTACTGAGGATTATTTTCATTTACAAAACGTTCTCCCTCATTGAGTCTGAATATATTTTACCGGTGTGCAAGGATCATAAAACAAATGGCGTCAGTGGATTCAGTTATGCAGACATCATATTGTAAAGCTAGTTGTTTGTTTGTGTTTAGTGTTAGGAATCACTGAGAAACCCTGCACTTGTGAAGCTACCACTGTAATGTCACTCTGGTGGCTGCTTCCTCTGTTGTGTCTGATTCTACAGCATGATTTTTGGTTGCATATCATGAAACATATCATGAAAATATACTGATATTTTAAAGTATTTAGTAGTATGATATTTTAGTGTCTACTTTTCCCTATAGCGAGCGTAACATGGTAGGCGTAGTGTTTTGTGAGACCTACATTTGACCATCCTTGAAGGCAACACTACAGAAAATGGGTAAATGTAGTTTGTAGTGTAAGGCAGATCTCCAATTTTTTTTGCTGGCAAATGAGTGGGGAGCTCTGGGTGCAGGTAACATGGAAGGAAGTTAAACATTGCTCATTTGCATATACTACCCACTTTGTAATGATACAGTGCTGGTTGAAAATCAGCAAAGTTTCCCCTTAAGTGTGAAATCAGCTTGATGGATTAGGTGTATTATGCTGCCTATTCATTCTGCTGAGTTTAGCAATACATCAGTGTAATGTCAAGCAGTTAAAACACACAGAACCTGTGTAATGTAGCTTTTGGCACGTGTACTGGAAAGTAAGCAAGTTCCGTGTATGCTAAAAATGCATATAACCAAAGCACTGTGAGGGGCTCTTAATAAAGCATCCATATGTAACATGTGGATGTGTTCTGCTATTTTAACCCTGAAAAGGGGGGATTTTTAACACTCAAATGATTTATGCTCTTTAAATTATTGTTTCAGCCTACTGCCAATCCTGCTGAGAAGCAGCACCCCAGCTATGTACAGTTTTTAGCCATTTTTGCCTATTCTGCAATGTTTTGACATATTAGCCATAAGAATTACATAACCTGATAGAATTTTACTGGTGGCAAAAAACAACCTTAAAACACTTTAAAAACATGAATACAAGACAATACTGACAACCCCAGTCATAAAAGGACCCCTTTGACCTTTTGAAAATAATACTTTGAATAAAACATTGGTAAAATTGGTAGATACACCATATTTTACAGCTTTAAAATGCATTATCATATTAAATAAATATACAGTAAATTAGTACAACAAAATAAACTAAAGTAAAATGATTAGATTTGAAAATACTGTTATTTAACAGGAAATAAAATATGCTGGACATGAAAACTATAATCTTGTCTTACTTTAAATGGAAAGTTGATTTACATATTATTACATGTTAACTTATTTATTTATGCCAGCTGTTATCGCAACCACTGAGTGTCTGACTTTACAACATGAATCTGCTAATTGATCTTTAGCATTGTTTTTTTTTCTTAATGGGTGCTGTAAACTCTACAGGCAGCACCTTTTTAAAACAGCTAAACATTAATGAAATTGCAATTAACACTATGACTCAGGTCTTTAGCTAAGGAAGAGTCAGAGGGTAATGGTGTGGACAAGAGTAAACAAACAGCAGTGAGGCAGGTGGAAGACTTGTTCTCCATTTTAAGTAATGTTTTTCTCTCAGGGGGGTCAGGGTGTATCGTTTGGAGTCGTTTGGAATGATTTAAGTAAATTGTGCTTCGACCAAATCTATTAATTCAGATGATGCAGCGCTTCTCTCACCTTGACTCTGTAAGGAATGATAATCAATATTGATTTCCTCTTGTCAGTAGTATTTTTAATTCAGAGCACCAGACTCCTCCAGGTTTGTACAACCTTTATTATCTGAAATTTATAAAATAATTATTTTAATGAGATCAACAGCCAGCCTTGTAGCCATCATCCATTTGCTATTCAAAGTGCACACTAACTGACATTAACTTGTCAATCGCTTTATTCTATATTAAACATGAAAATATCTATACATCTATTGTATATTTTGTAACAGTAAAGCAGAAGTAGGTGGTATTTATGTTCTGTAAAATGATGAAAACAGTTGAAAGAATAATGTGTCATTTTGTGATCGACAGGCTGTTGGTGGCAAAAGGCTTTTATACTTTTACTCTCATCTTGCAGATATTACCTTGTCCTGCTAAATAATGACCGTGTGCTTTCAAGAACCACATAAAGAGCTAAAACCCTAATAACGGATCACAATTTTGGTTGAAAACTGAAAATGTATCTTTCAGAACAATTGTCCATCTCGTAAAGGTAATTCTTCTTTCTTTACGAAGAAGAGGAACTGACTTTTCCCGTGCGATCTGCTCCCGTCTTAACGTTGGCTCTGTCCTGTTGAAAAACAAATTATCTCATTATCCTTGGAAGGCTGGGCACATAGGAGCAGCATGCGTGACGAGCCAAGCCTTTGGATGTGCCAAGCTGAAAATGTCAACATACTACCTTGAGAGTGCACATTAAACTCAGGCGGTAATGGCTGTCACAAGACAGATCCCCATTATCAAGTCCATTAAGGCGCCACACTCATTCTCAACGAAAAAGCACACCCAACAAGCAGTAGAAAGTTCTGAATGAGCATCTGTAGATAAATGCCAAGGTGACCCACTGTGCATCGTGCTGCCAACAACACACACTCCTGAGTTCATTAAATATCTATTCAAGGGGACATGTGCCAAAAAAATTTTTTGTATTTTGTAAATATTTTGTCTTTTGTGCATGTATGTGGGTGTTATGATATCCAAGTACTGAAACATGATGTGCCATTCCATTTGCTTGAAAACATTGGTAACTTAAACATTAATTACTGCTAGCAAGTGTAATACACAAGCATCATGGCAGTTCTCTTACTCCACCTGCATCAGCTACGAGTTTATACTACTGGTATGGTTTTTTTCCAAGATGAATTCTTACTGGTTGAGTTTATATATATATATATATATATATATATATATAAAAAACTTTTAAGTACCTGCTTAGGCATCACTACTGTGATATGTGGACATTATGCATGCATATGTGGCAGCTACGGTCAAAAGTTTTCATATACTTGTAAGGGACATCATGGCAGTATTGAGACTGTGATTATTGCTGTTTTTTTCTGTAACAATTATTGGGAAATGCACTTCCTTTTTTAAAAAAAAAAAAAAACGCCTCACAAATTTTGTTGAACAAATTGTGTCCTCTGAAAATTTAACAAGATATAATGGGTCAAAAATATATACACAGCACAGCCAGAATTTGGTTGCATGTCACATTTCGCCTCATCAGCTGCCTTTGGTGGCCATCAACAAGTTTTTGGCTGGATTTTGGTTGGATCTTTGACCACTCTTCTCGGTAGAACTGGAGTTCAACCAAATGTGTTGGTTTCCTTGTATGCTCCTCGCCACTGTGGCCAAATAACTCCACCTTTATTACACCTGACCACAAATCTGTCCACCAGAGGGTTTTTGTTTGTTCACTTGCTGAGAAACAAACTTGAATGGAGCTTCAAGGTGCCTGTTTTGAAGCAGGGGCTTCTTTCTTGCACATTAGTCTTTCAGCCCATGGTGATGTAGAACTTGCTTGACTGAGGACAGTGACACCTGTGTTCCAGCAGCCACTAAGTTGTGAAAGACAGAGAGTTACAGCTTTGGTTTGTTTCCAGATCTTAGCATCAAGACCATTGTTCTCCAGTACTTTGCACTTTATGACTCAATTCGATGACTCAATCTGATGCATGCAGTCAAAAACAAGTTCTATTTATTCACATATTTTATGTTTCCCAAACATTCTGTTAAAAAAAGAAGCAGTTGCAGAAATAATCGAAGTCTCCTGACAAGTATTTGTATGCTTTTGACCACAACTGTAGATGCTTTATCTGGCAAATGATATATTTGCCAAAATGTACAATAAATGTCAATGGATTGTCAATTAGACATTATTTTTTGTGGTCATTTCAGTAAATTGCCAACAGTTAGTGACACCCATGATGAAACTGGCTTGTTTCAGGCAGACACAACCATAACGTAAACTCAACAAGAAATGTTATCCTCAGATATAGCCCAAGCAATCATGTATTTAATTTGAGTTTGTATTATCTCAAACCGACATACCACTAATCATTTCTTGAATTAAGATCCAATTTCCTAATCGTTAACCATTTTCTTTGTTCGGTTGTGTTCTGCACTCTAGTTTTTATTAATTTCCTCTTTTGGGAGATGAGTAGTGAGCAGAGAACAACAACAAAATGCGGAAGAGAAGTCCCTCATGCATGAAATGAAAGAGAGCTTTGCCCTCCTGTAGGGGCTGACACTGATGTATTCTCTACAGGTAAAAGCCTGGATACACTCCAGTCACTTATTGCATTTTACCATTCTTGGTTAGATGGCTTCCAAAACACAGATCCTCCGTATTGTCCTCTTCAACTTTATATGGCTGTGCATACTGTCTATAACATGTGGGTGCTGCCTGGCAACCACTTGACAACCGTTTCCCTGGAAACAGGCCCATTCAGGTGTTAGCCATATTTGAACATTTGTAGTTGTGTGTGTGTTTGTCTCCATGTACACAGTTATTGGGGGTATTAGCAGGGTAATACATTAACTTTGTTACAAGGAAGCAGTGTGACATAAAACTGCTGTAGCATTGATACATGTACATGTCTTTACTATTTTCAACGTCATGGGCTGCATGCTTGAAATGTTCATTGTTTACATAGTGAGAATAGTCACAATAATGTTTTAAAGTCTACAGGTCTCTTCACATAAAACATATTTTTTACTTATTCTTAGTAAAATTTGATTTATATATTTATACCACCTGTCTTTTGTGGTAGCTATATTTCGCTCACTTTGTATAGAAACTTTTTCTTTTCGCAAATTCCTTATATGTGAAAACTTGCAATAAATCTGATTCTGATTCTGATCCTATTGATGACTAAAACTACCAAAAGCATTTCAACTTGACAACATTAACATTTTGTTTTGTTAATACATACTACTCTTGAATGAACTGTACTTACAGTATACTCTATGCCGCAGGTGGTCAGTTGGTCATTAAAATGCCATAGCATATGTATTCATTATTTTCATACCCATCAAACCATTCAGTGACCCCTCATGACTTCTATGAAGACATTAGCATTTGTTATGTTTCCTCATTCATTAATTCAGTTTTTACCTTTTATTTGTCACCTGTCTATGTATGAATTATTTGTTGCAAAGGTTTTCACATTCTCTGCACTCTGCACACTAGGGAGAATATAGTATGAATATAAGACTATACAAAGTGGTTATATAATTTAATAATGTACATATTCCATATCATTTTCATTTCATCTTATATACTCTCTTAGCGTGTCTTTGCCCCATTATTATTAAATGTTATGTTGCTGCCACAACAAAATAATCTCCAAGGGTATCAATAAAGTTTCATCTAATCCGAGATTAACCTTAATGTACTACTTGTATCTCCAGGTACTGCTCGAAGGGACACAATGCCACATATTTTCCAGTGTGCCAATACAACGGGTGGCATGGAACACACACAAGCCAGGCCATCTGCTTGTAGATACTGAGGTAAATGTGAGCAGACAGAGAATCTAGTGGAAATATGATTTAGTTTATGTAGTCCCTAAGTAAGCTGTCATTCCCCATAATGCATGAAGGGAGCTGGCAAAAGTAGGTCTATTACCATGTTGATAACATCAATTTGAAGTGTCAGTACGGGGTGAGCTAATACCCAGGTCCTGCAAGGCTGCTCTGTCGTCTCCCCAGCCACAGGGTTTCTGGTTTGATTAAAATCACAAACCAGCCATTCTCGGGTACACCTTTCACCCCACTACCTCCTACAGTGATTAGATTTATACTATAACCCCCAGGTGTTTTCACATTTGCCCTCTGAGACAGAGGGTGTTGTATCTACAAGCAGAAATGTCACAAATGGTGTTTCTGGTAGGTTTAGACAGTTTAGCTATCTTAAGGTCAGGACCTGACTATAGCTGTGATGGATGCTGTGAAAAGTGAAGTTTGACTGGCTATTTACAATCATGTGTCTGTCTAAACTAAGCCTCTCTGATGTGTAAACATGATGAGCTATCTGTAAAACCCATGTATGATTAATAACCCTTCGGAGGTTTTTTGAATTTTAAGCCACTATAGGTCAACTTTGATAACCTCACACTTTGGCACTCTCCAGTGGTGGTGTCAAAAAAAGACACTGGGCCAGACAGCAATGCATACAAACATCACTCATCCCCCACCCCTGAGACACTTCCACAATATTATCAATCAAGATTTGCAAGGAGAATGTAATATAATGTGGTTTATGAGAGCAGTTTAACTGCTAAATAGATTATAAAGAAATATATTTCCTAGCAGTGAGAGACACTAGCAAAACCAGGAAAGAGCGTCTTATGTCTTTAACCTGATTTTATCCAAAGACATTTGACTGGTTTTCTTTCTTGGATGATTGATTGATTGACATTGATTGTACTATTTTGATGAAGAAACATGCTTGGTACAATCTGATATTTCAGTTATCAAAATTGGGTATGATTTAACTTGTGTGCCCTCTATAATTTGGCCTTCATTTCAAGATGTGTGAGAGCCTTATATCTAACTTTGGATCCATCTAACTAGTAAAATGTCCAGCATTATCTAGTCAGTGAATTTTGTTTAATATATATGATAAGGGACTTTTAAAGTATTTGAAAATACACACATTGCCGCACAGTTTCAACATGGCTGGGCACTCCAGCGATCAAATGACATTGTTCATGGTAAAGAGGCCAGTAATAGGGAGACAACATGAATCCCAATTAAACTTTCTCATTCAATCTTTTTGCTTTCTGAGTAAACCAAAGGGGTTGACGGTGTTGGGGACCATGGTACACAATGATACTTGGCAATGAATAAATTGTTGAGAAAATGGAGGAAAGTGCTTGATTGGAATGTTTAGGTTAACTGTCCTGCATTAAGGTAAACTCAGTTACTCAGTTAAAATATGAAACTGGCACAAAACAACTCATTGCAAAAGGGATATATTTGCACAGGTAACAATGTTCTGCTAGATTTTAACATCGAGGAACTAATACAGTGGGTACCAGTTATGTTTGTAGTCCTCTGCTTGCTATTCCCATACTGTACAATTTTGTTCTTTTTTGGTATGAGACACAGGTGGCTTACTGCTGAATCACTGTCTTCTGTACTGTGCTCCAGTGAGCACCGATCTGAATGACCCAGCAGACCTGAGCTGCCATCTGCTTGAGAACTCCTGCTGTCTTGTCTCGGTCTCTCAGATCTTAAAATGTTCTTGGTGTGATATTTCTAAACCCCAGTCCCTTTGTCTTCCTGGCTGCATCCCCACCTTTCTTCTCTCTGGTGTCCCTCATTTTTTCCTGTTATGATTTGATCTCTCTACAGTGGTATGTATTTATAGTCCTATAATAGTTTCTATCCACAATACTGTGTTGCCGATACATCATTGCTCATTAGCTCAGCAAATACACTTGGAAAACTAGTGAAACCTTTGAGTTTTACATACCATCCACTGCTTCTTCTACTGTATCTCATATAGGGGCTGTATCACCTGCCAGCACAATGGTATCATTACAGAATTCAAGGTCTAACTAAGACTAAATCAAGCTCTCTAGTCAGCCTCATGATTCTCTGCCTGCATATAATTAAATGTATGGAGATGATACCAGAGAGACCCTCTAAAGTACTGAATAACAATGAATAATTTGCCATCCCAGCAGGAATTCTCTATTCTGCACTTCTCAAAGTTTACCTTATTGGTCCCAATATGAGGTGTACCTATGAGACAACCACCTCATTTTCATTTACAATTTTGAATTTTTTATAACTTTGAATAAAGACTGTTCGAAGATATGAAACACTGAATAAAACAAGGTATTTGACATAATTCAAATGTATGTCACGTTTGAATAAAAAATAATAATAAGACAAATGCATTAAAAGGTAGCTGGATTTTCACATTTGGTTATTTAAATAAAGTACAGTAAGCATTAGAATAATTATTCTCTATTATTTTCATTCATTACATTCAGGCCTCCTGCCCTCACTACTTCAGCTCCAAAGGGACAGCTGTTTTTGCTTTGCAACCACCCATCTTTCTTTTATTCCCTCTCTTTTACTAAATTTCTTACTGACCATATCTAATTTATGCTGTCTCTGACTGCACTTTACTCTCCAGTCCTTACCCTCATCTCTAAGTCTCTTTTGCTCCTTGGCTGTTGCCGTCTCTCTCTAGCTCTCCTTCTCTGTATTGTAAATGAGTGCAACAAGCAGGCAAGCCCTCGATTTCCCACTGGCTTTGTTCTTGTTTAGCCCTGAGGTCAAAGTGAGACCTGAGGGAGAGCAGAATAAACCAAGCAGTTCAAGATTAGCTACACTCTTCCATTCTCATGGGGATGACAGCTTATAACATAATTATCAAATTTTTCATGCTCTTGCTACATATAATCAGAAAGAGGGAGACTACATTGTTAAAAGGAATAGTACATTCACTTTGGAAAATACAAAACAATTTGATGAGAAAATTGATACCGCTGTTGTGGTTTTGATCTTCTCATCTACTCTTGGCAAGAGGGCAAATAAGCCAATTTCCCAAAATATATGTATGTACACTACCAGTCAAAAGTTTGGACACACCTTCCTGTTCCCTTGAATGAGAAAGTGTGTCCAAACTTTTGACTGGTATTATATGTGGTATGGAATAAAAGGCTATTTAATCTGTCAGAGAGTGATGGGATACAAACTGTTAACAAATCACCTCTGTAAAGAATGCATGATATAGTACAGATTTAATTGCATGAAAAATTTACTTTAAGTACATAAGACCAGCTTGAGTCAATGTTTTAAAGATCAAGAATCCTATCAAGTTTCCCCACATCATGTAATATTGATACTGAATATACAATTTCTGCAAGTGTCCAGAAGTCAAAATCCACAAGTGTCTTCAGTGTCAAGCTGCTTTGGTATTACACTTCATATTTGAATAATACTGTATATTAGGGCTGTCATCTTTTATTTGAAATTTGAACTTTCATTCAAACATGGGGAAAAATTAATCAAACTGTAATGACATGTCCCATTTCAAAATTTACAGTCCATAAGTGTATGTGACTTTTTGAATCAGTTTGCATTGTGATCCAGCAGATGATAAGGACACTAGCAAGCAAAGTCATGCTGATCGCATAATCATGACACCGAAGCATCTGAGAAGCAGTGTGTTGAAGTATTTGAGGGCGACAATTGACCAACAAAGATAAGGCTGTTTGCCAACTTTGTAAAAAGCAGCTGCCTTACTTTGCAATGAAATCAAATATGAGGACTCACCAACAAGCTTACCACAAAAGTGAGGCAGTGGAGGCATCAAACAAGCAGAGCAATGTCAACTCTACAACCTCGTCTGACACAGTGCAATCTCAAGACACATAGCGCAGTTGTATGACACCACACAGGAAAATATAAAGACTATACTGAATGGTAATCACAGTCTCTGACCACTGATGGATGGACATTACTGGCTATATACTATGCTTATGACGTCACAGTTCATTGTATATCCAACACATTAAAGTTTATGGGTTACTTGTTAGTTCAAATTTTTTCAAACTTGACTTTTTGATAAAGTGATAGCCCAACTATGATGTACATGTGATTGTTGATATGTACATATGATTTTATGGAGAATAAAATTTTAGTCTTTGTCTGGCTGTTCGGTATGTTCAAGAATTCTGACAAGGTGACAAAGATCGTATGGTTATGTTGTAACCTTGATTCTCTGAGTGAAGAGATTATCTCTCCACTATGTTACATATTCCATATGTATGGAGAATGATCCCTGCTGTCAAGGTAGGTGGATATTTCTTTAAGATGGAGTGGATTGTCGTCCCTCAAGGAGAAGAAAAGTCGACAATGAGCCAACTCTCTGAGAGTGAACAAGTTGACTTCTGCCCTGTCGAAGCGACGCCATATACCCTCAACCTCCTGAGGATGGAATCTCCACTCTCCTGGGTTTGGACCTCCTTTCATGATATGATATCCGCAGCTGTGTTCAGCACCCCTGGCACATGTATGGCTCTGAGTGAACGGAAAAAGGGGTGAGCCCACTGCCACAGTTCAGTCGTCAGCTTGCATAGGACAAGGGAGCCTAGGCCCCCCTGTCTGTTGATGTGGGCTGCTGTCACTGTGCTGTCAGTCTTGACAATGACATGGTGAGCTCTCAATCCAACCAGTTATCGAGATAATTGAGAATCCTGAGCCCTTGCCACCTCATGGGTGCAAGGATTGCATCCATGCATCAGGTGAACGTCCATGGAGCCAGAGATATGCCAAAAGGCAGGACCCGAATCTTGAATATTCTGCCCTCAAAGTCATCAGGAAATGCCAGTGCCCCACCAGACAGGTATCTGGAGTATGCATCCTTGAGGTTGATGGCGGCAAACCAGTCCCCTGCGATGATGGCCTGCCACACCCCGGGAACTGTCAATATCCTGCAACCCAGGGGGCGAAGATTCTTGTTGAGCCCCCTGAGGTCCCCATCCTGCTTGGGGACCAAGAAATAGTGGGAGAAAAACGTCACCTGTTGATTCTGACACTCCACCTCCTCTATGGCATTTTTCTCCAAAAGGGATGACTGTGGGTTCTCCCTGGACAATATGACATGCTGATGTCCCAGCCACAGCAACAGTACCTGGGACACCTAGCCCAGCATAGAGACCACTGAGCATGTTAGCTCACTAAACGCAAACAATACGCTGGAACAGGGAACCATTTGTTGGGAGGAGAAAAGGAAAAACAGAGCAAGTGAAACAGCAATCCAGGGAGGCTACCCGTAGACATGGACATGGGTAGTCGTTCTCTTCTCACACACTTTTCTTTCAAAATTGCAACACAGATCATCACACAATGCACCTTGACTCAGGTGGAGATCAAACAACCAGTAATTACATGCCAGCACAGGTGCTTTATAGGTAAACCGTAGGGCATGACTGGACAAGCCGGTGTGTCTTAAAGAAATATCCACGTACCCTTGACAGCAGGGGGATCATTTCCAGTACATATGGAATATGTAACAGAGTGGAGAGATAGTCTCGATACGATAGAGAACGCCTGGACCATGCAAGAACCCCATTCTTCAGTCCTTATCAAACAGCTAATAAGCAGGTGCCCTCCTCATTCTCCTTTACCTACTTGTCTGTTCACCTTATTAAATTTATAAGCCTCTAGCACTGTCTTTAAATGGAACTTGTGTTGCTAATTGGTCAATCCCACACTCTTGCTCTACTAAGAACCTCCTGTAGATAGTGTGAAGACCTTGACAGGGATCCTGCCTCTCTTACTTAACTCTTTGATGGAGAAACTAAATGCCTTTTCCACATAATAGCCTGAAAACCCCAATGGTATATTGTGCAGCATATGCAGCAGATTATGCAATTCATCCGATCACTAAACTCTCAACAGACTTGAGTGCAAAACCGAAAGACGTTTTTCTCTCCTTTTTTTGGCAAAATACCACCATTGTAATATATTGCACCAGAACAGAATACTGACATTTCTCAGCTTTGAACTGCTCTACTCCATTGATGCAATGGTGGAGTTGGCGGAGTGGGTTTGCAAGGGGCTGATGACACACTTAGCAAGATCCAGGCTTTATCTGTAGCATTAATGAATGGAGAACAATTGACTAGACCATACCTGTCTCGCACCATCCCAAGCCATTCTTGCTGACCAACAGTTGTGTATCTCTCAAACATGACTGGTAAGTGAAAATTTAAGCTCCATTTGAGGGAGAGACTTCTTTTTTATATTCACACTACAAGGGATCTGTTTTAAAGAATAAAGAGTTAAAGCCAGCTCTAAAGTGTGACACCTGCAAAAGAATACTTAGTTATGGCCTATCATCTGTTTAAAACTTCATTTTCATTTTATTACTGCTGTGTGTTTAGCCCATATATTCTGTTGGAAATGAAAAGACAAATTAAATGCTTTCCTGGATTAGAGTAGTGAATAAAAAACAAAATACAACTCTGCAACTCAAACCCCAACAAAACAGTCAAATTAAATTTAGCTGAATATTTTTTCACTATGGGTTTAACTATTAAAAGATCAGCATTTTGAAATATGTAATGAGCACAGTGTATGGATCCATTTATAAAAGTGCAGACAAAAGATATTTTTTTTCACACTTTATCTGCTTCTTGTGTTTTCCATATAATCAAATCATGTTGCATCTTTTCATTGTTGCAATGTAGAGGCCTACTGAGGATTACATTCACAATTATTCCAAATTCTTTCTCATCTGTTGTCTAAGGTTTCATTTTACATCTTCTTAACTCACATTTCTCCTACCTGATTGCTCTAGGCTTTCTTCCAGTTGGCTCAGAATCAGATCTTCTGTTGAATGCCAGCACGTTAAAAAAGGAATGTCTAAACATGAAAAATAGTGTCTAAATATAAAAAATGCCGTCAAGAATTACTCTACGCAAATCTGGTCTCCATTTAATGGCACACCACTGCCTTTATCAAGCTCATATCTGTTTCATTCACTGCCACTTTGGTTCATTCACTATCAGTGAAGAGATCAGGCGTTTAATGCGTGTAGAACTTGCTTATCTTATCCTTTTGAGTCCCCTGGGCCTATTTGTTAGCTGTCAGTGACTATCTACCTTCATTCCTGCCCCATTGTGTTTGCTGGCTCATGCTGCCAGGAACTGGATCTGTCAAATGGCCGTCCCCGTAGGGTAATAGCGGAGCTCTGCATTTTGTTAAATCGATCCTGGGAGACGCATAAAGAAAGAAAGAGTGAGAGAGCAAGGATGAGATGGAGAGCAATAATACCACACCAGGAAGCTAGTTAGAGGGTGATGCTGAGGAGTAAGCAGACAGGTTTGGGCTGACGGAGCACAGAGATAAAAATATATATATATATATGAGGGATAGTGAAAATGCGACTGAAGTAGCAAGGGAGATCGCCTTGCACAACAGATGGCTGGTAGGTGAAAGGAAAAGATGCAATGCCGAGATGAAAGATGTGAAAAAGCAGAGATAGAACAACCTGAATGGAAAAGATAGATAAGGAACAATTATAAATGTTGTTTTATTCTGAGCAGAGCAGAGCCTGTGCCGACAGCAGCTGCCAGTCCATTAATATGTAGCATGTGTGATTTACCCTTTGACCGACCCCTGACACCTTTTCAACCCACATGTGCAGACTACCAAGGAACATGCAAACAATGGCAGGATGGCTTGTTTGAGAGAAAAGGAGAGAAGCTCTATTCCCCACAGCCACAATTACCCATAACACAATATTGACAACTTGAGTCAATCTATACACATTCATACTCCACACACTCATATGCCTGTTTATCCTTTCATCCACATCCCACCCCATCCTCCTATGCAAACAACTGCACAACATGATGCACTGTATTACTGCACCAGTACAATAACCTGGCAATATATAGGTAATTTTTTTGACATTGTGATGGTGAAGTATATATTTAACTAAACAATTACATCTTTAGGCCATAGTATGTGTTAGTGTTGTATTGGACTGATTTATACAGTATGTAATCCTTAAAACTTCATGCACAGTACAAGCAGAGAACATGTAATGTAAATGCAAATCTTCACCACGGGCCAGAAAATCAACCAAATACTTTCAGACTAGGTGTTATTCTGTTCTGGAAATGTCCTGTAACAGCACCGAAGCAGCCATACTATAATAACACAGAACAATTATACACCACTATACAACTACCATACCTGACTTATCACAAATGAGTATGGCCTTAACTGATCCTCTGATATTTTAAAATTCTGTATGTTTAGGGTAACAATATACAATTTGTATTCACTCTTACTAGATTAAGAAAAGCATGGTAATCATAGATGTACAGTACACCTATGTGTGTTATCGTAATGAAACTGCTAGGACCTACAGTAACAGCACCAAATAGTTAAACATGATGTACTGAAAAGATTAAAGCTCCAAATACAACGTCACCTAAAATCCCTTTTGATGTTATCTTTAAAAAAGAAATAATTCTGAACCATGCTTTATTCCGCTGAATAATATCTTTTCCCTGGTGCATCTGAATAATCACCTACAAACCCATCTCTTATTGTCCTCTTGTTTGAAATGAGCAATGTTTCTTGTGTAAGAGATTCTGAAAGCTGAAATGTTCACCACAAATGCCCCTGTAACGATCTGTCAAATGGCACTGTTCTATTTTAAGACATGGGTTTGAATCTCATGCAGTGTATAGTTAATAAACAATTCTATGACAACATTGTCAAACATTTGACCATCCCTACATGATTGGTTATGTAGGTATTCAAACCTTCAGTTTTCACATTGAAATGCTGAAAAATAATCCAATCCAAACAATACAAGACACTACAAAGTTCAGTTATTTTAGAACTCCTATAAGAGTAACTTTGCTGTAAATAGCTCTTCAGATGATCAGTGTTCAAACTTCCCAGAGTACACAACAGCAGTAGATTTCCGCACCGTGCTCTCAGCAGGGTTCACTCTCACTATGCCAAGTAAAAATATTTGCTCTGTGCACAGTATTTGGAGGTGGGGGGGTGGTGTTTACCCATGAGTTGCTTCGACATATTTTCCAGCATGAACACACTCCAAAACAGCGCTGCACAGAGTACAAGATGACAGAAGAAGCAGCATGTAAAGTAAGTCAGCAAGAAAAAAACAGATCTCTTGAATACTCGTGTGGACATACAGTAATTGCAATGGCAAAGGCAATATTTAATGAGGAAGGAAATCTGTAAAGAGCAAACAGAATCAATGAGGTGCTGTTCTAAAACCTCTTTGCTGTTAACAAGACAGCCAAAATGCCACAATCACAAGATTTGTTTGCAGGAGATCTGACATGCAAAGCTATTTTGGACACTATACTTACAGACCTGCCTCTGATTTTATTGCATTTTTATTGCAAAAAAAGATCATCTCTGTAGGAAAACTTTTTGGTTTGAGTTTATACTTATGACACACAAATGACACCCAAGTCGCACAGTCAATTTAAGAAAAGAAAACATGCAAATACATATATTTTCAACAAGAGTAAAGAAATACATGTAAATATGACTCTGGCACTTTCATGTCAGTTCTGTAACACGCAACCATCAAGACATCTAACAGAATGGAGAGGGTCCCAGTGTTATTTCAAGGCGATGTAAATATTTCGATTGAGTAAAGTAGGGCACCAAAATGTGCTGGTGTTGTTTCTGAGGTGTTAAGGAGTCAGTTTGGGGTATTCTTTGATGCCTGCCCTGGTTGGTGAAATTCTTCAGTAATGAGGAGGTTCAAGGTTTTTCGTTCTCTCATCAACGAGCTTTAAAAACCTTACATGGCTCAGGCTGACAAGTCGTGGAGGAGCAAAGAAAGGTAAGCTCTCACTGTGTCATTTAAAGAAATAAAAAGGAGAAAGACGGGAGAAAAATCCTTGTCTTTTAGCCTAGGATTAAAACTATACAAACTAGAACTGATAACACCCAAACACAAAGCCTCATCAAAGGATCAGTGTAGATGCACGTTAGAAATTCATGAAGAGAAAGTACTGAAGAGGATACTCTCTCTCTTTTAATCTGTGTGTTTTTTCCTCATTTTCACATCTCTCCATGTCTATTTCTTGCAAAGCAGATGACTAATGACTACACTCCAGATTGTCATGTGAGATTTAAAAAACAAACAACAATGTCTGATCCATTTTTAAAATTATTTTGCAAATTGATCCTCGTTAAACCCTTGAACAGCTAACAACCATTGATCTCTGTCCAGCAGAACATATCCCAGGGATAACAATGGAGCCAGGGGCATCCTAATCATCTTAAAATCCAATAACTGATCAATTTCAAGTATTTCTAAGTGACAAGGTCGTCGTCTGTCATGCTTCGTTATCTTAACGTGTATTTTTTATTTGATATAGTTTCGTTCATGAAACATTAAACGCTTGTATCTAAATCAAACTGAGCAGTGCCATCTTGATTTTGTTTGCTTGCTTGTTTATTTGAGTGTGCACAGTACGCTTGTCTACGTTTTTGTGTGCTTGTATGCTGTATGAGCAAACATCTTCCTCCAGATCTAGCAATTAAAGCTGATCCCTCAGACTTGTTCATCCTTTCTGCATTGACTGCCATTTACCTAAAAGATAGAGCATATGAATTTTTGAGTAATATATCATCTCATAGGATATAAAGATTAGGTTTATGTTGACAGTGAGTGTTTAACTTTTTCAGCAAATGTTTGTGTCAACTGTCACTGGGAAAGTAACAATTTGTCTGTAATGATGGATCTGAGTAATGCCAAACCAAGCTCTATCTATCCATCCATCTATGCATCCATCTATCCATCCATCTATGCATCCATCCACCCATTCATCTATCCATCCATCTATCCACACACAGGGAGGCGGACAGCGTTCCAGCCCTTTTTGGTGCAGGAGCAAAAATGTTCACTTGTACCCTAATGGATTGGAAGCAGTGAAACCCACATCACTGTAATTTAGCCTGTGGTTACAGGATTGGACTGATGGCTGAATGAATGGACTGAAAAAATGAACTCATGTCCTCCTTATATGACCGCAAAAGAGACTGTGCCCAATCTCCCAGCCCAGGAATACCACTGACCACAAGCTCATTAGGGAGCATCTACAGTGTTTTCTTTGTGGGTAAAGGAGACAGATCTTTCATCACAGTGTCTTGGTGTAAATGTGGACCTCTATGCTGTAGATTAAAAGTCAATCAAACCGTAGGCATGCTTTCCCGCTAATAAACATTCAAATAGGTTCATCTTGTAAACGTACGGGGATATAAATGGTGATATTCAGGTCTTTATATTTCAAATGTGTGAATACTGAAATGAAATAACAAGAAAATTAATTAATGTTATTTTAATCTGTGACATTTTACATCCATGCATGATGAGGTCAATGAAACATTCTACCTATTATATGTTCAGGGTAAAAAAGAAAACCAAGTTATATAAGCCAAGTAGAATAATGTGCCAAAGATGAAAGGCCTTTTATAAAGACGACAACTAAAGAGTGGTGCTGCAGGGCTCTCCTTTTTTTTTAGTATGATGGCATTAAAGTAATTCAGTACACCCCACCTTGGCCATGTCGCGATGACATTTAATCTTTTTTGATCAATTTAATAACTAGATTACATAAACTTTGTAAAATAACACTGTTAAGAAAGACAGCACTTTCATCAACACGTGTCCAACCTTTGGGTCTGGGTTGATTTTCTTGCCCTATTAAGTTGTCTCCCTTTAAAAGATAACCATCAACCATGATGTCTGCTAATACAGGACTTCTGATGGTTATATATGTGTGAAGGTTATGAGGTAAACTGCTTGCACTGGAAAAAAAACAAACATTTCTGCATGAAATGTACTGTTTTCAAAAGGCATAGCAGAATTCATGAATCACAACACTAAATTGTTTTTTGTTAGTAATGATTTTTTGAATTATTATGATAGCATTTACATTGTCTTCGGGGGATCTTTGGGGAGACCTCTGTAATGGCAAACAATGATTTCCACTGTAAAAAATTCCCTGGCCTGGTCTACTTAGAGGCAAAATTAGACACATATACCACACATACACAAACACAAACACAAACACATGAACACACAAATGGCTACTTGTCCTGGAGTTGGGGAGAAGAACTAGCCAGATATTGGCATTGACCACAGGCCTTGTTAACAATGCCAAAACAAAATGCTGCACTAATCCCAATTAGGCTTCTGTAATGAGATGAGCCTGCACACAAGGAGGAAGTGCCAGGCTGCATCCCCAAAACTCAATCACACAATCATCCAGGCAATGAAAGCAGAGAGGGAGCCCAGTAATGTGTATATATGTAAATGTAAATGTGTGTGTGTGCGTGTGTGTGTGTGTGTGTGTGTGTGTGTGTGTGTGTGCACAGCTATGGCCATAACTATAAAGAAACAACAATGGACACAGAGTGGGGAAGCAAAAGGATTGTGTGGGTGCAGAAGAGGCTCTAACTCCAAAAGAACACACACAGAGAGAGGCTTAATTCAAAGTCAGGGTTGTTCTTCCAGGGAGCCAGAGGTTCACACACAAAGTGTCTTTGCAGCTGCAGGCATACTCCATTTGAAATAAGCAACAAGTAAGAACAAACTTTGTTACTGAGCTGACACATGAGGTTATTTGACACGCAGGAGTCAGCTGCAGGTCAGGTGAACGGATACAGAAACTTGGTAAAAGAGAACAAAAGTTAACAACTTAAAAAAAACTGTTTAAACTTGGACAAATAGCTGCTTTTTAAAAAAATTTTATTTTATTTTTTAGCTTAGTTTTAATGATGTCACGCCTTCTTCAATGGTCCACTTGGTTCTGAGAAACTGAGACTCCAAATAGGACCCAAGACAGACCGGGTCCAAATTATACTCTAATCACTTCATATGTTGTCTTGTTTTACTGCCACAGGTTTTGGGTCATGTGTGTCAATATGGCCCCATTTACACCTTTTATGTGATTTGTATCTTCACTTCATTCACTTTTTTGTGAGGGAAGACTTCTACTTCTAGTCTACTAATTGTAACTTTTACAGGCATACTTTAGCTGGCAGGAAGAGGCGGAGCCAGGTGACCTTTCAGCTTACTGGTATGATATTTTTCTCATGAATGTGGTCACGCTGTACAGATTGCATTTACACCTGGCTTAAATACAATAACAATGGGAGCCCAAGTACCTCAAAAAATGTGGTCTGGCTGATCTGATTGTATTACAATCACAATGCGTTTTGAGTGCATTTACACCTGCATTAACATGTGTTTTTCTTTATCTAGATAACAATTCCAGATACAGATTGCACGTCAATGTCAGGTGTAAGTGGGGTATCAGTTTAATACCCAAGTGGATCCAACTGGATCCAAGTGTACTCAGTATCTGCTCATATCATGATTACTGCAGGAGAAAATATTTTTGGAAATCCGCAGTGTACTTTTTGCAATGCTAGCAGCATGATAAAAATTTTTAAATTGTCCAATACTTTGGTTTCAGACCAAATACAAGCAAATAAACAACAATCCCATCAGACTCGTTTGTACTTTGTGTTTCGTGCTAATTAGCAAATGTATGCATGCTAACATGCTGAACTAAGATGGTGAACATTGAAAACACACTTGCTTAAGATCGGTATGTTAGCATTGTCATTGTGAGCATGGTAGCATGTTGAACTAAGTCCAGCTTCACAGAACTTTGTTTATTGCTCAGTTGGCTACAGATTGTTTTATTGTACGAGTTGAAAATAGGACTTTATTTGCTTCAAAGACAAATTTATAAACATATTATTTTTGGATTTTTTCCTGTCTGACTTTAGATTTGTTCTTAGGACATTATAACTGCATTATATTGCTGCTTGGTAATGCTGGTGCATCATGCTGCTGCCAGAGTTGGAGTACTCTCTCTGCTAAGGTCTGTCCAGGTTGAATTAGAGTTTGAATCAGATCTAATCATTGTCAGGTCGATTTAGATCAGGTCTGACTTTGCTCAGGCATCCTTCGGATCTTCTTTATTGAAAATTAATTTATGGACGTCAGGTTGGGGTAGGTTTTCCAAAGGTCCCTTTCAGTGTCAGGTCAGTGTCTGATTTACAAGTGCTCTCTTGTATCACTTAAGACAGGTATGACTCAGAGCATGTGTGGAGCATCATGATGGTGAAAATACACCATCATGATGTGTGTAAGCTCCTGGCAGAGGCTGTTCTTACTGACTCAGCCATGTGCACTTGAAAATTAGATCTTTAAAAGTGCAGAACCTGCTTTAATTGAAGTTCTACATTCTAATAATGACATTGGAGTTATCAAAGTTGAGTTAATTAAAGCAGCAAGGGAGAATGCTACAGAAGTATAAATGAGCATGAGAATGTCCACTGTTTGGCAAGGTAGACTCAATAGGCCATTGGCCTTTTTTCAAGGAGGGTCATGGACACTCACAGTTATTTCCACATACAGAGAGACTCAAGGTGTTAAAGCTATTCACACTTTCATTTGGAAGTTTTACTCTGGGACCAAGTTATTGTGAATATTCTCTCAGCTGTAAGAAAACCCCAGCCAAGTAGAATGAGGGGAGGTGATTTCATTCAAATACAATTACAGTTGGATCAGATCACACAATTACACACCCTGCACACAAATTCACATGACCTGCAGGCAGGAGCCATATTCATAAAGTGATACTGATTTAGTAAAAGATGGAAATTGATTTCTTAACTTTTTGCACAAAGTTTGTGATTCTCAAAAGTTTTATGAATCCTGCATGTCTCACTTTTTGTCTGTCGGTGGGTGTGTCAGTGGAGTATAAGAAAACAATGCACATATGTTTTAATGTTTTCCTTCTGATAATAGGTGAAATGCGTCTTTAAAATGATGTGAATGGAATAGGGGAGGATAATTTGTGCCATATTACCTGCTGATTTTAGTTGAAGATGACAGGTAAAATGGCACATGGCATGGTGATAATCATATGCTATCTCACTGGATTAATAGTCCTTGACTGATGTGTGTGTGTGCATGTGCGTGTGTGTGAAAATGAATTAAAAATGAATAAAATGTCTGGAGGTTGAATTGGATAATGGTTTGCAATGCTATTACAGGGCCTAAAAAGGTGGTGTTTGGAACAAGATTCATACTTAGAAGACAATTCTATGTGTGTGTGCATGAATTTGTGAATTTCCCTTTAAACCTCTTATCATTTAATGTTTAAGGGAAATCTTACCCCTGAATTTTTAAGCCTAACGCTACCATTGACACACTTCAAGAATGCCTCACCTCCAAATCCCTTCACACATGCGTGCACAACCATAATTGAATTCCTCCTATTTTTCAGAGTAATCGGCGAGAAGCCCTCACCTCTGGCTATTTTTATGTTCATGTCGCTGCCATTTAAACTTTGAATGACAGTAGCATTCTGATGAGGTGCTTTTATGACTACCCCCCCGCACTACACACACACACACACACACACACACACATACACATTAAATCAAACTGCATTTCTCTCTGAGTGGACAAATCTTTTATCTGTCACCCGTTTCTCTCTTCTCTTGATGGCTTCATTTGTATAATGCCCTTGAGGGGTGAGAGAGAATAGCAAGAAAATTAAGGAATGTTCAATGTGTTAATGCATGCGCCTTCAGGAGTCATCGCAAGTCTTTCTATCTTGTCAACAGCTATGTAGACAAATGCATTAAACAGCCTGGTGATCTGTAATAATAATTGAATAACTAAAGTAATCTGATTTTATTTGGATAAACAGTCAGTGCAGAAAGGAAGATATCCATGGCTTTGGATGAACAAAAAGAACTGTTCAGGAAATATTTTAACAAGTGGAGTGCTCTTAGTGGGGATTCATCTGAACAGGGATGGCATGGTTTTGTAACCTGGTTCTAACTCGGCTATTACTGTCATTTCAATAGTAATTTCAGTATTACACAGTGAAGGAAAACCTTCAATAGGTTGTCAAATATCAGACACTCTATTATCCCAAGATACTCTTTCACCAGCAGGATTACAGTAATTGAAAACAGCAAAAAAGTGTAATTGCATCCATTTTGGGAAGGCTAAAAAGGATTAGGGCCAAGGGTTTACAAACTATATTCCAAAAACTAATAGTATGATTAGAAAATATTTTTCTTGTTCAGTGAACAGGTCAAGTGGGGACCTAACTAATGTGGAGAGTGTAGCAATAAAACCCCTGCCCTTTATCTTGTCCATTTTCTAATCCTTTTCATTTCCATCACTCTAGCTTTGTTTAAAATCTGCTTCACTTTCTCGTGTTACTCCACTGTGAGCCTCCATCCTTCTTTCTCTATCTCTCTCTCACAGCACGGGTCTCTCCATCTCTTTCTTCTGAGCCTTAATTTCATCAGCATGGGAATGTGGGACACAAGTGCTCCTTTTCATCTCAACGTAGTAAAAATGCATGACAAGGAGCTGGAAGCTGAGAGCCAATCTTAGGACAACAGACAATTAATCTCTTCTTTTCCATTTTATTCTCCACTGTCTTTCTTCACTCTCTTCTTCTTTCTCTCCATCAACCCCCTGCACCTTCTACATCCTGTTATCCAGGCCAATAGCGAAACAGGAACCTGGTGGTTATCTGTAATTCCAATTACAAAGACACAATAATTAGAGGAGAATCAGAGGTCTAGCAATTACAACAGATATCAGCTCCTTCCAATGACTCTGTTTTAATTAGTCTCCAGTGCTTGAGAAGAAGTGATGCACCATTCAAAAGAGATTTCTACTTTTTTTAATTGAGAGAAATAATGATTTTCCTTTTTCTTTTTTCTCATGAACTACACAAATATGCTGACAGACTTACATCATTGATATAATTCCTCTGAAACTGTGCTCACAGACAAAGTAAATCCATTGGTTCTGCTGCTGGGATTTCCAGAAATGGACTCCTTCACTCAGCCACAGCTAAATAGCCCATTGAAAGACGTTTATAGTGTTTCTATTAATACAAAAACATATTCTTACATATATAGGGACCTTTCTGCAATAAGCTATTTTATAAACAACAAGTGGAAAATACGAGGAACAAATGTGTAATCCTTTTGTCTTTATGGAAAATATGTGTTTTTATTATTTTCAAAGCACTATGATATTAGCCTTGGAGCTTATATTCAGTAGTACTCCAAACTGAAGGACTTGTCATGTATGGGAAAGTAAACAACTGTGTCTTTCAAGATTAATATTTTCAAAAACTATAGATGATGGCAACACATTGAATTGTGCTTGTTAGTGTATAGCAAGGCTAATGACTCATTGGCCTTATTGTTATCATATGCTACATAAATAAGTAAATAAGACTTACGCCTTGATTTCACCGGGCATGGCTGTGTCGAGCTCTGGCTGCGATTCGGCCACTACAGCTGATGGTGACCACTCTAGACAATGTTGTGATCCCACCAGACGCGCTGCAGTACGTTTCAGAAGCTTCCCAGAGTGGTTCTCAGCTCTGCTCCGCTAAACATACACGTAAAGCTGCACAGAGTATATGGAGCCAGGCAAAAACTCAGAAACAGGAACGGCATAGAGCATCTAGTCAGTTTTAAAAATAAAACACCCTGTACAGACTGCCGATCGTATATCATATCACTACATCAACATTATGTGGCACCAGGCCAGAAGTCAACCGGTCAGAGGATATTTGTCACCGTGGATGACGAGAGGTTAATCTTGGAAGTGGAAAATCACAAGGTTTTATGATAACACTGCTGCCATGACTGCCCTGGAACCTGGCTTTCTCTCCAGGTAGAGGGGTTGCTTTCTTCTCTCTGGCGCTGCTGGAGCAAAACGCACAACTTCTGAAACGCTCCTGGTGGGTTATGACGCCATTCGGAAGATGGAACAAAGAGTGTGTGACTGTTGGCTAATCTTCTGGCCTTGCGTGTAATGTTTTGACCCAACAATCAAGAAATTACATCTGATAAAGACAGAGGGAATCATTATAATTCAAGTTAGATATTCCAAGGATGAGAGCAGTTATCAGAATTACTAAATCGTGCATCAGCAATCATTTGCAGCAGGCAGACGTTAAGTCATCTTAATAATTAAACATTTAAAAGGCTGTACTCTGCTGCAAGCTATGAGTCATCAGCAGGAGTTTGACATACATTTTTCAAACTTACATTTGGCATTCAGCCTGCCTCAGCAGTAGAAATGAAGCACCAATGAGCTGGACACTGAAATAACCCTTTGTTTCCTCTTCAATCTGGAAAACTATGAATATATAGTCCCTCCTAATTATGCATTTTACTGGTTCATCACCCAGCTACCTCAGATGACTCCACCCCTGGCTAGAGATCTACATTATGTCCATTATGTGTTCTATTATTTGTGTCAAGGCTGAGAGGTGAAGACTAAACCGAGGATTTGAGTGCAAAAAATAGAGGATGTGTGAACTGTAGATCCTTTGAAAAAATGCCATGCTTACCTGAGCCAAGCTGGCTTAGTGCTTTCAGTGGGTGATCGCATTTCTACTCTTTCCAAGGGAGGCCTTGGCATTAGAAAGTGCTTATTCACCACAGAAGAGGCTGGTCCATGCTATGACGTTAACACAGAGCATGTTGAATTCAAAATGATGAGTCCCAGAGAAAAAGAGCCAGTTTGTACCAAATAGGCCCATTTATAATCGATTACCCAATGGATAATGGAAATAGAAGTGCTGTTTCAGAAGTGACCAGCAAAGGACATGGTCTATCCTTGCTGTACTGTAAGGGCAAACGTCAGAGGCAAATGGGAAGAGGATCGAAACAAACTACATCCATTACATATTCAGCAGATCACTGGTGTATCTCCTTATCAACCACATCAGGGCAGAAAAGAAGAAGAAGGGCAAATCTCCCGAAACCCATTATAGAGGGTACACTGCAGTGGGCAATCAATGTCACTTAACACTTCCTAGTGAACCTAGCCCACTTTAACTGGAGTGAATGATGGTTGAGCACTCAGCAATCTTAATTAGTAAAATATTAAAGGCCTCTCATAGGCACTTTAGCTTTGATTGATGGTATGGACCTATTGTGATGTCACAACTGTGACCTGGCCCTGCCGACCCACTGAAAGGAGAAATGAAGGGAATGGGAATATCAGGTGGCCTGTGGTCAAATTTGAGAGATGATGCAACATTAGTAAGGGTACCTCTCTTACCACTCAGACCAACAAGGAGGGATCGGTCGACAGTATCTTGCTGATTCCACTTTAAAAAAAGGTACAAAGAGGAACAAGTGACATCATATCAAATGTCATTGTCTTGTCATTTCATTGCAGTTTCACCTCTTTTATCTCTATGTTAATATTATTACTTTTTGACCCCATTACACTCTCCTACATGGGTATACACATCTTTGTTTTTTCCCCCAGTTCAATCTATGTTTCTATTTCCGTCTCTCTGCACTGAGTTGATGGGCTGACCTTGAGTTGATTGGTCAAGATTGATCGCTGTTCAGATGGAAGGAAAGGACGAGACATAAAAATGAAAGCAAGGCCAAGACCCAAGAATGAAAGTAGGAGGACACTCTTTTCTGTGACTCTGGTGGTGATGGCCCTCTTTTAGCACCATTGGACAGTAGTAATTATACCTTATCTCAACTTCTGCTCAAGTACACTGTGAACCCTTTAAACTGATGGCTGTAACTTCATACACAAATATCTCATTTAGATGTGGCAAGTGCTATCCACCAAGATTTAAGCTTGTCTCCACATTTAATTACAAATGGGATACAGAAAAAACTACCTGGGTTGGCAGAGTTCATATTCAGTATTACTAAAGGCATGACACAGAGTGCACCACTTGACCTGCTCTAACCTGGCAGCCAAGAGCAGTGCTGACATGGCTGCTCAATTAATGATTGTTGTTGTAAAATGCACGAGCAAAACTGGCTTGCTTCAGCTACAGAATAACTAATATTGGCCAAATTATATATATTTTATTAGTTGCAGGATTTTCAGCAGGCCTCTGGTCTGTAGAACACCTAGCCATTAAGTTCATCCACACTGCCTACATCAAGATCTCAGAAACTGGTGTGAATAATAACTGCAAGCTGTTATCATTGTCCTCTCAGGACTCTTATAAGCACCCTCCTTGGTCAAGTGTACAGTGAGACTTCACTAAAATATTCAGTACTTAAGTTAGAAAGTATGTTGGTGTTAAATGTGACAACTGTTTAAAATCTAACAGAACCTTGTACTGTAATATGTGCAAAATAGTGAGAGTTATCATACAGTATGACCATTAAAAGAGAAGAATTCTTTCATGCACAGATAGCATGGAATACATCATCAAACTACTCCAGAAGACTATCAGAACCAACAGTTAATCCATTTTACTTGTGTGCCTGATTAATTGAATGTATGTGTCCATATTGCCATATGCATATTGTGTATGTTCGCATGCCTCTATCAGAGAAAAAAAAATGCAATCCTGCACTCCAAAAGATGCACTAACTGTTAACAGATATTCTCTTTCCAGGCTCTTTCACTAACTCTCTCTACTGAAAGAAGCACAACAGTTGTGATGAGAGGCTGTGCAGCAGTTGAGAGAGAAAAACACCTGAGGCTTGTCTGTAATGTTTTATAGAAAATGCATAACTTCTGTGTCTTCACATCAGAGCTGTGCTCCTCCACACTGTTGAGGCTTTGAGCCAACTGAGCCATTAGGGCTGTACTGTACTTTGAGACGGTGTTTACTGGGCAAACATCTCACCTATTTGTTGACAAAAGAGAGAAAAACATAGTCCAACAGGAATGAGTAACAATAGCTGAATCCTGAATATAAAAACTACTCAGAGGTGATACACAGTGAAAAGACCAAAAGAAACGCCTTTACAATAATGCAAGCTAATGCAACATCACTGTAGAACTGACATCTGCAAGCCTGTCTCTATGAATTTCACTTATATGCACTACTCTGTGTAACTACCATTGCAAACAGGTTAAACCACTTACAGTGGGCTTATTGGAGATATTCAGAGCAAAAATCCTGAGGGAGTCTGTTTTTACAATAAGAAAAATCATTGGATGACAGACTTATATATTAGTATCTAGAGATGTTTTAGATAAATATACAAAAGACATTGCAGAAAAGCTAGAAGGGTCATATCAATGACACTGTTTTGCAAAGCCAAACGGGTGGTAATGAAAATAGGAATGTTGCTTAGGGCAAACATCAGCCACAACAACAACAACAAATAAAAGATCTTTTGTAGTGCTTTCAGTTGTTGGTACAAGGTGAGGTGGGCTTTAAAACTGTTATTCCCTTATTATAACAGCAGACCTTGGGCACTTCACCAATTTGAACACAGAGATGAATGTGTCCTTTATTTTGTCTGACAGACTCTTACTCAATAAGGAGTGAAAGACAGTGGCCTCTTTCAACAGTGACTGTTACTGGAGTATGGACAATACTTTCACCTAGAAAAAAGGAGAAAATTGCAAATAGAGGAATAAATTAAATTATCCTATCATGAATTGATAGAGCACAAAAAATGTAAAAAAAAAAAAAAAAAAGGGGAACTGAAAAAGTTTGATGTAAAAATGACAGAGTAAGGGAAGTGAACTTTATAAAACAAATGGAAAAATGCTGAAATGGAAAACCTTAAATTGAAAAATGTTTTTCTGTTTTGTCTTGTTTTCCTTCCTTATTTTGGCAGATGTATGTTTCTATTTGCCATTTATTTTTTAGGCTTTTCAAGGAATAGGTAAGGAAGGGAGGTGTAAAGGGAAGGGTAAAGGGTGGGCCTAAAATGTGTTGGGGCACAGGGTAACTTTATGGACACCAGTAGTGGTCTGACTACTCAAGAGCATACTATGTGATTTTTTGTCCTAATTTAAATAATTAAGATGTCATTATGGCTAGAATGTCATTATTGTGCTGTAAAACCAATAAGCATTAAAATGCAGACACACAGCACTGAAAATGCATTTTTGCCTTTGTATTGAATATAAAACTGTCCATTCCCATCTAATGTAAGTGTAATTTACATTTATTTTCTACCTTATGTATCCAGTAAAGCCTGAAATGACTAACCTGAACCATTTTGATTTGAGTCAAACAACGCATAAGCACTAATGTAATCCTGAAAAATTGGATGGAAAGTACCTGAAGAGTGAGCACTTGTTTGAATCTGTTCGTATGTGTGTACATGCTTGAACATCTAAATTAGAGGAAAACCAGGTATACAGCAGTATTTCTCAAAGCACTAATACATAAAATGCTTAAGTGCATGCAATGCAGCCAGTGACTTCAGGCAAAAACAATATGACCAACCAAGAAACACACCAGCATGGAACATTCATCATGTGTCTTTCCATCCGCCCCCCAGTTTCATGGTCTTTCTGTGTGATTGATAGTCAGCATAACTGTGACTAACGTGTTGTCCGAATTAATTAGCAAAGATGAATAGCAGTGTGTTGAGCCAGTGTCAGCCTTGTTTGTGAAAAAAAAAACTGTGTGTGGAGGGTTGCCCACTAGAAGCAGTGAAGAGTAAAATCATAGTGCTTTGCCAACACAGGATAGTGTTCATTGCACACACTGTGAAAGACAAGGCAAAGTTAAGCTATTCAATACATTAAGGCACAGGCAAGAATTCCTGGATGTGCATATCTATACTCAGGTTCACGACCTACAGCAAAGTTGCACATTCAGCCACATCACCTACCAGTCACCTTGATGTCTCTCAGTCCTCTGTCTAGTTTCTAGTCTTGCCCCAAGTTTTCCTCTAAGCTTTCTATAAAACATTTTGAAATCAGCCCCTCAGGGGGTTTGACCAAAGAGCACCTGTCTTGTATCGGGCTGAAAGTGTTGATGTAGTTGCTGTTGACAACAACAACAGTTGGCAGTTAGCAGTTAGCTGTTAGTGGAAAGTTAAACCATTACCTGTCAGATATAAAAACACACGCCTCATCTCCCCTACATACATCGCACACACTTGCCCAGGAGAGTGGTCTGGATGGGCAGGTGAGTGTGTGCAACTTATGTGTGTGAGTTTTTTTTCTTTTTGTGACTGTGTGAGGGAGAGAACCATAGAAGAGAGCAGGAGAAGTGAAATGCCAAAATGAGTCTCATGTCAGCAGCTTAAAAAAAATATGTGAAAATCTGCACTCAATGTTCGCAATACAGTCATTCACTACATCCCACATAAAACAAGATACATCGAGTATATTCAATATATCGCCCACCCCTACTTCAAAGTTTTATTCTAATATCTGACCACATGCAGTTACTGAAGACTGATTGTGTTGTTGACTCATACAATCTGAAATAGCAAGCATTTTCACACCAAAGTGACAGCAAAGTGGAATCACTTTTCAAACTGACCTTGTACACCCTGTTAAGTAGCCCACTCCAGTTAAGTATAGTAGCAACAACTAAATTTAAAGAAAAATAACTGCTATGAAATCAGAAATCATCTCTGCACACAGAAGAATAATCCAAAGTATACTCTGTGATGAACTAGTGATCTGTTCAAGTTAATTTCCTGTTTTCTGCCTAATGCATTCTGGGATGGGCTGTAACCCCATGTGAATCCCAAATTCGTTGTTATATTCCCTCTGAATCACAGTCATTCTGTAGTAACTTTTTTATTGCACAGGAGCCTCGACTCCTAATGCGAAAAAAGATACTTTTCACTGATCCACAAAGATCAAGATCAGAATAATGACATCAAGCCCTAATCCTGGACCCATGCAGGCATGCCTCTGGGATTTGGGTGAACAACTTTTATAAGATGAGGTCTCTCATCAGTCTCTACTCAGAAATTGACAAAGGTGAGTGAGAGGTGCCAGGCCGTTGTGGCAATACAATTTTCCAGCAAGCTACTACACAGCCTGAGTTTCTTATAGCGGATGCTTTAATAAAGGGTTGCTCAATAGAACTGCATATTGCTTAGTTTAATAAACTTTACAGTGGTGCCAAAAGCTCCTATTGGCAATCAATGAATAAATGATACCTGGACAATGTAGCCCCTGAGCATACATGACACTATAGCACCTTAGGCCACAGATCAATCACTGACTAAGTAATTGTTGTTTCTCTCCTGTGGCCACATGGTTTGGGTATGCAGGTGAAGAAAGAGATCCTGAGCTATCAGCTGTTTAACCACCTGGTGTTAAGCTGGATCAAATGGCAACGGGGGCTGCTACACAGGTTTGATAGACCCAAATGCAATTTGATGTGATTTGATTGGAGGATTGGGAGATGAAGTGGCAATGGATCATCCACAAAACTTTTGTGGTGTAGCTGCAAAACTATGTAGTCATAAGATGGTTGGTGCTTATCATGGCAGCGAACCAAGAACTTTCTACTGGACGCTAGTAGTGAGGGAGATTGTCAAGTGAAAAGGAAGGCTGTCTAAGCCTCATTGTAAGGGTAATCTTAACGCATGCCGAGGTACCAAGAATGTTAGTGACAAGTGTGGGTGGAGTTTGGAAGAAATAAGGGCAACTATTCAGTGACTCAGCAGGGGAAGGAAGGCAGAGCTGGAAGAATGAGGAAAGATGAGAAATCATTTCTTTGACAGATCACTGGGGGAGTCAGTAAGATCCTCAGTGACAAGCCACTAATAGAGGAGAAATGACGTGCTTTTGAAATCTCTGGATATTGTTTTGCTGTTGTTACCATAGACTGTATATAAAGATGGATGACATGACAGCTCCCCAAAAGTGAAGCCAAAATATCTTCATCATCCCCTGGTGGTTGGCTGCAATATAGGTCATACATCCCACCCCCTCCATGTTAGCGGATGGGACATGGGCCAAACTAAGTGCTTGTCGAATAAATTTTTCCAAAAGATGGTTTCTGTCATTTATCATGCTGATGTTTGTTCAAGTGCTCATTTTTCTAATAACTTTGTTTTTAATTAGTTATTTGACAGTATAAAAAGGTGGTGTGATATCATTGACAGCTGTGACAGCCTCTCTCAAACTTCTTAAACCTCAGGTAGCGGGACGGCTGTTGTCCTGCCGCCTGACTCTACTGTGCAAACTATGGCTGCAAAGACATCACACAAGCAAGATGGTAGTTCCTGGAAAGGAGATATTTTGGCTTCACTTTTGTGTTGCACTGCTAGTGGCCTTGGATAGGTCCCATTTTTAAAAAAGTGGGGCTTGTATTGATTTTTCACACTATTCAGCCTTCTTAGGGAAAGCCAATGACAAGGTGCTGAAAAGGAGACGACAGCTGATTGGGGAATCTCACACCCACAAACAGTGGATAGAAGAGCTTTCAAAGTGACCTAGACTATGCTATAAGTTTAAAAAAAGAACTGGAAGCTCAATTTTCAGTTCTACCCTTGCTGACAATTGTTCTCTGCAGATGTCAGTAGAGGTTGACACCCGACTGCGTACATTTTGAAGAGTACCTTTGTCCCTCAAGGTAAAAAAAACAACCTACAGTAACAAAAAAACACATTCTAGTGAAAGAGGAACATGGTTTGAAAACGTGGGCTTGTTTTTCAGAGTGATATCTCAGCAGTTCATCTTTGTTTAGATGAGCTTTCATTCATCTCTGTTTAATTCAGGTAAGAGGTTTTTTTTTATTATCATGAAACAGGATACAGTTTTCAGTCTGCCATCTCTCTGCAACATTTAGACAACTGCTAAATTGATATCAGTATAATTAACAACCTTAAAAGAAATTCATTAATGGATTTTAATCAATCTCTGTGCTGTTTTTGCCATCAATAACGGAACTGAACTTGTTTGTTATGGTGAGACTCAGTGGAACAAGAAAAGTAGTATTTTCTGCCAATTTTACAGCCCCAACAAAAACCACCCTCTGCAAAAACTTGATTGTTTCAGAGTGATGGTTTTTCAATTGATAGGTTCACCCACTAGCATTTGCATACATCATTTGTTCATGCTTTTCAACGCACAAACGGAGTAAAGGCCCCTGAGGACATAGAAAACACAATTTAACTAATCTAAAGGAGTCTGGATTAAAAAGGTCAGAGCAAAGTGAGATGTGTGCAAAGAAGGCAAAGTAATGCAGAAAACCTCAATAAATATTGTCAGCAACTTGACACCAGCTCATACTGAGAAATTTGATCCAAACTGACCTACTAGAGCTGACCTGCAGACATATGTAATAAAGAATGTTTAATTTAGCCTAGCAAGCGGTGTGTTATACTTGTCTAGTATCTTGTTTTTGCCATAATCGTCATGTCAGCTTCTCCGGATATCAAAGTACTCATGTATGGAGGACAGGGGAGATTGATGTCAATGGCTTACGTCAAAGTAAGGTGAAGTGGCATCAAGTGCGCAGAATCAAAAGTCACTGATGCATTTCAGGGTTTCATTCAAGTGACACACACACATAAAAATGCAAAGCACATCATCTCACAAAGTAATTCACATTTATCAAGCTAAATTATTATTATCAGTAGTAATAGTAATAGTAGTAGTAGCAGTAGTATTTGACTAATGTAAATAGAATTATACAAAATCCAAAGCTCCTGACTCAGTCTAGGCAGCTACAGATACAGCTCAGTGCTTAAATGAGCGTCAGCCTGTTAAACCTCAATTGTGTCCCCTCTTCCTCTCTGTGATCACCTAAAGTGTTTTAATACAGCTTAATTTACAATATAGTTGTTCTCATTTAAATATTTCTTTGTTTCTGTCTCAAAATGAGGAAGAAATAGAGTATAATCACAGATCAAATGTAATCCCCAAGCTGCTGCGCTGCGGTGGTAATCAAATCAGTATTTTATAATCACAAACACCTCTGAAAAAATCAAACAAATACAGGTTAATGACAACAGCTGTGTGATCACCTATAACATTTAAATGAATGATCATTGAGGAGTTGGCTTCTAAACTTAATATTTCTGGCACAGTTTTAACCACTGTGTTCAGATATTTCTGTCTGGACCAAAGAAGTGGACTGAACACACTGATAGACGGACATTGCCATCCCCAGATCCCCACCACTAGCATGGCTAAAAATGTTGTCAGAGTAATGTTACAATACAGTTTTCACCCCTAGACGTTCGGGAAAGACTGGATTCATCTTATACTGTAGATATCAGAGCTTTGCATGTGAAACAGCTGCTTCTTTGTTATTTTTTTACCGCATACCCACGTGCAGACTGCATCTTTTTTTATAAAGAGTAAATAAGGCCAATGGTGGGCTGTCACTTAGCATTTATGGCATTTGGGAGGAGCGCTTCATATTTTGTGACATCACACTCTGACATCTGGCAGCCTAATATTGCTCAGTATTGTGATTGTGGTGATTTAGTTTGAGATACAAAAAAGCACTTTGATGTCAACACTGACAGGGCCCTGACAAAGTGACGACAACACAAACAGCAATTACTAACAAATATGCCTAAAACCACCACTTTCTAGACATGAGAGACAGTGGATAGACATATAGACAAAGATCAAAAACAAAACACAAATATACTTCCCCACCAACCTAACTCACCCTTAACATGTGCGTGCATGAATTTGGCCTTATTCAAAGCCTGGAGGAAGGGAGCCACAAGGCAGGCACCTGCCAAACCCTTGGCAGACTGGTACAGCAAAGAGGCCTGCCATTATAACAATTTGTATACCACCATTAACAAGATATATTGCCAAACAGAAGGTATAACAAGCTGCATGGCAGAGGAATGGTCACACATGTGCCTTCTATGGGGCAGGGTGAATTTGCCAGGGTCAACAGCCATTTCTGAATTCTGAATTATCTTCCAAAGCAGTAGATTGTAATATGAGTCAATGAAGTATTTTGTAAACACCACAAGCGCAAAAAGTGAACTGAAAAAACTGAAAACTGAAAAGTTAAAACGGTCCTTGTACACACACATCTCTTGCTGTCAGTTGTGTCCAGCTAGCTTACTGGTGACAGGGCCATGTCACACTGTGCTAATGGACCCTCCTGCTTTTTAAATGATCGTGGCTTTCTGCAAATGAGGCACATAGAAAGGGGCACTGGTGGGCTGCTTCGAAAAACATCACCTCGGACTACTCTGCAACTTGGGTAAACAGGAAACACACACACATACACAAACTCACATAGGCACATACAGATATTTAGAAGCCAGACGCTCATTAAACCATCAGCACCTCCTGAAATCAACTCATCCGGTGGGTGAGATGGCAGCTAGCTAGCAGCACCCCTCTCTCCATGCCTCATTTACCCCAAAAAGACGGGTGTCACCAGCAAAACAGACGCCATGAATATTAACATGCAACCTGGGAATGCAGTCTGCATGTTCAGTAGTTTAGATTATTTATTTAATTTCTTTTTTCTGTGTCAGTATATAAAAGATACTAAATAAGAAGAAAAACTAAATTCCCTAACAGTATAATAAAAGATAAAATAAATAGAGCAAATATAATGCCCTCTTAAAGGAAAATATAGGCAAATGATAAGAAATAATAGGTGAACAGATAAGGATACAGAATGTGCTTTGTGTAAAAATACACTATTCTCTGGCTTAATAGCAACCTACACCAGATCCAGATAATCCACTTCTCCATTTTTTTCTTTACCCATTTTACTTTCTCACTCTATTTGTTTTGTCCATAATGGAGGGAGGCCATTTGGTGATAAAGCGAGAATCCATTACATGCTTTCACCCTCTCCTCTGACCTGTGAAAACAGTTGGGCGTTGTCTCATGAGGGGAGGATTCTGAGTGAAAAATTAATCATTAAAGTATGTGACAACCTCTGCCACGGGTGGCTGTCACAGCCAGGAACTGCAGTTAGACTTGGCCCAAACCCACAGTGGGGCAGAATAACTGGACCGACCTATGACTCCTATGACTGAATCAAGGCCACCAGAGGCTGCAGGCTCAGGAATCATACAGCAAGTTCCCCACAAAAAAAAAAAACAACAGAAAAATATGCTGCTGTCTCTACAGTGCAACCTTGCAAGAGGTAAAATTTGCTGAACATTTGATGAACAGATGTGGAACTAAATCATATTACAAAGAGTTTAACAGAAATGATATTCAAAAGAAAACTTTGGTTATGTGTTTGCAATATTTATTAAAATCGTGGCACAAAACAGAATATTTTTAATCAAGCAATCAAGCTCAGATCAAGTTTGTTATGACAACTGCTATATTTGTTTACCATCAGTAACAAACTTTATGTCATTTGAAAGTGTAAAATATTTTAATTACTTTAAGTTTAACAGATGAAGGAGTGGAAAAAAGTGGAATTAAGTGTTTTCATTAACTGTGACACTATGAAAAAATGAGAAAAAATTGAGAAGTAAAGCAAGAGCAAAAGAGAGAGAAAGAAACAGAGAGGGAGAGGTCAATTACATGCATGGCACGCAGAATCAAAGTGGCTCCATCTAAATGCTTTTCATCTGCTCCAACCCCCCCCCCCCCCCCCACCCCCCCAAGATCTGCTTAGATAGAGGAAACATATCAGTGGGTCATTGACTAGCACACCTGATTTTATCTTTACATATCGTTATGTCAAAGTAACAGTCATGCGTAAATAACCATGGATGAGCAGAGAGCTTTCACATTTCAATAAGCAGGTCGTGGAAGCTGACAGCTCGGTCCTTTATGTTACAAATCAGGTTGCATCAGGTTATTCAATGTCTTGTGACAAAACAGGAAGCACAATCAGGAAACCTTTTGTCTTTTGTTCTACTTTCTTATCTTTCTTTTTTGCACTATGTTTTTAATTTTGTAAAGGAAATCAAAACATAGCAACCTGCCACGTTCCAAATATTCATATTAGTCAAGCAGATTTCTAAGATGGTTAAAAATAATTTAGATGGTAATATTTACCACTACAAACACAATAGATGTGATTTTGACACACACTTAATCAAAATTACACCTTGTTTAACAGACTAGGCACGTATAGGCACTCTAGAGTATATGGTTGTTTGCTGCAGATTCTGACACTGCTAGATTGTTATGGCAGAGCTTCAAATGAGTAAAGCACCACTGAGCCTCAGTGCCCGCACCTCAATGATGTGTCTTGATCCTCTTATTTCCCTGCAGCGCCATCATTAGGAGTTCTTTTCAGGCAAACCCATGCCACTGCTTTGTACCTTCAAATCAATCCAAAATGGCAGCATACACAAACAGCTCTAGTGCTCCCCTAGGCTTGGTCTAGAGGCCAAAAACATTGGCATAATTGAAGGATGATCACCAAAAACGTTGAGTTCGCAAGCACTTAAGTAACAATTTATAAACTGTTTCACCCCTAAGTATAGAGTTTCTCCTCCTTGTCCCTCAGTCTTTCAAGTGTTCTTTCAGTTGACGTGAGCTAACACTTTTAGAGCAAATTTCCATCAGTATGTTGATTGATATAACATATAATTATCTCATTCTATTTCAAGTTTCTCTACAGAGGACTTTGGTCCGCATTTGTTGTTTTTAAGTGTGGTCTATAATTAAATCGACTTCACTTTAAAAAATCTAATCTGATTATATACATTTTCCTGCATGCAGATCCAGCAGCAGAGACAGAAAGGGATTCTCTGAAGAGTGACAAGTGGTAGAGAGGCCCAGGGTACAGCCTATACACTGCACTGAACTCATGGATGAAAAGCATATATTGTCTGTAAGTGCAGTCTCTTTTTGAGTAGATATGCATCAATGTATATAGCCAATGAATGAGGAAACATCTTTTGAAACATTTGAGAAAGTAGTTTTTGCCCCAAGACTAAAAGGAAGAGGGTCACTTACTACAAACCACATACACCACGAAACAGAAACATGCCCAGAGTCTTTTTTGTTTCAGATGAAATGCACAACATCCAAATCATACCCCGTCTTCAATAAAAAAATTATATAAAGAATCGTAAAACACAAAATTGGCACATTTGCCATAATTGAAGACGTCCACAGTCTACTACTGACATATGTTAATCAGGTTTTCAGGTTGCACCTGGACTGACTGACAATGTCTGTTCAAAGCAGAGCCAGCACACTGGATGTGCCATGTTTCACACCATGTTGGTATTTTGACAAACACAAATAAACAGCATAAGCACAGAAGCATCACAGTTTGCTGGCTGGCAAGTATTCAGGTTTTGTACTGGCTTATTCAAAGAAACAGAAGGTTCCCAAACAATCTACCACAACAGCTCTGCCATTCTTCTGCTATTCTGCTGAAATACATTTCAGTACATTCTTATCTCTGTCAAAAGGGTGACAATGTCCAGAAAGTTACCATTCAGTTTTCAGGTCAGGATTTAATTTTTTGTGTAGGTTTAGAGAATGAGGTGGGAGGAGTTTGACTGGGATAAGTTTGTGAAGGAGGATGCCGGACTGTTTCTCAAAGCCTTCCCTCTTATGAACAACTGAAAATACAGACGTTCCTCACGAAGTGGTAATCCTCAGAAATGAGCAATGCAACAGGTCCCTTGTAATGAACAACAATGGGATTCGGGATATGGAGTAAGACAGACAATATACCAAAGAAAAATCAAATCACATAAAAGATTAATTCAGCAGTCAGGGGACAAGTCTATAAATAATGGCAAACCAAACCAAACCAAAGTACCTTATTCAGTCTGTCTAAAACAGTTTCATCACTTTAAAGACTGAGAGCTAAGCTTTTACAGAGATTTACTGTCAGTAATAAACACCGTGTCCAAGGCATAAAATCTTTGGGAGACTAAGATTTTGTTAAAAAATATAATCATTAATGTATGAGAAAACTTGGTTTAATGTTAATGTTATATCATAGTAATTCTCAGTAATAGTAGTTATTGCTTCTTTCGTTGCCAAAGAAAATATGCCTATTAAGTAAAACATGTTTTAAACTGGATGATCATCAAGCTTTTTTTCAAGACTTTTTTCCCCCCCTCAAACATCCCCACCTGACCATGACTGATTGGATTGTTTGTCATGACTTTTGCTAACATGTTCCTAATATTATGACTTGCTGTTCTGATTAATTTTTGCAGAGGGAATGTTCACCTGCTGAGCTGAATCAGAAAGATCCTGATGCATCATTTTATTATCAATGTCGTTACTAGATAATAGTTTAAACAACTGTCCCTGCTGTTTGCTTTCCATGAATCTCTGAATCTCAATAAGCTAATATTATATTCCATTAAAAGGCATTAATTACTTTTCATGTTAGCATAGGCACTCTTTTTCCTAGTGGTTACCTCCACTATGAATTGCTAGAAAAATCCATTTCAAAAGTCTCATTTACTTTAATTGTAACAATAAATGAATTTCTGGTTGTTTTTTTTACCTTTGTTTTGTCACCATGAAGCATGAGCTCTGAGGTAGTATGTACATGGACTATAATCTCTGGACCTTACGATTTCCATTTATGATTTTCTATAAGGTTGGGTATTTTGGAGCCAAGTGATTTAAGACTTTCACAATAACGTCCACAAACACAGAAACTGATTTCCATAATTATCCATGAGACTCAAACTGCCAGCAATACGTCTTCCTCCATGAAACTATTTATGATCTTAGCCAGCAGTCTCGCTTTGGCATAATCCTAAGAACATGGGATTTCACCAAAGTATAGTGCCGACTGAAACACACTGGGAGGAGGAAGTAGGCACAGAATTTAATTAATGTTACTCTAACTGTTGGTTTTAAACTCTAAAGAAAAAGAAAACAGATACAGAAAGAAGTTTGTGTTGGTGGGTGTGTAAATTAAAATGTGCAGGTGCGTATGATTCTATTTGTGTGTGTGTGTGTGTGTGTGCGTGTGTGTGTGAGGGTGTTTGCATACTTAAGTGCATGTGTATGCACATGTCTATGCATAAGAGCGATTGAGTAGAACAGAGAGCATAGCTGCTTGAGGCCCCTGGAACTCAGTCACACAGACAGAATACTGATAGAGAAATCCACAGTCTTCACACTCCACTAGTTTCTATCTCTCTATCTGCCCCCCAAACCTCCCTCCACCTCACTGTCCTGCTCTGCGCTCTAGCCCTGATCTATCTATTCCTATTTCTGGCTTTCTCTATCATTCTTATAGTTGATTCATGCACACTCAAAATGCTCAGCTCCCACAATCTATGCTTCTCTCCCTGGTCAATATTCCCCCCAGTAAATACTACTTCATCTAATCCCTCTCTGATTCTTCTACCCTTGGTATTACCACATCTCACTGCCCACCTCACCTCATTTCCTTCTTTTCCACTACCTCTAAATGCTTGTTAGCTTAAACAGGATTCAGTACTCCCTCTGGCTTTGCCATCTCAATTAAGAATCCACAGCTCATTCAGTGAGCCCTTAATCTGTACTGAGGAGTAACATGAACGCTTTTCCCCCTGAATATGTTCTTTTAATATGGGCTCAAACTCTGTCCCCACTGGAGTGGGCCGTTGCTATGCACTCAAGTGAAAAACATAAACTTCTTGACAAACTACTGTAAAAGAGTACACATTAGCTCAGAACTCCCATGGACCTCATTTTTTTGCTTGCTCATTTGGTTCAAACTGATAGAGGCACAGGACATGTGGTCCAAAACAAAAAATAGATAGGCAGCTGCTTGCTTTACCACAAGGGGTAAAACCCAAGGCAGCCAGCCAACATTCACTCATGTTAGCGTGTCTCAAACTTCTATAATATACAGAGGCATCTGTTTTCCAATCCCCTCCTGCTCCCAAGGCTGTGCATCTCATTATAAACAGAGAAACAACCAACACTGCTTTTTAGGCATTCAAAAAATGTAATTATGTGCACATATGGGCAGAGCCTTGAGCCCCCCCAGTGTCGTGGCTTAGTGTGGGATTATGACAAAGTGGGCCAATGTGATTCCATTCATCATTCAAAGGCATATTAGCAGAGAAGACAACAGTGCTGTCTTGGTGAGTGTGTGGATATTTCAGGCCAGCGGGAGGCAAAGGTCCAAAAGCATATACAGGGATGTCTTCTTCTGCAGTATCAGTATTGACAAACTGATGCGTGTTCCGTTCTACCAAGTACACTGTAGTTTCATATTGAGTATGTGTAGAAAACTTTAGAACATCATCTTACCTGATGTAGAGGAATGGCAACGGCAATTCAGAAGCAAGCGTGAAAAAGAAACAGATGGGCAAAGGGGAGAAAGAGAGAGATGGTGGAAGAGAAACACAGGGAGAGAAAACAGAGACAAAGTTAGTCATGCACTGTACCAAATCCATTTAGGAGTGAGTTAAAAGCGTCATTGGCAAAGTCACATCTATCAATGTCATTGTTCCCACGTCCAAATTTGAGCAGTCATTAATCATAGACTCTGGACTGATGTGGGCCATAATGGCACATGCTAGTCTCAGGCCTTGATTATAATTGGCATGGACACCTTGCTGGAACTCAAAAAAACCCTCACGTAATCTTATAATGCCAGGCAACTTTTGTGAAAACCCTCACTTAACCAATCACCTCAGGGCCAGGATTTTCTAAAGCTATTGCTGTGTCTTATGTTGATTTCAAAGTAATTTCTGTTTTCAGCTAAAATGAGGATAAGTCTTCTTGGGATTTCTGTAGTCTGTGTGTACTTGCCACTCGAATTCCTTGCAGAAAGGCCAGATGAATATTTCAAGATTATAATTTCCTATTTGCCATGCAGAAGATCTATGTTGAATATTGCATATTTGTTCAATGAAAGACCAAGAAACATAGACCTTGGTTAAGTGGTGTCTGCCCACAATGACACAACTAATATTCAGCATACATTTTACAAGGGCAGACAGTGGAGAAATCCTTAAAGAAATCTGAATCCTTGGTACTCTAAAAGGAGCAAAAATGCTTATTGTCTTAGAAAATGAACTTTTATGAATGGCGATTCTCTTTCCTTTAGTAAGCCAGGAGATTTACATTGGGCTTTTGACTGATTTCTTTATAGCCATGCTGTATACTTTCACATGGTAGCTGAGGAGCCTTCTCAGTAGAGGAGCCAGGTTTTTAAAACATTCGAGGCTTAATATAATTTTCAAGTCTCTCTCTTCGATCCATCGATCTCACCCACTCATCTAAAGGAAACATGAGTGAAGTTAAACTTCATAGAGTTTTCTCCAGCCTTGTACACAATCCAGGATTAAGAAGATTAAGAAAAAGCTCATGTCAAATATGAAATTAGTTACAGGCATTTTAAGCCTAATTGAAGGCCATGTTTGTTCTATTTATGACTGGATAACTAATACATACATTTAACAAGTTTGTGAATGATTTTGCAAGAAATAACTAAAATTGCTGTTGATGATTTTCTAGTGATGTCTATAGAATATTTTCCAACAACTAAGAACAAGGCACTGCATTTTAGAATATGGGGCCATTCATCAACTAATGAAAGACAGGGAAAATTAAGTCGATGTTAATGGAAATCAGTGCACTGAAACAAACAAAGATTTATTCTGCACAGTAAAGTAGAAGTTGTGTTTTTCAAAGTTGCTTTCACAGGTACTGTAGCCTGGTTTGGCATCATGAACTTGAGTAGTGAAACCAGTGGGGAGTTGGGAGATTAGTAAAAATACCCTGTCAGGCCAATGCATTGAGTCAGTTCCAGCACACTGAAGGCATTGTTGACTGTCCTACTTATGCATATAGGGCCAGATTTCTGTACAGTACATTAAAGCACAGTGTAATTTTTTGCTGCACCTATTTTGCACGATCATCCCTCGAATGATTATACATAAATATTAAAAGGCCACTTCACTGATTACTTGCAAGTTTCTAAAGATGACAGGTAAACCTAATTCCCATCACAATGCACGTTAAAAAATGAGAGGTAGACCAATTTGAGATGAGTCACACATCAAACTAAATCTGACAGTCTCAGCTGACGTAACCCTTGTTTGTTGCTTCACAGTGTGTGTGTGTGTGTGTGTGTGTTTGAGGGGGGGGGGGCTCCTCTCATTCAAAGTGCAATTAATTGCTCCATTTTATGCATGAAATGATGCGTCTTGCTTGCCTGTATTTTGCACCATAACTTGCCTCACTGTATTAAAGGAATACTCCACTGTCATTCATCTTTTCTTCAATGGTGGTAATGTGAACAACAGGCAAAGGGGTTTCTTTAGAGCATAGAGCTGCAAACTGGGGTTTTGGCTTTCAGTTGGAGTATCAGCAGTCCTTTTTCATTGCAAACTGTGTAAATATGCAAAATATTGCTAAAAGCAGCTATTAACTATTGAGACTTTTTTTGAGCCATACAGCCAACAGATGTACTGTTTGTTCAGTGCATATATTTTTGGGTGGTTTTATTGTAGATGTAGTTCTAAAGTGTGGCCATTACACAAAAAATGTCTTGAACTGAATTCTTTTCACTCTCTCTGTCTCTTCCTTCTTCCTGCCCTCAGAGTGGTGATAGGACGCTCTGCCTATTTGGACCAGACAATTTTCTTTGCTCTTATCAGCATGTCTGATCACACTGCTTTTAAAACGGGTAGTCTGAGAGTAAATGCTCCTTGCTCTGTTCTCTCCTCACTTGCCCTGTCATTGCAGTGTTCCATTCCCTGATCCAGCCCCCTTTTAGCCTTCCCTTCAGGTCCTTCTGAAAACCTTGACTGTGACCTTCTCTGCTGGCTGTCTAGCCTGAAGAACTGCAGTAGCAGAAGCAACACACACAGGTGTACGTGCACACACTTCAAAATGCATACCTGATTAATCACAATTAGCACGCAATTATGCACTAATAACGTGTGAGCATCTGTGTTTGTGCGTGAGTGTATGTGTCTGCATTGAGCTAGTTGAGTGTGGTTCTTAGTGGCTAACACTGTTTCAGTCTGTTTGTGTTCTGTGACTGCTCCAACCTCTGAAACCTTCTCTGCAACCTCTCTGATCATTACTGCAAAACCCTCAATCTCTCTGCACTGCATGGTTTATACAGAATAAAGATACTTCTAAAGACTTTAAAAAGCCCTACAGAGTAAAGCAAACCTATCATAGATCACAGGATGACACTCATAATGACAGGTTTGGGTTGAAATCTGAAACACAGGGAGAAATATACACAGTACTTACATACCCTGTGGCACGCTAATAGTGAAAATACACAAAAGGCTACATAATATTAAAAGGCTTTAGCAGGGTCTCAGAATGTAAAACATGTTTACAAGAAATGTTCACACTGCTTGGATACCAGGGACACTATCACTATTAGGATTATGTATGGACGGTGTATTTTTTTGGATAAGCAAGTGATCACAATCAGAATCAATCAATGCAATGTGCTCATTAAAATTGATAGCATGGAGCCACACGGGACTAAACATCACCCAAGGACACCTATTATTAGATGTTTATAATTGTGGGCTGCATATTTATGTGCAGTGGCTCCTTCATCATAATCAAAGTGACACAAACACAACACACATCAACACAGGATACAAAAGGGACACGTCAGTCTTTGTCCCCTACCACAAAAATGTTACTTGACTTTATTGTCTGAACGCAACCACACTGAAATTAAAAAGTATATGTTTAATAGACCATATATTATGTTTGGCAACATGTATGAGATAAGCTGGAAATGGATGGGATGCTGATAAACTAGAGTTGGTGGAGATAACAGCAGGGGGAAGTTGGAAGATGCTTCAGTTGATATGAATTGTAAAGGTACAGGCTTTGTGGGGAGGAAACATCTGTTGAGGTGTTGCAGCAAAAGTTAAATAAGAACTGTGACAGATTGAAATCTAAAATACAGTGCCATCTGTAACTTTACAGTTTTAGTTCCGTACATCAGATTTTTTTTTTTTTTGAAGCTGGAGTGTGGGATTTTTGTCTTCCCATTCTGGAGAGTAAAGCAGGGCGCTCAGCTGTGATTGCCTGAGTACAAAGACGTTACAAGGACGAGGGGAGGACATTTCTCTTTGTTTGATAATGTTAAAAGTAAAGTTAGATTCATTTTAAAAAAGTCGAGAGACACAGAGAGAGAGAACGAGCTCAGACTGCCAGTGAGGGAGACAGAGAACAATTGTGGTCGAGCGAGCTAGAGAGTGAATGAAGAGAGGGAACAGTGGTAGCGAGAAAGCTGGTGAATCAGATCAATACAGCGTTATTTTCTGATTGTTTCACAGCGGTTACGTTCTAGAGCACAAACACGTCCACACCCCCACACACCTTGCTAAACCCTGCGGCGGTATACTGCAACACCTGATTTGGTCTGAATATGATTTGACACAGGCATACAGCTCTCTCTCGTGCTCCCCCAATGACAGACACACAGAGTGGGCCGGTAAAAACGGATATGATTTGACTGTCAACCGACCCAAAAATGTATTTTTTGACGGCCCACCAGCATTTGTCCCAGTATGCCCGATGGCCAGTACATACTGTCCATAACCTACTGTTGCGGCTGTGAAACAGTGGCTAAATTGTTTTGAGCATCACACAACCCACATCACTCAGAATTTGATCCATTTGGTCTGATAACATTTGGAAAGTCTAGAAGAGCTGCAGGATTAATGGCAAAACAGCCAGCGCAGGAATGTTACTGCTGACATGAGATTTAAAAACTCTGTATACTGTGAAAAACAGAGATATTTATCTGGTAGTGATAGGCTTAATCAGTATTGTGTGAACTCGTTTGGCAAGGGCTTGAATGTAACAGACATTCATTTATATGTAAAAGTTCCGCACTGCAGGTTTAATTACCCCACTGGATATGTATAAAGTTACTGAACTGAATTGAAAGAATGAGGTGAAAGTGCCAATTTTCAGCTTTAACCTCTAAGCATCTGGTTGGTCCCAGACATGTATTGTTCTTGCATGCTCTTCACTGTGCCCCTCTGCTCTTATGTTACAAAGGGTAGGGAAATAATCTAAAGTTTGAAGTGTAAAGCTAAAGTGTAAAGTCATCTATTTGTTAGATGACTTTATGGAGGTTGTTTATAGAGGGATGTATAGAATGCTGTAAGTAGGCCTGGCCAGCAGTTTAGTGGCTTAATTATGTTGCTTTTGGTCCCCTCAGTGAGATTTATACATCATACAAGCTAGCAGACTTGGCATTCAGAGAGAAAAAAACATCAAATCACCACAATGCCCCACAGCATTATTTCACCCTGCTAGCTGACAGATTTGCCTCGCAGGAAAATGCCATTTCAACCGCCAAGTTGTGACATTCTTTGGGTACAAATGTATGCTTTCAACTCGTCTGGAAACTATCTACTACTTCCACTAAAGTAGAATAGTAGTAGAGTTTCTGACCTCTAGTAGCACTATGGAGCAGTTTTCTTTTATGAGTGGGTCCCTGTTTTGTTTGTCTCAAGCACCTGCGTGAGGATGTACATGCAAATGCATGCCAGGGATACAGTACACACTGCTGAAAAATTGGCTTTGCAAATGTTTGGATACGTGTAATACGTTTTGGTGAGTAACACTCAATGTAGATGTAACTTTTTTGATTTACAAGAAAACTCCACTGGGCCCCTTTAAATATGAATTATATGTAATTAGATGCAAATACTATACTGTGCTGGAGGTTGACCTGCTATACACAAAAGTACAGTCTATTTAAAATGCCCTTAGAGTGAAGGTCAAAGGGAAATGCCACCCTGATATTCGCAATGACAGAATATAATTCACATTATAGCTCATTTATTTCAAACTGCCTTTTCTATTTCTATCCCAATTTCCCCAAAATGGCTTTCAAACTTTCTAAGGAAGTGTGCCAAGACTTGCGGCATCTGGATTTCATGCAAAGGCGGAGAGAGCAAAGACAGCAGTTATAAGAGTGGAGATGAAACCAAATATGAATGTATAGATATAAATAGATAAATATATTCTAAACAGATAGGAGTGTCATCAGAATCAGAGACATCTGCCTTGCTGCGTGCAATCATTTGGCTGTTATGTGTAATCATCTCAAAAAGTTTTCAGATAATTGCAAGCAGGAAGTTCTTGAAGGAAAATTGCAATACAACTCTTTATTTCATAACCTGATCACAGGGGCTCTTATCTCAAGGAATGGCACTGTGTGTATGTGGTAGACCTGGCTGATAGAGACCACACATTAAGGCAGTCACTCATCTTTCCTTTATCTTTTAGCTCTTCAAACTGTAGCCTACTGTCAATAAATAGCGGACAAATATCAAGCAGGAAATGTTCTGCCTTATTGTTGCCGTTCGAAAGATAATGATAAATCCCTAGAAGACTTTGACCTCCTCTAAAACAGACCAGTGGGATTCACAGTTGACTGCCTTCAAAGTGAGCACTGTACTGGATAACAAATTAATCCATATCTTAAGAACACAAAAAGGTTTAAATAGCAAAAATGTAGGTGCTATATGAGCAGTGTTTTAAGTCATGACTAGATTTACTGTCGACAACAGGATTCACTGGCATTCATCTAGGCATGCACTAATCCATAAGAGAGAAGGGACGCTTACCCGTTAACTTAAAATTGCTCTGGAACTGCATGAACGTCATGTGAAATATTAAATCTCACATAATCATACTAAGGAATAAAATGTATGAATGGCAATGGAAGACAAAACAAAATACCAAGGACAAAATACAACATTTCAGAACACTTCTGGTTTGCATCCGATTGCAGATGTGAATACAGACATGTTTTGAACTTCAGGGATCCATTTACAGAGAGTGGCTTAGGTTTACGCCTCTACAAGTGGTGCAACATGGTGAGCCTAGAAAAAAGGATTTCCCCTTTAGCTCTGAGGGACTGAGAACAAAGCTTCACTTTGAAAATATGTTGACATGACCTGACAACAGTTTACAGATGAGTCAGTGGGGGCTTCAGAGTAGATCATCCCTCTGTTCTTCACCAGCATACTAAATGTTTTCAGCTGCAAATGTAAATGGTGCTCAGGTGAGAGCAGAATAGCTGAGTTAGATCTGACTGAAACCTTACAGACATGTATTATGGTAAAGTAGTACTGAGATATTTCACTGGTAATAAATACTGTTACAATCGAGAAAACTTCAGTTAAACCATTATGTATGAATGAATGAATAGTTTCTGATCTCTATTGGGCATCCCAAATATAAATTGAGCCTTTGGTTAAGATTAATCAGAAAACACAATTACATCCTGGACAAATATTAGAACAAGACTTATTCAATTACAGTAACAAGAGCAATGCCAGTCATTCTTAATTGTAGCCTTGGTCTTTTCCCTATAGAAATTAACTACTGTACTCACAAATCAACTGGGCCATCTATACTTCCCTAGTACAAAGCTACAGTTATTGGCTACCTATGCTGCATGTGCATAATAATTTTAACTACTGCCAATTTTGCAACTTAGGCAACAGTTTAATTAATCACTTCACATGAATACTCCCGGCTGCAGTGCAGTCTTGGCACAATGGAGAAGGCCATACAGACTGGGTTAACATTTTTCTCTTCCCTTGCAACCTCTCTCAGCAATTTGGTGGTTGTAGTAGACCCCGACAGTTAAACAGTCCCCTGACCGCTGGGAAGGATTCAGCCCATTGCAGGATGCCTAGTCTATGCTCCTTGAGCCTAATTTGGGTAGTCTTGGGAGAGATTATAGTGGGATGTAACCACCCAACTTATGCCAGTTTGCACCACCTCCAGTCAACATGCCCATATCACCAGAGCCCATGCCAAAGACACCACCAGCCACATCATGTTTGGGAAGCTCCAAAGCAAGTGTCAATATTCTGAACAGGAAGAAGATAAGAAAAAAAGGGGATGTTTCTTTTTTCCCTGTGTGCATGTTTCATCCATTATTTAAGATGTAAGTCAACATTAGGGATGTATTAACAACTTGTGAGGCAACAAACAATACTGAGCTGTGGAAAAGTTATATGTCAAGTAGACATTCCTATTTTTCTTTTGCTCACTGTCAAAAAATCCTAAATACAAACACTGATTAAATGAGGTAAAAAACAAATCTAGGTACTGTATGTGTTAAGAAAAGTAATTATGTTATTTATGTCTTCTGATGGAAGAGTGGAAGGTCATCTCTGTAGGTTTTTTAGGAGTGAAAGGATGTTTTTCATCTCTTCTGTTGAGACCAATTTGCTAGATATTCTCTTGATTTATTACTGCATTCAAAGGCTGTGCATGTTTTTCTCTTATTATTTTTGAATCAGGGAGGTTGACAAAGTCGAAAAACGAAGGTTTTGGTTATACTATTATGCAGATGTTTGCCACAGTTTCTATTCATTATGTGGCATGGTTTTGTAGATCCGAGGGTTAGGGCTGGAATCACAGTAAATCTGTAATCTGTAATCCCTGTACATGTTATCTACATTCATATTTGCATATTTGTTTATATTCTGTATCATTTTAAATGGATAATCGTTGATCTTATGTGGGAGTTGGTCATTGAGTCAGAAATTTGTGCCTTCCACTTCCTTTTTTTCCACCCAGTTTTTGCTTTTGATATCTTCCTTGTGTTTGAAGTGATTGAACCTGACAATGATAGGTTGGGGTAATTTGTTCAAACATGATAGAAGACTGAGCGGAATTGGAAAATGATTCACAGTGTCCGTTGGGAGTTTGAGGTGGTCTTTTTATAAAGTCTTTGATCAGTGTCTTGGGATTGGCAGATGCAGTGTTCAGGGATACCAGAAGAGATGAGATTGTCCCATGGGCTTCTTGCTTGAATTTATAGTATGGATCCTTTCATGGTTTTATTTCTCTGTTCTAATGTTGCAATGAAGAGTGGGCAAATTAAAACCAGATCAGTCGATAGTGAAAATCGACAAGAAGGTCCAGTTGATCGAGGCATACTGGAAGGTTTTGCTATCTTTCTCTGATGGTTGTAGGAATGGTCAATGTAAGCTTCCAGATAACCAACGGATTGAAGCATGTGCAGTCTGTAGATGACAGTATAGCATGATTTTAAGATGATAGATGTTGGGCAAAACAAAAATTAAATTTAACCCACAATTTTCTTATTCTGTACATAAACATAAGATAAGCTGGACAAATACACAACTTAATCACATATCAAAAAATGTCTCTAAATTGTATCCAATTAATGTGATTAGAATGAGTGATCAGATTATCATCAGATTATGGCAGTTATGTGGGCTCTGTCCCACTCCCATTATCACCTTAATGAAATCATGATTGAACTTATGATGTGAACATACAGTAAACATGGCTATTGAAAGCAAGATGTGACAATGTGTAACATATGTGCATACTGTAGATTCCAGCAGTCTGGCTGATACAAGAACAGTACTTCAAATGGTGCACTATCCTCTATTATAAGGGTTACGGCACAAAATAGGTATGCATTTAACCTTTTCAATGATTTGACAAAATGTAGTTATAGGATAACTCAGTCTTTTTAAGTCATTGATCGCTACAAATTGATTCTTTTTCTTTCTTTTAAAGGGCACAAACCCAAAGTAATGAGATGTTTTCTTACTGCTGCCCCACATTCGGGTACGCTAATGTCAACCCCACCATATGTCAGCTTTTAAAGTGGACAATATGGTCTGAATAACTATGAGCTCCTTAATGCACTTGAAGATACTGCTATTTTTTACCTCCATTTACCATCTCTAATTCACTCTTCACTCAATAATCTTCTTTTCTTACTGGAGGAAAAGGTATTGCACCAAACAACCTGGATGCATGCAGCCAAAAGCAGAAACTGAAGGCAATAAATGCGGCAGAACATACAACATTTTAGATTTCATTATTATTGTTATTTTTAAGCTGCCTCAACTCTTATGTTGCCAGCTTTACTGATACACTGCTGTGTGCCAACAGCTGTTCGAGATGCCAATAATGTTTACCACTGTCAAACTAGAGACCTTTGACTTTAAAAAAAAAGCTGTTCTGTGTTCCAAGCAAAATCACAGCGCTAGCATAACCTTCCCTTCACCTCTCTATAACAACTGATGAACTCAGTATACAGAAAGTTCCCCTCCTGTCAACTGTTTTTCATTCTGTTATTGTAGCAAAACCTCTGTGACACATTGAATCACCCAAATGGACAATGCATGGGTGATTTCATTTACCATTTGTTTCAAGGAAACTCCCACCTCACATCTGTCTGCAACTGTTTTTAATATCTTTCAAATCATAAAAACCAAATATGAAACTCCAGATTACTAATATCTATTATGCTATATCTTACTTGTATGGTGTATTAAACAGCAACTCTTATACTAGCATGAACACTGGACATAAAACCCATAAACACATACAGGTGTTTACCAGAGAAAGCAGTGCCTTACAATGTGCCAGTGCCTGCTGTGATGAAAAAGGATTGAGCCTGGGGGTAACTGTCTGTGCAGGCCAGGCTGAGGCTGTTAGAGTCACACTCTCCCTGAGTGTTTCCAAAGAGATGGAGACACAGGCATGGCAGCTTTCACCGCTTCTTACCTGAGGAGCAACCTCAGCTGAAGTACTAGGACAGCAGCCAACACTCACTGCAGTCACTGTGCTGATTCAGCTCATACAAGTACATATTGTTCTCTGTTTTGAAATGGTTGCAGTTGTGTTTCTGGGGCTTTTGCAAAGTCTTGTTTAATGATGCTGTTGCCATCGCTGTGAATAAGCTCATCAAGCAGAGCAAGCATTTTGGGTAAATAAGAGGAAACACCACAGAAAGACAAATACAGACAAATGTGTTCAAATACTAAAGCTATAAAATCTTTGAGGCAGTACATTTACATTTCCCAGTCTTTGCTTAAAGCCCTGAATTGAGTAATTGCAGTTGAATGAAGATTGAATTTGGAGTAAGCATAATAAAATTAATTGACTCAGTTTAGCAATCTTCCAACTTTCTGTAACATTTACAGTAGTCCTAAGTCTAGTGATTACTTTTGGTCTTGTTGGGCATGTGTTAGGAAGGAGATGCAAAAAGTTTGGTTCTTTGCTCTAACAGTGGTGGTTACAGTGAAAACACTATCATGTTATGAATTTAAAATGAAACAATAAAAAACAGTTCACACTAACAAGGACTCAATTTCGTTTCTATTACTGTAACATTCTTTCAGACATTGAAGTTATAACCAAATCCCATTTCTGGTACATTTTAAAATTGTCAGTCACAGTTGCAATTATTTTTGACCAATGTCTTTATTAAAACAATGTAAATTTTCTTGGTTGTGCTTTAAACAGATATACTAGTTGCTCTTCTGTTGGATTTCTGACTAGGTAGCCCCACAATGACTATATTAAACCACACTCCTTGTTAACCCGGTAACCATTGGTGTTGCTAAATCAACAAGGACCAAAACCTCAAGAATTACATCCTAACCCTAACCCTAACCCTACATTCAGCAAATCATATCACACTAAAATCTGGTCGGAACATTTAGTTAATGTGAACCATGTGAGCCTTAATCTTGCTTATCACAGTGATCACAAAATAGTGTGTATAAATGTTCTGACAGAACATTTTCATCTATGGGCGACTCTGCTTACTTATGTTAGCAGAGCAGCAGCAGCAGCTAGTACTCCATCTGTGTCTACAAAGGATTCAGGTACTGTATTGTGTTTAGGTCACCTGCATTTTGGCTCAGAACCCAACACACAATCACTGTAGTAACGCACATAAAAACACAGATGAAAACAGACTTGAAGCATAACAATACGATTTGGGTTGCATTTACGCTCATAGTGCGAATAAAATGTGTGCTGATACGCAGCCTGTGTAGCTGTACTGAGTAAAATAGAAGCATATCTGTTCTGTCAGTGTTAGAGTCTTCTGTCTGTGGACTTTGGAAGAAAAGTAATGTGAACCTGAGGACAGCGTGCTTACTTCAGACAAAGTCAACCAAGGCTAAGATTAAAACCCAGGACTTCCTTGTGAGTGCTTCCACTGAGCCACTTGGTCCTAAAAAAGCACATGGAAATCCTTTAGAAGAAACAAATTACAACAAAATCTCAACAATCCTCTCAGTAATTATGATGTGCCTCAGAGAGTCTGCTTTAGATTATCAATATCTACATATCTCGCTGCGATTATTCTTTTTTAACGAAGACTTTGGTGGACAACAATAGCATTGTTCATCAGCTATTTAAACCGCTCTTCACTGCAGTGCCATGAGGTTGAAAGTCTTTTTTTAGCTGTAAATTGATTCTGAAGAGCGGGAGGTACAGTATGAGGGAAAAGTCTGTGTGAGGGACAGGGAGGGCTGTTTTGAAGTTTGTTTTCCTGCTCTCATAATCCACCTACTCAAACCCCTGTGGAAGGAGGTAGAGCTCTGAAGAAACACAGCTGTTTGAAGCTTGAGAGTCAAAGAGAGGCATACAGTGCAAAGATGAGGAAATTGGAATACTAAAACTACATTTAAAATGGTGCATTTACTCTAGTGCCTTAATATCACTCACAATAATAAGCAAGTCAAGTGCATAAGTAAAGAATAGCAACCTGCTTAACAGTTTTGAGTTGACCCTTAAAGGACAATGTTGCTCCTTGTAAAGTCCTCTTGCTGTCTTGATTATGAATAGATTCCCATGGGCTTACTGTATAGTGCTTTATAAATGCAGCTCTACATACAGAAATGGCTAATGAGCAGAGTTAATTAGCAGGCTGCAGGATAGCTCTAGGGTTTATGTAATGTTACACCCACTCTGTCAGGCCAGATTAGCCCATTACAGAGGGGAAAAGGGCATGAACAAGCAAATGAACAAGGGAAATAAAGGAACAGATTCCTTCCAGTCTGGCTGACTGCCAGCCTGTGACATAGCCCATGTTGAAATCCTGCAATCCTGTTGGGATACAGCTGGCTGCAAATCGAGAGTAATTCAGCACAGTGGTGTGAAGTCTGAGCATGTGTAGAAAAAACAAAAAGGTAATGATTGTAATTCATAGCAATGCTCCATGTCTCCACCATCTTTCAGAGCACTCAGCTCAGATGATCGATCTAGAAAAGGCAACTAACAAAATTTCCTTCTTACAGCCGGTCCACATAGAGAGCGTTTTTCACGTCAGTCACTCAGAATTAGCCAAAAGGCTAGTTTTCATATGTAGTCTCTGGCCAGATGTTACAATACGCTCCCTAAAAGTTAAAGATAAACAGATAAAAAAGATTATTAACCGTATCTGCATTGACTGATCAAGGCTCCTAGTCTGCCTTTGAGCTTGCCTGCCCTCATCATTCGCTTTGGTAGGCGGGTAAATAAAATCAATGAATCAATACATACAAACAATGTCCATTTCTTCCTGTGGAGCCAACATGAAAACTGTTTTGGTTCAGTACATTTCTGCTGTCTGTCAACCTGGTGAAGGCAGTTTGGCCGGCTGCTAGTCTGGAACTGAGATGGGCAGAGACGTCCAAACGCAGACAGCTGTTTAAATCGCACAAATCTCCTATTTTCAGTGTTTTTTGAACCTATTCACAACTATCTATGAAGCCCTTCCTTTTCATCACAGACATTTTAACTTTGCTCCAAATGGGATTAGGAAGTAAAATAAGTGAATGAAAACAATGCTCGTTTTCCTCCAATGGGCTACATGTCATGAAGTCTACTTGGGTTTTTTTTTTTTTAATTTTTATTTTGTCTTTTCAGCACACTTTTTATTCCATCAGCCTATTCTGAAGAAAGACGGGTGCTGTCTTTTCAGCTCCTCCAGAGCTGTGCTGTTGACATGACAGCTGGTTCTGGACAGCTATGGACGCAACACCTTTATGAAGCTCTGGAAAAACTATTAACCTATTAAAACTATTCAATCTGTACTGACTAATATTTATTCCCCAAATGTATTTACTTTTTGTTTATTTTCTGTATATTATAAAGGGTTGAGATTTAACTGGTAAAGAGAAAAACACAAAAATCTCAATTAAATTAATTATACAGCTACTGTTGCCTTGGAGACGTGGAAGTGGATCAGTGATGTGAAAACTGCATGTATCCCATATCAAGCAAGATGGACGACGTATGTCTAATTGTGGAGGTGGAGAAATATCCCATGCTTTATGACCCGAGAATTCATTTGCACAAGGACAACGACAAGAGGGATGTGATGTGGATTGCCATAGCATCTGCACTTTGATGCTTAGGTAAGTTTGACTTATTCCAATGGTCTAAAATGAAAAGAAAATGCTCGTCCCCCTTCCAGTTCACTGTGCCTACTATTACTATTACTGCTACACTGTTACTACTACCGTTACCACTACTACTATTATTAATACAACTTCAAACAAAAGTCCAAAATGGACAACCTCCCCCCACTCATAGAGGAAGATTGTCATGGAGATCCTCTTTGTTTAAAAAAACTCACTGAAATCAGATAGCCAGCCAATCAAGCAGATGGAAACATGACTAGGAAGATGGCCGGTGTAGTATCTTTGCTGTTCCATCTGCTGGAGTGCATCCTATCCTCTCTGATATCTTCATTAAAAAGGGATCACTGCTTTCTGAAGAACAGCAGCCAAATCTGAAGGACATATTTGGCTGGTAAATGAGATGGATATGTTGTTGATCAAACAAAAAGAGAAATTGTAGAGGTGCAAAGTAATTCATTTATTTTTACATTACAGTCATGAAAAGATTGATAGACTACTATATTAAATAATTAAAACAAGATATAATACATTGTATAATATAAGATGCAGAACTGTATATTATTATACCCTCAGTATTATAATATAAAACCACATCTGTAACATTCTTTGCTCTACCTGTATATGGTCTATAGTAATTATCTCTTAATTATGTACACATTTTCTTGTCCTGGCCACCACTTGCCTATATTTAATAGCTATATGTTTTCTTATGTTTTTAACTTGTTCTCTTGATTAGCTAGATGTTCCTGTAAAATTGTTCTTTATACATTGTGTAAGTATAACCAAATCTCAAGGTCCACTTACAAGGTTTTTCCAGAGCTCAAAACCACATATCACAATCTCCATCAGTGGACAGTCTTTGATCAGTTGTCATGGAGATGGTTTGGCTATAATAATAATATCTTTATTTATGTAGCACATATCAAAAACAAAGTAACAAAATGCTTCACATTTATCTACCCATCTGCTCCCCCTTCTCCAGCAACCTCTGAGATTCCTGTGTTGACAGCAGAAAGTTGTGCAAAATGCCTGCAGCGATGACAAGCCGATCTACATTTGCAGGATGCAGGTTTATTCTTGTGTAGAACACCCTCCATCTTGATGCCAGGATGTTACAGTGTTACCATGTTACAATCCAGTTAGCATACACTTTTATCCAAAACGACGTACATCTGAGAGTTGGTACAACACAAGCAAGGATCTAGTCAGGGGAGAACAACGCGAGTAAGTGCCATAAAGCTAAGGGCACATCCCAAAGGCATTTTCAACAACCATCCTTTATCTAAGCGATAGTTGAAAATTATTTTCGACTCAGCCAGATTGTGTACAGGATACAGCCTCATCAAATATGGCTTCAAGGGGAATTCAGCATTTCCCACCATTGTGAAGGGCACGACTGAGCAGCACCTGGCAGTGGAGTAGGGGGCGGTACACTGAGTGTCCCATCTGCCATTCATTTACCAAGATCAGAGGCTGCATATACACCTGGTCCTCCCAAAGTCTCCAACTTGTAAGACTCTGAACTGGTAGTCAGCATAAACAAGGGCCATAAGGACAATTGAAGAAGTTCCCTTATAGTTATGGAACTGACTACCTGAGTGAGGGGGTGCTTTTACGTTGACATGCTTTCCATCAAGAGCACCAGTGCAATTTGGGAAGGTCCACTTTTGCCAGAATTTTCAGGAAATGTCCCTCTACATAACTTCTGTTGAGACGGGGATGAATGTTGGCATCATGATCTTTTAGATAGCTGCATGCACCATGTGTACAGAGTCAGCAACAGTTGAATGTCCAAGGCGGTAACTAAAGGCAAGGCTGATGAAAGATTCTCCTGTTGCCATGTACCTGTAAGCAAATGAAAAAAGCCTTAATAAAATAAAAAAAAAGTCACCTTTTTACAATGGATGACTGCAAGAGTCAGTGGAAGTAATTAAGGGACACAAGAAAAAAAGACTGCTGAATGGGTCAGGGGCAGAAAGCCAAAGGGAGTGGAAGTACGCCCAAGTGAAGCCTTTCCTACTTCTTCATCTCAAACCAAGAAGGTGAGTTTACAAGTTCTTTCCTATTTTTTTTTATTTTTAAAAATGGAAATCCAAACTGAATCATATAGGGCAGCTCTGCATGGATACAGGCCGACATGTTGTACTAATGACCATACCTCAGTCAGTGACTTCACCTCAGTTGTTTTGATTTGGACAGATGAGGAAAAAACACCTGCTGTGACCACCACTGTGCATGCCTGGTTCTGTTCACAGAGCTTGTTGTGCAACATAACACAATATCTTGTACTCTGTACTTTAGTTCTTTGACAAATGTATAATATAGCACAAAGTCATGAGGTTGTGATAAGTAGCACAACAAGCTAGTGAAGCTCTGTAAATGGAACCAGGCATCCAATTTGTCATTCTAGATCAAAAAGCAGCCGGGACCCGGCTAGCCTTGAGAGTTTATGGAAACCCTGTAGACTTGCAGTTTTTGATGATGATCCGGGAGAGGGAACAAACATCATGGAAGCAAGGTCCAGCACACCTCTTCAGGACCCTGCTGTTCCCAGTGGAGGACTCACCCCTCCCACTGGTAAACGTGCCAGAAAAGAAAGCTGTCCTGCAGAGGCTAGAGAGGAGAGGCTCCTAAAAATATTGGAGGAGCTAACCTCACCCCATGTGCCAGACCAGGGGGATGAGATGTATTATTTTACCCTCAGTCCAGTACCGATTCTCAACAAGCTGAACAGTAGGGATCAGGTAGAGGCCAAGATTAGATTTTTGGGTGTGCTAGATAAGGTAGGGCAAAAAGATTTTGTACCTGCTCTCCCTCCACCACCTCCTCCACCTCCAAGAATGGAGTGAGTAAAGCAACCCCCACACACTTCTTGTAATAATTCTTGGAGTTCTTTGTTTGTAAATAGTTCATCTATTTAGTTGTTTTAGGTATTTTCACCAATTGTTTTATATGATAAATGAATACAAATGTAAATGTAAATATAACATGTTTTAACACTTGTTTTTATCTTTTTGTAATGTGCCATTGTAAATAGTTTGTACTTAAGCTTTTATTAAAAACTACACTATCACTTCTCCTATTGTAATTTCACCTAATAGAATTTCAGACGTTTCAAGTTAATTGGAGTGGTTTAACATGAACTGGCTGTTCAATTCCTATAGGCCAAAATCTCACCTGCCTGAATCACAGCTTTTTCTCATCTCATCTAATGTTACATGAAAACACATTTACGCTAAGCAGATAGACAATGATGTGAATTCCCAGTAAGCAAATTCTTTTGTTACCTCAGTGCGATAGCAAGTCTATTGGCTCAATGGCATCCCTGAAGTTTGTCGACTGCTTTTTGAGTTGAGCACCAATCCTGGACAAAAGGTTTGCTCAGCGCTCATCCTGAAGTACTGATTATGGTCAGGATCTAGCCACAGCTCCAAAACCAGATAGTAAAAATCTCCCTGCATTTTCCCTCTCTGGTTGGTCGGGTGAACCCACCACTGTTAGGGTTGTCGTCTCCTTTGGCTTTGCCGGAGCAGAAGGAGAGTGAGTGCCTTTCTCTTATTAATAGCAGCCACTGCTCAAAACAAAATGAATCATAATAAGTAGTAATAAAATATTAACCTCTGTTAAGAGATTCCTGGCCAGCTAGCTGTTGCTAACAAAGTGACTCAGCAAACTTTAATTTAATTTTCTTTATGTTAGTACAAAAAACTTCAGCAACAGAAAAGGGTGGTAGTGATCATTAGGAATACAAACAAATGTATAAATTAACAATATGCTGAATCAAAATTTAACAGTTATATAGCAAGAATAAACAAAACTTTACCCTTTTCTATGATGCTTCAATGCTAGCAGTTTGTAGGTCCCAGGACTGTCGTCAACATCCAGTTGGGTAGGATGACGGAGTCAGTGCGGATTGGATGACAGAATGCTTACACGCCACTCACATCTCGCTCACGTCTCGCTCACGTCTCGCTTTCTATGTGGATTCCCAGTTAGTGTAACTCTGAAGTGAGCTACCTGACAATTAGTTTGACTATGACATTGATTTGTGCAGTGCATTATTGCATCATTCTACACATGTTCTAGTCCAGGTTCAGGGATTAAAGCGAAAGAAAATCTTTTGACTGAAATTTTTTTTCAAGCCAAGTTATGTTCCCCTTCCGCAATTTGTAAAACATGTTACAGGTTACATTACTTGACACCTGCTAAACAAATAACACAATATGCAAAATTATGAGATTCCTGCACCACTCCACACATGATCATTGCTGCTGGTGTTGTAAGGGAAGAAGTAATTGTAAACTGTCACGATTCTTCACTGCTGAAATAAACTTTCTTTGTGGATTATTCTTGGACGGAAGATAGGGGTCATTGCAAAATGATTGCTTTTTTCTTGTTCGTCTGAGTGATGAGATTGCGGGTCGCTCCTTTTGGAACTTATTTAAATATTCCACGCACACCCCTTTTTTTTCTCCTTGGATCTACACTGATCTCATAAATGGCCTCTATGGACTCCAAATGATGGAAATCCCTTGTAGCAACGGAGAACTTTAATCCCTACAGGTTTCAGTACATTCACTGCCTGCAAAGATATCCAAGAAAACTAAAAAAAATTGACAGCTTCCCATAAGTCTAGTTTTGGCTGCTAGCAACTTGTACATATCTCTGTCTCATCAATTACACCTTAGCGCATGGCGTAAATACACATGGAGCTGAAGGAGCTGGATGTTGCAAATTTTACAGAAGCTGTCACACAGAGATATGTGCATGTGGCAACTAGCAGCAGGATTCCTGGGAACGTGCCATGAGATCTCCATTGTCATGGCTCTCTAGGCTAGTGGTTGACATCTAACAGCAGTTAAATATCTCCCCCACATCCAGGAAAATAAATAGCACTTGTGTTCTTCCAGGGACTTGGTCCTTTCAAAATCTCCCCAAGACTTCCCTCGCTGGGCTGTCATGCCGATTAAAAGAGGAATAATGAATAATGAATGGGAATGGATTATCATGCTTTTCACTATTTGTGCATATCATTCTAGAGGCAGGACACGATGTGATTCCATGTATGATGAGGTTGACAAGCTAGAAGTAAAGAAGCTGCTTAAAATTGTTTTGTGTACTATATATATATACACCATACCATATAAAAATACAATTTACATGTTTAAGCTTAAATGTTGAACTAAATATCAGTAAGATAATATGTGAAAAGCTGTCCCAGCCAAAAATCAGTCGAGTCTTATTATTCAGTAGCATATCTCATAATAAAAAGTGTTAGGAAGTGCATTTCTGGGCAAAATAAGTATTTTTGTTATAATTTCTTCTGTTATTGCTGTTACTGCTGCTGCTGTTAATTCTATAATTATTGAGAAAACCTGCCGAGCTCCTGTATAACTAGTAATGACAACGCTGTCCTCATGGTCAGCATTTCTTTCTTTCAGGATAATGGATTTCAGGAGAAACTCTGCACTTAATTTCCCTCTTCACCTTTTTTTGTTTTTGCATGAATTAACTCGATGCAGTTGTTTTTAATAATTGAGGTGGAATTAAGCCACCTTGGGTATACACATTGTGATAAATGTTTTAGAGAAGATGGAGTAATCAGAATTTGTGCCACCGCCATTAAGAGCTACACTGGTAAATCTAGATAATGGTAACAGTTTTTAAAAATATACGGCATGTCTCGGCTCATGTCAGTATCAGAGGCAGTACTCTACTGGTGTTAACTCTCAGACTGTAAACATTAGTCTATACACCAGGGCTCTAGAGAAATAGGTAAGAGAAAAACTCTTTACACTTGAGTGCATGGCTGCAGTTCACCATTGATTTGCTGACTAAATGAATACATTCAATAGCTAATTTTAAAACATCTGCAATGCATTTAGCAATCACAGTCCAAGTCTTGACTTTAGACCTTGCGCATTGAGTGCCACCAACTGTGATGGGGCATTAAAGAGGAACCTTGACTCCAGACTGACCTCCCTGCACACAAGAGAGTCAGACTGACCTTGGCATGCATTTAAACTCAAATGTGCACACACATACAGCTAATTCAGATTCTGGTACACAGTGGCTCCATTCCAGTCAGTGAGCATGGCTCGGCAATGACAGGCAGCTTTATACTCTACAGAGAGACTGCAGAGGAGGGATAAGAGGAAAGAATACAGTGCTTGGTTGCTTTGACCTTCAGTGGACACTTATTTGAATAGCTTAAAAAGGACAACAGTTTCTCTTTTAGGTGGTCTATTAAAGACAGCTTAAAAAAAGAAACAACTCAAAAAATGATCAACAAAGACAAACAATTATTCATCTTTTATGACCTGTGTCTGAATGAGGAGGAGGAAAAATGAGTAAATGCACATAGCACTCATAACAATTAGAATGTGACCAGATGTAACTCATATAGTGATTGACTCTCAACCACATGTAGATGAAATTCCTACAGTGTGTTTGTATTTCAAGGGGTAATGATACCATCATACATAGAACACAGTAGATACAATGCTGCTAAATATGAAGACATTAAAAATGACCTGCTGTTGTTTGTTAGATCATCTTTTTTAGGATTTTTTCAGCAACATTGCTGTTGTGTGTGCACAGAGCCCACAACGCCAGAACCTGAGTTTGCGCACACAGGCAGTGGAATGACTTAAAACTACCTTAGAATTGTTCTAGATAGGATTATTTATGTTCATAAAGTCATGAGTATGTTTATTTATCAGGAGCTTGTTACACCAGAAGGGCTCTGGAGGCAGACAGCTGTAGTTGTAGTAAATGTCAAAGAATGAAATGCCTCAACACAGAAAATGTGCACTATTTTTATTGACAAAGTTAGCTAAATAAAAGGCTTTTGTAAGGAGTAGTATGACTACCTGTTTGCTGTATTCCACAGCTTCTCTCAAGTCTGGACCAATTGGCTGCATGTTCGCTCTTTCTAGCAGAATTACAGGACTTGCTCTGTAACTATGGTGACTGTGCGTGCATGTGGCAGGGACGGGGACGGGGGTGGGGGGGCTTGAGCAGCTCCAGTCAGCTGCTTGAAGTGAAGAAAGTGCACATGGTTTGCGTTTGTCGTGATTATTATGTACAATGTGAAATTTCAGCAGGGAAACAATGAATTTAAACAGGATTACCAGAGTGAAAGATAACTTCAGAGAAAAATGAACAGTTATAGAGAATGATCCATTATGACCACTACTGCGAGAGACACAGAGATAAAGGCAGAAATAGGGAGAAACGGATAACTACAGAGACAGCATGTTCCAAAAACATGAGATGAACATTTCTCTTGCCTCTGTATGAGAATGCACTCTTTGAAAATGTGTGACTGTGAATCTGATGAACATTTGTAGGTAGGTCACAGGAGGGGAGCTTGTAGCAAATTAGCAAGGGGAGAGAGGTCCAACACCTGGCATTGCAATACAACCAGCAACATATTGAGCCGCTAATCTCAATGAACAACATGCATATTCCATGCTCTATTTTACTGTATATTGTTTTATTGTTGCTGATTTATTAACATAACTGCATATTTTCAGATCAAACCAACACAATGTTGACTTTATTTGAACACAACAACACAACTTTGCTTCATAACAGTAACACTGTTTACATACTTCTAATACATAGTTTTTATGTTATCTTACAAAAATGTATGCTCAATGGAATGGACAAAATATCAGAAAAACCTCCCAGTATAATCTCATACAATTCAACAACACCACAAACTACAACCTCCAAATGACCATAAGGCTGAATCAACTCCTCTCTAAAGCAGTTTCAACCAAAACCGAACATTATAACCTCTGTAAAGGTGGAATTAATCGCAGGCTTGTTGTATTGCTGTGTGTTAAAACAGAACATGAGGCGAATTCTAGAGGCGGCGTGATTGCATACAAAGTCAAAAGAAAGATGCAATTAGATGCAAATTTGGCGCAGGAAAGAGACTGGAGGGAAATGACAGAAAGAACTGGAGTTCACACACACACACACACACACACAAACACACACAGTTGGCACATCCGTTGCTAGCCGTACAGTTAATACATGGCTGTGTGGGGCGAATAAACACAGACAGCTCAAACTGTTCAGGTTAAATTTATGTGAATGATGCAGACAAAAATTCTTCTTCTTTGCTCTCATCTGAACACACCTTTAGGCTGCTTTTGTTTGAGCTAGATGTACCTAATAAACTTGCAAATGAGTGTATTTAATATGACATCAGTCTGCATGAAGCTGAACAATTGAAAATCCCACAATAGTAAAAAATGCAAAGCAAAATCCATTTATATATACAGTATAATGTGTCTCTGCAACAAGAGGACTACATCTGCACCATTAGTCTGCTGTAAAATCTTATTCCATTTCCCTCTTTTCCTGCCAGCTTTCTTTGGCCACTGATGGCTATGCCACAATCCCTCTCCTCTCTTCCGTTATCTGGAGATCCTTGATCAAACAGGTTCTTTAATCAAAGCCTGGTCTAACTGCTACTCAAGGCCTTGTGTCTCACCCAGGAGGGAAATGGAGTTTCCCTAGAAAGGTGGGGACTTTGTGGGCTGTCCAGAGACACGAGAACCCACTGTGACCAAGCTGTGAAGTCCTTTCATGAAGTCTATCAAAAAATCAAAAGATAGGTTGGAGTGCAAATTGGGACAGCTTTTATTTGAGGCAAATGAAAATGAATGCAATTAAGTTGCTTCAGAGGTGCCTGGCAAAGGTGTTTGGTGAAACTGGCCACAAATCCAGTAAGGCAAGCAGAGACCGGATTGAGCATTCATAAGGAGGTGAAGAGAGGTGAGAGGAAGCCTAATGAGACAAGTGGTATCTGCTCCCTATGATCCTCCCCATGCCCGTTTCTCTGCTCTGGCATTTAGGTTCACCACCTACTAAAAGAACAGAAGAGGAGTCGAGTACAGGGACATAAACTGGACCAAGTCTTCATTCACCTCTTTCCTCATCTCACCTACTACTCCCTGGTGCCTGCTTGCCACATATTGATTGACAGTACACGCTAGAATGATATGATACTGCCTGCAAGATAGCTTCATGATTCCCACACTTCTAATTCAATTACTTTTCTCCCTGACTTGTACAATAGCTTAGACAAAAGTAGCAGGGTCTTAAACAACCTCATTTGAATAATACTACAGCAGAGGAAGGATACATTTACATAAACACAAGCTGGATTCTACTGGATGCCTTGTCTGCATCTTTAGATTTGTTTTCGTATCTTAAAATTGGCTGGGAAATCATATTATTTTCTGGAAAATAATCATCAGCTCTTTTAAATTTCTTCCTTTAGAAAGACAACAGTTAAATGTATCCTAAAATGTTTCAAAGAATGGTGCCCTAAAATAAAATGCTATCAAAAGTTCATTCTATTATATTTCTATAACGGTTTGGTCATGCCTACCCAACAGGAACATCCCTTTGCAAAGGCTTTTGACTTATGCTGCCTTAATGTGCAGAGCCTTCAGTTTCTTAGCCTGATCCAAGAAGTGTCCAAACCTCAATGAGACAAGGCCGGAAGATCTCCAGATAGATGAATAGATTAGCATCATTAATGGCAGTGACACAGTGATTTAATTGTGGTTCTTGTATTCCGGCAAGCATGGCCCCCGGCGGGCTATCTCTCAGTGGTGAGGCACAGCCAACTCCAGCAGTCACAGAAAGGCAGGGCTGGCTGACTGGCTGAGATGTTAATTTTATAGAACGATATTCATATCCATGGCGACACTTCCATTTCATTTGTTCATTTAGTTGCGTCCACTTGACAAGCGAGCTAATTATCCATGGCTGGGACTTGCCCAAAGATCACCAGATAACTCAGGCTAAAAGAAACTAAAGGAGCTTTGTTGTGTATCTTAAGAGGCAAAGAAAAAATTAAGACATAAATGACTGTGAAGCAAAGTGATGAATGATAATGACATAACTGGTATTTGGTACTGATGTTGAGAACAGAGGCTGTTAAACATGTCCTCAATAATGAATAATAATTATGATCACTCACTCACACACACACACACACACACACACACGTAACATATCAAAACTATTCATCATCAAAATATCACGTGCATGTTTTTAGCAGTTACATTTAAATGTCAAGTGCACACAGATTAAAATGCTGATATGAATCAAAGTTTAACTGGGAGATTCTTAAATTTACATGAGGTGATCAGCTAGATAATTTTCCTGTTGAGCTACAGTACACACACATTTCACTCGCGGTCATGTTACACAGTGATGTCTCTCCACTCACAATCTTCGGTTTAGTACAATTGCCAACTGCAGAAAGCACATTAACCAGAGAACAGCCAAGCTTTTTATTTTAGCCATTACAGAAATAATGTTAATTAGCAATAGCTGATCTAATCTGCCTCTGCTGTGAGTGATTTTTACCAGCAACTGCAGCATTCGACTAAAAACGATAACTCTGTGGCAGTAGCCTATGTTTTCCATTGCTCTTTGCTAATGAAAAAGAGTGAGGAGAGATAAAAGGTTAAATAAGAGATTAGTTAGTGTCAGAGCTTAACAAATCCGGATATTTTTTCAACCAGAAACTGGATCCGAACTGGCTATTAGAATCCATTCCTAGTGGAAAAATGTAAGAGGAAATGAAAAAGAAACATATTTAACACAGTACAGTGGTCTCACTCACAAGCTGGGTGCCTATAGAAGAGACTTTTTAAAGAGGATTTTTCTTGTGGAGTATGAAATCTATATGCGTAGACACATGCGCTGGTTCTTCAGCAAAAATGTGGCTTTACAGTAAGTACTTTAATCCTCAAGCACAATGCAGTGGTATACAATCACACCTGAGGAATTAGGTATCTTTATAGTATCATTTTGCCAACATATTTTATAAACTTTGAAAGACATGATGCGATGTTTAAATGTGGACCGTGGCTTTGATCTGTGCACGCAAATATGAAGTGAAAACTTAACTGAAATTATGGCAAGCCAATTCTTCAGTTTCTCAATTCCTTTCTCTCATTAGTGACATATATATATATATTTTTTCAAATTTAAGTCAATCTCAAGCACACAAGGATTGGATATCATGCGTAGAAATGGCTCTGTTGGTTGAGTGAGTTCTATTATGCCAAGCAAACTTAATCAATGGCAGATAAGTATTTGAGAGAATATGAAGGTTTATTCAATCACACTCAGTTCTATAAAATAAGATCATCAAGTGAGCTTTGTGAAGAGTGATACCACTACTACTCCCATGACTGCGTCTACTTTAACCTCTTTCTTTCTTTCTTTCTTTCTTTGTCTTTACTGGACTATCCATCTCCAACAGATGGGAAAGCAGAAGATACAGCAAAAGAAAGCACCAGAGATAAAGGAGAAAATGCCACATGACAGCACAAGGGAGGCCTATTTAATTTGCCAGGACCAAAGCATGACCAAAGCTGGGGAACACTATGAATAAATGACATGCATTATTTCACATGGATCTGCTTTGACTTTCACTGTTTTTGTTAACTTTGTCATTTTTCTGCTCTCTTCGTTCGCAGCGCCACGCCTGCACAAATGGGAGCTTCTGAAATGAGTCCAGAGTGCCGGCATGTTCCTCCTCCCCTTTGTCTGTGCTGTAAAGAGTGTCCGCTCACTGCTGCTGTAAATGTCCTCTGCTTTGCTGATGGATCTACGCGGGGTAGATTCAACAGCGGGGTCTGATTGAATTTCCCACCATCAGATTAATCTCAAGCAGACACATGGAGCCACCTGCACAGATGCATAAAAATGCATATGCACATAATCACATACCCGCAAATACAAGTACACAAATACAGATGCACACATACACAGAAAATGTGCATAAACACACACAACATCCCAAACTGAGTACTTTGTTTCACACCCAGACTATGCTGTATGGTCCCTTTTGAATTAGCCAGTTAAAAAAGACAATAACATTTTGCCCAGTCAATTGTCCATGGTATGCAGTGCATTTATGCGCAAATGCTGCATGAAAAAAGGAAGCTAGAGCAAAGGACACTATTTATATTTGAACAATCCACATTTCACATCAAATCACCTATTTATTAAGACCACAGTGCAACAATATCACCAATAAAGTTGGCAGCTATGATTATTGCTTTTGATCTGATTTTGTAATTACCACTGTGAAAATTACGAAGGCACACGGTGAAACCAAACTTAAGATGGAGTGGTCAGCAATATCTACATGGAAACAATTATCTCATATTCAGTTCAAGCATAGAGGATTTAGCTTTGATATAACTGCAAGCTATGCAGGGAAAATTACTATAATCACAATGTAATGTATTAGTCAAGGCAGCAATATGCCTCTGCAAACTGTTTATGATAGATTTTTAGCTTGTGGCAAATATATTAGTGGGTTCAGAATTAAAGGCATTAATAGTGATAGAAAATAAATAGAATTACACGGGTTTAAGTTTCTGCTGCAGTCTGTAATTATTGTGATACTACTGAATTTATGGTTAAATGAGCCATTATGCTTGTTAAAACTGGAAATTATGAGTAACTGCCATGCTAGGACTGCTTTGCTTTACTGAATTTCAGCAGTACTGAAGTTCTACTGTTCTTCAAAAGTTTTTGAACAATGTTTTCCTCTTGCAGTTCAACATATTTAGTTTATGAAAATTAAATCTAATAGTTGTGTCTGGCCTCTAAGTTCCACTGCTACTGGACAGCTGTTTGTAGATACTTGGGAGGACCTTTGTTCCTTGTGCATATGTTTATATTCAGAGGAAGGAGCTGAAATTAATCTCCGTGGAACAGTTGGTTCCCCACACATCTGTTTGTGCTCAGAAAAGGGTGTCAATTTTTAAAAATCTTGCTGACTGGCAAAGTACTCTACATAGTAGTTAGTTCAAAATTAAACTTTTTGAGGTTCCACTGTTAGAGGTTGCTTGAATGTGTCTACTGTGAGATACTTGTGCATTTTTTAAAAATTTATGATAAAGGATAGAAGCTTTACACCAAATTAGAAAAATAAGAGAGTCAAGATTTGTTATAAAATTATAGATCATGGCTACAAGTTATTTTCCACTCTTCTATTACTCTGACATTTACTTTGTGCTCTGCTACCATTGTGTACAGATGAGATATAATGAATTCTTCAGTTATGAAAGCTAGGTGTAAATGTAAGAATGTGGGAATTAAAACTGCACTAATTCTTTTATGAAAAGAGAATGTAAGGTTATACACCAAGTTATAATTCTGTGATCTAAATGTAAACATGTCCATCCACAGCTCACTTCTCTGCCATAGCAAAACGTGTTTGAGTCTATGCACGCCTCCTGTTTTGTGTAGAAAATATAAATAAATGTTAACATGTATTATGCCTCCAGAGGATCTCCCTGTGATCATCCCAGTATGATCCTCTCATTAGCACTTACTGAAAGTTTTAACTCACAAAAAATGATTAGTTGACAATGGCAAATATGACATTGTCAGTAATTTGTGTTGTTTGTGCTATTCTTTACATCATTCAGAAACTGCACAGTGTACCATATCAGTGGGCACAGGGACGCATTTGTGCAGACAGCTTTGATGGTTTGCAGAGTAAAGACAGAATAAATAGTTTTCAAAAGAAATGTAAGTGTTTTCCTGAGCCAGCTAATCCAATTTAAGTCATGCATAAACATATGCAAAAAATATGCCAACCCAAATGAATCAAGTACATTTTATGTCAGTAACTGGATACATATTTTACTAATGTAAATTTATGTAGTTCAGCCAAATATATAAACTAAATAATGAAGAAACATTGGCTTAAATCATTATCTGAGCTGTTTGCTTATTTAGCTGTTTTGCTGCTAAAATGTTCAAACTTCTGATACATTAAGATGTCTTACATTAAGGTTTTGAGCAGTCGTCTAAAGATTTTTCTGATATTTCATATAGGCTGTACAGGAAAATGTAAATTAACATCAGACAACCTGTCCAGCATACCAACATTTTTGACAATTATTAAAGACATGACTATTTTCTCTTAGCAACCATTATCAGTGGCATCACCACTGACATGAATAAACATTCCAACACATCCTTACATATAAAGCTCTTGTGGCAAACGATGTGAAGGAGATCTTACGCCTTTTCATCATGGCTGATGGGACTAAACCAGCAACCAGTAAGTAGAATCTTGATCCAAGCACATAATGGTGTTTGCTTTGTTAATCCCCTGGGACTACAAAACCACGCTTTTACTATTTTACAGACCACCTTCATAATTTTGTAAGATCGTTCTTCTCCTAAAATCCAGGTTGCTATGCCTGCAAACAATCCAAAAGGAAACATGGTAATGGACTCAATTAAAGCTCTACAAAAGGGAAGCAGTAGAGCTTTTGTGGAGTTTCTGTAGGCAGGAAAGGACATAATTGGCTTGTCTTATACTGCATGTCTGTGTTTTTACATCAAATGTAAGACTGTTGTCAATCATGGTTACCATGTAATTATTGGTGGTTACCATAATTATTGGTGGTAACTGATGTTATCAGTGTTATCAAGGACCACTTGGGCCTTAATAATATTGCTCTAGGGAGCTGGAAGGTGTATATTTAAATTATAATCATATCTTACTATATAAATGCCCATGCTAATTAATAAATTGTATGGCAACAGGATACTCTGTGCAATGGGGCTGCCATAATATATCGTACATTCATATGTAAGAGGGATATGTTAAACACACATCCACCACATCCAAAATTACCAGCTTATTTCAGTTGCATGCAGTGACCTATCATCTATTGTACCCTCAAGACCAATGTGCTATAACAGAAGATGGATACATTCATTGAATATGCGTTCAGAGGATTAAGTTTAAGGAAGGATAACAGAAAAGCACTTGTTAGAAAACCATCTTTAGACCTTGGACACCATATCGTTAGCTACCTTATGCTGCAGTTTGAACATTATAGAGGAATTACTCTCGAAGGCCAGATCATAATCACTGGCGTGAAAGTTATGGTTATTTCTTTTCTGCTGCTGTAATGTAGGTGATGCAGCATTTTGGATAAATAAGCAGGTTCAAACACTGAGGTCATCGAGGTACTGCTGCTTTCTGCCTTCACGCCAGATGGCAATCCCCGTCTCGCCTCTTTCTTCAGTTCGCTTCACTCATTTTTCTCAGTTTTACCATGGATGGCAGTCAATGCCATGCTTGCTGAGAGAGATATCGCCTACTGCCAGCGATGGCAACGTGAGGCCCGCCGTCAAGTCAAATGAATGCAGATGCATTTATGAGATGCAAGCTTCTGTTTACAGCAATAATTTCTCTCTGTGGGGGTTATCACTGTGAAGCACCCTGCGTATAGATCATCTGTTAAACACATCTCTCATGCTCTCTCCCTTCCAACCTTCCTCAGCAAAACAGTGGCTAATTAGTTCTACCCAGTTTTGTACTAATTTACTGCAGTAGCCTACTTCGCACCCACTTTCAAATCTCAAAAGGTCTTTAAAGATAAATGTGTCTGTGCTATTGTTGTCCATTTGTGTGTTTATGCTTGTCAGTGTGTTCCGCCTGATGAAGACACGTCATGCCGGGATGATGTATGCATGATAAGCGGCTGTGAATCAAACTGTGAGCTGAATTAAAGCATTGGAGAGAAAATGACAGAGAGACAGAGAGACAGGGTGAGAGGGAGAGAGACAGAGAGACACAGAAAAGAGAGAGAGAGACGAGAACCGCTGAGCCTCTGGGCTGGGTAATTATAATGGTGTCAAATGAATAAGGTCATTACTGTTAATGTCTTTCAGGGCATTACAGTCTTTGTTATGTCCTTTATACATCCAGGCAATGCCTGGATTATGACACAAAGGCTAAAGTATAATTTGCATCACTTGAATTTATAATAAACAGGCAGCTCCTCTTTCTATTTTATTGTCTTACTTTTTTATTTTACACTGATGACTTTGCATGAAATATTGGAGCCACTCTTGGATGTAGATTACCTCAAGTGTATACTTAAAGGAGCGAAGATAACTTCTTCTGCATATTTTGAAAGTATATTCTTGATTTATTAAATTTGATCAAATAACTCAAATATCTCTTCCTGACAGCATGTACAAATCCCAACAGTCTAATAGTAAGAACAAGCAAAGACTTTATAAACTTATATGTTTATATGCTTATATGTTAGTGCCACTGACCACTGTCACGTGCACCTATTTGCTGCTAATGACCCTTGACCTTGTTGGATGCTCCCAGGCCCTGGGCAGTCCCATTTGTCTAGTTGATGTGGCTGACAGTCTGTCTACCCAGCAGGTCCTCTCAGGCCTTACTTTTGGCCACTGACTCACACTGATGATAAACCAGGCCGTCTGTTAGCTTTCTCAAGCCAGTCTTATTGGCAACCCACTGCCACCCACAAATACACACTCATGGGCACATTTAGACTGTACACATACAGTACACATGCAGGCGCTTTCGCACAATCATTAGTGCGTGCGTGCAAACATGGTACACATGGATAAAAGTGCACACACACACACACACTCACACACATGCAGAGTTGCCATCTTAACATGTCTCAGCTGGCACTGAGTGGCTGAACTAACACCATGTATCCTGCCATATGGCCAGTGACATACTGCTCTTCAACAGGGCTCAAAGCAACAGCCCTCCGGGGCTAAGCTGTATCTCACTGACACATCATGAGCAAAAAGGCTTTGGCCCAAAATGGCCTAAATTACCTTATGAACATCCGTTGTAATGTTTAGTCTCAAAGCAAAGCCTTCGAATAAGTCTTGACAGATTTATCTGCTAATAGACAGCAGCCAGTGTTTTCCACATTTAGGAGAATGTCAACATTGGCAGAAAGCAAAAAGGATTATACTTGGAGAATGAGGGCTGTTGGTGATTAATGTTGAGTAATAGTAAATTTCTGCAATAGTCTTCAAAGTATCCATTTATCAGAACTACCCTTTAAAAGCCAAATTAGAATTACATTAAATGGTATTTACAAATTGCATGAACCATTGTGCAACATTATACAATCTGTTTATTATCCTTTCAAAGGGTAGTGCATTTGTTAAGTTCAATTTCATATATTTGTGAAGCTCAATGTTATGTTTGGACAATATCAAAAGTCATTTTTGGCATGAGTATGAATGATTTTAATCCTAATATTCTAACTACTACCTTTAAATATTCAAAAGATTCAAATGATGTACCATACATACATACATACATACACAGTACATCTACTGTATGCTGCCTCTTTCTATCCAAGATACAAGATTCATTAATGAAACGCAAGTCAGCAAAAGGAAGCTTCACAATCTTTGATGAATTCAGGCAGCTGGTGAATATCAATAGCGATTTTGCAGACTAACTGTGACGGCAAGGTCAGCTAATCTATTTGTATTATTATTATTACTGTATAATAGTTTTTTATTTGCTACAAAGGAGAAAAATATGTATCTACCAATATGATAGAGAAATAATGTTTATTATTGCACATCAGAGTATTGTAAACAGATTATGTTTTCCTTTCATCTCTACAGGTATATTCCTGTCCAATTTCTGTTCCTCATCTGCCTGTTTTCTGCAGTATAAACACATTTTTTTTATTGTTTATTTCCAACATTATGTCTTCTTCTGACTGTAGGAGACAGCAGACACTCTGTCGACAGGCTCTGTTGTTTTAACTTTACACTAGAAAGTTCATGATGCAGAATATTCAAAACTTGTTCTGAATTTTTCACTCATGAATCCAGTTTTCTAATATTATTTAAATATTCTATTATTCTATATTCTATTCTATTCTATTCTAATATTATTTTTTAGATCTATCTTTAAGAATGTTCAACATTAAACCACAGTTAGAGTAAAAGTCTTCAAATATAGTTTGAGTGTCCTTTAGTCGTGATCTTTGTACACCTCTACATTCATGTTGGCTTCCTTGTAGAAGCAGGTGGGTGTTATCTTGTAGCCAATTGAGGTTGTAAACCAAAAAGGGCTATACAAATACACATGACCTGCTCTATCTATTGGAAGTTGGGTTTGCGCTATGCTTCTATTCATGCTTTTCAGGCTGTTAAAAGTAACTTTTCTCCTGTTGAATCATAACACAGCTCTACTCTCCACAACAACATTAGTGAACCTAGAAAGATGACATAGTGCTTATTTAATTACTCAATTATGTAATTCCACAGCGTCACATTGTGTCATTTGGAAAGATGCTGTATAATAGTTTGCTTTGACGGAAACTGTTACTCATGCTTCAACAGACTGTTCAGAACCACAGATGCCCTGTGGTTAGAAAAGACCGTCGTTTAAAATTCCACTTGTATAACCTGCTCACGTCTACTTAAGTTAACTGAGGTTGTGACTTTTAATAACTCTAATTGGCTTCAATTAAACTTTAATTTTAACACATTTTTCATGATCTACTTCTAAAGATTACATTTTATTGGATCACAGTGCTGTATTATGTATTTGGTCTTAAAGCCCCAGTCCTGTGTCACATCTTGCTGAGTGGGGCTACAACTAACAGTTATTTTGATGTTGAATTATTATATATATACCACTTATTACTGTATGTTTAGGGCTGGGCAGTGTGGCCAGAAAATAAAAGCTTGGGTATGATTCGTGATTTTAAATTGTTTTTGTTTTTTTGTTTTTTTCAAAATGCACAATGACTAAAACATGATTGAAACATCATATTTTTAGGACATTGTGTGCAAGAGCAAGAATAATAAGATAGCAGCATGGCTGTAATCAGTATCCATATTTTCCATAATTAAAAAAAGTTACAGCTGTGGACTGTCAGTACCTGATGCTTTAACTAGGTAAAGTATCCAGTTTCAACACAGATAGAGCAGAAATGTCTGAAAACGAATTCATTTGCTCCTGCCGGTTCTGTTTTTTGACATCAGCTGGATATCTGCAGACAGCTGGCTAGCTAGTATTATTTAACCAGCAGGCAGGGACAGACTAAACTAAGTAGAATCCGAACACTGTTCAGTCAGCTCCTGTGTCTTCACCTCTCCTCACTAGGTAATGCCTCATAAATAAACACAAAGAGATTAGGGCTGTATGATTCTGGTCAAAATGGGAACCACAATTTTTTCCACTCAGAACTTAGATCACAATCGTCTCCCATGATTCTTAGGGACTTAGGGAAAAAATATTTATTTCAAACCATATTGTCATGCAGTCAGTGCCAACAATATGATCATGAAAGGACAAACTGCTTTTTTGGAAACAGCTCATAAGCAACTACATTAAATTCTAAATTTAAGAACAATCAAGTCTGTTCATCCAGTTATGAAGGGCAACTCCTTACATAATGTTTGATCATGTATTAGCAAACTTTTTTTTTTTCCACCTCCCACCTCCAGCAGGTAAAAGCTTGCTTCAGTCGTGAGTGATCCTCAAAGAAATGCAGCCTGTAGGCTCTTTTTGATAAAATAATTACTAATAAAAACTGTCAGGTTCATGTATGATTACATAGTTCAGCTTGACCATTAATCTGTTGTAGCCTCAAAATGCTGCATTTTTCACATTTCTGCTGGTTGACATTTATTTATTAATCTTTAGTAAACATCCTCCCTGGACTTATGACCAGTTAACTGTGGCAGGTCCACAGTGTAACTCTTCACATCATAGTTTACAGGACCGTTGTGACTTTAGGCCACTAATCATATAAAATCTGTATATTTTTTGTCTGAAAGTAACCTTTTTGTGCATGTTTTAGTAACTCAGTTTTCACGTGTAGACTATTTAAATATCATGCAAAAACAAAAATTTGAATGAATTCAATATATTGCCCACCCCTAATCATCTCAAATCATTAATTGATTGCTCAATTCTAGCCCCTGTATCCCTCTGCCAGGGGCTGTTTTTTACTGGATAAATTCATTCATATCATACTGAACAGTGCATGTTTGTGAACGGCTTCACATGTTAAAAGAAATGCATAGCATGTTTCTGCAAAAGTAAAAAATTGACATGCATGCTGCTTTGACTAAAGGATATTGTGTATGGTGTTATTTGAACAGTATTGTATGTAACTGCACAGTGGAAAGCAGATGTCAGTTGTTCAAAGAATGATAATGAGAGTGAGAAAGTGAGCTAAGAGGGAACTAAGATCACTCTCGATAATTATGAGATCTAAGACCTAACTGTTCCTCCACTGAGCACCTCCCTCACAGCTGTACTCCATTGTTCTTTACAAGTGTTACCGACATCATGTAGAGACCAACCAAGAGTTTATCAAATCATGTTGAAGAGATATTATTACTCATATAACTGTTCAGACTTGAGTATGGTGGTTCATTATCAGTTTAAGAGTCACATATGAAACTGACCCAAATCAAGCTTGAAATAGTCTGGTTCAATATGATTTTTTTCTGTTGGCAATTAATGTGGCTTTAAAATTATAGTGTACAAATTGTTATTGGATTTTTAATGCTTTAAGAAAATACAAGGTAGACGACAGGTTAAATAAATAAAATTATATTTTTCAATTTGGTGTGACAGGTTTATGTATATGTCATTCATATTGAGCAAAGAGATATCAATACTGTGGTTTTTCACCATAAACGGTGTAGCATGAGACATAAAATGGCTGTTTAAATAACGAGGAAAGGAACTTGTCTATAATTGTAGTCTGCATGAATGTGCTAAAACATATTCGAAACCTCATTAACCTTTTTCAGATGAGCAAGTCAGTAAATGTAAAACGGTCAGGACCTTCTCACATTTCCATTATGATGTTGCTAAAAAAGTCAGTTCACTCACTGTAGAAATAAAAGTGATAGCATGTTTTTTTAAAATGTGATGTAAGTTTTAATGTATTCATTTGTGCTCTTGGCATGTGTATTCGGTGAAGATATGACACGCACATACATGCAAACCCTTTCACGCACTTAAAATGACAAGCTCGCTGTTAGGTTTCTGTGTCTAGAGGGTCCGACAGATTAATAGGGCTGACGCATTCTGCCAGCAATGTTGCTTTTCTCTGTTTGTCCCCAGTGCAAATGTCTGAATAGTTACTATACTGTATGATGAGGTCTCAATATGAATACAAAGCTGGAGAGAGAGAGGTGTGGAAGCGGCCAGTTTCCAGAAATATAAGAAAATTAAAATGCACGGGAGGTGGAGTGAGGGGGAAGCAGGAAAGAGGCAGGAGTTACCTGTGGGACTATCTAACTTCCCATCTGCCCCGCAACCTTGCACAGATAAAAACAAGACTGGGGACCTCTACACACACCCCTGTCATTACAGTAGCAAGAACAACCCCCACTGGAGTTAGAGATAAAAATGCTATGAAATTATGATTCAAACTGTTCCGGCGGTTGTGTTTTTTTTTTTTTTTTTTTTTAAATCAAGATGTTTTGTTGTGCTGCTCCCCAATGCATACCAATCAATTCAAATCAACAGTTAGAAACAAACATCACCATTTTTTGGTAACTACTGATGATTCAAGATTTTTGTAATTATGAATGACAAAAACCATTATGTGGTGAACTACTGTACAGATTTATTGTATTGCATTCACTTCACTTGCAATGTATTGTATTATATTTATTATCTATTCATGATTGTGATGACGATTTAGTGCATAATCATAACAGTGCTACTTATAAAGGAGTGGTTTAATTGTATGTATACATGTACAAATAAATAAAGACTTGCAAATACATACCGTATTGTCCTGCTTTTCAGTTTATTAGCCTAACTGGCCAATGGAGTGTGCAAATTAGGGCTATAGTAGCCGTTCCCATGGAGTAACAGAAAACATTATTGCTGGGAACCATTGAGGCATAGGTGGTAATTGTGTTTTTGATTACTGTAAAAGCTTAGTAGGCTGATTGCTGGTGTTAGCTGAGTCAATAAGCAAGCTTGGTCAGAAGAGAGCACATTGGACCTGCCGTGGTGATTAACTACATGTTCCTGAATTTTATTTGTGATCAAGCATGAAGATTAAAAGCAGTGGTTGGAAGAGACGAAACTGCATTAAAGTGGTGCCAAAGGGTCTTTAAGTTCACTACAGATTTGCAAGGTGGATATATCTGCAAACAGAAGCCACAGGAGGCTGCATCCTACAGCAAAGCATGCAAAACTTCTAAAGTGTCCCCGTCTGATTAAACACAATTGCGAATAACTTGACATTACCCTGAGCTCTCCTGTCTTATAGGGACTTTTAACTAGATTCATTTGGATACCTCAGCTCAACCCAGACTGTAAATGTAGATATTCTATGAAATGAGATAGCCATGTAACACTGAGCAATCACACTGAGCTGTTGACATTTCAAGAAATCCCTACTGTGTGATCCCAGGTGAAAAATGATCTTCAGCTCAATAATAGTCTATAATGAATAGGGTTTTGTGGAGACATGGAGTTCTAACAATGGGTGATCATCCTAAGGAGGAAAATTTTACTGGTTCTTACAAGTTCTCATCGTATTTACAATATCTACCTTGTGTCACAACTACAGATGAGGATAAATCAGTGTTTGCTGACAAAGTAAACAGAATGCAACCAAGTTATTCATCTCCATGTGTAATGTGTTAATTAGATCTATTTTAGAAGATGCAAAAACACAGTGACAGATAGTTACACTAAGGTTTAGCATCAGTGAAACACAACAAGATGGTTGGCAATATTTGTGCTTACAATTCATACAAAACCAGCCAAGGTATTCTCAGCTAATGGAGCACAGAGATGTTAATACTGGTCAGAAAAGCTGTACCACACTGTATGTGTCAACACTTGATTTGTGCAGCACTAACCTGCCTTCCTGCCGGTTTGCTGTCACAGATGTGCCTGCTATAATTCATGTCCTTTGTATGTGTACTGCACTGTGAAATGGAATTTATGCATTGTACTATGTTGGAGCCTTCACAGAAATTGTTACTCTAGTCCACTGTATGAAGACCTCTTGCCTCAAATAGCCTTGCTGAAAAGTCACATGCATGGAGGACATAGAGGCAGAAAGGACACACTGTTTTTCTCTTTGTATTTTGATTCTTAAGGGCTGTGGCAGAGTGGTGTGGCAGTCACACTGCTCAGATACAGTCACAAAAATACTCTGTATTTAGATTCTTGCATTTTTGTGTTTTGGTTTGTTTTGGTTCTCCCTGCTGAGTTGCAAGCATGAGTAACTACTGGCTTTTAGATGTCCACATCCTCCTGTTTACACCACTGCGATCAAATGCATTTTGAAGTAATTTCCTGGACTCTGGAAGACAAACAAGACAAACATTTTGAGAATTTCAAGGGCAAATATTTGGTGTGACCTGGGTTTACCATTTTTCAAATGTCCAGACAATTCAAATGTGAATGGAGTAAATGCTCCAGACTGCTGTAAACAAACCTTCAAAAAGGTCCTTGAGAAAGGTTTGAAGCCTATGCAGCCTATAGAGAATTACCTTATATTTACCCAGGCAGAAAAAACCTTACATATTGTGATATTTAATATTGTGATGTGCATCAAAAGAAGCTTAAAATATGAGATAATGTGAAACATATTCTAAACGAGAGCTACCTTGATCATTGAAGACAAACCTTTTCTACAATCCAGTGGAAACAACGACAACCATCAAATGTAAGTGCTACTAAGCTTTTCTTGACAATTAATTTAAGATTGCAAATAGAGTTCAAAGTTGCAAGTTGACTCTGTAATTGTTCTGCCATCATTAGGTGAAGGTGTTGTTTACAGTGTCTATCTCCAGATGAGTCATGCTAAAACCTCCAGTTGGTTTTCTTGAGCAGTGCTGCGACTAAAGGCAATAAACTGCCCATTGTGACATTCACCCAAACTCATATCTGAACTTTTTTAACCAGCAGTGTAAAGATGACAACGGTTTCACTGAAACAAATTTGTTTGTATACTTTATACATTTGGCTACCATTTCAATGACACTTGACAGCAAAGTTACTGCAACTAACCATTATTTTAATTGTTGCAGTCGGTCTACAAAATTTAAGAAAATGGTAAAAATTGCTTATCACAATTGTTTTAGGTCAAAGATGACATCTTCAAATATCTTGTTTTGTTAATATCTTCAAGATATTTGGTTTACAATGACATATAACAGAAAAGCAGCAAATCCAAGGATGAATTTTTGATCAATTATCAAAATAGTTGCTGATTACTCTTCTATCCATCAACTAATCTATTTATCGACTCATTATTGAACTCTTAAAGTTATATTTGTCTACTGTCTGTCATCAACAGAGAAACACACCTATATTGCTGAAAAAATACAGTTTTGGAAAACTGGAACTGAAAGTTGACTCCCATAATATATAATGTATCCTCCATTCATTCATTCATTACATAATTTATGCCACACCTGTTGGCTCCTGCCCATTCATATTTTTCCCAACTTCTCTCTTTTAAATTCGCAATAAAAGAGCCAGCTCTCTCCTACTTCACACCATCCTATCAAGTGAGCTAAAACGACCACCTCTCTTTCTTACACAAATAGCAACCAATCATCAACCAGCGTGTCAACCAAATGATCTGCGCCTGTTGTACACCTGGAGCTTTTTTCCAACAATATCCCACCCAACGCACTTGAGTTTTATCCACATTTTACAGTAATATAATGGCATGCTATTTTTCATTTTAAAATCTAAAAAGCTTGCAGTTTCATTTCCGTGGAGGGTATTGTTGGCTGTTGAATAGAAATGTTAGCAGTTCCTACATTATTCCTCAAGTAGCCTTAAAAATAACCACAATGTCACACCACTTAACAAATAGATTTACAACGTGGGTGTCGCATAATTAAATACAGTCAACAGCAAAGTTAGTTAACGTTAGTTATAGTTACTGTTAGCCTGTGGACCCTCCTTGCCAAGTGGCTCATCTTCCTCCTCCACATTGCAGCGCCATTTTAATGCTTATTAGGCTGCAGCATTTTTACAATCATACTGGGCCATTTCCAAAGTAGCCGCTACACCCTCTCTCTACCCACCTCCACCCCATTTGCATATACACGTGGACGGTCCACCATATTAAGTGCCATCCTAAACCAATTGGCAGGGAGTGGAAGTGGGTTATAAAACCCTCCAACAGCGAGCCTGCATCGATGCCTACTTACTGAGCATGTGCAAATCCCATTGTGGTTGTCATGGAAAAAGTTCCATACAAATGTTCCATGTGATTACCTGTACAAACATTTACTCATAAACTGCTCAAACGAACATAGACATTTAATGTTACCACACAGATAATTAAAAGTAAATACATTGTATTTAGGATCCAATTCTCTAGTCTAGTAAATGGTAGACATGTTTATTTGATTATGAATTTGTATATTTACAGGGACTGTTGCTAAAACCAAGCAGCTAATAAACATAAGAGTACACAACGAGAAGATGTTTACATAGAAAAGAAATGCAAGGAAATAGGCGTGGGAGTAATTTTAATATTATAATATTAGTATTTATTTTTCTCCATGAGTTTAGGCCTACTGTGGCGTTAATGTAATGAGTCTACTACCTCACTGCCCACACTGTTATGTAGGCTGTTATTAGTACTGTGTACATAGATTTTCTTCACTATTCTCTCTGACATATTGATTAACAGGTTCATTATCAAGGAATTGGACCTTGAGGGTGTTGTATTGCCCAAATAAGCCACAGAAAAATTGGAGAACCAAAAAAAAAAAAAAAAATACAAGGCAAATTTGTTGTCACAGAATGAACACACTACTGTCTTAAATGCTGCAGTGACATTTCTAACATGCCACTGTTTGAACAAGAACTAAGAAGGCCTCCTACTGAGTCTGGAACAGACCAGGGGGACGAAACCCCTTCCACATGGCCATTTTATCCTGACAAGCATGAGGCAATGGGGTGTAAGCCATCTGTAACTCCTCCTGTACTCATTGCCTCATGCACGTCAAGCTCCACCATACACACAGGTCCCTCAGGAATTTCTCATCCCATCCCCAATGACCCCCAAACCCCATCAGATCCTGTTTCACTCCCAAACCGAGAAATTTCTGTCCTTCTATTTAAAAAAAATGGTGGCGAAGATGTGAGTTGCTTTTGTTGTGAATGTTTTATTTACATAAAAGTTTGACAGTCCCTCCGTGTATGCTTCATATCTCCAGAGACAAGGATGTTCACAACCTCTGGTTGTTATATCCCAATTAGTGACTATATGAGCTGACTATACTTATGACCACAAATAAAAGGAAAAGGTAAACACATTTATTGTTTCGGGGGGGGGGGGGGGGGGCATTAATTAATGTTTGTACACAAATGTAATTACCACAGATAAATTCTATTAATGCACAACAGGCTTTCAGTAATACTTGCAGTGTTACTGTGTCATTGTATTGACATTTACATGTGAAATTTAGCAAATGACAGTATAACTCAGGATATTTGATGTGAATAGTGAAGCTAGAAGGAAAACGTTTTAGAAATGCAGCGTAACAAGTGGTCTTTAAAAATGGATCTTTTCAATGACATGTCTGAAAAACAGCTTATCTCCATTTGTACAAAAGGACCGCTATGCAAGGACTGTACCGATGTGGTCTATACTCAAAAAATGTGTTTTTGTATTTTTGATTAAGATTAGATTATAAGATTTATAAAGATGAATAAAAAACCCAAAAACATCTAGGCCTTCTGGAAGGTCTCCTTCTCTCATCTTGCAACAGCTGGCAGATGATGGCAACTGTTGCTGCTCCCAACCATTGACTATAAAGATTTATTATAAGTATATAAATATTTATATACAGTTAATGCTCCCGACAGATGCTGATTGGAAACCATGGTGACGACGTTACCAGTTACCAGAGAGAGTGAAGTTTGTCTTAAAGCTTGCTGCTGCATTTATATCCTACACCTTAATGAAGGGAACTTCATTCAGCTGTGAGTATGATTATAGACACTTCTGTGATGAAGTGGGAGTGGGGAGAGTCAGCTTTGGAAAAGGCCCATACCCTCTTCTTTCTAGAAAGTTCCCACAAACACCTGTGGGACGCGCCCATATGGGAGTGTTCGATTTGAGTCAGTGCATTAAATCAGTGCTAAATCAGGTATATGCAATCTATCTTAACTGTCATGGTACAATAAAAGTAACATGTATTGTAGTACAAAAATTCTATCAGCTTTCTGCCATTTACACTGGCATTCTTACATATAATGCCAGTGCACTAATCACTACACACTAGTTCACTGATACTGATACTATGTTATCAGTTTATTCTCAAGTAACCTATTATTATATTATATATACAGTATATAACTTAGAGGTCCTATAGTTCTAAAACAACTATTGACACTATTAAGAATTTCTTGACTCTGAGTATCTCAGGAACTGTCAGCTGTTAATTAGCAGCTACAGTAGCAGTACAGAAAAGCAATTTGCAACAATTTTGATGATTAATTAATTGTAATTTTCAAGCAAAAATGCCAAACACCTCCTAGTTCTGTCTTCTCAACTGTCAAGATTTGCTGCTTTTTTGTCTATGTGATAGTAAACTAAATATCTTTAGTTTCTGAAATATTGGTCGGACAAAATCAGCAATTTTATGATCACATTGTCTTTAGGAAATTCTGATCATCCGACACTTTATAGACCAAATGAAAAAGCAACCAATCAGACAATAATCATCAGTTAAAAATAAATGAATAAAAATAATGGTTAGTTGCTGCCCGACTCACGATACGTTTCGTGTCTTACCATGTGTTACCAGAATAGTGCTGGTTATCTATAAGTCAGTCAGATACATGCTTTTGCAGAACTGAATGGAAAATCTATTTAAGATGAACCCATAACCCATCTCCAATAAAGGTAATGTATTCCTCTTTGAGGAAGGGTACAGTTTTAATAGGCTTAAAACAGTGTTGCACCAGTGATAATACAATGGCTGAAATCTTAAACACGGTCATTTCGGAGAAAGGTTGCTGAAAAGCTCCTTCTGTGTGTCTTGCTATGCCTGAATGAGTGTATATAAACGTGTGTGTGTGTGTATGTATGCAACATTTCTATCTTTTGTGTATGCTTGATGCAAGTCTAGTATTATTTCCACTGTGATTGGAGGGGTACTGCAGCATGGTAAAAGCACATCATTCTATTTTTTCTTATCTCCACCAGTCACATGTTCATATAAAGAGCTGATAGCCTATTTGGACATCATTACAGCGATGCTTTCAGGGCCTTCTGGCATTGTAATGAATTCCTCTCTTTGAGGCACGGCTATGTGAAGGTAAACAGTACCTGGTGCTCCTTTATGCTTGTCACAAAGAAACACACACCAATCACACACACATATACACACACACACACACACTGAAAAATAGACTGATTTGGTACCTGTAGCTATTCAGGCACATGGTATGGTTTTCAAGAAAATGCAAATTCTCTTTTTCTCTCTCTCATGATCACACACACACCCAAACATATATATTATGATGGTGTGTGGTGCGTTTGACGGTGAGGAGAGCCAGCGGGTGGGAGCGGGGCATGCATTTGCAGCCATGCTGCAGTAATGGAATCAAAGACTGATGAGTGTGCATACCAGGCTATTTACTCTGGCTGGCTCCAAAACAAAATCTACTATCCCTACTATCTTTCTTCCAGTGGCCCTTCCACCCCATCTCACAACATATGTCCTTCTGCCCCCCTCCCTCCCCCTGAACTCTAAGTTAATCATTTAGAAATAATTAAATTCAATAAAGCGGAACAGATTAAATAAGAAACAATGATTGGGCGTTAAGGGGCAGGGTGTGTAGCAGTAGCTTCCTCCCCCACTGTAGGGAGGAGCAAACAATGTGCTGCAACAGAGATAGAGAGAGCCTGACAGACAGAAGGGGAGAGAGAGAAAGATGAAGGAATGACTTACAAGAGGGGGAGACAGACACAGACAAATGTGTTCAGCAGTGACAAAAAGGTATGACAGTGGATAAGAGGAAAAGAGAGAGAATAAAGGGAAGAGTGTGAAAAGAGAGCAGAGAAGCTTGAGGACTGGTTAAATATTCATAAAGGCTGTGTGGTGATGGGTAGTGACGTAGAGCAGCAAGGGATATAGAGGAGACTGAGGAGAGAGGCGAATAATGAGCACAGGGAGAGACACCCCCATGCTTTACGACACAGCTGGAGGCGCACAGGCAGTCAAGGCGCAGACACAAACTCACAAATACAAACGTGCAATTATGGAGAAGCAAACACACGTGGATGCAAACTTGCACATACTCTGCAGGAAAACTTCTTCTTAGAACTAGAAACTGATCCGTTTACAAAAAACACATCCTAACATTTTAGAGAATGTTCTGAACACCTGTAAGTTTTGTTGTTAAAGGCTGGCTTTCTGTATTTAACTTATTTTCAATAAATACCATGAAAGATCAAAAACATGAATGTGTATAATACTTTAATTTCCTACCCTGTCTGTAGCACCTACAGTAACATTAGGTTATACTGAGGATGTAAATCTTTGTCTTAAAAAGGGTCACGCATGATAATTTCATTTTCAAAAAAGGCTCAATGATTTCCTAAAACAGCTGGGCACTGTAATTTTCAACAAACTTTACTCAAGCAGGAGTAAAAGTGGATATACACTATTTTCAGTGGCGGATTAATATACATTTAGTCCTAGGCAGCAGTGTATTTGGGATTGACTAAAAATATACTAGTGTCCATATTCATGGTAAAGAAGGAACACGTCACCCAGTCCAACTGTGTGTTTTTAATAGTTTGTGAATGGAGCTCTATGGCACAGAGCAATAAGCTATATCAGGTTTTGGCAACCCGGGTGATAACTGTTATTACGATGAATTCATTTTCAGTTTTTCTCATTTCATAGGATTTCTTGACAATTAGAAAAATATACAATATCACCATCTTTATCCTTTAAAGGCGAAGTAAATGGGTTTAGTGTGGGTTTTCCAGATATTGAATTCCTATTGGCCACCGCCTCCTGTGACAAAGCAGTACCAATATTGACCTTGGTAAACACATTTCACCTCTGCTTGATATTTTCTGTAGGTATTCTCACACATAAATGCACAACCTTGCAATTCCCTCCACACCTTGTTTTCCAAGGGGTTGATTTGTAAGTTGGACTGTGGATCCAGCTGAAATGTAGCTTTTCAATTATGTATCATTTTTTAAGTCGGTTCTGGCCCTAGTAAAACCCCTCTTGGCCTTGCACTGGAGAAGAAGCTATTGACTGGGCTGCACTGGATTGGACATAAACACTGTATTAGTGTGATTGGTTGGATAGAGCTGATCCATGCTGGGGGCAGCCTGTCTGCCTGACTGCTGCTGCTAACCAATCTCAGAGGGAAAATCGGAATTCAATTAGTCTGGCCAGAGCTATCTTTCTCTCTGTTGCTCTTTCTCTCTCCTTTGTTTGTTATCCAATTTCTTGGCACTTTTCTAACTTGCTCTAATGCTATCCTCCCTGTTCTCTCTTTTTCCCCCCTCTACCTCTTTTCTCCCTATCAGTCCGAATTTCCTTATGACTGCGGCTGCTGACCCGACTCAGAGGCGAGAGCGGAATTCAATTAGTCCAGCCTTAGGAGCTCTTTTTCTTGTTTACTATTCATCCTTGCATTCTTGCTCATCATCTGATGGTCACTGCGATCTCCCCTCTCTCCTCTCCCTCTTCTTTTCTCCCCCTCGCAGGTATCTCCTTTGCCCTGCTCCTGCCTGCTCCCAGCAGTAGTATAAATCCTTATAGATGGAGGGATAGGGGCATGGGCGGGGAACAGGGGAAAAAAAAAGAAAAGAAAGCTGTAGGAAGAAATGGAGAACGATAGCCATAAGAGGCAGTTGACATCCAGGGGGCTATTAAAAAGAGAAAAAGAAGATAAAAGAGGCGGGAAAGGGAGAGATGGACCTGTAAAGAGGAATGATGGGATAATGGAGTGAAAAACTAAGAGGTATAAATAACTGGTTCTGATGGCAGCAAGAGAAACAGAGACGGTAGCTTGAGGGTGGTGGAAAACTACAAGACTTAGAAAGTGATGGACTAAGAAAACAGAATAAGACAATGAGACAAAGGATGTTCAACATGTTCATATTAATACTTACAATGGGAGCCAGAGAAGCACAGATAAGAGGAAAAGTGAGGAGAGGCTGATATGAAATGTATTCATCATGAATATCTTGACTCCTAACACGACAGATGTTCTGAAACCCAGTCAGCACATCCCTCCACTCCTTGCTCCCTACATCTTTCCCATTATCCGGCTTCTCTCTCTGTATACCCACAAAAAGCCTGTATTATCAAAAACTCATACAACACAACAAGCTGCTAGGACAGTGCAGATGTGGGCTATTTGCAAGTCTCTTCAAACAGTGGTAAATTCAAGTAGCTCAGTCTTTAGATGTCATTTTTTCACCAAACTGGTGTGTTACCCTCCATCACAGCACACCCACCTGTGGACATTTTTATTGCTTTGAGTCTTCAGTGTAGGGAAATGGTGAGAGTTGCCTGAAAAGCACTTCAGATTTTATTACTGTAATATTACTATAGTGTGATCCACACTGGGCTCCAGCAAACCACAAATCGCAGGAGTACCATGAGTAGTCTGCTTCCCTTTGACGAGTCTCTACTCGCCGCACTTTGCAGGATTTCAAAGTTGTAGTGGGTGTAAAGTTTTCTATTACAGACTTCTCAAAGAGGAAGGGAAGTAGAGCTTCATCAAAAGACAGCACTGTAGCATGCCAGGCATGATGTCAAAAGATGTCGGCATAGAGATGGAAACAGATTTCAAGTGGAACAACATTTATGTGGTTGTGCAGTGTGATCGCAGGCAGTAGCTGCAGTATGTTACTTTGGGCTTCTCTAAAAGGTAAAAATCAACTATTACCTTTGTTTTATTAAACCAAACTGAGCCAGACCAGACAGATGCTTCATCCAGCAACATCACCAGAGAAGCCAGGTCTGTAAATCAGCTCATTGTCTAGGTCATGAAGCAGGTTTGAAAAAGGCTGACCTCATTATCATACCCATGGAAACTTGATCCAACAGACAAGCCTGGTCAGACTCATTTTCAGGCTTAGCTTGACCTCAGGCCTAACCGGTATTACAATCTACCAGAGTGAATAGTGCTTTCTCTATACGTTCCTCCCCAATAGTGTCTCTGTACTGATTTACTGTGAAAAGAAGTCAAGTTTAACATGGGCTGCATTTATGGCCTGTGGGAAAATCTTTGATTTAGGCTACTGGAGTACTTGAAGGACCAATGTGTAAGATTTAGTGGCATCTAGCAATGAGGTTGTAGATTGCAACCAGATGAATACACCTCCCCTCACCTTCCCTTCCAAGCGTATAGGAGAACCTATGGTGGCCTTGAAAAATGTGAATGGCCCTCTCTAGAGCCAGTGTTTGGTTTGTCTTATTTGGTGGTGCAATATGGTGGGCTTCATGGAAGAGTTCTTTCATTCATTCTAAAGTAACAAAAACACAACAATTCTTATTTGCAGGTCATTATATATGAATTAAAGCATACTAATACATATTATATTCCATTTCTGCCAAGTCCGTTCCACTAGATGCCATAAAATCTTACACATTGGTCCTTTAAATTGAAATTATAAAAACCACTGACCCAAGGCTGTAGCCTCAAAGTGAAAGTAATATTTTAATCATTCCCTCTATTTTAAAATAGTATTCATTAAAGAAACAAGCAACCTCTATTGAAAATACAAGAGGGGCAATATGATTTTTAAACAGTATTTCCACCATGGAGGCTGTTATGTCACGTTATAGACAAAGTAGCATTTTGTAATCCAACTAATAGAGAACTTTAGTCTCTAGAAAATGGTAATTATCTTTATTATCTTGATGTAAAATATGTTGGGCTGGGCTCCTATTTGATCCTTCTGTTTAATGTCATGTTGCATTTTACACATGTATGGTAATTTTCAGCACTTATACATAGATACAGAGAAGAATCACATTACATGTTTAATATGTGCTTCTCAGTTGTCGTGAACATGGCATGTTTTTTCTTAATGTCTCCATTCTTTATTATAATCAGTGTGATCTGTGTTTGATGTCTGAAGTCTGTGTTTTAAAGTCATGAATGGACAGTTCTTAAACCTGACTTAGTCTGATCACATTAGCTCTGAGTTGGCTTTATGAAACATCTCCTGGTTCAGTTCTTTAGGCTCGCTCGAGACAGGCTTTTCACTTTAAGCCCTGTTTTTCTGATCCTTCTTTATGAAAATCCCCATGTAGAAGAAGCTTAGAAAATGTGATTTCTGCTACAACATAGTGTCACATTTTTAGCTCACTGAACACCCTCATCAGTTGTTGGTAATTTAGATGAAAGGTGGAGAGGAAGCAGCCTATTCACCATAATGGTCATTTCAACATCTTGAAAAAGGACTTGCTACGTCACCTTCATGACTTTGTTGACAGTTTTGTTGATCTTTTGATGTGCATTACATGAAACTCAAAGCCAACACAACACCTGTGCTAATTTAAAAGGGGTTGCTTTTAAGACATTCATGGCAAGGGCTTAGACAAAGCTTCTGATCCCACCAAGAGATAGCAGGGCGCAACCGCTTTTGATTAGCATGCTGTATGGGGAAGATAAGATGGCATGGAAGAGTGCTAGAAGACTGGAGAGTTAAAAGGGTTTTCCAGACCAATCGGTCTCAACATCTTTTTCTCTTTTGAAGGGAATTGCCTTGGAGCAAGTAAATACAATTTGCAGTATTTTCTTTTTGCGTGAGTGTGTGTGCATGTATACCCACCTGACAGAAGGCACAAGAAAGAAGGCGAAGAGGTACACAGAAAAAAGTTGCAGTGTACATGTGAATTTGTGTATATGTGAGAGGGAGCTTTTTGAATCCCCAGAGAAAAAAAAAGTCTGTTTCTTATCTGTCCTTGTGTTTCAAGGGGGGATGAAAGCAATCTTCAAATGGCATCTGCAGTCGAGGAGCACTTGAACCCAATCAGCACCAGTCAGACCCAAATGGACCACAGGAGAGTTACTGTGGTGAAGGAAGCTTAATGCCAATCACACCAAACACTCACGCTCACACACATCAATCAGATACGCTCATATGGTTTGTGGTAATGAAAGCGCTAAAATCCGACACTAGTTGCACCTCTTGAGGGGTAACAAACAAACACTCTAAGAGTGAATGGCAGAGCTTTGCTGCAGTATCAGATGCAGGAAACCTGTGGTTATGGGGCAAATCACACAGGGGACAGCCACAACCCTGCAACAGTCTGTTCATTTGTTTCACTGCCAAAAGAGGTGTTTGTCTCCTCTGCATCCTCCCATGACTGCTGGTGACACTCCTGAAGGATACACAGACATCCTCCTCCATCCATCCCTGTCCCCTTCATCATCCACAAGGTTTTTGAAGTTTTAATTCCACAAAACTTCAGATACCAAGTTGCCAAATCTTTCCAGAAAAAAACACCTCACACACATTCAGGCCACTATGGCTGTAGTGTTAAATGTCAATTGTGGCGCAAATGGTCATTGAAACACACACAGACTCTATAAAGCAGGTGGTGATGGATGAAAAAATGTTGGGTTAATTAAAAATAATGAGCTGTGTTGGTTGTCCTTGTGACAGCCATAAGGTAGTGGTATCATACTCCTCTATCACACAATTGATTGACTCTATATAAAGTATGAAATTGATTTGATTTTCCTGAGCATACATGTCCTGGACAGTGAAGGAACTGCATCAGATAATTAGAAAACATATCTCCTGTATCTTTATATTGGTTCTTTTACTCTTTCAGTGATTCCATTTCCTCACGCATAACAAGTAATCAAAGTGGAAAATGTGTTTATCATTGTAGTTCTGTGCATATATTGAACACTAAAGGTAGCAGGAGATGCATTCCATTTTAGAGGAGGACTACATTAAAAATATAATTTCACTCACCATTAGTAACCTGGGAACTATATTATTTGGATCGCATTTTCCATTCAGTGATGTAAAGAAGAGGCTTTTACAGAAATGAACTACAGAGGCTGCACTTGACTTTTTTGTCAACTGGTTGTGTGTTATGGGTAAATATTATGCTTGTGGAAAATTTATCAACAATTATTGTCAGCTTGGAAAAATATGTTTTCTTTTTTTTTTTTTGGGTGGGAGAGAGAAAAAGATGAGAGGTATGTGAAGCAGAGCAGCAGATGGAGGGTGAGGATGGTGTTTATACCATATATGGCTGATGTCTTAAGTTTTACACATTGACTTCATATCCCATGTCACCCCTGATTGTGGGCCACTTTTGTTTGATTGAAGAGTATTGTGAACATAACTTAAGAAAATAAAGATAAAACACAAATGAACACTGTAGATGTCTTACAAAAAGAATTATTTAGCAAATCACTGAATGTCAAGTGCTGAATGTACTGAATACAGAATGACTTTACTCATTTATTTTCCCCTCTTTGTTTGGTGTTTAATGCATATCTTTATCTTTACTTTTTTGCTATATATTTTGATTCATTTGTTTAGTTTTAATCACTAAATTAATGCAGATTCCTACATATTTATGTAGTGCACTCACTCTGCCTACTGCCTACTTCTGTAAAATAAAGGTTAAGCATCTCTTCCCTTTTAGATACACCTGTGCTGTATTTGCCAGCCAAATCTGGCCTTTGCTAATTGTGTGAAGCAATCTAATGGAATGTGCAATCACTCACACTTTTCATATCTCTCTATCAAATGCATATACAATAGAAAGAAGTGCAGTGCACTTTTAAATGTATGAGAAATGAGCCACAAAAGGTGTTGCTGCAATCAGTACATTAATGGTAGATTCCTGTCCATGGGGACAAAAATAAAATTCCTGCAACCATCGTAGGTTTGCCTACACACATCTAGATGCGGGCAGCAAAGAGAAGATGAAGTTTAGTCATAATTCTGAGTTTGGATGAAGCCAGGGCATTTAGATCTTTTTTTTTTCTGAAAGAGACTGCAAACAGCAAAACTCTTGACTCACAAAGCGGATAGGGCACCAAGCTTTAGAAATAAAATTGTATGTTTGTGTTTACAATAATTGTGTATTATGGTCACATCAAATAAATTATGAATGTAGTATGAATAGAAGCACAAGATCTACATTGAGTCACTTATGTACCACTGAATCACTTGAGAAAAGAGCAGTTCATTCCATATTTATATTTTTATAGAGAGAGACAAAGAAGAAATACAGTTAATTAACCTCTGATGTTCAAGTGGTTCTTCAGATAGAAATGACTTCTAACTGCCTGACAACAAAATTAAGGACATGTTTTGAAGAGATAAATAGGATTTTCTTTGAAAGCAAAAACAATTTCTCTATAATATTGTAGTAGATGCACAAATTGTGATGTTTAAAAATAATGTTTGGGTCTAATGAATCATTAAACAGATTGTCAGACTAAATTTCCCTAAGAAAAGGGGATTATGTGACCTCTTAGATCCATTATCAGGTGAGCTCGGCATGCGTGCCAACGTCTGCATGTATTACAATGACAAACTCCACCTGTGCCCACTTAAATCCGGCTTGGTTGGACATGAAGTGGTTTGTGTAATCTGGAAAGCCTATCCCATGGAAAGTGAGAAAAGGGCCCTGCCATGGCCAAATGACACTTTGTCACAGTGCCAATCTCTGATGATATACGCAGCTCAAAAATGTAGTATAAACAGGCAACCACTACACTGTGCTTTTATTTATGCTTTAAGGAAAATAATCGGGAAACTAAAGGTGACACTTAAGCCAGGAAAACATTTAGACAGTGACAGTGGGTGGCACTTCCCTGCTGTGTAACTACTGTATGGCAACATCTGAGGTGATGAGGAGAGGATATGGTTTTGTTGTACTGAAGTTTTTCAGATTCAGGCACTGGCTTTCGTGATATCTTGCTGACACCCTTTCAGCTGTTTGAACTCTCTTTTTCTCTTCATTCTTTATGTGTACAATACTGTATAAATATGTTGTGAGAATGATCTGAAATGAAACTTATTGAGCCATATTTTAAAACCAAATGACCAGTCTGTGAGCGCAGTATTTTCACAGCACATGTTGCAAGATTTACCCAGAATTACCTTGAAACAACTTTAAATTGTGATACTAATTTGTGCAAATAAATGCAAAAAATATTTAAGTTTAAGTCAATAGGCTAGCATAGCATACAATAGAAATGACTGTTTTGTAATTTGTTTTATATTCAGTGAAACCGCAGTGATTAGTTCGGAGTAAATAAGAGACCTTGGTAATTTTATCGCCACCAATGAGCAGAATAAGAAATAGCATGAACATAAAGAGAGAAAAACAGAGAAAAGGAAGAGAAATTTTAACACCAACAACACAGAATTCAAGCAGGCCGATGTGCTTAGAATGAAAAGCAACTGTTTCTGAGCCAAACGTAGCATGAACATTGGCATTGACTTTCCAAGAAGAAAAACACTTATGGACAAGAAAAGCCTGAGGAGTGATGCAGATGTGCTGCTCTTTTCTCTCTGGTTGGTTCTTTTCAACTTGTTAGTTTTCTATTCTTTGTAAGCTGAGTATCTTTACCACTGTTTTGGGCCAGTGCCTATACAGTTTGGCACTACTTCAGTCAAAGAAATTGCTATGGTTTTACTTCAAGTTTCTTTACATTTGAGTATTTGCTTCGAGTAATGATGAAACTAAACAATCATTACATAGAAAATGTTTGCTGTGTCCATAAAATGTACTGACCTATTACCATCTCTGTAGCCAAGGTTACTCGCTGTTACCAGAGTTCTTTAATTTGCTGTCACTTTAATAGTCTTAGCACAAAATATAGTACTTATTTTATTAGAAGTTAGTCCAGTGATTTCCCCCAAAAAACATATTACCGGAAAAAAAGTGTAAAACAACAAAAGCTATGATGCTTATTTAAAAAAAGCTGTCTCCACCAAGACAAAAAACAAAACAAAACAAAAAGCAACTAATGAATTATCAATTTCATTGTATTTCTAAGATGATGACTTTAGCCCCAGGCTTGAAGAAAACAAACATTGATGATATGGTTAGCCCTGCTAGCAACTGAGCTGGGCTCTAACAATTCATTACCTAAGGAGAACAGTAGATTGGAAACTGGCCAAAGCAGTGAACATGTCACAATCCCTCATCCCAAAAGTTGCCTTGCAGTCAGTTTTGGAATGGTGACAAATAGCATCAGTTTGAGCAGAATTACGTCAGAGAAAATGCCGACCATGCCTATCATTGAATTATACCAATGATAAGTAAGGGTCGGTATGACTTGACTTAAGAAAAAGAAAGTAAATTATTCTCCTTGAGCAAAATAATGTCATTATGAATTTAAGAAATTTATAAGTGATTTGTACTGCATTACTATTGCCGAGGAACCTCCCCAACACAGATCAATAATGCCATATCTTTGATGGATAGCGCAGCAGTGTTACCAGCAGCAGGTGACCTTTGACCTTTCTATAGAATCAGTGCAGTATGATCATCATTCTTAGAAAGCAGCTGAGATGAGGAGGAAATGAAAGGGATTTAAAAGTTGAAAGCAAGAGGCTGTAACACACTGGGGGTTTAATGTTTATGTTTTTGTGTGTGTATTTGTGCATATGTTAATGTACAGTATGCGTCTATGCACGCATGTTAGCAAGAGAGAAATGAGAGACGAAGGGGGTGGCAGGGCGGAGTGAAAATGCGAGTGTGGTCCTTTGAGATCTTAGCATCTGTGTCAAAGTAATTATTAACAGATTAGCCCTGAGAAAATCACCAGAGATAGGAAACAGATCCACAAAGTTGGATTACAGCGGCCTCTACATCTTTTGATACTTTGTCTCTGTGCCTCTCTCTCTTCTTGCCAACATTACTAAACATCTACTCACACACACACACACACACACACACACACACACACACACACACACTCACACACACACACACACACAAAGAAAATATGAAAACACACATGCAGCCTCACACACCCTTAAAACACTGTTAGGTGAACAAATGGATATACACAATTCGTAGTGACACAGAGTACAGGAGTGACACAATGTGCATGTCAGCTCCAATCAAGAAGTATTTGTGTGCTTTTCTCTTTTGTTATGTTTCCTTCTGTGCAGTATTTATCTCCATCTCGTCACAGTTGCACAGACTCATCCAAACTGACTGGGAGTGAGCAGCGCCCTTGGAGTTAAGTGCCTCACACATTGAACAAAGACCCTAAAGCAGAAAAAGGACTACTAATTAAACATGGCTGGTGGTAACTTATCATACTTATGGCTTAGAACATTTTACAACAATGCCAATAAGAGCATGCAAGCTTCTGTTGGTCAATATATACTTATCTTAGCACATACACAGTTGTAGTCAAAGATTTTCTTGTATACTCTATAGGTCACTGAATTTATCAAATGAATGGTATTTGTCCCCTTGTTATGTATATTTAGTTGCTCTCTCAGAGATACATCAAGTGTGCAAATGGTGTGTAGCCCTGAACAGACTCCCCCATGGGCTTTACTTGTTATGTTATCTAATACACGCTGCATATTTTATCACCATATAGGCCATCACACACCACCACTAAGGACCAGTGCCAAACAGAGCGAGGATACCCTCCCCAGAGAGATACTATAACAAGCAGGCATGTCTAAGCAGATGGCAGTCGTGATGTGTGGTAAGGCCGAGTGAGCTCGACTTTCAATGTCAGATCAGCTACAGTGGTAAGAGAAATTTTCAAATTAAACTCGGAGTGGAATAGATGGTTTAATTAAGGCCTCATTTTGGTGATGGAGAGAAATGGCGTTGTCAAAATATTGGAAGACATTTGCTTCTTACACAAAAAAGGTCAAAGAGAAAAAAAAAACTGGATCAGTGAAAGGTTTCCTCCCTATTCAATAATAATTCCTCGACAAAGCTGCAGCTCCTGGAGGGGGAGAGTGAAATCAGAATGAAAGGTGAAATATCTGGTAGCACCATGCGCTAATATCATGCTTTAAGGAGAAATGAGATGGAAGATTATCTATTATCAAACCTCAGAAAGCTGTGCTGATATGAGATGAAAATGACAAGCAAGGGAACACTTTACTAAAAAGAGTGAAATGGGATAAAAGAGTAATTTGAATTTTGTTATATGTTGTCATGGTTATCTACATGTTATACAACCCTTGCAGTCAAGCCAGTTTTCTGTCGTGTATTTGTGTGCCGCCTGTGTGAACCCATTTGCCTATGTATAGGAAACACTAATATATTCCCAGTTGCCTTTATTTTCTTTCACCCTCAGCTTTCTACCCTCCATGCAGATCACTTTAAACAACCTACACACATTACCACACACAAACTCCTGTATAGACATATTTGCACACAGACACTCACATTGGGCACGGCTCATAAGGAACATCCATCAGCACTGAATACACACTTGTGAATCTAACGCTCAATAAAGCAAATATAAACCTCCAGTTCCCGTTATCTGTCTTCAGCAGGAGCCAAGGCTGTGACAGAAAGCAGAGAGAGGAGAGGAGAGGAGAGGAGAGGAGAGGAGAGGAGAGGAGAAGAGAAGAGAAGAGAAGAGAAGAGAAGAGAAGAGAAGAGAAGAGAAGAGAAGAGAAGAGAAGAGAAGAGAAGAGAAGAGAAGATGCATCAGCAGCCACACTGATGCATCTCCACATATATAACAAAAATATATTTCCATTGTCATAATTTCATCTAAAGCCAGATGATGCACAATCGACACCTCCTGCCCCCTCTTACAGACAGTTCAGAGGAGAGAGGTGGTTCAGCGAATTGCATTAAGCAGAGGCTGAATCGTGTTGTTATGGGAGGGGAATTGAATCCCACATTTCGCATGTCTCACTGGTTCTCTTTTCTCTTTTTCTCTCCGTCTAGCTCTCATCATCTCATTTTACATATCATCACTGAGCTTTTTCCTCTACAACTAATATCGTTCATGTCTCACTTGTAGTGGTGCTGCTGAGACTTTATACAATATACATGCACAATTGTGTGTGCAGAGGTGTGTGTGTGTGTGTGCATTTGCACTCACACTTTTATACTATTATGCAGATGTGTGATGCAGATAAGAGTGTGTTTGAATATACAGAACATGCAAATTCTACTGCTTGTGTCAGCCTGTATGCACTACTGATGAAGAATTGTCTAAGTATGTGTGTGCCTGTATGTGTGTCTACACCTACACCATATCACCGACTGTTTTCTTCTTCTGATGAAGTTTCTGGCTGAGCTGTGGTGGAAGGAAACATTCTGGTAGTCAGGTGCATTTTTTTGTGGATTTGATAGCTAGAGTATTTTTGTAGTCTGTTGTTTTAGAAACTAGATATTTTGGTAATAACACGCTCTGACTGTTTTGAGTGTTTTGGTACAAGTATAACATCTCAGAGCCGATCCCCAGCTGTCCTCCAGACCAACTTGATTTGCTCCTGCCTCTGCACCCAATAAGACATGGAATATACAGCATAGTTTGTTTGCTGTGTTCTATAAGAAACAATAAGAAGAAGAAGAAGGACCTAGTTGTGGCTAACACTGTCAAAATGGGCATAAACACACCGTTTGCAAGGCTCATTAGAAGAAGGGCTGTGAGGAAAATGTATGAACAACATGGTCACGACATCGTCGGCTTACCTGACAACAGCTAATGAGGAGGTAAGTGTAGATAAATACACAGTATGTGGTTCACTCTGTAACATGTAGGTTCCTGTGGAATAACATGTGATGGCTCTGGTGGAATAGCTTCAGGGCCAGTATGGAGAGTAGGAATTGTTACAACAACGAAGACCAATTTCAACATAAATATTTGCACAGCAGTAAAACCTGAACCCATCCTTCAAGTTCCCGTCCACCACCAACTTGTGCTAGAATGGCTGCAAATGTATCTGTCTAGATGTCTTTAATATCTATTGCATAGTGTTTATATGAGCAAAAGATACATTATCGGGGAGAACATACAGATTCTCCTGAGTCTGCCCAGCATGAATCAGTTTTTATGTGACTGATTCTGTCCTTCTCATGGTGGTGTTAGTGGATCTCGGGGGTTTAGCTATGTTAGTTGGTTAGCAGACACTGTGTTGTCCCTGCTCCCTCATGAGAAAGGTCAAGCTTGAGTGAAATCAGCCAATAAGACCTCCACTGGCCCCTGCGGCAGTCGACACACACCGCTGCATTTTCTCTAGCAAACCGCTTGACCATTACTGATTTCCCTCCTCACTCTGTAGCTGTTTATGACTCTGCCTTGTGTTATCATAGCCCCCAGGTGAGGCCATGCTTCCCTGGAAGGAAAGAGGGAGGGAATGACTGATAAGGGGGTGATGGAGAAAGAGAGACAGAGAGATGGAAGGGTGATAATGGAAGTGAGGTTTGGATGTACAGATATAAAATATGAAGTCAGAGGCATTGATATATATATATATATTTTTTTTTTTTCCTTTTTTCCTTCTCTGCCATGCATTTCTGTACAAGGAATACATAGTTAATATTACCAACATTCGAGCACAGTATAGCTGACCAGCATTTCTTGCTGAGATGTAATCACATCAGCATAACAAGTTAAAGCAGTTACAGTAAGTTATAATATATCGGAGGAGATATAATGCCAGGGGGCCGGTTTGAGGAATCCATGGGATGTTTCTGTGGGGGGCACTGAGGCATGATGGTACACTATCAATAAGCATACTGCTCTCAAAGGGATGAAGATTTCCATCACACACTGAGCATAGCTGCAGCTGTAACTAATGCTTCTGTATTTAAGTTAATCAGTTCCTGTGATGGCTCCTGCTCAATAGCTGATATTTTTCTCATTTTACATTCAGCACCTTGTTCCCTGAGTGCATCAGATGTTCTGTAGTTATATTAGAAGAAGCATTTCAACCTATTCACTGGAGCATCAAGGGATGAAGGGTGTTTTTCAGAAAGAGCAGCTGCATTTCCTTGTTGGGGAGATTTACTGTGCTTTGATGCCTACAACCTACCATGTTAGCTTACAACCAGGATAAGTGAGGACTCACTTACACAGTCACACATAAAAAAGGACCAGAGAACATTTGGATCTCCAACTATTCCACGACTAAGCCCTATGCTCTTTGCGCAGGGATGCACACTAAGATAGGTGACATTTGTTTTGGCATATTCAAACAATGACGGATAATCTATCTATCCACCATTTCAAATGGTGATATCATTGATATGCATGAGAATCTCTACAAAAAAAATCAGTGACCAAACTTAAAACAAAACAAAGAAGAAAGAGAGAAATAAAACACTTGTGCTTGTGTTGCACTTTAAGAGAACGCAGCAAGCAAAGCTTACACAGACACCAAATACATTTATTTCACAGATTCTCTCTCTGCAGATTTTGATAATAACTATGCAAAATGTTGGTCAAACCAATAAACTACAAAATATATTCTTTTGGGCTTTTTCCTGGAAGCTAATATTGATGAAAAATTTGTGAGTTACTACAGATCACGTTGGTGGTAAAAATGTTTCCAGGCACACACAAATACTTACCCTTATCTCTATTTACAGCAGCAGGAACATGACTGGAAGATATTCGCATATTTAACACATACAGTAAAGGAGAGCATTGGCTGAACCTCTGCTCTATGTTAAATGAGAGTCTTTCACAAGTGAGGGATTGTTGGCTCTGTGCTGTTTTGTGGGCTGTCAAATGTCAAGACACCGAGACCTTTACGTGTCGTTATTTGGATGACTACCCTGATTGGGATCAAACATCGTAGGATAATCATGCTCCATGTGCAATAGCAAAAGCTTCTGCAAGGATGCAGAATGTACTCAACATCCTCTGCATTTTAATTTATCTGAGGTTGTCAATGAAAAATATCTTAAAGTGAAACACATCTACATACTGAAAATCTCTCTAAATGTAAATTTAGACATGACATCTTGTTTGACGCATTACATTGAGCTTTGCTATGCAATTTTGGCAAGCAATTCATGTTCCACATCTCACTTTGAAAGCTTTGCCACATGTAGCCGCATAGAGGCCTTTTATTTAAGCTGTCAACACATTCTGCAGCTTAAGTTTCACAAACATGTGCAGAAGCTTCTAAATTTCTGTACAGGGTGACATCTTGGTAAATGAACTGTTGGTTTAACACCAGCTGTAAGTGTAAGGAATCACATGAAATTCCTTGGACTATCTTGAATGTTTTTATTTGATTACAATCTGTCTTAATAATGTTGTAACGCACATATAGTTCTGTTTTCTTCGGTGGATGATAAAAAGATGTGGATAAATTCCCCGCCCAGCCCATCATTGCCATCAGCATTCATAACCTCTGTGTCAGATCAAGCAAGGGCTTCGATTAAACTTTGCTCACTCCGGGACGACATTTACGTTAGAGGACAGCTGATATTTTCACACTGTAATTAAAGGCATCGGTCAATGAAACACACAGGCAGCTGCTAAACGCCCAGTTCCTACTACATGGCACATCAGCGCTGTCCCAGCCAACAGAACTGGAGACCACCTTGAGCCACAGCTGTATATATTCACTGGAGGAACAAGACTAGAACTACAGGATATGAAAGCTCTGAAAAAGTGCAAAAAAAATTCAAAATAAAACTTAAGCTTCTAGTATGGCGGAAGAGGTATTTAAAAGGATTAATCGGGGTTTCAATCTGGCACTTGTTTTCCTTTTTTCACCATAAAAATTAATGATTATGATGAAAAATTTGTCATTTAGTTTTCTCTACTTCCAGTTTGTTGCTCTACAATGCACACACACAAAGCCATTGTAGTCTCTAACAAATAAACCCTAAAAGCAATTACAAAAGCACCCTTACAACACAATAACAACAACACTGCAATGAGCTCTTTTTATATAGAATTTCTCATCCATCTACTCGCCAAAATATGAATATTTTGTACTATCGGAGATGTTATTTATTCTATTTGAATGTTATTTTTGTTCACATGAAAGCCAAACAAGGGGATTTCAGTAGTGGTGCTACACATCCTTCAATTTTTTTTTTATTTTTTAGCAACAAAAAAAATATTCAACCTTTTTGTTGAATATTGAAGCTTTCACCTCTTCAATCAGCTACAAGCCACCTCATCAAAAAACCATAAAATTCAATCTGACTGCACTGTAGTGTGGTAGAACTCCCAGGACGACTCTTTCCTCTTCATTCGTCTGCAGAATATCTCAAGGAGTAGCTTTCACTTAATATTGTTTGTAAGAACAGCATGTTTACAACCTATCTGATATTTATCAGTACAGTACCTGTCTCCAGCAGGGTCCTTTTGCAGCAGGGTCTGACCACCAGGGAGGTAATATTCTTGCTTCTTATTCTTTTTTTCATTAAATAGAACCAGCAGGAAGTACAGAGTCCATCTGTCCATCATCAAAACTGTATTATTTAGTTTTCAATAGCTTTATCTGTTAATATGCACCCGAGGGCCTGATAAGTGAGGGCCTGTCTAACTGTGAAAAGAGTCTGCTACTGATTAGTTGGCCTATGTCATTAAAACCTCTCTCCTTTGCTGATTGGCTTTATTGATCTTGAAGTCAATGTATCAAATTACTAGAACAGAAATGCAGAAATGGCTGATTTCATGGAGCCAAATCAGATGCATCTTATCAAGAATTACATGCTTGTTTTTCTTTCATTAACATTTAAACCGAACCCTTATTTGCATATTTTTGTTAATTTATGCATTAATTTATGCATTCACCATTAGCTAACTTTTTCACAAGCAACAACAGTGTAAAATGCCTAATTAGTGTATAATTAAAATTTGAAGTCTAGTGACAAATCGGCTCTATTTTAATTAGGCTGTCTTTGTATTTGTGATTTATCCAAGTTGTTTGGTCACTTTGTGTTTTTCATTTCAGAACATTTAAAACAAATCTATTTTTGATTGTTACGTCCATCCTCCTAATGTAGATGTGACTCAGCACATCTGCCCACTTGCCTCCCACATCAGTCGTACTGGACTGAAAGTGACGTTTGAAATGGTGATTAAACATCTCCCTCTGTCTCCTCTCTCCGTTTCTCTCTGAGGGAGCCCAGCTGGGTCCAGCTGTAACTACAGGGAAGCCTTTTCATCAGATGCAGGCTGATATGGACAGAAGCCATGTTGGGCTAAAGGGGGGATAACTCAGCACCCAGCTGACTTCAAACATTCAAATTTCTAACACACTGCCAAACTAGGTGGTAACCATTTTGTATGCAAAGCCACCTTGAGACAGGATGCGTATGCAGCTGAGCCTTAACTTGGTGAACAAACTTGAATGTGTCAAATCTGGAAATGTGCACAAACACTGGAGTAAACATGTTGATGATTCTGTGATGAATTTTCAACCTTTACTAAATGCCACCAATGCTAAACTGAGCTTTTATTAAATGAGGAAAATTAAGGTGTATTAGATGTTCTCCCGATGAAGATCGTGTCATTCTCTCATGGTTTATTGATGGAGATACTGATTTTTCTTTGTTGATTTTTACTTTAGCATAAAGACGTCTAATTAATAAGTTTATTCTGCCGACATCTCACTATACAGCCATGAATCATTCATTATGATTATACATTATATCCCTGACTTTCTCTACAGTTTTTCACAGTTGCTTTTGGCACAATTGTAAAATGAAAATTATGATTCTCAAAACACTGAGTGAATTCCACAAATCTATAGTTTTTCTCACTAAAGTATGCATTTCTTGTTGCTATAGTATTCAAAATTTTCTAAGTAAAAATATCTTCAAATAAACCAGTGATGTTTCAAATTTACAGGTCCCTTTATTTTCTCAAACACAGTTACACCACAGAGGGTGAAACCGGGTTTGGATGTGGAGCAGAAAGTGGCAGCCTACTTATAGTATGCAGATGGGAAGATGTGTTGGTTTGCTAGTGGGAGTGAGAGGGGTGGACAGAGCCTGCATGCTGTCACAGCAGAGACACGAAGAAGAGAGTTGCGTCATGCCAAAAGACGGTTCTATACTGCAAGAGCAAATATGGGCTGTGTGGTAGATGAAACGTTGTGGCCAGACTGGAGCATTTCTACAATAATTCCTAATCTGAATGAATTTTTTGTGTTGACACACTACAATATATATCAGAATCCGTGTTTGTAGTTCATTACTGTGACTATAAAGTGCTTAATTTGAAATACAGGTAAAAGATGCACACTGACAGTGACAAAACTTTGAATGTAGACGATGGTGAAGCTTGAAATAAATGTTCGTGGACTTCGATGCCTTCCTCAGATATCTGAATGCCTTGACTTAGGCAATGATAAAGAGAAATATCATTATTGTGCACTAATGAATTTGTCTACTTTTGACTCATGAATAAAATGTTTTCAGTGAGTTTTTGCTTTCCTTTTGCTACACAGTATAAATGGATGTGGTGATTGTACTTTCTGTTTTGTTTCAGAGAATATGTTTAAGCAATTTGGGGAAGTATGTAAATTTCAAACATGGAAACACAAACTTAATGACTTGATGGCGCAATGGGTTATAAAGAAGGGTGTCACTAGACCTATTTTAGAGGGGCTTTAGCCCCCCTTAAATTTTCTTTAGCCCCCCAAAATAAAAGTACATTATTGTTTAAATCATCAGTAGTTTTATCACATTCATTTTTCATTAAAGTCGATCAAAATGTGCCATTGCGTCTCCAAATTCACAATTTGCCTAAAGAACCAGGCGCTAGGACCTGGGAAAGGCTGCTGCTGCTCTAATCCAGCGTTTCCATTGGCTGTGCTGCCCACTCAGAGCCCACAGTAGGGACTGTAACGGTAGTCAGAAACCACTAGTTGTGACAAGATGTTGGCCAAAACTTTACCAAGCTAAACATAATATACAGAGTGAGAGTTACAGTGTTCATTTTGGGTCTTTTCATACATGAAAACATGGGGGAAAATTAAAATTACAGTAACTCTATTTTTATTTTTATTTTTTACCTTACTGACATGATACACATATAATAATGTAATTAGCAGCTAGCTATGGCACCATTATCAGGGGTGTGGAGGTGCGGGGTGTGGGTGTATTTATTTGTAACCGCCGTGAAACAATCAAAAAATAACATTTTCTTCCTCTCATTCACTGGCTTTCATGCTACCACTTGCTTCTCTCTCTCCTCTCTCTCTCTCTCCTTCTCTCTCTCTTTCTCTCATCTTAAAATCAGTCAGGAGGGCGTCAGCAGCGAAACAAGTGTTTGTGACATCTGTACTGTATTTTGAAACAGCTACAGTAAATAGCAAAGCTGGCCATTTCATTACCTTTTTATTCATGTAATAAATATACAAATGTCAATTAGATGGTGATCTGCATGAGAAATAAAGAAAAAGAAAAAAAAATTGGTTATAACAATCATCTGCTTATAGTGATTAATTTGACCCAGACGGACGTGATCACTATGAGTGGTTTCCACTGTACTAAATAGCTGATGAGCCAGCCAGTCAAAGTGTGAACGAGCAAAAGAGATACAAATAATGTTACTGACATTACATACTTTGCTTTTATATGCCTCTTAAGTATTTCGAAACAATCACATCAGTGGGCATAGATTGTTTATAATCATTTAATGTCAGTGAAAAGGACACATTGTGTTGATCATAACACAATTTTATATCCCTCAATTCCTCAACCTGTAGATGAATATAATTTCTTCAAAAAAGGTGGCAGCTCCGCCGAAGGCCGGTCAGGTGAAAAGATTTTGCCAGTTCAGACAAATACATATTTAAACTGGTTGATCACTCACTAAGCCTTGAGTTCTTGTAAATCTGAGTTTAATAAAATAAGCGTTACTGAAAACAGGCGAGGAGAGGGAGAGAAGGAAGATGGAGGAGGCTGACAGGGCTGACGGAGCAGGTCTGATGGAGGTTAGTGATCAAGAAGAAAGCGAGTGGGAGTTGTTTAAGCTTTCAGTTAAAATTAATACTGAATTTTATGACGTAGGCCTATTACTCATACTAGGCATAAACTAGCCTAAATGATTTTATGACATTTTTAGTTTTAGAGGTTCACACATCAAACATCATCGTACCTAATACAAACTATGAAGAGACAGATCTATTGTGTTGATTTTACACCTATTGTTACTCTAAAAATTCATGACAAACAGACATTTTGGGGCCATTTAAAAAAAAAAATTCCTCCTCCCAGACGCACCTGGTAAATGTTTAGCCCCCCTAACCATAAATCTCTAGTGACGCCCCTGGTTACAAATGATCTGCATGCCCTGTCTTTCACCCTTTGCACACTCACATAACTGCAAGACAATTAGAATTATCTGCTCAAATGCAGCCCGTACATGCGTACAGTTAATGGACCAGTGCACATATGTTTGATACTTAAAGACATATCTTGTCTAAACACAAGTCTGCAGAGCATGACAAGGTTGGGGCTGCTGTTTGAGGCAGCAGGAATAAATGTTTGTTATAAACAGGGTGGGGCATAAAGCTGCACCTTCCTTATTAGTATGCCTTTAGCTAGATGAACTGAAATGGACATTGATTCACAATCTCCGCAGTTCCCTGATAGAAACGTAACCTTTCAAATCCAAGTAACTATAGGTAGAGAGTGTACACTTAATTGAGAAACATTGTGTGTTATGTGTGTGTGTGAGTGCATGCAGGGGTATTTGTATATTATTTGCGCATGTTTGTTTGTTAAATGCTATCTGCCTGTCAGCATCCCTGTTCCTGCTTCCGTTTCCAAGTAACCGCTGGATGTGATCAATCCAAGGTCCACACACAAGCAGGAAATCTATAGAGAATAGACAGGCTTCTATCCAACCCTCTGTATAATTGGCAGGTTAGAAGTTCATCCTGCCAGGGAGGCATATAGGTATTGTGGACCTGGCAGACTTAAGATGTGAACACCAAACATACTAAATCTTGCACTTCGATCATGTGTGAAAATAGTGTAAAAGGCAAGAAAATGGGCGTCCTCTGCAAGAGAGCAGCATTCATTTCTCCTGGTTAGACTGTCTTATTACTCTTAGGGTGGAATTCCCTGAGGGGCAGTATATGGCATGTCCCATTCACTTTCTTTGATGGTCTCATACGTAGGAAACACAGGGGCGTTGAGGAGGGTGACAATTTCATTTTGGGAAAGTAATTTATCAGCGTGGAGGAGCCAGAGATTTGAGGTGTAATGATCTGATTCACCGGCCATCTTGGGAAAGGTCAGAACTAAGATAAATGTCATCTCCGTTGAATCCAAAGCAGTTGCCAAGACTTCAGAAATAATCACAAGACAGGTATTGACTTATGGAGTGTTAGGTTTTCAAAGCCCCCCCCCCGCTACTTCATTGGCCACTGACAGATAATAATAGAGACATTCAAAAGACTCACTTTTATTTCTCTGGCTGGGTTAAGTGCATAATGTCTGCTATAAAATAAATAAATAGTAACTAGTATACCTGCTATGAAAGAAATCAGAAGAGATAGGTTGCATTAAGCAACAGCTGAGAATGCAAGCTACGCACAGGTACCAACAGTATAAATAGTGCATCACATGATTTCCCTATGGGCCGTATCAACATCAAAGCACTCTCTGTATGCTAAAGCATTGCATTAGAAGCACAGAGATTGATCTCAGCCCCCCACCCACACTGACAGTGGGTGATGCAGCACCTAAAGGCTTGACTCTTTGCCAGGAATGAGGAGATGGCTTAAGAGAAGTTGGTTGAAGGAGGAGACAGGAAGAAAGAAGACAGAGGAAAGACAGGATACAGAGAAAACAAAGCAAAACAAAGGGAGAAACTGAGAACAAGAGGTAGAGATTGACTGAGTGATACATAGATTTAGAGGTTTAGAGGAAGATCATGGTTTGGGTTAAAATTACTAATTTGTTAAGGTTGTCGTCAGGGTTACAATAAAAATCACGTGGTTAAACATGCAGTAACTGATGTTTTGGCCACTTGGGGGCAGCGGAAACAAGATGTGATGCAACACTAACATATCCTAATCTTTAAAGTTGATACTGCAAAGTTGTTAGTAACAGTTGCTTATTTACAGATCCAGCAGTAAGTGAGAAACATTATCAATCATTTGGAGTTGCATGTCTGTCAACCTGGTGAACGTAAATCCAATATTCACTCTCCTTTAGCTCTGTTTTTGATCTCTAACAATGCCTGAGGAAAATATCTGGTTCTTTAGCTGCTAAATGATCCACTATGTTCACCAGCTAGTCGCTAACTTTCATGCACCTAATTTCCGCCATTGCTCCTGTCATAATTACTAGAGGGCTTTGTCACTTGAACGTAAATGTATTACATGTTGAAGCACTTGCTGAAACAAGTGATTCTGTTGTTTATTCTTGCCAGCAGGGAGCTGAATGCTGTCTCATGACACATTTTTTCCCACCAACAGTTTTGTGGTAACAAACAAAAGTGAACAAGGATTCATTTGACAGATTATTCTTCCACTGGAGTGGCCAATAATAGTCCATTACATTTATGCTGGAGTATCTATTAAAGGTGCAGTGCGTAGGATTTGTAGCATCTAACGGCAAGGTTGATTATACACTAATTAAAACATACTTATGAACTTTATATTCCATTTCTGCCAAGTCCGTTCCGCTAGATGCCACTAAATTCTACACACTGGACCTATAAGTTACGCAATGTTTGTCTGTTACAGCCTTATTTGTCTCTGGATGGCATTTTATTTGGACAAAAGTGCACATGAGGCATAGAAAGCAATAGGCATAAGCAATACAATAAAAAACAATAAACATGTATACAACCAAACAATATGCAGTAAAATTGTGGCGCTCATCGTGGTTTATGACAGTAGGAATATATACTGGATCATAACCTTAAAGCTATGATATTCAACAACAACTCAAGCCACAAATATAATCTGTTGAACAGCAAATAGATAAATAGATGATAGCTACAAACAAGACAATGAACATCATCATCATCACCATCAACCTTCTGACATTTTGTGAATAGAGAGAGAGGGAGAGAGAGAGAGAGAGAGAGAGAGAGAGAGAGAGAGAGAGAGAGAGAGAGCGAGAGAGAATGTATTTGTTTCACTCTGCACAGGAGCTTTTTATGAGTACCTCCTCTATATTTCTTCTGAGAACTGAGCTCAAGCCTTATCAAAAGCCTTTAAATACAAACAGATTCAGTCTGAGGCAATGTTGTCAATCCATTTCTCTGATATGTTATTCATTTTGTTCCCATAAAAACAGATACAAAGCAGATGTTGGGACATCAGACTTCCGAGCAGAAGTGCTATTGTTGTACATCAGTTTACAGAATTAAACTATAAACAATATTTCCTGCAATATGTTGATAAGGTAAGGAAATTTCAATTGATGTTACTGATGTTTAAACACAATGTATGTAACTTTATAGTATTAGTATAAAAAAGCAAAGTGGGGGAGAAACTTAAATGAAATTGAAGCTTCAAGCAGCTATAATTGATATGTTTTATGACAATGTATCAAATGACAACTTGTAATGTCATAGGTGTTGCTCATAGTGATGAACCTACAGAGAATTATCACCCGACTCTGCAGCTCCCCTCAGATTTATGGAGCTTTATAGCAAGTTTCAGCTCATTGTATAGCTGTCAGGCTGCAACTTTATTGTTTTGGTTAACTCTCCTAGTGGCGTTTTCAGCCGCAGCAGGCAGCTGTTTTCAGAGATATAGCTCTAAAATCCTAATGTACACTACTTGCTCAACACCAAATGGCAAACAGACATAGTAAGCGACTAGCTTATGAAATAGTGGAGAATTTACCAATATGAGAGCCAGATATTTCCCTCAGGAGTTGGTAGTGACCAAAAACAGAGCTAAAAGACAGCAAATTGAGAATAATTTGTTTCTGCTGCCCCCAAGTGGTCAAAATAACAGTTAATACAGGTTTAACTTTATTTGGATACATACATGAATAAGCCCCAAAATAAAAATAAAAAACATCTCCAATTTACATATATAAAATGAAATCAGCCCTCTATTTCTGTGTGGACATGTAGTTCATGTGCAGTCATCTGTACTGCTGTACATGCATGCCTACAGTTTGTGTATCTCCATGTGTTCAAAGGTACATGCATCTGTGTGTGTGAACATCCACATTTCTGCCAGTGTAACTTTGCCATTGGCTGTCAACAGGTTAATCCCAATAAATCCTGCCATCTAAATGATTAGAAGTCTCATGCAGCAAAGTAATCAATAGAAGAGATAGAGAAGGGGATGAGCCGTGAGCAGCTCTTCAGATCTCAGCTGGTTTCAGCTATGCCAAAGCGGACCCCAGTGAATCGGGAGGAGCTGAGGGAGAAACGGGCAAGAGGGACTGCAGTGGTTTTTAATTTCTGAAGAGCAAACAGCCTGCCTTATCATTGTGTCAGGGGAGAGCCAATTGTCCATTCACTGCCAAAAGCTTTAAAGTGGACAGTCCCTCATTCAGGAACAAAAACACCCAGTCAACGACACAGACACAAACAAACACATCTGGTTATACAGTAGACTGAATCAGATGTGCATCACAGACACACACACAAGGGAAGAATTTAAGTGTAATAATTGGCATGCACACAAATGTTTACAATCACTCACTTTCATATTTGTTCAGGGAGAGCTCAGCAGTATGTACATACTGGGGCAGATGCATACACACACTGTTTTCTTCATTGTTACTCTGGTGAAAATTACATTAGTTTCCTCTGTATTTTCTTTTTATGTTTGAGCATTTGTATCTGAGATGCATCATTAGCAGCTATTAATTTCTGTTAGCATGTAAGATAACACAAATATAATACTAATTATAATAATAAATACAATTAGGAGCTCTCTGCAGACGGAGTACATGACCTCTGTTGCTTGGCTATACTGTATAAAAACAGATTTAGCCACAGCCTGATATCTCTCTTTTCACATGCTCGTGTTTCTCCAAACTTCAAGGAGGATAAACATATGGCTCATAAATACAGTGAACTGATTATTTGTGCATGGGGAAGGTGATTATACATATACATGGATAATGCACAAACTTGTATTTATGGAAGTGTGTGTGTGTGTGTGTGTGTGTGTGTGTGTGTGTGTGTGTGTGTGTGTGTGAGAGAGAGAGAGAGAGAGAGAGAGAGAGAGAGAGAGAGAGATAGCAATTGTCAACCATTTCCTCTAGTTTCAGTCTCTACATGTTGTATTAAAGTCAAAAGACGCAGTTGGAGAGTCTCAACAAACTTCTCTTTGAGACTGCACCCCACTCAGGCCATCACTCTCCAGCCAGCATCAATAGTTACAAACACAGCATCAATAGAGTCAGATCACCTCCAGCCTACATCTACCAACACGTCTTCACATCCCATTTAAGTTTAAAAAGTCCTCTTAAGCAACTTTTTCAGACCAAATGGTGCCAAACAACTCCCACTGTCTAACCAGCAACCTTATGCAACTCTCGCTCTTAGACTCTCACTCTCAGGGAAGAACAGAGAAAAAGAGAGAGACACGAGCCAAGCGCAGGGCTAGAAGTGTTTTTGAAGGTCTACAAAAGAGATGGCCGAAGGGCTACCGGGCTAATCACAAGAGAGCATAGGCGATAAACTGGCTAATGGTTTTGATACTCATAGCCACCTCGCTGTTGTCCCTGTGCAACTAACTGTTTTAAGGGCCTCCAAGCCACCAGCCACCTTTGCATAAACCTCTTTAGCCTTTGTGAAACCACAGCTTACAGTATATGGTATACTAACTAGGGATGTGCAGAGAACTCAGTATTTGTATTCGTATCTATATTTGTTGAGGCAACAAAATTATTTCTATATGTATTTGTATTCGAATAAAAGTGGAAATAGGTGTAAAAGTCCAGTTTTTGTTTTTATTGCACTTTTAATTTTAGGATATTAAAGTGTTAAAATAAGTGTTTATGAATAAACTATCTTACGAAGGAGGTCCCCACACCGGGTCTCAAAACTCAAGTCTCCTAGATCATAGACGACTGTGCTGACTACTGAGCTAAAACTTTACTTATCACCTCATTGCAGACAGACCTCTACCTATTTTTACACCCATAACACAAAGACAGCACAGTGTGTAACATGTAGGGAGGAACTTCAAAGGTGATTCTTGCTTTTCACTTTTCATTTACTGTCTGTTTTTTACAACCTAACTTTGTGGAAAGGAGAAGGGGAACAACAGGTTATGGAGAGTCCCTTGGGAGCACTTCACGCATCAGAAGCTCAGCTTTATCTCTGGGGAACACCCTCAACTCCAGGAGTGATGTCAAACTAAGGAAGTGTGCGTCATGCAGCAGGTGGATGTGACTCCCCTCATTGAGACCTGCTGATAGACATAACAGTGGAGTGCAGGAGAGAGACTGAGATAGCGACGTAACCAACCTGTGCGCTGGTATTTGATGTTTTTTTTTTCTTTCCGAAAACAAATAATTTTTAAACTATTTGTGCAAAATAAATGTTCATAAAAAACCCACTATTTGTACTTTGCAGAATAATGTATTTGTATTGGGGCACACCCCTAATACTTACATTACTAGACTCACTAGACATAACACTAGACATTACAACATTCTGGTGCCTTCATGTAAATATCTGGGGACTTAAACACATATCCACTTCCTCTTGGACAATGTACAATGTGTGAAAGTTCATAGCTAAGAGTTTTCTCCAAAGAAAATTTTTTATAAAGCTGTTGACTGCAACTTTTACTAAGACAGTACAGTAAGATACAAGAAGGGTATCATGTTCTATAATTAACATAGTCTACTATGTCTACAAAGACTGGTTGGTGACCAGTCTTTGTCAGTGAATGTGGAAAAAATATTCATCAATATACAGGAGTAGAGGGGTTAAACTGAATTAAATTAAATTAATTATGACCAGATTCGTTAAGTAGAAATAGATTGATAGATTGATTTAAGATATTTTAGTTATTTTGTAAACTGTGAGACAGATTTTTATACATGTAACAAAGTCAGATATCAACTTGTTAAGTGGATTGTATTTGGCATCGAACACCATCTTGGCACTGATATTGTTTCCAGTTGATCACAAAAAGACAGCGATGGCCATCAGCTTTATATAACCTATTTGTTTATTTATCTAATTAGCTTACATTGGTGATTAATTAATGCACACTTAATAAACTGTCAAGCTAAGTGGAGACTGAGGAGCGCATTTTGGTTTGATGAATAATTCTGATGGTTGAGATATTTTGAGCGTGGCATTTTTCCAGAGTCACATTAGTGGAGAGCTGTGCTAACGTCACCTCCGCTGCTATTGGATTATTTAGATTTGTTGGTGCAGACTGCATCCTAATTAGCTCATCCACCACCAAAATATGCTTTTTAAAAGTTTATTACAGTGGCATATTTCCAAAATGCTGCCACCACAAGGTGCATGACTGGTAGAAGCTACTATCTAATAAACTTTTAAATATGCTTTTAAAAATTTATTATAGTTGCATTTTTCCAAAGTGCTGCCACAACGAGGTGCATGACCTGCAGAAGCTGAGTGATTATGAGCAGGTAAGATTTCTTTCAGACTTAAGAACTAGTTTTTAGTACCAAAAGGCATTGTGAATTACTCCTAAACCAAAAACTTAGGAGTTAAAATTAGGTCTGACACAGCCCTTATATTTTGGAGTTTCTAATATCTCAGCCAGTTACAAGTTACTTTCAGCCTTGAGATATCTTATGGATATGACCCCAGGTATGTGCCCACTGTCCAGCAGCAGCCCATTGCTGACAAACAGTCTGAGTCTATAGAGGCTATACGAGAGTTCAAGCACTACTCTGTGAGGCAGTAAACTACGTCAATTTCTGTATAGAGAGTACATTTATGAATGGAAATGGTTATCTGACCAACAAAACCTGGATCACAAATAGGAGCCCACATCTTTTCAACAGGAAGAAGTGAGCTTCTAGGGATAGGTAGAGGGAGCTGAATAGCAAATTAACTCTGGAAAGAACACCCACTGGGGAAGAATTGGAATGGAGACAAACTGCAGAAAAACAGCATGACGTGGGGAGCAGGGTGAAAGCGGTGAGGAAGAATCAGGCCATAGCAAATGAGCGAAACAGCTTTTCTGCCACAAGGACCCTCAGGTCCCCCTCTTACCACCTACCACGAGCCCTCCACATATTGTACTAAAGCTCACCCGAGTGCCCATCACAACAGGGATCACAGCCATGGCCTTGGCTGTCTTCCTCACTGCTTGAAACATGGTGAGAATTATGTTCCTTGATCTCTCCGCTGTTCACTCCACTCGCCATTTATTTCTGTTTTACCCTGCGGTCATGCCTTCATGCGATCATACCCTCACCTCTGCATTTATCAACTGCTCAAATGTTGCTTTCTATTCTTTTATGCACTACAGGTTCCTCTTCTGTATCGCAGTGCTGTTTGAAGGATAAATGAGGAGCAAAAATTAAACACTACCTTGACTTTAATCAAATGACACTACTTAACAACCAATCACTGATTTTGACTGCATTTTCCCATGATCTACCATTACCATGCAATTTTGTAACTTCAATCCCTTTCCCATGCCATTTAAGTTACCATTTAACACATTATTCATGCATTTCTAGTTAACATAAATGGTGCAAAGCCCAGGGGCAGGTCATGCAGACAGTTTGAGTCTAATGCTACACTTGTGCTCTATTCACCGCAACATACTGAATATCCAACGCATCCTTTGCAATAGTATTTAAACTCATTGTTCACCTCGGTCATGTCTGCTGCACTGCTCACCTGATCTGCTGCATAAAGAATTTCTTAAGCCCCATATCCACCGCAGCATTGAAACGTATCCTGCAAGTCCTAGTCTCCCTGGGGGGAAGTTATTATCGTCACTCTCTATTCTCTGCGGAGGTCGATGCATGAGGGTTATGGGGGTGACAAGGTCACAACCTAGATGCCAAATATCAATTTTGTACTAGGGCTGCAAATAACAACTATTAAAGGTCAGAAATTGTGAAAATTCCTATCATAATTTTCACTAACTCAATAGCCTCTTCAAAGTGCTTGTTTTGTCTGACTTTTGAAAACCTCAAAAGCCAAATGAGCAACTTGTTATGTGAAGAGGATTTCTCTCTACAGTTTCACTCTCCGAGAAGTTGGAGAAATTTGGGTCTCTTGTTCAAGGATGCTTCAGCAGAAGAGGTGCAAATGTTTGCTAACACGAGGGCATGAACCAGGGACCTCTAGACGAAGAGTGGTTTCCTCACTCGCCATCCCAATCCTCAGCCTTCAATACGTCACTTTGTAGAGGATAGTTCGAAGCATGGGGTCAGTAGAAACTTCCTCTACCTGTTGGTCAATGATGGTGGAGGATTCAAGGAGTAATTAGGGAGGCTGATCTTGTGATTGCTTCAGGGAGAAGACGTAAATGACCCCTTCCAACATGTTATATTCAGTGGATTATACAAGCGTCTGACCCTGGGGGAAAAAATTGTGTTGTATGAGACTTGGTAATTTGTTCTGTTTTACTGTGCAATCATGCCCGCATCCTTCGAGGTGAGCTAATCTGAAAAAGCAGATACACAAACATACACATGAGCAGTGAGTCATACACTGTCACATTCCTCCACATCCATTATAAAACAAAAGGAATCTTTGGGGTCATGTTTCTATATAACTTACATAAAAGTCTGTGTCACAACAATAGTTGGATTCTTTCACAATACGGCTTCTAAGAAGAAACAGGATGAACAATATGGCTGTGTTGACAGCTCTGTACAATTCATAAATAAGTGAGTAAGAATGGATGTTTCCTTACACTCTTGTTCGTCATTTGTACTGTGCCCATTGTTTTGAATTTTGATGCCTGACACCCACTGTGCTCTTCATTGTATAACTTTCTGTCTGCTGCCTCCAAGCTCTTCATTCAAGAGTATCTATAAAACATATTATTCATCTCAAAATGAATGCCTTAGATAATGGTGACAAAACAATATGGGCAAAACACTATTTTGTTTATTTAGAATAAAGGCATATAACAGAGATTTGCATGCTGTTTTTTTATGGTGAACATGTAACAATCGTAGAAATAAAGTCATCAGTGGGTGGGAGATTTTCAGCTTTGTCTGTTCAAATGTGGAAATAAACGCATTGTGTTGTGCTTCCCACTGTCCCTCTGTGTCTCACCATGCCCTTGAAGAGCTCCTGTAGGAGCAAAGAGGAGTGCCAGAGAGAGGCCTAATCAGCCTGTGACAAATCAGCCTCTTCTCCAGCTTGTTTTTCATTTGGATAATGCAAACCTCCTCTCCTAAGTGATAAAACAACCTCTGTGGAGTGGTCTTTACACAGCCGGATTAAATGTGATCACCTTGCCAACATACCCTGGGAGATTGCCATGATTAACAGGCAAAAGAGAATAATGATAATCATATGCAGGATAATAGCCCATACCAAATGGCTGCATGATCTGTACATAAATCACAACCCATTTCCCACCCTAAAGGACATGGTTTACCCTTTGGCTGGATTTACGCAAGAACAATCTGATTTTTTAACCCCTATGTGACCTAGATTTGATTATTTCACTACCATAAAAAAAACAAAAAAACACTTACAATAAATCTCACAAAGTGTTAAATATTTTAATTCTGTTTCCCGTGCAAATGCATTCTTTTATTCTGTGTGATTATAAGCAAAGTCAGCTAAAGGGCTGCAAACTGGAGCACATACAGCAAGGTTGAGACCTCATGAATGTTACAATGTGGTTAATAACCGTGGCCAAATATTAGCTCAGCTTCAAACAACACAATAATGACTACATAAGAAGGGCTGAGTCGGAGGGTGGAACATTCTAAAACTGCTTTATGAAACTCTGTGCCATGTGTACAGTACTTTGAAATCATTTAAAAGTATGTAAAACCGTGTGTATTTAGGTTAATACACGTGTATATGTGCTTGTCTGTGTGCCCAACACAATCAGAAGCTGATAGTGGTAAAGTGAACAGATTTGTTGGATTTAAACTGCAATTCTGGGTGTATATATCACTTAATGAAGGCCTAATCACATCAGAAAAGCGTATGGCACAACACCAGTACTTTATTCTCCCAAGTAAGCAGATAAGGCTTTGGGTATTTACACAGGCTGTATATATACCAGACAGAGTGAAAATTGGCAGCATCCCCTGAAATGGAGGCAGTTCATGCACAGAGTAAAACCCAGTAAAATTAATTAGCATCAACTCAGTTTGTGATGTATGAGATACGAGCTAGCACCCCAGTAAGACCTCTGACAGGCTTTAGCATTACCAACAACCCTCAGGGAAATCGACCCAAGAACTAATCTATATGAGTAGAGAGGTACAGTACATGATGAGAGAAAATGCAGAAACAGAGCACATTATCAGAGAGAAAAAACAGAGCAACAGCAAGAGACGGAGATATAAAAAAAGGAAAGAGAAAACAAGTGGAACTGGATCATAACATTTAATTTATATTGACATTGTCTCATGAGACTAAACATGGGCAAAGAGGAGGAAAATGTGAAATAAACATGAAAACATCAATAATAAGACTACTTCTTCTCTGTGTTTGGCAAGGAGGGTCAACAGTGTTCAGCACTGAAGACAGAGAGCTGCAAATAGGTTGGTGCCTGTAGGCTGCTTTTGTTAACTTTGTGCTGCACATATGAAAAGCAAAAGATGCTGCCAGGCAACTAATCCATTTTCGTGTTGATGAAAGGAAAAGTCATCCTCCCTTTTTTTTGGTACAATTACCACGTGTAATGAAAAGGTCACACTCATCAGGTTATCGTTTGTAAGGAAGCATGTGAGGTAAATACCAAAGAGGATTCACTGTGTAAATAATGTGGGTGAGGGAAACATATTTCTACATCAAAATCAACTTTTTTACAAGGTATATTGACATATAAATAAAATCTGTCTCTGTGTTTTAGCTCTTAATAGCAGCACCCCCACCCCAAGGTCCAGCACCCCCACTTCCAGGTGACTGGCAACCTATAGGCCCATTTGTATTGTTGCAATAATTATTTTTTTTCTGTCTTGTGTGAGCCATTCTGGCAAAAATAGACCCTGCGTGTAAAGGTAGTAGAGTGGGGAAAAGAACCAGGCGTGCGTGACAGAGTTGGACCACGACGCAGCCACTTAGTGTGGACAGTCCACTACAGTCCACCTCTACTGGTCCCTGTAGGCTATATTGTTTTTTTAAATTATGTCGAGCAGCGCAAGATTTCCAGGTGATTTCTGTATTGTGTGTTGTATTGATGTATGAGTGTTTTCTTTAACAATTTACTTTAAAGATTAAATAGGCTGCTTTCAGTAATTGTAAATGTTTCCATGTGCACAGTAATGTCACTGTAGCAAATATCATGGGACATCTAAGCAGCGAAACTAAAAACTGTAGTTATCTTATTGACAGGACAGAGGAAACTCTCCAGGGGAAACACAATGAAACCTTTAGCTTCTGAAATAATTTTTTTTCGACAGCTCTGATGGCGCTCAAGATAAGGATGACTGCTTTACTTCAAACCATTTCACTGTGTGAACTTGGACTGCGAGTGTGTAACAGCTGACCTTTTGGATGTGTTGAAAAACACAGAACATTAATTAACGTTTCTGGAGATCTAAATAATCAATGATGTTACGCTGCAGTGCCTCTTGTGTAAATGTGCACAGCATCTGTCTTAATGGGGAGATGCACTTATCATTTCTGCTGCGGGGGGATCGCTGCAGGTATTTAATAAACTTTAATAAACTCAAAGATTTTTTTTGTTACATTGTCACAGCCATGGTTCTACATGTTATACATGTTATAAATTTAAATGTTATAAATTGTACTCTTCCTTCAGTGCTACTTTTATATTCTACTTTGCTCTGTTTTATTGTTATATTCCATTGTAATTTAAAATATTTAAATATTTGTTTGTGTGTAGCACGGAGGGGGCTACCGCATTTCATTGTGCAATCGTGTATTGTACAATGACAATAAAGCTGAACCTTGAACCTAAAACATGCTTTAATGAAATGCCAAGCTTGTATTTATTTACATATGAATTTAGGTTGCTGAATACAAAACTGCTTTTGCTCTTAAAGATGTGTTACTGTTGGAGAGACCTATCCATCCTGCTTTATTTGTGATAAGGGTTGCTTTATTGATTATCTTGGTTCTCTAATGAGGTGATAGTATCTATTGTACTAGATAGTTTTTTTTAGTTATTGTGTTGTTTTGTCTCATTGTTTGTCATCAGTATTGTTGGGTCCTATTGTGTGTATGGGTGTCAGATGTATAATTTTAATTAAAGCACCGTAAACACATTTATATGGAACCCAGAAAGAGGAAGTACTGTTGTTGTTTTAGTAGCTTATGGGGACCTAAACTATAAATATGGTATGGTTTGTTCTACAAATGGTACAAGAGTGCAAAGTGGAGCAACACGTGATGGAATCAATATTGTAATAAATTATAAAATATAAAGAGTTGGTTCACATGCATCTGTTGATGGCTTTACAGAATTAATACATCTATACAGTTTTTTAAAAATGAGTATACTGAAAGTAGTTTTAACTGCAAGGCCTAAGTCACACAATTACAATTATGGACCATATATTACATTTGCACAAACACTATTAAAGTATGGGGCAGTTAAACACTTATTTCCAATTGAGCCTGCAAATACTGGATTTACAAGGCCAATTACAATATTAATATTTGAGAGTAAAGAAAATCTGATAATGATAGAAGGGATCATATCATAGTTTTAGATATATGCATTTTTTATGAACAAGACACAATGGAAATAAGCCTCTGGGCTTTATTGTGCTATCCTAAGTTTGCCTTTTATATAAGAAGTCAATGCCATGGCAGCGCTGGTGTTTTTAAATGGCTGTAAAGCAGTAAACTTTAGTTGAGATTAAATCTATAGATTTAATAAAATATATATATATATATACAACTACAACATTAAATTATGAATTTAAGAAAACTTCAGATCAAATATAAATAAGAAATACGACATGTAAAACATGTATATACTACAATAATATATGCATATCTGCCAACAGTATCTGTGATCAGGCAATAAAGATAAAATGACCAGAGTTAACACTTCCTACTGTGTTTAGTTTTATAAGAAAAAATCTACTTAACAACTACTTGACCATCACTTCCCCACAAAGCACTTTATTGCATCCACAATTGTGTGTGTGTGTGTGTGTGTTACAGTATCTGGCATGTAAATTCATATTCTCAGAAAATATCCTACATACAGTGTAATAAAAAGGAACTTCAAAGGGTTTTTATTAATTGTTTGGCCTGAACTCTGGTCTCTACTGATTTCTGCTGAGTGGACAGAAAGATATCCTTTCCTTTGATCCTTCCAGATATTGGGGGAGGGAAAAGAGGTCATTTAGAAGCTGGATCCCTACGGGGAACTAAACAAGGGAATCATCAATTCAGACAGTGTGGTCAACCCCTGTTGCTCAAACAATGCTGATCAGACTTAATCACAGGATCGTTAGACTGTGAGCCAGTGATGAGTCCAGGAATGAGCTGCGAATTGAAACCACATCCTGATGTTAAGACTGGAGACAGCGTCATGTAAAGATGAACAGAATTTTATTCCTTTTGGCACAAACTCTTCTACATGCTCAGTTGGCCCTCAGTGCACTAAGACCTGTGCCTTAACCTACTCTGTCTACAAAGAGCAAACGCACACATCATTAGAGAGTCAGTGGTTGCCTCAAGGTTCAAGAAGTGAGCTCATGTGATGAAATCCTCAGGCAGAGAAAGCAAATGAAACTAGATCTGTTTCACTCAAAAATGGCTGCTGTTATGACTTTTAGCATTTAGGTCTGGAAAGGTGCATATTCTGTAAGCCTGAAATCTCAAGTAACTGCGTTTCAGTAAATCCTTCCCACACAATGTGTTTACATTCAAATGATAAAGCAATTAAGTAAGTAAATAAACTTTATTTATATAGCACTTTTCCAAACAGCAGTTACAAAGTGTTGATAATATATAATAATATTAATGTATAATAATACACAGCATGAAAACAGCAAGTAAAAATACAATTTATCAAATGGAAACAGACACTCAAACATAAAAGCAATATAAACAAACAAAACAAAATTAAAAGACAAATAAAACCAATAGGAATTTGAAAGCATCACTCTTATAAAAACACCAGCCTATACAATTGGGTTTTTAAAAGTTTTTTAAATGTGGTACAGATTCAGCTGACCTGACAGTGAGGGGGAGGTGATTCCATAATGCTGGGGCTAAAATGGTGAAAGCATGTCACCCTTTGTTTTGAGCCTGGACTGTGGGTAATTTAAGAACAGTTGGTCAGAGGATCTGAGAAATCTTGGTGAAGAGTATGAGGTTATAAGTTCAGAAATATGAGGGTGTCATGCCATGAAGGGCTTTGAATGTGATCAGGAGGATCTTGAACTGAATTCTGAAACATACAGGAAGCCAGTGTAAGTGGGCCAGGATGGGAATAATATGTTCTCTTCGTTTAGTGTTTGTTTAGCTTTCTGAACCAGTCGAAGTCAAACAATTGAAGACTTGCTTAAACAAGAAAATATGGAGTTACAGTAATACAGGCAGGAAGAGATAACAGCATGAATGATTTGTTCTACAATGTTCTTAGGCAGTGCTGAACTGATTTTTGTGATATTTCTGAGTTAAGATTTTGATCAAACACAATACCAAGACCTCTAGTGGCTGTAGGAATATGACTGAAAGGAAGAACTAGTGTGACATTGGTGCAAAGTCTGCAGAGGGAGGAAGTTGTGGTGGTTGGATGGTTTACAGTCAACATTGGTTTCTTTTAACCATGACCATGATCGTTCCCTTAACCAAATTGTTTTTGACCCTAAAACCAAACAAAACCTTAAAAGGTGACATATGTGACTCTCTATTATTTTTATACTGTTATGATGTACAATGTCCATCTTAATCATGGTCAAAGTTCCAAAAGTTGAGGTGAATGCATGTAAAAATGCTGCCTGCTAGTCAAAAGTCAGGGCTTCAGCTGCTCTGAACACTTTGTTTGCAATGTTACCTCTACTTCCTCCATGTGATGACATCAGATTGTTTGTGCATCACGAGAACAATGTGTCCGTCTGTTCCATAGCCTTGGTTGCTAAGGTTGTTGCTAAGATTGTTCCATGTGTTGTTCACGTTGTCCACTCACATATTTCCAACACATTCTCACTCCCAACTCGTCACATACCGAAGCTTGGTCAGGACTCTGTGGCGTCACTTTTTAATGCACTGGGTACCCCTTTAGTGTAATTTTTCAACATGCAGTATCACAGCAGTCACTGTTAAAAAATAATTACATTTTATGGTGTGACAATGCAGTGGTTAAGGTCTGGTTAGGTTTAGGCACAAAAACCACTTGGTTAGGATTAGGGAAAGATCATGGTTTGGGTTAAAATATAAACGGCAAGGTGGTCTCAAACCGTGCTCTATGCTGATTTCCAACTTTCTGCCGACAACGTTGCAAGCCATCCACCAACACCTCCACCTCCTAATAAGAAAGTCAGCTAATATATATGTCATGTGAAGTACGTCACTTCAGAAATGTTGATATGATACGTATTGTTGAAATGTTAATATGCTTCGTATTACAGGTGTTGAAATGTAGATATTCAACGCATCTGTGGTTTGCAGAAACATACAATGCCAACATTTCAGCTTGAACATGTACTGGCGTATTTGATAAGTCCATCCATTTCGTGTAAGGGAGAAAAAGAAGTGAAATCCAACTACTACTGTTTCTTTATATAGTCTCCTGAGCCAGGAGCTCAAACGGCCTGTTTCAGACAGAGGCTGAACTGAGGAGCTACATAAAGGGCCAGTATAAGATAAATAAAGAACTGAAAATCATGCCAAGATATTCCAGTAGAGCCCCAGAATAAAAATACAGACCTGGAAATGAGCATGATATGTCCCCTTTAACAACAGAAGTCAAAAAAACTGTTATTCTTTTGCAAAGGTGACAAGTCAATAGGGACATCAGATGAGAAAATGCTTATATGTGTCATTCTGGGGTTCAGTTACAAACAATGTCTTTTGTTATTTAATCTATTTAACATATTACAATACATATTGGTATGACAATATGCAATAATCAAACTGATGAACAATGATTTGTGTCCCATTGTTATGCATTACATGACATGAAGTTCTTCATATTTGTAAAACAAAAAATTTTAACAAAACACTTTATTAGTTTTTAATTATAGCTCATTATGAATCATCCATTTCGCCAAGAAAAATATGTGGAATAATAACATGATGAACTTGTCATCACTTTATTATTCTACTGAATAAATGATAATATTGAATTATTGCCCATCCTTAATGGAAATGAATGCACTCCCAAATTGAAAAGCAAAACACCATGATATAGATGTTTATGTAAAATTCTGGCATGCATCCAAAGCAAACATTATGATTTCTTCATTATTTATTGAGCTATACTGCTCCCAGCACAACATTTATTGAGGCCGCTTTATATTTAAGGACCTAATACACATCCCTCTTTAATTAGAGGTTCGTGGGCAAGTAATAATCAATAATCAACACCACGGAGCTTGTCCAGGGTCAGAGAGTATCACAGAAAAAAACATACCCCTGGAACTGAAGTTTCTTTCTCCCTACATCAAATCCAATAGTGATCCAAACCGAAACCAGTGCCAGGTGTAAATCCATTTCTGCTGAGAGCAGCAACTACAAAGTTTTTAAAGCCTTTTCCTCTTCAGCGACACAGCAGTGGGATAAACTCTATTCATGCAGCACATACAGTCAGAAATACTGCAAGAGAGTGACATAAAGAAGCAATAAAAGAAGCTGAGATAGGTTGTGTTGGATTAGAAAGGGTAGAAACAGCTATGGTGTGGGTTAGTTTAAAAGGATAGCAAAAGCTAAATGGCATTAACAGCACAGAAAATTGAGGATTGAAAGGCATTACAGGACTACCGAGATTATTAATGACACATTCCAAGAGCCTTTTATATTGAGACCTCATGCGCTGATAGAGGAACACATAATCAGAGATTTACACTGTTTAAGGCAAAATCCTGCCGGGGGGCCTAAAAGCAGTGTGCCTGCTCCTCACTGAGGAGGATGACACTTAGCTTCTGCAAAACATACATGCACACATCAACACATACAGCCAGACACATATATTAATATTTGCAAACACATTAATGAACACAAACAGCAGCTCGATCTCGATCTGGCTCTTAACAAAAGCTGCTATTAGCCACTTAACAATTGGATGCGATGCCAGGCAGGGATTTCTAACCTAAAAAAAGCAAAATCCCTTCCAAATGTTCTTAAACCCGCAAGAGCAGCTTGTCTCGATGCTCTCTGAAGGTAAAGCAAACAAAGCCAAACAATAAACTATGACAATCTGCCTCAGGAACTATTAAACATGGATAATGTGTTGAATTTGGAAAGCGGGTTCAGAGAGGAAAGACTATTGGCTACTGGAGTTAAGGTTGACTTTAAAAGACCTCATCTGATCCTGGTGAAATCACATTAACATTGCTCATATAAAATTCAGAAATGCCTACCAGCACAAAAAACAAATTTAGCTTAAGCACTTAATTCTAATTAACTAACCAGAAAACTAAAACAGATGTGTGGTCTCAAGTGTGTTTTTCTTGTACATTCTGTAGAAATAAATGAAAAACAAAAGCAATAGCATCCAGCTCTTGAAATATTGAAGCAGAAAGACAGCACACATACACTGCAAAGATTCTATTGCCATTCATCCCGGGAGAACCAAAGAAAGCAAAGGAAATCCCAGCAGCCACAACGATGCAGCAACTTTGACTTTCAGGCTGATGTATTTTCTCTCCTCTGGGCTCAGAGGGGAATGAAGCAAGCGTGGTCATTGCCGCTCGCTCTCTTTCATTTTCATGACAGAATGAAGCTGAATATTCCCGCTGCTAAACCCAGACATCATCTCTGTTTTATACACAACACATGATCACATTATATCAAGAATTCATGAAGTAAAAATCATTAATTTCATGGAAAAGAGCTCACTGTTTAGTACACAACCATTTTGAATTGAGTCTGAGTCTGCATTGGCATTTAAAGAAAAAATTGCTCCAAACATCCCCCTCAAGAGACTGATTTTATCATGCGGTTATTGAGTTATCGAGAGGGAGAAAATCATTTCGCCTATGACAGACGTTTTAAATGATAATGCCTCCCTTCAGTTCCTGCATGTGCCTTGATTTTTATCCCACCAGCAAACGCAACCAATTTCCATTCTTATGTCTCTCGCTCCGTTTCTCCCTCGTCAACAGGTGGACTGGGAAAACTTGCAGAGTGGAGTGCTGTTGCCATATCAACCAATGCATTGGATCAAGGCATTAGATTACTCAGTCCAAGAGCAATCTGAAATAAGATACACGCTTTTACAAGATGAAAGTACAGTGCATCATGAATTAATGGCAAAGTGGTATCTTAATATCTTGTCATGGGGATTTTTGAAGAATTGCAATACATTAACGTTACCGTGTACAGAGCGCCATAACAGCCAAATGGTTACAGAGCAACGTCCCAGGTTCGAATCCGCCTGGAACCCTTGTTGCATGTCATGCCCCTCTCTCTCCCCCTTTTGTTTCCTACCTGCTTATTTACTGTCAACTGTCGAATAACAAAAATGTCCAAAAACATATCTCAAAAAACAAAAATAAAAAAACATTGCTGTGCAAGAATGACAACCATGGAAAGCAAAGCTAGTTTGTTGTACATGCACACACATATCCTGTACATGCACACACACACACACACACACACACACATACAAGGAACTTACCAACCACATACAAGCATCTGACAAAAGCACACAGTCTGTTTGTGCTGGAAGGAATGTGACTGTGTCCAAGGGTTTCCATTTTTGCGCTGTTAACAGGAGGCTTTGTTATGGCAGTGAGTGGGCATGCAGTGAGTCAGTGAGGGACAACTATTCAATGGGGAGATGCCTCATTTTTCTACCCTCTCTTCCTGTTTGCATGGCCTGCCAGGGTGTTGCTAGGAGGAAGCTGGCACGGCCAGAAATGATGACATCGCCTTGATAGACATTCTCCTGCTGTCCATGGGAGAAGGGAGAGATAGAGAGATGATCTGAAACACTGCCACCTCCTACTCCACCACTCTTCCTCTCTTTCTCCCCCCAAGGCAATCTACTTCTCTTCTCTTCCTACTTACGTCCTTTGTATGTTTTTGTAGTGCTTTTAAGGCATCTTTTTCTGATTGTGATAGTGTTCTTATAAAGGAGAGATAAGTTTTTGAGGGCTAAGACTCTAAGTGGCTAAAAATCACTCCAGCCAATCTTATTTTTCCCAGAGGGTGTGTTGGTTGTTTGTTTTGCTGTATGTGTAAGTGTGTGTGTGTACTTTTGTTCAATTTCTACCTGGATGGAGTCTGAGACACCTTGTTACCAACCATACCTGAGGGCCAACCACATCATCATTTGGAAGTTAGTGTGTGGGTGTTGCTGTTCCCGTGTGAAAATGTTGAAGAAATGCTCCCTCCTGTCATCCATCTGTCTTCGCATTTCTGCAATGAAAAAATCTACTGCTCTTTTAGCTGAAGATATGATCCAATCTGGTCTTGTAAAGGCTGGTTTTAAATATGACTCTCTTCTCATGGATTTAGACACTAGACCTGCAGTTTTTTTTTCTTTTTCCCATAATTCTCTTATTGAAAAGCAGAAGATGATCCTGAGACATGATGCTCAATATATTACTGTTTTTCAAGAACCATACAAAAGATCACGGCACTGTAAAGGCTCCCACATATACATGGAACAAACATAATGAACGAGAACATGCATTATGTAATGCCCTATGTGGAAGTCTAGCCATATGCTTATCATTTTTAGGAGTTGCTTTCCAGACTTGGAAAACATGACTAACCCTGACCAGCCGATCACAGGAAATTACCCGCTTCTGATGACTGACCCCCTCCTGTGGACACGTATACCATCCAGAGGGCTATTAGCTCTCCCTGCATGGTATCTATCGAGTTATTTAAAGCCAGCATGAAGTCAGTTACTTAAAAGTTTAGCGGGATCAGTCCTGAGGATAAGGGTGATCCGTTTTGGCTTAAATACAGCAGTGAAATGGTTAAAGGGGAGGTATCATGCACATTTCCAGGTCTATTTTTACACTCACTGGCCACTTTATTAGGTACACCTATGCAATCTAATGCAATCCAATACAACAGCTCTGCCATAAATTCTACTTTTACAAAGCTTATACATTTTCAGGTTTTGTTGACATTGTCAGAAAGGTGATAATTCTACTTTATGTTTATTATTGAGATCATAGTGAGACGTGGTGGTGTACTGGAGTGCATTATATTGAAAAATGTTCCTAATATTTTGTCTGCTCCGTTAACATACAAAATATTAGGAAAACCATTCAATATAAAGCACCCCAGTACACCACCACTACCCACTATGACCTCAGTGATAAAAATAAAGTAGAATTATCACCTTTGACAAAGTTAGAAATTTTCTAAACAAATCGAAAGTAATTCTGGTGGAAAGTAGTTCTGGTGGTTAGATTCAACAGAACAACAACTAGCTTTGTCACAAAATCTATCATTGATAAACTACTGTAGTGACCAACATGGCTAAAAACTAGTCAAATTCAAGGCGTCTCCCCCCACTGACTCCCCAATCTTGTGCATCGTGCATGCTGTTGTTCTCACTGAGGTTGACCCCTGAAACTTCTCCACATCTCAGACAGAAAAGGGCAAAATAAGTTTCCCTTTTATTGGACTTATAACCCTTTGGAGGTTGTGTTTGTTGTAGCGCTTGTAGGCCAGGCTGGAAGCATTACTGCCGGGTCCTGAACCTGGGTCACAGCAGTGGTGGTGCTGCAGATTTTGAACCACTCACATACACACACAAATACAGTGTGTCAGCATTCAAGGCAAGGCATATGGGGATGTACCAAACCTGCATGACAGGCAAAAGACACTCAAACACACAATCAATTACATGCACTGTAAATGCTATGAAATGAACACTGCAATTATTTACACAGCACTAGTATGCTTTTCATTCCTTTACAAGAAAAGTAAACATGCAGTGATTGAAGTGACAGCGGAAAAAACTGGAGCTGCATAATGCTTTTTAAACATGTGTGAGGCAAACAAAATGACTATGTGTCTCAGAGTGACATGATAATGCGAGATGATTAACCTGCTGTGCCTCGTTCAAGTGAAAGAATGAATCATTCACATTGCCTTGGGTTTGAAAAGGCTTAAAGATGTAAACAGCACATTAACGGTGTCCTCTTCATCACCTCTTTCTCTGAGTGATGTGATCCTCCTTAACCTGTTCAACTTTCATGCAGGTGAAGTACAAAACTCAATGGCCTGGTCAGAATCCTCTGTGGAGGATAAAAACCTCTTCTGTGCTGTGATCATAGTTCAATCTAAAGTTAGTGATGTCTTTGTGAGACACGCTTTCAGTTCCACAGAGTACACACAACTACAGATCAAAAATCTAGTTCAAGCCACAAAACGAACCCAAAAACTGACAATCTAGAGAGGGTTTTGCATCCTATACTATTTCAAACATAGTTCACCCCATAAATGTGAATGCAACCAGTGTACAGACAGTTTCTACAACAGGATGCATATTCTATAGACATACTATAACTCTACTCTGCAAAAAGATGGTTCTGTGGGATAAAGATCTAATTTTGGTGTTTGTTTGTTTTAAGTAGAATATGATACATATACATTGTGTTCACATTTACACAAATGGGTTAAATCTGTCCTTGCATGCAATGTAACAAGTAGATTGATGCTTTAATTTGAGAGATGACATAAATATTTACATTAATGTGCACACTGGTTTAGGATAAAATATTGTACATAAATTGTAACATATTTATTTTCTATTTATATACCTTTCATAGAGTGTCTCTATGCATGGCAATGTCAGCCAGTCCACAACTTTGGTCCAGACTCAAATATCTAAACAAATATTTGATGCATGGCCATGAAACTTTCATTTTTTATTCATGGTACTTAAAGGATGAATCCTAATTACTTTGGTCATCCACTGAAATTTCCTCTAGTGCCATCATCAGGTTGACATTTATGGTTTTTAGTGAAATGTCTCGACAAATAGTGTATAGATTGCCATGAAATAAAAACCTATCAAGTCTCACTCTTAACAGATGATAATCACAGTTAAGTATGTCTAATGTCACCTCACAGTGACACTGACAAATGACACTGTCAAATAAAATAAAAAGAGTCTGTGTTGGACTCCCAGCTCAGTTCTAAAATGTCAGTGCACTGCGGGGTGCCTCCCTGGCTTTTAGTTGCTCTATACAGTGCTGTCAACAGGGGAGGCCATCACAATGTACCACAGACCAAAGTCATGCGTAATATTAACACATTTGTGATACGATTCTAAACTCAATGTTAAGCCTATGTGTGAAAATTACTATGAAGGGTTGCCATGGTTTTTATATGTTTGGGAGCCATTGCTGTAGAATAAGATGGGACAGTAATATTTTGGGACATAGATGTTCCAGCAAGAGGGATTTACATGTTAACAAGAAACTGTGCTTCTTGTGCCTGGTTTTGGATTTGCATATGCTGAGTCGGTCATGTTGCTTGGTGTGGTATTGAGTGTTTCTGCTAATTAGATGCTCTTCACATTGAGATAATACAGAGAAAAAAGGGAAGTGATGAATTTCGTGGCACAAGATTTCAAAAGCTTGTTCTGGAAGTGATTAAATCAACAATGACAACTTGTTTTGATATGACCTGTAGAGAACTCATCTACTTGTAAAGGGTTGGTACGATAGAAATTAGGCCCACTCATCCCTGGAGTGACCTTAGAATGATTTGTCTTGTTTTGGTTTGTTGGTTAGATAACTTAACAAATGCTGGCCTACTTAACACTGAAACACATATTTGACTAATTTTAGAAAGAAAACAAACAAAAAACAAATCAGCTATTTATCTAAGACTTATCTCTTTATCTTCAGCTGAAACAATCTGTGAGTAAGACAGACAGATCTTCGGTGCTCTCATGTGTGTTTTCTCATCACACCAATTAGCTACAGAAGTGCATCACTCCATTTAAAGGCATTAATATGTTAAATGTCCCATGTAAAAAAGAGTAACAGCTTGCTCTCAGCAGCAATGTCTTAGATCAAGTATTGTTAAAAGGGAAAACCGTCGATGAATGAACACAGAAACGAGTGAGTCAAAGAACAAATCATAATGAGATCAAATAAGCAGAGTAATCATGCAAAAGCTTGAGATGATTTTCGCTGTACAATAAAGTAAAAGTCGGTTTGATGTACTGTATATTTATATTGGCATGCATATTTGACCCAATTTTCAGTGACGCCTGCATGTTTTGCCATCTATACTCTTTTAGGCTTTCACTCATGAGGTTTAAGCTGGGTTTTGATTTCACTCAGAGAGAGCTTACACACTAGCTTAGCCTCATCTTTGGATAAAATCCATGTTTCCTGGGCATGATAGAGGACCCATGGCAGAGAGAGAGAGAGAGACAGAGAGTCGGAGACCAAGTGAGGAAGACTGAGGAGGGATTCTTGTGACAGATGGTATCCGTGACCTGTGGGCAGTAATGCAAATAATGGGTCCCAAATACATTTTGGCATCTCTTCATCAATGAGGCTAGTGAGCCGAGTCTGCAGTTTCAAATGACTTCGCCCCTCTTGTCTTCCATACGGCCTGAGATTTCACAGCGGCTGCTCCTTTTTTTTTTTTTTTTCTCCCTGCATTATCTCTCCTTCTGCCTTCCGCCATCTCCATCACCCTGCTTTCTCTCTCGTCGTCATGCTTGCTCAACAGTTCATTCTGCTTCACCCTTTTACTCTCACTAGACTCCTATTCCACCCCCATCCCCCCTTTCCACCCTTCACCCCCACCGTCTCTCTCCTCCCTCAGTAAGAAGTCGGAGATAGCTGAGCAGCATTGCTTTGGCTGACTCCTGTTTAGCCTCTAATAGGATTTACTTGGGAGCTGATTTTCTGCTCCTTGTCTTCTGTCCTGGAATGAAGTCCTCCTGCTTCTGATGGTGCAGGTGGTGGGTAGTAAATTATACACACTTCCCTCAGAGCTAGTCAGCATCAGAAGTGAGTGGAAGGGGGGGATACAACCTCCCATCCCCAGCCTATTGTCAACACCAACACCACCTCTCACCACACCACAGCACCATGTTTTCAAAAACCTCCACAAAACACAAACCTCAATCTGTAAAACCACCACAACACTTACAGCATATAACCACACTCATAAAGGCATGTATTCATACCAGGATGCACAAACAAACAAATCCTACCATTCATACACCCACTCTGCCTCCATCACCCTCCCCATCTCTGTCATCTCGCAGCACACTTTAGGCAGCTCAATAAAGTCGAAGCATAACAGTGTACACAAAGAGAAATGATGCTAGTAACATGTGGGACGTCGATGTATTACAACGGATGGAGGTCGAGGGCCTCATCAGCATCAATCTGACTGGACAGGACATATCCTTTGGGCCACCTCTCTCTCTCTCTCTCTCTCTCTCTCTCACCATGTCTCAGTCTCACTCAGTCTCTCTCACTCTAACAGGTAGATTAGTATTGATGGCCAATCCCCAGCGGTGGTTGGGGGCTGTTTGGGGTCGTGGCAAAGCACTAACATCTGTCACAGTGTTCTCTGTAGCTCATTATAAATCTGTCACACCAGAGAAGACAGGAACATGAATAAGACATGGGGCTGAGAGACCTGTGATAGAGAAAACATATGTTGTGTGTTCATGTGTATGTATAACAAGCAACTCCTTATGTGTGATGTGTGTAGGTGTTCTGAGATATACATTTCATGCACTTTTAGCCATTTGTCATACATCAGATGCCACTGTCATATTGGAAAATCAATACAGGTGCTAAAGGTCTTCCAGACCACAATTGTAGGATAGATGGCCGAGATAGATGACACGTTTGTTGTCTGACAGCGCAAAATCACCCAAATAAAATTCACTCGTGCCACATGATGCAAGTTTCATCCTGGACAGAACACACAGTCAAACATCAATCAAGATTTTTATGCACTTTGCCCATTTAAAATGTATCCACTTTTCTTCACAAACAGACAGCCATCATAACACCCAGAAGCCAATAATCAGAAACTATCCTCAATCAAACAAGGCAGTGTAACAAGTACAGAGAATACTTTGAAATCAGTCCTCAGCTGTCTGTCAGTGAGACAGCAAGAGGAGTGCGATGAATACATAAACGCACAAAGACCCAACATGACTGCCACTCTCTCTAATTAGTGCAATACAGTAATTCTGTTTACATCACAGACCAAACAGAATTTCCCCATTTCCTGAAAAACCTGTGAAAATCTGTTGAAAGATTATAGCAAACAAAGCATCGCGTTGCACTCTCTCTCCTCATTTATTTATTTATTTTCAGATATCTGTACTGTTCCTCGCTTCCCAACGAGGCAGGCCCTGTGTACCCAAATTAAATGATTACTAAAATCCCAGCTCATGGTGACAATCAGTACGCTGCCGATGATTCCTTTGAATACAGATCAGACGTAGCATTTAAGTGAATTGATGTTTTTCTTGAAGTTAATCGACAGGCCAAGCCTTCTGACTCCAAAGCCAAAATCACTTTCAAAAGTCCTCACATCTTTTTTCTTCAATAATTGGATGTTTAAAAATGTCTCTGTGCTCCTTTTGGAGAGGAGTCTGAGAACTGCCAAAAGAGACATCTGGTACAAATGTAGAGACTATGGGACACAGAGTTATCCCACTGCAGGAGAGGAATTCTGACTGGCTGTGCTGCTTCTGTATGGCACAGAGGACAAAACCTGTAGCCTTACTAAGCAGATCCAACATTTAACAGACTTGACCTCTCTGTCTCCCTCATATCCTTCCCTTCTCTTTCTCTCTCTCTCTCTGTTCCCTCTGTGGCAGGAGCTGCTCAGCAGTTGCCAGACATTGCTGACTCTGGCTATTCTAAAGAAAAGCTAGAGGAATACATATTCTTTGGTGTGTCTGTCAGCCCACGGTGGACTACAGGTCCCATAGGGCTTCCCCTATGCCATCCGCACTGTGTGGTATGAATGGCACGGGTAGAGAAGGACAAGTAGAGGTTTGTTTAAACCACAGAACTGCACAGTCAGTTACATAACAGATGTAACGTCACTCAAAGATGACCTCTTTAACAGAAAAAATAGTATTTTGCCTTTGAAATCTCTTCCAGATGGTAACACAAGTCGATAACGGATGCACATGGAAGAAAGAATGAATATAGCAGCAGTGGACTATAAGCAGTCCACAGGGAACTAAACCATTGCAGCACTTAACATACTGCAACACGCAATAACAAGGCAAGTATCAACACATCCACGCTCTCTGATATACTGAGAATCACACATACTTCATTTCACTGTTGCACAACAAATGCATAAACTGTCCTCAATTATGCAAAGTCCACACAAGCCCCAGCGGCAACATAGGCATCTCTCACTGTGTTATCAGAAGCTCAAGCCAAGCAGGATGGCACCAATTCAAGACACAACGCGTCAGGTTATCAGGAGGCAGGACATCCATTTCAGGTGTGTGTTTGTGATACAGAGTGTGTGTCTTTCTGTGCTCATGTGTCTCAGGCAGTCATTCACCCTATCTGAAATGTGAAAAAAGAAAAAAAAAATCCTATCTGCCGTATTTTAGATATGGCAGATAAGATTTGTAGGGCAATGCAATAGCAATGCCAAAGGGGAATGGCTCAGTGTGTATGTATTGTTTGGATGGTGGAATGGTGCATACTTACTATTATTCTTTATTTGTATGTAAGTGGTTCCTGACCTTTTTTTGTTTGATGTATCACCAGAGGCCCATCGAATGAGCTCAAGTACTTTTTTAGCTACCAGTCATGTTCCACATGTCTTAAATTGACTTGATATCAAAATGGATGCTATTTGACATTACTGATTATATAAAGATTGATATTATTATTATGATTTTTCATACAAGACAGGGTCATCCTGGAATTGTCGATTTACAATATCTAGTCTAGGTTTGTTTCTGCTATTTTTCTTTTGCCAGGCTACTACCGCTTGGGAGGGCAAAAGCTTGTCTTTTCAACCATTTTTTTTCATTACTTTTTTGTATTTAAAAATCCTAAATAGTTTTCATACACTTGTCAGTAACAACTGATTCAGGTTAGTAGGAAGTGTGTCCTGTGCAGTTGGCCTATAATAGCTTGTCACAATAAATATACTGTAATTTAATATGTTTTTGTTTTTTTTGTTTTTACTAAAACTTAATCTCTATTTTTTTTAATTAGCTGAGCTACTTCACAATCTTTCCATACACCACCTGGCTACTACAGAAGTAGCCCCAGCTTCTTCTAGACAGGCATTAAAGGTGCAGTGTGTAGAATTTAGTGGCATCTAGCAGAATGGAATTGGCAGAAGGAATATAGATTTCATAAGTACGTTTTAATTAGTGTATAATCTCCCGAAACAAAGAATTGTTGTGCTTTCCTTAGAATGAGCCCTTTATATCTACATAGGAAGCGGGTCCTCTTCCATGGAGCCCGCCATGTTGCACCGCCATGTTTCTACAGTAGCCCAGAATGGACAAACCAAACACTGGGTCTAGAGAGGGCCTTTTGTGTTTTTTGCCAGTTTCACAGCCACCGTAGGTTCTCCTACACACTTGGAAGGGGGGGGGGTATTCAGTTTGTTGCAATCTGTAACCTCACCTCCAGATGCCACTAAATCTTAAATACTGTTCCTTTAAATTTTGCTCTACCAGGACCACTTGTGTAGGTTTTTTTTGGCTCCCGTGTGCAAACACAAGCATCCAACTAAAGGTTAACCCTAAATGCTGAGTGGTGGGCCTCACATTGTGAAGAGATTAAATGGTGAAAGGTATACCTCTGCAGCAACATCACTTAGCTGATTAAGGTACCAGCAGGCCTTTATACAGCCCATTGAGGAGCTTATGATGGATTAAAATAACCGTTGGGTAATTAACAGGGGCCAGTAAAATGGCCTTATCATCCCCCCTCTGTGTAGAGCTGGTAAAAAGACATAAAAACACAAACAAATCCATTACCAAGATTTATGCAGCATTATTAAATTCACCGGGACAATAATAGTGAAAGGGCAGCATTCCATCACATTTAGAGCATGGCAAGTAATGAGTTGTCATAAGCAGAGAATCACATGGAGGATATTTCATTACCCATGTCAACACTTTCAAATGGTCCATTATTTCAATTTTTGTCATTACAGATTGTGATTGGAAGATAAAAAAAGAAAAAAAAAACAAGAATTGCACTGCAAGTTCATCAAAGTATATTGGCTTCCAGGAAAAGAAAGGGCAAAGAATTAAATCCTCCTTGACGTTACCTTGGCAGGGGTTAGATGAAAATGGAGGGTCACCAGTGGTGTGGTGTGTGAGGAGAACTCAGTGAGACAGAACACTCAACAAATTACTGCACATTAGAGGAGCAGGAAACTACCTCCACTAACTGTGGCCAGATGGCTGAGCTTTCTATCTGCTTTGTTCCAAACATTTTCTTTAAAATGCAATGGTAAACTGCAGGGGGTTGACAAAATAATGTGAACACCTCATAAAAAAAGAAAAAACATTGCAATTACTGCTACATTAGACTGAATGACATTCAGCAGAAATTGTAAAACTCAACAGTATATGATATATACAGTATGTCCAACATATCCATGTTGATTATTTTGTTGATGTTTGTCATATTGTCATGACTGTTTTTAAGATTTTTTTTAACTATTCCAGGTGGTCCAGACTGAAATATCTCGACAACTATTGGATGGATTGCCATGAAATTTTATACAGACATTCGTGGTTGCCAGAGGATGAATCCTAATGACTTTACATGTAGCGTCACATTTATGGTTTTGAGCTAAATGTCTCAACAATTGGATGGATTGTCATTAAAGTTAGTACAGATATTCATGATACTCAGAGAATAAATCGTAATTATGTTAGTGATTCCTCAACTTGTCCTCTAGCACCATCATCAGGTCAATGTTTGGTCTATGACCAAATACCTGCAAAAACATTCCCTTCAGCCTTTGTGTTTAGTGCTAATTAGCAAATGTTTAATTAGCAAATGCACAGCTGCGTCTAAGTAGAGCCTCACAGAGTTGCTAGAGTGCCTGTCGACTCTCAGTCTTGTTAAAACTTGCTGTATTTTGACACCTGCACCTGCAGGTGCTACAACAGGGATTTGACTTTTTTGGCTTTCTGTTAGTTGTCTTATGTTGCTTTGAAAACTTGCACATAAAGTGCTGAGTGTCAGAACTCTTATCGCTGTGATTAAGTAACTTTAGCATTATAGTCTCTTTGTCTATGCTCTAATATTACAAATGTTGCACATACATGATATGGTTCAACTCTATCCTATCATAATTCTTCCTTACAGGCAGCTAAACTTTTCTTGAAGATAGAAGAAATATTTATGGGTTCAGATTTACATAATCACACAACAAGGTGGCAGCCTCCCCTCTCTACTCTGCCACTTCCTTTGAATAAACTGGTACAAGACAGGAAAGGATATAAAAGCTCTGTTTCTTATGCATACTCATGTGCCCTAGAGGATAAAACTTCTACTTTTAAATTAAGGTGGGAAGAAATCTCAAGATGTATGAGAAACCAGTTAAAATGCAACGTTGTCACAGCCTGAATCAATTGTCATTCATCTAATACTATACTCTTGAGTAAAACAAACAATATTTCCCATTGTATTGTATTATAATATGCAAATTATGTACTGTCACCACATCTGCTGTGGTCATACTCTGAACTCAACTCTCAACTTTCTAAGATCATTACTGACTTAGAAATATAGTAACATTATTACCCCACTTGATAAGAGCGTCAATAACATGTACGGATTCAGATTTATATAATCACACAACAAGGTGGCAGCCTCCCCCCTCTACTTCCATCTGAGTAAATTCAGTATAATTTAAAAAAAACAACCTGCTTTTGCACCATTTATCTTGATTTCTATACAGCACAAGAACTGAAGGGGAAATGTGACGGATATGGGCTGGGGTTGTTGCATTGACCATGTTTTGTTTTTGTTGTGTTCCTGTGTCAGCATCTAAAAAACCATGATGGCAGGCATCTGTACATGAGAGATAGATATTTTTAGATAGTTTTCTCTCCCGATGTTGAAATCTCTCTATTCATTCTCTCCAAGTTGCTCTCGCTTATAAATAGGACAGTATCTGTCAGTTGTGTGGTCAGGTGGTGTATCCAGTCAGCTTGACAGCAAGCTGTCATATTTAAACGATAAGAGTGTGGGAGGACTGAATAGTTGCGCATTTCTGTGTGCATGCTGTCTATGTGACATCCTCGTTAATATATGTTCCACTGGTACAAGGACAAAGGAAGCTAAATAAGGACAAACATGACGCTGCAGCTACACCTCTCACAGGGATGGCAAATTTTCCTCATCACCTCACATCTAACTCCTCCTGCTTTTCTTATGTCCACTCATGTTTATTCAAGTCTTGATCTCAATTCACTTCTCTCTTTTTTCCATTTTTTTCCTCCACTGTTGCTGGTACTCATGGTTATTCTTATCCTCATTGCTCTTCTCACCCCTCATTTCCCTCCCTTCCTCTTTTCTGCTGCCACTTACTGTATATTCTCTTCCTCTATTATCTCAGGCTCATTCCCCTCACTCACCCCCACCCCCTCCCATCCCTGTTTATTATCACCCCCCCTCTTTGCCATGTGGTGGCAAGGTCCCGACTGCCACTCACAGTAGGATGGCAGTGAACAAAAGAGCAAAGCAAAAGGTCAGCTTATCCTGGTTGTCACTCAACACTCACCACCCTGCCTTGTGTCTTGTGCAAGAATCCGGGGCCACCCATTGATCCTCGCGTCATCGACTGCACATTATTCCAGAAACCGGATGCTCCCTAATCACCCACTTCTGCGAATATTTGATTGTCAGGAGCCTAACTGTAAACAGTAATTAAGCATGTTAAATGATACCCAATCAAGGCTTATGCAAGGCAGTTCAATCAGAGGAAATAAGCTCTGAATCATTTTCAATGAGGAATAACAAGCTCTGTACTCTCTTTACATTTTTGCTTTTTTTTATTTTATTATAAAACATTATCTATAGCTACTGCATGCCTTTTAGCTTTTGCACAGACATGACACTGTGTTGTTGTCAAGAGGATTGTCAAATCAAAACAACTTAATGAAACAACAAGACAATTAATATGAGTATGAGTTCAGAAGCAGAGATATGTGGGACTATTATAGGTGTATTTTCCACCACGTGTAGGTGTAAAGTGGTTAAATTCACTCCATCTTTGACTACACTACTGAACTAATTAGAGAACTGCACAAATGGCAAATGATTTATTGGCTGTATAATTACTACACTTTTGCATCTCAAGCGACAGTGACTGATAAATTAGGAAAGTCACACATGTGCGTAATAAATGTTTTATTTCATCTCTGCAGCGGCAAGATGGAATATCTCCTATATATACTTCAGATTTATTTAAACAACTTGAATGCCAGAGTCTACAAAAGCACTGTAAATTAGAATAGATATCAGTGATATTGTTAAAGACCACAGCTAAATGACACTGGATAATTATAGCAAAAGGTAGGACATATTTTCATCTTTCTGTGCCTGTCAGGGGCACTATGAATAGCAATGAATCATCAAGGCCTTTGTGCAACTGAGGATAAAAGTACAGGCAGGTAACTAAGTGCAGGGGACATAAACAGCCTTTGAAGGTCCCTTGGATCCTATTAAAGTCTTCATGATTCATTTTAGCAGAAGAATTTTTAATTACTTTTGCAGCCAACAGTAGGGGAGGGTGGGGTAAGATGAGCCAGTGGGTAAGTTGACCCACCCACTGTATCTAGACAACTGTCTATCTTGCTGTGATGGAGAAAAGCACATGAGAGAAGTGGCAAGTGTTTTACTTTTTACACAAAAAACAGTTTTTTGCTGGTCAAAGTAAATTTTCTTCATGTCAGGTATAGTGACTGTTATGTCAAAGGAAATTTATCCAAGTCAAAAAATATGTATTATACATGTTGGTGATTTGCTTACGTATAAAACTATGTGAATAACTTAGTTAAAGATTAGTTTGAATTGCTAAGCTAGGCCATTTTTTTCCAAAATGGTGGCTATGGGGCAAAGTGAGCCAGTGGTTCAACTTAAACTTAAACATTGTTGAAAAGCTATCATGCCAAGAACCTACATGAGAAAAACCAACTGGGGCTCAACACCCCTTGAAGAGATGGAGAGAGCAGCCAATGATGTCAAGAATGGAAAATCCACCAGATAAGTGGCAAAAGACAGAAATGTTGACAGATCATAAAAAGTAAGTAAAAACAGTAAGGTACAGTGGGACAGCAGAAGCAAAGAGGGTCCTCAGAGGATTTAGAGAAGGAGCTTGTAAACCATATGAAGGAGCTGGCTGACCAGTTCCATGGCCTTACTCCGAAGAAATTCTGTGAACTGGTATTGGAATTGGCAGAAAGAAACAACATTCCTGTCCCCAGTAACTGGAAGGAGAAGGGTTTAGCAGGTAGGGTGTGCTGGAAATTATATGACTCATTAGGCAGGGGTTTTCTACTAGTGCATACAATGTCCAGCTGGGTGAAAATAATAGTGCTGCTGCTGCTGCTCAACAGTGTGACGTAAACTTGTCTATCACACATTTTTAAGGCCATATTTTACTTATGATACAATAGAATGGAAAATAAAGCATTTTTCAAAAAAGCATCTGTCCTTTTTCTTTTCAATTTTCTTCAGCCTTCAGTCATCTTAATATAATTAAAACTGGTAAAAACACTGAATAAAGCAGTTAGCTCAGCTTGTTTCTAGGTGCTCAGCTTGTTTTTAGGTTAGGATTCTTTCCGTGTTCATCGTTTTCAAGGTTTTTACCGGGAGCCGAATTATCCGCAGAGGTCTCCTCCTCATCAAAACAAACCAGTGATTAAAACCAGTAAAAACACTGAAAGTAAGAAAGTACTCGGCTGGAAATGTTTTAATGTCCGGCCATCTGGCTGACAGCCGGCACTTATGGAAAACTCTGATTAGGTCAGCATAGACTAAATTATCTTGTGTAGTTTAATACAGCACCATGATAGAATGAATTATAGCCTATTTCTGTGGGTTGAGATTGGTTCAAAAATTTTATGGCACACCAATGTCTCTCCTGTCGTATGCCTGAAGCAACATCTTTGGGAAGAGCTTCAGCCTTCAAGGTGGCTGGCACCGCCTTTGCATTCAAGGAAAATGATGAGGCATCGTTCCCACTGAGTGATGAGTTTAAAAAGCTACGTCAATCTCCAAATACTGCAGGAACTGCAATAAGGGAGCAACAATTCATATTTCTCTGCAACCTTGATGAATGGAATGTTGAATAATTGTTTTTGTTTGTTCAGTGGTCTTAAAAAGTCAGATGGTCAGTTTATCCCCAGCTGACTCAACTAACTCACTTGGATCAACTTACCCCTAAGGGGCAAGTTGAACCACAGGAACACTTTTTTTCTTCTTGGGAAGTCATACTTTTAGGCCCCTTTGTCATAGATGCGCTCTTACAATTTCATTTGATAGGAGACATCCTGAAATAAAGGTAGATGTTTTCATTCTACTTCTGTCTCATTTTTCCTTACCTAGAGGACAACATACGTAAAAACTGGGTCATCTTACCCCACTCTCCAACATATGGGACCACCTGTCAGTGAATGAGAGGCGTAACCTTGACTAAAATAATTTCATTGCTAATTTCCTGTCTGTTGTGTGGAGATGTGTACATTCTGGGCACTCACGAGAATCCAAATGAAGCAGACAAAACATTACAAGGGAAAAAAAGCTGAAGGCTGATGAGCAATGTGCATGAACAAGATTGTAGTGTTCATCCGTCAATGAGACATAAAAGCCAGGAATATTTTCCTCTGCTGCGATTACATAAGTTCATTATCGGTGCTGGAATTACATTTGATCATCTTTGAATGATTTTATTTAGCATAACAAATTATCTTAAGCTGCTGTGATCTAACTCAATGCTTCCACCTAGCTTTTCAACCACAGAAGACACCTTGCTTAGGTACAGTGGCACAGCGCTTTGCAGGTGGCAACACACACACACAGACACACACTCAAATAGCCGTTTCCATGATTCAAAGAGATATGTATCATCATCACTGCCTGCTCCTCTAACCATCACACTAACTGGTCAACAATGCCTCATGGCCCAAAATATGTCCAAGATCAGCAATCAGGAGTTTTATACAGAGACTGAGCGAAAAAAGACCACCTTCCTAACCCCGCAGCCCCAAGTAATCAAATAAAATAGCAGGGGCAAAAAATAAATGATCCAGTGGGGATTCACGCTTACCTTCCTGCACAGCCTGGAAGGGGTTGTTAGGCTCAATAAGTTTCACAGAATGGGTGATTTTCTCGCTTTGCAGAATGTCATCATTCAGACTCAGGTCTGAGATGGCAAGTTGGAAAATCTCGTCATCTCTCACAGCATTTTCCTCAAATATGGCACCTGTTGAGTGAAAAAAAAAAACACAGCTTATTTGTGGGGTAAGAAAAACGGTGTGAAGTGTGGTTCCACTGTTGAGTTAGAGATGGAGGAAGTGGCGAATGAGCTGCACCTTCACTGATCGACAGTCAATATTATATAGTATAGTATGCCGGAGCATTTTCATTTTACTGTCCACAACCTGTCAAAGTTATGCTTAACTGAATAATGATATGTAAAATTTACTTTTATTTCTGTGCGGTTAATTTGGACTTGAAGCTGTGGAACATATGTGTGTCTCCAGTGCACCCTGACAAGATTTCAGCACCATGGAGAGCGACACGGTCAGCCCACATAAAGCCTGTATTATTTGACTCATAAAGTAGCCAAACTTATGAAATAAATAGCTGTCACGTCTATTAGATCAATGGCACCCTACCCAATAAGCATTATAGGCCTTGTGTGGGAGGCATGCTGAAGCTTAACTGTCTCCCTCTCCCCCTTCCTCTCCTCTTTCTGTTTATCAAAATGGCATCAGTTGTTATTGAGAGACGCACATATATCATTTAAAAAGGTTTCAGCAAACGAGAAGCATGATTGGGGTACCCTAACGTTATGCAGGGCATCAGCCAATATTATCTGGATTGAGTCCCACCGCTGTATTAAGCCAGTGACTGAGCACCTGCTGCTTGCCAGACTGTTGCAGTAAACTGTGAGCAGCAGCAGCAGCAGCAGCAGCGGAGGAGCACCGAGACGAAATTTGCTCACAGTGACATTGACATTTTTATCTCAGATTACAACGCCAGTCATTATGATCGGCTACGTGACTGTATGCATGAAAGGGGGGCACAAAGCTAGATTATTATTCAGCGTGGAGAGGGGGGGTCATCAATCTATTTCAAAACTATAAAATGGGATGTAATCCGATATTTATGGACAAATATCAGGTCTGAATTATTTGTCATGATGAGTTTAGAGGATCCCCCATCTCAGCCCTGGTTTGAAGTTTGAGTACAAAGAGGCTCTATGCGTTTTGCATCTCTAAAACGAAACTCCACTGACATTCCCTCTGTCTTGTTATTGACATTGCAGTCACGTTCCGGTGAAAGTTGAGGCTTCTCGGGTAAAGACAAGAGGTAGCTTGGTCTAAAAAAGCCTCAGTCACTTGGCTGTTGGACATTCATTTCGTCAAGCTTCATCGGAACAGGCCTTTCTGCTTACTGTAATCCGTGTTTTCAATACAGAATTGCAATTTACAGGCCGACAGTGGCGAGGTTTAGATCAGATGCCAACATGAATGCAGTGATCTGCCGTCGAAAAGTGTAACAAATGTCTGCTCAAAATGAAATAATAATGACACATAATGACAACACAGCTATGGCAGTAAAGGTCAGAGGCATGCCCGTTTACAGAACACCAACTTTTCAACTCGCTTGAGAGTCAAAGTGTTGCTTAAACACAGGATGCAAGCTGAATAGACTATTTATCCCGCCCTCTGACTAAAATCCTGTGATCAACGCAGTATGAGCTGGCTGCGCTTTGCCTTTTACACCTGCCTAACCCAAACTGCATGTTGTCTTATCGGACGCTTACCGATATGTATGATGGAGTCCGCTCTGGCCGAATTGCATTGCAATATCCACAGGGAAAGGCAGATCAGCAGCAACTCCATCTCGGGATTTCAGCAAGGCGGCTCATCCAAGCTCTGCTCGGCTGTCCTATACTGTCCAAATGGAGCACCCAAAGAAAAAAAGGAAAAAAAAAAAAAAAGAAGAAGATGATCAAAACCCACTGCAAAACAGAACCGCGGTCCTCCTTAAGCCAGCCCAGACCCGTAAGAAAACCCGACAGAAATTATCAGTTTTCTTTTCCTTTTTTTAACCAACAAAAAAGCCGACCGCAGGAAGGTGGGCTCAAAAAGGACGAGGTGGAACCGACGGGGACCCGAGGTAAGACTGAAAAGACAGGTAGCCCGGTGAGAGAGACCGGTGTTACCTCTCTCACTCTCGCCTCTCTCCCTGCGCTCCGGCGTCTAAAGCATGGCAAGCAGCAAAAAATGCGGAGGAGGGACACCCCTCTAACTACACACGGAGAGACTCTCACATACACACTCCGAAAAAAAAAACACTCTTCAGTCCTGTCTCGATCACGTGACTGCAGAGACTTCACGACTCGGCTGCTGTCCCGACAAGCCGGGTAGAAATGATTTGGACTAGCCAGAGAAAGACGCTTGGAGAGCCGATAACTAAACACATGACTGGAGGTTACAAGAGACAAAGCAAAAACTCCAGCAGCCTATATGACAAACCAAAAAGAAAGACAAGTGTGGGACAAAAGCTCACACGCAAAATCCAACATATTGATTGGCTCGAAGGGATGAAAAGTCGACGGAGGTGTAAACAGTTCACTTTTCGGAGAAGTTGGCGTTTCAAGGGAAGATGTGCGAGAGCAGAGAGAGAGAGAGAGAGAGAGAGAGAGACAGAGGCTGATTTTTCCTTCAGTGGCGACGGAGCGCAGCTGATGTGGCACAGAAAAGGATTTACACACCATGTTCCTCGGCGAGGGCTGATGGATGAGGGACAGACGTGACAGAAGCCACAACGCCTGACCGAGCCGGGGAACAGCTGGAAGGAGTTAACGGGGGAGCATTTTGCAGAGGAACAAACACAAAAATAGATCAGTTTTTTTGTTACAACTGCATGACCTGCTCGATTAATTGATTGTTGCTTCAACATAATTGACGCCCTCTTTGTTTTTCATCGCGGGATTATGGTAGTATGGTTGTTGGGGCTCATTTCGAGGACAGGCTTTTTTTAAAATATAAAATATGTCTTATGGGGTGCCGGCTACACGCCTCACAATGCCTGGCAGATTCCCGGCGTGTGTAGAGCTGTGAAGAAGAAGTCATGGAAAAGACGGAGTTTCTAGATAGGCATAATCTTACAATTAAAGGATATTTCTCGTGACTGCGATAAAAACGGAAATATCTCTTAATTGTTTGGTTAAGTCTGTCAGAGGCGCAGAGCACAAACTTTCAGCACCACCGACAGTGGACAGCGCCTTCACCAAACTGCCAAGACAAACAGGCACCTGTAGAGCAAACAGTCAACCATCCCACTTTCCACTAAATATCTTCCTCTGTTTTTTTGTTTATTCATTTTATTTGACGTCTTTAAATCTTGGTTGTAAAGTAAAACTGAAAAAAAATAATGCTTAACCCAACCCCCACTGCAGCCCACTTTTTTTTTTTATTCCAGAGGCAAAATTAAATAAATCCACCTCACTTTCATGTCACATGTGCTGCATCATGGTAATCATCTGGGTTTTCATCGCAGCGGAGAAACAAACATCCGTGCCTCCAAAGTTGTTGTAAAATCACACACTACCCCTACTGGCCACCCGTGGATACTGCAGCTGTGGCGGCGCAAAATATCTCAATTTTTCATACCGATTCATGTTGTGTTTCATGTGTGGTGGTGAGCCCAATTCAACACATTACTTTATGTGTCATTTACATCAAAAATAGACTAAATGGGGAGTTTTAAAAGACTATTTAGCCTACAGTACACTGCTTTTGGAAAAAATGTTTCCATGACACTGATAACTTAATGGTGGAATAAAACGGTTGATTTTTATGTCTGGATATTTGGTACATGCTAACCCCACATATCAGCGCCGATTATCAGAGTTTATAGCGCTGATAATAGCTTTGACAACCAAGGAAAGGAAAATACTGTAAGAGTTACTGAATTATTACCCTTTGATCCCAATTACAGCTCCCGTAGATCAATCTATTTTCATTCCAAGGGGATCAAAACAGAAAAATTAACCTTGAGATTTGATTTTTAAGCTGACAGCCATCCAAAATGCCATAAAAAATTCATTACTAGCAGAGGAATGAATCTCTTAATTTCATTGATCTATGAAGCAATATGTTTCTGAGATTTCATCAATAAATTATTCGTTTTTAACTGGTGACTTAACTGGCATTTCAAATAGATCTATAGGCTTCATTCTTTGTGTTTTCATGCGTATATTATGACTGTATATGATGGAAATCTCAAATGCAAGTACTCTCTCTCTCTCCCTCTCCCTCTCTCTCTCTCTCTCTCTCTCTCTCTCTCTCCCTCGCTCTCCCACACCCAGTCCTCCTCGGTTGGGGGTAGTAATACATGTAGTGCATGTAGTGTAAAAGCTGCATGAAAATAATAAAATCTGCTCCATCTGGCTACTATACAAAAGCTACAATGAAGCTGTCCAATAACATGTATTCGTATACATAATTAAATGCACCCACACATGTTTAGTTATTTTAAAAAATACCAAGGATAGACAACTATAAGAAAACAGAGAATATACTATACGAGACACTAATGACAAGGTTGTAGCTGCATCGTACAGTGTGTGAAATACATATTGTATCAAGTGACAGTTTTGCTTCTGGTTCACAGGTGAGCTGTGATGGAAAAAGAGGACGCTTCATATAGTGATGATATGTAAGTATAAGTGGTAAGTCTTGCTATCTTATCCAATGTTAACCATTACCATATACGAGACAGCCATGTTGAAAATGATGTATCCTCTCTAATATTTATTCTCTGCATATAGAAAGGTATTTATGAGGTATTTGAATGAATATCACTGTGTGTTTTGTGCAATGAGTATAGTTCCATGCATTAGAAAGTAGATCTAATATGATAGAGGCAATACCTTTCCATGGAAAGAGGACAATCTAATGGATAGGTACACATTTTGGGGGGCTTATTATGCAGTTCAGTGGCGTAGGCAGAAATTGTATTTTGGGTGGGCCAATACAGGGCCATCTTACAGCTATTGTTGGTTCAGTACCGGTCAGCTCACGAAAAAACATATTACAGAAAACTGTCATTGCACTCTAGTCTCGCATCAAGAAAACTGTCCGTACCACTTCGATGAAAAGCACCTTGATTTTCCATTCTTGAATCTGCATAAATACATACAAATTTAGCTGTGAATGTGGTTTATGAATGGCACATAAATCAGTGGGTGAACATGAACGTGAGAACATGATTTCAGTCGGGGGTGAGGGGTGCTGACTAAACACCCCGTCCACCAAAAATGTCTGAGTTTATTAAATACTTGCAGCGATCCCACCGCAGCAGAAACTATAAATGCGTCTCCCTATTGAGAGAAAAGCTATGCGCATTTACGCACGAGGCACAGCAGCGTAACTTCATTGATTATTTAGATCTCCCGACACGCCGACAGGATCAGTCAGGGTCTAATGTTCTGTGTTCTTCTACACATCCGAAAGGTCACACACACACACAGTCCAGGTTCATACAGTGAAACTGTTTGGAGTAAAGCAGCCGTCCTCGTAGATAAATCCTGAGCTCCATCAGAGCTGTCTAAAAAATGTTTTTCAGAAGTTAAAAGTTTAATTCTGTTTCCTCTGGACAGTTTCCTCAGTCCTGTCAAGTTGATAACTACAGTTTTTAGTAGAGGGGCTGCCGGAGACAGTTCTAACCGGCATGTGTCAACCGGGTCCGTGAGCCCCGCATCTCAGGTCCGGTTCTTGTCCTCAGTCTACCATCTTTACGCGGAGGTCTATTTTTTTGCCGGACAGGCTCGCACGCGACAGAAAAAAAAATATTGCAACAACACATGTGGGCCTATAGGCTGCCAGCCACCTGGAGGCTGCAGCTGCCCCAGCACCCGTATTTCCCGCGGCTATGGGTGAACCCGCATCAGGCTGACCGGGAGAAAGCGCTTTACCACCATGGAGTGAGCGGCTGGGCTGACCTTGTTGTGGGCTGATGAGTCTGGATGACTCAGACAATGGAGGCGGTGGATTTTCTTCTTCCTAAACTTTTTCAAATAACACATTAAAAACTTTGTTTAGCCATTGTTATGGCGTTACGTTACATCGCCTGAAGAACAGCTAGCTGGCTGAAGGCAGCTCAGGAACAACTTCCTAAGCTTATTTCAACATTTCCGTTTTAATCAGAGGGCAAAGTCAACACACACGTCAAGTTAATAGTAGATCAACAGAGAGATTATTTATTCCCTTATACATATGTTTTATATTTATTGTTACGAAGTGTATTTTGATCAAACTTGGCTGGGTGGGCCAGTGCCGCCCAGGCCCATTACTGGCTACGCGCCTGATACAGTGATTCATATCTGCTCTGTTTTTGGTCCAAAAACGTCCACTAATGATTATTGCCAAATTAAGAAAAAAATATTGGCGCCATTGTCAGAGTTTCGTTCCTTCAGCTCCACTTTTGCAGCGCACCTCATGCACCTCCATGGGTGTCAACACAAGTTAGTCTCAAAAGTGCTGCAGACAGTCACCGAGACATTGGCGGGTAGGTCACGCCTGCTTTCAGCGATGAAGGTGGAATTTCATTGTCACACAAACCTGAGTCATTAATGTTTATGGCTATGAGCAATGGAGTGAAAAAGAAAGACAGAGTTTTTCTCCTCCTTTTTGGGAACAAGACCAAAAAGTGAATTCAGATGAAGAGAAGCTGTCACATGTGGAATTATCAAAGCCAAGAAAAAAGCCTGCTGTTAATCATGAATGAGTAAGTACCACGGTTACAGTGACCTACTAATAGCCTATTCTTCTTTGATAAACTCATTTTTCCTTCATCTCAAATAACACGCTTTTCTAATCAAAAGCTTTAGGCGTATGTCTTGGCATGATTAATTGTTTCTATAGAATACTGTCTTTTCGTTCTGGGTCCTCAGTTCCTTCTGATGAGTCCAGTCTCTCAGTTTGATCCTAAATTATTTTCTTATGCATGTCTTGGGGCAGTGCACACTGCTGCCTGTGAAATGAATGCTGTTTAGAGTTTAATACACATGCCTGCCTCCTGTGTAACTCTGTCTTCATTGATTTGTAGCACTGTTAATGCTATTGTATATTCACTACATCTGCTTTTAAATCAAAGGGGAGAAATCTTTTTTTAATTGTTTTATATTAATAAATAGTAATTCTTACATAGTAATGGGCACTACATCTAGTGTGTTTGCTCTTATCCTTGCACATGGAGCCATGATTTGATGATGTGTTGTACAATAAGTCTAAGTGTAATCAGTTCATTAGCCTTTAGCCTCAGCTGAACATAACCACAGTCTTTGGAGACAAATGTACAGAGCCAGCAACATGCAGTCAAATGTACTGTAAGTAAAAATAATTAGACCAGTAGTTGTCTGGCACACATACAGTATGTTACTGTTGCTTAATAACAACCAGTGAGGAATGCACTTAGAGCATAAACAGTACTCCTCTTTGATAGAAGTGGGTAGCATATATATAAAGAAGTTGGTTTCCTACATTAATAGTAAAATAGGAAGAGATGACACTTTAATATTGTGAGTTGTCTGAAGAATCTGTCACTGTGCAGTTGGCCCTGTCCATCTCATTGTGGTCCGGGATTAGTTATATGAAGCCCCTGTGCCAATTTGGAGGAGGGTTAAATCTCAGACAAGTTGAAAATCCATTCATGTCAAGCAGACATGTGCAGGGAATAGCAATAAGTGTCTGCAGCACTAGAGGTGAATAAGCAAGACTCTGTCTTCCAAATACACAGCCTGAGGTAACATTATAGATTAATCATGTTATGGGAGAATAAGCACAACCTCCATCACAGACTCTGAATTTCAATGAGTGAATTGTTGACTACCCGCATCATTAAATATTTCAACATTACGCCATACTGAACTTGAGTGAAATATGCACTAGGTAATAAATGTATAAATGATTATATATATGGAAAAATATACCGGTCGAACAGAAGCTCTGAAACAGCAAGAAATGCAGGTCTATCTGTGTCACACTGGAGCCAAGAATTTTGACAGCTGTCAGTGCAAAAGTTATGTAAATTTTCCAGCTGGGGACATACAGTAACTCTGGATTCAGTACTATATGCAACCTTCAAACATGGTCTTGCACATGGATTGCAGGCTCATTATGATATGAAGCTGCTTCTGTAATGAAGTAGATTCACACAAAGTAGAGACCTGTTTTAGATTTGACCTATAGTTAAGACTCCTTTTTTAGAGATCAGGTCCAAACTTCAACACAGCTCATACAGTATGTGTAACTTTCTACTCATGTCTCCAGTGTATTCTATGTTACAAAAGAGTTTTGAAAACACAACATATGCGGTAAGTAGTCTACAGAGTACACTGGTTGTATGACTGAAAAGAGGTTGTTCTAGCTGTATTTCTTTATGAGCCTAACTGCTCTGAATTAAGCTGCCCATGACAGGTAGAAGACAAAACCGCTCCTCTTGTTGTTTTGTTGTTTTTCCTTTTTTTTCCGGTTCCCTAACTATGTGTCTCACCATCATGCTGATGTCCAGCTGGGAGTGAATTGTGGTTACTCCTATTAAAAATAAAAAAAGAGGAGTAAATATACCAGATGTGGTCAGTGTTGTCTGTATTGCTGTCCACAATTTGTTGTTTACACTGGTCTGTGGGGTCACCAGGTACAGTAAGTTTATCTATCTGTCTGCTTGTCTGTTTATTCATTTATTTGGCTGTCTTAAGAAATACTGCACCCAATTAAAAAACACAAAACCACCTGCAGTCCCAAGAATCAGAAAGTTCCTGTTTATTTAGATAATGTTATTCATCTGGATAATCTGCCCATGAATTCATAATGAAATAAGAACGTGTTGTTTCAGACAGTACAGACTCCTTATTATCCAGCATTGGCAGAATCTGTAAAGCACTAATTTCCTCCGCAGAGATATTTACAATTTATACGCTTAATAGCGACTGTTCAGCCATTTGTTTTGGGTGCCCTGAGCAGCGTTATTGAACCCACTGTCTGTGTCAGCTACATTTCATTCCAGCTGTGCCTGCAAGACAGTCATTAGTGGATGAGGTTGTTTAAAGGGGAGACAATTAGCAGAAACACACTCAGAAATCTACCTGCAAAGAAGTGCGCTTTGCAAATGAGCACAAAAACAAAATCCTTTGAGTATTTTAGTTTTTAAGAACAGGTCAATCTGATTCATGATTAAATTCAGTATTAAAGGAAAACTACTGAAGGTAACCCAGAGAACACATACAGTGGTTAGACACAGAGAGGCCCTGTCTGAAATTTAAAAAGCTCTGCTACTGCCTGAAAAACATCAATTATTCCAATTATCCGCATTTTGTAGCTCAAGACCACAAAAAAAATTATGATTAAAGACAAATGCTTATGAAAGCTCTCCATTTCTGTGGCCATTATGCAAAACAAAAGAATCTAAAGGCACCGTACAAACTGCTTCATCAGCACCAGGCTGTGGTCTAGCAGTTGTATAAATCAAATATTTTCATGCAAACGCCACCATTTACTAAACTGCAGTTAACTCCACGCAGGGTAGTGGTTATATTTATAAGATGAAGCCCCACAGGTATCCTAGATATCATTATAATTGTGTACAAAACACAGTATTACAGTGCAGCTGGAGAGAGAAAAGCCAAGGGAGAGACAGCACAGCTCCCAACAAGCTCTCAGTTTTTAATCTATCTATTATGAAGTCAAGGTTAGGTTTCAGCACCCTGGAAAGATGGCCCCGTGTAGTGAATTAACAAAGTGTCTACCTTGCTCTCTGCCATTTTTCCTCTCTCTCTTTTTCACTATCTCTCTCTCATGCTGTCCCAATCTCACCCTTTTCATTTCTTCTCCTCTTACCTCCACGTTCACAGATATGCTTTAAGGATATCTCTCTCTCTCTCTCTCTCTCTCTCTCTCTCTCTCTCTCTCTCTCTCTCTCTCTCTCTCTCTCATCTCTCTCATACTGTGTGTAAGAGGTAGAGATGACAAGAGTCTTAGTATTCAACTCAGTTCCTGGTCTGCTTTTAACTCTATGGGGTTCCTCCCTTTCTTTTGACCCCCTAGCCTACTTTTCAGAAGTTAAAGCCTTGGGCCTAATGACAAAATCCAACACAATAAGCGTTACTGATATGAAACCAAATTGGATTTCCTTGCACTGGCTCCAAATGTATGCTTTCCTGTCCACAACTTGTGAGGCTCATCTTGATACTCAGTTACCATAGTTCCTATGCAGACACTCTGAGTGGTTGAACTTTGAACACTACACACAGAGTTACATTGTGACTACTGCTGTCATTTCACTGTCATCTAACCATATTTCCAATAATGCATAGTGCATTTTTCTGACCAGTATCCACACTGTTATTTGCAATATTTGCAATAATGCATAGTGCATTTTATGACCTACTGCTCGGTCACGTCAGGATCGCTGTTTTTTTGCACAATACTGTTCTGTGCAAGACTGCACTGTAACTTATATACCTTATTTGTGATTTTGATTTTAAAATTTTAATTTAATTTAATTTTTTGCATGGAAAGGTGGACTAGCAAAGTAAGAATTTCATTGTACGGTGTAACCACCCGTGTTTACTGTGCATATGATAATAAACTTCTTCAATCTTGAATTTTGAAATGTCCCCCTGCAGCTGGTTACCACTCACAGCCAAGATTTATTAACACTCTAGTAAATCTGTCACTTCTGTGCTGAAAATATTCAGGAATATGCCTCATTTCCTTATTTAAAAGCAGATATTATTAAAAAATCTCTGCAGTTATATTACTGGCTTCCATTTGGGTAATTATCCTTCAAATTTGGGGTAAGTGACAGAATATCCTGGTGGCATCTGATTAATTAGAATGGGATTTAATAGGCCTAGCTAGGCTCTATTGGATTAATTAATTGGCAGATGATATAGTCTAGTGTTGCAGGCCTATTACGTTAACTGTCACACTGTATTTGATGACAAGGTGCCAAGCGATCCATCCAGTGACACAAACATGATTGGAGTAGGATATTATCCCACTGAGGCAAGCCTTAGATCATTTTAAATACATGTTGCTAAGACTTAACAGTAATGACAAAGTCATGAATAGTCCGATAAATGTACATTACTTGATGCAGCTGTCATTCAGAATAAAAAGGGCTCCCCTGCAGATAGGCGCTACCTTTCACTCAGAGGAGAGAGGGGAAGTACAGGAACACTCATTTCTTTCATTTGCATGCAATTATCTTCTGTCTTCTCTGAACATGAGCGTCAGTGAATGAGCCCGAGTAATGGCAGGTAGAGCAAAGGTGTCCACCACAGATTTAAAGGGGTATTCCAGCAGCTTAGTATTGCACTCATAGGGTGCAATATTAAGTCATAGAACTGGGGGAGCTGCAATTGATCAAAAAAGAACAGAGCATTTATTAGAAAAGAATAGTCAAAATCAAAACAGTAGAGAGCAATTTTAACATCTTAACATATATCCTCTAACAACCCTGTCTACTAAAATGTCTACAATTTTGTAACAGCAAATGGAAATGTAATACCACCCAGATTATGTTTTCTATTAACACAATGAAGAAGTGTTCTTAATTAGCATATCAGGCAAGTAAAATGTGAACATATCAGTAAAATGTTCTCTGACAACATACCACCAAAATATCAGATCTTGCAGTACAATATCCGGTCGAAGGAAATACAGCATTATTTTAAAAAATTATTGTTACGTTCAGGCACCTGCAGCACTTTGTTAAGGTTGGGTAAGAATCATAGTCTTTTGATATAGAAAAGGGTCCTCAGTGACTTGATGTGTTTACAATCATTTAATCAAAAACCACAATCTTTCCCAAACCTTAAATGTAGCACTTCATTCACAAATCAGTACTATACAAACGTAATATCTATGAGAGAGAGTTTCCTCACAAAGGAATACAAGCTCAGTATGCACAATACAAGCCCGTAGTATGGGTCAAACAGATAAATGTGGGTGTCTCCATTCACTGCACTGGCCTCCTGTTGCAGCTTGCATGAAGTTCAGGACTCTGGTGCTAGCCCACAGGGCAGTGAGGAGAACTCCTCTCTACCTCCATGTCATGGTCAAACAGGCAACTTTGGCCCAACCATTGCACTCCACTGCCTCTGGGTGACTGAATTCAGGATCCTGAGGTTGCTCATCTCAGTGAAGACTCTTCTCTGCTCTGGTGGAGGGATGAAACTCCCCACTGCCAATCTTCTGTTACAGATTTTCGGACTAAACCTCGACAACCCCTTTACTTACACATCACTTCTACAGTACCAGTCAAAGGTTTGTACACAATTTCTCATTTAGGTGAATGACAAGGTGTGTAAACAACAAAACAGGTGACTCTAAAGCCCTTTTTGTTGTTGTTTGTTAAGAGTAATGCAATTAAATTCTTTGACGACACGTAGGTCTTGTTCCTGTTTTGAGTTTTAAATGGCCTTATTGTAAGTAGCTTTGCACAAAAGTGTCTGCCAAATGAATGTAATGTATTGTCCACAAAGTACAAAAGGATTCACACACCCAAATCAATTAGTTTGTTCTTTTTATTCAGTTTTCAATGTCAAAATTTAGCACAGGGGAACAAATGTACAGACGTTTCAGCTGTGCCTTCTTCACCGTGCAATAGTCCTTGAGTTTCATGGTTGAGTACTAACATTCATAGGCGGATTATGAGACAATGGGCCCCTGGGCACGCATAACCTTCCCCCCACCACTCACCACCCCCCTTCCCCAGCAGGGCAGGTACACTGACTTACAGCCAACAGCACAATAACTAAATTCACCTGTACCTCAACAGGATTTACAACATGCTTTTAAAAGGTATCATGGTGGTTTCTTTCTTGTGGCATCTTCAAAGTGAATGTTTAGACAATGCCTTCAGTTTTTCAGTAGGAACTTTGGGGCTCTGTTATTGACACAAATGACTAAGCCCTTTGACTATGTGATAGGAAATGCAAAGTTAATGCAAAGGGGCCTGGGCCCGGTAGGCCTGTTCGGTAATCCACCCGTGCATTTTTTCCCTGTTTGGTTACAAGCACTCCAGCTCTCATCTTTGTCTTTGGTTGAATACAATGTTTCTTTCTTCTACTACTGTAATGTGTCACTATCAAATAAACAGGATTATTGTCTCAGACTCGACAAAGCTCCTAGAGATCCACAGAATACAACTGTTTTCATGAGCTGAGTAGTACTCCCAAAGACTTGTAAACTGATCTTGATGTGCAAAATCTGTGGAGTGCCTCTTTAATGTTGGCCTCAGCTTAATTTTTCAGCAGAAACAAAACATACAGTATGTAAAAATTTTAGAGTTTAAAAATACATTACATTATAATACATATATAAAACATTATATAATACATTATAAATCTTGGCAGATAAAATGTTTATCCTGTCTCTTGATCATTTTGTTATGAGACATTTTCTTGTAAAACAGCGCTTTGTATGCAGGACAGCGTCAATATGGGAATGATTGTAAATGCATTGCTGTTAATAAAACAGCTTTAAACATTGAGTGGACCACAAGTGCCTTGTGTTTTTGGCCTGCCCCAGGCTTTCTGTGGGAGGATAATATTTGATTTTGTCTCCATGTCTATCTTAGCTGCAGGCAACTTGCCTCTTGCTGACAGACGATAACAGCATTTATTCATAATGACTGTGACAGGTGTGTGTATGGTCAGGTACGTGTGTGCGTTTTTCATTTACACTTTCGCCCTGGGGAATATTTGATTCTAAAAGGCTTCTGTGTTGTGGATTAAATTTGTATAAAAGCACTTTTTAACTGGGGTTCTGTGACAACTCTTTGATCACTTACTATTCTGAAGAAATACTTTGGTGAGATCTGAGCGTTCAGTTTAATCCACGTGGTGGCATATAATCAATAGCATAAATGTGTTTTCAATTTGCTTTAAAATGGTCAGATTAGTGTAAGACTAACCGAAAGGTTCCTGGAAAGAACGGATTGAAAAAGATATTTATTCTTGATACTTCAATGTAACCTGGACATTGTATTGTTACGCTATAGATTCAAGCTTCTATGAAATGTAGATGTAGAAGGAAAAACTAGGAAATCTCTTTACAGCTAGGATTTGTGTGCAAAATATTCCAGCGAGGCAGTGTTATTTCATTATTTAGTAGTTTGAAGTAACAAGTGTGGATGTTGCTAAGCAGCAAGAGAAATGATCCAAAGGGTCTACCTTTCCCAACACCTCGTCGAGTTTTAACCTTTACTCTTTGCTGTGTGAGGATGGTAATAGATTATGTGTGTGTGCGTGTGTGCCTGTGTGTGTGTGTGTGTGTGTGTATGTAGAGAGAGAGAAGGCAGTGGTCTGAACCTTTACAGTTTCACAGGCGTGCACACACACTCTCCAGACAGTGATCGTCTCCCGGCAGCTGAATCACAACTACAGTCTGCTGAGGCCGATATTACAAACAGGTGAATCGCTGGCAGAATCTTGAACATACAGATATACACCTCATTCTTTTTAATTGGTACGCTGAGGAATAAAGGTGGTTTTATGATATCCACATGTATAGACGTTGCTTATTACTGTTGCATGAGAAAACCATCTGACTCCAATTTCAGTGTTTTTTTATTATGTTTCAAGTTGAAAGAAAATAACCAATAGCTCCTCAGTGGGCTAGAGTATTAAATGATAAAAACTGAGCAGCACATGAAATGAACAAAAGTCTTTCAAACCCCACTAAATAAACCCAGTAATGAGTGTTATTAAAGCTGCAAAGTTGTTTATCTTTCTTCCTGATAATTTCACATTTAAACTCAAGGTTTTTCCACACATATTTACACCAAACACACCTGTAATCTGTGCATAAACAGGGTAAGCTCAGTGAATATATGGGACAGAAAACATGTATCCACTTTGAGTTCTAAAGGACAAAACAACAACAACTTCATGGCTGCAACTAATGATTATTTTCATTATCAATTAATCAGTTAAACATTTGATATATAAAAGGTTAGAAAATAGACTGCCAAGAGGTGACACCTTCAGATTTTTCTTTTGTCTGACCAACAGTCCAAAACTCAAACATATATAATGTAATATATACATAATATATACATATAATGTATGACAAATAAAAGCATTAAATCTTCACATTTGAAATTTGAAACTGCATTTTCTGCATTTTTGCTCAAAATATGACTGAAATAATTATTTGATTGCCAAAATAGTTGCAGATGAATTGCCTGATGACTGACTAATCGATTAATCAACTAATCGTTGCAGCTCTAAACAACTTCATGTTATTTTTGTAGCCTTACTTATCATAAGTAATGGTAGCACTAACAGTCAGAAGATCATACAGATTTTAAACAAACCCCAAAATTATTTGGTAGAGAAAATTAAGGCAAACTGGAAAATTATTACCTAAACTGTCTATTGTAAACAACCAGTTTGTAGACAGATTTATTGCTTCATTTTTGACCCACTGTATTTGCAGAATACACACACAATTCTCCTGTGCAATGAGGGATCATTACTGAGATTTAGAATAAAACACAACAATCTGGCTAAATTGTTGGCTTGTGTGAATCTGTTTGATCATCTGGACGCTCATGTTCCCCCACCCAGCTTCCATTTAGAGATGTCTCTGTGTTTCTAAACCACAATACAAAAACAAGACCCAAGCTGTAACAAACCAGTATGATCCTTCAACTGCAGAGATGGAATAAAGTATCTCATTAAGAGACTATGAACAAATATGCCACTTAAAACTCTGAAGCTATGCTCCTGGAGTTTAAGGATTAAGATGCCAACCATGAGCCAGTATGTCCCTCATTAGAGTCCAGTCGAGAAGCTTTGTTGCATCTCTTTCTCCCCAATTTCCTGTCATCTCTCTACTGTCTGTAATAAAAGCATGAATCTAAAGAAGCTCAAGTAAAAAAATCTGAAAACAAATGTGTAAATAATCTAAGCTTAAAAAAATGTCTGAAGTCAATTCGTACCCCGGATTGATTCTTCAAACAACTGGTGTGCATCAGTGTACTGAATGATTTACAGCTGGATCGAAGTCTGACTGTGATTCTTTGTCTGAATTTTGAAGACAAAGATAAACACCACCTGGACAAACACAACAGCAAAGAAAGTCATCACCCTGCTGTGAGTGGAGTTGTTAAGTCTGGCAGGAAAAAAAACTAGTTTGAGGAGGTCTAAAAGTGCAGATAACTACTGTAACAAGACAGCGAGTTTATTTTCTTCGATTGTTCCATTTGCTGTGGATGGAGGTGTGGCAGGATGTGGTATGTGTGTGTATATGTGTGGGTGGGAATGTGTTTGCTCCCAACCAGTGCTCTTAATTAAGATATACTCTGCTTCCATTTCATTTGTTGAAAATCCCCCCCTGGGATATAATGCAAATGAACTGACTTTTCAAAAGACATCATGTTCTGCGTACAGACAGCTAACAGCCACTCTGCTGTGTTCCTGTGAGGTGGGCGACATGAGCGCTAAAGCAATTAGCATGTCCACTACCCTCTGACATTCTGCATATTTGAACTCGCATGAAAGTGTGAAGGGTATTTAATTAAAAGAACTGTGCAACATTATCTGGCTTTTATGCTGCGGTGTGAAGTAAGCCAAAAACAAATCCGACAAAATCTCAGTTTTCATCTAGATTTTAAATTTGTGTGAGATGAGATCAGTTTGAAGCACATGAATAATATAACATGTAATGTAAAAGATCCAAGTTAATATTATTCCTTTATAGTTAAAATCCCAAGAAACCTCTGCCTTGATACTTTTTCTTTCTGAGCATATACTGCAAATGTAGAAAACCGGGTGAAAAATGCATTTTCTAAGGATTAATTTATAGCAAAATATAACACTATCAAGATGACCCCTCGTGTAACAGATGTTCTGTAACCTAGCGGCCACGACACAAGAAATCCTGCAGCCCATTAGAAAGAAGACGAAGAGGAAACTGATAGAAAGGAGTTCCTCCATGCAGTGATGAGGCTGGTGAGAGCCAGAGATTGACTGTGGAGGTGTTTGATAAACCAGCAGTGAAATTACTCTTTCTCACTCTCTCCTATTCCTCTCTCCCCCTCCAGCACAGCACAACTACCATCGCCACCTCCAGACCTGGCAATTGAGACAGAAAAGCTGATCAGTCATGGAACAGTTGTGTGAGTGTGTATATATGTGTGTGTGTGCATCTTTCTGGCAGCCTGTGCTTTCTTGTGGGCATGCCCGTCAGTGTGCTTGTCTGCAAGAGAGTTTCATTATCCAGTCGCTGATCCCTTACAGTAGCCAGATAGCCTGATCTGAGCATCAGTCTCTCAGATTCTTAGGGGGCACAGCCAAGAAATTCTTATATGGCACAGAGCTCAGGCAATCAGAACAGGGATATCCATCAAAGAGCTGGCCACGCAGTCCTGTGCAGCTCGCTGAGCCGATTTTGAGCCTCATAATACTTTCCAAATCATCACTCCATTAGTTGAGAGAGAGGTAAATGGGGAGGGAAGGGGGGAGGAAGCGGTGAGGGTGAGAAGGAGAGAGAAGAAGTGACAAACGAGACAAAGCTTATTGATTTTTCTTTTAGAAGTGATCATTCAGTGCAGCCGAGCGTGTTTGGTGTTTTTAGAGCTCTTGAATGACAAGGACAATAGAAGAAAGACCCTGTGGGCAGGTGTCTAACGGACCAGACCTTAACTGAAAAGTCAATTATACTCAGAATATTTCCTCCAACATGTGTAAGAAAAAAATGCCATTAAAGGTGGTCGTAAAATGTGACTTTTTTTTCTCTTTTTTTTTTGAGCAGAGCCATCCTTATTAATTACAAGCATCACTACTTTGTGACAACATCAAGATACCAAGTTGCAACACATTGCCCATGACAGATGCTTCTTTTACAACATCCCCATTGCTGGCCAATAACCATTTACAAGCTACATTTTATGATCTCTGTTTATTTAGATACATTAAATCATTACATGTAATACTCCATACTTCATAAACCTTAAGAAATTACAGTGTTAAAGAGGTCATCTGACTGCTTGAGACATTAACGCCAAGATAGTTCTGACTTGAAGCTTTATATTGAGTCATGATGTGAGAGAACTCGCTAAGCAGATTATACCACTCTGTAAAGTTTTACAGATATCTAAAATCCACACTTTCAGCATTTACCAGACATATACCACATTGAGTTAAGCCCAATCACTGCAGATATGTTGAATTTGTAATTTCCCATAGGGAGATTTTTCTCTGTGTGTCTAATTAGAAAAAAAAGGCCCTATAGAATGACTTCAACATAAAGTTCTGTCAGGGCATATGATTAACGCTACATCCATTTAAAATCCAACTTCTCTTGTCAAGGCCATCCTGGCAGGAACAAATTGGGTACCAGGTGTCTTGTGGGCAGCAGACAGAACATGGAGGAGATAAGCACAGCCTTGCCTTCCTGCCAAAGGACACGACAGATTATGAATGAACTCATGCATATTCTGTACAACCTATTGCTGTCTCCATCCAGAGAGGAGACAGCCACTGTACACTGTCTTTCCCTAGAAGTCTCCAGGCCAAAACTGACCCTCACCACCACCAACCCCCCACAGCCCCAGATATGTGGTCATAAAATAGGATTTCATGGCTTTAGGGTTTCCGCAGAGGGCTAATAATTGTTCTGGTGGTGTCAACCCATCATGCACATGCACACTCTCATAAAAAAATACATGAATACACACAAAGCCACATAGAAATTTCAAATCCTCATTAACATGCCCTTCTGCACTCATATGTGCACACACATACCCACACACACACACACCCCCACACACATTTATGTATAAGTGAGGAAAACTACTACTAGTGCATCATTTCCACAACATTATCCGCTGTTAATCCTTGTGTAATTGCACTTATAGTTTCTCACAGAACCAAAAACACAACATTAAAGACACAGTGAAATAAAAAGTAATTTCCCCAGTTTTAATCCTGTTTCTGTGTGTTTCCTCTTATGCCAAGTATATGTCAAAAAATATTTTTTAAATATTTATATATATATTTTTTTTTATTTATTTTATTTTCTCTTCCAGGAAAATGTTTCACTATGTTTGATGAGTCGTCTTGAACTCAGAGGCGTATACAAAAATGTACCCAATCAAATGTAATGTTGGGCAACTAGCTAACTGCATCCATTAGTTGTGCATCATAGTAGCTAGCAGAGCAATATCCTGGGGAGAGGTGCATGTTTGGATATCAGTGGGCAAAAATTTTCATTTTCATTTCCATAGGAATGCGTTTGATGTCTATTTTTTTCATTTCTCCCTTGTCCTGTTCCTGCGGATCTAACAACAGGTGAGGGAGGAAGCCAACAGTCCTCCACAGCTCTGTATCGAACTGTTATTCACTAAGCCGCACCCACTTTGTAGCTATTTAATAATATCTGAGGGATTTGATTTGAATTCCCCCAAGACATTCTCTTTTTTTCTTATTTTATTTTATAGTTGTTATTTAGAACTATATGCAATCCATTCAATAGTTGTTGTTCAGTCTGAGCCAAAGTGGTGGACCAATTGATCACCCCTAGAGCCACCTCACTAGCATGACTAATAATAAGATTAACCTTTTGATATCCAATTATTAACTCAAAGTTTGTTTAAAAAATGACTTTTCATACATTTTAGAATTAAATGCAAATATACTGTATATACTGTACACAGCCATCCCCATACACACACACATAACACACCACCTCCACCATCTGTTACATGTTCAAAGATATGATCTTCTCAGAGTAATTCGATATTTATATAGTTAACCTTTTCATCCTCAGTGAGTTTGAAAGCCTTAAATAACTTGCTCTTGTTCTTTCAATAACTACTGCTTCATGATGTGTCTAATAGAGAAAACTGTCTGCCGTGTGTGCCTCTGGTCATCCAACGGTAATTGCTTTTAATGTAGGTATGAGCTTAAGCAAAACAACCGATACACATCAATCTATTTTATATCACTGCTCACCACTAAATGTACTGCAGGTTCATCCAGTGTCTCACAAGAGGAGATATTACACATGTGACTTCAATACATATGTAGGAAATATTAAAATGGTTTTTTTTATGTAGCTCTTCAAACTAACAACCCCTAGAAATAAGATAATCTGTCATTTGTAATATATATTATTTAATTTTGCCATTAAATTTTAATGTAATCTTGACGTTCTTAAAATAAATCCTCTCTATGAGCAGACTGCACATGATTAGTGTCATCATGTAAAATTACCAGTCGACTCGGGGAATATTATTATTTACTTTGCTCTGTTATGCTTTCATTTTCATGTTGAAAGCAAATGATGATGTAATAAATTTTTATCATCAGTAAATATATTTGTATTTCTAGAACTCTTTGATGAACATAAGAAATGTCACATATGTAACAATCAAATGTCAGCAGGCATTCAAAAAGCATAATGTTGATTTCGTATTTGCACCTCCTTTGATCTGTAACACATTATCAGTATATAAATATCTATGGAAAAAAGCATAATTATCAAGACAGTGATCGGAGAGAGAACTGTGTTAATGTTTGCTTTGAATCTTTTTAAAGCAGATCTGCTTATCAGACACTGCTGCATTATTAAAATGCAATGAAGTAACGCCAGGTGGTAGAGAAAATATGTCTTTACCACTGCAGTGATGAATACTGTAACATATAGAATCTGTTTCTGATAAGGTATAACTAAAATTCTGGGGTTTTTTCAAGTAAATTGACCACTGTCTCATACAGTCTACATTCTTTCTGCAATAGCCATTCAGTGTATTCACATCGAGTAATTACCTCACCATTTGGGAGTTTTTACTGGGAGTGGTGGAGTCCGTGGTGCATCTGCAAGGAGAACATCCTACTGCGGCACATCAATTGCATTCAACTGGCGAAACATGGGGCGGCTTTTATTGCGAAGCAGTCACAAGAAACTATGTCCCAGGTGTTAGCCCTGGTCGTGATTGTTCATCAAAAAGACATCTACAAAACAAGAGATGGGGATTTTTTTTGTCGGTAGATAATTTTTAATGGAATATGAAGCAGCCACCACAGTGAGCTGTTAGATTAAGTTGCAGGTGACAGGCTTCATGCGTCCAGCTCCTCAGCAAGGTTACCAACTTTACTGTAGTTACCCTGCTGTTGTGTGGAAAACTACTACCTCTGTGTGTAGCATGGAATCAGATCACGGTGTAAAGTATTTTTGACCGACTTCTTTATTAAAACAAAACAAGTTTGTTTGGATGTGCTTTAAACACATTCACTCATTGCTCTTCTGTTCATTTCTGCTCATTTCTGACAAAGTAGCTGCTCAACGCTGTAGAATTAAAGGACCAGTGCGTAGGATTTAGTGGCATCTTGTGGTGAGGTTTCATACTGCAACAAACTGAATACCCCTCCCCTCCCCTCCCCTCCCCAAGCGTGTAGGAGATCCTACGGTGGCCACGAAACTCATGAAAAACATGAAAGACCCTCCCTAGAGCCAGTGTTTGGTTTGTCCGTTCTGGACTACTGTAGAAATATGGCAGCGCAACCTGGCGGGTTTAGTGGAAGAGGACCCACTCCGTATGTAGATATAAAGGTCTCATTCTAAGGATCCGAAAACACAGTGGTTCTCATTTTGATGAGATATACACTGATGAAAACATTCTTATGAATATTATATTCCATTGCTGCCAATATTTCTGCCAATAGATCTCCCTAAATCTTACACACTGGTCCTTTAAACCACACTTCTTGTTACCACGGTAACCATGGATGTCCACATCAACCAGCACTAAAATCTTAAAGGTTACAACCGTAAAACCACGGAAGTGAGAGAAGGGAGAGTCCTCAAAATACATTTCAAATATCAACCTGAATGAGCATCAGCTTCACCTTGTGTTTGCCATGCTTGTAGAACACTAATGAATCGCTGAGGGCCTTAAAATAAACATGAGGTTGGGGAATTAAAAATCGATATAATAACGGTACACAACAGTGTCAAGGTCAAAGCAACATGACATGCTGAGGTGAGAGGAGGGCAGGCTGGGCATTAACCTCCGAGTCAACAGCTACGCATCAATCGCTCATTCACATTTTGACCGGTGGCACGACTCCGGCAGGCAATGGGACAGAGGAAACAAGAAATGCAAGGTCAGTGGATTCTACAGAAGCAGAGAGGAGAGGTCATGTACAGACCCGGCCCATGGCATAGGCGGTATATAGGTGAATGCTAGAGGCGCCGTCTATCCATAGGGGTGCCCCAAATGAGGGAAGGGAGAAAAAATCAAATTTTTAAATTTTGCTATTTTTTTTTACCAATACTATTTAAATACTATTATTTTGAAGTATTACAAAAAAAGCCCATAACAACATAACTACATAGCCTATTATGTAAATAGACCCTATTTTCTGGGCGAGTTATTTGAAATAGTGAGTGACAATGACTGTGAAACATGATATGATTAACATCAGTAGCCTAATTCAAATATACTGTATCATATCAAAAAAACCAAAACCCTCTGTTGTCCGAGGGAAGAAAAAGAAGAAGAGAAGGATGAAGGAGAAAAAACGGAAAAGTCAGAGAAAATGTGTGATGACTTCAGTTACTCCCACCTGAAATTCATTAGGGAACGTTGGAAAGACTATTCAAGGGTTTGGGGAATAACAAACAACATAATTTTGAGAAATACAGTACATGTTTTTTCTTTTAAGTGTGCTGCTTCTGCACAAACTATCCACTGTCTACCTTAACAAACCAGGCATACATTTTTATTGACATCTTAATCTAGATAGCCAACATTAGCCCTGTTTTTCTTTTTCTATCCCCTTTTGTAATTAGTAGCTGTGAGCCTTTGCATTTTCATTATTGATTAGTCTTATACGTAGCATGCATCATGTAAAAGAGGTGTTCATTGAATACACATTTTGTGCATGAATGGTAGGTGCAGGGGAAACAGGGGGCAATTCTAACAATTTTTAGTTTTGATGTCATTACTGAAAAACCTTTTGAACTATTTGGATACAGTTATTGTAGGTAACTTGTATCTGTGGTCTATTTCTTAACAGTCATCAAATATTTTTACAAGCAATGTTAGAGTCACAATATTGATTGAAACACTACAAGTCAAATGTTACATCTGCCCCCAGGTGCAGTGGTGATTGTAACAGTAATGTGGGCAATTGTAACAACACACATAATACCATCATATAAACACTGAGGACCACAATAAACTCACACATATAGATATAGTTAAACACTTTAATTTCCATTGAATAATTAATTCCAGTTTAACTAAAGCTGTATAATTAATCATAATTATACACATATAAAAACAATTTCTAACAAATAAGCAACAGAAACAGCATCACTCAAAAAAAAAACAGGGTTTCCCTTCCCTTCAAGACATAAAGCCATTCAGTTTCTGTGTGAGTTTATTGGTGGTGGAATTGGCTGCAACACAAGGGGCACCAGCTAAAATCTTGCCTAGAGCACCAAATTGGTCAGGGCCGGCTCTGGTCATGCAAAAGTAAAGATGTCAGTTGTCATTTATGGTAAGAGGTTGAGAGGAAAACATCTCCTTAGGACTTACACAGCTTGCTCTGTATTCTGGTAACACATGAACAAAACCTGTGTCTACTTGCTTAAGTGGCATAAAACAACCTTTGAACATGGTGGACATGGTGTACGAGCTTCACACAGGGAAAACAGAGGCAACGGAGGTTGCACTGGCTGACAGAGTAGTCCCCTCAGAGCCTCCATGTTTCCAAAATGTCTCTGCAGAGAGCAGAGATTCAACTGATCCTGCAGTACATGACATGTTTGCTCGAATAACAGACTTGTAGCAAAATATGAAGCACAGTCAGTAGATGAAATGTGTAGTGTCTCCTTTTCGATTTCACCATCTGTGGCTTGATATGTGACTTGGGAATAGAGATTAAAGACGATGAGCCAAGTGCATCAGAAAACCTGTCATAGAATCAGAGGGGAGATAAGATCAGACTTTCACTGGGGGGACATTCTCACAGCCGTGCTAAGCTTCAGTTCGCTTCCCTTTCCTCTGAGATCACTACAAATATGTAAAAATATAACCTTGATATATAAAAGCAATAAAGCTAAAAATGGATCCCAGAAGTAAGTGAATGGATGAAATCTTTGCAGGCCACTGAAGCAGCACTGGCAACAACATAGTGTAGTGTAGTGTAGTAACTTGCATTGTGGATTCATGTGGTTGATCTGTTCTTCAACATTCAATCACTGAGTTACATCCACTGTGCTCTGGTGTCCTTGAGCAAAGCAGTGAATCTCTTCATGCAGCTGCTGTTCTGTATAGTCGCTAACGCTGAGCTCTGACCTGCCAGGAGAGCTAAAGAAAAAAGTACATTTCCCTGCAGGGATCAATAGTGTACAACACATACACAGCCCACAGTCTTTAGCCATTATTTAACCATTCTTCAGTGGTTGCAGTAGGAGTATCATGTGCTATCTTGTGTTCATTTGGTGTTTAAGTGCAGATCCACCCCAAAATAGATTTCACATACATCATACTAGCCCAGTCAAAGGTAGTGTTTTCTTACTGCCGATGAAAACTAAATTATTAAAAAAAAAAAAAAAAACTAAATAAACAGTACCTTTTGAAAAGCAGAACTATGATGAAATGTATTAATTTTTTGTCAAAAAATAAAAACTAAAGATGAATGGACAGATGAACTAACAACAGTTTTATTTCAAAGTCCTATTCAATGACCTGCATCCATCTGTGGAATCACACTGTAGCTTCTTATTCGTAAATCCTCCGAAGCCCATAAATATCTGATGTTCAGAAATTGATTTAGCCACTTGACCCATTGCATTACGGTTAATAAGAAGCATCTTGCATTTAGTGACGTTATGTCTCTCTGTCAGTAATGTAATCTGAAGTCACTGGTTCTTAGAAGAAACAGATTTATGGACTAAATTCATTTACAACCTCATTGAGAATGAGACAAGAAGTGTCAACAAAACAGCTGGGACAAACTACAAAAACATACAGCCAGCACACCGACATTTATTTTAAAAAAAAGAAAAGAGTAAGCTAATTTAATAACATTATCAAGTGCTGTGGATGTGTTAATGTCACGTTCAGTCGGCTTTCTTTCCTGTTGAAGGAGTAAGTAGGCCTATGTTCATCATCTAGATGTTTGCTGAAGGAATATCACTATTCCATTTCATTTTATCTTCTCCTCTCAAGTTTAATCTAAACAGTGAACAGTGTTTTACTGAACAAGTGAGTGTATCCAGCCTCTGAATGATCAGCTGCTGTGCAGTGGAGGGCACAGGTAGCAGTGGTAATGAGCAGGAACGGTGGACAGTGAGCAGTTCTGTTCAAACAACCAGAGTTTAGAAACTCTTATCACAGAAAGATTCCTAGGTGCAGCCAATGCATACAAATCAGTGGTTCTCAAACTGTGGAGTGGGCCCTCATGGGGGCATAGAGGCACTGCTGAGGAGGCACACATGATCAGGGTGATAAATGTGGAGCCGAACTTGAATCTGAATGAATCTACTTCATATGATAACAATAAACAAATAAGCTTGAGCTTTGAGACCAGCAAAGCAATCCAAAATTCAAAACTGAAGTCAAGAAAATATGATGAATCTATCTTTCACCCAGCATTACTATCAATGTAGGAGCGAGCCCTGTGTCTTTTCATGTTTTAAAAAATTCTGGCAGTTCAGGCAAAGTTTAATCTTGCATCATTCATGATGATGTTATTTCAATAAATAACATTCAATATGACTCATTTCTCGGGCAAATAATCCTATACATTGTTAATGGTTCATAAAAAAGTTATAGGTTTTGGCAAATAGGCTTATGGGGGGCGGGGGATGATGGGGGCTTTTTTTTTTCTTTTTCCAAAGGGCAGTGTGACAGAGAAAGTTTTACAACCACCGAAGCGGCTGCTAAAAGTCCCCTCACTATTTTTTTGCCAGATCCCAGTTTAAAGAGTTTAGTCTGTTTTCAATTTGTTTCTCTGCTATGTTCACAGAAGAAGACTGAGACATCTTAACTTGTAGCACCACCTGGGGAAAGAAAAAAAAAAACCTGAGTAATCTCAGTCCAGTCAAAATATACTTTTGATATTTTGATCAGAAGCCTATTAAATATGCCTCCCCTTCACGTCCGTGTTTCAACCTCATTCAAGTTCAGCCAGAGACTCAACTGAGGTCAATCATGCTGGGGCATCTGTATGTATGCATTTATGAGTGTGTGTGTGTGTGTGTGTGTGTGTGTGTGTGCGCACACGCGCATGTTTGAGCCCTGCTATCTCTGCTGTGCAGCCCTGCATCCTGGGCTCCGGCTGAGTTGATAGACTTGCACTGCCACCCGCCTGGATGCCACCAACAGAGAAAAGCCCTCTTGGCTCTAGTGGCTGTGCATGTGTGCACATAAGTGTGCGAATGTGTGGGCATATTTGTGTATGCGATTTGTGTATGTGTCAAAGAAGAGATATATGAAAATCTGACATTTAATAATGTACAGTGACTAAATGCAAGAACTCTTGGCCTACTATATTGTAGATCAGCATTGAAAATGCTGAGGAAAAGGTTACAAATGAGTTCTAGTTTGTTCAACACAACATGAGTCACATTGTCATGAAGGCCGGCATGTCCACACCCACGTTACTTGCAGTAGTAGAGGATGAGCCTCGTGTTCATTGGCTAAACTGGCTACAGTTTATAGAATCCCTGTGCTGTCTGGAGCTCAGTTCATCCATCCATTATCTGTACCTGTTTAGATAAGGTGACTGGATACAACCTGGACAGGTAGAAGGCTGTATTTCTGTTTCATTTCATTAAATATTACAACAACAAATGTCAATCCAAGGGTTATATTAGCTGTTTTAGAGGTTAAAGAACAACATTCAATGAAAAATCAATGGTAAAATCATTAAGTGTTCCTTTTATGTTTGCAGCTATGATTGCTACATGTGCAGTATACTCTGTATGTATCCACACGTATCTTTGTACATGTGGGTGAAGGTCTTCGATCATTTATTCATCATCTTGAAGGAGGCCTCTAAAGCATTTACTGTACTGTTGGTGAATGCGTATGAGCTACTGTACCCTATGGGCTAATAGTACTTATCTAATTTTAATATTTGCATAAACCCGTATATGACTGCACATGAATTATCAACAAGTGCATTAATTTATAATGTCAATGTAAGTGTGAAAATACTCTCTCCCACCCACAGTCAAGAAATCTCACACCTCTCTCTAGTTTATCCAGTAATTATTGGCTGCCATTCAGCCACTGCTGTTTAAAGGCATTCTTCCTGGTAAATCACAACACTTAATTACACACAGAAGCATGTGGTGTTTGTTAGCTTTACATCACCCTGGCAATCATGCCAAAGCTATCAGACTGACACACGTAATTGTGTTTATAAAAACACACATTCTAGATGAGAGGTCATTACTGCCAGAGGAACAAATAACCTGTTGAAAGGATTGATGGGTCATTCACCAGATTACAGGTTTCATATGTCATTTTAGCACTGCATTTTCTCACCATTCAAACATTCTGGGATTTACTGATAATGCTTTGGGACATTTAATATATGAACAAGTGACTAGTCTGATTACATTTTACAACTCTGAACCCCAATCAAAATATACGTAAAAAACAAACTCTATTGCAGAAATATGAAGTAAGCTTATTTTTTTCTCCAGTTGACTGGTTGAAGTTTTAAAATTCTGCAGTCAAAGCAAATGAAGTGAAAATTATGTGTTCATTCGTCCTATTTTCATGAGGCGGATCAAAATGTGATCAAACACTGTCTGCAATAAACTTTGAACCTTTGAAGAAAGGTCCTTCATGAGAGAATTATATATATATATGTATATATATGTATATATATATATATATATTATGTGTGTGTGTGTGTGTGTGTGTGTGTGTGTGTGTGTGTGCACGTGAGAGAGAGAACTGTTCTTCTTAAAAGTGTTGCCCCAGGCTTTTTATGCTACAAAGGCTATCCTGAGATCAAATACAAAGGTCTTCGTCTTTGTCAGTCTGAGAAGTCATGCATACAACACTCCCACAAGAGATAATAAGCTATTTTTTTGCAGACATTCTCAGCTTTTCACATATGTAGCTACTTGCAGTATTTACACATAAAACACCGGAGGATCATGCAGGACACTTGACACTGCTCTCATAATGAAACACCTTATCCCTCCCACTGAAGAGATAAATTGGCAACACAGACGTACCAAATACTTGTTGACAAGACTTATTTTATCTGTATTTTGTCTTTCCATTCGTATTAAGCTCACAGTGAGTACTGAAACCAATCTTTTTACACAATACTCTATAAAATTTGCAAACACTGGTCTTGCATTGTAACTGATCTATTTGCACATGAATCATTTTTGAGAATCTTGACTTGCTGGTACCCTCTCTTCTTCAAACTTGGCATGTAAAACAACAAAAAATCACCTCGCAGAAATTATATTAAGCTGTTTAAGCTTAACATTCATGTGTGCCCTGCACCAAAAAGCTGCCTGCTGTGTCCGAAAATGAAGTTGATGAGAGGAGAGTTGTGATACAGAAAACCAAAATAATGACTCAAAATAGACTAAAATACTCTTCAGAGCTGTGGGAAACTGCAGAATCTAGTAATATTTTTCTGTGGGTTCGTAATTATTCAATTCAATTCAATTCAATTCAGTTCAATTCAATTCAGTTCAATTCAGTTCAATTCAGTTCAATTCAATTTGATTTATATGGCACCAAATCACAGCAGAAGTTATCTCAGTTATGTCATCTTTTCACACACAGCGGGTCTAGACCATACTCTTTATTTTATTTTACAGAGATCCAACATTCCCCCCATGAGCAAGCACTTGGTGACAGCGGGAAGGAAAAACTCCCCTTTAACGGGAAGAAACCTCAAGCAGAACTAGGCTCTAGGTGGGCAGCCATCTGCCTCAACTGGTTGGGTTGAGAGAGAAAGAGGGAGGGGAGAGAGGAAAGAGAAACACAGAAAAGCACAATAACAACAACAATAACAATGATAATAATAATAGCAGGTCCACACGGAGGTTCTGCCTCCCATTCTACCGTTGGAGACTCTAGGAACCACCAGTAAGCCTGCATTCTGGGAGTGCAGTGTTCTAGTGGGGTAACAGGGTACTATGAGTTCTAAGATATGATGGTGCCTGACCATTAAGGGCTAAATAGGTGAGAACAAGGATTTTAAATTCTATTCTGGATTTTACAGGAAGTCTAGTTTTTGTCAGTACGCATGCAGCAACATTCTGGACCAGCTGGAGAGTCGTTAGAGACTTGTTAGGGCAGCCTGATGATAAGAAATTGCAATAATCCAGCCTAGAAGTAACAAATGCATGGACTAGATTTTCTGCATCTTTTTGAGACAGGATGTGCCTGATTTTTGCTATATTACATAGGTGAAAAAAGGCAGTCCTTAAAATGTGTTTTATGTGGGAGTTTAAGACATATCTTGATCAAAGATAATTACCAGATTCCTTACGTTGGTGCTGGAGGCCAAGGTAATGCCATACAGACTAACTGTATCAATAGATAATGTGTCTCTAAGGTGTTTAGGGCCAAGCACAATAACTTCAGTTTTATCTGAGTTTAGTAGCAGAAAATTGCAGGTAATTCAGGTCTTTATGTCGTTAAGGCATGCTTGGAGTTTCTTTATCTGATTGGCTTCATCTGGCATTGATAAATATAATTGTGCATCATCTGCATCACAATGAAAATTTATGGAGTGTTTCCAAATAATGTTACCTAAAGGAAGCATATATAAGGTGAATAGTATTAGTCCAATGGAACATGTGGAACTCCATGTCTAACTTTCATCATTCATCATTATTCATCATTAATGTGTAAAAACTGAAATTGATCTGATAAATAGGATTTAAACCACCTTAATGCAGTTCCTTTAATAGGATGTGATGTTCAATAGTGACAACTGCAGCACTAAGATCTAGCAAGACAAGTACAGAGTACAAGTACACAAGTCCTTTGTCTGATGCAATTAGGATTGATTGGCAACTGCTTTCTCAAGGATCGAGGATCAAGAGAAAGGTAAGGTTAGATATATGTCTATAGTTAGCTAAACTGCCTGAATCAAGAGTAGGCTTTTTAAGAAGAGGGTTAAGACTCCCTTAAGCAACCAACTTGGGATGGGGTCTTAGAGGCAGGTTGATGGTTTAGATGAAGAAATCACTGGGTTAGTTCAGGGAGGTTGATTGGAGAAAAACAGTCTAAATATATATCAGGTTTTACAGCTGTTTTTCAAAGGTTCCTGTGTTTGGGGATAAATCGATGCCTGTTGTGGGCAGGAGATGATGGATTTTGTCTCTAATAGTTAGAATTTTATCATTAAAGAAGCTCATGAAATTGTTACCACTGAGAGCTACAGGAATACGTGGATCAATAGAGTTATGACTCTGTCAGTCTAGCCAAAGTGCCGAAAAGGAACCCAGAGCTGTTCTTATTCTCCTCTATTAATGATGACTAATAGGCAGCTCTGGCATTACAGAGGGCCTCTCTATATGTTTTAAGACAATCTTGCCAGACTAAGTGAGATTCTTCCAATTTGGTGGAACGCCTATATCCTTTCAAATTTTTTCATTTAACATGAAGATTATTGATTAGTGCAACTTTAAGGGGTTTTTGTTGTTGTTGTTCTTATTTTACAGTTTCAACATGGGTGATGAGGCTTTAGAAAGAATTCTGAAACAGCAGTATGAACAGGCCAGTTTTGAGATGTGAATAGATTTTTCTTTTTTTTTCCCATTGTGGACATGGTCTGAAAGCATGGTTTCAGGAGTGCATGGAGGCTCTGCAGGCACCTTGATGGACATGAGCCAGCTGCAGCACACATAAAGGACATCAAAGGCCACTACCATTCTCACAAAAATCGTTCACTGTTTTTCAAGCAATCTCTGTATAAAAAGCATACTTTCAGGGTTAGGAAGAAATTGAAATACAAAAAAATAGGAGCTGAAAAGAGGCAAACCACTAGAGAATACTGACTGGGAGAGAAATGAAAATGAAATGCAGCGGAACAGTGTAAGGATAGGAAAGATCAGAAGGACATTAATGCATAACAGTTTAACATGTTTGTTAGCAGAGTGAACATTAGGACCCCACGTCATCTCCACCCTCCGCCCTCCACTCAAGGCCTCACAACCATCCACTCACCCTACATTTATGCCACTCTCCTCTTCAGAGATGACAGATGATGCTTGGCCCACACCTTCTAATCCAAGCCTATCTCTATCTTCTCCTAGTGCTATAAAGAAAAAAAAATGCTGTGACAATTAAAGTAAAATTAAAAGTTCAGAATATTTGTTTTAAGCAGTGTTCTGACAGGTTGAACTAGCAGTAGCTCTTCAGACAGAGGCTGAACTGAGGGGCTGCGTAAAGAGCCAGTGTAAGATAAATAAGGAGTTTTTTAAAAATGTGAATCATACAAACATATTCCAATAGCGCCCTAGAATTTAAATATAAATCTGGGAATGTGCACAATACATTCTGTTTCATGAGCAATACCGTTGCACTGGCTGACATACAGATTATGATGAGTCAATCCCACATACACCATCCTGGTGCAGTAAATTCTCTCAAGCACACCAAATATGTGAGTACAATATTCACACTTGCTAAAAACTACAGCGCCGACCTGTTTTAAGAAATTATTTAGCCTGTTTTGACTTGTTTTTAAAGATTTACGTCTGTAGTAGGAATGAATGAGCTTGGGGCTGAGTGCCATGGACAGGTTGGGGAAGTTAAAAAATGAAAAATTTATGTTGGTTTTGGTCTTTTCATGGTATTTGTTAGCAATAACAAAAATTTTGCCTGAAAGTGTATGCTATAAGATAACAGTCCAGTCATTAGTCTTACCTAAATGAAGCTTATAGCGCAGGTTCAAAACATAAATATGAATCCTTTCCACATAAACTTATCTCCCTGTTGGCTGGCTACACTGACACTATATCTGACTACTGCTGGAGCAAACACAAGGCCAGCGACCACTAGCTGAAAACACACCACCCACAAGTCACCCATATTATTTGATCAACCTAATTCATGGACTATTTCACCTTGCCACTATATTACAGTACATCAGGCCTTTCAGCCTGTTTTTATGATGGAAAATTGTACGGCTATTTACTCAATTCCCACCAGAAAGCTGTGTTTTTGTCCTGCACATTATGACATGGCTTAGGCAAAGAAGCTGCTGTTTTGGCTGATTAGTAAAACATGAACAAAGTGTTTCTGAATTAAGTTTCTCAGTTTATGAAAGCACATTTCTGCCATGTGCAGGTACACCCAGCCTAGGCTGTTGTGACCTTCAATTTTCTCTTTCTAATGGGAGTCCATTGGATGGTTGAACTGTCGAAACCAGTCTCCACGACAACTTCCACAGTGATGTAGAAAAGAGAGTGCACCAAATTACTGTCACATGTATTCAAACAGGGCTAGTATCATCTGAGAACATTGGCATTAATTACAGCCACAAACACTTTCACTTCATGGACCATATTCATATTCAGACCAGACAGACACAGTGTGTTTTACAGTGTATATCTGTTCTTGCTTACCTGATTGAGGACATATGATTGGGAAGAATAAGAAAAACCATTAGAGGTCCAGATCCCTCAAGCTCATTAAATGGCCTGTTGTGAGCTCAGCAACAGGTAAGCATTCAAGTCAAGTCGAGTAAAAATTATACTGCGTGAGATACTTTCAGGATTCATGATGTGCTCTGCATTTAAAACACTGTCACACCATGCGCAGTTAAATATTTTAGATTATTACCCCACTGTACCACATAAAGACTAATATCCTATTGATTTTCTGTCAGGCTTGAAATGTAGCCTCCAATAAAAATCATTTTCATTAAAACAGTGAGTTCTTGTGCAGTATGTAATACAAGCCTCAATATATTATTGACACAGCATTTTTTAAAATATAAAACAAGCTAAATAATAGAACACTACGGTTCCTTAGTGCTAGCTGACTAGTGAGCAGATCAAGTATCAAGTTTATTGACTTTATAATCACACATCTGAAATTGTTCACACACACTTACCAAGGGCCATATCACAAAATGTAAGCACTGAAGATGTAAGCGGTTAGGTAGCACCCGTGAACATGCTTGTGTGTGAGAAAAGAAATATTCTTTTACTCAGATCTATTTTCAGTTTTAACCTACACTCATCTAAGTAAATGGACCCAGTGTCATCTGTGCTCCACTTTTCTGTTTCAAAATAAGTTTAAAAATAGCTGAGCCAACAATCAACTGACACAGTACTATTAATAGATCAGAATCATCTATTAATATATCATGTCTACAATGCCAGGCAAAATGTAGTACTTGCATCAGTTGGTCCTGCTTTTTGTGTAGCAGACTGCTGTAGCTAGAAAAGCTGCATGTTTTGAGACTGTGTGTTTGTCACTTTTTGTTGTGATGGGTTTACTTCATGGCTTATGAGAGACTTTTGTTTAGCTGTTAGCCAATCGGCACATCTCTCTTTATGGATCAGGAAAAAAAAACCCAAAATATTCTTCTCTTTCAGGTCTAATACATGATTATGATATCAAGTGACAGATGACAACAATCACCTACTGGTATTCATAGTGAAAGGCACTACGCAAATACAGTACAAATATGCCAAAGTGTATGTTTGAGATCATTTAGAAACTGTCTCCATTCAAGCCTGTCCTATAAAAGAAGTTTCTATACCAATAATTTGCAACAGCAAATACCTTTTGAGAGAAACATAATCCTGTCCTAATAACAATTTTAACAACTTAATAAGAAAATCCTATTTAACCGAAACCACAACCAAAGTGCTTTTGTTTCTTAAACCTCACCACAAACGTGACAGATGTGCAAAGTCCTACACTTTGTACACCCGCCATCCAACCCAGCCACCCAAGACCTGCATGCCGTACAAAACATAGCGCTTCCCTCTTTTAAAAAAAACCTTGCACATAATCCAGAGGCCTGTTTCATGACAGTAATTTGCGAGCACTGTATACACACAGATCGTAAATGTTAAGTCTCACAAATGATTGTCACTTGCAAATTGTAGATAATTTCTGAGTCCTACAGTCATCTCCTATTGTCATGAATTGCAGTATGAATTCCTATTTGATTAGTTAAACATGTCAAAATCAATAAGAGAGAAAATTATCTCTTGTTGCAAATCACATCTTGCATATTGCAACTTTGGTGAAATAGGCTCCAGGTTTCCTTCAGAACATAATGGAGTATTTAAACAAAATTTCTCAACAGTATCAGTATCCATCTAATGGTGAGTTTGAACGCTGAGGGCTAACAAGGTTAGCATATTGCCAATGTGCTGAATGTTTTGATGAGAAAGCGATATTTATTGGAATAATTGATCCTTTATCTGGGCACTAATATTGAATATTCCAGAGATCACTATCCAACTCTGGCAGATGAACACTGCCACAGGGAAAAGAGTATAGAGGAGTCTAATGATAGGTGCCAGATTATGCATATGTTTCCCTTTTCGTATGCTAGATATAAAGCCTAAAGCAAGACCTGGCTGAGACAATGCCTCCCCGGAGACTGGAGAGTTATTGAGCTACTCCTGTTCTTGTAATATATCTGCTTAGGTGATATTTATTACTACTATAACTAAAGAAAGGAGCCAGAGCCAATAACTTTCATTTTACCCTTCTGTCCAACAAAGAGGCCCCATTAGCTATTCCCCTTTGTACGGTGCTTACAGTATATTTTGCAGGAATGGACCACATCGTTCCATCACCAGTTAGTTAATTTGGTCACATTATTGTGTACAGCAGCCTTGGAGCAATATAAATTGCCACCAACTCAGTATCTATTAGTCTTTCAGGGCAAATAGCTTATTGGAGTGTGAAGGCTTATTAAATGTGGCTTATAGTGCAGGGGGATGTTTCTTTAAATTGTTACAGCCCCTATGTTTAACTCAACAACTCCTTGTTTTAGTGTAAAAAAAAAAAGCTTCACATGTTAACATTTAGCATATATGGGCTAATGCGACCTATTCAATCACTCTTTCTTGTCAACGTTCGCTCACTGGATAACAAAATGGATCTGATCCGACTGAGACTGAATGTTCATCAGGAGATGAGAAACTGTTGTGTTCTCCTGACAGAAATTTGGCTAATCAGCAATATGGCAGACTCGGCTTTTCAACTCAACGGGTTGCTACTCTTTCGTGCGTAAACTGGTCAGTATAAGATAAATAAGGAGTTTTTTGAACTGTAAATCATGCAAAGATATTCCAATAGAGCCCCAGAATATAAATATAGACCCGGAAATGTGCATAATATGTCTCCTTTAAATTTCAACACATTAATTACAATGGTTACTAGCATACAATATAACAATAGTAACTAGCATGCATTCACATTCACAACTGAGTTCAGGATTTGATGACAAATTATATTCAAGCTGTAAAATTACAGCTTGGCTGAGCCAAGTCTGACAAACGTCTGAGTCTTAGATATCCTAAAAACCGCCACATTACAGATCATTACATTTTTGATTCAGGTAACAATTTGACTTTCCTCTTGTGTCACCCTCAGGCAAAACTTCACGTTTTTGCCCCACAAGTGATAAGGATACGATACAATAGCAGAGTTGTCTCTCCATCTTCCATCCTTCCAACAATCATTTTCTGGTGTGTAATTGATATTACAGCATCAGGGAGCTGCTGGCATGGCTAGAAACGTTTAGTTTTGTTCTACACATTATTTCACATGTCTCTCCGCATCACCCTTAAAATAGACATAAGTGAAACTAACCCTATTTGGCTGCTGGTTATTTATGGGTTAAACAAGTGAGCAGAGAGTGAATCTGAAAATGCAGGTAGATGGAATTGTGAGTAGAAAAAGTGTGTGACTAGACTGTCCTGTTCCTCCCTGTCATCACTCACTGCACACTGCTGCCTTTGGCCTTTTAAGCCGATGCTTTGAATCCAGAGCCATACTGTCACAGCTTATCTGCACTTCAAGATGTGTTTGTTTGAACAAGCACACGTGTGTGTGTGTGTGTGTGTGTGTGCACGCATAGGGTACTATGTGTAGTGTGCATGCATTAGAGAGTGAATATGCATAATACATAATGTGTGCATGTGTCTGCAATCTACATGTGGAAAACAGATGCATCCACCTGACTGTACTCACACATTTAGTTATTTGTATTTATTCATGCATAAACATGTGAGTACATCAGGTGAGTTTTCTTGCATGTATTACTGTTCATCTACTGTGTATACCCATTTGTCCTGGTATATGGATTGAAAATGTCACTTACGGGCCAAAGTAAAATGTAATAAGCCATTCAGTCACTTCACCTATTATACCTTCAGCTTCATTTGGAGCTTGAGTATGATAATAGAGATATATTGTAGTAATTGCCTGCCTTTATGTTTGTACAGCAGATCATTTCCTACAGCAACATATTACTTGAAAGAAGCTGCATGTACATCATGCTTTATCTGCATATCCAGCATATAAAGCCCCGCTTGCTAAAGCATGTAAATGCCATAAGGATTTCATTATATGTATATGTCATTTAGATTTCCCAAATGGGCTGGAAGGTGCAAAAGCAAAAGCAGATTAACAGCACAATAAAATAGATTTACCTTGACTTATATAGTAGGTGTCCTTGTATAAATGTGCATCTGTGGGTGCATGTGTGTGTTCTTGCACTTCTATCTTTATGAGGACCAGATGTCTTCACAACAATGAGTAGGAGAGGAAAAGCCTGCAAAGTGAGAACGTTTGTGTTGGCCCATCTTTGACTGGGTTGATTTTTGCTTAGATTTAGGGCTAGGGTTAAAATTTGGTTTGTAGTTAGAGTTAAGTGTAAGGTAAGGCATTAAAATTAGTCTCAAGTTTAGGTTTTATGGATTTGGGTTATCCAAAGGCTTAAAAAATAAGGCTGATTTCAACGTTTGTGGTTAAGGAAATAGGATTCTACTGTAAAATAAAAAACGGGTCCCCACAAAAATAGGAAAAAGTGTTAATGCAGTGGGGGCGGGATGTTGAGTGGGTAGATATGTTTTGATGTTCAATCCATATGTTCCGATACATGTGTCAGACTCAATGTATTTATATGGCGTTTATGTTGAGTTTATGCTTAACACGGTATGTCGAGGACTCATATAATGCATTGCATATGAAGTGCTTCTTTATGTCGGAGGAATAAAACACAATTGGCAGTTTATTTTTTCAAAAACACCATGATGGCCCTGCACCAGAGGATGTGGGTGTGTATTTGATGGCTGCTGTATTTCAAGCTATAATCAAATTAGTAGAGAGGTGACTGGCAATCATTTCCCTTCTACTATCTGCATCAAGATACTCCTCTTATCTCAGTTAAGGCATATTTTCCCTCTGTTTTGTCTCCACAGTCCAGTGCCACATGGGACTGAAGTTGTTTGGTAACCTTTTTCTTTTAATCAGTCTGCAAGTCACCTCGTTGCCCTCAGATCTGTCCTCGCTTTTGATGAGGTTAAAACTGTCTAACAGTTTCGGTGCTCTTTGTCTCTGTCTCCCCCCTAAGGCCAGTCATTATGCCCATTTTGTCGCCTGTCTTCTCTAGTGTGCTGCCTTGCCGAGTCCCAGTGTGCTGCCTTGCCGAGTCCCAGTAGGAATTGTTCAAAAACACCAAAGAAATAGGACAGAAGGAGAGGGAGCCTGTGGCCTCAAGTATTCTATTCAGGGTTATGATAACACTACACAGGGTTATTATTAACATCATCATCTCTCCTGGTCAGAAATAAGATCTTCAAAAGCAAGAGTACAACAAGAAGGTCTGACAAAAAAGGTGCCACGGGACAAAGATCTGTACTGAATAAAATGGTGAGGACTTGTGTGTGTGTTTGTAGGGAATCTGTGTCTGTGACTGTGTTCCTCACTTCCAGACTCTGCAGTTTTGAAATACAGTGACTCTGGAGGCAACTCTAGATGAGTGTGTCACAGTTACCCATGTTGCAGTGGTAGTGCTGTTGCATTGCAATGTAGAGTCTTGCTGGTGCTAACTGGTCTCAGAGGTGCAGCAGAATGGTATGGGAAATCAAAGGCCATAGCAGAGTAGTGTGGGACCCGGGTAGTGTCGAATGAAAGCGACCGCTGTGTTTACACATGGTCCCTGTCGGATGCTAAAAGTTTTGGAGGGCTGCTCGTTTTTTAACTCAAATTTTGTAGTGACCACAACATGCTTAATAGACCAACATAAAACAGATGTTTCATAAATTATTTTCTCCATATCGTTTAGTTCATGACTATTGCAAATGTGTTTAATCAAGACTAAGAGTCCATAGACGTGATGAGGGCCAGGTTATGCTAGAAAAGAGTGTCTGTACTGTAGCTGTTCCAAAGCCATACAGTCTCTCCTGGAAAGCATTCATAGCGTTGCACTCATTTGTACACATCAAAAAGGACACAAATTTGTGTAGCTAATGAAAGAAGAGAGTCAGAGAGAGAAGTTCAAACCCTTCTTACCTCCACATATGGTGTGAATGTCGGATTGACGGTTTTGGAAAGTTATAGGGGGTTTGTAAAGCAGTTCAACCATCCAACAAGCAGCTCTGATGAAGTATACCGGCAGCTTTGAGCAAAGCAGTGCTTTGAGCTAAATGCCAATGTTAGCATGCTGACATGCTGATGTTTAGCAGGTACAATATAATTTTTACCATGTTCACCACCTTAGTTTAGTGTGTTTCAGTGCTAACATTTGCTCATTGACATAAAATTTTGACCTGATGATGGCAGATGAAGTTAATTCACCCAACCTGAATGTGCAGAATTTTGTGTCAATCCATCCAATAGTTGTTGAGATATTACACTTAAAACCACAAATGTCAACCTCATGGTGACTGCAGAGGAGAAGTCAGAAAGTTAGTGGGATACATCATCTGGAAATCATGAATGTTTGTACAAAGTGTCAGTACTGACATTGCCATCCCTAGAGCCATGCTGCTAGCATAGCTAAAACAATGCATCAGATCTGTCTCAAAAATTATATTCAGGATATTTTTTTAATGTATCAGTATGTAATTGTTTTTGTTTATTAAAAATGCACACATATACAAACATTTGTCAAAATATGTTGAGTTTTATAAGCTTTAAGTCTCTGCATTTTTCTTTCCTTCACTTGTTAGTCTGCCACAGTTGTACTTTTCTGTGTTGATGAGCTTCATTCCTTCCTATTTTCACTTGTAATCAAGATGAGTTTCCTCTCATAAGTTTCTACCCTCTGATCTCCTGCACAACTCTGTTTTTGTTTTTGATTTGACATTTCAAAAGATTTCACACAGTAGATTTACAAGCAGGAGATCGCAAGATATTTAAAGATGTTATGATTTATGCATACTTAAAATTGCATTGTTGGTCTTCTTGGACCAAAGATTAAACATCCAAGTTTTTTTTAACAAATAAAATATTTTAACAAATAATAAGTCTTTGAATTTAATGTTTTGAATTCATACAGCCATTATGTATTTCTGATGCAGACACTTGGGTAATTCAATGAGCAAAGGCAAATTCTCATATTGAAATTCACCACCACACTGTTCTTACTTAAGTTAAATTAGAATATGCAAGCAAGGCTTCATCTGATCCTTCTGTAACTGCATTATTAAGCTGCTACAAGTGTTTGACTTGGGATATTGGAGGCCACTGTCAAACGTACAAGGTGGATGTGAGGAAGCTTATCCTCAAAAGAAATAGAAGCTCAATAGAAAAGCTGTAAATACACACTGAACATTAAAGTCAATAACTGCAACAATACTTTTATTGACACAACTACAAACAAATAAGGTAACCTAGTGACTGGAGAAATCTAAAAAGCTACAAAGCAAGCTGCTGAAGTGTGAGTAAGGCACTGAATTTCTCAGTTGTGGGGATGATCTTCTAAAGCCGGTCTCGATCCCTGACCTCCACATGGAGGAGGGACAAGTGAAGCGAGGATTCTCCCTCTGGGCGTCAACACACAATTGCAGAAACACACCCCCGTCCCAGTGTAATGTCTGTAAATGCTCTCTGCATATACACACACATCAGTCACACGCTGCTCGTTTTATTATTCTGCCTGCAGGGAGAGTCCCAGGGGCATCAGTTTCATCACGATCCACGCGCACCATCCACACCTCCGCTCACTTGACTTGGCACACAGATGGCCGAGTTCTGGTTTTAAAAAGGGGAAGAAAAATAGAGAGAATCAAACATATCTCCTTTTGTCACTCTCTCTTGTCTGTCTCCTATTGGTATAAATTACATTTGAGCAGAGCTGCGGGTGGTTTATATTTAGTCATGCGATGTACTATGATCCTATCATTACTCATCCCTACAAGCTTTGATAATACAGATTCTGGCTCCACTGTAAGTGTCTGCCTAGGGAATGCTTTCTAGATTTAGTTTGGCCCTTACCTCATCTTCTCCTCTGCACTGTTGCACTGTTTCTCCTCATCTCATCATTCTCGCTCTATTTCTCTTCATCTCTGTCTTCCTGTCTGTCTATCTCTCTGTTTCTCTGATTCTGACTACCTCTCTTTTTTTTGTATGCGTTCCTCAGAAACAGCCAGCAAAGGAGGAGTGTGGCAGGACTGTATGATTATTCATCCAGGGAAAAGCAGAGAGCTTTTTCCACTTACTCACTCACTCAGCCCACGGCCAGTTTGCCTATCTGTGATTAAATTCATCAACACCGTCCCCTTCTTCCATACGCGCGCGCACACACACACACACACACACACGCACACGATTATCCTCAGCAAGTTGCCATTAGAGGTCTCTCCCCATGTTATAAATAGCGTCACACACACACACACACACACACACACTCACTCACTCACTTCCTTTACACCAAGTTCAGTGAAATTCGCTTTGCCCGTTTAATCATATATTCCCTCACCACTTCCACTGTAAGAGCAGAAGTTTTAGCTTTGTGCTTTGACCATAAACATCACTTGAATTAGGCATATTCAATTTTTCTCTTATTAATGCAAACTTGCAGACTGTGTTCCCCAATAGACCATTACAAACCAAATTCATATTATGCAAATACGAACAGAAAATGAGCGTAAGGGATGAGAGTTGTACTATTGGGACAGTCCAAGGCTGCCAGCAGTATGAATTAATTGTGTCCTGGCATGTGGGGCCGGAGGAAGCAACAGCAGGAGGGGGTTTTATCCCTCTCGCTGCAGCATGGAGCTCTGCTGGAGTTTTAGATCTGGTGATTAGGCTGTGAGGTCGAGCTACTCAGCGGAAATCTCTTCTGAATTCTGAGGAAGCGCTGAAGGCATGTTCTTCACTGCATCAGAAGAGGAGAGAAAAAAGTTTTTTTTTTTCAGATGCAGCTGGCCAGTACACAAAATATGAGAGGGCTTCAAGGTCCTTTGATTTGAAGCCAGTCTCTCATTGTGAGACCTCTGATTGAACCATTTTAGGGCAGGGCTGATGCGTTTTACCGGATTGAACTATGTTTCAGCTCGTCTCGCATTGCCATTGTTCAGTTCTGTATTTTAAAAATAATTTGTGTAATATAAAAAGCTATGAATGCAATTAGGCAACACCTAACAAAGCACACTCATGTACTCCACTTTGTAATATTACTGACAATCCACTAGAAAAATAACTGGCTGAAATGCAGATTCCCTGGATAATCAAACTGCAAGGGTTAAAAAAATGCCCAAGGCTGTATTTCCACCTAAGGCGTTGCATAATTCATGAGATAGTCTGTTGTGGGTTTTAGTGAACAGCATAAAAACAACCTCCCATCCCTGACAGACTAGGTATAGATCTGACATGATACACCTACACCTATCCCTCAGCTCCAACTGCCCTTTTTATAAAGAAAACATGCTCTGTTCTCTCAAACAGTGTTATAGTCAGGCATTCATGTGTGAAAGCAGGTCTTGTGCAAATGTTCAAAGCACTACCACAGACATATTGAAATAATAGATTGTAAAAAAAAATATGGACGTCTTGGACTGCCGTTTTGAAGCCTTGAGTTTGGCGATTTGACCGTCATCATCTTGGATTTTTGGAGCCAGAAGTGATGTGACCACATTTGGATGAGAGGCTGACGCTAACACTAGCTGCTAGCTTGGTTAGCACAGTACATTTACAGTCTATGGTTAAATGTGATAACGCTAATGCTAATGCTAAATTTCGCTAGCGAAAAACAGGCTTAAAACCAGTAAATGCACAATATGTAATTTCTGTCGCTAGGGGTCTCTCAATCAAAGCAATAACAGAAGATGGAGTTTGATGACACTGTGAAGTGCCGTGGGATCATGGGAGTTGTTGTCTTCATTGTTAAACAACCAGCTTCTCCAGGTTAGGATTCCTTCAGTGTTCATCGTTCAGGATGTTTTTACTGGGAGCCAAATTATCCACAGAAGATTAAAACTGGTAAAAACAGTGAATATAGCAATTTCATGTAAAAGAAAATAATTTTTTTTTTTTTTTAAAAAAAATCAGTGTTGCTGATGCTATTTGGAGGGCACAGGATGTCAGGGAGGGGCTGCTATCTGAGCTACTTCTAATGTTTGCTCAGCTTGTTTTTCTGATAACATAAGATCCAGATATCCAATAACTAAAATACTTCATCCGGTTAAAAGGTAGTTAAAAATGACCAAGATTGAAAAAGTTTATCATAAAAATGTGGCTTAAAACTGAATAAAAGTAATTTATCGCAATTTCTGGCAGACAGCCACAACACCAACATATTATCTTGTGTGCGCATACTCTTTGGTAGAGGGGGTACAATGCCATTGACAGATGACCAAATGAAACAAACTGTTACCTTGATTAAATTACAGATTTCTCGTTTGAAAATTGTTGGAGACATTTCAGATAATGTACAACTCAAAATATATAACATAGATATAGTCATTTTTAGACATTTTAGTCATTATAGTTACATATAGTTACATATTATAGACTCCTTAGAGGGTCTTAGAGGGTCTTTTAGTACAACCAAGCACTGAACAAGACTTTTTTAGGTGGACAAAATGTTACAATTAACTTTGAAATATGTTATGCAATCAACGTTGTCGCCATGGTAGCGACTTGTCAATCACAAGGTAGCCCTGCCCTAAAGCATACGCTGCTTTATTGTCTATTTTACTCTAAATGGGACCATCATTTACAAAATAATCATGCTGTATTGAAGAAGACTTCTCTATTGAAGAAACCAGCGGCTGAAACCATAAACTCATTAGGAAAGTGTTTACTGAGGTAGTAAATCAAGTGAGAAGTAGTCATTTTCTCATTGACTTTCATACAATCTGACTTCTTTTTTGAGCCAGTGGAATCGCCCCCTGCTGGCCATTAGAAAGAATGCAGGTTTAAAGGACTTCCGCATTGGTTTCACTTTTCAGACTAGAAGCTATGTACTTGATTGAAATCAACAAACTAGTTGTTATTGTCGGTGTTAAGCACAGTACAGCCCATTGTGTTGAGAGGTGAAAGCCAGTATGCATGCTGTGTTGAATCAAATAGACTAAGGAATGCATAGAAAATAATATTTTTTATAAATGATCCTCTTTTCCATTTCTCACTTGTTTGTTTTCCTTTAAGTCACCATGGTACTTTATAGTGAAATGACAAATTGATCATCTAAGGAGTTGGCTTGTGAAAGAGTGGTGGTGTGTATTGACAGGGGAAAAACTGAAAAGACCTATATACTATTATACACCAAAGAAAATGATGGAAATGTTAAAGGAGGACTGTTTATCCTATATCTGGAATAAATCACATAGCCATATAAGCCAGTAAGTTGAACATGCTGCATCAGCAATACAACAATACAAGGTCAGCACAGATATTTCCATATCTTGTGACAGATACTGTATTCCAAAGTAAGATTTGAGCAGAAACTGTTAAGGAGTCATATGCTTTTAAACTAAGCATTTTTAAGGATAGGTTCACAGTTTTTCAAGTCTTTTTTAAAACAATTGTCAGGTGCCCATATGAACATTGGAACAGGTTTTACTTGCTCTAATCATTCCTCCTGCAAATACTGACCATTAAAAATATCCCTTCCTATTGTGCTTTCAGTGTAAGTGCTGGTGACCAAATACATAGTCCTCGTTTTATGTATATATTTGTACATACAGTATTTGTTCTAAAAAGACTAGCTTTGGAAGATATCCACTTGATTTATCTAACGTGGACAGCTAAAGCTTCATATTAGCTTCAGATAAATTTTAAATTCATTTTTGCATAAAACAAGGACTGTGTATTTTGTCCCCCTTCACTGACACTGAAAGCGGATCAGGAAAGGATCTTTGACTGGCCAATATGAACAGGAGGAATAATTAGGGCAAGAAAACCCTGTTTCAATGTTCTCAATCTTTTAAGACAGACTTGAAAAGTTGTGAAGCTATGTGTGAAGCTATCCCTAAGGTACCCACGACAACTACTTGCAAAGGCTCTGTAGCTACACCATAGCTGACACACACCTCCTCAAAAATTTAACTACACGTTGGGACTACAGCAGCAACCAAGATATCACGTTGGGACCAAAAGAACTGTAATTGGTCAGCTTGTGTTTCTACTGCCAATAAAGATTGTTGAGATTGAAGAAAACATGAAGCAGTTGAAAAAAAAGGCTCAGTTATCGTCTCCTTTTCAGTAACACACATCAAGCAAAGTCATTTCACAGGTCTCTGTAAATAGAAGAATGTAAATACAGCAATTACATGGCATAGTTTCATATTCATTAATGAAACAAGACAGACTTTCCCACCATCACTCCTATCACAAAGTAAATGAAAGAACGCAGTTACTGTGGAAAGTATAAGTAAAGCATGATAAGGCCTGATTGTGTACGATTCATCTGTCTAGTGTTGCAGGAGGCTATCACTGAGTGAAACCTGACACTTAACAGGTATCTAAGTAGGTAGATAAACCAACGCAGGTAATGAGATGAATGATTTGGTGGATGGACAGGAAGTTAAATGTCAACAATTTTGATAATCGTCATTTCAGCCACTCATCAAGCAAAAATGCCAAATGTGAAGATTTGATGCTTGAAAAAAAAAAACATATAGTCAGTTCATGGGAATTCTTGTTTCTACATATGTAATTACATACGTACTTTTTTTTAATCATTTTCTTCACATTCTCATGCTGAAGGAAAGGTTTCAAAGAATTCCAATAAACCACAACAACACACTGCCATGAGATTGTGAAACTGTGTTTGTTGGAATAACTGATACATTAATCAGACTTACACAACCCTTAAGGTTGGAAATGGTGCCCACTGAAATCTTTCTGCCCATCGCTGTTGACCCTCCACTCATCCCCCAAGTACTTATAAACTGGTCAATATTAACAAGTGCTTCACCAAATAGAAGACAAACAGCTTCAAGCTAACATGTTACTACATGTGTGCCTTCCAATGATTGTTTTGTGTAATGTTAAGTGTAATAAACATGCCTATGCCATATATGCAGCCACCATGCACACCCCAAACATCTCCAGGCCTGTTTTCAAGTATGACAAGCATGCTTGATGACATCCATGACATGAAAATATTGCTTTTAATCTTCATTTTCCTTTAAGATGCTGCTCCTGAAGCAGTTCTTGTTAAGAGCCTCCAGCACAGTAGTTAAGACGTTCGCTGGGAATTCTTTAATTGCATCATCCGGCATTCATGACACACTCTGATCCTCTTGGGGGAACAAGTGTTTCTTTCCATTTGTGTCAATCAAATTTGCTGTGCTTAACCTCTGTCACCTGTCATTCATCTAATTAAACAACACAAGTAATGAGGAATGTTGATGGGGGGATCTCTCGTTGGGTGTAACAGACCAGCTGTAACAATTTTCAATAATAATTTATAATTATTTGCTGCATTCTCACCAGTATGTTGCTGTTAGCTTGTATGTTTTACCTTTAATATTTGATCATTTAAAAACTTGTACATGTAAACATCATCAATATAATCAATATAGACATGTCATCAAAACAACTTCATGGTTAGAGCCGCATCACTCACTGAGCCCTCCGTTGACTTAAACCAAGTTGATTAGAGTTTTTATGCTGTTTTTATCCTGTCTTTAAAATTATTTATTATAATGCAATTTGTAAAGCACTTTGAACTGCCACTGTGTATGAAATGTGCTATATAAAGAAATTGTTTTGCCTTTCAATGGGAAAACAGCGTTGGGTAGTTACTTATTAGTATTAATAAAAAAAAAAAAATCAATAGAAATTAATAGTTTCTAACATGTAACAAGATTACACTTCTCTGATAAAAGTAATTGTACTTTGAATTACTTTTGAATATCTTTCTAAAAACCTATAGAAATACTTTGACACTCAACTTTTAAACCAACATCGTTGACAAGTCCTTAAAGTGCTTCAGGAAAAAAATTGGAAATTTGCACATCCACAGTTCCATGACAGCTGTGCAATCTCAATCTTCTGATATGATCTAAAGCAGCTACTAAATTGACTTGCTTTTAAAATTGCCTCAATCTCAAGATATTTCAATAAAATAAAAGTTTACCTTCAAACATTTAATACAGTAGTGGTTAATAACTACCACAAGACTTCATGTCTTTCTGACCTGAACATAACCTACATTGTACAACTTCCAGATAAAAATTGTATTGTTCTGGGAAATCATTTAAAAAAATAATGAGTATCTCTGCACGTGTGGAAGCATCCGATCTCCTTCTTGACTCCGCTAACTCCAGCACCTCTCCTGCCAGCACTTATCTATCTTTGCTCACTTACAGAAGCTGTTGCTAGGTAACAGTTCACGCCCACATGTGCATATCAAATTTTATATCTAAACAAAATTCAATGGTCAATGAATAGACTATTAAATTAGGCGTTACAGAATACTTCTGTTGAAATTCTCTTTATAAAGAAAGTTTATTAGTTCACTACTTTAATATGATTACCAAAAGTTAAACTGTAATGCATTGCTCTACTGTATTAGTAGGGAGAGTAATATAATCACATTAATGTGTTATTTAGTAATCTATTAGTCATGATAAGCCTCAATCTTCAGGCTGATCAGTTTCCCTTTTCCTTTACATGACCCAGAAACCCATGGCTGAACTGCTCACAGTAAATATTCTGCTTTGTAACCAAAACCCACAGGGGATTACTAATTAGGTAAGGAAACAGCACAACACTGTGAGTAGAAGATGGGATGAGGCAGAGGATACTGGAGGAGGGGGCTGATTGGCGAATGAAGAGAGAGGAAGCAAATAACAGGAGAGAGGTGGGAAGATGGAGAAGACGGAAGGAAAAAAAAACAGCGGAAGATGACAGGAAGACTGGAGAATTGTAAATTAATTATAACGCAACAGCATCCAGAGATGGCCATAGGAATAACATGCAGAGGAGTCAGTGATACGACAAGAAGTCAAGTGTGACAGACACACAGAAGGATATGGAGATTTGCACATGGATAGAGACTTTCACAAAAAGAGATTGGATTGAGAAATTTGCACATAAAAAGACCAACAATGAAACTGAATTGAGGGAATGATGGAGGGGAATAAAAATCCTCACACAGGCCTCTTAAACATGATCGGAGAAGGCAACAGGGACACGTTTCAGCCACCTCGTGCTTACATACCTGCCTGTCAACCTGCCAGCTCTGCATATCCCACGGAAGATGTTCCAGAGGGGCCAGGCTCCGTGCCGACACATTCCAACACAAAGGCCCTTTCAGTAGGCATGAGACGGTGGTTATGTGGCCAGGGACCAGTCTGGGTCAGCCAGCACTGCAGAGCTAATACGTGCCTAGACTTTTACCACAAAGCCCCTCAGGCCCCACAGTCAATGAGCCCAGAGATTGCTGTGCCGCTTTCACTTTGGGAGCTCAGGATCTGAGAGTGAGAGTGGAGGGGCGAAGACACGGCGCCTTGGAATGAGAAGTGAAACAGACGTTTTAGTAGAGGATATGGCTGGCTGCTTCTACATCTTGCTAGCCCCTGATGTGTATTCAACATTAGCAGCAACACAAGACAACATCTGAGCAACTGAGCCGTATCCCCTCTTCAGTCAGCCAAAGCTAAAAAATAATTTTTAATATGAAATTTAAATCAGAGTCTTGCAACTGAATTTCTCTGTTTGTACCTATTTGCAATTCACATAGGCAGTGTATGCCTTCCCCACATCATACTTGCAAATGATGCATGGGAGTATTGGTAAGTGGGTTCACAGGGATGTTGGGAGGTAAGCTTGAGACCACCTAGCTCACCAAATCAAAACCAATGTTTTAGGACATATCCCACTGAGAGAAGCATTGCAGAGCGAGCCCCGTGAGACACTTCCGTAAAGCAGAAAACACGCTGCAGTGGCTGTGCCATTCAACTGACAGATAAAGACGAATAACATTTTGACAGCATGGATCAGTGTTCAACAGGTGAGCTCTGAATGGTAAAGAGAGGCACCTCCAGAATAAATACAAAAAGCCAAAGTCCTGGCCTCTATTTAAATAGTCTTGGCTAGATATTGTTGATGATACAGACCATATCTAACATCTTTTAAAGCTGGTGCATACCCATGTTACAGTCTCACAGGTATTTCCATTTAACCTAAACAGAGGTCTAATCAGCCAGGTTAAATGAAAACACCTGTGTGCAAGAACTTTTAATGAAGTCAACAATTAGAAAAACAGAAATAGATAAAACAAAAAAGCAGCAAAATTCACAGAATTTAAAACATTTCTGTTTTATCCACTCAGACAATCAACTATTGACCAGTGGATTCATTTCTTTTTTAGAATAGTTATACTATTGGCTTCATTCTGCTCTTTAGAAGTTGGGAAAATTTATATGAGATACATTTTGCCAAAGTAGTTAATTAGTCCTAATCCTTGAAGCCTTATGTTATACAAGTACAAATTTAATAATTTGTTCAGAAAATAGCATAAAACTCACCTTTGTGTGGCTTGCACAACTTGGCAACAACTTGGAAAAAGTCTGCTTTTGGACCACAGAAAGATTTTGTGTAACCATTAGGTAACCTTGGTACGACCACACAGGTGTTTTCACTTAACCTGAGCAGAGGTCTAATTAGCCAGAATAAATGAAAACACCTGTATGTGCGCAAGTACTTTTATTGTATTGTCACAATTTAATAAAAATACAACAATAAATTAAATAAAAAGCGACATAATTCATAGCATTTTAAACATTTTTCTCTCAATTTTATCCACTCGGAGAATCAACCATTGACCAGTGGATTCTTTTTTTTTTTTTTTTTTTTTTTTTTTAAATATATAAAGCTACATTATTGGCTTCATACTGCTCTTTGGAAGTTTTGCCAAAGTAGTTGATTGAACCTCATCTTTGAAGCCTTTTATCTTGTAAAAGTTTAACAATTTGTTTAAAAAATACTTTGAATAAAGTGTAAAAATCAACTTTGTGTGGCCTGTACACCTTGTTTGTGTTCTTTCATTCTGAGATGGATTCAGTCAAGTGCTCATACAAGTAAACTCTCAGAAAAAGTCTGCTTTCAGACCACAGAAAGATCTTCTGTAACCATTAGAATTTTTAGGTCTGTCTACACATTACAGGTGTTTTCACTTACATTGAACAGAGGTCTAATCAGCCAGAAAAAATGAAAACACCAGTATGTGTGCAAGAACTTTAAATTTATGGACACAGTTGAGTAAAATTACAGTGAATCAGTGAAACAGAAAAAAAACAGCTAAATTAATAAAATATTAAACATTTTTTTCCATTTTACCTGTTCTAATGGAATCACTATTATACTACACATGTGTATTCATTGTTTATTGTTTTTTTTAAAGCTTTAGTTGGGCAGTGCTTAGTTTTGTTTAGCTCTGTTTAGCAGTGTTTAGTTTTGTCTTGCTCATTGTTGGGGAAGTTTAAACTATCTAGTTAAAGCCCCTTGTCTTGTAAAAGTTAAACACATTGTTTGAAAAGAACTTCGATTAAAGCATAAATCTCACCTTTGTGTGGCTTGTCCAAGTAGGTATATTTGTGGGGTGTAACTGGTTATTGGACTATTGGACTATTGGACTGGACTAATAGCATTTTAAGCCTGTGTTTTGACATCCACTAACATCAAATTTCTGTGGTTAAGACTTGGTAAAGACTGGGAGAAGTTTATTGCCTCTGTGGTTCCGACACATCTGATATGAGGCATCAGATAACTCCTGTGGGTTTAACTGGTCTTACACTTTTTATACTGACACTTTTTGGGTCACTAACACTAGTAGATACACAGCAAAGGTGACGGACAGATATTCAGTAGCCTAGCAACATTAAGGCTACAAATTACCCAAAATGTAACACTCTCCACCATACTAATTTTGAATAACATAAAATTCAAAGTCTTTTTGGCAGAGTTTCATTCCCTTTGGTCATCTGCGTATTATTTTAATTCAATAATAGCAAAACAGGTGAAGGTTCAAATTGCAGTGAGGCAGGTGCTTGTGTTTCACTATACAGTGATTCACTGCAATCAAAGGATCAAAGAATCCCACATATCCAGGTCAATTTCATGATAGATTCATCAGAGTTTAGTCGGTGTGTTTGATTGAACATCCTAACACCTCTTGATCACTGCATGGCCCCTGATTCTCCACTCCAACATTCCAACAAAGCGAACTTATCAGAGTGGGTTTTTTCTCTCTCTCGCACACTCCTCAATCAAATCCCAGTTTACTGCAGGGTGGAAATTATCATCAATGCTTCTGAAGCATCAACATGAAAGCTGAGGGTTTTTTTTTCCATGACTGATGGCCAATGGATTTTGTTTTGTTGTTGTTTTGTTTTGTTTTGTTTTTTGTGTGAGCACAATATATTTCAAAGAGACTGTGAGGTTGAACACTATTTCAGTCTTACTCCGGGATGGCTTCAGGTGAGGCCCACACTCACCAAGTGGTGGTGTGATCAGCATACTGACTGACAACACAACAATAAAGAAGGAGGAGATAGAGAGAGAGAGAGAAAGAAGGATGAAAAGAAAATGAATGAGTTTCAAATTAAATTTTAAACAACAGAGAAGAAAAGGCACACAGCCTAAAATAACAAATCCAACAATCCATCTTGACTGTGAGTCTGTTAGTATCAAACAAGAGATGTTTGGTAGCATTTTATGAATTAAATACACAAAATCTTGAGCAGTCACGAGTAAGATACAAATGAGGAAGCAATTTGTCAGTTTAGTAGGATCATGCGCTACTGAGGTGACACAGAAATGTTTAGTAATTGTGAGATAACATAATGATGCATTCTTTAACAAGTCAGCATGATGCATTACTTTATTTGAGGAGGCACAAAAATAGATATATGTGCGTAATGAGGAAGTAATGATTAATTGTTCGCTATGTGCCATTTAGCGGCTTATCAGAGCCAATTAGGGATGATTAATTAAGAAAGTGGTAAGTGCAGACTCATGAAGATCTTGGAATTAGAAACGTGTTCATTAACATAGTGTCTACTGTCTAGCAGTGTGCTCTCAGGTACGTTTTTGTTATCTCCTATACAGACTTTAGTCATAGACCATATAGATTCAAAGTTATTCAGGAAGTATACTTGTTAGCTGTTTCTTAATTAGGAGTTAGTTTTTAGTAGTTAGGAGTTAGTTATTTCCTGTAAATTCTTCACAGTAAAGGCTGTTATTTAGTCATTTAAAAGCTTTTAATATGACGCAGTAAAGCAGGAAATATTGGGTTTGCATTGGCGGTAAATTAACACAACTCTGATATGTCTGCCCCTCAGCAGGCTTCCAGAAAACTTGCCAATCAGAACAGAGTGGGTTCATTGGGAGGGGGGCCTTTAAGAGACAGGAGCTAAGACTGCCTGTTAGACTGCCTGTTGTTCCACATCTGGAACTTCTGGAAAACATCTTTGCTATATGACAAATGTATAAGGTGACATAAGTCAATGTTGTCTTTACAGTTTGTACTGCTGCCCCCAAGTGGCCAAAAAACACTTAATGCTGCTTTAAGATAAACTGAGGCTTACATTAATATGTATCAATATCCATCTGTCTGTCCATCCATTATCTATACCTCTTATTCTGTTCAGGATTGTTCTGAGCTCACATTGGGTGAGAGACGGGGTTCACCCGGTACAGGTCACCAGTCTATTACAGGGCTGACATTTATAGACAGACAACCATTCACACTTATACTCACACCTACAGGCAATTTTAGAGCTGGCAGTTCATTTAACCTGCATGTCTTTGGACTGTGGGAGGAGACCGGAGCACCTGGAGGAATAACCCATGAGGATATTCCTTTTCCCCAGAAGAGGTGTTGGGTTTAGGTTGACTTTGATGGGCTGTCTACTAGATTGTCCAATTTTGTCTCCCACTTTTGTCATGGCAACAGCTTCATCATTATAACTCTGCATTTTTCTATTCAGTCATGTGATCATTCAGACTCCGCCATCCACTGCCTGTCCAGCAGTAGTCCTCAGTTGATTCCTGCAATTCTTCAGTCACCAGATTCCTACATGCCTGCACATCTGCTCCCTATTCCATCATCAGCACCTCAGTATATATACCCTCCTATTAACAGTAATCCCTCACCAGACTGTCTATTTTGTCACCATAGTCATAGTGGTCAAGCTTTTGATCTTGTTTGCCTACCTGCCGGTTAATGATTCCTACCTGTTGTTAGTTTTTGCCCTCCTGCCTGCTCCCATTTTGGATTTGTTTGTCTTTGTTGAATGCCTGCCTGTTGCCAATCTCTGCTTCGAAGTAAACCTCACATTAAACCTACCTGCACCGTTCCTGACTCTTGCTTTTGAGTTCAAACATCTTCTACCAGAAACTTTTAGGTGTTGTATAGTATGTTGACAGTGAGCAATTCTTGAGTTTTAACCCTAGGAGTGAACTATTATTATAAATATATTAACTACTACTATAAATAATTCAGGTGGTAGTCTCAGGTAGGTAGGTTAAAATGGTATATTGTGGCAAAAATTACGCACTATTTCCATCCGTTTGTAGTTTCTCACTTTTGTTTTACAGTACCTATGTCTGAGGCAGTTCAGCATCACATCTTAATAAAACACCTTTAAAGAAAAACGCAATTTAGTTGTAGGAAATCTTTATACATTCTGCTGCATTAAGAATGATTAAAGCTGGCCTCCACATGGGTTTTGTATGAAAGTGAAAGCTGCCAAGTGTTTTGAACACCATGAATGTCTTTCATAATTGTAAATTCACTTTAACATCAGTCCACCAGTGCTCCCATTTGAGTAAAGTAAATCTGATATAATTATTTTTTAATTCACAGGGATTATTATGACATTCCTGAGGCGACCTTAATGAAATTAGCTGTTTGATTAGTGATTTCATGCAGTGTAATATACATTCTGTTTCTCTCTCATTAAAAAGGCTAATGAATCGACTGCTGCACTGAACCGGAGGATTCATGCATATCCTCTCCAGGTGTTACCCCATGTTTAAAATCCGAATTGGTTTTTGCCCTTCACGCCATGACAGAATCTGATTTGCAGGGCTCACAGCACCATCCATTGGTCAACAGCATTGCTGTCATTATCTCTGTCACTACACCCTCACTACTGTGTGACTGTGCACTGTGCGCAGTCATCATAGCTGCGCCCAAACAACCAAGCAGCCTGGCAGGCCTGAAATTAGATGCAGCATCCCAGCAGGGGGCCAGGCCGGTGATCCCCAGAGGGACTTGGTCCCTTGGCTGATTGCTGAGCTGAAGCTCTGATGGAGAGGGTAATTACTGGAGACGAGAGCATTAATAGTGCATGAGACAGCGTGTGTGTGTGAATGTGTGTGTGGTGAGAGTGGGTGAAAGGAAGTGAAAGTGAAAGTGAAGTGAAAGGAGAGCAGAGGGGTATAATGATGATCCGGATCTCATCTCATGTAACATGTTAGTTCTTTCTGTCCAATTAGAGCTAACTGCGAGAACATACAATGCCTCATAGTCGGGTAAACTCTGACGCACACAGCCATTCATAAACCATACATGTAAACAACAGGTAAGAGGGGTCAGCCGAGGAACACACAGGGGTTCTCATCTTACATTAACACCCTCCACTGTTGCTGCTTCCATGGTGACCACAAATAACCAAAGAGACACAAACTGAGACATTCTCACTCATGAGCACCGGAAACACATAGATAACACACAACAAAAGACGCGCACATCAATACAAAGACATGCATGTGTAAATGCATATACTGTATGTAACTATAGTTTTAAAGGCCATTTTCTCTGTCCAATACAATTCTTGTTTCAGCAGCCTATGGCAATACTTTTTCTGTCTGTGTGGTGTCAGAGTCTGAGCAAGAGCAGAATATGAGAAAAGAGATTGGAAACACAGTGCGGACAGTGTGATTGTGAGAATGAATAAGAATGGGTGAGGCAGTCAGATACAGAAAAGCGGAGGTAAAGAGACAGAAGAGAGTTATGAGGTTAAAAATGTATTCTTCCCCTGGTGCATAATTTACTCTCCTTCAGGACTGATTTTTTTTTTTTTTTTTTTTTTTTGTGGTTCAAGTGTAGCTCTGCCTGGACAAGCGAGGATAATCAGAGTAGAGATGCAGAAACTCTAAGTGAACTTTGCAAAGTCTACCAGTCTACCAGGCTCACAAGCAGGAGCTTAGGGAGAGCAAGGGAGCCACATATTGTTGTTCTGGATTTACCGTGCAAATGATTTTAGTCATGCATGGATTAAGAGCAACAAAGTCACTATAACACCGGCAACCTCCGTTTAAAATGTTTTCATGCCTGGCAGACTCAAGTCAACTCTTAAAAAGGTACGGCAAAGTGGATGTCAATCAATCAATCAGTCAAACTTTATTTGTATAGCACCTTTCATACAGCTTAGTGCAGATAGTTCAAAGTACTTCACAGATGACTGACAAGGGTAGACTATAAAAACAAAACAAAACAAAAAAGACAGAAAAAAAATTGAGACCAATGCAAGCAAGAAAATAAAAATGATGAAAATGTAATATGATAGATTTAAAATCTATAATAACAATAATAGTAGTAAAAGAGAGTGAAATGAAATATATTTAAAAAACTAGATAAAACAGATTAAAAGTTATAATAATAATAATAATAATAATAATAATAATAATAGAGTTAAATGAAAGCTAGACTAAAAAACTAGATAAAATAGATTAAAAAGACAAAACAAAACAAAGACAAATAAAATTGATAAGAGGGATAAAAAATATATATTAAAGTAATATTGATAATAGTAAAATAACAGATAAAATGAAATTTTACAACATAGATACAATAAAATAAGTGAATAAAATAAAGTAAATAATGTCTATAAACCATTCTTAATCAAAAGCCAGGCTGAAGAGGTGGGGTTAAGTTTACATTTAAAGATTTCAACACTTCCAGCTGCCCCCAGACCCTTAGACTGTTCCAGCGACTCAGAGCATACAAGCTAAAAGCTTCCTCACCAAAGGTTTTATTTATTCCTGCACTTTGGAACAACTTACAGAGTTGTGCCAAAGGACCTGAGGGACCATACTGGTTCATACACTGTAAGCATGTGAGACATACATGCCGGTGCAAGATTTTAAAATCAATATGGAAACTGGCAGGCAACCAATGTCAGGAAAGCAGGTGTAATGTGTTCTCTCCTTCTGGTCCTGGTCAGCCCTTGGACTGCAAAGTTCTGAATCAGCTGTAGCTGATTTATAACTTTTTTGGGTAGACCAGACAGAAGAGCATTACAGTGGTCTAGCCTGCTCTGTATAAAAGCATGCATTACTTTCTCTGTGTCACTCAGAGAGAGAAATGGTTGCACTTTAGCAATATTTTGAGGTGATAAAAAGCGGATTTGTTGACAAACCCCATATCAGCCTTAAAGTTCGGATCTGAGTCAAAGACCACACCAAGGTTTCTTGCTTATTGGCTTGGGATAAGTCCAATGGATTTTAATCTTGTGACCAGTTTCACTCTGAGTGTTAGAACCTATGACTAAAACTTCAGTTTTATCCTGGTTGAGCTGTAAAAGAGTTTGTGCTATGCTGTGTCTCCTGATGATATCACTGGGGGGTAACATATATAGATTAAAAAGAAGTGGCCCTAAAATTGATCCTTGGGGAACCCCACAAGTTATTTTGGATATTTTGGAGAAGTTATCATTAATTGCAACATAGAACTCTGCCAAAAATACAAGAGAAAACCAGTTAAAAACAGCTCCCAACAGTCTGATGTGATGCCTCAGTCTATTCAAAAAAATTTGTGATCAACTGTATAAAAGCAGTGCTCAGATCAAGTAGTACCAACACTGAGGGTTTATTGGCATTTAGATGTATCCTGATGTAATTGATTACTTTTACTAGAGCTGTCTCAGTGCTATGATTAGCCCAAAAATCAGATTGAAACATTTCCAGCTTATTGTTTGAGTTAATAAAACTAATTGAATGCACACCAGTTTTTCTAAATTTTTACTTAAAAATGGAAGATTGGAGATTGGTCTGTGCTTGCTGGGTATTGAGGGATCAAGGCTACTTTTTCTTAGAAAAGAGGCTTCACAAGTGCAGTCTTGAATGCTGTGAGGAATATGCCTTATATCATTGAGTGATTAAAATTGTAAGGACCTCCTCAGACACTGAATTAAAAACATTTTTAGGAGGTTAGGATTTGGTCAAGAGTGTGTGTGGAGGACTTCATTGTTGTTACCACTTCCCTGAGCATTTCACTGTCAGCCAGGCTAAAACTGTCCAGCAGGGCTTCACACTGTATGCTGGATGTTTCTTCAACTGTTATGGCATTCTGTAGTTGATAGATACTAGACCCGATGTAGGCTGTCTTTATATTCAATTATATTTATGCTAGTATATGAGTATATATCACTGGGCTTAAAATGCTAAAATTCATTACAATAATAAAAATTCTTGGGAGATGAATAACTAAAATCTATTGAGGCAACACTGTATCTCTGTATCTTAAGGCTGCTGAGAGACACAATCCACTCCTGTAGTTGGTGTTGGAGCTTGAGGAAGCTGCGGGCAGAGGGGAAGTGACCACATTCATGTCCACAGTGGCTCAGGTGTTTTCAATAATCAGTCATTCGCGTAGAGAACCTGACACCCTGTGGACCAAGGCGGCGCGGGTGTAGTCCATCTTTTCTAAAATACCAGGAACGTACTCAAAAAAGATAAAAATTGTCTCCATAAAAGAGTCCATGTGTGGAGCAGTGTGAGTGGAGCCATGTATGCAAGCTGAGAAGTCTAGAGAACCAGCCAATCCCACAACCCAATGTAGGAATTGGACCAGAGATAACGAAACTTTTCCCATGGTGGCCTTTCAGCAAGTTAAAAGAAGGCTAAAATCATGCTTCAGTAGTTCAGACTGCTGGAAACTGATGTCATTTGTACTGTCATGTAGGCCTATCACAAGCTTTGTTGCTGTGGGATGGTTTTTCAAAAGGCTGAGGGTTTTTTTTTAACCAAATCATTCACAGTAGCTCCGAGAAAGCAAAAGTTTTTGCTAATTTTGCCCAAACATCCCTGATGATGGAATCACCAATGATCAGCATTGTTGGAGCAGGGGATTCTGAGCCTAGAGTTTCTGTGTGAGAGGGAGAGATGATTCCAGGGGAACCTGCTCAACCCTCCTGGGAGGCAGAGTGGTGGTGGTGACCCCGCAGGACTGACAAGGCCCAGGGAAGGCACCTCAGCTGTCAGGCTCAGGGTGCGGCAACAAGCGCAGCATGCATGGAGTAAAGCAACCATCCGGGGAGAGCATTGCTGGGCCACCCAGCACTCCAACACCACCTGCTGATCGGAGCCAGTGGGGGCAAGCAATCAGTGGGCACAGAACCATCACTTTCCTGGTGCACTGAAACTGGTTTCCCTGGCTCCTCCAGCACAGCAAACCGGTTGTCGAGCTTATCAAGAAAAGCTGATTTGCCCAACTCCTCTGAAGCAGTAAACTGGTTATCTGGGTGCAGTGTCGAGCAGGAAGAATGTTTACCCTGCCGGTGTTTGCTCTTCACTGTGACCCATGCCTCCTGTGTGTGCGAAGAGGAGCAGGCCTGGGCAAGGGTAGGCCATTGATCATCTGACAGAACCCGAGGCCCATGGGATGGAAGAGGATCTCCCCTGGAGGTTATGGAGCCAGACCACGGCAGCATGACATTGAAGTTCTGGGCCACAGAGGAAACAACGGGTTGCAGAAAGGTGCTTTGGTCCATACAGCCGGATGCATCCAAAGCTGAAATATGCTTTGCCTGGGCAATTGCAATGGTAGAAAATCCCAAGATAAGTTCATTGTTTTTTCTTAGTTCATTTTCTAAGCATTGAGTGTTCTGTTGTAGCTGTGTTTACAATTTATACATAACGCCATTGACAGACAGATAAAAACTCAATAAAAACTTTAGACAATAAATAAATAAATATACAAAATAAAAGGACTATAAAAAATCAAATAAAACAGAGACATTAATAAAAAATAATTGAAATAGAGTTAAAGAAAATATGAATAAGAATTCGATTGTGGTGCAAGCGCAGGTAGAACTCAACAATGATTATGTTGTCATGCATTAATCAAACATTCTGAAGATATGTAGATGGATAGGTATGCATTTTCAAATAAGACCTCCCCCTGGTTGATATTCTTTGTGTGAAAGGAATGCATGAGAGCTGTAGTTACATATTCAAATTTCCCTCCACATTAATGACCTCCTGATTCACTGAAGGCGACATTTTTTGGGGGGTATTTTTATCCAGAAAAATGATAGGGATGTTAAGTAGACCAACTTGTCATTCCTGTGGCACCAGACCCAGGATATCAATTAACGCGTTCAATGCAAAGGTCCATGATCCCCAGAGATGTGGTCTGTATGGAATGATGTAACAGTGAAGCAGAGCAAGTTAATATTTTTCATGTTCATTTCTTGCTAGAAGATGAATAGAAACTCTCCACTGAGCTTAATTGGTAGTCACTTCCAGTGTTGAAGCTTCCTTGGATGTACAGACGGTAGACCACCAGAACAGCTTCAGTGCGCCTTGGCATTGATTCTACAAGTCTCTGAACTCTTCTGGAGGGATGAGCACTATTCTTCCAAAAGATATTCCCTCATTTGGTGTTTTGATGATGGTGGTGGAGAGCGCTGTCTAACACGTCGGTCCAAAATCTCCCATAGGTGTTCGATTGGGTTGAGATCTGGTGACTGTGAAGGCCATAGCATATGACTCAAATCATTTTCATACTCATCAAACCATTCAGTGACCCGTCATGCCCTAAGGGGGCAAGTGGACCCAAACTATGCCAGCAAAATGCCCACCACAGCATAACAGAGCCACCGGATTCCCTCATTGTAGGGGTCAAACATTTAGACCTGTACTTGTTACTCAAAAGTATACAGTACAGAAAGAATGTAAATCAATTCAAATATACTGTATATAGTATATATAATTATATATACTATAAATATAATATCTAATTAGTGTAGATTAGTGTATCAGGGCCGCTTTTGGCCTTCTTGGTACCCTAAGCATAATTGCTTTGCGGTGTTGTTGAATTATATTTTCATTAACAATGTTACCATTATTGTTAAAATAAATAAATAAATACAAATGAGAAAAACTAAACTGTACAATTAGTCACACATAGCAGAAGAAAAGTCACACAACTTTAACAAACTTTGCAAAGACACTAACCTATATTTTACAATAGAGAACTATAGAACAGGCAAAAAAAGAGAAACACACTAACACACACACAGGTGCTCTTTGGTGCCCTCTCTGGCACTTAGTACCCCATGCATAGTGTGTGTTGCACGTGTACGTAGCAGCGGTGCTGCAACAAATTTAATGAGCACACTGAGTCGATAGTGTTAAATATAATATTACATCCTTTGAAAAGTGAGGCTGGAGTTGACTGTAGTGATTTTGGAGTCCTGTACTTATATGTCCTTGAACTAAATGGATGTTTATCATTTTAAGTGTTCTTTTTTACAATTGTGGGACCATGTTGTATAAACAAAATTGAAGGGCCTCTCAAATTGAATCAGTTTTAAATAAAAGTAATGTCAAAAACAAGCCATGAAGTAACAATAGCAGATTAGCTGTTAGTGGCAACAAACCTGTGGAGCAAAAGTGAAGAAGCAAGATTTTCTACATCTCACTGTCCTTAACTTTAACCATCATTGGTGTAACAACAATAGACTACCGTTAAACTATTATACTAATACTAATCTCTTATCTTACTTCTGTCAGCTCAGTTGCTACTCTGAAAACAATAATACTGTAAACTCATAAGCGGTAATTACTCGATAGAGGAGGTCACATACAACCAAGTCTAAAATTGCAGTGCACTGTCTACTCTGCTGTTTTTCATAGGAAATTAATGAATACTCTGATTTTGGCACTGGTAGTTGGTCCAAGGATTAAATTGGTGTAATGTGACTCAAATCTGATATAAAATAGACCTACATAGTCTTACACTGTTTTTTAAATTGCAGCTAATCAATGATGACAGTGAAAATGAAAGCTTCTTCGTGGTAGGCGTTCAGAGTGGGAGTGAGGACATCTATGAATGTGATAAAATCACTTACGGCAACATTAAGTCATGAACTGACTTTAACTATTGTTAATTTCACCTAGAACTGCCAGGGTTGGTCAAGTCTTTAAAGGAATGCATCAACTCCATTCGTAACACAGGGAGCTTGCAGAGAGGAAGCCCATCAGCTGTGCTATCAGTGTCTGGAGAATCAACTTTGTCAGTGGCAGACACTCAGACTGAAATGGTATGCTACAACTCACCATTTACGCAATTAATAGTATCGATGGGAATAAGGCCATGGGTGCTAAATGTACCTTTAGCAAAAAATAAATGGAATGACCAGTTTAACCTTTCTTTAATTAGTCTAATGGTTTTTTAAAATTCCTGGCCTAGTCTCGGTAAATGACTTATTTTCTTGACTGCCTTGATTTATATTAAGTGAATCAAGAGCATTGGTTGCAAATCTTCCAAATTTTGGTAATACTGTCGATGCTGTCAATAAATACCTCTCAGCTCACACCTTCCTTATCTCATGTTCTCTGATTTAAGTTTTGTGTTGGTATTCATTTTTGTACCACATAAATTCACTTGTTTTATCAGGTCTCTTTTTAGTGCCAAAGAGGGCCTGCCAACGACTAACAGAAGAAGGATAAGCATCCTCACATAGGAGCTGGCTGTCATGGTCTTTACCAAGGAAGCTTTGAGTGATTCCACCCTCACTGAAAAATCCTCTAAAGGAGCCCCACTAAGAAGACAGCTTGATGTAGAGAAGGTTACATAACATGTAACCATACATATTTGTCTTCATAATAATCTTTTCCCATTTATCTTATAATTACTTATTATTTATCTTATAATTTAAGTTTAAATGCTTGTAATACCAAAACAAATGTCACATGGAACAAGAGGAGGCTCAGGGTAGGGATGCACATGCTAAATAATTAATTGATACCTCTCAATAGTCGTTAAAAACACAATTCTGTTACATACCGGTGTCAATGCAAGTGACATATAGAATCAGATGCCAATATCTTTGTACGGGTGCTCCAATAACATTTTGTCACTGTCAATACTGATTCAGAGTTTTAAAATTGATGGAAATTTACAGAGTACTGATCCAGTCCAAAACCTTTATTAGATCATTAGCATGGGGTCATTGTAAAAAAAAAAAAAAAAAAAGCTTCATAATCCTTTTTTTATGAGAGATCTAGCATTCCTCTATTTGCCAAAAATAGAAAATCAAGTCACTTCACTTGCTTATGATTCTTCTCCCTGTTTTTGTCTTGCATCATCCATGTTAATGGTTGAATACTTGTCCACCTTGTATTTGTACACTGCATTACAATTACTGTCACTTTATTTATGTTCAATGCTTGAAAAGTGTAACCAAATGAAGCCTCTTGGTTAAGATTTGGCATTAGTCCCCCAAATTATTTCTTATCTGTTTTCTCTAACAGACGCAGTTATGGAAGAATTTCCATAACTGCCAGCCTCATCAGTCCCAGAAGTGTGGGCTACAATAAGGCAAAAATGCATCAATGAGCAGTTTGCAAAGAAAAAGATGGGAGTTTGATTTGCTTGATATGTTTTTTTAGATTTGACTGTTGATTGTTTGATTATTTTATGTGATGTTTTTCAAAGATTTGTGATTGCCCTCAGAATATTCTTTGTTCTAAAAACAAATAACAAATGTTTTCTATTTTATTGTTTTTTAGGTTAAGCAGTTTTCTTTTAATGTGGACTCAACTCAGGGGCTCTTTGTACTGTTTAAAGAGCAACATTATTTCTTACACAATTAAAAACTTTGACATACAGTTTTCAGTGAAAATTGTCATTTTTCATAACTAGTGGTACTATGGTATTATTCAAATATATTTTAACACACTTTAAAATGTATTGTGTAAGTGTATTTGTAATATAAAAAATAAATAAACTTAATATACTTTTCTGTAAATAAAGTGCACTAATAATAATTTAAAACATGATTCAGCCTTTCCTTAGTTTACTTAAAACACATTTGAAATACCATAAATTACATTTTGCAAGTGTATTTGTAACATATTTCAAAGTGTAGCAGAGTATATTGAAGTGTATTTATTGAGCACTACAAATTTTCCCTCAGAGATGCTTTGCTACAAGCAGAAACTGCATGAGCTACTTAAGATACGGTGTTGCATGTTACTCTTCTTGATGGTATTCCTTGGATGCAGGGTGGTCAGAGCATTTGCGTTGTTAGGAACCCCTCTGCATCTTCAGCAGGTATCTCAGGGTCACAGGCATTTTGCCCCTTATCCTGTACGCCTCACCTGAATGGGGCAGGGAAGACTAAACTAGCCTTCATCTGCAGAAGGGTTCCAACTGTGGGCTCTCATCAACCACAACCATCTTAAGCTTGTCTCAGCTGCCATGACTTCCTCCCCAGTAGCTTTCTTTAGTTGTTTGTGTTCCAAACTGATCCTCTGTAAGAAATAGTGCACTGATGTTGTTGGTAAGCTGCAGCAGCCGACTTCAGTGGGGAATAAGGCTGAGTGCAATCCTTTGACAAGAGCCTCATCAATCAAATCCTGGTACTTGGCTTCCTTCAGTTGGTGAGAGATGGCTAGTTTGTCCTCCCAGACCACTGTGAGTTTGGCTAAAAAGATGGTTTTTGTGCTCGTGGATAGCAGAACCATGTCTGGTCGGGGTGAGGTTACTGCCACCTCTTCTGGAAAGACAAGTCTCTTCCTCAGGTCTACTTGCATTTCCCAGTCAGAAGCTTGATGCAAAATGGAGAGCAGGTTCTTGGCAGTTGTTCTTTCCCTAGGAGCCTTATCTTCTTTCCTTTGGAAACTTCAGGTTGTCATGCCTGGTGTTTGTTGCCTTTCACCCTTTGCAGATCTGTAAATTTGGCAATTTCTGTAAGGACCTTGCCATATATCCACCTGTATCGGCCTTCTTCCAGTGCTTTGGGAAATCCAGTCAAGATGTGATTCAGGGTGCAAAGGTCAGGTCTTTTTTGGACAATTGTGTCAACGTATTCACTGGCAAGTCAATAAAATGGTAGTCTTTTAGTAATGATGGATCAGAATATCTTTTTAAATATTTTTATTAGCAGAGAGATCTCTCAAAACTGGGAAATGGGAAATGGGACAAAGCAACCCTAAGCAAGTGTCCAGAGCCAGGGTTCCTGCTTCTTCTTCCAGAGTGTCCATAAAAGCTTTAATAGCTTCTTCAGTAGCTGTGGGCAGTTTTTGTAGATCTTGTAAGTGGTGCCTGATGGTCCCGTAGCTGATCCTGCTTGAGCTTTTTCCACTACTGCCCTTACTTCGTCAAGAGTGAAGTCTGCCATGTTGAAATGGGTGTGTGTTTTGAGTGTTGGCAGCTGGAAAGGACAGTCCCCCAGTGTAATGTCTCTGCTGTGTTTGCCATGTGCTGCTGCCACACTATCTTCCAATTCTTCCTTAGAGCATATCAGTCTCCCACTTTAGGTTTTCCAAAGAGGTCAGCTGTGAACAAGGGTTGTTAAAAAAGGCTCTCCTCTGTCAACGTTTCTGTCTTTACTTTTTCCGGACTGTCTCCATCCTGCAAAGAGTAAATTTTTCTGCAGCTCTGAGCTTAATTGGTTCAGCGCTGTTTTTTCTTCATCATCTGCTTTCCGCCACCTTTTTTTGAGCATCCTTATTTCTTTCTGCAATTCTGTGATATGGTGCTGCCTCCTACAGGGACCTGCTGGTGGCTTGACAGTTTTGCCTTCCTTCACACCAAAGGCATCTTGGCAAGCCTGTTGCCCAACTTGCACCATCGTTTTTATCTTCTTGGTTGCATCTTCTTTCAAGATGTTTTCCAGGATGATACTAAGATCTTCATCCAGTTGTGCCCATCTGCTATCTGCTGCTGGTGGTAAATTCAGTCCTGGTTTCCTCTTGAAGCCCTTTCAGATTCACCCCCTCTTCTTGTGCTCTGAGCAGGTTGAGCAGAGAGGTCTGGGGCACTGGGGTTTGCCTCCTGGCCCTGGTCTTCCACCAACTGACAAATAGTGCTAATAAACTCAGAGATAGCTCTCTGGGTAGTATCAGGTGCTTTGCATTGCTGTAGTCACTCTTAGCATTTGGACTTGCCTTGGTGAATTTTCAAGACACGTTCATTCTTTAATATTCCACTGCAGATGTTGCATCTTCTTTTGTCTCCACCCTCCTGTCTTGCCACATCCGATCTTTTAGTCTTTATACTGTTGTCTAAGTCTTTGGCCTTGTGATCTGTCTTTAATGGCAGATTATCTCCCTCCCCCCTTTGGTCTGTCTTGGGGTATTCTCTCTGTTTGGTACTTGTAGCTTGTTCATGCAGTGCCTTGGGATTGCTAGCCCTAACACTATTGTGTGCCATCTTTCCGAGCTGTCGTCCACTCTTTCACAGATATCCATGGGTCTTCCCCCAGCCAATGGTCCTTTCCCTATGGTCATGATAATACAGGTGAAATGAACATCAAAGATGCTTTTATGCTTTTATTTTTATTCACTGAAATAATGGTAATAATATCTAGATCATCATTATAAAATTGGACTAATATGTCTTGGCAAACAGTAGGTTGATATAACGGAACGGGAAATGGACCAATCACAATTTTTCTTCTGATCATATCTGGGTGAATCAGCAACTGCCCCCCTGCTAGGACCTTCAGTAGCTACAAGGAATGCCTGTGCAATTCAAGTCAATGTGGGCATGAATTTGATTTTAACAGTTGTCTTATCCAATCATATTTCATGGAGTTGTGGGTGGGACAATATCCCAACATCTTCCAGGCATTTGCAAATACTTAGTGGATAAGCAATCCACCAAAAGTAGTCAGTGAGTGAGCGAGGGAAAAAAGAGATGACAGAAAAACAAGGAACGGTAACTCACTAACCCAGTAACTCCCAGTTCTATTTCTCTGCTGAATGAGAATAATGAATTTGCTTGTTGCCTTATTCTGGGCAAAATTTGACAAGAGCACTGCAGTATATTTGGTTGAAGATGTTTCTGAAAATATATGCTAATTCCAAACTTTCCATGATGGCTTCATTGCCATAAGGAAGCAGAAAGTCATTGTTGATTGCTTCATGCGCACAAGTTGCTGGTTGTTCACTGGTCTCATTGTGAGCGTTGTCAGGCCTTGGGCATTTGTATAGTTAAAACTGTAACTCTGATTTAAGGTTGACTTTTGTCCAATTTTGTGTCCTAATTTTTGCTGTGTTTGAATTTATGTGGGGTATTGCAGTGTTCAGGCACAGAAGTCAGTATGAAATGGATAAATGTGTCTTTCATTTTCTTATAACTAGCCTGCAGTCAAATTAGTTTTTATCATTTTTTATTTGATAATCACAGTTTGCTATGCAAGTTGTATGAAGTATACTGTAAACCTGCATTTTACATCTCTAGTTTTGCCATGGACATGAAATTGCAATAAATGGCTTAATAAAGGCAAATGAAAATTGGCTGAGCCAAGCTTACAGAGAGCTTGTGTCTTTTCCCATTTCACCTCAGGAGGTGTTGGTTGGGCAGTATGACACATCTGATATCTACATTTAACTTGTTTGTATGGTATCGCTGCCTTTACTTCTGGCAGAGAGATATTAAATCTACATTAAAATTCAAGTATGTCTAAGTTCAAACAAATACAAAACATTGGATTAGCATTGGATCCATCTTTACAGTAGGTGGTGAACAGTAGCTAATGATTATTCCAGATATTTCACTTTCATTCCAGCTAAACAAATACATGAAATGAGAGGATGTGACTTGCTTGTTTCATTTTTTTTTCACAAAATAATATAGGCCCAGTTGTTTATGTCATATTTAAATTGAGTGTTGTCATGATAACCAGCTTTGTCTGACCAGTTTTCTGGAATCACTTTTGTGTGTTGTGAAGCCAGTTAGGGCAAAAAAACCCTTTAAGATTCAAGATTCAAGATTCAAGATTTAGTTTATTGTCAGTTTCTTGTGTACTTGCATACCAAAAAAAAAAAAATGAAATGCTGTTCCTCCTAGCCCAAAGCATTGCAACAATAACAGAAAGGATAAAGATGTATATCTAAAAATTCCCTTAAAAATAATAAAAACATGTAAATCCCAAACAGCAAAAAAACAAAAAAGAATAAACAGTTAGCAGCACAGTGCATTAAAGTGCATTTGGAGAGAAAGTGCATGTCTCAATTCGATGTTGACAGCTGGTGCATGTCAATGAGTGACCAGCAGTGATGAGGGGGTTTGAGGGTAGGTGGGCGGGTGGGTATATTCGTGGGGGGCACAGTCTGTTAATGATCCTAACTGCTTGTGGGTAAAAGCTATTTAGCATTTTGCTGGATTTTGCACAGATGCTCTTATACCTCTTCCCAGACGGCAGGAGGGAAAACAGACTATGAGAAGGGTGGTGGGGATCCTTGATGATGCCGGAGGCTCTGCGAATACAATGTTGTTGGTAAATCTCCAGCAGAAAGGGGAATGGGGGCACCAATGATCTTGCTAGCTGTCTTCATTATCCTGTTCAGATGATGTTATTCAGACCCTTTACAGTTACTGAACCAGGAAGTGAGGCCGTAGGTTAGAATGGGGAGACTTGCCTTTTTAAGTCTCCAGAGAGGATGGAGCCGCTGTTGTGCTTTTTTTTAACAATGGCCAAGGTGTTATTGGTTGAGGTCAGATCGTCTGCCAGGTGCATTCCTACGAACTTGATGTTACTTACCCTCTCCACAGTGGCACCATCAATGGTCAGCGACATATGATGTTGCCTGCTGTCCCTCACCATCTCCTTTGTTTTGTTGATGCTGAGGGAGAGATTGTGCGATCCACACCAGGTCGTTAGCTGTTCCACCTCCATCCTGTATGCATCATTATTGCTGACGAGACCCACTACTGTTGTATCATCAGCAAACTTGATGATGTGGTTGGTGTTGAATCTGGCAGTACAGTCATTTGTTAGCAGGGTGAAAAGAAGGGGGCTCAGGACGCAGCCATGTTTTCACTGAGATGGATTTTGATGTGTGACTGCCAACCTTGATTGTCTGCTGCCTCTGCATCAGGAAGTTGAGGACCCAGTTGCAGGTGCCAGTGGCCACATCCAGCAACCTCAGCTTCTCCACCAGCTGTTGTGGTATGATGGTATTAAATGCTGAGCTGAAATTGATGAAGAGGATCCTGGCATAGGTGTTCTTCCCTTCCAGATGTGACAGAGTGAGGTGGAGTGTGGTAGATATTGCATCTTCTGTGGATTGGTTGGGTCTGTATGCAAACTGTAAGGGATCTAGTTTTGCAGTGAGGAGGGCCTGCATGCATGTACTGCAGCTCAAAGCACTTCATAACTGTGTGGGTGAGGGCCACAGGGTGAAGCCATTCATACTGCCTCAGTTTGACTATTTTGGCACCGAAATGATGATGGTGCTTTTGAGGCAGGTGGGCACTACTGCTTGACTGAGCAGGATGTTGAAGATGTCTGCAAAAACATCTTTCAGCTGTTCTAACAGAACAGCACGGTCTCTTAAGAACTGAACTTTGCATGGGTTGATGCTGGCGAAGGCCCTCTTTACCCCAGCTTTGGACAGCTGGAGTACCTGATCATCATGTGGTGGTGGGAGTATCTGTGCCAGGTTGTTGTTGGCTACCTCAAAACATGCATAGAAGTCAATGAGTTTGTCTGGTAGGGAGGGGTAGTCAGTTATTGTTTTGAAACCTTGCCACAAGCACTGTGTGTCTTTATTGTCAATGAAATGGCTGTTGAGTGAAGCTGAACTTCCATGTGACTTTTTATTGCTATGTTTGATTTTTTTATTGCCACATGTGGTCCTATTGAAGACCCTGGGTCCAGGGCCATGGTTCCCCACTGACCACATTATCTTGAGCTGGTCTTAGCTGCCATGGCTATCTCCCCAATGGCTTTCTTCAGTTGTTTGGGTTCCAAACCAATCTTCTGTAAGAAAAAGTGCACTGCAGTCGCTGGGAAGCCACAACAGCTGACTTCAATGGGGAATGCCATCCTTTGACAAGAGCCTCATTGATCAAATCCTGGTACTTGGCTTTCTTCAGTTGGTGAGTATTTGATGGCACAATAGTCCCATTTTAGTATAGTCAAGTACACTAAACTCATTTAAAGTTAAGCTTTTGTACTACTTTTAGTCTTTTTAAGTCTAATAAGTTCAAAAATACTTGTTCCATTTTAACACTCTTTAAGTATACTAATTATTAGTCTGTCTGCTTGTACACTTTAGTGTGCTGTACATACTAACATTTAGTATCCTTTAGACTACTTTTTTTTCACTAGGATATGACACTGCTGCAGATGCTTAGTTGGTTGGTCGTTTATCATTCTGTACTTTTTGAATGCACAGTAGCAACCAAAAACAAATGTGCCTAAGCCCTCAACATTTGTCACCTTTTCCAAACACATTTGTTTCTTTGCCTGCTGCTGTGCATTAGAAACATATTGTGGTATGTTTTGTGAGTGCGTACAGTTCATCTTTCAAACGCTTTGAGTTGACCAGGCCATCTTTATTTAATGTGATCATTCATCTGCTCATGATGGCAGACAGACCAAAAAGCATAAAGGTTACTTCTGATGTATTGATTTGGACAAGAAAAGTCCCATTTCTGGTGAATGTTTTAATGTATTATTATATGTTTTTATGGCGCAGGCTGGGCAGAAATCACAAGCAAAATGTGAATCTACTATATGTTATACAAATCTTCAAGGAAAAGTACATCCTTAGCTTGTATCCGCTTTTAGTTAAAATACATACATTCATCTGCATGGTGGAGTATTAAAAACAATGCAAAAACCTACATTTACCCTGGTCAGAGTTGCTCTTTATACTTAACATAACATACTTATGATGCCAATAAACTCTGTTCAGAACAGTCAACAAACAAGTTTCATACCACGTTTGTATTTTCACTCATCGAAAATAACTCCTCCTCAACCATCCACAACAACTCTGCCATTTTAGAACATTATTTCAATTATCACTCACAATTGCAGAAGATGACAGTGTGCAGAAAGTACCGGATACCACAAATGTGTGATGCTCAGTATATTTTAGGATGTACTTTACTTTTCTCCACGATTCCTAAAAAAATCTTGTTTGCATTTACTTCACAGTGACTTTCTACATTTCCTAGAATGACTTTCAACAAGCTGTAGACTTAAAAAAGTGTGAAATTGTTGAATTTAACTGTGAAGAGAGAAATAGTGTTACTGACAGGTATAGCAATGGCATAATGAGACCTAGACAGTGGCAGGTTTTTTTCCTATCAAAAAAAAAAGAAAAAAAAGTGAGACTCTTTTACTCAAATGCCACACGTCTTCTCAGTTTCATCATGGTCTATTTAAGGTCTTCTGCTGGTAGAGAAACCTGCATCTCTGCTTCTGTTACGATCTGTTATATACAGTCTATGGTAGATTTCCGCCTGTATGCTTCCTGACTGTTAACTCTAAAAAGAACATCTTGCTTAATCAATTCTAAAAGTGGATGATTATGTTTCTTTAATTGACTACAGTTTTTTTTAATCAGCACAATAGCTGCAAAGGAAATGTTTCACACTCAAAATCCAGTAACAACACAATAAAAATCGACTCAGATGGCAAAACACATGTTTTGTTTAACACCATTAAGGGAATGATTTCCTGTAATTACATATTTTATGCAGCATCAGAGTAAATTTCTTTACAACAAGTTGACAATTCTGTCTGATATATCATCCCTTGGCACTTGTAAATTACAGCACATCAAAGATTAAAATCTTGAATCTTTTGTTACCTGATTTGTTACCTTGAGAAGAATCAGCCATATTTACAAATTTGAATTACAGCTGCCCAAGGTCATAAATAAACATGTCTCATTCTTATTCATGATGGATCTGTGCTTTAATTTTGATAGTGGAGGAACCGAAACATTCCAGCAAATGTTGAATTTCAAATATCCTCATTATGTTTTCCTGACCGGGAAGACTGGAAGATGAGTTACTTGAAAATACAGAAGGTAACAATACTGAACTGAGGAGTATAACATGCCTACAGGGTGCTCATTATCTCTTTATTCCATTCAGACTCTAATGAACGCACCAATCTTTTATTTTATACAAGTTTTCATGCTTGTCAATGCACAATAAGCACAGAAATGAGTTTCTGTTAATTAAAAGACAGTGCACCTTTTCCCTGGATTCATTATTATACATCCGAAAGACATTTTGATTTTGATGATGAATGCAAAGAGATAAAAGTTGTTGCAGGACTTCAAATAAGGGCTTGGGTTAGACATACTCACATGCTGACACTAGACACTGGAATATGGTCTGGGGTTGTCATGCAGCTAGAAGTTGTAATCAGTAAAGCTAGTAGCAAAATACCACACTTGGGAGATACAGCCCTGAAAGTTTGCCTCACTCTGAACTGTTAACACTCTCACAGGGAATTAACTGCTTGCGTGCAAGTGTCATCAGCTTAAAGGAAAATCCAAAACAGGGTGCTGAAAGAAAAAAAGTTTCTCTGAGTAAAAGCTCTTAGCAGGTTAGTTCAGTTTAGTGTGCTGAGAAAATCCTAAGCAGTCCAACTGTGAATCAATTCAGGCAAGATAAAATGCAAAACATTATTCCACTTGGCGACAGACAAGACAAAACAACAGATCGATGCTTTCCTTTGTTAAAAGAACAACCACAAACTTTTCCTCACCCTTGGGGGGCTAAACTGTTTTATTTTTAAACTATGAAAAAGTTTCACATTTCCTTTCTTCTTTATTTTCCCCCTCTTTTTTGTTCTAGCACCTTTGTAGCCGACAAGATGCATCTCAGGAGTATCGTTCTCCCCCACCAACAAGGAATATCTATATTTCCAAAGGAGAGGCTTACCTATTTTTCCACAATGTTAAAGACATTTCACATCAACATATTGGCAGCTGTTCATTGTATTAATTCATTGTGATTCTGCATTTACCATCTTCAATCTTTCATGCAGGCATTTTAAAAACCTTTATCGACTGATATTAATAGAAAATAAGAAAGAAAAAAGTTATCGTCCAAGCCTCCAGGCCTGCAATAATGGCTCCCTCTCATTTCCTTTACACATTTTACATTCAAAGGATTCAGCAAATCTTCCAGAAAATCTCATTGCCTTTACTGACTGTGGTGCAAAGTGCTATAGTATCTTGGAAGTGCAGTGTTCACAAAATTGACTCTATATGTAACTTCAACACAATCTGCAGCCTACACTTCACAGCGCATATACTGTATATATACATGAATTTCCTGTCATTTGGCAAATTACACTTACCGCTGCAGTTTTCTGAGCCATTGTAACACAGTCCAGTGTGTATAAATATTAACCTAACAATGCTCTGGATTTGAAGGGTCCTGTGAAGTTCTTCTTTATTTCACCCCTCCTCCTCTCCCCCCATTGAGCTCTCAAAGGCTCTAAAGCACCGTTTAGCCACCTTCCCTATGAAGCTGAATGTTTTACTTGAAGAGGATCTTGGCATGTTCTCCCTAGTGTGTCACTGTTCTTCCCCAGGCGCTACAGCCTTACAGGGCACCCTGCCACAGGAAAGGATTAATATTAATTCCCTCCAAATTACTCAGAGATTCAATTATGCAAGATAATGCAAATACTGACTCTTTCAGGTCTGTTTGACTTCCTACGCACACACACAAGACAAAAAAAATCTGCCAACTGAGGCAGCATTGTCTGACACTGCTATTTCTTTCTTTTCTGCTTATTTGCACCTTTAGTGAGCTTTTTGTCTGTGTTAGTGAAATATCGAAGGGTAGGGGTAATGACATCTGGGAGATACTGCCATGTCTAATGTATAATAAAACTAAAACATTGCCTTCAAATGCAGCTTCAGTATCCAAAGCCTTTTCGCCTTGTCATCTCTTAGTGCTGCATTGAAAGTTTTGCCTTGCTGAACGCCCGCCTCCGGGGAAGTATCACAGGGACCATTAGATCAGAAAAAAAGGAGGTTCTCAAACTCCGTTTAGAGGCTTGTGCTGCTGATGTTTTGGTTTGCTTTTCTGAAGCCACAGGGGTCTCTGCTAGTTGGGCTGGCATGCCCTCAAATGCTTCACACAGTTAATCACTAAGATCTCCAGCAACAGAATCGGCCAGGCCAAGTGAGAAAGAAATATATAAGGGAGAGGAAAGAATATGACAGTCAGAGAGAAAGATTAAAGGAAGAAATAGTGCAGAAAAAGAGGTAAAGGAAAAAGAAAGTAATGGTGTAAACATGGCCAGTGCAAACAGATTGATAGTTTCTCTCCATTAATTGTAAGTCAGTCAATCAGTATTTTTTTTCAACATAAAATTGACTTCTTATTGGTACAGATATACAGTATTGTAGTCATTGGTTTCATTTACAATTTATTAGCATAGTAGGATAACAGAATATAGGCTACTGTGGACCATACAACGCCAAAACAAAAACCTGTTAGCTCTCAGCTAACCCCTTGCTTAAAATGATTCCTGCCCCCTGAACTAGCAGAAAAAACAACACAAACTCACACTCCCTCTAACTGCCAATCACAGGTGAGCTATCTCACACCCTGGAAAGTGCAATAGAAGCACTCAAACAATCAGTCTTTTCTTTTCTGGGCACAAGTTAAAGTATGTAGCCTGTAGTTTCTAGGAGAAAAAAAAAGACACTTTCAAAAGAGTGATGGTTTGCAGACACTTATGAGACAGGAGTTGATGGCACAAACATGTTATTTGAATATAAAACTGTAACTTGTTTTCCCAACCAAGCCAACAAGCTAGCTACCTGACAGGGTAGGAGTAAACAGGGTGGAGTAAACGTACACTCAAGAGAAAATAGAAAGAAGCTCAAGCTATTGTGGCAATTAGTGGAGCATGTTGCCGGTTGGCTAGATCGTTAATGGTTAGCTTGCCAGCTACAGTAGTTCACCAGCTATCCTTACAAGTAGTCATGTCACTGAGCTTCTATAACCAAATATTTTGCAGATGAATTTTACTTGGCCACTTTCTGGGATAAAGGGGCCTTTACTAGTAAAGAGGAGTATCACTCAGTCAGCATGTAAAAAAAAAAACTATTGTATAATGTCTTCTGTAGCTCTGGGGGAGTTTTATGTAGTCTGAGAACATTACTGACATTACTTGAGTAATCTCAAGTAATTGAGTAATCAATTGAATTAATCAAATTAAAATTGTTTGCCTGGTGCATGAGCCAAGAAGTTTTCTAGCTTCAGGGTTTGCTTCTGCGTTGTGCTGATCATTGAGATGATGTCATGAAATCTAGGCTCTAGGAAAGTCTTACTAATATGAAACCTCCATGGATTAAAAATTCATAATACAAAGAGTTATGAAGTGCCCTGTCAACATTTTATATATGTCTATTTATAATGGCGGTCTAAGGGGAAAATGCTTTTTTGGCCACAGGGGATTTTTTCACTACAATACTGCAAATGGCCACTAGGAAATATTGGCAAGTTGATCCGCATCCAGGTCTCTTAATAAATCCATAGTAATCACTGTGCTTGCTATTAGATGTATTATGGGAAGTTTAGTATCCAGTGTTAGGAGCTTGACCCATTAGGGTCTAAAAGTCAGGATATCTCAGCCTCTTATACATTGATTTTTAAAATCTGCCTCTTGTGAGTCCTTTATGGAAGTTCAATACTGTATCACTGGAGTATCCCTTTAAAACTACCATAGTCCCAGTAAACAGAAATAATCTCCATTAAAAAAAAAAGCCTGGAACTGTTCTGTTATCTACTATCTAAAGTGAAAATAAATTTGTTGCTGAGGTTAAACATGGCAAGATAAATTATAAGCACAGGTGGTCACCTTGGAGGACTAGGGATCTAAGATACTTCCAAGATAATGATATCAGAGATAAAATACCCTGAAACTGCAATATCCCTGATTCAAATCTGAGCAGCCAGTAGCCTTTGTTCCATTTCATTCCCTGCTGTTTCTCTATGTTTCTCCTAAATCTCCATAAATCCTTCAAATGAAGGTAAAATAAGGGTAAAAGGATTGTGTGGAAACATTTTGGCTCCAAATTAGTGGTATGGCACAGTTATGGTGTACACAGTAGGATAAATCTTTATATGTCTCATTAATTGCTATTAATACATTCCCTCTGTTGGACAAAATTCTCTCTATCTCTCTCTTGATCTTATGATCTCAGGATGCAATGCTGTGAATGAGCAAGTGTCCCTGAGCTCCACGTAACATTCTTACAACCCAACCCACACTCTTAGTCTCCTTTCACAGAAACCAGCCTCAGAAAAATCAGTGATAAATTATTGTCTGGCTGCTGATTTATGAATGTGTATTCTGAGGGTGTTTCTGTGTGCTGTGGGAATTTTCTTGTGTATGCACGCAGTATATGTTTTTTATGCAGAAAGTGATTTGTGCAATGCATTAAATGAGACAATCTCCTTGCCGCTGATCCAAGACCTTCCACTAGAGATCAGCTGAGGAAGCTTGCAATAATGTCCGTTTCTAATGAACAACCTCCTGTCCCCTTCACACACACACACACGCACGTACACACAAACAGCTACCCTGCCAACCCTACACTACACTCTTCAGCATCCACCCCGCTGCCACAGACAGAGAGAAGGTTGGCTGGTGCCTGGAGGTGGAGAATAGCAAAAGGCAGATGCAGTGTGGGGTAGTAATACTACCACTCTGCTCTGCTCCGCATCTGGCTCGCCTGTGGACAAAGCCCATCTGTTAGAGTGCAGGTCACGTACACCCAGGAATACAGATGGGCTGGTGAGTCTTTCTGCCCTGCCACTCAATGATTTAAGGGGGGAGATTAAACAAGAGGAGCTACCTACATGTGTATGAGCAGAGAGGGATGTGTGTACTGGCTTTGTTGCTTTGTTTTGCTGTAACATATTTGACGCGGTTCACGTGTACCTACTGTTGTGCCTTTGTTGACTGCTTTTATTGCAAGGTGTTTGCAGGCCTCTGTGTATTTTTTGGTACACCTGGCTGCCTGTGTGTATATCTGCAAATGTGTATGTGTGTGTGTGTGTGTGTGTGTGTGTGTGTGTGAGAGTAAACAAGACAACAATGAAAGCATCCATTTAGGCTGCAGAGCAAAGTGTGCTGTGGCAGCAGAATAGGGCAGCACTGGCGGACAAACTGTTTGAATAAATCCTTTAGTAAAAGCAAAGTAATCCGAGGCTTGTACACAAGTCAGTGAGTGCCGGCTGTATCACTGCCCAGCAGTGTGGTCAAGTGCAAAGGTCTTTATTCAGTTGACAGTGTGGTGCTCAGGGTTGGTTCTAGGTTCTGCAGTTTCAAGATAATATGCTCAGTTCAGCTTGAGTGTTTACCCTCTGACTTAATCTGTCTTGACGTACAAATTGAGGAGCATGATGTAGAGAGAATAAAGTTGGTCTTGGTAGTTTTAACAGCAGCGGCAGAAAGTAACTACATACAATTCCCCATGCATTGTTCTTAAGTACAAATCTCACTACTTTATACTTCTACTTAGGTAAATATTGCACTTTTTACTTCATTACGTGTATTTGACAACTAGTTTCTTTGCAAATTAAGACATATGATCAGCTCATAAAAACATTTATATGTGATTATTAACAACGGAAAACTATTTGCTTAATTAGCTCGACCCTGACCACCTACAATATTGAAATACTGCTTGTATGTTAATGCATAAATTATAATAATCCAATAAGACATAACACTCTGTAAGAAGTCTGTGTGAATGCTGGTACTTTAGATACTTAAAGAATAAATTTGGTGATATTTCAGTTTTTCCTTTTTGTCAACAAATCCCATGTAAAAGACTAAAACCAAAAATGAACTGATCCAACTAACAAGTAGCCAAAGCATGATATAGCTTCTTCCTCTGTGCTGCACATGTTCATTATCGTCCACTATTAAACTATTAAAAATGCATCAATGAGCAGCACTGCTGCACTGGGTGACCTGCTCCTTCATTTCAATGAATATGGTCACTGTCATTTATTTTGAATCAATTCCTAACACACTGTTCTGCTGCAGTAATTACACACAATCTGCAGCTGAAAGCAGTCCCCAACAACTGCACAATTTACTCCTGTTTGAGAAACGTTCACTAAAAACTACAGCGCCCAGCTGTTTTAGGACACTACTGAGTCTTTTTTTTTAAATGCAACATATATATGTGTGCTGTATTTAAAGTACATGTCATGTCTGCAGGAAACAATGAGCTAAGGGCTGTGAGCAACAGGCAGATAAGTCGTAAAGTATTGAGACAGACTTACATATTCTTGGTTTTGGTCTTTTCATGGGATTTGTTGACAATATGAAAAATATAGTCAGCCTTATCCTTTAAGTATATTTTGCTAACAATGATTCTGTACTTAAGTAAACATTTTTAATGCAGGATTTTTACTTGTTAAGGAGTATTTTTAATATAACTTTAACTTTAGCAAGTAATCTGAACACTTTTTCTCTATGTCTAAAGGCTCCAGTTAATCATCCTCTAATAGAGGTAGGAAGTGTGGGTATGTATCCTTAATCATTAAATGTAACATTTGCCTCTTGCATGTTACATTACATAATTTGAGCTTTAAATGGTGACTATGTCTTATAGCAAAATCTTGTAATACAGAATTTAATTTTGTCAGTAATTTTACCTTTATTTGATAGTGGTAAGGTGTACATATTTGTGTTGTTTTCAAATTTTTATACTGTAATTTTATGCTGTAAATTATTCATATTGAATACTAAGCTACACAGTATCCCAGGTAACGATGCAGCTATAAAGCCCATCACCGGGGGAACAAGTCAGACTGGACTTGTATCCCCCAGGTGAGTGTGTGACTGATAAATGAAAACCTGAGAGAGACAGTAACTATATTCAGAGACAGAGTGATTATCTATGTGTACTGATCCATCTGTATCAGTAGTGTCTGCGTGTAATTTGTGATAAAATTCTTTGATCCTGGTCAAGGTTAGACCGTTGGCTCTATAACTTGTCATTTAATGGGTATTGAGCTTGACTACAGAAATAATTCATTAGTATTGTAAGTTTCCTTTGATTATGGTCGACATCGGAGCTGTCTGTGTCTCTTTTTTGGAGTCAACTAGCTAACTGTCAGCCATTAGTCCACTACCATCATCAAAACACAACACAGAGACTGTAGACTGTCACCATTATCAGTGATATAAAGAGATTCAAGGAGGGTGTTATAAACTGTGTATAGATAGAAAAGAGAAGATTGACCCCCATTACATTTGGTGCCTTAAACCTGGGACACTTTTAGCAAAGCTGTTCACCAAGAGAGCTACTACTCTAATGAAGACTGAACTCTGACTGCCCAACTGAGTTATTTTGGTTGCTATGCAACAAGTGTAAGCTAGCGCAAGCTACATAGCGCGCTAAAGTTTTTAACTAGCTTTATTTTGGTTGATTAAGCCAAAGGGGATACATTTATTTATGTTTATTATGTTTTTGTACTATCACTGTAAATAACACGAGAGTAACTGTGCTAATTGTTTGTACTTCTCATGATTCTTGGGTAGTGTGTCTTTGTGACCCATGTCTTCTAAAGATGTAATTCCAAAACAGAAGGGGAGATAAATGAGCCCGCTGTGCTTGGAGCACTCTGTCAGTGTTGCTGTGTTTCCCACAAGCAGTGACGTCACACTTGAGAGAGAGGGGCTTGCAGCGGCAAATGACAAGAATGTAAATAATGGGCACAGAGAAAGTTATGCATATGATAATGTATATTCTCAGAGTGGTTACAATGTAAACCCTGGTAATAAGAATGATAGAATAGGGCAGAACACTTATAATGTGAGTCAGAGTACTGCACATAGGGAACAACTGTCTCAGATAATTCTGCAATTAGGGCGGCAAATTGGGGCATCTATTTCTTCTCAGTTGATTGCTAATGGCTCCATTCAGCAAGTGAATAACTCCACTCATAATAAAGCCCCCCAAACTCCCTCCCTTGGGTTCAGTAATGGCACAACTAGTTCCAGTGCACTTGATCTGTCCAAAGTGAATCTGGTAGTGAAACCACACATCAAAGAGCCCCCTACATTTAGAGGGGATCACACTGACAAATGCAAAGCATGTGAGTGGATAGAGGTGATGACGGCCTATCTATGCAAGAGACACGTCAAAACAGATTGTTTTGGAGAAATAATGGAAAGACGTGCAGGCAAGGCTAAATAATCAAAGTGTCAGTGAGAAACAGCCCCTTCAACCTTGAGTATAACCCAGAGTCAGTGTTCAGTGTTTTCAAACAGCACTTTGGTGAAGCCATCTCCTCATTAACTCCCCTATTCAACTTCTACGCCACTTTGCCAAGCACTGGTGAGAGCGCGTTTGATTATTGGCTCTGGCTTAATGAAACTATATAGCATGTTGTTGACTGTCACCAACAGAGGGGTTGCTCAGATGATGAACCTGGACTTGAACTATCAATGCGGTTCATCCGTCATTGTCTTGATGAGCACCTAGCTGCATTCTTCAGAAGCAAGCCTTTGGAAAAATGGTGATGGAGGTGCAGGATATGCTTGAGAGCCGCCAGTGAGAGCTCAAAATTGCAAGTAGAAGAAAATACACAATCCCACAACGTTACATGTCAGAGCCAGGGTATGTCCAGAGTAAGTCCTAGCCCTCAATGTGTTGAGCCCACCCAGTCTCTAGTCTCACAGCCAGTCCCTATGTGCAGCAACCCCGATGCCACATCGCTGTCTTACTTGATAGTCATGCTCTCCAAGCTGCTCCATGATCAGCAGGCCCAGAGCAACAGACCCAAGCCCTCCTTTAACCCCCAATTCCAGTCCCCTAGTTGGCAATATCTACTCCCTGCATTCTCAGAGAACATTCCCAGCTCTCTTGCATGTAGAACTCCAACGGAAGCAGGAAGAAGACACCACCATACCCAGAGTCATGTACTATGTTCAGCAAAAGCGATGCCCATCCATGTGTGAGAGAAGCCAAGAGAATGCTCAGGTCTTGAGACTTTTGCACCCTTCAGTTGGAACGCCAGTAGTTTTACTGGATTGGCCAAATTCCCAGAACCTGAAGCCAGAGCCCCTCTTGAGTCCATCCAAACTCATGCTCCACTTGAGTAGAGTGCATAGAGTTTTGGATTGCTGAGAACTCAAACAACAGCTCTGTGGATATCCTTGTGGTTACATATCATTTCACACGCCTTGTTCATGCATTCTCCTGTGTGAACCAAACAGCAAAACAGGTGGCTAAGCATTTGTGGGATGATTTTTTTTGCGTGTATGGCTTCCCAGTGAGGATCCATTCAGACCGTGGCTGAACAACTTTGAGCCTCAGCTCATTGGTGACATCCTTGACATAGCCAAAATTCACATATCCCACACCACAGCCTATCATCCTGCTAGAAACTAAAGTGTGGAGCGCTTCAACCGCAACCTTGGCATTATGCTATGAGCTTTGCCTCCTCATGAGAAGAACAAGTAGCCTCAGATGATCAACAACCTGACATTCTCATACAATTATACAATTGTACCAGCCATGAGACAACAGGTTATACCCCCTTCTATCTCATGTTCAGAAGGATTCCCTGTTTGTCAGTGGATGTCATGTTTGAGTCTGCTCTGAGAGATGAGAGAGTCGTCAACTATGATGCCTATGTCACTAAGCTAAAACATGACCTGAGGGAGTCAATGGAAGTTGCCCAACAACACACAACCAGACAGCAATCACGTCAAAAACAGCAGTTTGACAAAAAGATCAAAGGGTTCTCTTGTGTCTGTGGGTAACTACGTACTCCTGGCAAATAAGACGAAAACAAGAGAGAAAGGAAACTGGCTGACCAATGGGAATCTGACCCCTATGAGGTCACTTAGAAGGATCCCAAGCTCTCTGTGTACCACATAAAGAGGGTCAACAGTGATGAGGAAAAAATGGTTCACTGAAACCTCATTATGTCTGCCAACTTTCTGCCTCTGGATGTGGAACAAGAAGAAGTGGAAGATGTTGTGTCCTCTGGTGGATCATCTGATGACCAAGCACCTACAAGTAATATTCAGCAATCAAATGTGAAATCTTGCAGAAGGGAATGGATCATGCAAAATGGTGACGTGGCATCTACAGATGCACCAGGAGCAGTTCCAAACCCAGATGGGGGAGTTTAAGTGGAGCGAGAGGATGACAATATTCAGAAGGAAGAGAGATAGCAGAGACTCACAGAACTTGTGAAAAAAGTGTCGCTCGATACTTTCATGTTGCACACCTGGAGAATTTTGTAATGTCAAGGACACCATTATATTTTGTCATGCAATGTGATTGGCTAGTGTTACTAATGTCACCATGGTGACCGCAATTATTGCTTTATTGATATTTTGGTCTGTAACCTTAGATAACTTGTAACATGCTTGTTTAATTAGTCTCAGTCGGGATGATATAATCATCAATAATCAGGCTGGAGGATAGCAGCTGGTGAATGTTATTTATCATACAAATTGCTGGCACTATGTCACATGAGACTTTCCTTACTGAAAAGACTGCTCCCCCTAAGACAAAAGATGAACCCATCTCAGCCCCTCATTTCACTGGACACAGGCATGTCTTCTGATATTTTTTAATTAAAAAAACCTTTCAAAACCAAACCTTTCGCCAAAGCATAAATTGAAAATGACACGCAACTCTTTCATTTATGTTGAGCGACACTTATCTAAAGTGTCGAACAACCTACCATAAATCAGCCATTATGTTCCAGCCAAGCCGATAGAGAAAATAATTCTCCCACTCTTAGCGCCATAGCACCAGAACCTGTTGACCCTCAAACATACCCAAACCCTGTAGGTTCTGAGGCCCAAGTGGTTTACACACCAGAGCTGGTCGCATGGTAAAGGCAGTTGATAGATTTATGTTGCTCAACATGAGCATTGAGTCCTTTCCATACAAATATGAACCCTACTTACTAAATGGGTAATCCCTAAAAAAGCTTTTAAAAAAAACTTTAAAAAAAAGGTTTTGAATCATATTTTGAGTGTTTGAACATATGTTACACTATGTGTGATGTGTGTTTTGATATTATCAAAGGTGCGGATGTAGAAATGTGTATATGGGCACATTATATCAATGCCGAAAAGTTGCTGTTACACCTCTATTTGTTTAAGAGTGTCTTGACAAGTAATACATCTGTATGAGTGAGTTACACATTTTTATTCATTCTGAGTCTCCTTGAGGTCTCATGTACAAAACAAATTTAGTTTTATGCATTTGTTTAATAAGATTTTTATGCAATGCAAGAATTTAAAAAAATATTATTTTATGTGATACTTGAATTTAGTGGGGGTGAGATGTAACATACGCCTCTTGCATGTTACATTACATAATTTGAGCTTTAAATGGTTACTATGTCTAATAGCAAAATCTTGTAATACAGAATTTAATTTTGTCAGTAATTTTATCTTTATCTGATAGTTGTAAGGTGTACATATTTATATTATTTTCATATTTTAATGCTGTTATTTTATATTTCATTTGTAAGCAAATCATCATTGAATCAACATCTGAGCTGTCTGTGTCTTTTCGTTGGAGTCAGCTAACTGTCAGCCATTAGTCCACCACCATCATCAAAACACAACGCAGAGACTGTTAGCTGTCACCACTGTCTGTGATATAAAGAGATTCAATGGGGGCAGTTATAAATGATGTATAGATAGTCAAGAGAAGATTGACCCCTGTTACATGAACACACATCAGAAATTTTGCAATGTGAATAAAACTTCTCTGAAAGCAAAAAGCCAGATTGCAAAAGCCTTTTTTTTCCATCTTCACCCACATAACTGTCATCAAAAGCACTCAGAGCTGCACATATTTAAGAGATGTATGGTTCTGCACATTCCTGTCTGTTTCTCATATGTTGGTACACAGGCTGTAAAATGTTCTCTTTGTGCAGGGAGTGCGCAAGTGTGTGTGCTTGTGTGGGACTGCATCAGTGAGGCGAGGGCGTCTATCTTGAGGGGAAATCAGTAGGCAACACCACTGATGAGAAGATACTTGTGTGTGTGTACATGTATGTGTACTAGTGCACAAAAACGTGTGGGTGTCTGCACACACACACTTTTAAGCATGGTTCAGGCACTGCGGTCAGAGGCTGAGTACTCACACCACCTAGTGGCTTTAACACTCTATGGCATTGTGTTGCCCTTAGGCAACAAACCACCTTTTTGGACCTCATACCTTTAACATTTTTTTGATTAGAAAAATATCACAAGACATGTCTGTGTCCAGTGAAATGAGGGGCTGAGGTGGGTTCATCTTTTTCCTTAGGGGGAGCAGTCTTTTCAGTAAGGAAAGCCTCATGTGACATAGTGCCAGCAATTGATATGATAAATAACATTTAAATTGAAATAACTTTATACTACTTTATAAAGAAGTACATTTGAGACATATTTTGTTTTTATTTATATACTAAAACGTATATAAAACATATACTAAAACTAAAAGTGTTTTTTCATTTGTTGCCTCAGGGCAACATTGTCCATTTAGACGACTCTTGTTAGGGCAATATGCATGAAGATGTGCTGTGATGCATAGTTATGACCATAATCAATTACTTTACTGTCCACTAAGTGGATCCCAGAAACAGATTTGAGCCACAGTTAGGATGTCAGGGGTCAGTCAGTTGAGTAACATGTGTTTTTGTTGATACTGACACTGAGTCTATGGATGAAGATATTGATGATGACAGGATAATGTTCCACACTTATCCCAGTGGAGAACAGCCCACAATGCCAACACACACAATCACACATATACCTACATACAGGCTAACCCCATACAAACACACATACGTGTGTTTGATGTTTTGACATTAAAGCTTCATATTGTGATTGACTGAAACCATTTCTGGTTGATGTTTACCCTTGTAGCATACTGTTGTTGCCCTGAGGCAATAAACCAACATCTGATGGGGGAGGGTGTGTGGGGGGGGGGGGAGGGGGGGGGGGGCGGGGGATTTTTTATGATTGATACATTATCAGGTATCCCCAAGCTCCAAAAAAGTGGGATTAAATATTTTACCCCAAAAAATTAAAAAGCATGCCATAGAGGGTAAGACATTGTATTCTTCTGTCTACATTGTAAAACAGCAGGATGAAAAGAAACAAAACATCTTTTACACCCATTCAATCTTTCCCATTCACAACAAAGCAAGCATGTGATAAAACATTAAATGGAGTCGCGTGGGGTTTAAATGATGATTTTAGCCGGAGTTAAGCTCGCAATTAACACCACTGACACTACAAGACAATGAACACCACAGCACGCAAACAGTGGAGAGAGGCAAAGGCTGAGGAGGCAAATGAGTTGAGGTAAAGGTAAAATGTGTCCGGAGACATGAGGAGATGAAAGGATGAATGCTGGGAAGCTGCAAAATCCAGTTGTAGTTAGTTCTCCCCCTTCGGCTGTGCAGCTTCAATGAGAGGCTTTTGACTGACAGGAGGGGAAACATTAATCCCCTGTGCGCTGCATTCTTTCTCCTTCATTCTTTCCTCTGCCCTCCCTCGTGTTCCCACTCAGTGGAGGACATCCTATCAATAGCGTTAACGTTTCTTCCCTGCTCGTCTTTACTCTCATCCACTCCCTCACCACTGATCATCACAGGGCAAATGCTCTCTCTGCCTTTGACATCCTACAACTGAAGACCTGTCATGTATAATGTATGGAGGCAGATGAAAGGTGGAGGTCCCTGTCATCTACATGCAAGGTTCCTACTCTTTGGAATTTAAATCTGCACTACCACCTCGAGTTTAATCATATATTTGCATGTTGGGTGAAAGACATAAAGACATAATTACATGCTATTTGTGCACTGTTTACCAAACCTACGCCGCCTTATCAATCCCCGACGTTTCAGATTTGAAGCTTGCATTTGTCGCCCAGCTTGTTGTATCACGGTTGACACAGCTGTCGCCTGCATGGAATCAGACTTGTCAGATGGCATTTCTCTGCGTTCCCCAGGCTCCCACAGCTATTTGTAAGTTTGACTCTCGGCTAGCAACTGCAACAAGAATCTTTTGTTTCCATTATGCAGCAGTCAGTCAAGCTGAGGGGCCGTGTCCACAGACTGTCACTGCTGAGTGCTGTTAAGTATACCGACCATGCTTTGGACTCTCACTCCATCCAAGCCAGTTTGTCAGGGATGAAAAAGAAACCAGGGTGTATGGACTACACCAGTGGTTTTCAAAGTGGGGTCCAGGGAGCCCCAGTAAAAAGGGGAATAGTTTATTTTTACTATAATTCCATCCATGAGTAACACAGTGACAGTGTGTGACTATTTTGGTCATGGGTTTCATACACTTTCTGTAATCTTATCATATTGGGATCTGTGGTCTAATTTTTGTCAGGTCCTTGATGTGAAAAAGTTTGAGAACCGCTTGCCTACACACAGACAGACAGACAGACAGACAGACAGACAGACAGACAGACAGACAGACAGACAGACAGACAGACAGACAGATAGATATCTCACATACACTTTCACTTATAGCCTTGTAGGGTTACAGGCAGCGAGACAAGCTAGAATACAAAGTTATGCATTAAGCGGCTGCTTTACGCATGAATACCAAAAGGAAACTAAACATCACCTCTGTTTAGTAAAGTGTTCACCTCCCATGGCTCCAAATGCATAAAAATGTTCAATTTAAAAGCCTGGAAACGAAAGGCTGCATTCCTGTTGTTCAAACAATTCAAGGAAGAAAACACATAGGGCATGTACTGAAAGTAGCAACTTTTTTTTTTTTCTTTTTGAGATACAACTATTTACATGTAACCAAAGATAATGTCATTGAAACGGGTACAAACAATTATTTTTTCTCTTCCTGCGATTTTTGTTTTTCCAAATGACAACTCAGAAATATTGTATAAAATAAAAATATCAGCTTCAGGGAAAAAAGTAGTCTAAGCATTTTTTTAAATGTCCATTAACCAGTATGTACAGGAGTATTTACATTCTAAAATTTCATTCAGACCAGAATTTTGCAAAGTAATTAACAGTAAACACAGTTGCAGTTATGTTCACCGCAGCCCTACAAACCAGATAAAACTAATCTGCTTATACAGGTATGGCTGTCATTCAATCAGTGATCGTACATGTGAGCAGTACAAGACTTCAAAGGTTTAGAAGGTTCAGGTGTATCGTTTACGGGTAAAATGACACCACAAAAGAATAAATAAAATGGGAGCTTAATGCATGTTGTCCGACGCAGACACATCATGATACAATGAGTAAAAATATGACGCTACAGGTGGCTGGACATACAGAAACATGAAACCATCAGGAAAACACCCACGTCGATTAACATGGAGCATAAAACTTAACATTTCCTATTTTAATAAATGCAAACATTTTTAATGACATTTTGCGCGGGTTTAAGCCGAAACCATAATTCAGCACAATCTGTCACATACATGTACTATGTCCAGCCACTGAGCTGTGTCACATGGGGTATACTTTAACGAAACATGATCATCTCACTAGGTAAAAGACTTTGCATTTACAAAGTAGGAGGAAGCATTAAATTAAATATGTTAAAAAATTAATTTGATTAAAAATTCAAAAAAAGGAAGCACAGCAATCAATTTTTTTTAGAGTAATTCATCACATCTGTTATACCTGTGAGTTTGATGCATAATGTAATTACATATTGTTGAATTGATTAAAATTTAAATAAGCCTTACATACTAAAAATGTGTCCAAATTGATAATGGCGAGGGGGAAGAGGAGGAGGGAGGAAATCCAAATTTCATAACAGCATATCATTTCCAAGTGCCATTATCAGTCAAATGAAGGACATTCTATTAAAGTTGGCATGTCGCTTAGTCCTGGTTTCTTTAAAAGTAATTTATAATTTGGAGGACAAAAAAAAAAATGCCCTCAAAAAGGGAAAAGAAGAAAAATCTAAAAACATATCAGAGAGAACGCCTACGTGACTTGCTAACTCGCACAGTTTACAAAAATTAATGGGCACAATGAGAACATAAAAATCAAACCTTAAAAATACTCTTTCCCTTAACATTCAAGCCAACTGCAAACACGTAGGTAAATGGATGTATGCATTCAAAATCATTCCACACAAGTTTACATATAGAGACATCATTCTGACATCCATGAAAGTGATTGTTTTTTCATGCTAATTGATGATTTTTTTCACCCTTGGCTTTTGACGTGGACGAGCAAGAGATTAAAATGTAAAGATCCATGAAATTTGACTCAGAGGTTCACACTCCAGCTAAGCGACCAGGAATCGAGACCCGACAGTGGACACGAGACTCCCGCCTTCAGTGGCCTGCTGCTGTTAAACCTTTTCACGTTTCAAGAAGAGGTCCGCGGTTGAGTCCATCTTCACATTTGACATTCCACAGAGTATTTGGAAACTTGAGGATTTAGCCTTGCCCTCTGCCTGATTCCCAGTTACCTGAGGATGAAACTTGAACCTCCAGAGTTTATCTGACTCTGAATATGCCGCTAGTCGAGTGGAACTGAAGGAATCTGTGTGTCTGTCAGCTAGCAGGGCTTTGGTTCAGGCTGTGCTCCATAGAGGGAGAGAAACTTTTATATTTGTGCATGTGTGTGTGTGAGTGCGTGTGTGTGTGTGTGTGTGCGCCTTTATCTGTGAAAATCCAGAGCGATCACAGCACATGGTGATCATCAGGTGAAGTCAAGGGAATGCTGCTGAGGCTCCAATGACCCCTTGTGGCTCCTGTTGGGTGGGGGGGCACCAGATTAGCCTGGGATCCCTTTAATGTGCAGTCAGAGTGAGAGTTTGGGGGTCTAGCTGACTGTTAACAGTGCTCCAGGTAGTCGATGACCCGCGAGATGGACTTCTGTCCTGTGGTGCCCATTGCACACTGTGTAAAGAGACAGAAAAACAAAAAAGTGTGAGGGTGCGTACGTGTACTACTGTACTTGTGAGGTCTTGAGGCGGGGTGGATTTTTGAGAATGTTTGAGCTTCTGTTCACTTGAAAAGGCGATTTAGGAGACAGATGGTTACAGTCTTCAGTTGAGACGGGATGAGTCACATTCAAAGCTGCTGCAAAAAGCACATCTGTTGCATGACTGACTGTTCGGGTTTAATATTCATGCGTGAATCATTTTTAAATTCATATCGCTACTGGAATTATGCTGCTGAGATACACAAGAATCATGGTTAATTGATAACAATTTATTGATCACATTTTGTATGTATAATGGCACATTACTGCCACAGTATTATATGGAAGCTAAGTGCCCCTTGAGGCGGTGCAATTGATTTCAGAGCTGCTCAGAAGCTATTCAGATGAGCGACAATCAAGAGAGCCTTTTCATATATTGGTCTTTACAGCAATTTCAGACATTATTGATCTTTTTGTTAATGAAATAAATCTTCCCTTTTCATCCGAATTCTAGTATTTCATCAGAAAAGAGCTGAATGGAGGTGCAGGGTTGTTTTAGACTGTAAAAACTGCAATTGCATTTGAAACTAATGCAGGAAATGTGTTGTACAGAATCACTAGTCCTTAAAAATGATTATTTGATTAAGGCCATAACACAACACAAAAATGTGCTTTTGTTCAATGGATTCAGATCAGATGCCTTTTGTGTAACTTTGATAAAATTTGTCCTAAACTTGGATAGTATCAACATTTTAAGGGGGTTTAAAAATACCTCTGATGTCAGTATTCTTAGTATTTTATCACGAGAAAATTATACAGCTTGTTTCTGTATGTCTGTGGGTTTTTATGCAACATGGCTGACAGAAGGTGCGTCTTTCCAGTCATACTCACGGTGAGGTTCATGAAACTCAAGAACTTCTTCAGCATTTCTGTCATGATGGAGAAATCCCCTTTAGGTAGGTGTTCCCTCACAGTAGTCACATTTATCTGAAACAGGCAGAGAAGTGAGCGAACCATGACATAAATGTCTTTTGAGTAGGAGAAAGAAATAAAAAATCACCACTCATATTATGTGCAGTATATGTCTGAATGTGGGTGTCTTATATTCTCACCTGGCTGCCCTGGCAGAGGCAGCCCAGCAGCAGAGCGGTGTAGGAGGCAACAATGCTGTCCTCCATATGCTTGCCTGCATGCTGCAGAGCTACAGTGAACATAAGGGAGAAAGAAAAAAGATTGACAGTTACAGATACATACACTGCTTCTTTTAGAAGAGACGTTTCATGGTAGGAAATTTTGCCTGGAAAAAAAACCCTTATGAGAGAAGCTTTGTGTGTAGCTGTAATTCACTGCTCAGCTACCTAACAGGCCTAAACACTGCTAATAGTGCAAAAACTCAGTAAACAGAGGTTTGCACTTCTGAATTGTGATTATGATCACATGACCTTAAAGTACAGTAACTATTTGGATTATAAGAAGGTCAGAAAATGGTGAAAAATGTTGAGTTGAGAAGCAGGAACTAGGTAACATCAGGTCATTTTTGCTTGAAAAATGACAATTATCTAATAATCAAATTAGTTACAGATTAACTTTCTGTTAAACGACTAATTATTTCAGCTCTAGTGAGTTTATACTCTGTTTAAAGGATTTGTAATCAGTGCTGTGCTACAGTTTTGTGGAACCAAAACATGAAGGGACACAAGAAACCTCATCCTGCTGCCTCAAACGCACAAGTTGTTCTTGCTCCAATCCTTGTAAGTTAAGACTAAAAAAATGCACACAAACACAACATCAAAACACACAAATGCCTACCTTTATTTAGGTCCAATTCTTCATCCTCCTCCTCTTTCTTCTCGCTCTCGTTCTTCTCAGTTTGGCTGTCGTTGGGTTCGGCTGCCACCCACTGGATCTCTCCTGACGTCTCCTGCCACTCTCCGCTTTGGTCCAGTGCCGGCTTGGGCGCCTCGCTGATGAGGTCGTCTGTCTTAGCCTCGGCCAGGATGGCAGCACGCTCTCTCTCCAGGAAGAGCTAGGATGTAGAGAGAAACAGATTTGAACTCCAAAAACACAAACTTAACTGGAGCCAAGTAACACAGAAGATTTTTAATATTTCAATTGCAATAAAGTAATAGCTGTTGAGCTTGAGAGCCAAGGTACTTCTTCATAGCGGAGTCAGAGACCAACTGGGTGATGCAAAATACTCTGAAACAAGCCTTTAAGTCTTGACAGTGCAAAATAATTTTGAGAGTTAATTACCAATTTATTCTCAAAGGTTCATTTCAGGCTTTCTGGAAACTTTGTGCTAATGAGTCAGTTGGGCGAGGAGTTTGTTTAAGTAATATCAATAATTAAGCAAAACATTAACAAGATGGCATTTTCAATTTGAAATTTAAATCTATTTAAATCTACAAATGAGTGTGCATTGATTTACACTTGCTTACTTGGTGCTCAAATGTGCACGCACAGTCAAAAGTATGGATCTTCACATTTGTGCATTTACTTAAAAAAAGACTGAAGGGTACATCTGTAGGGGGACAAACCCAGGAATATAAGAGAACATGATTCCTACAGTCTGTGTAGATGCCTCCTGTAGATGCAGGAGCAAACACACACACACACACACACACACACACACACACACACACACACACACACACACACACACACACACACACACAGAGACCTCTGACCTCAAGGCATAAGGATGTCAAGGAAACATTGGACACAACTAAAATCTTCGCCTTCCTCCACCAGCCACAGGAGGAAAAGTATCATTTAGCTACGGTTCGATTGCTGGGATAATGCTTTCTTAATAGGTTTAATTATTGATTAGTAAATTAAAGTTTATTGATTTTATCCTGTATTGTATTTGGTTAATCAATATTACATTTTCAAAGTGTTTCTCATGATGTGTCGACACCGACGACAGAATGAGTGAGTATTCAATTTGCAAGCGCGTTATCGTCTTCAAATATTCTACAGGGATAGAATTTTCTCTCCACACAAAGAAATGAATTAGTAATCAATGCATCCCTCAAAAGAGTGCCAAGCATCCTCTTTCTATCAAAACACGCCTCCTACACAATAAAAAAAAACTTTTACAACTCTTTATCAGGCAGCAGTTGCTCTTCTTCTGCCCTTTTGGCTTGCAGACCGTTGCTGCTTCTTCCGTTTTCTCTTTGGCCGTATCAGCCATGATAGCCATCCATGCAATTTGGGCGTTGTCCTTTTTTTCTATGGCTGAGAGCTGAAAGCTCCAGAAAGAGACTCAGTTAAGAAAAAAAGACTGTAAAAATGCCTAAGCCACAAGCCAAAGCCTGGTTATACCATTAAACATCGCTTGCCAGTTGCCATCTGAATCTCTTATTTTTATCGTGTAGTTAAACATCTTTTCCAACGACTCTTCTGATTAGTTCAGAGCTCCATGGTTCCAACTCTGCAGACTGAGACACCTCTCTGGTGTGTGTGTGTGTGTGTCCACCACACGGCCTCAGCTAGTCTGAGACTGGATTCATCCTCCGGGGAACCAAAGTGCTTCACTGAACCTTCTGCAGCGGATCTCATCTGGCTGTCACTCTGCCAACCCGAGGATCACCAAGTCTGCTTCTCTTTGCTTGGTGCTTTCTGGGAGTTTGGCCATCATCGAGCCTTCATCCTCACAGAAACCGTAGTAAAAACCATCTAAAATGCTTCTGTCTCAGAGCTGATGCAAAAGCTATTAAAAAAAAATTCAATTTTACTGGCTGTAGTTAGAGTCTTGGCCCCTCAATGTGTTTTTGACTCATTTTTGATAACATTCATTGATTAATTCATTCATTCTGTCGACAATAACTTGTTAATTTAATTTATCCATTCATTCATGCATCCACTTTAGATGTACATGAGCTTAGTCTTTCCCCATTCATCAATATCTCTCTGCAACAAATATCTTGATTTGTAGCCAAGTTATCTGTCTGTTCCTTAATATCTTCAGACTTCATGACTTTCAGATACAAGACTGATTAATTTAATTATGTTTCCTCCTAATTAATTCCTTACTTATTAGTTAATAATTAAGGAATTAATTAATCAAAGGAGGTGGTGCCCCTATAATTTATGAGCACATAATATTAATTTCAAAGTATCGTGCTATTCCTACACAGCTTACAGGGAAATTTGAAATGATGACAGTATTATAGTGTCATTTATATTCATCAATGGGAGGGATGTCTAAACGGTGTGACAAAAAACATGTCACACATTGGTTCATCTGTTCATGCAACACACTGATTTTTCCTCATAACAGTTTCTGCTCACATTCCTACTTAAAAAGAAATCACGAAAAAACTCCAGCCAAGAGAAAAAAAAAAAGAAAAAAAAAATACAATGACTGCTAAAATGTTTATTAATGAGTCTTGGCACAACTCCTACCTTCACCAGGGCAGCCAAAGCACCGAAGGTCTTGGGTTTATCCGCCCCATCTCCCTGAGTCTCAGCTGTGCTTGGCGATGCTGACTGTGTTGCTGTGTCCGATTGTGTTGGGTCAGCAGGCTGCATCAGGCTGTCTTCCAGACAGGTGTTGTCGACATAGTACTCCATGTCCACCAGACAGTGGCGATTTCTAGAGCTGTACTCCACAAGGTTAATTAGTAGACCCAAACCCTGGTAGACAGAACAGAATACACAAATAAGACACGCAGGGAAGGACACCGGTTGGTCTTTTTTAAACAATTTTTTTGGTGTTGTTTTGTTTAAGATCGCCTCACCAGTACTCGCACGTCAAAGCGCTGCTCTTGGGGGATGTAGCGTGGGACCCGAAGGACGCAATTCAGAGCTGTTACTATTAGCTGTTCCTGCTCACCTGTCTTTGTGCTTCCCCACTCTGCAGACAAAAGTTACACCATTATTAAACTTTGCTCATAACTCCTTAATAATACATTTCACCATGTAATCTGTAAGTATATATGGGCAGTATTATTATCACTATGCCCCAAATGTGAGCCATGCCCTTATTTCATTTATACTGTCAGGAAAACTTGAAAAAAAAACTCTTAGGTTTGGCTGGATGTCAGAAATTGCACATGATAATACCGTTGTCATGAGTAAGGTTGAGCAGCACTCCTATGACAGCCCTCATGCAGTCCTCCACTGCCTTTCCCACGTTACTGAAGCTACAGTGAGGCAGCGCTGCACCTGACGATGACAGGGAGCTGTTGTTCAGGGCCCTGCTGTACCTCTGGATCATATCTTCACAGTACCGCAAAGCTCTGGGGGAAAAGTCAGAAAAACATTGATGAGAGGAAGCAAAGAGCGAAGTGAAAGAGAAATGAAAAAGATTGACTTTATGACATGGCTCTCAGTGCTACTGTATGTCCATAAATACATGTGATATTAATCCAAGCATTATCAGAGGTTGGAGACACTTAGCCGGCAGCTAGGAATCTGAAAACACCCGCTAGGTTAGAATGAATTAATGTTATAAATAGTGATAGCAGCACTGTTTGTCCAGGGGCTTATGAATATTTTGGTACTGACCAGTGAGGAACTGGTAGCAATTCAATACCAGTTCTCAACACTGCAGATGGCTAAAATCACATGAGCATTTTTAATTAGAGGTTTTATTGTATTTTTTCCCCAAAGCATTTCTTTGTTGGCTTTTGTTTTAACAGTTGCTCATTATAGATTGAGATGAATTTTATTGATCCCCTAAGGGAAAATATTACTCATGTAGGTAATAAACTGTTTTATTATTATCAATTCTGATCCATGCCCCCATTTTTTATTCATTTTATTTTAGAAATTAATCTAATTTTACATCTGAGTAAATTTCTTCCTTCTATTTTTGTTTTGTTTTGCTGTTTTACTAAAAATGAAAGAAAAAACAGAGAACATCTCTTATGCAGGTGCTATTAATCACTGAAATGCAATTAATTAGATCTCATGGTGTAGTGCTAGAAGATCCTAGTGTTAAGTTGGGAGGAAGCAACAGGATGTAAATGGTCTCACTGAAGCCCTTGAGGGGACTACATGCTGTTTGGTGAGCATTAATTTATAAATGGTGCAATGCTCCTTTTTCCTGCTTTGTTGCACCTCTTAACTCACCACTACTTTGTTGATTGTAAGTGACACGTTTATATTTAATTCCCTACCAGCTCAATGTTTCATTAAGTAACTGCCCACTAAAGTAATTATTTTTTTTACTTAGTTATTACTTAGTTTATTACCTTCACTTGAGCGTAGGGCTGCTCATAAAATGATCTCGATACGGGATTGCAATAAAATGTATGTTGATAACAACGATAAACTTTGGACATTTCTTACTCAATATAGATAGATCAAACAGAGCAGAAATAAACATGAGAACAGCCAGTCTGCAGTTTTTGGCTTGCACGCCAAAGTACACCCCATTTTTTTTAACATAACTGTCTAGTTTTGTTTAATTTTCCTTACAGTACAACCATTGTTCTGGAAAAATAACGTACCAATATCCCTTTTTTTTGAGAGTGAGAACAGAAACACTCTGTATAGCTGAGCCTTTACAGTTAAAAAAACGTAACATTTTAAAGAGTAGTTAATAGTGAAATCGGTTAATCACTGCATCCCTAGTTATAACAGTCAGTGTGTGTCCATGTCTGGTCAATAATAGCTCCGAGCTGTATCTGGTGCTCACCTGGCAGAGGAGACGATGAGTTGTGAGTCTTTGTAGGCAATCAAGTAACCCTGGTTTTCTGGGTTCTGCACTGTCACCTGTTGGCAGAAGATGAAAGAGAAATAAAATCAATAAAAAGGGTAAAGTACAGCGAAAAGGCTCCAAAAGGAGTCAAGAAACAGAAAGTGAGGGAGACATTTATGTTTGCTTCAGACTTTTGATCAATGACATTTTAAGAGGGATCGTCGATCAGTGACATCCAATTTTGAAGAAAAAAAGAAGAAGCGCCTTTCATAAGATAACAATAAAAGTAAGCCTCCAACGGTTCTCTGTACTCAATTACTCTCGCCTTTGAGGGTCACTCATGCATGAATTTGGTAAGAGAGAAAAAGCAACTTGACAAGAGAAGTACTTACACTTTCAAGCACTCTTAGACATCTCTCAGCGCCCCATAAAGACGCTACAAGGTTCTCCTTGTCATCCTCTTGGCTCAGGTTCTGCACACACTCTTTAACTTTGGCAACACAAGACATAAAGTGCACAACTGTTACACATACTGACAGCTACATGAAAGTCAACAGCTGTGAAAACCTGACCTTGGAAAAGAACATTTTTGCGCATAAACACAACTACAGAAAACAAACCACCCACCTTTGTACTTAAACATGAGCACAACACCCTCCCATACACCTACCTTTGTCTACAATATGGTCCAAACCTCCCAGGAGTCGAAGTTCTTCTTTGAACCAATCCCCGGCTCTTTTGGAGGTTAGAGAGAGCAATGTCTCCATAGCGAGGTGGCCCGTCTACAAAACATAAACAAACATAAAAAAAAAAATCTGCAATATCCTAACAGGATCTGTCAAATTCTGTTTTCCCCCTTTGGGAAATCTGACAGCGTAATGAGGACATGAGCACATTTTTGATAATTATTTCATAATACTGCCCTCGATCCCTGCATTTATCATACAATCTGCATATTATCTACTCTCAAAGTATAATTGACCTCTCCTATCTATTTCAGATGGCTGATACAGATTATAAAGCACCAAATATGGATAGAAACATCACTTCGACATAACAAGGGCATACAAAGAAGTTAATGCCTTTCTTGGATCGATAATATGAGTCTCTCTCTCTAAAAAGATGAGTACAGTTCAACAGAATAATCTTCATGTGAACAGTTCTCAACGTCAACTTCACAGTAACCTCTACACCCACAGCTGTGATTTTCCTAAATCCCAAGAAGTGTATCTACATGCAACCAGTTTTTAAGATAACACAATAGGTTTTCCACAAATGTGAGTTAAAAAGGAGTGTGGTGCAGTAAAGCCAGATTAGATTGAGATTTTACTAAAAATATTTGACCAAAAATAAATACCAAGGTCTGACTCAGAGAATGTGGTTCCTTATTTGCAGTAAAGTACATCCAGAGATTTTTAGGTTTTGTATTTTATTATTTAAGGACAACCCACCGTGATGTTTTCCAAGTCAAGGTGCTTGTTGTGCACAGTCTCACACAGCTTCCTGATCTTCTCCTTGACCTTTGCCACTTCCTTAGCGGTGAGCTGATCCTGGTGACCCGAGTAGTCCTGGTCCAGCTCAAGCAGCTTGATCATGAGCTCCAGACAGGCCCTGTCCAGATCCATGTTAAGACGATCCCGGCTCAGGATGTACATCAGGGCGGCCGTGCACAGAGCAAGGTTCTGACAGAACAACAGAAATGTGTCCGTGGTTACTAAACCCTTTTTCCCAAGTTTGACACTTATTAGGAAGATATATATCGGGAACAGTATCTGAATGCACAACTAAAGAAAGTTTTCACTTGAAATACTACACACCAAGAACAGTTAACTTAAATGATGACTAAAACTGTACTTAAAACCTCAAGGCTTTGACTGGAATATAAGAAATTAAAATAAATTATAATTTTTAAATAACTGCAGGCTGTTAGAAATTAAACATCTTCCTCAGCAAATATTGCAGAGGTGTCTTTGATCAAGACATTCAAACGAACATCACTCTCCTGATTATATGTAGCGTTTGAGTGCCTATAAAGCTGCTCTGTGTATTTGAACAGATGACTTATGTCTTTGTAAAGTTCTAAAGATAATAGAAAACAAAAACGTATTGACATATTTTAACATATCAGGGATTAGTTTCTAAAATAAAGGCATTGGTGTTTTAGTCAAGTGGAGATTGGAGAAGCAGATGACAGGAAAGAGATCTACTGACCGGGTGTTGCGGAGCATCACTGAGCATTTTGAAGACCTGCGCCACTTTCCCTCTGGCACGCAGGTGCATCCTGAAACTGGGCATGGCACACCGCGTGGCCAGGCTGATTATACTGTAGCAGGGAAGCAGAAAAATGAAGGATTACACAAACGTCGGATCCAATAGCAATCAGTCTTCTGCTAAAAAAAAAAAACTATGATAAATGTAGCACCGACTACTTCCAAATCTGCATCACCATTTGTGATTCCCATCAGCAACATGTTCTTTTCACGCTCTTTTCCCCCCTCTCTGTTTTGTCTGAAGAAAAAACATCCTAAAGGAGGCTGGATTCCCTACAGTTTTTTTCTGATCAAACACTGAAGCCAACATTGCCTTCCCTGAGTGGATTCCATTTTCACAGCAGAATGGCTGCATGCATTATCAGACTACAGAAAAACACACTTTATCTCGGCACATTACCACCAAAGATGATAGAAAGAAAAGTGATACGGATAAACAGAGAGCAGAAAGGAAGGAAAAAATATGGGTACACAGCGCCTGTATAGGGCTTATCAGTTTTGTTGTAGTCAAAACAAGTGAACTTTGAATTAACAATACAACAAAAAAGAAATTCATTGTGGTCTCTTTAAATACATCAGTTTTGTATAACTACCTTGTGCTGCTTTCTGATAGCATAATTATTATTGTTTTGTTATATAATTCAGGATTGATGCACATTTTTTAAAAGGTTTGATCAACCGAAGCAGCTGTTCCTCTAATTGCTTTATTAATAGGCTAATACTAGGTGACATGAACAAATGTTAAGTGACAGGTGCTTGTACCATTCAAATCAATTTAGTCAGGTACTTGGCACTCATACAAATCAGTACCATCAACCTGCCATCAGGAGAAAAAAAAAATCTATGTCAGAGCAGGCTTAAAGCATTTTAGTGCTCCTCTGTAGAACATCGCTAAGAAGGCAGCGCTAAGTGTTTTATTCCACTTACCTAAGGCATCTTGTGTTGAGTGGCTGGCTGCTCTTCAACCCTGTCTCTAGGTACTCAAAGTCATCTGTGAACTCTTGATTCTCTCCGAACTCCACCACGTCATTGAAGTGCTTCACATGCTGCACCACCGTGTACAGCTGGTGGAAGGGGGAATGGGGTTAATTACAGCTAATTGGGAAGCACTGCATCTGTCCAGAGACACAATCAACTCAAACACACACACACACACACACATATACATATATATATATATACACAAACACAGCGAGAGAAATGCTCTCATTGTTAAATCCCCTACATTGGTTCCATTAGCAGCAATAGCTGACTGTGCTAATACCTCTCATCAATAATAGCTCAGCATGTGGAGGTGGGGCCTGATCAGCGGTTGACTGGTATGTTTACTGGTATCAACAGCCATGCTGTGTGTGCATTCAGCGTGCACCAGGAAGGAGGACCTGAGTTTGTGTAGTGTAAGCTTAGCTGAAGCCAATTTACCTCAGGGGATCTGTAGCTGAAAGCCTGATCTGAGGCCAGGGGGCCCATCTGTAAATGACACCAGCTGTAGGGGAGTTTAAATTAACAGCAACGGTCCGCACTGCTACCTCCAACCCGTACTGGGGTTCAAATAAACAATGGTAAGCTTGACAACATGATTCAAATGGATGCTATCCCTTTATTGTATAACTTAGATTAAATGGGTAAAAGCAGCTTGGCTGAGTATAAAAAAGAAAGATTTATTAAAAACAGCATGCAAACAAATGTAGAGAGAACTGAACATAAATAAGCTTTTAGCTGCAAAAGACGGAGTGCCTCCTCTTTTCCTGTTGCCCAGCAGTAGGGATATTAATGCATGTCTGAAAACACAACATCTCAGTGTGCTCTGAACTCACCTCCTTGTGCTCCTTCCTGCATTTGAGAGCCGTGACAATATCCTGGTTGGGTCGCGTGGGGATGGTCTCTGACTTAATGACTTTGGGCGGCGGTGGAGGGGCTTTGAACAGGCCATCATCTTTATGGGAGTTGCTGTCCTTGCTGCTGCTGCTCGATAAAATGGCCTGAGGAAAAAAAGGCAGAGAAATGGGGCTCATACCAAAGCAACAAAATCTGTTTAATGACATGTCCGCAAGATTTACCACGGCTGAATAGTCTGTTAAGCACACAAGTCTTTAATAAGTGTTGTTAACAGATGTCAGATGAGGTAGTGCAAAGTTAACAACAACTTTTAAATCCCAGTTGCTAGACTCTGATTAGCTCGTCTCTGAGCAAGCATTTATTTCTATGAGGGAAATTACGCACAGAATTTAGTAAACGCAGGTCCACTTGTCAGGGAAAACATCTCCATGTGAATAGAAAGAGACTAATTAGAGCAATTAAAAACAGACCTGTTGACTACTAAGAGACCAATAAACAATATCCTGGATTGTGGACAGTAGTGAATGGGGAATGCTGTAACAAATGGTACTGGTAATTAGCATTCACTTTCCATAATATACTCTGTAATATGGTGGCCCTGCTTTGTGTGCAAAATAAATGCAAACATTTCAAATGAAAAACTTTAAAACATCACAATTTCATAGTCGGCCATTCTAGTCCCCGTTCCTGACAAGCTGCCCCATGATTAGTGTTCTAAATAACAAAACAAAGCCACACACACACACACACACACACACACACAGAACCATCAGGAGGGTGATATCTTACCGGAGCAGTTTGGGATTGAGAAAGGGCAGGCGCAGGCATCTCTTCAGGCTCAGGTTGGTTCCAGTGGCGAGCGTTATACACAGCTTTAGCGGGAGACTAGAACACAGCAAAAAATTAAGAATTTGTGAGTTAGCAAAACAGAGATGGATCCTAAAACCAGATCAAACTTCAGTGTTTCACATATATTCATTTAATGACGTGCAACTGTGAAATATTGATTAACTCAAAGCAGCAAAAACAATCCCACAGGTGAAAAGACTATATAGAAAAACTGGACGTCCATGTTGATCTCAATAAACGTTTCAAGCACAGAGCTTAAGCTATTGCTGTCTATTAGCGAGACTGAACACATAAATATTGTATAATGCTATCATGATGATAGACTGAGACAACAGCAGCCTCGCTGTGGAGCACAACAGTCCGCAAGCAGTGCAAAACATTTCCTGAAAATGACACATTGTTCCGACTCAATTATATAATATGAAGACAATGTACGGGGCTGTGTTGATGATGTAGAAACGGTAAACACACAGAATTAGGAAGACAGGCCACAAATAACCCAAAGCCACTGCAAAACATAACGCAGATAAACAGTGAACATTACACGAAACACAACAAATTGAAGCTGAGCAATTCTGACAATATGAACCTGACCAGGGGGTCAGGTAACGTTCAAAGCTCTTTCATACTGGAAGAGTGCTTAAGGCATATGCTAGTCAACACACATTTAACGCATTCACGTGATACTGCTGTCACAAGTTAATGCCAAGGCATCACCATTCAGAGGCTGCAACTGTAGTTCCAACATACATCACAGAATTACATAGCACAAAATGAAAACCAAACTTTAACTTCCTTATAGACCACTTGCTCCCTTTTTTCTTCCATTGCTCTTCTCTCCTATTATCTATTTTTAGACAAGCTAAGTATTCTGTTACGCAAGTGTCATTTAAACATCAATAACATTGAAAAGAGATGCGAGTTCAAGGCCAAGTAGTGTCAGACCTGAGTTTAACCCTGGTCGGGAGGAAGATCATGAAGGCGGGTTACATAATGAACCTTGATCCATTCACATTGATCGCAGAATTCTGTTTAACCTGCATCAATCTGAATAGGTCAAGAGATTCCCGTCTATGCTGTGTTACAGTTTGTGGAGTTGCGAAACAAGCAGTCTAACAGGCAGTTACACGAAAGAAACAAAATGAAGTGAAAACAGGCAGACAAACACACAGTGAATTTCTAGCATAGTATAAACACCTTTTTGGGTCCACTGAAGATCTTTTTGAGTCCAGTGCCAGTGGATTTATCACTTGGCTTCCCTGAGCGTCCTCTCTGCCCCTCAGTGCCCCCAGGACTGGAGTCATCAGAGAAGTCAAAAGCATCTGTTGGAGAAACCAGATTGTTGATGGCAAGAAACAAGCTTCAAAATGTCAATGTGACTGGACAATAGCCACAGTGAGTCATCCAACCTCTACCAAGTTAAAACATTTTAGAAGCTTCTGCGGTAAACTATATGATCAGAAATCTCAATCATCAAATCTGTTTCCATCTCAGTAACTTCAGGGCCAGCTCACCTGTGTTGCTGCTGGCCTGGCTGTCCTGAGAGTCACTGGTATGGGGGCTGTCCACACTGGAGCTCAGAGCAGCTAAGGCCGCGGCTGCCTTCTTGGCCTTCTTGTCTTTGGCCTGAGAGCTCTCCTCGTCGCTGTCACTCTCACTCAGGTCATCAAAGCCGAAGTACTTGATCTTATAGTTACTCTTGCCCGCCATGCCGACTTCTGAACCCTCCTCACCTTCCTGGTCCTCTTTATCCTCAAAGCCAAAGAACTCCAGCTTTGTCTCTGTTTTTGTCTTCTTGGTCTTGGTCTGGGTGGGTCTGAATCTAAGAAGATACAGTGAGAGGATTCATTTTTTTTAAATGTTTGTTTACATTGATGTTTTTTGTTTTTTTTAAATCAACATTGCCAAGACTGTGGGAAAGATGCAGAAACTGGAGAAGGTCAAACAAAACAAAAAACATCCATTGACGTTACAAACATAAAAAAAGATTCTTAAGTAGGCATCCAAACTTATGCACAACTCACTGACTTAAAAAAGCCAGCAGTAGTTAAGAGAGACAACACAATGTTGCTGTTTCAGTAACTGCTTTCAACATTATGGACCCACTGAGAAGGCACATTTCATGTATTAGATATACTGAAAGCAGTGTCTCCAAACAGAAGACCTAGACAGTGTCTGAAATCTAAAATTATTCCTTTCTGTCATTCAAGTCACTTCAGTCAGAGTGGGTGACATGACATTATATGCAATGACATTGATATTAACATACCCATCTAGATGTACCATTCTAAGATTTGTTTAGGTAAGCAGTCTCATTTATAGGACTTAACATTCATCTGTCAAATTAAAGCCTCGGTCAAGTCAAATCCTTTTCCTCTTTACAACAAATCCCTGAGAAAAAAGGAGCAAAAAGTGTACAGATCACCAGCTTTTATTTGATTTCTAACTACTATCAAGCAACAACTTAGACTTCAGCCTAACACCCTGACTTTCATCACATGCATTTAGAATAAAAGCCTTGAAGGATTTATACAGTTGCACTTCCAGTTTGACTCTGTTATGTAACTGCAGCAACACCATACCTGATACCATAAGCTTAGTGACATATTGTTCCCCATTTAGACATCTACATTAAAACCTATACCTATAAAAGAGTGTGCATTTTACTCCTCAGCATCTGAGTAAACTATATTTCATACAATCCAGGCCTTATTGTGGATCAAGTGAAGTTGAAGATGCTTTGTTCAGTGTCACACTGTGCAAGGATAAGCGCACAATGAGGTACAATACATACCTCCATATTACCTATCCAAACAATTATGAAAACCAGAATGACTGCAATTTTTGAAAAGAATTTTGGAGACAACTTTTTAGTAATCTTCTCTACAAGAAATGCTGCTACGACATAGGAATAAAAAAAAAAGAATTTACCTGGTAGGTTTAGGTGGAGGAGCGTCTGACTTCTTCTTCATCTGGCCTGCTTCTCCGAGGTCAGGAGGTGCAGCCGGGGTGACCAGTTCATCCATACTCCGCTCCATAGAGTCCTGGATGGTGACGTTGCACACCGACAGACAGGAAGGGTGCAGAACTGTGTAGTCCCGTACTCTCCCACCGCCCCTGCCTGCGGGCTTGGCTGCTGTTTTAGTATTGGCAGCAGTATTACTTGCACTAGCAGAAAGGACACTGTTGGGTTTATCTTGGGCACTCGTTGTTACAGGGGGCTTGTTGCTGTCGTTTTCATGAGGTTCAGAGGATGTTTTGTTAAGCCGGTTGGGCCGCTGGTATTTCTTGGTGTTTGAGGTCCTCAGGGTAAAAGGGGAAGGGGGAATGTTGTCCACTGGTTCTGGTGGAGGCTCTGTGGGAGGCTCCAGCTCAGTGCTTTTCATCTCTTCTGATGGCAGCCCATCATAAGAGGAAGAGGTTTGGAAGTCTCTGCTACCACCTGGTGCATCAGTGGACTGTTTAAGGGAGGTCTCTATATTAGTAGAGAAGATGGACCTCTGGGTCCCTGAGGAATTGTGATCACCAGAGGGGGCTGTATTTGACAAAGAGGCCACACACGTGGGTTTCTGGTTGCTATCTGATGTACTTTTGAACCAGGGCTTGCTATTTTTAACATCATTCTGTTGAGATATTTGCCTGCCTGTGAATGGAGAAGAAAATTACACATGGTTACATAAAAGCTATCCAGAGACTGGCAACAAAATAGAGAGGTATAATGAAACAGCAGGGCACTTCAAGGCACAGACACATTATTCTGATTTACGTATTGATTACTTACTTGGGATTGTGGCTGTTGAGCTTGCAGTAGCCTGTGCAGAAGCCTTAACAGCGGTTATCCCACTGCCCTGCACTGCGGCCGTCTTCGTTACATCCCCTTCACTGACTTTTAACTGGGACACGCTGTGAGAGGTTACAGTCTTGGATTCGTCATCACTGTCAAACCCAAATGGGTCTTCTTCACTGTCGCTGTCCTCAAGCCTGGGCCTCTTGGGAAGCTCTGTAAGTTCTTGTTTTAATAGAGGCCTTTTGGCCCCCAACTGAGCCTTGTAGGTGGTCTCTCCCCATTTGGTGGTCAGTGTGGGCTTTTTATTGGAGAAGACCTCTTCAAATTTCGAATTAGCCTCCCCTCCCTTACGGTTGTATGTTTTCCCGAATCTGGATGTCATGTCGGTTGCTTTTGTTACATATTCCCTGTGAAAAGAGGCAGACAAGATTGAACACATTCGTACCACACAAGCGTTTACTGTGCAAATGTTAGTCTGCGCAAAACACGTTAAATATGACAATACTCACAAATTATTCTACCACGTTTTCTAACACACAAAAGAGATAAAATATGTTCTTCATCAATCACACTGAATGTTAGGTAAATTAACTTGGCGCTAGTTCATAAGTTAAGTGTCAACTACTGACTGATAGCACACAAAGTTAGCATAGCTAGCTCGCTCGCTAGCTGAAACAGAGCAGCTTCACACAACATGATCGGTCATCTATGCGCGATACGAAAGGTAGCTGAAGCGATGTAGATTAACTTTAATGAAACTGGGGTTTACCTAACGTCATACTCTGTCAGCACAGTCGACTTACCGTCTGTTAAGTGTCGCTAGGCCTGCTCCTACTTGTAAAGTTACTGTAAAGTTAGCCGTTAGCTTCGACACTGCTAAACTACGCTAACGTTAGGTTAGTCCCCTGTTTACATTTCATATTTGACCTCATCAAACGTCGGGAATCTTGCTTTTTTAAAAATATGATCAAGCAATCAAACATATGCATTAGGACGCAGAGATTTAAGTATGAAAATCGTCGTGAATACAGGAGAACCGCAGTACTCACTGTTACCTTTCAACTTGTTTCTTAGCCAGCCGGCTAGGCCTGATCTCCCACTCGCGCACAAATCAAGCGGGTAAAGTCTGTAAATCGCAGCAGAAACAACACTAGGAACACGTCTCTGGTCGGAATATGTCTCAAAGGTAATGCTCGTTACCAAAGAAAACCAGCCTAAAAGCACACGTAGCTAATATAGTCTAAATATAGTGGATAATCCGGACTTTTTGCATGTTGTAGTACGACTGACGGCCATTAAAATATCCCCTCCCTCCTCGTTCCCTGGCAAAGAGCCCCATATAGTGCGCTGCACGAAGGGAAACAACCAATCAGCACCCCCGAGCTCTGAGGCTGAGTCAGTAAACGTGACTCTGATTGGTTTAAAACTGAAACCATAATAAACGACAGGGGGCAGTGGAGGACCATATGATTTAAACTGTTGAAGACGTGCTAAACAGAAACGGTGCTGTTTTTGATTATCAAAAGGAAAATGAAGATATATTTTAAAATAAATATCTATTTTTGCTAAATTTTACATACATAAATGTAAAATTCAATACGTCTAGGCCCCTCCTGTTTGTTTTTAAAATTGAGCTGAAGAGGTACTTTGACACGACGGAGTATTAGGGCCACACTGAGAGGAAATAATCTGAGATTTCGAAAATAAAATCATAATATTTTGAGAGAAAAGTCGTAATATTACGACAATAAAGTGGTAATTTTACGACAAAAAAGTCTTAATTTCATGAGACTAAACTGTTATTAGAAGATAAATGTAATAGCCTATTTAGGGGGGACATGTCAAATGAGCAACCGGCTCAAACATCACATAAGAAATAGAAAATCAAATACAATTTCAAAACAATAGTAAAGAATGAAAATAATGAATACAATAAATACATAAAACAACAGAATAGTTAAATAAAGACAAAAAATACACTCATTAACAGGTTTTACAGCCTTCTTATTAGTAATCTTATTATTATTCTCTCACATTCTTGTATGTAGATTTTACTTTAATGACAACAAAACGAGTTTTACAAGAAGCAGATATTGATATCTCACAAAGTCAAGATTGATTTTCATGCAAATCTGATGATCTCTAATTACCTTAAAGATCCCCTCCAGACATATTTTAAGATGTATACAAAATACTTTGAATAATAATTTGTGTCTGATATGGTTTTTCCCCAAAAAGTTCAATTATCATGATAAAATCCTTAAAATTACATCAACTCTTTCTCCCTTATTAAAAATATAGAATCTATGAATATGCAAATATTGTTCATTTCATAAGTTTTCCTGCTGGACACAAGATGTCTCCTACTTCACAGTAAAGTCCATTCTCAGTATTTGTGCACTGGAGGCTTCAAGTTTCCACAGAACACTTGTGTAAGTTGAATATTGGACCACGATTGGCTCCAAACTATTTGTAATGTCACAAATCCTGCTCGTAGGCCCAGCCCTTAAAATCAGATTTTCAGTGAGCACAGAGAAACTTTCCACTGATGTCAGATAAATGTGAAAACAGCTTCTAGTGACAAACTCTGCACATACATCATTCTGCACAGTGAACCTAAAATACTCAACTGTAGGAACAAGAAGATAAAACACATTTTGAGTGGAGAGGAACTTTAAGTGCTTTCATTATTCTTCAAACATGGCTTTAAAATAGTTGACCTAAACAGATGGATTCATAGTAGTTCTTAATATCTACACAGCAATCTTAGAGTTGGCCAAAACTGAATAACAGAATCAGTGTTTAAGGGGTCAGTTCACTCAAATTACAAAACATGCTGGCATACTGACTATTTATTCACCAAAAAGTTGTTCCAGTGAAAACTGTTCACAGAAAACAAAAACATTTTTTGGTTGGTTTTTCATTTGTGATCCCCTGGTTCTCCCTGTGCCGCCATCTGCAAGTCAAATTTGTCACTTATCCAGTGAAATATTGGTGATCCGCTGACTTTTCCTTTAGTGTCACCACCAGATTGACAACCATTGGATCGATTGCCATGAAGTTTGGTACAAACATTAGTGTCTGCACTAAATTGTTAATGACCAAACACCTGCAAAAGTGATGACATTCCCATCAGCTTCAACTGCACTTTGTGTTTTATCCTAATTAGCAAAGTGTGCTAACACACATAACTAAGATGCATGCTGACATAAGCATTTAGCTCATAGCACCTCAGAACTTAAAGTACAGCTTCCCAGAACTGGCTGGTTCATGCTCAAGTCACTTCAATCATCAATAAGAGATTCTGTTCCCCACAGTATTAGTATATTGATTGCCCCATCAAAACATAAGAGAACATTTTTTTAAAAATCTACATTTAAAATGCATTATTTTGACATAACTACAACCCGTGGCCTCAATAAAGTATAATAAAGTATAAAATCAATAAAAATGGAATTTTATACTGCTATGTTTGATCATTGTGTGCTCACTAGATTGAATGTTCAAACACCTGCAGCATGTTGAAAACAGATAGCATATAGATCACCAACACTGGCGCTCGGTCTGGGGCGCAGATGGTGTCAAATGAATGAAAAGTGTGTTATGAAGAGCCCGAGTCTGCAGGGTAAAGTGGTCCCAACTGTATCAACACTGAAATGGCCATTACACAGTGTAGACAGACACCACAACATCTCCTTCAAAGCACAGAAGTCCTCATAAACATGGGACACCTTTGTGGTAATGGATGGTGTCCAGTCAGAAACAGAGGGCTGCTAATATCTCATGGGTGGCATTTGAAATGTTTTTGTTAAGTATCTGCTGTATGTGTTAGGCTTTTTCTTTATTTCACCCAAATAAGCTACCGTATAGCCTTATATTTTCAATTATGTCTCACAGCTGCTGTCTTTATTTCTTTAATACCATTATACCAAGAATAAAGTGTTAAATCCATGAACATATGTCTCAGTTTTTCACTTAGGAGTAGTCCTGTCTTAGATCATAATGAATCAGACAACCAAAGCCCATCATTATACAACATTTGGACAAAGAAAAGAGTATGAAAAATACAGACTGAACATACAGATTTCTGGCATCGTTTGAGCCGGGAGAGACACTGTCACTCCACATCAAGACTCAGAGGTGGTGAGGTAATACAGCCATGCCCTGGATGACTGATGGTTTTCAGCTCAAGTCTCGGCAGTCTGGCATTCATCTCTTCATTAACAAGCAAACTTTACAGCTGAGTCTAAGATGTAATATCTCTGCATGTTTTGCAGCTTGGGAATAAATTAGTCAGGATCTGCTGCAATCGCAGAGCGAAATAAAAACATAAAAAATCAGCTTTGTGTGTAACATCTGCCTAAGACATTTGCAACATAGTCAAAATAAAGAAGTGGTCAAGGTAAAATGATACACAGATGTTTTACTAATGGGTAAATTAAGATGTGAGATTGGTTGCAACACTAATACTGAACCATGAGATGGCAGCAACACTTGCTGTCACGCCTCTGTCTCAGTACTTTTTTTTTGTTTTGTTTTGTTGTTTTTTTTCCCCCAAAATTGCACTTCTGGCCTTTGACCACAGATGTATATATCTATCAGCAGGGTGCCTAGTACATGATAATATTTTACCAGAACAAGTCAAAATATTTTTAAATGTCCAGTCGATCTTTAAAATATCGTGTGATTATAATACATGCCTGCGGGCTACTTTGCATCATGGGAAAGCTGTTTGCTGTAATGCAGCTTCCATGTGGTGTCTCAGGATGGAAAAAGGGGGTGAAGGATAAACATTTACTGGTTTTTATAGGGATGGTCTGCAATTCAAATGTAAAACCAGAGTCGCCATACTACTGAATGACAAAATATGTCTTCTGTCCTTCCACATGCTTCTGAAGTCTGATTTGATCTTGCTGTTGACAGTAGAACATAACAGGCCTTTCATTTGAGTTATGGTGGATTACAGTGAAGAAAAGCACAGATTTTCCATTGCAGAATTTACATTTAGCAACTGAGTGTTTGGTAAGAGAGCTTCTTGTATATCTTGTTTGTAGTGTGTGGTAGTTTTTCTAGTTCTCATGAGGTCAACTTCATCATCTTCATCCAAAATGTGTGTGGTAAACAAAAATCTGCACCAAATTATTTAGTGTTTTCGTGCAAGCCCAACATCTGCGGCCACTGCATCGAGGGTCGGATCTCTCCTTGGCTCACTGTCCCGTCTCTGAGGTCAGCCTGCAGAGCCCCTGGCCCAACAATCACACCCGACCGCTATCAAGCCCATATGAAGGCAATAAAATCAAATTTAAACCAGATCCCGATTGGTTTTATGTCCCCTGTGTGTGTGTGTGAGTGTGTGTGTGTGTGTGTGAGCAATGGTTGAACAAACACTGCACACACACAAAGAAAATACTGTAATGTCAGCCTGGGTGCAATCCATCTCAAAATGTGTGTGCGTGTTGTATTTATGTGTGTGAAACTGAGTGAAAGAAAGATGGAAAGGAAATGAGAATGCTAGAACAGGGAATGTCAAAACAAAAAGAAGTTAAATCTTTTATTTTATTCTCAGTATACATCACATAATCAACAAAAACATTCTACAGTACTTTTAAAAAGGAGTTTTAAAAAACAACAATTGTACAAATAAGATTTGCCCAGCGAGAGTCTAGTTGAAGGCCTGACTGAGAAAAAGTCCATATTAAAAAAGACACAAAACAAGAGAAAGCAGATAAAAACAATATGCCAACGTTTGTGACCAAACAGTAGTAGCATTGATTAAAAGCATTAAAGACTTAAAGTGAAAACACACATGGAAAACAAAGTACAGCGCTGCTTTTAGAGCATCTGTACAGTCGTTCCTTTCAAGGCAGAGCCAGATTTTTTCCTGGATGTGTGGTGACACTGGCCTTTAGCCACAGGAGGAGGGCATGTCAGTAAAAGCCCTCCTCCGATATTAGGTCCACTGGTGATAAGTAAAACCTAGCTCCAGCTGTGTTGTGAATCTGGAAAGGTCAAGGGTCGATCTCCATGGGGACAACAGTGAGGATAGCGTCCTCGTTTCCGCGACGCACGACTACTCTCAAGGTGTCGTCCCTTTTGATGACAGTGCTGACATCGGTCGCGGATGAAATCCTTTGGCCGTTGATGGAGATGATGACGTCATGCTCTTTGAGTCCAGCACTGGAAGAGAGAAGAAGCAGAGGAGATGACGGAACAAGGTCTTCATAAATGGCAAGTACTTGCTGTATGAGCAGCAGCAAAAAAATATGTTTTTTTTCATGTTGCAGGCTGAAATTGACCTTAACTCGACCAATCATCAGCCAGACAGATGTGAGTGAGCTGTGAATGTGCGTACATAACGACCAATCAAACAAATTCAGCTACTTTTTATGGGACTAGTTAACACTAACAAAAATATCACCAGTCATATCCTTTAATGATAAAACGATTAAAGTGCTACTAGGAATTCCTCTTTATATAGAGACTAAAAACAGCAGGTTCATTTAATGGTTTGAGTCTTGCCCAACAGCTGTAATGTCTAATAAACTACACATCACTCACACAATAAAATGAAAGGAAATCCAGTTATCTCATGTGTTTCAAGTGTTTTATATAAACATATCCTGCCTCTGTGTTGGTCAGGTTTGTTAACAGGTCTGTGAGGGCAACATGGATCGATGTAACATCTGTTGTAAGAATGTTAATGATGGATCGATCATGATGGAATGACAGCACGTCAAGGTCAGAGTGCGAAGCGAATAAAAACATGTCAGGCAAACACACCCATGATGAAAACAAACAAACTAGTAAACTTGAAATCACACACAGACCAAGGCGGTAACCAGCATTGATATCAAAAGCTGACTCTCAGTACAACTGTTTAATCACAGCCATATGTACACACAGACCAACACGCCGTCACTTGTGACAGCATCCATTTACGCAACTGAAGCTCAGTATTGCCTTCATTACGCTCAGCTGCTCTGACACCTCCAATAAAGCAAATGGCAGGTTTTCTATAGCCCAGGTCAAGCTCCCCAAAGGCCGTAAACCAACACGAAAAAGAGCGAGATCAAAAGCATGAAAGTGCAGCCTAGAAAAGAGCACACCAAATATAAAGGGAACCACAGAAATGTTATTATGCAGAAAGCAGGGTGATTTAAGCAATGAGTAAACTCTGACATGGCCCTGTTGCAGAGACCACTCTGGAGTGGGCTGGGTGAGCAGGCACAGGAAAACCACAGCGCAGCTAGTAACCTCCCTGCATGAGGTTTGAAGGAAATAGCTGACCTCAGCGTCTCCCAAGCTCCACTCTGTTGGAGTTGTGGTGGTGGCTGATTGGAGTGGGCTGCCATTGTGGGAGGAGGGGGATATTTTATAGCGCCAGGCACTCCAGGCACGCTGGAGTGAGCCATGAATTTACGTTCTACAGAGACAGTTGTACAGCAGAGGCCGGGGTGTGGGTGTGTGTGTGTGTGTGAGTGAGTGTGTGAGCGCACGCGAGCACATGACAGTTAGAGGAGAGAAATAAAATGAAGGAAGGAAATGAAATATAATGTCTATTTGCATGAAGGGAGCAGGAGCTGCATGGAGAGTGATGAGAGTCTCGTGTGACTTCGGTGCACGTGTGTAGCATGTGCCAAAGACAATATCCCGTTGCTGAGAAAGAGTCTTAACTGAAAACCATCATATTATAACCAAGTTAGTTTGTACTTTTGGAGCCATATGGGAAAAATATCTTTTACTTACATTGCAGCTGGTGTCTTCGCAATGACTTCCATAACGTAAGCTCCGGAGGTGATGTCAGGGAAGTCACGGTGTCGAGTCTTCAGCTCTTTAGCCAATCTAGGGGGAGAAAAGGAGGATATAATCAGTCATCATTTTTTATACAGTACAAAACAAGAAATGTAAAAACCTGTTGTCTAAAGCATAATAAATTAAATCATTGAACACATTTCTGGAGATGTAATGCTGCTATTTCACTGGCAACTTACGATGGAGTGAGAGTCATCATCCTAACACCAATGTACTTCTTTTTAGCAGCTGCTCTCCCTAGAGACGGAAAACAACAGAATATAAATACAATCAATCATCCTTTCGCCTGCAACAGTCTCTTAGTTTTTTTATGAGGCTGTTTGTTGACCTCAAAAAAATAGAAAGAATAATTGCTTCAGATCAAACAGTGGATCACAGATTGTCTCACTAATCTTGCATGCCTCGTACAGGAGAGCGTGCACGTCTACACACTCCATCTTCCGTGGGTTTCATCGTAAATTTTGAGTCTTGTTTTCAAGTTATTTCATCATACGGACATATCATATTAAAGAAGCCAGGTTGGCAGCCGCAGATAAAATTCATGAGTGTGCCGTTCCAAAGGACTACACCAGGGGAAGGGTGAAAAGCAGTAAAAATAAATAAATAAATAAAGAATCCTGACATATACCGGTATTTTCTTCTCTGTAGTTTATTTGCAATGTCATAATCCTGTTAGGTAATGCTGGGCACAGACTTGTAGGGCTACAAATGTAGTAAATAAATCTCAAGAGAGTGCACAGAGATGAAAAATAACAACCACAGAGATGGTGTGCTGAATTATATGCCACTTAACTGTATGAGCACAAGGGCTCTTGACCAATTCTTGCAGCCAATTTTCAAAATTTGCCTCCACCACTTTGCCTTGGTGATTGAATAAAAGCAATAAAACGAAGAAATAATCAGCGGTGTCAGTGTGAGCTCATACCTCTGGACTGCCTGTCGTAGGACTCTGCCAGGAATTGTCGAATCTTGTCTGAGGGTATGGCAAAGGAAATGCCAGCCGTCACTTTCAGCGTGTTGATTCCAATTACCTCGCCATCCTAAAACAGCAAACCTGAATTTAGTGTCAGATGTAACTAAATATAGGGATTTTAACTTGTCATGGATGTAAAAAAGGCTTTGTATCTGCCACTGAAATGAAAAATGCCTCACCAGATTTAACAAAGGACCTCCAGAGTTGCCGTACTGTGAACCAAGAAAAGATACATCACTATTTTGTATGCATGCACTTACAGTATAACATCTGTCAGTGTGTGTAATGATAATGCATTTGTATTCACTCCACTCACATTGATGATAGCGTCAGTCTGAATGTAGTCCATGTCAGAATTGCGAAGGCCCAGCTCCCTGCCCCCTCGCTGAGTGGTGCTGACGATTCCTGTGGTAACTGTGTTCTGCAGGGAAAAGGGGCTGCCAATAGCGACCACAAACTCCCCTGGTCTCAGGTCTGATGAACGGCCAAGCAACAGCACAGGAAGCTTGGTCTGCAAGTGAGAAACACAGGAGGGAGAATATGCTCATGTTACTGCGATCCAAAGTTTATGAGAAAAATGTCAAATGCACAAATGTATTTTCTTTGCCGCCATTTTTGGAATTTGACACTCAGTGTTTTATGGAAAAAACCTCTTTAAAATAGTATTGCACAGATTTGAAAGTGCACTCCTATAACATCGTTGGACTCACGATGGATACTGAGGCAATTTATTAGACTTTGTGCAGCTCTCTCTGGAGCCACAAAAGGCTTTATATAACTTTGATGTGTAAAATTAGAGTTCCCCTTTAGACTGAGTTCAGAAAACACATGACTACAAATCATTATTACACTTTATATGTGTGAGAATGTGTTTGATTGTTTGACACTGGTTAACTTTTATGACAACCCAATACTGCAAAGCATGCGTCAAGATGTTTTGCAGAATAAAAGTAGAGTGAAAATGAACCATTTATAAATCAAAATTACATCAATGTCTTTTACAATAAATTAATATTGTATTTATTTTTTAGTGTTTGATGTCATGACAAAGGGGAATGCATTTCAAACTTTTCTTACAAGCAGAGTTCTGAAAGAAAATCACAAAGCCAAGTGTCACTTGAATTCAATTATTCTACTCAGCCTTAAGGACTTGTCATTATCATGTGTTTTATGAGTGGACAGTGGGAAAAAAATTACCATAAAACCACAAGTCTCCTAAACACAACCCACTCAATGCATGGCAATGCTCCCACACAAAAACAATTACTCCTTTTCCACAGCAAGGATAAGTGATATTTAAGCCAAACAACTCAAACTCAAAATGCTAATAATATAGATCAAAAGCTTATTTGTTGGACTGAAAGTGTAGCCTTGCAGACAAATCAAGCCTAATGGCATGTATGTGCCAACAGACCACAAATGCTGGAAAATTGACTGATAGAGGTAAATAATGACTACCTTAAGCTCTGGCTAGCTCTGTTACACTAGGCAGTGGAAACCAAGCTTCTGCAGACACACACAGAAAGGATATATTTATCCATCCGCAGTGACAGTTTCCTATTCTGAGTGAAATCATCTCTTACTGGGCAGCCCGCAGTCAAAGCCCACACGTCGCCACATCACGTTGACTCTGTGCACAGACTGTACCCAATGCCCTGACAGCAGGCAAGCACTATCTAAGAAAAAAAAAAAGACCTGTCCCGAGAGCTCCTCCTGTGTATCCATTTTGTTTACTCAGGGATATAAATAGGAGCCAGAGGAAGCTTCAAGGTAACTGAGACAGCAACACAAGTTGGCACACGCAGACAAAAGCATCTATGTGAGCTATGCAAACACTCATGCAAATGAGTTATTATTCTCAATCAAAACACATGACACCTCACTGCCCATGCATGCACACACGCACCATGTTGCCCTGTGTTCATGGATGTCTGCAGACAAACTGATAGCAGTCATGTGCTCCATAAACCTGATTAAACAAAATTAGAAAAATGGATTTTGGGAATACTTTTGAGGCACACCTTTGAGTCAGTCACATGTGCGTTGGACTTTGCTGTAAACAATCTCGACCCTCGAGGTGAAGTTATTATTAGAAGATGACAAAGATAGTGATAGCCAGTAACTGAGGACGGGAACCTTTCAACTCTACTTTCCACCTTACCTCTCATGCGTGCGCACACACACACACATACACAAATATGCACACACACACACACGCAAATGTTCGAGGCCGTGTTACTGATTACTGCGGTCTTATTTAGATGTTGTCGGGGTGTTACAAGCAAATATGGTACACACAAACAGGCCGCACGGTGTGCACAGAAACCAGAAATCACATATTTGCATGTGCAAACACACACACACACACACAGACGCCTGACACAGGAGTAGAAGTCTGTATAATCACCCCTGCTCCCCTTCTCCCTTCACACTCAACATGAGATAAGAGTATAACCAGATGGAGAGAGGAAGCAAGAGAACCGCACACAGCTGAGAGAGAGAGAGGACGTCAGGTGGATGTGAGTCACTGCCAAGACATTCAGGACTAAGCCACAGCCACTCATGATTATTATAATAACAGTTAGTGATACTGGTGGTGTTCACGGTGACTGTTGCTATCAGGTGAAAACCTTTTATCGCCACAATATCAACTTTTAGGAACAGCTTTGTTTTTAGCTTGACCTCGGGGTTTAACTAATGCCAGCAACTCCGTTTTTTGCAACTTATAGCTACCGATCCCATGCTCTCACACACCCACACAAAATCTCAGTGCATACAGAAAAATCATGAACAAAGAGTGCAAAATGCATCAGTTCGCTGGCAATCAAACAGCACCTCAATGCAAAGGCAGAACAAACACTGAAGATGCAGACTGCTAAACTTTTTGAAAGACCCTCGGCTTACATATCACTTACTAATCATGACTAGTCAGCAACCTGGAATGACTTCTGGAAAATCATCTCGCCATGTGAGTCCGCCTCTCCTGACCACCCAAGTGACTCACACTGCTATTTCAGATGAAGGTTATGATGCACTGGGGCTTCATCCAAAGACACTATAGCCACACTTAAAGGAAGGAGGCAAGGTGAAAAGAAGGAAGCATCAAACACCAAAAACCACAGGAAGAGAGTTTGAGAATATGAGACGAATGAGTTGAATGAGTTTTGTTTGATATTACGTCGATGCATGCAGCCCATCTTGGCAGAAAACGAGCTAATGACCAACAAATATTTTTGGTTTGAGCCCCAAAAGAGCACCAATTTGAGAATATCTCGGAAAAATAAACCATACCCGCTGCAGTTATTGAAAATCTCTACTCTGATGTGGTTCTGAAAATGAAAGCATCTTGTTTTGTTAGGCAGGAGACCACTTTATTGCCTCACATCTTTGTCGCCGAACTTCTGTATGATACCATGGTTTCTCTCTCCCATGTCACAAAGGAAATTATGTTTTCCAAGTTCTCTAGTGTTTAGATGAGAGGAAAAAGTGGGGCATCAAATTAAATGTGGGAGGACTAAACAGCTTTGGTTGCTGTGACTGAATAAACAGTTTGCAAGGGGCACAAGCTGAGAGACATTACGGTCTTTTTTCCATTTTTTGTCGCTGAGCTGAGTTTTGATTCCTGCAAGCAGACATATTTTGTCACAGTTAGTTCATCGGGGACACCATGGAGAAGGGACAATGAGACAGATGGACAGATAAGCAGGCAGACAAGCAGACGGATCGCCTTGGAAATAGCCGCAGAGCTGCTATAGAGATCTGTCATTGTTTAATGTTACAGCCTTGGTTGTTTGGAGGCTCATTTAAAAGCCATTAAGCTAACTGCCGTTTTATGACTAGAAGGCCAGGTGCAAACTTAACTCTAGTCAAGCTGGGATGGACTGTGGCTTAATAGTTCTTATAGACACACATATAAACACATAGAGAGAGGGAGAAGGTTGCCTGGGCATGAACCCTCACAAACTCAAGTCTATAAATTTAAACCCCCACACCTGGCACTGGTTAGATATACAGCCCGACCACTTCAAAATATACAAATACAGACACAGAAGCTGCTTTGGTTGGGTTAGTCTGTAACCTGAACTGTATATGAGCTCAACTGCAGTCACTTAATCTCTGCTGTTCCTTTCATACAGCTAACTTCAAAGCAGGAAACACACTTTTATAAAGTCTACCTTGCAAAATTCATAGGTACACTAAGGTATAGGGTTTTACTGCTGACGTCTGAACTTGTGCCCTTGAGCTTTCGCTAATGCAGATAAAACTAGGGCAGGATTCAGCATGCTCATACATAACATCAAGACAGAGGTTCAGAAGATCGGGCTGAGGGGTGGGAGAAAGGGGACAGTAAGTGTGTGTTTGTCTGGGAAGTCTGGATGCTTGTTTGGTATGTAAGTGGCTCATTTATGTGTGTATGCATTCCTGTTTGTGCATGTTTGGTAGACTGAAAAAAAGATACCTGGGTGAACGTTGTAACTGTACAGCAGCTGAGTGTCTAAATGCAGCATGTACTGTAAATATCACAGAGGTAGGTGTTAATCAGAGCACGAAGTAGGTCTTTGCTTGGCTGAGCAATTCCTCACGCTGTAGGTAACATCAACATGGCCAAATCATGCTGGGTAAACCATATCCTTACTGACACCAGTACGGAAACCAATATAGTTTCCATATGTTGTTGGGAAGGTTTTTAGTCTGTATAAGAGCAAACATATGTCTGTGAGTTTCGTGTGTATGTTCCACTCAGTGTAGTTTTGCATGAGAGCTCGGAGGACTTGAGGGCGTCTTAGCTCTGGTGAGACACCACAAAACTTTAAACTGCACAAATAACAATGATGAGAGGGGATGAGGTCTTATGTTCTCATTTGCTACAGAGAGACTGCATACACTATATGAACTTCATTTCTCTTTTACCTTTAAGTATTAGGTCATACTTTTACCGAACTGTTTAACTGCTCTGTGAGGACTGGTGACCTTTTCAGCATTCACCCCATCTCTTGCCCAGTGTGTGCTGGGAAACGTTCCAGCTCTCTGTGATCCTGAACAGGACGAGAAGTTCAGAAAATGGATAGATGTTTAACTGTCTGCACTGTTCATGCACAGATGACAGTGGAAAACGTGAAACCTATGACAGTAATCGTAATGCCTATAGATTTTATATGTCTAGAGCAATTGTATTGTAGTCTAGACTATTCTTTATTTGGCTGGAGGAGTACTCCTTAAGGGTCCCTTTGTCCCAGTTTAAGAACCAGAGGCTATAGACTCTGGCTGTATTTGCACTTTACTAAAGGCTACACCAAAGTTGAGGAGTCATTTGCAATAAATGAGTTTGTAGATAAAAAGCTGCCCATTCACCGAAATTACTAAAAAAAACTCCAAAAACATATTATTTCACTTACTTCTGATCTTTCCTTGCAGAAAAGTAGTTTGGCTTAATTTGCATCTGTAATTCTCCAGAACAAAGTCAGGAAGAAGGACAGGACTCCATAAAGCAAAAGGAATCACCTCATGTGTTGATCTTTTACATTAATTTGTTCATAATCAATAGGTTGAGTAGGTTTTAAGATATCTGCCTCCGATTTCATTCATGGTGCTTACTACATAGAAAAAGTAGATTTAAAGATTTAAACAGCAACGTCTCTGTCTAGAAACAATGCAAATTTTACTGAGAACAGTTTTCATGAGGACAATATCTTCTCTAGAAAGTGGTTCCACTGAAAACTGTCCACAGTGATATCTGTGGATTATGCAGAGTACACTAGTTTCCGGAAAGAAATGTTGCTGCTGACCTTTTAATGTCAATGCTGTGAAAAACCCCATTCAACTCCACTGAGGATCATAAAATTTAATGCTATGTATAACTAGAAGTATGTTTGAAAATGTGTGGGAATTTGTATCATTTGGATGAACCTTTAACCTTTAATGCATGGTCCTTTAGGACCCCAACTCCCTTGAAAACAGCTAGAATTGCAAAGCTGCAAAGATGCAACACAGCCTTGTCTCCATTTAATGCAAAAATAAAATCCTCAGACAAACAGCGAATGTCTTACATACACTTCATCAACCATCTGGTTATAACTCTGGTATGCATCTAAGTGACGTCATTGGCTGGTAAGCTGCCACAGTTTTGGGCATGGCTGCTGCCTTTCGAGCTGGACTGGGAAACAACTACGCAGCCAAAAACTAGGCCAAGACAAAATGCATCAAGACCCAGCAGGGCAAACGTGTGTGTGTGTATTTTCCTTGGCTCATGTCCAACCAAACTGCACCCTCAAGCATGGGAACCATTTTGGTTACATGGACTAGGGATGAAGGAGAAAGGATGGGTGAGGAGGAGACGAGGATGTGATTCATTTCCCTTCCGTCTGTCTCTGAAGGACAACATGCGGTGTCTTTCCACTGGCAGTGGAGCATGTCCTCCACGTCCCCCAGTCGAAGACAGAGAGTCATCTTAAACCCATGCACACACACATGCACATAGACACACACACACACACACACACACACACACACACACATATATATACTACACACTGATTTGAATGACTGATTGCCAGTTTGCATTTGTCTGTAAGTGCTGTTCATCTAGGGACCACTGATTACATGTAGAAATGTTATACTTCCTGGGGAAACATTTACCCAATGTTGCTGATAAACAAATAGATAAATGCAGGAGTGCATTGCTACATTGAAGGCACATTTACTCTCTTTCCCCTCTGCACATAAACACAGACACACACACACACACACACACACATATTCCAATAATAGTCTAGTCCAAAGAAGCACCAGGCAAATTTCCCAGAGAGAATGGTTTGAGATTTAATACTAGGTGATGGGTAATACAGAGACAAACAGTGCCATTGTTACAGGATGACCATATGGGAAACATGAGACCAGATTTGCTGCCACACTGTAACACTAGTAAAGCTGATTTTAGCATGAGGGCTCATTTACTGGAGTTTCATCCAACAGTTTCAGTGGGATTTAAGTCTTTTTAAAGCAACTTATCTTTATACTGCCTCTGAATTTGAAAATAGGATAAAAATATCAATTTACCCTTTGCTAAGCCAACCATGTCAACCATTCAATTTCAGCACTGCACATGTGCAGTTTACAATGATAACAGTGGCAGATTTACCACTCAGAATGTGTTGTAATATTTTGAAACAATGGGTCCTTTATTTCAGACAGCAGTACACAAAACCTGCTTTTCATTTTTAGTTGGCGTCTGTCAATTTTGCCAACTGCCACTGGCTGATTTTATCAGCTGTGGCTAGCAAGCTAAATTACTAGCTAGCCCAGTTCCATGAGTTGGTTGAAACTGTTTCCAGCTGACTTGTTTTGAAATGAGAACCCTGTGAAAAGCTCTTAAATATACAAATCGATGCCGATGTACATGATATATCATGCTAAAAGGCTAAAACTCCATGTCTGTCAGCAAATATTCAGCATCTTCACCAGATCATGATCCATTTAGAAGACACAGAAATGAAGGAGCAGCATTGTTCTTTTATTGTGGTTCTATATTGTGGTTGTCTAGCCTTAAGAAAAGCATACTAGACAAGCAACGGTCTAATGTTAGATATTGTTGATACTTTCACTGTTTTTCACTTTTGAGAGAGAAAAGGCTTTGAGGAATAAAGGCTAACCGATGTCTTTGGCTAACATAAGCTAGTGACCATGGACGTATTATAAGAACTGGATACCAGACTCAAAGATGGCGTCTATTCAATCAAATGAGGATTGCTCGCCTGGTGCATGAGCCAAAAAAGTCTCTAGCTTCCGGGTGGTGCGGCCCACTGAATATTCGCAGTAGTGTTTCTCCCCGGTGGCCCGGCCTGCAGATTTTAAAATAGCTTTTCTAGGCTCTAGGAAAGTTTTACAAATATAAAACCTTCATGGAACAAAAATTAATAATAGAAAGAGTCATAATTGACCTTATTTGCAGATGGAGGTGTCCTGTCAACAGTTTTATAGACGTCTCTTTTATAATGGTGGTCTACGGGGCTTTTTGGGTCACAGAGGATTTTTGCTGCATTACCGCAAGTTGCAACTTATGTTACAGCTGACAAACAGAGTTTAATCAATTCCTTATACTTCTGCTCTTGTGTTTTTGGTGCTGGAAAGACTTTAAAAAATGACACCACTTTCCAAACTCTTTCTATGCGGAGAATCACTTTTACGAGATTCCAATGCACTCCACAGCATGTGGAGAAATCCAAAGCTTGATAGGACTGCTGAGCCTTATGGTTGCTAGGCTATGATTGGATAATTGCTGTTTGGGGAAAGGGTTTAGCAAACTGTCAATTCCACCAGTGAAATAAGCTTTCATCTGCAGTGTGAACAAAGCTAAGGATCAATGCATTCAGCTGTATTTGCAGTATAATGTATCCAAACCCAAGGTTACTGACTGCACAGGCCATGCAATAAAATGTAAAATCTTGAATGATATGGAAAATTCCCTGCACAGTACATCTAAGTGTCTTGAAGTCATTCCAAGACATTATGGTTACCTTCAAGTCGCGGGGGTCAATATACGTCAATATGATTAAATCAATGTTTTCCAAGTCAGCGAGCTTTCAAATCAAAGTGAGTCCTTCCAGGTAAAAGTGACCGCGTCCAATTCAGTGTGAGCACTTCCAAGTGAATGAGACCGTGGCCAAGTTCTGAGTAACAGAGTGAGGTTAATGAGAGGCCTTTTAAAACCTGAGCACGATGAGTTCTATCTTTATCGTGCCGTTGCCACATCACAAAGTGCACTCATTAGCCTATTAGCTCACATAGTCCTCCAGACATATGGATCCATTTTCCAGGCCTTGACCACATTGCTCCCTGTTTCTCTGTCCCTCTGTCTTTCTCTTTTCACCCCGTACTCTCTACAGGAACAAGTGAGTACAGCACTTTTTCCCCTTTTCCGTCCCTTCTGAAGTTCCAGCTGCTGTAGACAGACTAATGTATTCCCCAGAGCGGAGGGGTAGACCACAGCCCCTGCCCCGGGGACGGCCCTGCTACCAATAAACTCCGATTTCACATAGAAAAGAAAAGAGAAATAAGAAAGAAAAGAGTCGTTACACTCAGGGAAAAGTTAACTTTCAAGTTTCTCACTCATAAACTGGTGCAATTGTTTATTGAAATTCTGTGGCTGCCTCTGGAGTGCTGACTTTTTGTTTGCGTGAACAGAGAAAACTGTGAGGAATAAAGTGAGGAACAATGATGGCAGATAGAAATGAGGAAAGGGAGATCAGAAGATGAGGAACTACAAAACTTTTTTATGGCAGATATTTTGACATGTCAAAGCTCTCCAGGGGGTGTTGTTGGCACTCTTAACCATCGGGGGCTGAGCCAAGAAAACTTTTAAAAACATACTTCTAAATAGACTGTTTCTATGCATTTTATTTTTCTTGCATGTGAGGGCTACACATTGCTTAAAAAATGTGAAAATTGGAGAAGGAAGGAAGGGTTTGTATTTGATTTGTCATATAATCTGCACATGAATATTGCAGCCACTTGAATGTCTCAAACCAAATTGAGCGTCTTATCAGATACCAACTACCATTATTACTGGGCCTGCATGATGGAAAATCCTCCAAACCCATAATAAAACAGTAATTTCATGAATGAGAGTTGAAAACAGCTCACTACTCAAAGTGACTGAGTAAACTTTCATAATTTGGTTGCATAATCATTGCTGATGGAGCTACTTGATATGAACCACAAATATACTGTAAATTACTGCTGACACTGACCTACAGTGATGTGTGTGTGTGATACATCTAAATCATTTAGATTCAGTTTATTTCCTTGTTTAATCTGACATCTCTCATGAGTGAGCTAACTTTTAAAACTAATGTCATCAGCTAGTAGGCTAAAGGTTTGTTTTATGGAAGCTGTGGTAACTTAGCTGTCAATGTATGACATGATCAGAAAAAAAGTTGGATTGGTCATAAAACTTGCCTCAGGTGTTATCACTGTTTGTAGGACTACCCGACTGATAAAATATACAACTTTTTGGCTATCTAACACTAGACTAGGCTAGTTTGGTGTCGCTATGGGGAAGCACAACTAAGCTATCATTGCTAATAGCTGGCTACAGTGCAATGCAAAGTATGTTAGCTGTATATAACTTATGCTCTGCTCATATCATGTTCACGTAACTTGGAACTCATACAGATATTTACACAACCTGTTTTCCTGGCTCAGCATGTGAGGATGTTTGTGCCACTGCCTCAGCTTCAATCCCTTTAGCAGTAAAAAAAACTTCGTATATCCACTTTTTCTCAAGAGTGGAGAATTATTCGGGGCTAAAGAAAAAAATCTTCGGAGCCAATGACCTGAATGCCCAGACAAGGAGATGCCCATGGGTCCCTTGTATTATACATGCTGGCTCACTGTCATGGCTTACTGGGACGTCTAAATGGAACAGAGCCATCGTTCATGTTTTTAGTTACACCCATGCTTTTCCTGCTAAGACAAGTCAAAATGTCTGCTGTAAAAAAGATTTATGCAGTATATTAATTTATGAACCCACAAATGGTAATTTTGCTATGAAATAGCCCAACTGTGTCCCATGTGTGGACACAGAGGTTTCTCTAAAAACTAAAACTCTAATCTGAAAAACATTTTAAACTAAAGACAAAAAGAGAAAATCGAGGGCTCCTTTCTTTACACCTTTGAACCCATATTGACTTCTTATAATTGTAGTCCTAGTCCAGTCCTGTCAACTACTGTTTTCAAAGTCAAGAGTGAACTGTCAAGCTCAACTATTAACGCAGCTTTAAGAGGAAAATGTTCTCATTTTAATGGTCATTATTAACTTAACTTAACTTAACTTAATTATTAACTTATAATTTGCTCATGAAGACTTTAAACTTAACTTGTATTTGCAATCACTTGCGATGTTGTGGTACCTCTAAATTCAGTGAGCTGGCCTTCAATATGGGAAGAGTATTTCAAAGCTGACACTCATAGTTTTTCCTCTTTAGGTGCCCAAATTAAATACCCTGTAGCTATAGGTTTGGATGACTACATTTTCCCGTTTATATGTAATCCAAGTTGACAACTTTGCTCACCCTTCTGCCCTCTCATTATAACCCACTCATCCTTTAATTTCCCGCTGTATTAACTCTAATTAGTTCCAAATATCTCCCTCAAACACACACACATATGCCAGCTTCCCCTAATTAGCACAAGTGCCAGTTCCATCCAAATTGTGGCCTTTTCCAAAGTAACGACTGGTCTTAATGGGTTGCATCACCGACTCATTGCCTGGATGATCTGCTCCATCTTCACACCATGAGTTACACTCTTTATCAAAACAAGTATACTCATGATGATGAATGTGTTTTGTATCAGTGTGACACTCTGAAACTATATCTGGCTGTCAATTGATTACTATTAACCTGTTTTATTACAATCACCTGTTGGGGATGACTGGGAAATATCTCTGTATGCCTAAACAAGGACTTCTGCAGTGATGACACATACATACATATATTTTATATGCTTTTACAACATATCACTCATTCCTGAATATGAAGTAACTGAAAACATTGAGCATGTGATGCAACAAACACAAGAAAGCCCCTAAAACGAAGACCAGCCTGTCATCAACAGACGGAACAGCTTCTATTATAGGATGAACAAAAACAAAGCGTCTGTCACTGCTCTTTTCCACACTCTTCGCTCACATTGTAGGCCGAACAAAACATGAATGTTTCATCCTCTTTTCAGAATTGGAGGTCTTTGTAATGCACCTTGTGTTGCTGTCATGAACATCTATTCAGCTGCGCCACCCAGCCATGAGAGTGAGCCCCATAATGCACTCTGCTCTGCGATAACTCCCAGTCAATTGACACTGGCTTTCTGCCACACATTCCTTCACATGACTGTTGGCTGCGATTAACGTGTAACGTGGATCCCTCTAGTCCAGCAGACAGAGAAATAAACACAGACGGAAAGGGATGTGGGGAGAAAAGCAGAGAAATGTAGCAAACATATGTCCAGTGAAACAAAATGTAAAAAAGATGAGAAGAATTTAATCTCTTTTCCATAAAAGATCAACACAGGTATCTGGATTTTAAACTGAGCAATGCCACAGCTGCAAGCTGCTCTTGAAAGAAGTTGTGTAATATGACAGTTTCTGATGCGCGTTGTGTCTAAGAACCAAAGGGATCTGAACTGACTGCCAGCCAGCTGTCTTTTACAGGCCCATTTGGCTGCACCTGCATTCTCACTTTACTTCTCTTGCACTCTGAATAATCTCCTAGATTTAGAACGCTTTAATGCCAGACTTCAATACTCCAGTCTTCAAATTTCCTCAACACTTTAATTGGAAAGTAACACAACATAAAGTTAACTTTTTTATTTTGTTGCATTGTCTGAGAGAAAGCAGAAAACTGGAGGTGTCAAAGAGCACCTGTGCTAATCTTTGTGTAAAAACTAAATTGTAAAACCAACTCTCTGCTGTAGAGCTGCGATAACGATTATTTTCATTATCAATTAATCTGTTGACTGTTGATTTTCTCAATTAATAGATTAGTCATTTGGTCTTTAAAATGTCAGAAAATGCTGAAAAATGTCAATCACTGTTTCCTTAAGCCCAAGATATTTTTTCCTGACCTATAGTCCACAACCCAAAGTTATTCAGTTTACTATCATAAAGGACTAAAGAAACCAGAAAATTTTCACATTTGAGCAGCTGGAACCAGAGAATTTCAGTATTTTTTTCTTCAAAAATGATTAATTGATTACCAAAATAGTTGGTGAGTAATTTTCTGTTGATTGACTAATTGACTAATTGTTGCAGCTCTAACTTTGTCCATATCTGTTCTTATGCGGGAAACTGGGCAATTCAAAAAGTTATATTTCTTTGACACATATATCAGAAATGATTGCTGTTTTTTAATGAAAAAAGGAAACTAACTAGGATCAAAAGCACAGTTTTGTATTGACTTGCATTGGTGGTTCTACTGACCGGGGTATCAATCTTGATGAGGGCGATGTCAGATTTCTCGTCCACATCTTTGATTTTGGCATCGTAGGAAGCTCCGCTCTTTAGCTCCACTTTCACACGGTGTTTATTGGCCACTACGTGGGCGTTGGTCACAATCTGGCCATCTTCTGACACAACGAAGCCAGAACCACTGGCCACCGCCACCTCTCGCTTAGAATAAGTCATCCTGCGGGGGGAACGGGTGTGAGAGGAGATTAGCATACTGTTTTTCACCTCACTTTTTCACCATGTCTCCTCTTCTAGAAAAATAAACCCAAAGACATCAGAACGGATCCATGATGTAACAGCAGTGTAAGACTCAAACGTGGAAAGCAAATAACATTTAAAGCCCAGGAGTGTCTGCGCAGATTTTGTGAACAGAAGGTAAAAACAGGTAAATATTCAAAGTATTCAAATGGTTCTTACTTGCGGTAAAGTTCAATGTGAACCACAGACGGGGCAATTCTCTCCACCACGTCGGCAATGAAGTTGTATTTGTGTCTCGGGCTGTCTGGGTTGTCCTGAGCTGGAAATACAACACAGACGCACACAAATGCACACAGAGGATGTGAGACGAGTAAAAAGAAACAGAAAACACACTGAAATACTGCAATGATGTAAGAAACTGTGTCAGAATAGAAAACCACCAAATAAAATTGCCCTTTATCCTAACACAGTGGGGAAATGAAATGATGACAGTTCATCTGTGGTTGAGACTGTCTAGGTCAGGTCTGACACACATACACGCACACATAGTCATTTCCAAACACATAACCACGGTCATAAACCTTATAAATAAATACTTGACCTTGACCTTCACCCTTATTTTACGTCATGGTTGATTTTAAGCACAGACTTGAAATTCTTAAACTATCGACATTTCCAATCCAACCAATCGGTCCTCATAAATATGACAGCACTCTCACACACTGTCTCGCATTGTATGCATAAGAGCTGCCAAATTCACTGATTCACCCATCCCACTGTCTATTCAGTGTTGGGCAAGTCAGGAAATGTTGACTGATTTACCTGGTAATTAAGTCTTACCCATAAGACACTTTAACTGAAGCTCTGAATCAAGACTCCGCAGACCTTTCCCTCTGTGCTTTTCATCTTTCCATTTGTAAACGCTTATTTTGCCACGTACCTTGAACTTCTTTGTCTCAAAAGGACAATTTTCAGTCATTACATTCTCCTACAGGACAAAATTTGCCAACGTCAAAGGCGCCCAAAAGCCCTGGGGTATTATTGATTGCAGTGAAGGGTTAAGGGAGAAAAAGAGACTTTTCCATTTGAGGTGCAGTTAAGCTAACACAACCAGCACCACCTTGCTGCAATGAAGGTCACTAAATTATATAGTATGAAATGATTTCTCAACCCACAGGGGGAAAATTCTGGGATTATATAACACAGAATCACTCATCTGTCAGATACATTCAGTGTACTGTATGTATTTTATGTATATCTATCCATCCATCCATCCATCCAGAGCAATGCTAGCAGCACTGTATGGCTGTACTTTGGCACAGTGATGCTTTGAGCTAAATGCTAAAGTCAGCATGTTAACATGCTCATGATGACAATGTGGATAATGCTTACCATGTTCACCAATTAGTTTGGCGTGGTACTATGCTAACATTTGCTAGTTAACACTAAATACAAAATATAACTGAGGCTGAAGGGAATGTCATTACATTACTGCAATTATTTGGTCATAAACCAAAGAATTGGATAAATTGAAATTTTGACCTGATAATGGAGCTAGAGGAAAAGTTAGTGGATTACCAATATTATTATAATTCATCCTGTGGGGAACATGAATATCTGTACCAAATGTCACGCCGAGCCAAGACATTTCATTTAAAATCATGAATGTGAGCTTTGTGGTGAGGCCAGAGGAAAAGTCAGGAGATCACCAACGTCAGCAGGATTCATCATCGCTCTGGAAAAGTTAAGGGATTACCAAAGTTCATCCTGTTGGGAACACAAACGTCTCTATTGTCATGGCAATCCATCCAAGAGTTGCAGAGACATTTCACTCAAAAACAAAATGTGAGCCTCATGGTGGCGCTCAAGGAAAAGACAGTGGATCACCAGAATTGGCAGGATTCATCCTCTTGGGATCAAGAATGTCTGTAAAAAATTTCATAGCAATCCAACCAACCAATCGACACTACCCATCCCTTGAGTCATGCCACTAGAAAGTCATGACTCTAGAAATGGAACCACTTTTTTCCAAACCTCCACATGTTTTTTCCTTGTTGAATTTAATATATTTAATCTGATAAATGCCACACTTTTCAACACAGTAGGACAGAGAGGTAATGGAAAGGTTGGAGTAATTTTCCCCGTGCTAGCTTCACACTCGGGGGGGAGTTTGGGGTGTTGGTGGTCAGCTCTGATGGGATTATGGTTAGAGAGAGCAGGACCAGTGTCCAGAACTATTGTTTGCTCTGGAGCCTCCAAACAGGCTCTCAGACTCTTCCACTTCACCATGTTATCATGACTCCTGCCGCCATTCACACATGCAGAAATTGACTTCCAGAGACACACTGTGACCACTGCAAAACTGCAAATATGTTGTTAGAAAACTTAAAGGCTCAGTGGTGATCGTAAATCAAATGTTGTGCATAGCTCAGCTCAGAGAGCCCAGACAGACTATTGTTGTCTGATTCATATACTGTGACAGATTATCTCACAGTTGAAGTGAGCTTAGAAAGGCTTTTCTATGGTAGAGTTAGGTTGATTTACGAGCCAAAATTAAAAGCGGCTTCTTCCTTAAATGCCAAAAAATGACTAAGTCATCTTTTACTTTGAAGTCCTCATTGTCACTGATGTGTGGAGAGAAAGTGGAGCCATAAAGCTTTCTGATTATTATCTAATTGACATATTGCTTTTGTAACATCTCTCAGTCTACTAAATTGTTTGCCGGAGGCTGACTTTAAAGGTCTGTGGTTGAATCAACCATCAGGCACCATCAGATAAAAAGAGAATTGGCACCTTCTGTATGTGCAAATTGCATCTCAATATGCATATAATAGTGCTAGAAAAAGGGAGTTACTTGTAGGTGGTGATTAGTTAAGAAATGTAAGTAAAAGTGAACAGTAGAGTTGCTTACGCTTGTAGGTCACTATGAGACTGGAAACTGCTCCCAGCCCCTGTTACAGGGTACTGTAACTGAACTGTTGAGCAGCTCAACTTTAACAGCTCATTAGACATTTTAGCTAGCTGACTAGATAGCAGGCATTAAATTACAAACCTTTATCTATAATTAGCCACTACAAATGTGCTTGCGTGTACTACATTTGTTAAGTAATGTGGAAATTATCCTGTGGTCAATGAATGAATTACTGTAGGTAGACAACAAGCTGACATCTTGAAACCTAAAGTAAGTTAAAAAAAAGCTATGTTTCAAGAGCAAAAGTCAGTAAGTGCTGCACAAATCCATAAAAAACAGGAAAAAACAGAACAAATAAGACACAACACAAAACATCCACAAAAGTCTCGTCTGTACAAGATGGTTATAAAACATTGCTGATCAATAAAGCGTCCCTGAGTCTGGTGCAAAAATCTCGGTCACCCTTGAGTTTTGACGAAAGGACAGCCAGGAAGCCAGACGAATTCACGTTGCTAAAGCATACAAACAAGTTATAAAGGCACGAATGACGAACTCTAAACAGCTAACAACAACTAAAAAAGTGAGGACACTAATCTAGAAATTGTTGGGAAAAAATGAGAACATGATAGCAACTTCACTGTCTGACTGGTCAAAAGTAACTTCTAGGTTCTTGATGATTATAGGCTAAAAGTGAACCAAAACTCAGCTAAAACTGTGACACAATAATGTTAGTGCCCATAATGAAGGCTTCTTTTTTTAACCGAGGAATGTTATTGGCCATCAAATTCTTAATTGCAGATAAGCAGCCTTAAAGTCTGCTAACGTGTCAGTTTAAAAGGTACAAATGTTACAATGCTAGGAAATGCAACCAAAAATGTTAATAATCTGTTCAAGTGGGAGCATGTAAATGGTGAAAAAGAGAAGACCAAGTGTTGAGCCACAAGGAACGCCTCAAAGGCTCGACTGAGGACAGATTAATCCCCTACAGAGACTCAAACAACATCTGCCCGACAGATAGGATGTGAACCACTGTCCAGCACTTCAGTTTATCACTGACAATATTGTGATAAACAGTGCTCCTGTAAACATTTAACAAGTGTTTAAAGGTTGTTGTATATGAGGTATGGGTCAAAACTAGCATTTTTAAGAAATGGGTGAACTATTTCTGGTTTGAAATATGGTTCCAAAGACAAGGGGGGCACTTATAATATGGAGCAGATACGGGAAATGGCAAAGAGAATTTAAAAGGAGAAATGTGGTGCAGATGTTCTAAAGGTGAAAGGTGAAAAATGATTCAAGACTTTAGTCTCATGTGGGAGATGATCAAAAACTCTGCAGTAACTTAAAGGCTCTGACTTAAGTGAGTCAAATAAAAAAGTGTCTGCAGAGGTCTTTGGCAGAGTCATGCTCACAAAACATTACCTTGCGAGGCAGCTGGATTCACAAGATCACCAGCTGCCTCGCAAGGTGAGACGGCGACAGACGGTGATAGACAGATGGTTCATCCAATCACCTGCCAAGTATTTTTTGAAGGTGTCTGCCCTTTTCCAAACAGTTTCTATTGACGACTTCTCAGATTGTTTTGTGTAACAAACCATCTGGTGCATCAGGTTACACAAAACATGCCTATACACAGAGTTTGACTGACATTCTGACATATTGAGATGAATTAGCTTTAGGCTGCTGTGACCTGATGAAGTTAAGATTTCACCCAAATGGAAGAAACGTTGAGAGAAAAAGAAAATCATGGGAAAATAACTCCCAATAAAATACCCTAATAAAGTAACACATTGGTTAACAAAACACAGATGTCAAAAAGATTATTTCTGGATCAAATCAACTATTCAATGAGGGGAAACCATTCAAACACAACATTTTAAAAGAGAAAATTCATATAAAGGCACTCATTCCCTCTCCCTCTCTCTCTCTCTCTCTCACACACACACACACTCACACATACACACACACTCACACATACACACACACACACCTTCACCACAAGGGTTCCCGCTCAAGATCTCAGCTTCTATTCTGTTTCAATTTTCCCATACATAGTACCCGCTGTTTTATTGGCGCCTGCAGGCGGAAGCAGCCTTTTCTTACTCTCTAGAGAAACTAGATGTGAATACAGTAAGGTCAACTCCTCTTCTTCACACTCTGACACTCACAGATTTGCTACTGTTGGGCAAAATGAGGCCCGTCAGAGCCGGGGTCATGCAAAACATTTTAAATAGAAGAAAATAACTCAAGACATTTCTATAGTGGTAGGATTTATTGTCAAAGAAGTGTGATATTAGATTTTGAAAAAGGCGAATAATATGCAAGTTGTGTCTGCTCTTTGGTCTTGTTGCGCCTCTGAGGCAGAGAGCCATGGCAAGCACAGTAACTTTACTTATGTGTATGCTATTATAAAATCATTTCCAGTAAGTCATTGATTTTGGCTCAATACAAATCCTACAATGACTCACCAGATGTGAATGTCAGGGCACTAGAGTGTAGGATCATGAGTCATTTAGTTTTGATGAGGTTCTGCTTTTCTACAGTTAAGAAGATATAGTCGAGCGCTGCTGCAGTTTATAATATTACAATGACAAGTTGGCAACAATGTGAGGGTGACCCTGCAGTGCAACTCTGTAAGTAACCCTATCATTTGTCCATATTTAATTTTGTTTCATTTTAATTCAATTCAAGTAAAAGAACTTTATTTTTTCCATTAGGGATTTCAACCAGAAACACACACACACACATACAAATCCTCCACTGCTGAGACAATAATGTCCATTATACCTCAAAATACACGTCATCGCTCAAGACAGTTAGATACCTTATTTAGACTGAAGACTTCTCTTATTATATGGCTGGTTGAGGAGTAGTATGAAAATGAAGGAGATACATAAATTTACTGTCAAATTATTTTGTGCAGTTTTGAGGAAATTGTTAAAATAATAACTTAATTTGTTTATATGATTCTTCAGCTGAAAGATTTTAGTGCCAAAGAAACAGTCGAACCAAAGTTAAGTAAGATTTATTGTGATCCAAAAGAAACAGGGGTATCATAGGCTTAGGAAGTGACATTAAGTTTGTTTGCCTTGTCAGTGTGATCTGGGAAAAGGGGGGCATGAAAACATAATACTCTCTTGTTGAAGTAAGGATGAGATGAAATACAGAAAAAAGCCTAAGAGTCAGGGTGTGTCTCTGGAAGGATGATCATGTAGATAGAGAAACAAGCCACTAATGATCAAGAGAATTAAAGGCATCATTAATCCAAGACAAAGAGGATAAGCGGGAAGGAAAAAAAAGACAGACATGCACAAACAGGAGCAGAGACTGATTGATAGAATAACATGGGGGGAAAAAAAAGGAAAAGACACATGCACAAAGATAATCGTTTAATATTATGAGTGGCTGAGACAAGTCGGGGAAGAATGTGCATATTCAGCGCATGTCACTGGCTGGAGTCACAGAGTGCATTCTGCAACAGTGGAGAAATACGAGCAGTGCGATCGCTCAGCAGCTACTAACTGTAACTGGAATAAAGTATAAACATATTATTAGGAAACTATTGCAAGCATCATCTGCATGCTCAAATTCATCCAAATCTAACTCTAAACCAACTTCCTCACGTCAGCTTTTTCAGGCAGCCCCTAAATGGTCTGTTTCTCCACTATCACTATCAATGAAGGTTTAAAAATGCCAAAAACCTCATGTTTTTTTTAGAAATTAGGTCATTTTAAGCAAATATGACCCCCAAGACGCAGCAACATTTGGCCTAATTCTCCTAGCCAAAACGAACAACTTGCATAATCAACATCTTTACAGTCCAGACACGAAATGACATCATGCAAAGTGTGCACGCATGTGTTTTCTTAACGTGAGGCCAGGTTGCAGGGTACTTAATGAAAGACGCTTTGAGGGGGTTGAATTTCTCTTTACAGTAAAGTCCTGCCTTCTATTCTAAAGTAACTTTAAAAAAGGAGATATGCTACGACAGAAAGCATTATTCACCGACAGCTCGGACGGAGACGCATCTGAAATTAAATGAGACTCATTTTTATTGCAGCTATGGAAATTTTCACTGTGAGCTTTGGAAAAAAAATTGGTAGCACTCACCGCAGTCTTGCTCTTTTTGTGTCACTTTCAGACATGGTTAGCTGCCTGGGAGCGTCTTAACCATTTCAAGTTGCTTACATGACTGACAAACAAATGTGGTGATACAGTCTGCCCCACCACTGCGCCCACATGCTTTCAGATGTGCATGTAAACCTTTCCCAAAAATACCGGTTGCTAATTTTGTGTTTTCCTCCGTGTCTCCTGCTTGTTCTAAACTGTCTTCAACAGAGGAAGAATCGTGGCTTTGAATCAGAGCCAGGCATTTTTTCATGTGACTGTTAAGTGTGATTTATGGGTGACAACAGACGCACAGAGAGGAAGAGAGACACACACAGAGAGAAAGAAGAGAGATGAAGGAGTAGAAGGTTAGGTGGGTGCAGTAAGTTTCCAAGCTTTGAGGTAAGTTATAGGTCTTTGAGGCAACAGGTGTTGAAGTTCTCCATCCAGAAGTTTTCAAACTGCACACATGGTGCCCACTTCAGATGCACATATGCGAAACACATGCACACACAAAACCTAAAAAAGATACAATGCCTTTACCACCTGTTTGAATCAGACCGTTTTTCATCCTCGACCCTCTCATGTGACATTCTGAGACATATCAAACACACACACAAAGCATTAATGATGATGAATGCCTCACTGTTTATATTGTACAGAGTGCTCAGTCTCAGTTGGGCTGTTCTGTTTCATAGAGCGGCAGAAGTGAAGAATGATGTCTATTTATTATTATGTTCCACTGATTAGGGTGAAATACTTTTCACATGACACCCTGATAAAGTGCAGGTCTACGCTGAAACACTCACATATACCAATTATTACAGATGTATCACTTGAGTATTGTTAATAGCAGCCTATATCATACTTAAATTCCTTTCTGTTCTGGTAACGCTCTGGCATGGCTTGTATTTTATAAACAATCGAGCAGATTATGACCATGTGAGTGTTGGTTATGCATGCCAGAGATAATCCAAAGGCCCACATCAAGCTTTGCATCTGCAGAGAGCTCATGACTTCATCAAGCCAGCGAAAGTGAAAACGTTTCTCTGATCGGGTCTAATTGTAATGCAGGAAGAAGAGGGGAAAAACACTTGAATAGTGGCTCTTGTTATCCTAGACACACAGGGATTGTGTGCCACAGAATGCAGCTGTGATACATCTGTGTCAAGACCACAATAAACGTCCAGTTAGAATTGAAGGGGTTTAAGATCAAGAGCAAGTTGTGAAGAATCTAGGTGGAATGACAAACACACACTCACGAAAAAAAGACAATTTAGATACCTAAGGTTGCCAATCTGGACGTGCTCTGACTGGCCTACAGATTTTTTTCTTCCAGCCAAGAGGATCTTACAGTGCAGGTCTTTGATAAACTTGATTTTGGGTGTTGAATGTTGATTTCACATGAGTTTAATTCAGCAGAAACCTTTCTAAATATAAATTGTTCAACCCACTGTCATGAGCAATAATTGCTGCTACATCAACAATAATCATCCCACTTCTAACACACAACCCGACCTATGTGAGCGTTACCTTTCCCGCAGGCTCCCCGCTGAATGAAAAGAACAGGTGGCTGCTGCAGCTTTTGCGCCCGGCGGCTGACCCTCTTCAGCTCGCAGATATTCCGGTAGGACACCCCATCGCTGCCACAAACCGGCTCGGTGGCTTTGCACACGCAAATCCCAGTCTTGCTTCTCCTCCTGACCGTGACGCTGTATCCCACCCCGCCGGACACCGAGCACTCCAACCCCTCTCCGCACAACGGGTCCCCGAGCTTCCCGCTGCCGCCGCAGGCTTCGCCCTCGCCGGAACCGCACACCGGGCAGCAATGGCAGGCGTCGAGAGCCTGTCCCGCCGGGCAATCCGCTGGTAGCCGAGGACACATCGACTTGTCACACCGAGCGGGACATCCGATAACATACCGGCTGGAGATTTGCGCATCAGCCGGCACAGACGCAAAAGCGACGATTACGCACAGCAACGGTGACCAAAACATGATTTAAAGTAAAAAATAAGTATTAAAAACGTTAAATAGAAAGTTCAAGAGAGTTCAAAAAGTTCGCTGTATGCTTGCAGTGTTATGGGATGAGAGAGCTCAGTAGTGCTGCTGTGCTGAGGAGAGGAGTCACTTCAGCTGGAGAGGCATTTAACTGAAACTCAACTGCACAACCAATTACGCGACTTTACGTCCTTGGCTGGCACCACATCCTAAAGGCAACTCACTTTCTAGATAATCACAACAAGCCTGGTGATTGGTGCGTTTACATGACGTATTGAACGGAAGAGCTGAGTTATTCATGTGTTTCCAGAAGCGTGAAATAGAAACAATAAGAAAGAGAAGAAAATCAGCGTAAACGGGAAGGGATTCAGAATTTTTTTTTTTTTTTTTGAAGAGCAGTGCCACAATGCTTTCATCGTTTGTTTTTTTTAAGTAACAGTATTCCAGAAAAAGTTGCGTTAACTAATAATGGGATCTTTTATTGATCTCTGCTTGGAAATCCTCCTTTCTGTTGCTTCCATCCAGGGGGGGTTGAGGAGGTCAGGAAGGTCAAGATCATCTAACTGCTCCTCACATATAAAATGAAGACTCAAGGACATTTAAGTTGTTCCATGTTTGCTCATATATTACCCTGCTGTAAATATTTACAAACAAATAAAATAGAAAAACAATGACAGAGGGAGCCATGCAGCCCAGATGTTTTATATGCTGCACACATCCTGCAGGCCTATTTCCTGCGTGTGTTTTTTTACTACTCCCTTTATGAATTACTCCTGGTATCAACACACGCTTTATGTGGGTAATTAGTGGTGGAAAAAATGTTGGGTGGATTATGGGATTTCTGGATGTTAATGTAGCGTTTTCTCGTCGCCTTTTATAAAACAGCTAAATTTGCTCTAATTGGAAAATTGCACAAGAACATCATCCATCCATTTATAATGATCTTATCCCGCTTCCATTGGTTAAAAAAAACAAGGGTAAAAAAACAGCATCTAATGGGGATATTCAGATAACTAAATAATGACTTCACAAATATAACTGCAAATCAGTCAAACAGAAACTCATTTTCTTAAGAACTGCTGTGAAATAATCTTAAAAACTGATTATTTGCTGAGATTACCTACAATTCTAACATTAAGGGGCCAAGTTTGACCGTGCTGGCGAACAACACATCTCTTTTAAGGTTAAGATGTCTGTGGTGAGCTGTAAAAGAGTCCAGTAAAGACCATGGCAATGAATCAGTGTCATAAAACGCCTCAACACAATGATGATTGATTATGGGCACATAGTTGTTTTAATGGCTCTTGGGTTAAATGTAGTGGCTGGATGCAGGGGAGCACTTCTTGGAGCTTCAGTTTGGGGATGGGGGGACTTGAGGGACGAGGCACCCTGTGGTGTGCAAGACTCAAGGTAACACAAGCCTCTTTATCCAAAAGGCAATTAAAGAGGGGCATTAAGGGGATTTTGTCCTCAACAACTGGACTACCTTGTACACAGGAAACAGAGAGAATGTACAGGGTAGACTTATAAGCAATAATTCACAGTATTTGTTTTGAGGAAAATGTCACACACACTGTTGACTGATTTGAATGAAACTCATTAGGAGATACAACGGAAGTAAGACCTTAAAGCAGCATCGGACACATTATGTGGCAATACTCGCAGAGGAGAAGGAAGCAGTGGGCGGTGGGAAAATACACAGATGAAAACAACCTCATCTATAAGGAACACCCTTTCTCAAACCGAGGCCATTGAGCCCAAAAGGATGGACGCCACTGAAGTCTGTGTGGTCTCTCCACTCCAGTCTGCAGTGATGTCTTGGCTGTGAGTAAGGCCACGGGGAGTCCAACTAGGACTTTAATTTCTACGCTTGAAGCCACACCAAAGTCCTCACCCTCCGGTTGAGGCCAGTCACTACTGTATGTGAAGACGGAAGAACTGCTCAGCGTACTGTGTATTCAAAGACTTGTATCTCAACACAGCAGCCAGCTACAGATGTTGTTTTTGCCTCTTTCTGTGAACCACCTGACACCTCACATCCTTATCAACTCTGTAGTGCAGTTGACACAATACACTGTGTATACAAGGACTGAAGCCCAGAATATGTCATAGCTAGTTATCTGACTGATTAGAGAGGCTTTACATATTTAGTGTTGCTGCATGACCTCACACAGTAAGTCCATCCACACCAGAGGCTCCATTTGTAGCGAGCACCTCATTATGTACTGATGACAGAAAACTGTTTATAAATGACTAAATCACCAGTATTTAAGAGGAAATGCATGCTCTACTCCATTATAATTCATGGGGAAATATTATGACATATTTTTTATTCCGCTACATTTATTTGACAGCCTTAGTCTGTATTTACTTTGCAGATTAAGATTTTATCTACATAACATATAATCAGCTTCTAAAAATGTGGTGCTCTTTTAAAAATTAAAATAAACTGCCCTATAAAATAGTTTAAATTAGATCCACCTCAACCAATTACAACAGAAAAATGAAATGGGACCTTTTTTTTTTGCATTGTGAGTATTTTTACCTTTGATAGGATCAGTACATTTTGCTGTGCAGGGCTTTTACTTCTAACAGTGAAAGAAAATTAATTATATCTCTTGAGATGTATCATCCATCTTGTTTCTGGGGGTACCATAAAAAACGTAGCAAAAAGTAGTATAACAGTAACAAATTCAAATGGAGCATTTTTCACACTGGTATTGCTACTTAAATCTGATCTGAGTACTGCTTCAGAGAAAAATAGATTTTTTTCCTTTTGATAGGTACGTAGGCTATTTATGGCTGGACCTCAACAGCAGATGTCCGTGACTGACTGACTGAGCAGCTGAGTGATGAAGTTACACCATTGGTCAGCTGAATGGGATGGGTCTATCTGCATTCTTGCTGGCTTACATGGCACACCCACTTTATAACATGACACACCCACTTCACTACACAAGACACCCCCCTGATGTTGTCACCATAACGGCATGCTACACAACCGCGTCACCATGTTATTGCAGCACTGAAAAAAGTTGAGGCCAGCTCAACTTTGATTTGTAGCGCATCAGATGCATCATACAAGTGTCGGGTGTCAGATTGTAGCTTCATGTTGCCAGCTTCCATTGAAAATGACTTGTAGCCTGTTGCTTTGTCGCCGATAGTCTGAACACACAGTAACCAAGTGGGTGTGTCGTGTAGATACTGCGAGTCCGCAGATAAACCTACTTGCAAAATTCCATACTAACATGCTATTTAGTACAATAAAATAGTATGTGAGATTTTTTAGTATGTCTGAAACCTTAGTATGAAACCAATAGTACGTGATATTGCATACTATTTACAGGGAAATGTTACAGTATGCACTGCGTCGGCATATATATCCCACAATGCAATGCAGTAGTGACGACAACAACATAACAGACAATGGCAGACAGCGACTTAGGCAGCTCTGGCATAATGTCAATAACGCTTCAAATTAAGTGTAAGTGTAAGGTTTCACTTTGCTAGGCGTAATATATCTTTCAAATTAGTTAAGCCTTTATGGTTGGCATGGGTTACCATGTTTACGCATCTCCAACCAGCAAGGAGGCTCTCAAGAAGTGACATGATAATTACAGCTCAGTGCATCTGAAAAGATACATACTACTGTTTACTTACACAGAAGTATGTTGAACGATAGTACACATATTGGGTATATAGTGCATAGTATGCGATTTTGGATGCACTGCCAGTGAAATGGAAGTTAGAGCGTCTTTAACTTCTGTACTGTGACGGATTTCCCAGTGAAAGAGAATATTTGAGCAGCGTACAGTTACAAGAGGGATTTAAAGGTGCAGCGTGTAGAATTTAGTGGCATCTAGCAGAACGGATTTGGCAGAAATGGAATATAATATTCATAAGTATGTTTTAAATAGTGTATAATCACCTGAATATAAGAATTATTTTGTTTGCGTTACCTTAGAACGAACCCTTTATATCTACATGGGGAGCAGGTCCTCTTCCACGGAGTCCGCCATGTTTCACTGCCATGTTTCACTGCCATGTTTCTACAGTAGCCCAGAAAGGACAAACCAAACACTGGCTCTAGGGAGAGCCTTTCACGTTTTTTGCCAGTTTCACAACCACTGTAGGTTCTCCTACACACCTGGAAGGGGAGGGTGAGAGGTATTCAGTTGGTTGCATTCTGCAACCTCACCGCTAGATGCCACTAATACTACATACTGGTCTTTTAATCAAATCCTTCGTATTTGATTGGACTACTAAAATTGGGTGGGGCTTAGCAAGTTAAGTGCAATATGCAGCTGCAGAGAGAAACAGAGCTACAGAGGATTGTTGGCTCCACAAACACCCACATCTGTTGTTAGATCAGGAGGATGAGGGAGAGATGAACGAGTTAAACCTCAACCACATTGTTTTGGAAAGTTTTTGCCCACTGATGTCCAAATGCACATCTCTTCCCATCTCTGTCCATGTTGCTCTCTTAGCTACTACAACCCACAAGCCTTCAAGTGTGGTTTTATACGATGGGTGCGGTTAGCTAGTCAACCAAAGTCACATTTAATTGGATGAATTTTTGGGAAATGCCCCTGAGTTCAAGATGAATCATCTAACATTTGAAACTGTTGTTGCTAGATTGGATGGGGCTGAGGGATGATGTGTGAAACTCTCACAAGATTTGTACACTAACTTTAACCTTTACCTGACCCTAACTGCACTCACGAGAGTTCGTCCCTCCGGCTGATCCAATCTAAGATTTACCATTTGAAACCGTTTTACAGGAAGAGGAAAGACAAAGATTTTGATATAAAAATACTCAAAAATGTTTTTCACTGGGTCTTTAAAAGCCCTCTAGTGTTTCATACATGGTATGGTACAGCCATATACTAGGTTTGACCTGGTCTTGTTGAAATGTGTAAGTGATTTTTATTGACATTGCTTCTTACACTGGTCATAAATAATTTTAAACACAGAGAGCAAGGTCAACTCTTAATTAGTGCTGGGCTTATTTCAACTATGAATCATATTATGATGACATGATCATATTGTGCTATAATTTTACAAAATTCTATTATACTAATTCCTAATTTCAAGCAAACTGTAATTAAAAACGATTGAAACAAACACTTTTTTTTTACGTGAGAAAACTTTTGTTGCATAATGCATCATCCTGGAACACATCACAATGTATTGTTTTGCATACATAATAGACCATAATACACTGTAGATTAATAACAAAAAATATTCTCTTTAATATTGTGACACTGATCAATCATTCCATTGCACCCTGGTCTTAATTCATGTAATTATAATTTTAAAAAGTGTAGAAATTTGCAGATCACATTTTAATGTATTTGGTGGAAAAATATATACAATAAAGAGAAATGAATGAGGCAGAAACACTTATTTTAAAGGTTTGGTGGATTTTTTTTGCTTACAGTGAAGCAAATTCTTCTCCTGGTCAGTGATGTTAAGTCTTCTGTGTGCTGTTGTTTTCTTATATTTTCTGATCTGATTATTTACTCTGAGGTCCTTCATGTATGGCGTTTTGTACCGCTGGAATTTGTGTCCATTCTGATGACTAAATCATCCCATCATTGATAAATACATAACTCATGACTTGTAGAGCACTGTGGCTTATAAACAGAAGCCAAGCAGAATGAAGATTTTTCTCTCACCACAAGAGGGCAGAAGGAGCCTTGCTTAGAGGCCAGCAGCTACACTGAAGAATCACTTGGAGCAGTGAATACTACCAATGTTGAATTTCTTTCTTTTAAGACTTTGAAAAGCTTTTTTTTACCTCCACCGACTGATTGTCCCCACATGAAATGGATAAGCATAGTACTAAATCCAGGAATCCTGATCACATTTTCATTGTGTTTATTTCATCCACATAATAAATAGAGACAATTCAAACCAATTACACCAGACTGAAACGGGATAAAATAGCTTGGCTTTGTTGGGCTGAAATGAATCAGGCATTTAAAAAAAAAACAAGATTAGTGTATACTGTTTAGCAGGACTACAGTGGGACATTTTAAATACAACCATGAGGCGACTGCCTGCTAATGGATTAAACCTTGGCAACACAGGTAGAAGGAATAATATTAGGAAACATCTAGAAGCATATAAAAAATAAATCTGCTGCACACAGCTCTATTCTGCACACACACACACACACACACACACACACACAACACACACAGCGGCTGTCCTGTAGATAAACAAAATGTGAGGAATCTTTAAAATGTTAACATGCAACGGAAATGTCTGAGCTTGAATTTTGTTTCTGTTAAAACATGATTCAAAACGTTTTCATGGTGTTCATACAGTATAATCATCTTCAAACAAAGGACTGCAGGTTTAGCTACCTCATGTGAACCTGTTATTACCCTGCCTGTCAGAGCACGGAGCTGATCTATAATAACCTACCCAGCCCCAATGTTGAAGTTTTTATTAATATGAATTACAAAAAGCACACAAGCGTACATCTGGTGTTTGTTTATGTAGTTTCCCACATTGTCCAGTGTCACAGGAGTCCACAAAGTCTGGTACGCTGAAATGTAGTTGGCAAAGAGGCTGATTCAGGTTGTGAAGTGATGCGTGTACTGTGATGGCTTTCAAAATGTTGTTTTTCTTTTGCGCTCCTGCACAGTACTCTCACTTTACTACCAGAAGTGGATTAACAGTAAAAACTAATCAATGTAGAAGCATGTGCATCCTTCTTTTGTTTGTAGTCAATGACAGTCAACTAACAAACTCAACAAGGACACCTTCGTATGACTGAAGTCTCCTTTACCCTTCCTCAAAAGACATGTAACTAAAAGTCTTGGTAACAGTTAAAAAACTATGATTAAATGTGGCTGAATTACATTTGGTCTTGTATTATTATACACACACTGGGTCACAAATACACAAATATTTGTATGGGGTTTTTTTGCATCTAGTCCTAAAATCAGTCCATGATCTTTGAATAATAATTTGCACTGGAGTGAGGATTTGATCTCAGACCAGGCTTGAGCCCATATCACTAACTCTGGCCAACAATAGTATACAAATCCAGTGTTACAATAATGAGTGTATGAACAGACCACACTGTTTAAATTAGTAGATTAGAGATGTGATGAAAAGCCGGTCCTCAATTTGAGCACTCTTTTCAGACATGAGGAAATATCTTGCACCCTTAAAAGCTCCCTTGTTTACTTGGCACAAAGTGGTTTAGAAAATCCTCCTTCCACACTTAACACATCATTGTGCCTGTACAGTTTTGAAATAAAGCTCTCATTGATTTCCAATCAACAGAAAGAAACTAAAATTTGTATTTTTGTTTGTCAACATCAACTCTTAGTAAATAAATACAGCGCTGTAAATGCGAGAGCAGACAGGCGGAGGGGGGATGGGTGAAGACTGGGTCATTTTGGCACACGAGTGCAGTTCAGTGGTGACCCAACTGTTTTCTCCTGCACATTGACGGAGGAGCTCAAAACTTGAGTTTGTGATGTTGTGCACTTGTCATCCGCCAACAGCTTTGGCAATGCCTGCTCTTTTTTTTTTTTTTTTTTTTTTTTTTTTTAACATCTGTTGCACATCGTTTCCTCTTTATCGTTGCAATCTCTGCCAACATCCATCAAGATTAGCAAGTTTTAACATCCAGTCCAACGGCTCAGACCTCGCTCACTGGCAGGTCAGCGTCATCCAGATCCAGGGGCGGTTCAGGCATGTGAGGCTCAAAGCTGCTCCGCCGTCGCCACGGCGACTCCTCTGAGTCAATGATGGTGGTCACAGGTGGGTCGCAGGTCACTTTGCCAGGCGCGTCTCCTGCAGGGACAGGCGTGCTGGCGTGTGGCTGTGACTGGGCCGGGGCAGCAGGCTCATGAAGTGCTCGCTGTCCCATGCCAAGCTGCGAGCGTGTGCCGCACGTGACAGCAGCCCCCCACTCTGGGTAGCATGGTGGCATGGCAGATATGGGCGAGCGAGGGACTGGGGGACCCGTGGGGCTGCGGTAGAATGTGGAACGCCCGCCGTGTTCCTGCAGCAGAAACAGCAGGAGGACACAGAAAAAGCAAGGATGAGAAAGTAGAGTTGAGGCATTAGAAGGAAAATTGAACTTGTTTTATAGTTTATTTGGGAGGAGTGAGAGTGAATTACAGACTTGGAATTAGCACCAGCATGTGGGGCCTGATGCAGCTTTAGCAGAGTTGGTACTGAAGGTTGTAGGTGCTGAAGAATGTAGCATTGATAGAGTGTGGAGATGGTGGTAGTAGCAGTAGTAGTAGTAGTAGCAGTAGTAGAAGTAGTAGCAGAAGAGGTAGTGGGAGTAGTGGTAGTAGTGTCAGCAGGTTTTAGTTTTGGTAGTCTCAACAGGTTGCAGTGGAAGAGCAGAGTGCCTTAGGAAGCAGTGGTTGATTGTTGTTCATTATTCAACAGCTTTTCACTGTCAGATTTCAATCTCTGAAACACAGAACAGATGCATGGGAAGAAAGAAAAATGCAGCAGAGATAGTGAAAGCAAAAAAGTGGTAGCCACTGAGCAGTTAAGACAAACATCACAGCTATAAAGCATCATGAGACTCCAATACAAATATCTGTCAACTTTAAGGTCCCGTGTTTTGACAAATTGGTTTCCTCTCCCACACAGTGATAAAGTGACACCATGTGAATCTGCAGCTTGTGAAACTTCTGACCAGTAAACCCACAAAGTATCACTTAAGCATTGCATGAGTTAAGAATCAGTTTCCTAAAAGTCCCAGGGAGAGTCAAACACGTATAGAGAGATGCTTTATGAGTGATCCAAAGGTCCAAAATCAGGCTCACAAGAAATTGTTGATATTACATCACACAGACATGTCCCATTAGTCTTTTGTATGCTTTAAGGATTCTTACAAACCTAAATATTGACAAGTAGCATGTAAATGTAAAAACCATACTTTGAGACTGTGGACATGTGGATTCAGCGTTGGTGTCTCTGAATTTCAAAGATGTTAAAATGCTTTAACAATTAGCACACAAAGAGAAAGGAAGTCAACATGGAAACAAGTGTCTTATCATCATATGTATGAGATAGAGAGAAAAAAAAACATACAGGCAGCGAACAGGAGGGAGTAGGAGAGACAAGCAGGATGTCACACATCTAAGACAGGTACACAGCTGCAGCAGGCTGCAGAGATAACAGGGCATGAAGGGAAGAGAAACACACAAGGTGTGAAAGACACATGTACCCAGTAATACAGACAGAGATAGAAACAGGCTTCAAGGTATTCATAGCTGAGCTGGTCAGGCAGTGCATGCAGTGAGTGTGTGTTTGTGCATGGGTTGTGCATGTACTCAATATGTCAATACTTTTATATGAAAGCATCAACAATAATGGTGAGGACAGGTAAAAGCTATGCAAGTGAAGCTAAAAAGGGAGGGAGGAGGGAGGGAGGCAGTGACTGCAGGTCTTTCCAATGGTTACATGGTCATATTCCAGCTGTTTAGAGTCATTCTACACCTGGACACAAATATAACAGAAATCTATTTATAGCATTTGACTTGGGGTGTGCTTGATTTCAGTTGCCATGCTTGTGGCAACAGTCATCACATGCAAGAGAAGCTAAATCAAACACACCTTGAGTCTTAAAATTCCTGAAACAAGATTTTTTTTTTTTTTTTATCCGTTTAGCTGGTAACTATCTGAATGCAATGAACCTAAACTTTGACCTGAGCTGAGGTGGAAAACGAAAAGAAAAGCTAAAGAGGAAGTGAAGTGGATGAGAGAGGCAGCGAGGACGTGAAGGGAGGAGTGCTTGTTGGGTTATCACAGCCATACTTAGGGTGTGGTTGGTTTTTAGAAAAAGGAGCATCAGATGTGCCGTCAGATCTGATCTGCTCTCATATTGTTTACAACCACAAAGGGCCAGCCAGTGAGTGGAAAAACAGTATTAAAAAAAGGTGGAACTTATAGTTTAAAAAGGGGGGATTTAGACGAGCTGACATACGTGCTGCTGCACTCCCCGATTCGGGACGTATACCTCTGTATACAGGGGTTCGACAGCCGTCTGGCCTGCCGCATCTGCAACAACACAGTGCAAAGCAGGATTAGAGCAGATGGGCCATCTGCCCACAGGGAGAGGAGGAGAAGGAGAGAATGTGACAGACAGAAAGAAAAGGAAAAGACTGAAAGAAGAGGCACAGGAGAGGAAAAAGGAGGAGAGAAAAAAAAAAACAAGCGAGAGAGAGAGAGAGAGAGAAATACACAGAAGGCAAGAAAGAGGGAACTGTAGAGAAACAGGCAGCGCACAGGTGCTGAGAATGATTCCAGTCTAACCAGAAATGACCGACTGCAGCAGAGGACACACTTCTCTGCAGTAAATAGGTAAGAGCTAGTTTATTCTCACTGTCCCTACCTATGTATAATGTATGTATTATGTGTATATATGTATATATATGTATATATATATACATATATATAAAATGTATGTATATATGTATACTGTTGAAAGAACTGGTTAAATGATTCTTACTCACATCTCACTGGATAAAAGTTAGTGGCAATGAGCCGTGCCACAATGTTCACGCCTTTATTTACAAAAGCACCACAAACCATTTGAGATGCAAGTGTAGAAACACAGAAGAAAATTCTAGGAAATAAAGGTAGAGACAGAGCATGCAGAAAACCCCTCCCCTCTTTCTCTACTTATAAGTAGAGCAGAGTGAGGGCTTCATGATCCTCACTCCCTCTACTAAGTAGTAAAAAGTCATGTGGTCACGAAAGTCAAAGAAGTCTCAAGTTCCTGTAAAGAAATGCAAATCAGGTACACGTAAGATCAATTCATGCTCAGTTTATGTCCACTTGGATATCTGTCAGAGTACAAACTACAATCTCTGGTAGTTGAAATATAATGTACATAAAGCAAAAGTATCAATTTTAGGTGTAAAATAATATAGTGAGATTTATCATTTAACTATATGATATGTTATGATTTATGAGGAGCTGTTATCCAGGGGTTCCCAACCTTTTTTGGGAGCATAGTTACACATCCCATCAGTGCGTCCACTGCAGGATAACATTACGACATAAGATCCTCTATTAGTCTGTTTGTGGGTTCACATGCCTGTTCACACATCATGTAAGTTCTGATTCAAACATGATCTCCTTTAAATTTATCCTCCCAACACATACAATGAAGTCTTGATACAAGTTAAAAATGACAGAAAGGGGGAGAGACACAGAGACAACAGGAAGCATAAAAACTGAACTTTACTTCATCTGTATTTCATTATTGTTACTTACTGAATAAAAAAAAATGAGATATGCCTCTCAGCAACACACCTGTAGTGACCTCACACAGAGTTCATGAAGTGCTGAAAGGAGGTGATGATGGACTGGCTACCTCATTATGATGACCTACTTTAGTCAAAGATCAGTATATGGTTTATATATACACTATACTAGATACAATAATAGCTTGAAGTTATATAATTATTCAGCTTTTTTTCACAAAATCATATTGTCTCCTTGTGGTCTGTGACAAATGTTCAGGGTTTGGGAACCTCTGGTGTAGGCCACACAGAGCAGAATGTAGCGTCCTCAATATACAGACTGTTTAACCACAGCCAGGGCAGCATAATAGTGTTAAAATACAATAATAAGGTAGTCATAGGGAACGTTCATCTGAAACACACTGTAGCCAGACTACTGTGGTTTCTACTACTGTATGAGCTCTTGTGAAAGAAAGACATAGTACACAAACAACATAACAATGCAAATAAGTCTTCAAAAGTTTTCACATGAGTCATCACACCACCACAGGTCACTAAGTCTCATGTTACACACATGCCAGACTGAGTCAAGTCTGAAGTCATTTCTTTTTTCCTTAGGTACATTTGAGGTCTAGATTTGTGTTTGTAGTCAGACTAAAGTCTAATTATCATGACTTGAATTAATTCTGGCACTGTGTTGTACTGTAGTGTTTGATACATACTGTAGCAGCAGACCTCCCCGGCCCCCGCTGGGCCACAATGGCCCCTGAGACAGCCTTGATCCAGCTGTGCATCTCCTCTGGACTGTCCGCCTGGTGGAGACAGAAAAGGAGTGAGAAACAAAGAGGGAGGAATGTGGAGCGTGTGGATGACAATCTACTGTACATTCCTTTTACTGTAGAAAACATCATACCTGTATGTAAAATGTCCTTGATGTGGTGACGACTTCAAACAGATTATCTCTCATCATAATGTCACTACAAAAAAAGTGGAGAACAAGTGAGATCATAATCACCTTATCAATATCTTTATCTATATCAGAAAAAGTAAATGCGATCCTCTTGGACAAAAGACATTTTTTACACATTGGGAAGATGCTGGGACTTGTTAAATACCTCTGTTTGCACTCCTGGACTTTGTGAACTTCCTTCAGTGGGATCATTCTCAGTGGCTCTTTCTCCTAAAGATAAGAAAATAACCGTTCATAATGCTTAAAGAGGACACAATTTAACAACTGAAATACACAGGATAAGTGTTTCTATTTGCATGTATATTACACATGAATATGTTGGCTGATAATGCAGCTGCCTTGCTGACTTTGTCTTCTGTTTCATAGGGAAAGAAGATCCCTGGTGTTTGTAACTTTCTTGACCTGGCTATTTGATACAGTAGACAGAGAGTCTGTGTCCTTGGGGCCTGTTGATAGCCAAATAAACAGATAAAGCTGTCAAATAAGGGCAGACCCTGACAAGGACAGGGTATGGGACGTGCAGTGTTATCTTGAGGACTGTCTGTCTCTGTGTGTGTGTGTGTGTGTGTGTGTGTGTGTGTGTGTGTGTGTGTGTGTGTGTGTGTGTGTGTGTGTATGTGTGTGTGTGTGTGTGTATGTATAAGTAAGGAAGGCCAGGGGGGGAACGAGGCATGATAGGACATGTGAAGTGAGGGCAATGAATTCCACAGACTGCGGATAAAACATGTCAGAACTCAGGACCGTGTGTGTTTGCTGTTAGTCTGCCTCAGACTGTGGGGGTGAATGCAATCCACATGTAACATCAATAAAAAACATTCCTTAAAGGCATCACATAACTTGATCAAAGTTAATTACCAAATCTGACTTGAAGTAACTCATTGAGTTTTCCTCCAGAAGGAAGTAGCGCCTTTTCCAGTTCCTCATCTGGGGAAAAAAGGGAAAGAGATGTTCAGACCTTTGGAATAATTTTCTGGCAAAACAAGATCTGTATAGGTGCCAGTTTTCTGCAATAACAAAAGCTAAATTTCCAACACGTTTTGCAGTGTCTATATATAGAATGGGTAGTCTATTATCCTTGGGTATTTATAAAGTGCAGAATTGTATGCATGAGTTGCATTTCTTTAGGCAACCAAATTCTTTACTATTATCAAACTGCAATCTCAACGTCTCATATTACATTTCCTCCCACATTAAGCTGCTATTTGTTTTTGTGTATGTCACTTTGTCATTATGCCATTCATCATATATTGTATTGCATGTACATGGTGAAGCTTATTAAAGGCACTGGATTATTCAGAAAAGTGGGATGTTGCATTGTGTGCAGCCAGTGATGCCGGCAACTACAACATGCCTGATTTTAAAGATGCTTTAAAAAGTCCAAATTGCTTCAGATTGTACTGAAGAACTTCTCTGAAAGATACCTGAAGGCAAAGTGAAGCCAAATCAACCCAAAACAGAGCCAAGAGAGTGGCAGGGACTCACCACAGCTCCTTGCTTGACGCAGTAGCCCGACTTGATGACAGTGTGTTCCTGAGACGGCCTGCCCAAGAAGTACGGCAGCTGGCTGTGGGAGCGATGCATGGCCTCACGCTCTGCTCTGTCTGCACCGTCACCCCCTTCACGCTGGAGGGTGAAGGACACCATCAGAAATATAATAAATACAAGATCCAACAACATTTAAAAAAAAAAAAAAAAAAAAAAACCCACATATTTTACATTCCCAGGGCTAATTTATGTTGTGGATTCTACAGCTAACAAGCTATTTACGACCAGGGCACAAAATTAGCTCCAGCCACACGCTGGTAAAACATGCAAGTGGCTGGTAGATTTGCTTCATTCACAAGCTAAAAAAAAAAAAAAAAGAATGGTAAACTACTGAGTGGCAAAATTTGAATGTTCACCAGCCATTTGGCTGGTGGACAAAAAAGTTAATTTTGTACCCTGTTGATGACAACAAAACAAATCAGTCACAATCCATTTTTAACAGAATTTGGAGTAAAAGGTATGGTAATTTTCCATCATATATATATTTATTACTATTAATAAAAAACACATCAATTACTAACACTTGACGTGAACACATACAGCTTACATTAATAGTTTCTAGGGCTGGAATTTTCATTATCAATTAATGATAATGAATCTGGCGGGGGCAAGTTGTTGTACATTTAACATTTAGTTATTTAAATGTCAGAAAATATTGTAGAATATCCGTCACAATTACTCAGAGCCAATGGTGATTTCCTTTTCTTTCCTTGGAATTGCTTTTGCCCGAACAACAATAAAAAAACCCAAAAATATTCAGTTTACAATTCTATAAAAACAGGGAAAAGCAGCAAATCATCACATTTGAGAACCTGGAACCAGTGAATTTAGGGCATTTTGCTTAATAAATGACTTGTTAAATGATTAGTTGGTTGTCTAAATATTCGGCAAATCTTTTTCTGTCTATAGACCAATCTTTCAATTCTTTTACTTTCGTTAAAGACTGAGTTATTACTTTATATCGGTATGTAATGTTTTGCATATATACTTTCAGTAACTTATGGTTAACAGCAGTTTGTCGCTCATGCTTCCCTGTTAGTGTCAATATCTTTGATGTAATACATTTTTAAACCTCATCTGTAGAAATAGCAGTGTGCATATGTACATGCATGCATACATATTGTGAAGTACATATTTGGGTCATGTTTACCTGTGTCTGGGTGACGATGGGGACTCCTCCTATGATCTCAGTCTTATAGGAGACTTGTTTCTTGGGTCCTACGACATCTGGCAAAGCCTTGTGGTTCTCTGTGTTCTGCTGGCCATCAGACACCTTTGGCACCTTAAGAAAACACACACACACCAGATTTGAGAAGCTCGAAGACAATTGTTAATTAAACACATGAATATGAAACAAAAATAGATGTTTTGTGTAATTCAGCTGTAGGATGGAAATTTTCCTCCATGAAGACCAAGTTGAAATAGAGCATGTAGAGTCACTTCTATACATGCAGAAGTCGACAAAGCTTTAACACATTTTATATCCATTTCCTTTCTGGATGGTTAAGACTTCATGGAGAACAATGGAACAGTCCTTTATCCCAGCACTCATTGTAACAATACAGCATCCTGTTAGTCATGCTCTGACTCACTCCTATCTAGTTTCTTGTCTTAGAACACTCATTCATTTCTACAGAGTAGGAAGAAATAAAACTTTCTCCAAGTAATAAAACAGGAGCCAAAAAGAAAAGTCTAGTACACATGAATCAGGGATGGATTGCATATCTAGTGTGTGTGTTTGTCTTACAGTGATCTTGGTGGCTTTATTGAGAGCGTTGACCCAGTCCACAAGGTCCTGCTGATCATTGGCCTGCAGGAAGAACTTCCTCATCCCCGCATTGATGACTAACAGATCATAAAAAACAGCAGTGGGAACAACAGTATGAGTTAAAGTAAGAGACAGTATATTCAGCCAGACTGTATAAACACTACCTCATCTGAATGATTCGGTGTTGAACATGAATCACATGAACATAAGCACATAGTACATAGATGTTCTATGAAATGGGTGTTGACTAACTTGGCTTTAAGCCTTTCTGTTACATCAAACATAAAGGAGTTTCAGGAGAGCAGATCATCTGCCACAGATTTCTCTGGGAGTGAAAAACAACGGAGCCAAGGGACTCTCCCACACACCACCAGAAACTTTTTCTCTCCATGTGGACGATGACCTAGCTAGATTCAGCTGCCTCAGACTGCAACCACCTACCCACTTCTAACCATGACGGAAAGAAAGAAAAAAAAAAACAACCCACGGCTACCACCAAATATTCTCGCATATTTTCACACCCAGGTGAACATAAGCATACCCCATTTTCAATCACAAAGACATTTTTGGGTCAAATGCTGATTAGCTATGGATCAGGATTTAGGCACTGAAAGAACTTAGTCTCACATTTTCTCTCTCTACACCATAAATCCCTCAATTCTGCAGCTCAACCCGTCCTTGTGTCTCATCTATTTCCTCTCTACACCATGGGAATAAATTACATTAAGGCTGGACTGGTAAATCTGGCGGGGGCGAGCTGTAGAAGGCACTGGGAGCTCAAACTGTGGCACAATGAAGATCATTCTTCCTTGCACTATGTGTGTGTCCATATCTGGTCCAGCAATTGGACACATGCAAGACCTCTCTCTCTCTTTTTTCCCCACTTCTCTGTAAATAAATGTCTGGTCTCATCCAGATGACCAGTATGAATTTATCTAACAAGATTATTCTTCAAATGCTTGAGCTGTATTGCTTGGGAGAAGTAAACTGCTTGGTACTGGTTAGAGCGTAGTGGTCTCTAGGGTACTGGGGAGACAAATCTGGGGGTGTGGGTATCTGGTCTGACTCATAGTTACACAGAATATAACAATGTGCGGTTCTGAGAAATGCAGCCCAGCAACCAAGTTCACATGGTACACAAATGCTCTGCTATTGATGCCTCTCACCGCAACACACAAGGCAAAGACTTATATCTATAAATCAATCACAGACTGTATTTAAATCTCTACCTTCTAACTGTAAAAAACACCTGTAGGTGCAACCGCCTTTCTCTAATGTATCTAGAATGTTTCTTTTTAAGTTTCTAGATGCAGAAGAGGGGAAGCAGCAAGATTCATAGAGATCAGCAAAACATGTGGTGCACAAACGGCAGTTTAAAAATAACTTCATACATCTCAGAATCAGGTTCCGATTAGGATGCCGGCATCCTGTCGAAACCTCAACAAGGCAAGTGGTGCGCACACACAGCCTGACACACAAAGTCCCAGTAGTCAGCTTCTTGTCACACACTAGTATTTCCTGCTATTGAAGCGGTAGAGGAGGAGGAGACGAGCTAGTAAACAATAACAGGGAATGGAGATTTACTCATAAATAAATTGCCTATGCCCTGCTTGCGGGTGATGGTTCATGTTTATGCAACACTTTTCATTCTTGTCTTAACCATACAGGTAAAAAGAACAAGGACAAATATCAGGATACACCCGTTTCTTTGTTGCAAAATATTCACTATTAGAATATATTGAAATTATGCAAGTCAGATTTCAATCACTGGTCTGTCTAAAGTAATCCTTACGTTATGTACACATTTCAAGTCGTGTCTCTCTCTCACAAAATAGTCTGTATTACTGTATTATTCTGGGGTTAATTAGAAATGAGAATTTAAATTAATCAACATTTTCTTAAGTCCTAAAGGTCCTTAAGTCTCCTGCCTGCTTAAAGGTACCCTATGGAGGTGTGTTACTATTGGTGGCTCTGCAGCAGCAATGATGCAATGATGAGGTTTCTGTGTTCTTTGTTTTTCATGTTCTACCAGCACGAGCTTGAGGACTGACGTGACACATACTTCAGCTGACTGTAGAAAGTATGTGTACCGACAGTTGATGTACCTTAAAAGCTGGTAATGCACCAGTGTGAGCGAAGAAGAGGAAGAACACAAGCCGATGAAAACAATGAAGGTTTAAAACCTTAAAAAAAGGTTTGGAAAACATTTTTCGAGTAAGGAAATACATTATACATTATACAACGTTTACAATAATTACTCCACAGGGTGCCTTTAATTTTTAGATTAATAGGAAAGACACATGAGTTGGAATACATCGCATCTCCTTAGTAGAATCTGAAAAACAAAAAGTAGTTTGATGGGGAAAATGTTTCATTGCTGAGCCTCTGACTGTATTTATAAAAAAATTACAGCATGGAGAATCATAGATAGATAATCTATGATTCTCCATGCTGTAATTTTGCTATCTTGGTCTATTCTTTCCACACAATATCTATTGGATGTCTGTCCGTTCTGGAAGAGGGATCCTTCCTCTGTCTCACTTCCTGAGGTTTCTTCCAATTTCTCCCTATTGAAAGTTTTTTTTGGGTGAAGTTTTTCCTTACTCGATTTGAGGGTCTAAGGATAGAGGATGCTGTATGCTGTACAGATTGTAAAGCCCCTTGAAGCAAATATGTAAGTTGTGAAAAAATAACATCTAATCCAACCATCTAACTGATTAAGATAATAATACATGAATGACGAAACATTCCCAAAATAACTGCAAGCCCAGACCATCAACTGTTGTAGCCTCCTGCATCTTTGTGTGTTGGCTAAACAGACACTGTTGAACGAGGCCGCCTGGTCAATGGAGGAGAAAAAATGTGTAGAGCAGTGCTTGACCAAGTTTAGAGGGCAGACAAGGACAGCAACCATTCTTCCCTTAGGTTAAATTAAGTGTACTCAGCTCGGTCAACATGTGATTAACCACACGATCACTGCTGATGTTTGCAAAGTACTGCAGCAAAGTTTTAAGTTCTATTCTTTTGCAAGACCCAAGTTTATTGAAAGATTGTGGTTGGTGTTTAATATGATTAATACTGATGATCCATAAGCTACATCATGCCAGACTGTAAAAAGGAAGAAGAGATCAGCAAATACTGTCTACATAGATTTATATTTTTTTAGGGTCCTGCTTCTCCAGTAAACTATAGAATTTGTGTTTTTAATGCTGAGAAATTAATAACAGATAGAAAGATTGTTCTTACCAAAGCAGAATTCAGCCTTAGGCCTCAGCTTAGTGGCATCGCTGACCTAGAGGAGGACAAAGCTTACAGTTGTTAGCTTCCCAGTTAACCATAGCCAAATACTGTAAATGGATTCTATTTATACATAATCTTATCAAGTTAATGTCAGATAAGCTTCACTGCCAATATATGTGCTTACCTTAGAGATATAGGTGAGTTTGAGGGAGCCAACACAGTCTGTACCAACAGGCAGGTTCTGTAGGAGAATGGTGAGAAACTTAGGCAAAAAGAACAAAATAATCAAAGAGAGGAGGCCTAAAATATAAATAAACCATTAGATTAATGCAAGGGCTTCAGCTGTGGATTAAAACAGAATGCAATGTGGTGGGAGAATGAAGTAAAGTCCTGCAAAGCAAGTCAATATTATAGAGTAAGTACAGTGTACTTTGGCTACACTCCATGATAGTTAATTTCAGTGTCTTGCTGAAACTCTGGGATCCAGATTTAACATCATTAAAATTTAAGCTTTTTCATTCTATAAAAAGAAAGGGACGGCCTGAATTATTTAAAATTTCTCCTGCACTACATGATTTATGAATATTTCATCTAACAGCGCACTTACAAATACAGGATCTCCAAACCAGCATGATGTACAAACCATGACGAGTTACACTGTAATAACTTTGACAGCAAGGGTCACAGAGCAGAAAATGATGACCACTGTAGTACCTGCAAATATCAGTGCTCACTACATGGACCCATCCACAAATAGAACACAAAAAACAAATCCCAGGTTTGGAGTCAAACTATTCTTTCCTCATTTTAACTGATTTACAAAAATGTCTGCTGATAACTAAAACTCAGACACACGGTGAAGCCTGACCTACTCCTGTGCATGTAATACGTGCTCTTTAATTGCTGTCAACTAGAATTACATTAATACAGGTTCTCCCGTCTTTGTAGGATTGTCTGGTGCAGGCAACATTTAGCCTGCACTTAGCTTTGTGTTCACAATGAATGAAGACAGCTTAGCTAGCATTGGCCTGTAGTTAGCCTTCTATTGCATGGAAGCTGATTATCCACACTTATAACTAACTAACTAACGTTAGCTGGCATGCCTGTAAAATTTTCACTTTGCCATCAACGAATTAAACATTAGCCTGTGCAGTTACCAAGAGGATTTTTTTCATTCCAAACAGAAAGCTAAGAGCTAAGCTAGCACAGCCCTGTGTAATTACCTGCGGGTTGTCCATGAACCACACCAAGCTTCCCTGCTGTGTGTCCAGTATGAAGTAACGGCGCAGGAACTTGCCGCTGCTCTCGTTCTCTTCGATGTCCAGGAAGCCACAGATGCGGTTCTGACGGTCCACGTAAGGCATCTCGCCGCCGGGACATTCCCTGGCCTGCTGGGGCCAGGGGTGGAGAGGAGCAGGAGAAGAGCAGGGGCAAGCGGGACGGGCGAGAAATTCCTGCAGGACAGAGAGAAAAGAGTGGAAAGAGAGATGTGTGAGGAGGGAGGGAGCAAATGAGGAATTTCAGTTGTCTTTGTGGTGAGCCTCGCTAGTGTGTCTCGCTCCCTCTTTCTCTTTCTCTCTGTATCTACTGTATCTCTGGTCTCTCTGCCACCTGGAGCTCACTATGCTACTGCCTGCCAGGGGATCATGTGACACAAACCACAACCCCGCCTTTATCCTTTTATATCAGCCTCACCCACTCTCTCTCCCTCTTTTTCTCTCTGTGTCCCTCTTCTTTTTTTTCCCTGTAACACACTCCACTCTGTCACTCTCTCTTGTATCTCCTCCACCCACCCTGGTTTGCTCTCTTTCTTTCTTTCTTTCTTTCTTTCTTTCTCCTTCTTCTCATGCAGTCCTCTTCTCTCTCACTTTCTGTGCTATCTCCTCCCAACTGCTCTCTCATCCGATTTGGCAAGCCTCTGGCCTGCCCCTTCTATCCCCTCCCTCCACAGCTGAGCACCCACTTGAGCATGGTAAAAAAAAAATAAAAAGACGCCACTGAGCTCAGCCATGTTCGACACAAAGAAACAACACAAACAGCCTCAGGAGCTGAGCGGAAGCAAGTGTGTAATATTTAACCTGCAGACATCTGACACATCCCTGAGACTTTAGAGCTCAAATTAAAAAAAGTAAATGATTAGAGTACATCTGTTAAGTCCTACGTGTGTGACTGCACACATCTCAATGTCAAACCCTTGTGGGTGGGCTCAGCATTACTGTAGGCATATTGTCGCATTTGCCTGTTTAAGCTGCCGTCTTTTTGGGCTGAGCCTAAAATATGTGAGTGAGATGAGTCTTTGGAAAGCAAAGATAAAGACGCTCTTTCTCCGTAACATTATGAGCACTGTGTGGGTTGATGGGGGCAAAGCAGGGACAAAAGGCCCGGTTGTTGTGTGCATGGACTCTGGGCTGAGAGCGTCTCAGTTAGCCCCTGCATGTACTTGAGTCATCCCATTTGACACACAGGCAGGAGAAAGGAGCAACACTGTCAAAGACGACTATCTCAACACGAAAACAAACACTGATTGTCATGTGACTGTGAGAGATGTCTCTGTTGAGTTTAGTGATCCTGTAAATGAGGTGCTGTGCAGTAGTTCATCTGCATGCATGCCTGTGCATTTCAGTGATGCAAACTAGATGAGATGTAAGAGATAGTGCAAGGCATAATCCAAACAAAGTGAACAAGCAACCATGTACAGTTCCTATGCTTTTGATCCAAAGACAGGTAGACTGATGGTCTAGTTTTAAAAATGGTCCTGTGGAAAAAATAGCTGCTCTATAGCCTGATAATTAATTTCTTTAGGTCTGGTAGAGCATAATATAGAGAAACATCTTTAATAAAAATCTCTAAAGTTAGGCTATTATTTTTTAAAGAAATGTGATTGAGATACGTACTGATTGGGACATTTTACGATTGAAAAATGACCAAAGACATATTTTTGGCATTTCTGTACCATCATCTTTGGTGCTTCTGATATCTGCAATTGGCGGCTGTATCAATGTATCTGCCAATTGCACATACTGATCAAGCCGATATATCAGTCCAGCTCTAATACTATCCCAACCTGAGGTGGAAATGTTAAACTCTAAAAGAAATTCCTGCTAAGGGCAACTCATGAAAAGATGATGACATCCCTTAGATTAGGCGGACCCCACACTCATGTTAGACAACATTGAGTGTGTTGATATGCACACCAGCCTCCTGGTTTTTATCGTATTCTTGGATAAACCATGAAAAACCAGGCTATTCATTTCCCTACATGATCATAGCGTTATGAAGGTTTTCTGATTGTCAGTTGGTGCAGCTGAGTCTTTGAATCCTCCAAATCCATGCAATCTCCCCCATTAGTGTACTGGCTGAATTATGTTGGTAATTAAGGATGAACCCAGTTTGGTTTCTAGATGCTATGACAAGACAAATCGCCCAGTGCATGTGTCAGCCAATAAGTAACAAGGAAATTGGAGTCAAGAAATGCCAAAGATATGTTTACCCTAATTTAGCAACATGTACTACTGCTCCGGATTTAGCTTCACTGTCTTATTACCAGCAAAGAAAAAAGAAAGATTTTGACCTTAATTTAGCATATAGATATTTAAAAATTTGCGGCTTATCACTATGTAATTCAAGTCAAGGATGCACCTGCACACATGGCAGACAGTGATCCGAAACCATGAAGTATTTCCATGACACAGTAGGCTATACGTGCAGAAACAAACTAAGTCTGTCTGTGCTTACAAGTGGAGGTTAACAGAACAGGTTTTTTGTGTAATGAATTTAATGAAGTGAAGAAACTGGAATTGAAAACCAGAAGGAAGTATGGACCAGCAGGTTAAAGACGGCATTTGTTGACTTCTTTCTAGGTCAAACACCAGAAAACTCACTCTTTACATTTCATGGTAGGCTTTGTCGACCATCACATGGCAGCCAACTGGTCACACAGGACAGGCCATAAAACAACAGTATGGGCCAGCTGGACACCCCAGTAGAGGGTCAATATTGTCATTTCATGATCTCAAAGCACTGCCATATTGTCAAAAGTAACACGACAGCTGGTAATGTAACTGTAGAGCAGAAAGCTTATGTTATTTCAATGCAGACCATGTATGAACTACACAGACAATCACTAAACTAATTCCTCTGTCCACTACAGTAGTAGTAGCCACACATTTATGTTAAAGGATAAGTTCACAGTTTTACAAGTCTGTCTTCAAACAATCTGTAATCATTCCTTCTGTTTATACTGGCTATTAAAAGATCCCCTTTAAATGTGCTTTCAATGTAAGTGATGGTGGCCAAACACAGTCCACACAGTCATTTTGTGCAAAAATGCATTTAAAAGTTTATCTGAAGCTTAAATTAGGCTTCAGCAGTCTGAGTTAGTCAACCAAGTGGATACCTGCCACATTTAGTCTTTTTAGCATAAAATTCCCTCTTTATGTTTCCCTGTGGAGCTGCAGTGGAAATATAGTAACAAAAAGAGGCATTAAAACACTGTAACATTGAAAGATATCTACTTGACTAATTTGGACAGCTGAAGCTTCATATTAGCTCCAGATAAACTATTAAATACATTTTTGCACAGCGTGTTGACCCCCATCACTTACAATGTAAGAGCCCCATGAAGGGATCTTCTAATGGCCAATATGATGAGGAGGAATGATCATGACAACAAAAGTCTATTTAAAATGATCATTTGGGCACCTGACTGTTGTTTTGACAGAGACTTGAAAAACAGTGAACCCATTCTCTATGAAAAAAACAATGAAATAAATCCTTTGAGACACACTCCATGGAGGCACAAATGCTAATGGACCAGGAGTAACTCAGGAAAGGGCTTAATAGGGTTTCTACAGGTCAGAGGTGGGGACAGGTCATTCCAGTTCAGCTGAAAAGAGTCATTTCTGGCTCTGAATGCAGCACATGAGGCCAGCAGGTTTGACAGGCTTTGGCCTTCTCTCCTCACCACTCCTCAGGCAGGGTCCTGTGTCTACCACACAGCATTAAAGAAGTGTGGGGTTTCTGTTTCTGCTTAGCATGACAAGATGAAGATGCCCACTAGGTAATGTTAACGTTAACTGGTGACACTGACTATGGCTTTAGTTACCAAAACAAACGACTTAGCCGACGAGCTTCCACAAAATAACGTCAATATAACACTTTTATTCTCAAACTAGCTAGCCAGCTATCATTATACATTTCAGTTTGGTCGTTACTACCCACAACAGGCTGAGAACATTTGTGTTAGCAGCAGCAACTCTGGCTCGCTGGCCTCAAGTTAACTGGTAGATATGGCTCAGGTTAGCTTGCCATTAGCACCTACTTCACGCCATGAACATGTGAACCGATTCAACATCTAGCTAACATATTAATCTATCACCGTTAACTGCCATTAACGCACCAACGTACAAAAAACGATAACGCTTTACGTTAAATGACGTTCTGGGAAACAAGTTTTGTCATACACGTTAACCTAACCAAGCTAACTAACTAACGACTCCTCTTATACAGCGTCGTAAAATATTAACTGGCGACTTTAACTGTACGGAAACAACAAAGCTACGTTTACTAGTGTTAAGTAATTGAATTCCGGACCAGCTTTTACCCGAGTCTCGCCTTCAATAGCTGCTTCTCTCAGCGGCCGTCGGTCACAAGTGTTGCTGGGTCGTCCTCTCCGCCTCAGCCCATCTCCACCGTCAACTGCTCCAGCACGAGCTCCAGTTCTGCTAACGGGCGGTGAGTGTGGAGCTGAGATTGTCTACAGCGAAGATGATCACTCTATGCTGTGGTGAAAAAACCAAGCACTAACCACAGTGGCTGAACGTAAATAACAATATGGAAGTGCAGTCTGTCGTAAACCCGCTAGATGCTGCCAGTTTGGTAGTTAATGTACGAGGGGGAATCCAGTAAACAGTGGTGGAAAATTACCAAGTATATTTACTCAAGTACTGTACTTAACTTTATTTGAGTATTTCCATTTTATGCTACTTTATACTTCCACTCCACTACATTTCAGAGGGCAATATTGTACTTTCTGCTCCACTACATTTATTTGACAGCTTTAGTTACTTTTAAGATGAAGATTTGACACAATGGATAATATAACAAGCTTTTAAAATACAAAACATTGTGAAAGATGAAACAAGTGGTTTCCAACCTTTTTGGCTTTTGATGTCTTACATAAAGCAGTGTGTAGTCGGGTCACATTTAAGATTTCTATGAGTTGTTAACAGCTCCACCAATTTTTTTCCCCTTCAAACTTCTCACATGGTTCCATTTAATAACTGTTCAAATTATCCAATATTTCACCACAAATCAAAAATTAGAGAAAAAGTCCAAAAACTGAAAACAGATTTGTGTATCAGAGCTAATACTGATGTACTTTTTACTTAAGTTGGATTTTTCATGCAGGACTTTTACTTGTAATGGAGTATTTTTACATTGCTGTATTGGCACTTTTACTTAAGTAAAGGATCTGAGTACTTCTTCCACCACTGCCAATGAATTGTAAAAACACTATGTTCTTTACATTAATATGGTTAGTTAGTTTTTCTCAGATAATTAATTTTTACTTAGGAGCCACTATTTCATGCAACTAAAGTAATACTTCACTAAACATCTGTTGGTGTAGAAATAAACCCCTGTAGGCTCAAATGTCTTGTTTTGTCCTGACCAACAGTCTACAACCCAAAGATATTCAGTTTCTTATTATAAAAGACTAAAGAAACCATAACATATTCACATCTGAGAAGCTGGAATCAGAGAATTCGGACAACAAACAAAACTGACTCAGAATTATTAATCAATTATCAAAATAGTAGAGAATTAATTTTCTGTCTATCCAATATCAATTAATCAACATATCATTGCAGCTGTAGTGGACTGTGCTGATGAGTTTCCCTGGACATCTTGATGCTAGTATTTTTAGCCAAAGTTAGCATGTTAAAAAAAAGTTTTGCCTGATATGTGAGGTGCACAAACCAAACAATATGCATTACCCAGATTTTAGCACAAATATGAGTAAACTGAGCACATAGAAGTAGTATTTTGAGATATTTCTATGGATTTTTTATATGTTTTTCACATTGTGGCGACTTGTCCAGCTAACACAATCTACGCAACCACATTAAAATCAGTACTAGGAGTACTACCCTCCTGCCTGCATGATATACAGTAAGATGATAACTGCCAAAATGTATGGTACATTAGTGTGGTGTGAAGCTACATGACAAATAAATCTAGTATTTAGTTTGTATCAGGCTTTTTAGCCTGATTGAACATTTCAAAAGTAATTTCTTCTTATTGTGACTTGCTCCATGCAAACCTTTTAAAAGTTAACCGCTAAACATTTTCACTTTCTGGTTCCCAGAAAAAGAGATCATAGTGGGAGCTCTTTATTTTTTATAACCTCTAGGTGTGTCTAGCTGTGGGAAGGGAAATAACAGCATCATAGTGGTGATTTAGCGACATCTAGCGTTTAAAAGCTGCAGCCACTAAGGACTGACTTATTTCCCATGATGTTACACTAACATTAGTCATTGCGTAACGTTTGGTAATTCAGGAACTCTCCCTCCAAGCAAACACACCTTGTTTTGTTCATTTGTATAATCACCAATTAGTGTCAAAACACCGAAATAATTCTGTAGCTATTGATTTTATTTTATAGTGAATTCTATCTTTGTTGGGAAGCATTGGTTTTGCATGTGGCAAGCAAAAACTTTCACCATACTTTTCTCAGTAATCAGGTCACATTTAAAGGCAGTCGTTATAATTTCAGAGGCTGTTGGGCGTTAACTAACACAGGAACACACACACGCACACACACACACACACACACACACACACACACAGACACACAGACACGCAGACAAACACACACGGTCTGCCTGCTGTAAAAGAAAACTTTGAGCAAGTAGAGCAGAAGAGGGGGAGGAGGAGGAGTGGGCTGGCTGCTGTTGCTGCTACTGTTCATGTGAGGTTTCTGGTCTTCTTGTCAGTGTACTGTGTATCTGTCTGACATCCCTCGCCTGCAGGCTGACAGAAGAGGCGACCATGGAAGAGGACGAGGATACACACCCGGAGATGAAGTATTTTCCTCAGCTGTGGCCTCTTCCCAGGCTCCGCTCTCATAGTGACACCTCCGGCTTTCGCTCCAGAGTGCTGTTCAGGCTCCGGGGAGCCCGCTCAGGTACTGCAAAACACACACAAAATCTGTATATATATATATATATATATATATATATGTAGGCCAACATAAAGCACTCATAATGGAAACATGTTTTAGACTATATGCTGGTAGTTCATTCATTTAATTTAAGTCATTTGTTATAATTGAGCTCAGGATGTAAGTAGAAAACTTCTTTTTTCATCAACCTCTAACATAAAGTACTAAGGCTCTCTTTACTTTTGGTGTTGCAAGTGCTAATTTAAGCGTTCCTTGGTAGACCGCATCTCCAAATGACTAATAGTGCAGCGGCTGCTTCCTGCCTTCCTACACTTCACTGAACAGAGAAAAAACTTTCACCCTCTCTTCTTCTCTCTGGTTGTCTCTCCAACACCTCAAATAAGGAAAAGCTCAACACGTTTCTTCCTTACTTTCTTCTCTATTTTGTATTCACAGTGGCCATAAAAGTACCATACAACACAATAATGATTTGTTTTTAAAGAGTTTCTCCTATCATTACTACTTCACCCAGTTGCTTTCAGAAGTCACATAATAACTTGAATAGAAATCACCTGTGTGTAATTAAGGTGTGACAAGTGATTGTAAGGTTAATACACTAGTTACATGTGGTACGTCCAACTGCTGGTTGGTCAATATTCTGGCAGAAACTCAGTGTTTTACTGTATATTTGTACTCTATTCATGTGTATAATAGTTCTCATTGTATTTTTATATTGATCAGCGCCAAAAATGCCCGATTCCATCCACTTTTATTCAAAATTGTAAAACAATAAAACATGGAGTCCAAGAGAAAAGGATGAAAACTCTTCACAAGTATTGTAAGACATCAGCCACAGTGTTAACCGATAATGCACCCTCAGTATCTCATCTAAATGTCAGTGTGACAGTTTGCTGCCTGACGCATTTGGCTGTTGCAGTCTTACAGGCTCATATATTGAATCGGTGGTTAGAACCACTTCCTATCACCCATCTTCAACACTTAAGCCTCGAGCTCAGCCTGCAGGGGTGCACTCTGTCCGGTTCCCACCACCTGCCTACTCTGACATATAATGCACTACATGCATGATATGTATTTATATACTGCTTTTTCACGAGGGCTATGAGTCTGAGTCATTTCTTTGAATATTACAGTGGTACAAACACTAATACATATGATAAATCGCAGTTATCTTGCTTGTCTTAAGTTGCCACAGGAAGTGTTCTGTGTTTATAGTAGAGTTGTAATTACAGGAAATGATCATGGAGTAGAGCAGTTAGGAAATTAGATGTCTACAGTTGTTTATGTCTCGGATTTTGAAAATCTTAATGGTTTTAACGGTTAAGTTGGCTTCAGTTATGTCTCTATCTGAAAATGTACTCTACAAATATTGTTAGATACTGTATATCAATGTTCATATACAATTCTCACACAATCTGTTTTTTTTATGTCAGTTTTTAATCATACATTTTGTAGTATTTTACATTTCATGGTCCAACTAAATTCACTAAAATTCACCACAGGTTTTACTCAACCAGCACAGTTTGTAAATTAAACAACAGAGGGAGCCAATCCATCTTTTTTACAGGGTTCCTGAAAAACAATGTGCATAAAAATGGCCCCTTACACATATGGTTACGTTACTTTTTTCACATCCATCCTACAGAGTAGTTTCAAATATGGACTGGGTTCATGATACATGTCTGAGTGTACAGTATCTGAAATTTAGATACAATTTTTAATTATCTAAATGACACAAACAACATGTCTCTCTGAAAAACATATGAATTGCAGCACTCTTTTGTAAACTTAAAGGGGTGTATTGACTCTGCTGATGAGAAACCTCTCTTGCTTAAAGAAAATACCCCTGTGTGTGATATTACAAAAGTGAAATCTTTTTCTCCGAAGAAAACACAAGACTAAAAAGAAACCGAGGCCCACTGACTTTATAATGTGCAATTCAACAGAAAGCACAAACAATTATAAAGTAGGTCAGTTTAGGTGACAGTGAACTCTCAGAACAATGCATCCCCACTTCATTCATTTAGTCATTCCTTATGTCCTCTTCATCCTTTTTTTAGGGTTATGAAGGACAATTCACAGATGGAACTTTGATCTTTTGAAAAGCCAGTGCAACTAATAAGCCCACATGTGTCAGCAGTTATCCGCACTTTCTGCTATTAATAAAATACAAGTGCTTCGCTTGATTTTAAAAGCAGTGCCTGTTTTGAAGCCTATTCTTGCCAAACTGTGTGGTAAGGTACAATAAATATCACAGAAATGTCAACAATTTTGAGACAAGATTGTGTAAAGAAGGATATTTCCTCTCCTAAAAAAAACTCGGAAGATACTTGATTTGAAGTCCACAGCTGGCAAAAACAAGCTCGTTTTAGTCAACTGCAAGATACTGAAACTTCTTAAACATCAGAGACAAGAGCATTATTGTTAATATTCTAAAAATGATGTTGAATCATCACCGAACATTTATCATGTTAATAAGTATACATTTTAATTGCTATTTTCTATAACTATCAATGTGGAAATACATGTTACATGTGTGTGTCCACCCGTGAACTTGTGTGCTCACACACATACATTTGTATATATATAAAACAATCTATTTAGGATCATGTGTAGGCTGAGATGTCCATTGCAAATAGCCTGCTGTCCTCCAGATGGGTGCTGTATCACTTTTGTAATTACAGAGGCAGAGAAAAGATGCAGAGAGGGGAGGAGAGGAGAGGGGAGGAAAGGGGAGGAGAAGAGATAAATTATCAGAAAATGGTGAAAAGGAGAGGAGGTGAAAAATAGAGACAAGACGTTCAAGAAGCAAGAAGAGATATATTGAGACAAAGGGACAAACAGAGGAGAGTGAAAATGTAGTAAATAAAGGAGACAGTTTTAAGAGGACAAGGGAAAATTATGAAAACAGCAAATAGAGGAGGCGAAAAGGGATGCAAGGACAGGATGATTAAGGAGGAGGAGAGGACAGATGGAAAGGCTGAAGAAAAGAACAGGACAAGAGAGGAGTGTCAGCTTGCTGATATGCTCTGCTCCTTGCGGGTACTCTGCTCGAAATAACATTGATTACATACCCTTTTAGTCTGCAATAACTACTTGTTAAAATGTACTGTAATGCAGAGAGCTGCACTTCTGCCTTCGCCGCCCACACACTGTCTATCCTTGGCTACTGTTATAGCTACTGTATCAGTCACGGACATACCCAAGGGTTATGGTTAAGGTTTTCTTCCGTATTTAAAGGGGCCCTATCTATGAGTGTGTTGTAGTCTGAACTGTTCACATATTATCACCACCTTCGTCTGTTGCTTCATAGCGATATCGTGAATCAAAGTTGTCATAGGTAAAGTTTACATACAATATGTTGTCATATGTTTTGCAGATTGTTCAGTTTGTAAAAGCTGGAGATAAAGAAATATGTGCAATGAATAAGCTTTAGTTTGTCACCTACAAGTCAAAGTCTTCTTGAAATCTTAAAATTAATGTACATTCAGTGAAAAATAAAGTCACAGATTCCACCGTGTATCAAAACAAGTCTACAGCCATGCTAGCAGCTCTGTCAGACTGAACTTAGGCACAGCTGTGAGCTTAATGCTAATGTCAGCATGCTAAAATGCTCACAATGATATTGCTACTGTAACATGCTGATGTTAAGCAGGTATAATGTTTACCATGTTCACCCTCTTAGTGTAGCGTGTTAGTATGCTAACATTTGCTAATGAACACTAAATGCAAAGTACAGATCGGGCTGATGTCACTAGTTTTGCAGGAATTTTGTCATAAACCAAAGTATGATGACACTAGATGAAAAGTTATAAGAGTATATAGTATATAGTTGTAAGATTAAGAACCTCCAGACATGTTTTTAAGGCATATAGAAATACTCTGCTGGGAACAATAATGTGTGTCTGATATGGTTTTTTAAAATTTTTAAAAAAGTATAATTATCACTTTAAAATCATTAAAATGGCATCTCCTCCTGCTCCCTCATTAAAAAACCCAGAATCTCCAACTGTAGGAACAAGAAGATAAGCATATTTTTGAGTGGAGGGGGACTTTAAGGGATCACCATAGTTATTAACTTACAATTTCTCCGAAGGGGGGCATGAATGTTGGCACCATTTCATGACAGTTCATCCAAACATTGTCAAGACATTTCACTCAAAACTACAAATGTGAACCTCATGGTGGCGCTAGAAGAAAACTGAATATCTGTACTAAATTTCACAGCGATCCGTCTAATAGTTGTTGAGTTATTTCAGTCTGGACTAAAGTGATGGACTGACTTTCCTAGAGCTACGTTGCTGGCAGCTAGATAATCACATCTTCAATAATTATCTCACATGTTTTACATAATTATTAACATTTGGCATTCATTAAAGACTCTGCTGCTATTTAAATTCACTACACTGCATGATTATACAGGTAGGCAAACAACAGGTGGTTGTAATGCAATAATTAAGCTGATGCTTGATGACACACAGCTGTGTTATGTGTTGTCTTGTTGATACACAAACATTATGTCTAGACGCCCTTCAGTCCTTCTGAGCACATATATTTAAATATCTTTTGAAAACTGACTTTCTCTTCCTCCTTTCTGTTACAATCACACTCTCACTGCTGAATGTTATCGTCTCTGCCCGTTGTTCTCACATTTACGGTGACACAAGAGGGTTAGACTGTATTTTCAAATACCAATTGACCTCTTGAGGTAGCGACGCCTTCATGTTTTTCATCTACTTAGTTGTCTTGTTTCTTTTGTTTGCTGTTTTGTGTGGGTGGGTGTTGCTGGAGTCGATGACCCAGTTGTTTTTCTTCTTGGCTGATGTGTGCCATTTCATCGGACTGCATCAAAAGTCAAAGTCTCACTTTTCTCCATTTATCTCCTCTTTCATCTGTCTATCAGTAACTCAGTGTCTAAGTTACTAACTAAGCCTTTAACTCTATTAAAATCTGTCAAAATGCCTCAACAGCAAATTAACAGGATGTTACCATGATGCTGTACAGCCTCTAATGGTGTGTACATAACGTGTGCGCGTAATGGAAATTTAAAAAACACTTTGAAGGGTTAATGCCAATAGACCAAAGAGACATTAGTGAAAAAAATATCAAGATTAGATTTAAGATTTAAGATTTTTACACATTAGGACAGTTAGGGAGGGGATAAAAGATGAGAAGCGTCATGAAAAGAGAGGAAATGTTTTTTAAAAAAAGGAAAAAAAGGGGAAAACTAGAACATCTACAGTGCAGTAAAATAAATTGACCAGAGAGGAAAAGAGCACTATACTATATGGCTTAATACTAGCTGCTCTTATATGGTCAATAACCTAATGGTCGTATGGTCATTATGTCTCTTCTTAGTCCAGTTTACATTGGCTTACACACACACTCACACACACACACACACACACACACACACACACACACACACACACACACACGCTCCTCTCAGTTTCAGTCCATCAGTGTGTTTTATAATGTCGTGCTTCGTTTATGTGGTTTATGTAGGTGGTAACTTTATTATCAGCAGAGACTATGTTTTATAAAGAACAGGAAATTAAGAATCAACAATCTGGGCTTGATACACATACATAGATAAAGCAATGTGTGTGTGCGTGTGTGTGTGTGTGTGTGTGTGTGTGTGTGTGTAGAGTTTTTTTGAAGGGGACACGCAATACCAATTGTGATTTACCTGGTGCTACACAGCGAGCTACGACACCAGCCAGCATCAAACTTACTGACAACAACTTACAACAAACTCACTGTGTTGAGTGGCTCTTCACAACACTTGAGGGACCTGAAGTGTGTGTGTGACAGCAAAAAAAAAAGAGGAAATAGCCATCTGCCTGCCTCTTTTAGTGCTCTTTTTTCTCTCTGTTTGTATTTTTCTTCCTCTCCTTTGGTGTGTATCTGTCTCAGAGTTTGTGTGTATTGATTTATTTGGCATTGTGAGCATTATTGTTGTTATGTTTATGATCTGTGGGTTTAATATCTGCATTGTTTCTATCATGTGCAGTCCCTGTGGCGCCGCTGTCTTCGAGTCTGCTTTCCATTCAGCAGTTTGCATTTAATAAAAGAAAATGAATGATGCATTATTGTAAAAATTCAATTTTAACTGTGAGTCTTCATGTCTGATTTGAGACTATTTGTAAAACTCATATATTTCTATTCTGGTATGAAAAAGGATAAATTAAGGTTAGAGCTGAAATGAATAGTCGATCAACAACAATTAAATACCAAAAATTTTGATGATTGATTCAATATTTAAATAATTTTTTAAGCAAAAATGGCAATATTCTCCGTTTCCAGAGAGGATTTTGGTGCTTTTGTGTGTTTTTGTATCACTGTAAATACAATATTTTTTGGTTTTGGATCCAGACAGAACAAGAAATTCAGACATGTCCTTGGGTTCTTGGGCATTTTTCTGACATTATATATATATATATAGACATATAGACATATATATAGACTTAACAATTAATGAAAAATATAACTGACAGATGACTCAATAGTGAAAAAATAATAATTATTTGGAGTTCTTGTTGAAATTAAATTAAAATAAAGTTAAATGATCTTAAAAATTAGTATCATGTGATGCTGATCACCTGTGCAGACAGACAGCTATCACATTTAAATAATTAATTAGATGGACAGAATCTTGACTTCTGTCTTTTCATACAACCGGTGTGTCTGCTGTCTACCTTTTCAGTACTGTGCTTTACACATGCTGCAGATAACCGACTGTAATAAAAATTTAGATTAAGAAAAAGGTGACAGGGAAAAGCAAACACACTAAACACGCAACGCATGTTCTGCTTATATGATGCGTCACCCTCCCATTTTTCCCATTTCATCCTTAACGCTAACTCCTTATCTGCATCCTCTCCTCTCCTCATGTCTTGCGTCACAGTGGGACCTCAACACAGGAGGGAGAGTAAAAAAAAAAAAAAGAATGAGACTGGAGCCAGACTCTGTAGCCAGAGGACGGAGGAAAAACTTGACAGGCAGGGAGATGGAGATAAACGCTGAACGAGACAAAGATTGAGAGGGAGAATGAGGAACTGAGATGGAAACAAACATTAACTTTTAATGCTCTTTATTGGAGTGAGGGGAGGCAGGATGGAGGGAGGGAGGGGCGACTGAGTAGCAGAGAGTAGAGCGAGACAGAGGGAGGGAGGGCAAAGCAATGAATGAGGGAAGTAGATAGTGAGAGAGAGAAAGGGAGAAGTAGGGAGACAGTGAGAGAAAGAGAAGGGGGGAGAGTGGGGGGAGGCAGAGAGGTGGTGTGTCGGGAAGAGGCAACGATCAACTCACACTGCTGATAATATTCCCTGGGTCAAGTCATGGAACATGACGGTGAGTTTTCTCTCTGTTATAATTTGCTGTGCTTCCTTCTTCTTCTTCTTCTTCTTCTTCTGTGTTTTTCTTTCACTATTGTTCAGTGTCTGAACAATAGTGAACTGAAAGGCATAATAATGTAACTGAAAGGCATGGTAGACTCAGGAAGAGATTCTTTCCACCACTTGCTCTGTCTTACATTCCTTATATGTAGCTTTAGATGTCACCTGTTAACCGGTGAAGCTGTAAATTTTCAGCCCGTATTGCCTCTTAATCTTGACTGAGTTATGAACCTCACTGCTTACAGAGTCAGTGTTTCATTTTAAGTTGACTCTGTACAGATCTCTCAGTTAAATAAATCAGATCAAAGGAAATACTGTAGGAGTCATAATCCATTTAAATGTGCACATGACTCAGTATCGATGCCTTTGACTGAGTTAATTTGTGTGAGCGTCTGAACCATTGTTGTCAGATCATTTGGCTGAGTGGCTGTCACTGTATCTGTCTGAGAAACACAGAGCCGGAGCCTCGTGTCATGATCTAAATTAAGTATGCAGCATTTATCAATGAGACTGAGACTACACACTGTCATGCATTATATCAAGGAACAAACAACTACGCTGCGTGCAATATTTATAAGATGCTAATGCTGCAGGGAGAACACTCTGTAACATTAAGGTAGACTACATTAACCAGGCTTCTGGTATGTTTTGCTCGTAACACTTTTATTAAAAGATTCTTTGGCAATGCTTATGAAGAATTGATGATTGTGTGCTTAACTTTAAAAGCAGATATTGGTTTTGTAAGTCTGCCCAAGGTTGCATTATAGCATTAGAGTTTCTTCTATGACTGAGACAAAGCCACATCTAATGGCAGTTATTGTCAACAGTTCTGGGAACGTATAGTGCAGCTCTTCTTATTCAGACCAATAATTCCATGTGGGTTTGGCTGGTGGCCATCTTGTGTATTAGACTAAATGACAATGATACGTCAGTGTATTGGTTGGTGTCACAGTCAGCTAGAAGAGACAGGCAGGCTATATCGGGCCCATGTTATCTAATATAGTTTAATTACTGTTTGCTAACATTGTGGTATCATATCATAGTGTTTGATAGAAAAAAAAATCCTGTTTTCACGTGTTAATTAATTTTAAAAAGCCAGAATTTTTGGGTAGTAGAGACATTGTTTTTACTCTGGTTGATTTTTTTCTCAGTTGTTGTCTCAGGTAGGCTTTACAGCAATAATTCCACCTTTATCCATGCTCCTTTGCGTGTGTGTGTGTGTTTGTCCATGTTGACCTTGTTGAGATATGGGCTGGGCACTGAATGGGTGCACAACAAATTGTCGCTGTTGTGAATCGGTGAAACTGCGTTTTGCAAGGCAAAGCAGCATCTGTGAGTGCTCAGCCATGCATATGTGATGTGTGTTTGTCTGCAGTGAGCATGAAGTGTATTACCTCTGCCTTCTGTTGGACGTATGTCTCATATTTTGTGTCTATGTGTGTTTAGGAAACAATGTAAGATAAGACTGAATGTGCAAATTTGCATAAGGTCATTTGATGTTATTTAAAACTGTGCATTGCAGTTGGAACTATATACACTCTGGACAAATAAAAAAGGCTATATAAGGTTAATCTTAACTTTATTTATGCTTCAAATGCTGTGTCAGGTTGAAGTTTGCAACAGTCTTTATAAGATATATCATTCATTTCATGAGATTTGCCCTGCTAAAACAACATACTTCCAGTGTGACAGATGGATTTACTCGTTTGACAGGTTGATCTTTCCTTCAAACTCACATGTTTTTTAAAAGAGAAATGTCTTCATGTTAATATAATGATTCATTGAACAACTTAAGGCCAGCATGCGGTGCTACCCCAGACCTCTTGAGCCACACTCACAAGAAAACAGACCTCAGTGTGTCGGTAAGAGCTATAGCTGGATGTTGGCCAAAGCAGCCATCATCAATCAGTGGCCATGTGCTTTTAAACAAACCATGTTGAGTCTCCATAAGAGTAATAATGTCCTGACTAAAAGCCACACGACACAATTGAGCAAACAAGACTGACGTGCTCAGGACAGCTGTTTTTGCAATTGACAGCGACTCTCCAGTAAATCCGTTCAGATATGGCCTTATATAGTTTGAGTATGAAGGGGTGGAAATAAATGCTGGCTGCTGTTTGTTTACTCTCCGCTGCGCACTCACAGCCTCCCATCACTTCTCACACACAGCCATGGCTTGTGTTTTCTTTATGAAACATAGTGTCTGTAATGTTCTGTTCTATTGCATTTTCCTGCAACTGTGGCCTTTATTCTGTGGTTATTAAGACCCCACACTTCAATATCAATCTTTTCTCCAGCTTTTTCTATCCCTCTCTCTCTCTCTCTCTCTCTCTCTCTCTCTCTCTCTCTCTCTCTCTGTCTCTGTCTGTCTCGCTCACTCTCTGCCTCTCTCGAGCTCGCTTTCTCTCAAGCTCTCTGGCCGCCTGTCTGGCAGGATGTCAACTATTGATTCATACAGGCAACATTTTAGCAATGATGGCGGCTTATGGGTTGTGCCAAGCAGAATACAACAAACAGGAGATCAGGTTTCAGACAAAACTGGCTGGCAGATGGGAAGAGGAAGAGAAATGACAGTAACCACTACTGTATCACTGCAAACCAAGTGTACACTTAATATTATAAGGTCACTACCCCATTATTAGGGAAGTATAAGGGTTTGACAAAGGGGACAAAGAACAAAGTCATGTATGAAAGGAGGAATTATTGGATAATGGTTGGATTCAGGTATTGTATACAGGCTTACTTTCACTGTATTTAGTGGAAGCATTTGCAGGAACTTAAGCGCACAATATTAAGAAACAGTTTTAGCCACAAGCATTGCAATTTATTCTCAGAGCAATTTCAAGCCAACGCAGGTGAATTGTAAATGTCAGTCAGTGATTTATATCTGGCGGCTACATTGAAAAAGCATGAAAAAAGTCAGACCTAGTGAGAGCAGAGCTAGTTTTGGATGAAAATTCACTTTAAAGCCCCTGAAAAATCAAATTTTAAAGCCCCCCTCCACTCCACTTAAAAATATTTTTCTTCTTGTTCCCAGGGGAAAGTTCCTCTGTGCTTACCGAAAACCAAGTATAAGGCGTGTACATACAATCATTGATTGTGACATCACAACGAGTTTGGAGCCAACTGGGGTCCAGTGTTCACATGTTACATCCTACACTCGCGAGCTGTGGAAACTTGAAACCTCCAGGGCCTATACACTGAGAACTGACTTTGCAATGAAGTAGGAGACATCTTGTGTTCACAGCAGTTCAACTTTTTTGTAATGAACGATATAAAAACCATATTAAACACAAATCATTTTTCAAAGTAGAGTACTTTATATACATCTTAAAACAAGTCTGGAGGGGATCTTTAAGCATTTCTCTTAGAGTTAAAGTCTTTAAAGAGTTTAACACTCAGTTAATCTGCTTCATCAGGACTGTGTCGTTGTGTTTTGACTGGGAGTGACCAAACAACCACCAACTGTCATTTTCCTGTTAAGCCTCCTCATACTCTCAGCTCAAACCACTGAGAAGAGCAGAGAGAGAACAGAAAACAGAAATCACTCACGTGAAATAACCTAAAATAACCTAAACTATTCTAACTTTGGCAGAAAAGGGTTTGTTCATATAGGATACCATCACTTGTAGTACGAAACTGATTGAGAAAATACGTTTTTAGGGGCTTTAATATTCATACTTAATATAGCAAAAATGTGACTATTACAGGGAATCCCCCACATATACATTGATGCTCTGCATACTTGAATGGTCTTTAGTAGAATTTAGTAGAATTGATTAACAATCTCAACACTCAAATGCAATTTAACATTTATTTAATACAATAATGCAAACTACTTGGACAACTACTACTTGCACAAAATGAAGTTCAAGTGTTCTGGTGAGATTGCACTGATTGTGTACTGAGACCATTTCAGCTCCTCTCAGCTGAGACTGGTTTGCTTGAATAACAGAGCCCGTTCCTCGCTGAGTCACACTTGACTGTTATGACAGTTTGTGGTCTGATTCATGGTCCTGATGAAAAGAAGTCCAGTCCTACACTTGCAAAAAGGTCAGACATGCAAAATATATGAGTGTAACTTCATACACCTAAACCAGTTTGAATCTATGCATGCAAGAGAGGTGTGCAGCTGTACATCATCGTAAGTTATAGCTTATACTCAAAGTGCTCGTTTATTTTCCGGACAATCAATCACTGAACAGTCATGAATGCAGAAAATCATTTTTAGCACTCGTACACACGGACTCCCTGTACTTTGGCTATGACTATATTATGAGACTCTACCCTGGCAGAAACTGAGTTTAATAAATAAATCAAGGGGAGGGGAGAAAGGCTCTGAGAAGTAGCACTTAAACAATTATTACCCCCTTGTTCTGCTGAGGCTACTACTTAATATTTGATGACTCCCTTCCTTTCTTCTGGGCCTTCTCCTCCTCCACCTCTCATGTCTTTCCTTTTGCTGTTCCAGTCAATGAAAAGGTCAGGCTCCCTCAGTTGATCTCTGTTATTTAGTGTCAGGACAAACATGACCTGGTTCCTGAAAAGTGTCACCTTGACGTACAAATTTAACATACTGGAAGAGGTGTCCTCTTGACTTTGACTATATTCCCAAAGATCTCCGCTTTGGATGGTGTATTCTTGTACAGATTTAAAAGCATGGGATTGATCTAAGCTAAATCCAGAGGGAGCTTTCAGCTAGCGGTAGCCAAACGGGTCAATAGTGAGATTGTGACCATTGTGAACTTCCCAAAGAACAGATAAGTCTACAATCAAAAAGTGCCACCAGTGTTGTCTTTATCTTTGACTTTTCTTTTCTTTACCTGTGTGTCTTTCTCTTTCATACATACACATAGATTTCTGGTCATCAGGTGAATATCATTAAAGTGAATACAGTAAATACAAGGGATACTGAGTGCATGGAAAGTAACTATTGAATGTTGGATTCTTGAAATGCATTTTCTAAATTGAAGAAACAAATAGAAGAAAACCTGGACTGTACTGAAATTAATATTATACAAGAATTGAATACAGACAATAGTGATATGTTGAATAACATGAACAAAATAAAAGGAGATGAACTCCACAGATTTTATACATGACGATCAGTTTACTCGTAATGGGGAGAACTACTAAGCCTGTGAAAATGGTTGTATAATGTCCTTTTCAACTCTGGAGCTTACTAAAAGATTACCCTGATGACATCATCAGGGTCCTTTGTGCTTGAGCTTAAAAAAGGAAGTCATGTCCAAATTATCTTTAGTCATTGCTGTGATTCTCGGGTGCCAGTATGTGTGATACCCAAGTGGATCCATGATCACATGGTGCAGCATAGTCATCACAGGGGAAAATGTGCTTTTTTTAGGCACTGTGTGCCTGGGGACAAATGAAAAAAAACAAAAACTCTTTTCAACCTCAGCTTAAACTTTATTGTCCCTAAGGGGAAATTTGTGCTGCAGCCAGAACACACAAAGACTTGAACATAAAACATGATAAAATAAATAAAAATATATGATAAAATAAGGTCCCACACACACACACACACACACACACACACAAGCTGACATGGAACCTATAGTGCATCCAACCCATTTATCATCCAACTCAAACATCAATGGTTAAAACATCTCTATCATCACCATGTTGGACCAGGCCTTTTCTACTCTGCATGTCAAACTCCAAACTGTCTGTTTGAGTCTGTTTGGGTCAGGTGTAACTTTCTTTGTGTCCCTCGTGAATTGGCTCTCTTTGTTTTTAAAAGTGATGCGCGTCGGGTTCAGGTAGGTTTTCCACAGACATATTTTGGAGAGGGTCCAAAATTTTGAATCTAATCAACCTGTGAAGATCTTGGAGATGTAATTTTTTTTTAAAAAAGGCCTGCAATAAACTGGCAGCATGGAGTTTCAGAGATGTGGTGAAGTGTCTAATAAAAGAGACAATCAAGACACTCTTGTAATTACTCCCTTTGGATCTGTGTTAATTAGTCCTATAAAGAAATACACTTAGTATCTACAGGACATACACATGACAGAGGAGTACTGGGCCAGTACACCTGCAGACCTCTTTAATTCAGGTCTTCTTCTGTGCCATCATAGCCATACTCTCCACTGTCCTTATTGTCTCTTTAGCACATGTGTAGCCTCCAACAAATTCAACATGCGTTGCTGATGCATCAAGTTAATATCATTACTTCCCCGTCAATGCTAACACAGTCACTTTCCTCTGTTAACTTCTCTAAGTACTTCCATCTTCCTGTCCTGTCTCTATCCTCCCACCTCTCCACTGGCTTCCTTCCTGTGTCAATTATCCACTCCAATCTTATTCACTAACGGCAGTCCCGTAAGACGGCGGTTCCCCTGGCAGTTGGCAGGTGTGAATGTGTTTAAGGTTGGCAAACAAAACAGGATTTTGAGTCTTTGCAAAGCCTATCAAACATCTGTCAAATGTAGTTATTTCGTATAATAAATTTTCTTTTTATCTTTCAAAACAGATTACAGTGTAATATTCGCTGATGTACAAAGAAAGATTGGTTGTTGATTAAATTAAGAACATATTGTCTGATGAAAAAGAACTACAGTGTGGAGCCTTAATGAAGCAGGATTTATCCAAATGTCAAAGATCACTGTGTGCACAATTATGTTCAGGTACATTACCATTAGCTATAGAAACAGGCAGGTTTACTGTTCTCCATTAAGAGAAAAGACTCTGATTGCTATGTGATTTAGATGAGACTGAAGACCAAAGTCCATTCTATCTTTTATTGCTCATTATATGATGATTTAAGGGCTACACTAGTTAGTAAAATGCCCTTAATTTCTGATTTTTCTGAATGAATGAAATTAAATTATAAGAAAATGAAGCTGTGTTTCAGGGAGGGAACCTTTTGTGTTGCTGATTTTATGTGTAGCACTCGGTACAGAAGACAAAGTTCTTTGTTTGCAATGTAACATAAGAAGTTTTGTTCTTGTCTATGTTTGACAAATGTTTCACCATTGCAGCTGTATTTGATGTCTTGTAAGTACACGTGGGCTGGACTCTTGTATGTGCATGACACAATACAACCAAATGCAGAATACTCAAGATGACCATGTTGAACCACACTGGGATGAGAAGACCGAAATATGCCACACTCGAAATGGAAAATAAAAATGCAGCCAGAGTCAGGTGATCTCGTTCAGACATTTTAACAATTTCAGTCTGCACACGCTGCTGTTGAAGCCAGATGCACTGCTTTGTTTTGATGGCCCCATTTTGTCCTTTGTGAACATACCAAATTAGTTTATTTAGAGGGCACTGCTGGCTTTATATTTCCTATCCCAGCAACAATCTGTAGCGAGAATGTGCTCTCTTATGCAATTATATGCATTTACTCTTTAAAAAGAGGGGTGGACGGCAGTGGCATGAAGAAGCAGAGACAAGGGTTTTAGGATACGAATGAACAAGAACAGTTTAATGACAAAATATTTTTAGTGATCTAGATAAAGGACGGGCTCACAGTTTTTCAAGTCTGTCTTAAAATAACAGTCAGGTGCCCATATGAACACTGAAAGAGGTTTTCCTCACTGTAATCATTCCTCCTGTTCATACTGGCTGTTTAAAGATCCCCTTCAAATGTGCTTTCAATGTAAGTGATGGGGGCCAAAATCTACAGTGTGTCCACACAGTCATTTTGTGCAGAAATGCATTTAAAAGTTGATCTGAAGCTTATATGAGGCTTCAACAGTCTGTTTGTCATATCAAGTGGATATCTGCCACATTTACAGTCTTTTTAGCATCAAATTCCCTCTTTGTGTTTCCCTGTCAAGCTGAGTTGGAAGTATAGTAACAAAAAGAGGAACTTTGGCACTAAAAAGACTGTAACATTGAAAGATATCTACTAGATTTGACTAACTGGACAGCTGAGGCTTCATATTAACTTCAGATAAACTTTTAAATACATTTTTGCACAGAAGGAGGCTTGTGGATTTTGGCCCCCATCATCACACTGTAAGTGCTTTATGAAGGGATCCTTTAATGGCCAGTATGATCAGGAGGAATGATTACAGTGAGGAAAACATCTTTCATTTGTGTTCATTTGGGCTCCTGACTGTTGTTTTAAGACATTAATGGTGAACCTGTGCTTTAATCTAAAGAAGTCATTTCAGTTGTGTAGGAAACACTAGATGGCAGTCTTGGTCTTAATGGAAAATCATCTCACCTCCAGATCTGCGTGTCTGTGTGTGTGTGTGTGTGTGTGTGTGTGTGTGTGTGTGTGTGTGTGTGTGTGTGCGTGTGTGTGTGTGTGTGTGCGTGTGTGTGTGTGTGTGATAGAGAGAGAGAGAGAGAGAGAGTTTTATCTGTCATCACTGTCAACAAAGTGTCAGATGAGACCTTGCAGAACCCAGCTTGGCAGAATTGAGTGGTCAGACAGCAGGCACAAACACACACACACACACACACACACACAAACACACACACACACACACACACACACACACACACACACAATCACATTACACTCTACTGTAGTTGACTCCCATATTGAGAGTCCAAGGTGTTTGGCTTGTTTGAGAAGTGGAGTGAGCTCATGAGGCTAATATTAAATAAATATTATTTACTATCAAAGGATTTAATGGCCATGCTGACAAACTTTGACAGATTTCTGCCTTCGCTCCCTTTTGACCCATTCACTGGAACCAGGGTTTAGTGTCATCGTCTCTTTTTAAAAATAAATCACCTCCAGGGTAGAAGTTGCTCCACCAGGGCGACCCTCCTCTCCCTGGAGCCGCAGACATTGTCCAGACTCTGCACTCATTTATTCATTATACAGTGTAAGCCAAAAATATTGTGACATGCTGGGGTCTGTAAACTCCTTAGCCTGATCTGACATCTCATTCATTTTCAAACAAGACATAGAAAGGCATAAAGACAGAATATAAAAGACAAGACACATCAAAAAGAATAACATATGAAGAAGGTAAAGATAAGCACAAATTCAATAAAAAATGTATTGACCATAGAGCTAAAAGGATTAATCAATGAATTGATTAGTCAATCAAAAGAAAATTAAAAATTAAGTGTCATAATCGTCGATTGTTGAAGTCTGTTTCACTTTAAAATGTTAAACATTCCCTTATTCCAGCTTCAATGTTGAGGATCAGCTGCTTTTATTTATTTTAAATGATAATAAACAGAATAACTTTGGGTTTTGGATTGATGTTAGAACAAAACAAGCAATTTGATGGTATCATAGGCTATCATAGGGAATTGTGATGGGCATTTTTCACCTGTAGTGAAATGTTATATACCAATCGATTAATCAGTTAACCCATAAAATAATCTGCATGAAATAATGACGATAATGAATAGTTGCAGCTTTAATCGAGTCGAATTGTTTCAGTATTACACCATAACCTACACTTTGCCTTAAAGGAGAGATTTGCAGTCTTTCCAGTCTGTCTTAAAACAATAGTCAGGTCACAATATTGACACTGGAAGAGGTTTTGCTTGGTGTAATCATTCCTCCTGTTCACAATGACCATTAAAAAGATCCCTGCCTAATGTGTGTTGAATGTAAGTAATAGGGGACAAAATTCACAGTCCTCACTTTTTGCAAAAATGTGTTCAAAAGTTTATCTGGAGCTTATATAGGCTAAGGCTCATTTAAAAGTCTTCAAAAGTTCAAATCTCTTTTTAGTACAAAATTCCCTCTTTGTGTTTCCCTGTTGAGCTGCAGTGGAGGGATAGCAACACAAATTTGGATGGCTGAGGCCTAATATTATATATAGTAGAATATATTTTTGCTGTGGATTATTTCCCCCATCGGTTACATTGAGAGCACATTTGGAATGGTTGGTATTAACAGGAGGAATGAGTACAGCGAGGATGTTTCAGTGATCATATGGAGACCTGACCTGAACCCATCCTTTAACAACCATTATCCCAACTTCCTCTCTTGTATCTCAGTGTTTTAAGGAATAAGGAGCTGGGTCTATTTGTGGATCTTGGTGATATACAGACTGTAATCTGGTCTGCACACACACAAACATACTTTTGCTCGTTAAGAGCTATGAGTGATTAATCAATCTATCACATCCTGCACTGTAAAAAAACAAGACGTTAATTTCCATACAATGTGTGGTAAAATTTCACATTTTACATGCATTTCACATTTTTGAAGAACATTGAGTGTCTATAAATGTACAGTTAATGGTTGTTTTTAGATTTGCTTCCATCTATTTACAATTAAATTCTATAATTCCACAAAACAGTCAATCTTTCTTTAAAAAATAAGGGCAACACTTGTTGTTCTACAGCATGATTGTGTTTTACAAGGTTTTGTTAGTAAAAACACACCAAGAAGTTAATTTTACATTCAAATTTTATAATGAAAAAGTACTAAGCTCCCCTCCAGACATGTTTTAAGATGTACTCTACTTTGACTAGTAGTGTCTCTAAATGTTTTTTCTACAAAAGAAGTGCAGTCCTCCAGACAAAAAAACAAGTCGGTTTAAGGCACCATTCAGTGGTGACATTACCTGAGGTAGCACATGAAGTTTGGTGGTTGTCGGGTGAAAAATTACCAGTAAACCTTTACAATCCAATCCAGATGAAAACCATGCAAGTCAATGGGGAAAAAATAGAGGAAAAACAAGTGCAAGAAGGGAGAACAAGTGTATATTTCCAAGAGCTGTATATACTTGTGCACAGCTGTTGGAAAAAAAACAACACTATTTTGGTGCCCCCCCTACTATAGGTGACTGCCTATGTGGCCTATGCCACGGGCCGCCCCTGTAATGTAATTCATCTAGACTGTTTTGCCCCTGGTGAGTACATTTTCACTGTGTTTTGCTCCCAGTGAGTAAATTTTTACTGTTTTGCCCTCAGTGAATACATCTTTATGTGTCTTGCTCTCAGTGAGTACATTTTCAGTTTTACTCTCAGTGAGTACAATTTCACTCTGTTTTACTCTCAGTGAGTACATTTTCACTGTTTTACTCTCAGTGAGTACAATTTCACTCTGTTTTACTCTCAGTGAGTACATTTTCACTCTGTTTTACTCTCAGTGAGTACAATTTCACTCTGTTTTACTCTCAGTGAGTACAATTTCACTCTGTTTTACTCTCAGTGAGTACATTTTCAGTTTTACTCTCAGTGAGTACAATTTCACTCTGTTTTACTCTCAGTGAGTACATTTTCACTGTTTTACTCTCAGTGAGTACATTTTCACTCTGTTTTATTCTCAGTGAGTACATTTTCACTGTTTTACTCTCAGTGAGTACATTTTCACTCTGTTTTATTCTCAGTGAGTACATTTTCACTCTGTTTTACTCTCAGTGAGTACATTTTCACTGTTTTATTCTCAGTGAGTACATTTTCACTGTTTTACTCTCAGTGAGTACATTTTCACTCTGTTTTATTCTCAGTGAGTACATTTTCACTGTTTTACTCTTAGTGAGTACATTTTCAGTTTTACTCTCAGTGAGTACGTTTTCACTCTGTTTTACTCTCAGTGAGTACATTTTCACTGTTTTACTCTCAGTGAGTACATTTTCACTGTTTTATTCTCAGTGAGTACATTTTCACTGTTTTACTCTCAGTGAGTACACTTTCACTCTATCTTGCCCTCAGTGAGTACATTTTCACTGTACATTTTCAGTTTTACTCTCAGTGAGTACATTTTCACTGTTTTACTCTTAGTGAGTACATTTTCACTCTATCTTGCCCTCAGTGAGTACATTTTCACTGTTTTACTCTCAGTGAGTACATTTTCACTCTATCTTGCCCTCAGTGAGTACATTTTCACTGTTTTACTCTCAGTGAGTACATTTTCACCGTTTTGCTCTCAGTGAGTACATTTTCACAGTTTTGCTCTCAGTGAGTACATTTTCACTATCTTGCTCTCAGTGAGTACATTTTCACTGTTTTACTCTCAGTGAGTACATTTTCACTCTATCTTGCTCTCAGTGAGTACATGTTCACAGTTTTGGCCCCGGTGAGTACTTTTTCACTCTATCTTGCTCTCAGTGAGTACATTTTCAGTGTTACTCTCAATGAGTACATTTTCACTCTGTTTTACTCTCAGTGAGTACTATTTCACTCTATCTTGCTCTCAGTGAGTACATTTTCACTGTTTTGCCCTCAGTGAGTACATTTTCACTCTGTTTTGCCCTCAGTGAGTACATTTTCACTCTATCTTGCGCTCAGTGAGTACATTTTCACTGTTTTGCGCTCAGTGAGTACATTTTCACAGTTTTGGCCCCGGTGAGTACATTTTCACTCATTCGAAACTTTCCCGCTCTGTCAGCCCTGACTGCCCATTACTTTCAGTGTAAACCATAGTGTAAACTAGTGTGTAAACTAGTGTATGAAGGTGTCGGAACCCTTCACCCTTTGACCCCAGCAGCGCCTCTAATCTGCGCAGCGGAATGAGAGGCATTCTTCAGCTGCTCGCAGGAGGAGGGGGCGGTGGTGGGTGGGAGGGGAAGTTACGACGTAGTAACTAGCGTCCCAGTCAGTCAGTCAGTCAGTGAGTGAACCAAGTTTCCAGCGAGTCAGTCATCACGGTCTGCAACCTTTCTTTTTTGAAATGAGCTCACACGGCGGCCGCGGGCGGGATTTATGCGGTTATAGAAGACCGTGATCGTGGGTTTGGAGGGGGCCCGGTCCGGCCCGGTCCTCCGGAGAAGCTGAATATGGGTCAGACTGCCGTCTCTGCCGTGTCTCAGCCTGCGAGCGGTGAGTGTGTGGATGTGTATGTGTGTGTGTGTGTGTGTGTCACATTCCGCTATCTTTATTCAGGAAGTCTGCTCATTTTCTTTTTTAAAAACTCTTCTGTCGCGTAATTGATCGAAATTTTTACTGACAGCTGCACACAAACAAAACGCTCAACGACTTCATGCTAATAGGAAGTTAGCTAACTAAATGTGTGTTAAATTAATTAAGACGCTGTTGCATCACACACTCAGTTTCTAAATGTTTCGCTGGCTGTTACTCAACTGGAGTAAAAGTAGTGAAACGTTAAAGCTACACTGTGAGATGAGTTTGTTTATAAGACTCATGAAGCGCACTGTTTGTTGTGTTTATGCATTCAGCGGTTTCACTTGGTTCCGGATGAACTCCAGTACATCATCTTAGTTTTTAACCAGTTTGTTTGAGCATCTGAAGTCCATCTTTACATGTAATTCACAGCCCAGAAACATATTAAACTAGACGACATCATGCCTACAAGTGTCTTTGTCATAGCTTCACAGGAAATGTCATCACATCTAGTTGAAGTGTTTGATTGTGTCCAAGTAGAAGAAGTGCTGGAGTCATAACTATGGCTGCAATTAACGATTAGTTCCCCAGTTAACTGATGGTTTGGTCTAAATGTCAGAAAACTGAATTATTTGGCAATGAGAATTTCTCAAAGTCCCAGGTGATGCCAACAAATAACTTTATTTGTCCGATCAAAAAGATATTAGGGCAACAACTTATGATTATGTTCATTATGGACTATTTTCTCAATCAATCAATTAGTTGTTTGGCCTAAAAAATGACAGAAAATGGTGAAAAATGTCAATTGCAACTGCCCAGTGCCCAAGATGATGTCCTCAAATGTCTTCTTTTTCACGAACAACAGTCCACAACCCAGATATATTCAGGTTATTATCATAGACGACTAAAGAAACCAGAAAATATTCACATTTGAGAAGCTGGAATCAGAGAATTTGGATGACGATTAATTGGTTATCAAAATAGTTGCCGATTAATCTTCTGTTGATCGGCTAATCGATGAATCGACAAATCGTTGCAGCCCTAAGTGATATGATAAGACAGAGAAACACAGCAAATGCTCACAATTAAGAAGCTGGAACCGGGTTATTGCTGATTATTAGTGTTATTGTTTCAGTTCTGCAACTTACAGATCTCTATTTCAGTTTTACCTTCCGTGTTTGGCATGTTACACTCCAATAATATACTACCTTCAATATATTCTTAAATCCAGATCCTGTGACTGAAGTCTTGCTGACTAATCAAGGGCTGTTTCACACCTGTAGTACAAAGTCAGTTCAGTAATCACCACATGACTGTGAACCATCACTTTAGAGGGACAACCATTTTTAGTCTGCAGATGTTTGACTAATTAAAGGAAAGACCAACAGAAAGTGTCCTTGGTGTAGAATTTCTAACTCTCTGGAACTCAAATTCTTCCAAACTCCAACCATTCTTCCAAAAGTTATCCCCTCATTTGGTGTTTTGATGATCTAGTGGAGAGCTCTGTCTAACACATTGGTCCAAAATCTTCGCCAGGTGTTAAATTAGGTGAAGATCTGGTGACCCCCTTGTGTCCTGTATTGAATCTTAATACCTTTGTCTTTAGAGGTATCGACCAAAATGTGTCTGCTGCACTCAGCATTGAAAACTGTGTTGCTCAACACAATTTCCAAAAGCACAACGTGATGTCTTAAAATTGCTTGTTTTGTCCGACCAACAGTCTCAGTCAAAGAAGCAGGTAAAAATGAACGTTATTCAATGAGAGTTATAGACTAATTGATGACTTGTTTCAGCTCTAGATCAGATATGTCCTGATTGAAAGCTCTTAAACAGCTACTGAGTAGACCTTGAGCTACTTGGCTTATTCTGTGTAATAGAAAAGTTGGTATTAGTTCTGAAACACTGATATCTGTAGTGAAAATCTAAGACAACACCCAGCCTCACCCTGTCTGGAAACATATGCATTCATTATGTTTCTGCACTCAGTATTCATTCAGGTTTTTGCTGTAATCTGTCACCAGCCTGACTATTAACAACATCACTGACGCTCATCATAACACACAGAGTTTGTAGAAGTCTACATAGTTGATTGGGAAAAAAACCAAGACATTTCAAGATGTCACTATGAGCTCTAAGAAATTATTCATTTTTAACTATTTTCTGACATTTTATAGACTGATGTTAATTGTTAGTTACATGAAAACTGATGTAAGGATGCATCATGAGATGTTGCTCTTTCATTCACTGATGGAGCACTTCGGTGAAGCTACACAAACACAAAGCTTTACAAGATAAGACTTAAAACTTTAAATACATAAAGCTGACAGTGCCTCAGTATTCCTAGTAACACCATGTTAAATGTGTTTGTGCATGCTGTACAGCCATACTTAAGGATATTTTCTCTTGCCGTCTGTAGTCTTTGGTTTTTCCGTGAGCAATAAAGTAAACATTAGACATTTGTTCACATTTTTATGGGAATGCTTGAAGGCAGCGAGGTACAGGAAGAGATGACTGACTCCGGATGAAAACAAAACTGGACCCCTTTTATGACGCTGTCAGCATTTAAAGTCAAACCCAAACTGTTTTGTAGCACACTTAAGCCAACATGCATGGGAACCTGGGTCTATAATAATGATCTACATGTTCTGCATGGCTGCATTATGGGCTACATAACGATGCTGTGATGTACTTTTAATGCTGAATCTATACTACTAAGAGCAGCAGAGGCAAGTGAACATGGTCCTTATTGAAAGATCATTAATGTAAAACTAATTTCCTTTGAGGCTCAATGAATCATGGTTATATGCTTAAACACTGTAAAGCTGCGGTTTCCTGTTTGATTCCTGTTTGTACTGTTACTCTTGACATAATCCAAGCCTCTAGGTCCTGTGAGTATCATGAGTTGAGCTGTACTGTGCGTGCTCCGGCCTACTTGTATTGGAGAAAGATTTGGAAGAAATGACCCAAGTGTTAAAAATGCAGCTAATGCCCGGTGTCGCCCCTCCCTCCGCTCTCGTCCAACACCTCTTGTTGCCTTGTTTTCCTCGTCTTCTCTTCTCCGTTCCTGCCCTCCTCTTTCCCACCTTTCCTTTTTCCACCTCTCCTTTTCTCTCTCTCTCTCTCTCCTTCCACTCTTCTCCCTCTTTTGTCTCTCCTTGCCTCTTTTTCCCCCTCCATCCCTCTTCCTCTGTTTCGTGACGTTGGGTTCTTCCCTCCCCGGTGACTTGCAGCGAAGGAAGGAAGCCTCTCCCTTTCCCCTCCTCCTCAACACATGTTCCTGCTCTAACGTCTGAAAAAGACACATACGCTGACTTTGTCACAATACATTGCTGCTTTAGTCCTGTAACGTTGTACCAGACAATATATGTATGTATTGAAACAAAACAGTGCCAGGTTGAACGGCTGTTACACAAGTTTTGTCTGGTGATTTTAGACGTTAAAATGCAGTTCACAGAATAAATCCTGTGTGTGATTACTTCATTCAGATGTCTGTTGTGTATCAAGTTGTGTTTCTGATGATCCTGCCCATTTCCACAGCTGCTGTATATCTAAATCCTGACTCACCCTTCTACCATGACATTGCGAGTCATCTGTTTCAAAAATAAAACGCTTCGCTGTGAAATCCAGCGTGGAATCGTGGAGTCGAGTCAGCGACTGTAATATGTAATAAAATCCCTGAGTTGAGCTGAGGTGGACCAGGGCCACATTGTTGTAATTAAAAAGTCATAGTTAATATTATTTTGGAAAGAATGGCTGAAAAAAGTACTTTTGTTGGATCGATCTGTCTTGCCTGAATTGCAGAATTGCTGTAAAAGTGCAAACCTCTGCAGTTCTTGTGGTAATGAATGGATTTGAATTTTATAATTGACCCAAGTTTGCATTATGTTACACTGGAATTTAAAATCAGAGTTAATAACATAATATTTTACCTTTTTATAACCATGCAGATTGATAAACTGAAGCCCTACAGTGCCCTCATTTCAACTTTTCTTGCAGCTCAACCACTGAGGACTTACAGTATACATAGTGTCATTTTTCATACTATATGTACACAATGTACAGGCGTGTCTTTCTTTGGCTTTGAGGTTAAGCTGTATTGTATTCATAAGTTCTGGTATTCTTTATTGGTCAAATTCGTGGTGTCACTTCCTTTGTTCTTTACTGTGTGCGATTTTTTTGCAAATGAGCTCAATGTGTGTGTCATAAGAATGAAGGCTTACCAAAATATGTTTCCTGTGTTGCTACATGACAACTATGCATCTACAATCTTCCCCTTTTTCTTAAATTACCTATTAATTGCTGCATAGAACCAAAAAAATGTTAACTAAAAATAGCTTTGGAGCTCAAAAATGTAATCTATTCAGTTTGATCTAAACATTTTGTAATACTGATTTTACCAGGAAGTGATGAAGCAGATGATAGATGTTCAGAGTCGTGTGATTTGCACCTGGACAGATCAATAATACTGATAAAGCTGTCGGTTCTACAAACCAACTTCATCTACAGTAGAGTCACGTATTTTGTCACTTCTTTGGCTTCATCTTGTCTCTGTTCCCTAAAGTTGACAATAATCTTCCTCTCTTCTCTCTACAGTTTCTCTTCCCTTTCTCTTGTTTCTCTTTCTTTCTTCCATCTCTACTCTGCGAGTAATAAACCCGTCCATTGTGCCTCTTCAGTTCCCACTAGAAGTTTAATAGTTGGGCTAATGGTGGTGATAATCGCTGTTACTGATTTTCCCATCATTAGCAGCACAAAGCAGCTGCTGAAATGCACCTATTGTGATTTGATATCAACACAGGAACAGGAAATGAGTGTGTGTGTGTGTGTGTATGTGTGTGGATGTTTATGTGTGTGTGTGTGTAAGAGAGAAGTAAATTGGTGTCAGGGGAGAGCATGTACTGGGCTCTGCACTGTACTTTTCCATGTCTTCATTCTTGGGTTTTGTGCCCTTAAATGCCATGTTGTATATGTGTATGCTGTTTTTTTTTTGGTCACATCCTTCAACAGTCAGAGTTGTGAAAGAAACAAAATCTGTTTGGGAGCAATCATACCCAGATAGTGTTTATGTCACTCTGTGATTTGATGATACAGACTTTAAAGGTTCTATATGTGAGAATTGTGAAGTAATTTATGTGTATTAATCATTTTTTTATTGTCAATGAATGAACAGGTTTTAACATAATCTAAAAAATGAAATCTTCCCCAACTTTCTCAGTTGTCTTTAACAGTCAGTGGACTGATTTCTACCCGGGCTGGGTTTTCTGCGAAAATCCAAAGGATGTGACGTTTTTGCGCGCCCCCGAGTACCTTGCCTCTCTCCAGCTAACATCAACAAATGACCGCCATAACGACGCAACAACACAACACAACAAAAACGGTGCTATCCGACTCGAAACACACTGCAGATATTAGCTCTCCAGCTAATGAGATGGCTAGCTGCCTCCGTCAACCACTACACATTTCACAACCACCCCGCAATGACAAGTCGCCCGCTCCTGAGCACACACAGCTAAAACAACATTATTTCCTCAACAAAGGAGCAGAAAACAAACTCCAGAGCAATAGCAGAACATAGCTTACCCCTTTTGTTTTTTTCTGTTGGTGGTCCAAAGGTCATAAGCGCATATTTCACAATAAAACCGCAGCGCATTGCTCCCTGGCCACAGCTCACTGAGCCCACCAGTGTCTGGTACACATGGTTGGTAAAAAAAAAAAAAAAAAAAAAAAAAAAAGTGTAAGCAAGTAAAAAGACTTCAGCTGGAATAGTCTTGCGCCGCTGATCGAGCAAAGGCGACAGGATGTTGACTGCAGCTCACTTAATGGCCACCGGTGTCACTAATGAGAAGGAATTTCTGATTCTTACTAATAGAACCTTTGACAAAAGAAAATTGCTTCAGTAATTACATCCTCTGATTTTTATTTCTTCTCACTATTGGAGCCCGGCTTTATAATTTAGGATAATGAGACATCTGTTTCTTGACATAATAATCATATTCTTTTACTGAAACAGAGAGTCATCAGTTTCAGCTGATGTTCATCAGTGAGGCGTATTTAGCACCAGATGGTCGCTAACATCATATATTGGCATCAGCTGTCTGTGAGTAATGGTGTGAGCCGACCAATCAGCGGGGCATTGATTGTTTTCAATTGAGCTGAAGGTTAGGATGTGGATTTGTGCCACCGGATATACCCTTGAGAAAATATTACAGAAGAGTTTAAATTTTTATTCTTCGTTTCCTGGAGTAAACGTATCCTATAGAATATCTTATCAGGGTGTAACGGTACACAAAATTCATGGTTGGGTATGTACCTCAGTTTTTGGGTTTCAGTTCAGTTTGGTGCAATTTTGGCAGGAAGGAAAAAAAACAGCAGGAAAAAAGGTAGAAAATAACACAAACTATTTCTGAAACAGTTTAGTTGTGCTGCAGTGGAAAAGGAAAACAAACTTTCTGTTTCTTGCAAGGACTCAGGACACCTGCTGACAACTGTTTTATGCTGATTTATTATACTGTGTATAAAGTAGTTCAAACTAGCTCCACCTCCAGCAGCTACAACACTAACATGCTGCTTACACACTGATGCTTCAATGTTAATATTCTAATGATGTCATATATATAATAATATATCAGTCCAATACTTGTACTTTCATACTTTTTAACTACATTTTTCTCTCAGAACTGGTTCTTTCGACGTTTTTATCATTGTTCTGAACGGCTTCACTCAAAAGCAGAGTGAAATGCCGACCGTCACAGAGAGGGGAAGTGGATAGGGAGACGTGATATTGTTTCACTGCGGAGCCAACAGCCTGTCTTCAAAGATCTAAAATTCTAGGTCTAAAATTCAGGCCAGCAAAAATGACCTATAGTTACATTCACGCTATCTAGTGACTGTAGTAATTATGACCCGGGGAAGTGATGCAGTTTAGATGATGTCAATATAGGGTGACTTCCTTATTAGGAGGAGGCAGGTTGGGGGGATGGCTAGATAGTTAGTTAGATGGCAAAAAGGCACATTTAAAAAAAAAACGTTACGACGACTGTCATGGTGTTTACTGTTCTAGTGTTTCCCCTAATTTCATGAGTGTTGCTGCTAAAATTTCACATGATCATTGATATCAGTTTGGCTACTAATGATTTTCATTCGCACCCTGTAACACGCTAGTTACCGTGGAATTGTTTTGAGTCATCCTCCCTCTCTTTATTCTTCGAAGGACATTTACATGAAAGGTACTGTTGTAGCGTATTAAGGAATAGGGCAGTGCATAATGTGTGTGCGTAGCGATTGTGTGGTTGAGCAAGCGGCAGAACAGTGATGGTGAATGTGAGGTTAGCAGTAACTTGTCAGTCTGGCAGTAAATGTACAGTACAGGCTGCAGTGTGTCAGTTAATAAATGCTGCAGCTGAAGGGAAGTTAGCCCTGACAATGGGTTAGCCTGGTGGACCAGATATTCTCGTATTAGTGTCAATCTCATCCTAAGCAGAGAAATGTCCGGCTGCTGAGTCTCTCCAGAGATTTGCTCCCCATGCCCCCCTAAAGCAGTTGACCAAGGGGAAACACTGTGTTGCCATGTCGATGAAGGTTGCATAACTTTGAGGAAGTAGAAACCACATTTTAGGTGATCATTTTAACCCATTCATTCTGACGGCAAAGACACTACATGGTAACCAGGGTAACCAGGCTACCTTGGCTAAGCCGGCCAGCATACATTCATGAGCATGCTACAGCTAAGTGGTGCGCTGCCAAAATGTTCCGGGTGGAACTTGCGCTCTAGAATTATTGTTCCATACGTCGGAGTAAGTGGATTATTAAACTGTTTTGACAGTAATTGTTTGCGTCACGGAGCATACTGAACTAAGGAAAGTCATGTATCGAACCGAATGGCTCAGGATGAATCCATGTACTGTTACACCCCTAATAGCTAATGATTTCTTTACTATTAGCTAAATGTGATGAACATCTGGATCATCCCAACAAATTTGAGTGTGTTTTCAGCTTTGGTCTGTTTGAAATGTGGGAGATTTTTTAGCCGACTATGTTGCTGCTTAAGCTTCTTAAATAGAACAAAACTGCACTGTTGCCTTTTCAACTAACCTTTACTGTATTTTCGTCAGTAGTTATTTGGAGGCACATGAGCTGAGATCACCAGCTGGTCTGTCTGCACTTTTGAATGTCACATCTTACCCATCGTCAGCAGCCACAGTGAACATCTGATTTAGTCTGCATGTGTGCTCATTTTTGTAACAGCCAAATGTTGAGTGAATCGGTCCATGAAGGCAGCCATGAAAGAAATCCCTCTCATCATCTCACTCTTTTTCCTCTCATAGATTGTTTCCTGGATTATAAAAGTGTGTGTGTGTGTGTGTGTGTGTGTGTGTGTGTGTGTTTGTAGAAGAGATGAGGGCAGGCCTGCTTGTCTACACTTAAAGGAGTGACAATAAATGCACAGACATACTGTAGATAATTACACACACAACTAATCTTTTACAGTAATGTATTATTCCAACAGGTGTAATGATTTAATTTCTATATAAACACACATAGAGAAGCCAGGAAGTGGAGTATGGTAGGGACAAGAATTTGTTTAATGCCATTGTAATAGATCTGCAATTGATTAATTGATTAGTTGCCAACTATTAAATTAATTGGCAACTATTTTGATAATCGATTAATTGTTTTGAGAAGAAAAAATGTACAAATTCTCTGGTTCCAGCTTCTTAAATGAACATGTTTTCTGGTTTCTTTAGTCTTCTATGGCAGTAAGCTGAATGTCTTTGGGTTTAGGACTGTTGGTTGGGACAAAACAAGTAGCTTAATTTAATTTAGTTCAATCTTGGGTTTTGGGAAACTGTGATTGACATGTTTCATCATTTTCTGACATTTTATAGACCAAACAACAACAGATTAATTGATAATGAATATAATTTTTAGTTGCAGCCCTACATTGTACTGCAAGGCAGTATCGGAAATAACTCCCTTGTTCACTCTTTCGCTGCTGCCCATATAATGGACAAGCAGTGGTTGACTCAGTGAGTAAACTGAGATGTCGGACATATGAATTATTGTCATTTGGCATCATCACTGACAAGTGTAGTCACACTATGGTAACCTGCAATGTAACACGTTCTATTTTGGGATTGTTAGCAAAAAAAACCTTGATTTTTGTTGCATTGCGGGAATCTTTGAGGACACTATATAGTGCATAGATTTCACACTCAGAATCAAATAAAAGGGTGGAGGGTAAATATAGTGCTCTATAAAGGAAACAGGAAGTAATTTCAGACACAATCCATGTCCTCTATGTGTCCCTTGCACATGAAAACATCTATGAAACCTATTTGAACAACAGAAAAAATCCCATAAAACACTGTAAGATGGGAAAATCCCATTTTTGAATCCCACATTTGTAGGTTTGCTGAATACACAGCTGCATGTTTGCACCTATGAGCCAAAGCTGTTGAGCAAACCAAGAGTGCTAAAACATGATCTAATGTAGCATCCAAACTGTGTGAGAGAGTGTGGAGAGGACAAACTCACTCTGAACGCATGTCATAACTTAGCGATATTAAATTTAGGGAATGGAATCGGTCATTTGAGGACACCTCTACACTGAAACACAGATGCTAACTCGCTGTTAACACTCCTCCTCCTGCACTCCTCCTTAACTGACCAGACAAGCCAACCTGCAACTTCAGTTCCTACTGGCAATGATTTTTTCGAGGGAATAAATTAAGTAATTCAAGGGCAGAAATTATGAGATTCAGGGAAAAAATACTAAAACTTTCCATGCAGAAATGATTAAAAAAAAATTGATCCCTGCTGGGCTCCATACAGTCAGAAGGCCTAAGTGATTCAGCAGTGTTATGTAGCTGAAAAAACAAAAACCTTCCTCTGCTTGAATCTGAGGAATCACACAGCACCTCTCTTTCCTCTGTGATGTTCCGACATGATACACCCACACACCCACACACCCACACACACACACACACACACACACACACACATACATAAACACAAATACAGCACGGACACACTGTGTGCAGTAACCCAGAAGGTTCACAGCACTTCTAATCTTCCAACAGGAAGAGGAGGAGTTGTGGAAGGACATGGATCTAGCCAAGACACACACACACACACACACACACACACACACACACAAACACTGTACAAATACTGTACAGAGACAGAGTTGGAAATGTATTCCTGCTTTGCTTTTGAAAGCTGAGTTATTGATTTGGACCAGTGTTGCCAACTATTTTCATTGGAAAGTAGCTAAAACCTCCTATAAAAGTTGCTAGATGACATAATCCGCTAATTTGCTTATCATTGACGTCATTACGTGACGTAGACAAGATTGTTTCTTAAAATTATTTATTTACAACAGTATTTCAATAGTCAAGGCAACTTTATTTATAAAGCACATTTCATACCCAGGGCAATTCAAGGGTGCTTTACAGAAAATGAAATAAAAGAATATTGTAGCAGAACAATTCAAATTATTAGATAAAAATTCCAGCGTGAGGATAATAAAAAAAAATATTAAAGCATATCAAATTAAAATAAATAAAAAAGATGTCAAACTGAGTGTTAAAACTATGTAAACACACATTTAAAAGAATGATAGAAATAAAAAGAGTTTGTGTTTAGTCTGTCTTGAATTAGATGTGATTCATCAAGTGTGTTTATTATCTTCATGTATTACAAGACATGAACTTTGATCTGGTGCAAACACAGAACTGAACTGCAGTGTGAGTTCTTGTTTTGAGTTTGTATCATGATGTGATCTGATGTTATATTTTTGTTTTTCTGTGTCTAGTTGATGGGTTGGAGAAATCACCATCGCTGGCCAGCTGTGACGTGGTGGTGGACTTTGCCACCAGTACCCAGAATGCCCCTGCATCACGGCAGCAGCGAGGCAAGCTGTCGTCACTAGGAAAACTGTTCAAACCCTGGAAGTGGAGGAAGAAGAAGACCAGCGACAGGTTCCAGGATCTTTCCAAAGGTTGGACGTCTTGTGTGTGTGTGTGTGTGTGTGTGTGTGTGTGTGTTTGTGTGTGTGTTTGCCTCTGACTTACTTTCCTCAATCAAGTGTCTGTACAGCATCACAGCTTGCGTTTTTGGATTTGTGCTGAATATTTAGTGTGAACAGGAGCAGTGTTCTTGTGTTCCTAGAGTCCCAGGAGAGCTTTAAATTGAAAAGAGTGTACAATTTGTTTGCAGCTCTCACTGATTCATTCCTGAAGACTTGGCTAGGAAATAAAAAAGGACAGAGCTAAATCCAAAAAGAAAAGACTCCTTTTCTCCATGGCTGCTAGTTATATTCGAGTCCTCATACATGCACGTGCCATAGGGATGGGTATCATTAGGACTTTATCAATAAAAATCAATACTCTTATTGACAGTAATCTCCATAATTTGGTGCAAAAAATAAAGACATGATGTGAAAAAATGTGAAACGATTCAACAGTTATTTATTTACGAATATAACAGTTAAATCAGAAGTGCTTAAAACCAGCGCTGTGTCTGAGTTAATAACTACACTTATTTTTATAACGATTAGTCAACCGAAGAAAATCTTGGTCGACTGAAATTCTACCAACTCTTCAACTAACAGATTGGTCAATGGAGGAAAAAAAGTGACTTTCACGTAATATAGTAAACAAGCCAAGTTAGACTTTTGAGCTAATGCCTGCTAACTACTTAGCAGGTGATATCACTGTGATATCTAGTGTCAGCAACATTTTTTGCCGACACTAGATATCAAACAAGAGACTAGATATTAAGTTGCTGTGAGCTGTAAATTCACCATTTGTAAGCAGAAGGCAGAAGATATTGTTATCTTGGAGCGTAAGTCTTCCACTGGGCAGCTCTCCTGCTCCCGCCTCAGTCTCAGACTCACCCTGGTCAGAGTGAGTCTCCTCAGCCTGCTGCTGGCTGTGCATCACTATCGTCTTCTTTCTTCCGGTTTATGGCAGATGGCAACCAGCGTTAAGGTGCATTACTACCACCTACGCCAGCTATGTTAGAATGAATTAGTGTTACATAAATACTGACAGCAGCACCGTTTGTTCAGGAGCTTATCGATATTTCGGTACCGACCAGTCAGGAACTGGTACCAATTTAGTGCCGGTTCTCGATACCCATCCCTAATGTGCCACTGGTAGGTGTCAGGTTACTGTCAAGGTGCAAAGCAAAAAAGTAGATCAGGTGAGAGGTCAGAATTAGCTATAGCCGTGACGCCCTGAGTTTGTAGACATTCAATGGCTGAACCTCTGAACCTGTTCTCCACACTCTGGGGCATCAACTGCAATGCCCTCTTTTTTTTTAGTGTTTCAATTTAGTTTTTTCATGAAGTATTGTCTCCGCTGATTATCTTCCTGTGATGTAGTCAGCTCAGGTCCAGCTCCAGCCATCTTTATTTAACACCGTCTTAATATCACAGCCTCATTTTAGTGTATAGATTGGTATACCAAATCAATTTAAACGTCATTGTGTGATCAACTCTGAGCATGCTTCATTGAGTCTAATCTGATTTTAGTGACACAGCTGTCATTGAGCACAAGGCTCTCATTCTCAAGAGCTTTTAGAGAAAAAAGCAGCAGGAAAGAACTAGCTTAGTTCCTCTTCTATGACTATATGTGGTGCTGTTGTGTGCAGCGTGGGGCGGGGATAGCAATGACGCAATAGGAAGAGGAACATTGCTCTTGTCATGGTGCACAATTTGTGTCCACTGGCCAAATAGCTAGTGATTGTTGAACTACTATTGTTTTTTTGTTGGCTGGTGAGTGAAGGAAATCTACCAGCTATTTGCATATTTCACCAGCATTTGGCTGGTGGCCGGTACTAATTTTGTGCCCTGGCTCTTGTGCAATGCTTTTGTGAATTTCTGAGTAAATTAATTGCATAAAATGCCACGTTTTATGTGTTTTTCTTAAGGTATTTTTTTTTTTCACATTGATTAGTGCAGTTCCCCCAGTGAATCAGACATTGACCTTGATCTTGATCTTTCAGTTCTTGAGAGAAAAATCTCAACAAGACAAACGAGGGAGGATCTTATCAAGAAAGGAGTACTCATGCCTGAACAAGGTTTGTCTGATCATTCATTCAAGTGTTTGTTCATTCATTTATTTTTACCACTTTTTTTTTTTTCCAAATGCAAAATGTCAGACAGTACTTGTGTGATTAAAAAAACAAAACTTTTTGACCCAGATGGGGAACTTATTTGTTTTTCGTATCCATTTTCTAGTGTTTTTCAAAGTCCTTCACCTTTTGAGTTTCAACTTCATTGTAATAATCACTTAATGAAAATGTAGGTGAAAACTGCTCGTTGGATTGTGTTTCCAGTGTGAATGAATTTGAATTTGAACTCTGCTTTCGAGCAACTGAGTAGTACTAAAAAGCAGAGGATTTCAGTTACAGTAAATGTTGTTATTTCCCTTTTAGATGAACCAATCAGCAGTGAAAATCTGAACGGCCATGCCACATCCAGTGTGACATCAGAGGAGGTCACAGTTGACATCGAGTCAACAGAAACACAGCTGGAGGAACAGGCCAGCACCGAGGACAAAACAGGTAATATCTGGATTAGTTATTGTGTCCAACATGAGTTTTTGTTATACTGTGACCTTTAATCCAAAGCTGATTGGAGTCCTTAATCTTCGGATCTCAGTTCTAGTTGAGGCTTTAGCCCGGGGATAATAGTTTGTGACTGGCATATTATAAATGTCAGTGACAATGAACTTTATTCAGGGGTTTGTTCTGTTTTTGAATGTGGTAAACTTCCATTTTCGAAAATTAGAAGTGGCTGATTGATTAAACAAAAAGCGATACAACGTGAAAGCCACCGCAGAGATATTGGCATACGCAGAGAAAGAAAAAATAAGCTCAGAGGGCAAAAAAAAAAAAAAGACAGAAAAAACTAAGATTTGTTACAAAGATGCTCTTTCTCTCCAGTTCCAGTTCGTTCTCCAGTCATGATAATATTTTTACGCCTCGAGCGCAGCCATTTTCTTCTCTACGTATAGACTTTCTTTTTCTGGAACATGAAGACAAACTGGATCCAAAGTAATGTGTCCACAGGGCAAACATTTATGTTTTTTTTTAGGATATTGTTATCTTATCTTATTTTAGTAAAGATTCACAGTAAAAAGACATACTGTATTTTTGCTCTTGGTATAATTATTTACTGTGTCTGCTAATGAGCTCGTACTGCACTAGAAATAATATCTAGACAGCAGAGCAGCTGCAAAGTTGTGAGATCGTGGGATTGTAATTGTTGATCAATGTGGTTTTACTCCTCCACACAGATTGTTGAAACACGTCGTGGTACTCAAGAATGTGGGACTTTTACAGCCTTTTAGCAATTCCATTTTTATATGCTAGAACTAAATGTAGCTTTTTTTAGATATTGGTTGCTTTGAAGTCTTTTCCTTTTGGTCGTGGAATGCATTTCTATCTGCAACAGTTTCTCTGGCTGACATTGAATCCTCTGTGGGATGTCTGACCGAGTCTAATGTGTTCAAATAGATATTCCCATTATATCAGCCTGCAGCAGGAATTCGCAGTCTGAACAGAGCGGTAGCCATCTCCTAATGCTCCGCTCTCCCTCAGGAGACGAGCCGCTGTTCTCCTGTCTGATGCTCCTTAAGTGTGCTGTTTTCATCTCAACCCTGTTAGCATTGAACTCTGAGCCATTTGCAGATATGTTTGTTCATTTGTCAATAATCAGGAATGCACAGGCAACAAACACTGCAAAATACAGTGATACGCCCTCACACTGGGAAGGTTAATGGGTGCATTTTATCTTTCACCTCCCAACCCTGATACGTTACTCATTTCCATACAGTCCTAAATGAAACTGCTCATGACTACAGATAGAAATATCCTCTCGTCATTTTCATCTTTGTCTGACTCATTCCTAATCTTTCACAATCTCCTCTCTCTGTTTACCATTCTGCATGTCCATTTCTGCATCTGTTTGCACAAATGTGCATCTTTTATCTTGCATTCAATCTGTTTTGACCTCTAATACCATACTTTTTCCTTCCTGCTTCCGCTGATCTTCTCAGAGAGGCGTGATACTAAACCGCTCTCCAAGGCAAACCAGGTTCGACCCCGAGACGCTCAAGCTAAAAAACAGCAAAGTGCCACTCTGCCTGCTTCTTCCAAACCGGCAGTTGGCACTGCAGCCACAACCAGGCACAAAGACGGTGCCGCAGGGACTAAAAAGACTGCTAAAACCACAGGCAAGGCAGGCTCATCCACACAAGCTAAAGCTAACCCGCGCAGCATTAACAGCACTAGTCGTGGGATTGGTAAGTTCAGCTGGTAGGGGACTGAAGCCAGTTGATAGATGGTCTTGCCTGTCTGCCTGCCTGCATGGAAAATGTGCTTCTGTCTCTGTTAGAGAGGAAAGAAAAGCCCTGGCTCGCTCTGCACCTGTGAACCACGGCTTTATGTACACTTAAGTGGCATGAAGTCAAGTCAACATAGTATTTCCTTGTCTCTTCCTTTTGATAGTGTCCTTTCCTCTTTAGAGGGAATTTCCATGTGTCATGTGATTTAAGCGTAGAAGTGTTTTGTTTATGATCTCTGCCTGTTTTCTGAGAAAGCAGAAGTGAAAACAATTGATGAGTGATTCCTGTCAGTAAAAAAAGAGAGAAAGAGAGCATGCGGGTGTGAGTGAGGTCAGTGTAGCATGGCCTTCATAAAATAAACTCTGAAAAACTCATGTGGTTTTGATTGATGGCATGATGCTAGGGCATGATCATCACCCTTCATCCAGTGTGTGTGTGTGTACTTGTTTAACCTACAGCATGGTGAAAATAAGCAGCACAGAAGGCCAGAATATTGCATGTGATGTTCATGCAGTCTTTTATGAAGGCCTCTGTGTATTTTATGTGGAGTTATTGGTGAAGCGGTACAAAAGTTGTTTCATTAGTTTGAATAACATTTTAAGTTCCTCGGGCTGCTTTTACCAACACACAAAGACACTTCACAGACGCTTAAATGGCTACTTCAGTCAGTATTACCTTAGGTATTCTATGTTTGTCTCAGTTTTGAGATGTGATAAGAAATGGTAATTCAGTATTAAAATATTATGGCTGCCAGCATGTTCCATTAGAGCCGTGTTACGTATGTGTCAAAATATATAAGCTTTGGAATGCAGATATACTGTCAATTAGGCTGTTAATCACTTATAGTTTTGATAATAGATTATCATTAAGTCATTTATCAGGAAAATAGATGCCAAACACTCTGATTTCAGCTACAGTTCTATGCTTTATTATATTTGTCAACTGAATACATACCAACAAAACACACTGCTTCATCAAGGTAAAAAAGTTAAAAAGCCTTTATTATTGTGACTAAGTGATGAAAAGAATCTATAAACTGAATATATTTGGGTTTGGTCGGACAAACAAGTCAATAAAATATTGGCTCACACTCTACTGGGAAATATCGATGGACAATTTCACAATTTTTCTGGCTTAAATGATTAAATGATTGATTAGAAGAAATCATATATGAAAATTGTTCCCCAAAGTACATTTCGTAGCTGTTTTGGAACTTTTGTTCATATCACATGATCGTCATCATGATCTTCTTTTAAGCCAATTTGGATAAGAAGTCTTTAAAGGAATAGTTCAACATTTTTTGGAGTTACTTGAGGAGACTGACACCACTTTTGTTGTACCCTCTACAAGATTTACGCATCTCCATAGCATAAGACTGGAGGTCCTTATGCTTAACTAAACTAATCCTTATGCCAAGATAAGCTGATTATCTCCTTTAGTGTATTTACGCACTATTCCTTTAAAGTTCTAAAAAAAAATGGAAATTTAAACATCTACAATTCAGTGACAGTTGAGCAACCCTCGGCTGAGGAAGATCACGGAATATGATTGAAAGCTGTGCAGAACAGCTATTAAATGGACCTTGAGGTGAGATTATTTTATCAACTTCTGTCAGCAGAGTGAAAAAAGAACTTTGGACCTCAGAAGATGAAGAATATATAGAAAGAATCTGTCCATCCATCTATCCCAGCATGCACTGGGCAAGAGATAGGGTGCAAGTGGAAGAGGCCTGCAGTCTGTCATATTGCAAAAACACACGCACAGCCACGTTCACACCTACAGACAAATTAAATTTTCTGTCTCTGTCCCTCTCTATCTCTCTTGCTCCTGCTTCTCCTCAGCCAAATCTTCTCATCCAAAGAAGACAGGATGCACAACAAAAGCGACCTCCACTTCCACCTCCACCACCACCCCTCGTTCTCGTGCGTCTAAGGATGCAGGCGCTGCAGCACAGACTAATGGGACAAATGCAAAGACCAACCGGAAAGCAGACACCTGCACCTCTTCCTCTGTACCTCAAAAGGCTTCCACAGAGACTCCTAGCCAGCCTGGGGAGTTAAAATCATCGCCCCTTTCCTCAGACACCCAGCCTGGCTCATCTAAAGCCTTGGGCACTGAGACAGAGGGCAGTCATGCTGCTGATCCACAGCTTAAATCTGCTACCGGTGCATCTACCGCAGATGGGGAGAACCACAGGGGTATAGCCCAGGAGCCCACTGTCCAATCTCCCCATATTAACACTGTTACAGAGGACACTTCCTTCACAGTGGGAGAAATGGACAGAAGCTCACAGGGGGAGAAACAGGGGAGGACGGGAGGGGAGGGAGCAGAAGAAGAAGAAAAGAGAAAAGGAGAACTGGAGACTGCTGGGGAGAATAGCCCGAGGTAAAAATCTAGTTAGGCCACATTGGTGAAACATTCCCTATGCCTTTTAGAGTACATTCACACAGTAGTCTCACTGGAGTCACATGACAAGTGCTGAACTGACAACAAATCTATAACTTAAATTAATTATGTGCAAATATGAACATTTGGTGGTCGCAGATGTACAAATCTCACACTGTGTCATTGACGTGTCCTGCAGGTCAGCTGAGGTCCAAGCTGAAAAGCCGCAGGGCCACAGTGTGAACGTAGAGCAGGCCAAGGTGACTGTTATCCCCGATAGGCCAAGAGACAGTCAAGCTAGCGATTCGGACTCCGACGGACCAATCCTGTACCGCGACGAGGAGGAAGAAGAGGAGGAGGAAGACGAGTACACAAGCAGTACGGCATTTGTTTTGTAACACACAATAATGGAACTACAGAGAAAAAACTGCGTCTCTGATAAAAGATGTACAAATGAAACACTGTGACATTACAACGTGCACTTTGTTTGTGAGACATTTAACATAGAGAATAGAATAGAGAATATATCATTCATGTAGTAATTGTTTCCAATACGGGCTTATGAATAGCTTGACAAAGACGGTAGAAACAAGCAGCTCTGGGTTTTTATTTACATTTGACACAGTGATTCATGCTCTTCAGTGTACACTGAGTTGCCAGTTCATTAGGTTCATCCTCTACTTTGCAATAAGTCATAGTCATGTGCACCTGCAGTTTGTTATATAAATCTGGCAGACCTGTGATTTAAGCATCAGTAAGCCGAGCACTGAAACGGGCAAAACAAGTGACCATAGTGATTATAATGGTGCCTTTTAGCCGTACCGGTTCTAGCGTCTCCTAGTTGACTGTCATCTCGATTTATAGACTTGAAAAATTGCAATTTATTTCAGTCTGCAATCAATAACAGAGGCAAAAAAGAGATATAAAGAGAAACAACACAACACAATAACAGAACATAATTATTTCTGTAGTCTGAAAAAGGTGTTTGCTAAAGCTACAGCTTATCGTGCCGACCCGTTTTACTAATCTGGGTTGTAAACAAACGTGAATCTGTGCTGGTGTTTGTGTAGGATTTCAGAAATGTGGTCAAGAGATCATGTAGTCATTGAAATGCATCTAAACATCTAGAAAACTCCACTTCAGTTAAACACAAAACTGTCTTTTGACTTACAAATCACCAAAACCACACTTCCTGTGCTGTACTGTTATCAGCTGTTCTGACAATTAACTTCAACCCAATGAAGAAGTCCACAAGTCTCTGCTCTATAGTCTTTTTCTTTGAAATCTATCTCATCTCCTTTTTGTTTTGATTTCTTCTTTTAACTGATTCGCTGTGCTGTAGTTGCTGTTGCTTTGAAAACTCTCATATCAAAGGGCGGATGCACATTTAATCCAATATGACTCACCTCTGTAGCAATGTTTGTAATTAAAGTACTTCAGAATTGAACTCCTTTTTACACCTGTCAGTTAAATACCATGTTGCCATTTGCTTCAGTGATGCCTTCATCGTTATCTGCAGCTGAACTTTGCTGTTTCGCGTCTTCGTTTCAGGCTCTCTGGCCAGCAAGATCCGCCGACGAGACACCTTGAACATCAAGCTGGGGAACCGACCCAGCAAGAAGGAGCTGGAAGAGAAAAATATTCTGCCACGGAGCTCCGAGACAGAGAGACACGAACTACGCCAGCAGATAGGCTCCAAATTAGTCAGGTACACACACACACACACACACACACATGCACTGGAAATGCTTTGAAAATGTAGCTAGGTGTGAATTTTCATCATAGATTTGGCTGAGCTGTGCGGTGATAACAGATTGTTCAATATTTTTTAATTATAGTTTTGGGCAATGTTCTGGTACAAATGATACACAGTGAAAATCTGTGCTGAAGTTTAGTTTGTTCTACCAGATGAGGCACAAAGGCTGGAGGCAAAGAGCCTTTTTATTAACAACAAGAAAAAAAAGGGTGTAAAATTATGAAAATGTTTTTATTTTTTTTTAATAAATATTACTGTGATAAGTCTTGTCTTTCTGTAGAAGTTAGTGTAATGTGTAAATAATTTCCTGCTGCTCCTTGTAGGAAAGTATGTGAACACAGCTTTCTCCTTTCAGGCGCTTGAGCCAAAGACCCACCACAGAGGAGCTGGAGCAGAGGAACATCCTCAAACGTAAGTTACTGAAATATATTACCTAAGCACAGGGTGCTCTGACATACTATTTTATGATTATCATGATGTTTGAATACATAAATAGTAATATCATGTAATTTTATATCTCTGATAATATCATGAATCAACATAGGCGCGTTAAAATGGATGTGCAGTTGTCGCTACTGTAGTTTTCAAACATTTTGACAAAAAAAACAAACTTAAAGCCACTGGAAACCAAATCCACAAAAGCCTTCTAACTACGTCATTTTGGTTCTTATGTACATAATATTAAGCATCTTTAAGCAAGTATTAGAAATTAGTTTCAATCCAAATTTGAAATATTTATTATTTAAATTATGCAATTAATTCTGTGAGCCAATCATAAATGACATGACATGCTGATGTGCTGCGATAAGCGTATTGTCTTACTTCCGGTTGCCGCAGTTTCTGTGTTATTGGTTGCGTTTCTGCATCTCAACCCAGTTAATTTTGCCATATTGTTCATTACTGCGGCTAATTACCTGCTGTACATTTAAACTTACACTAGTTCTGCTCAAGCACTCTGAGCTCTCTCTGTCTTTTAGCAACTTTCTCGCTAATCCCACAGTTGGTTACATGCTATTCAGATCTGCTAATCACTTTAGCATAGCAGTTAGCGATGGCTTCCCTCTCGCCCTCTCCCTCTCCTGCGCCCTCTTGCTCGGAGTGTCTTATGTTTATCTATTCCTCTGCCTCCTTTAGTGATAACGGTACATGTAGTAAATGTAGTATATTTACCGTGTTGGAGGCGAGGCTCAGTGAGTTAGAAGCGCGGCTCTGCACCATGGAAACCTAGTTGTTAGCTACTGTAGTTACCCAGCCCTCAGTAGCTTGTGTGGGTGTCAATCAAAATGTTCTTGAGAGATGGTCTAAGCAGCAAAATGTGCTGTTTTTTTATAACTAGGTTTTCTAATCAGATTTTTGTGGATGAGACACTCAACTTTGATATCATATATGTATTTTTACTATTTCAAGCCAAATTTTCAGAGGCTTTAGAATATTAGGCATATTAATCACAGTGTGTTTATACATAGTGGAGGTGTGTAAACATGCCATATACAGTGAGTAGATACAGTATAGGAAGCACTGTTAAGATTTCCAGCCTCTGTCTTATTTAATGAAGATTATATTATTTGCTTAAAGAATTGCTTTTGTTGTTGTGGTTTCCTGTGACGTCATTAGAGCTGAAAACGATTAGTTGACAGAAAATTAAGCTTCAACTATTCTGATGATCAAATTTAGTCATTTTTAAGCAAAAATGCCAAGTATTTTCTGGTTCCAGCATCTCAAAGTTTAGGATTTTATGGTTTTCTATGTCGGTTGTGATGGTAAACTGAATGTTTGGGTTTTGAACTGTTGCATATAATAAGATATCAACTTGGGCTGTGGGAAATTATAAAGGGCTTTATTCACTATTTTCTGACATTTATTCTCCTGCGGATTAATAGACAATAAAAATAATTGGTAGTTGCAGCCCTAGATGCAGCTTCATGTTGCACACAACGGGAGCACTGTGGGGGTCTAGTTCATAAAACTGGGAACATGGTTCATCATGGCTTCAGTAAAAGTGACTCATAAAATACTCTTGCTAATTCAGATTTCATTGCATGAGAAGCTGTCTATTTGTATTCTTCGGACAAAGAGAGCGTCCACACAACATACAGTAGGTCATAATTGCAAGAACACTATTATGTTCCATATGTGAGCAAGAAAATTCATGTTCCTGGTTATATTCCTGAGTATTGTTGTGTTCCAGCTGTCCAGTTTTATTCTGTTGCTGCCCCTTTCAGATCGACAGATATGACCTTGTGTGTCTCATTTATCAGATAGATGAGACAGATATGTCTGTCTAATTTATGAGCTCCTGCCTGCTGGAAGCTTTGCGTCTCCTACACTGAGCTGATGTGGTCAGTCACACTATTATTTTAGAGGGCTCAGCAGAGATTGCCTCAAAACGATTTGTTTTTTCTCACTGCTTTGGTCACAGCACACCACAGAGATAACAGTCGAGTTTGTATAGGTCAGATAGTTCTGTTGCTCTGTGAACAATATAAACACTACAAACTAGAACTGATAAATATTAAATATAGTCCAAGCAGGACTTAAATCATCTGATCAACTTTTGCTTTTGCTGAGACTTAAAGAACCGAACTCATTCAAATACATTTTTCTCCTGCTTAAGACTGAGTAATTATGTAATACTGTTGCTTCACACGCAGTGGAAAAACAGTGAAATCAAAAGTAAACCCGCACATTATCCAGGTCATATGTAACCACAGTAACTGTGACAAAGTTGAATTGTTACAAAACCTAATTACAAGAACAGTATAACGTGACTACGAAAGATGTTTGTTATCTGAACATTGTTTATCCATTAATGGACACTTCCAGTTCTTTGAGGATATAACGAAGCTCATTAAATAAATTACATCTGGTAAACTGCTAGAATGAACTTTCCCCTTCACAACTGACTGGTGTAATGATACTGAGCTATGCTAATGTGTCAAATTTGAGCTAAAACCTAAAGCTAAAGCTAAAGCTAAAGCCTTTGTATGTTATATGTGGTTATAATGCAGATAAAATAAAGCACCAGGACCAACAACTGGCATCATCTAGGATAAAACACAGAAAGAAAAAGTAGTTCTACACAGTTTTTCTGGTTCTGGAAAAGAAGAGTTACTGTAGATGGCTGGTGTCTGTGTTGTAGATCCCAGACAGCTTATGTTTCTCTGATGGGACCACCAGAGGTCAAGTAGTTCACCAACATCCCAGGTGAAGTCACCCTCAAGTTGTTTACACACGCATACTGTAAACTGTACATCCATTAAGAATCTACAACAGTAGAATCATTATAAGATCAGCTTGGATGATTCATTCAACCCACGCAGAAAATCAAAGGACATAATTTCCCCTTTTATTTTGTTTATATTATAGCAATCACACGGCTACATAGCCATAGACATGCTTTAATAAGGTGAATCACATCTCGCTGTTATAAATAGTAGCATAAGCTTGTTGCAGGCACAGTACGTGTGAAATGAATCTGTTGATCCTCTGCATGCAGAAAAGAATGAAGTGGAGGAGCAAGAAGCCAAGCAGGAGATTAAAAGGAGACTCTCCAGAAAGGTACTGTAAACACCAAACGAACACACGCACATTAGCAAGTACAGAAAGCACAGAGTGAGTCTATTATTAGCTGCTAATATGTTTTGCTCCACCTTATGAGTCATGGTAGGAGACAGAAAAGATGCTTTGTGTGGTGAAACTAGCCCACCTAGTGGACACAGCTGTAACTGAAGCAGGAAACTGATCTCTCAGCTGAGAAATCATTGTTTCCTGTTTGTCTCTGTGCCTCTCAGGATAACAAAAGTAACATTTAGATTAAAGTTTTTGACTTACATGTGCAGAAATTTAAAAAAAAAATCTCTTTTTGTGTAGCTGAGTGTTCGGCCTACAGTGGCAGAGCTCATCGCTCGCAGGATCCTGCGTTTTAACGAGTATGTGGAGGTAACGGACGCCAAGGATTATGACCGGCGGGCAGACAAACCCTGGACACGGCTCACTCCTGCTGACAAGGTACTACAGCCTACAGACCTCATTATGAAATGTTGATTTTTATTTAGTTTGATAGATTGACTGTTGTTTTCATTTTTATGTTCGTGTCAACCTGACACTAGTTATTCTATGAGTTTGTTTCATTATTCATTATATCAACCTGACAATGCAAGTGAACTACAGGTGATTAAAACACATCAAAGTACACTACATGTACACTACACGGACCCCCCTGGGTGACTTTGCGCCTTCATCACTCGTCATTTCGCTGCACAACCAGGACACCAGTAAAAAAAAAAAAAGTTCAGTCATAACATTTTTCTCACCACCACTCTATAATCACTAAGTGCATCTCAGTTCCCTTAAATTGCATCCACGATGGCCTCGCTCGTGTCCTTTCCTTGCGTCTTAGTCCCTCCCACCGTGGATGCATGGCGAGACACAAGGAAACCATGCGAGGAGAGAGGAAACAAGGAAATATATTTTTTTTTTTAGAGAAATGAGACATTCTTTCCTCTGAAGTGTCATGTGAAGCGACGTGTTTCTGATGACGGCGGCTGCTGAATCAGCTGTCAGGCAGCTTTAACAGCTGTAGCGACTTAAGACAGAGTTTGTGTCTGCGCACATGTGCACTGTCCTAATACTAATAAAGGTGCACAGTTATCACTGCCAGAGCAGCTGTTTTCTCTCTGCAGCCTGTTACCTGTTTGACAAACATCTGCACATGAATAAAAATCTGCATTCTGTATTTATACTGTGTCCTGCTCAGAGGCACATGAATCATTCCTCCTGGCAGAATGTGTTTATAATATTTATTCATTATTTGCGTCTGTATTTATTGATATTCTGATTGTCATTCATTCATTATTTAATAACCCGTAATATGATTAGGGCCTCTTTTGAACACTGGAAATTATTTATTAGACTACCCGACTAACCCGACGCTTAGGAATTTTCAGCCTCATATGTGACTAAATGGAAATGACAATGAATGATGTAAAATATAAATGTGTTTCTTGCTGACAGATGGACTCCTCTACTCTCTCTGACTTTAATTTATTTTATTCGTAATAAAAGTTAATGGGGGAAATAAGAAAAAATCTTTCTAAAAAGCGAAGAAAGTTGTTTATGGACCGACAACAACAGATATTTAAGTAGATAATGAATCATAAAACAAATACAATATAAAACTTGGGAGTCATACACTTGAGTTTAATCTGTCTCCACTCAGTGATGTTGTGATGTATCAGATCACACCGATCAGCTGCGGTTCAATCGATAACTGATATCCAATAAGGGGGCGTCAGCCGGTAAAAGACTTGGGTGAAGGCTGCTCTCGTGTCGCCATGATTTTTGAAATTCCAGTATTAATGTTATTAATCACACCTGTGCTTTTCCTGCTGAATGAGGAAAGGGTCGGGATTTCTGTAGCTGGTCTTATTTTTCATGTATAGTTCATTAAATTTGAGCTTTTGTTGTTCACTTCCTAAATATACTATATACAATTAGTGACAAAAAGAGATAAAAGCAGTGTGTTTGTGTAGGAGGACAGGTAGCCTTGTACTGCTGGGTGTATTTTTTACCATTTTATTTGTGTGTTCTTCTCCTCAGGCTGCTATCCGTAAGGAGCTGAATGAGTTTAAGAGCAGAGAGATGGAGGTTCATGAAGACAGCAAACAGTTCACCAGGTACTCAAGCGGTCGATCATCTCAACCATTTAGCCTGACCCTGACTATAACTTACGCTTAATTAATAATGTATCACCATAAATACTGCTGTTTATTAGCTCACATTGATCAATATTTATATTATTCTGGTCCCTTAAACCCATTTCCACTAACCACATTAAAGTCATCATGCACCTGGGGTCGACTCTGGTTCATTAGCCTCAGGCATTGATAGCCAATAAAGCACAGGTTCACTCTCCTGTATGTTATTAGATCTGTGTGACATGATTTTATATTGTATTTGTGCAAAGTGCAGAGCGGGAATAAGTCCACCAGTAAAACTCATGTAAGAAGAACTACTACACCTTTTAATCAAATTATATTTTCAAAACAATACAAAATAAGGTTTCACAAATATAAGTTCAAGGTTTCAGTTTTACCTTGAGTAAAAAGGTCCATTTACCTTAGTAGTTGCACTCTGCATGGCATCAATTCTTCATGTTTTCGCTGACTTCAAGAGTCAATATTTTTACATTTTCTCTTTAAGGGTATTTCAAATGTTAAGGGTGAATATCACTGGGTTTGTGCAAATTTCTCTGGCATGCGTTATACTGCCTTTAGATCTTTTTCATCCCTCGGAGGAACATTTTGGCTTCTCCAACTGCTTTTAACATATCAAACTGTATTAGGAGCACATAAGTCCTAATATACTGCATGTGAATACAATTTATGACCACAATTTGTGAAATAAATAAAATGCAAACACTGTTTTGTATTCCGTAATATCACATGAAACTGACATCTTTATCTAATGATGCGACATTTCAATCAGTCATAAATCTTAAACACGAAAACACTCCAAAAACACTGTTACATTAACACTGTTTTTTCAAGCTAAAGGTAAACAGAAATTCATTTTGGAACTGCAGCTGTTTGTACAGTGTTTTGATCCATAAGAGATCAAAATGTCGCAGCAGTAGATAATTAAATGCATCACTGGATTATAAAACATTCTGCAGATTCTACTTTTGCCCTGAACATCTCCTGTTTAATCCTGCACCTGTTAAAAAACTGTTTGGCTATGCAAACTTAACGACAGTGACAGTAATTTGAAGAAATTTGTATAAACAAGATGATATATTTTATATTTTTTTAATTCTATATAAACATTTTACAAAATTGTATCACTTCTAAATACTGTAAGGTTAATTAAAGGCCTTGTACTTCCACACAGCCACTTACTCTGTCTGATCTGTGTGTTTGTTTTTTTCAGATTTCATCGGCCCTAAGCACTCTCACTGCCAGCTGGACGTCAGCACCACAAGTTCTCCAGTCTCCAGCTCCCAGAAATCTCCCAGACCTCCAGACCCACAGTACACAGCTCAGTCCACTCTGCTTTGGGATCTTCTTACTCCTGATGATATGTATTTATGTCTATAGTAAGAGCTACAGGTGCGTCTTAAGGTTTCGGCCATTCGTGGCCACCAGTGAAACATTTGCACATATCTATATTCAATACAGTGATGTGTATAGCGCTCTGATTAGAACCATTTATTTATTGTAGATGGCCGGAAACCTGCTGGTAAATGTTGTTTTTGTCTGTTTTTTTTTTGTTCTTTGGATCACCTCAGGCTTCAGGCAATGAGAGGTTGGATGAAGAAAAATGGGCAAAAAATACCATGTAAATATGAATGAGGCCCAAGTGTACTATAGCTTTTAAGTAAAACACAAGGTATGCCTTGTCCTAAACTGCCAAATGGCCAAATAAGGACATCCTTCTAGGACAGGAAATGGAGTGATTGGAGGATCGTGTGCTGATGTCAGTGCCTATGTCATGGCTCAGAGGGGAGGAGAGGCAGTTTGTTCTGCTCCGATGTGCCTCTCGGAGTTGAATCTGAAATACTGCAGTTCATTTTTAGAGATATTTAAAGAATATTGCCACTAGAGGGCATTATATCATAAGAATTATAGGGTGTAAGGATGAAGATGTGTTTTTGCGGATGAAGAATAACCTGTGAGTGTTATATTTATAACTGCTGAAGCTGAGGGAGAGGTGGACACTTTAGGCTTTAACAGTGAAGTGCAATGGTCATCACACCAATTCTAATCCCTGAGCACACTGATGATACATGAAACTCATGTACTGTCATTTATCCTGTGTTGAGATACTAAGTGCAAAAGTCCTGCTCACCAAGTGTTGGACTCGCTGTTTTAGAGGATTCAAGCTTAAAATTCAGTTTCCCATTTTTGGCCGATGCTCTTACTCAGAGTGATTTGGTGCCAAAGAAGTAGCAATCATTTGATTATACATTGGTATTTTTTTATTTGAAAGTTTACTGGTTTGATTTAATTTTTTCTTTTTTGGGGGGTAGACTTCATATGAAGGTTTTATGATAAAGAACAGGCACTGAGATTTCCACCACTGAAGCAATCAACTGCCCTCTCAAAGAAGTGAAGGAGTACTTTATTTTCCGTTTCCTTTAACATGCTTCTGCCGTCTAATCTGTCTGCCGGTGATAACTATTTAAGGACAGACTTGCTGACAAGTGGCCCCCTTTACATCTTGCCTTAACATGCACCTTGAATCAAGCACTTCGGGATCTGTTCTTATCAACGCACAGTTTTGTCTTTTTGTTCCCAAACTATAGAATTGTACCATGAACCAGAGACTCTAAAGGAATAGTTTGACAATTTTGGGAAATACACTTACTTGCTTTCTTGCTGAGGGTTAGATGAGAAGATCGATATCACTCTCATCCGCATGCTAAATATGAAGCTAGAGTCAGGAGGAGAGGATATTAGCTTGCTTGCTAGCAGGTTTAAACAGCTAGCCTGGCTCTATACATTTTAGTTTTTGTACAAATTCAACTAAGGTGATTAAACATGTTAATTTGTAAGCTGTAGAGGTGCTGTTAGGCTTTTTTTTTTACCTTTGAAGCTAGATAACAATTCTGCCAAACATTTTGGCATTTACACAGAAACAAATCTTATTACTTATCACTTTTTACATGTAGTAAACATACTTCCTGAGGGACGATCTGGTACTTCTTTGATTTGTCAGTTAGCACACTACAGGGATTAATCAATTTTATATTTCACTGCTCTTTGGGATTAAAACTATATTTTGTATGCATTGTGTGTCTTCTAGAAGTCAGAATTGACTGTAAGATGATAACACAATTGTACAACAACTTGAATACACATGAGAGTATTTGCCTTTGTTTAAATGTGCAGATACACTGACATTTAGTTGGGTGTAGATTTATAGCCGAGGTGGTTTGAGCAGTTGGATCTCTTTCCATCTTTGGTGCAATCATAGATTTTCTGCTCTTAAGTGGTCTGTCTGGATAAAATCCAAATAGTTAAGCTGCATATTAATGCAAAATGTAAAGGAGATCAATTAATAATGATTTGTTTCTGTGTGAATGCCAGAATCTTTGGCTGAGCTGTTACAAAAGGACAAGGGTGAATGATATAAGAAGCTGAGACAGGAAAGAAAACTTGATGGCTAACTCATTTCTTTGGATGTTCCTATAAAAACAAATCAAAGAGTAGGGTTTTTGTAATTTTTCCCTCCCAGCATATGTGATGTTGGCTGAAAAATGATTGACAGATCGAGCTTGCTGACGTCCTGAGGCTTGTGTTGTCACAATAGGCCTCCAACCTCCACAATGCAGTTCTTACAAATAGTAACTGAAAAGGACTTTATTCTCTCTGCTTCTGAATGTGCAGAGGTTGTAACATGAAATTATGTACAGTGACGGGAAAGAACCAACAGTATTCATTCATTTCAATTTCTATGTTGTTATATATTGATTGTTTTGTACAGAATGTATATCGAGCATGTGCATACATTGAAATCAATTTTACTACCAATATGAAACAATACAATTTGATGTGAATGTTTTAAGCTCTGATTATAGTTGTTTTATTTTTTAACTGTTATCATCCCCAGACACTGATGGTGCAATGAGCGGTCTAGCACTATATATATATATATAGTGCTGTTTCCGGGCAGCATATCAAATACGGAACTAGACATTATTTAGGTAGTGATAAATCTCTTCACTTAAACTGAAAGTCAGCAGGTGCATTGCAGCAGGTCTTTTATGGATGGTGACAGAGTTTAAAAGCTATTTCTAATCCATTCTGGACTTCACTTTGATTTATTCCTTCAGATGACCATAGTTCACCTTTCACAAAGTACAAAATGTGACTTAAATTGTTGCCATAATCACGATAAGTGTTTAAACATGTTCAAATTTAACTCCATTAGTTTGAGTATATAATCTAGTTCCACCTAATAAGTAAGTAAACATAAGGAGTCAGTTCAGTGGGTGTTTAGCTCCTGCAAAGGCGAAAATAGTTCACACCAACAGTAAATACAGCATTAAAAGACGAGACAGCTTCTAATTCAGATACACAAATGAAAGGTTTTATATGGTGATGCAGCTTTGATCCCTTCATAGCTGAATAAACATGAATGTGCTGCTTGGAGTAAGATTATTTTCCTTTAAACAAGACATTAATTAATAGAAACAAAGGATAACACTTTATTTTAACCCTCCATCCCTGTTTACTATAAGCACTATATAATTAATGAATAGTTAAACACACTTTTATGTATTTTTAAGCAACCAACTCCTTATATGAAGCCTCTGTAAGTGTTGTATAAACATGAATACTTTCTAATATGGAGTGTTTATATACTGCTTAGAAATAAGAAATGGGGAGATTAAAATAAAGTGTTACCAGGGTTACCAATCCTACCAAGAGCTTGTTGTTATTTCTTTAAAATGGTGACTTTCTAATGATGAAACTACATATAGGGAGTCCTGGTCAACATTTAAATGTTTTTTTGTTTTTTTCTGTGACACTCATGCATCATTCGACATTTTAGTCCAGAATTAGATATAGCATCTAGACTGAGCAGTTGAAAGCGTGAAAGAGCCTTGAAGGTTGGTGTTTAGTCATAACCAGTCAGTATTAATCACACGGAGCGAGTCCTGTAAAAACTTTTATGGCTGCAGTCTGTTTCATCTCATATGTACGTAAACGTAAAATAAACTCATTAAAGATTATGATCCAAATAAGCTTTAAGAGTTATTACATACGCCACGTTTCTCTGTGTTGCTGATGATGTGGTATATGTGAAATTAAAATTATCAAACATATAATTCCTGCCATTAAATTTGAAATATTAAGGATTTTGCTAAAATTCCGGTTGACTTGGTTTAAAAACATTCACAACCACATTTACTTTCCTGGCTGTTGCGTTTAATTAGCAGTGCTGGAGAGCTCCACCAGTTCATGAAAATGTTTACATTTGCTGTTTTAATGGTGCTTGAGGCTTCCTTTATTACTTTCCCCAAAACAAATCTCTAACTTTTGACAGGAGCCATAATCAAACTGCTGCTGCTGTTCATAAAATGCCTTTTATCTTCAACATAATCTTTTTCTTGGTCCTGTGAAATTCACAGTACTCTTTGTTTTGCTTCACACTATTAACCTTCTAACTGTAACAACACAACAGCAGCAAGACGCTCAAAGCAGCTGAACAGATTATCTTCCTGTATGTGACCCAGGACTGGATATTTCACTCTGACTCCAAACACCTTTTACTGTATGTTTCACATAAAAGATTCATCTTTGAAGTCATACAATGATGTCATTTATCTCCCAAACAGCTACTGTTATGTCAAACTGTGTATATTGTTTTTGTATATAAAAAGTCGTGAAAAAACATCTATTTTGTCATACTGGTTTTTCTTTTCAGTCTTACTTTTATAGTAATATCACAATAATGTATAAATGTAAATGTGTAATAAGGACACAAACACAAACATATGGACAGTTTATAAATGCAAAAATACGTCAAATACAGAAGTATTTGAATAAAAGAAAAGCAAATTGTGCAAAAAAGGGACCTGTTTTGAGAGAACTACACACCTTCCTCTCCAGATATTACATTTACACATGCCCAAATAGCATGTAAGCAAAACCACTGTATTATTGCTGGCTGCAGTCCTTGGAGCATATTTCAGTGTCCTTGAAGGCCCCGATCTCCTTATTCACTATTCAAAGACATGAAATGGAAAGAATGAAAGAGAGTTTTATATTTAAATACATTTCATCATTCCTTGCAAATTTCCTAAAATAATTAAAAACTGCCTTTTTTTTTTTTTTTTTTTTTAAAAATGGCCACTGAGGTTATAAGGACGACCAAGAGGAAAATGTATACCCTATCTGGCATCTCAAAGGTGCAGCAATTAGTGCCACTTGAGCCCTTTCTAGGATATTAAGGGGAAAAAAATGAATACAGCCGTTAACTCAGCTTTTTTTTTAATCACCTTCCAAGTGCCCTGGTTTTGAAAAATTGTCTTGGATGACAGCGTAATTATTCTTAGAAATCTGCGTTGAACCTTGCTGTGCCTTTTGGCTCTTGCAGGGTTTCTGCTTTGGTTAAAGAAGGAAATTATAGAACAACGATTACGCAAAAAGTGAAATTAACACTTGTATTATTATGGCTCTATGGATGCAGTGGGTCTGTTGATCTACCTCTTTGGTCCAGAGTGAAATATCTCAACAACTGTACTGTAGTTTGTTTAGAAACAGCTCCAAAGACAATTAACAGTGATGATATTTTCAGTCCCTGGAGAGCAGCTCTTTGTACAGCATACGCCACTGCACATACGTGGGAATGCAGTTCAGTTTACAGTGCTTCGCTAGCTTGTTGTGCTATAGTATAAAGTGGTTAAAGAGGTTGTAATATGTAACTTAGCACAACAACATAGTGAAGCACTGAAAATTGCCAGCCATATCCTTTAACTTTTTCATCTACCACTACCATTTTTTCAATACTTTGGTTTATGACCCTTCTTTGTTTTTAGTGATAATTTGCAAATGATAGCATGCTAACAGGCTAAACTAAGGTGGTGAATCAGTTAAATCTGCTAAACATCAGCCTGCTGATCATTAGCCTGCTGATCATTAGCGTGCTGACGTTAGAATTCAAAGTACAGCCTCATGGAGCCGCTAGCATGGCTGTAGGCTAATGTCCAGTTTCTCTCTCTTTTTGTCTCAAAAGTGATTTGTCCAATGACACTCTGTACTGAAATAAAAATAAGTGCCCTGAAGCTGACTCATTTGGTAGTCTGCTTACGTCTTTCCTCCTCTATCTTTTCACACATGGCAAGGAAGAACACAAATAAAACCAAGTGCACTGAGTTCAGTCTAATCAAATCCGTCATGATACATATCAGTTTAATTTGACAAATGCAAAACAAGACGGTTCCAGTAACTCTAATAGTTGCTTCCCAAACAGGGTCTCAGAATACATTTTCAGTCTAAATATGCAAACAAAATCTGACAGAAACTGAGAGACTGAAAGATGAACCGCATTACTCTACCGTGCCATTAAAACTACATTTTGCCAATTAGATTTCCAATAAATTCCCCAGATGAATGTGACCTCTGTGAATGCCGTTTGTTTGTACTGTAATGTATACATGACCTCATGTTTGCTGGTACGTACGATTTTGTGGTCTTAGAGTGCATGTCATCTTAATGCATGTGTTGCAAACATCTCTGAACCTTTGAGCCAGTGTGTATTTTGGTTTATGCGAGAGGTTTCCACGTGAATGACCATTAAAGTATTGAATTTCAGCCCTATCTAGTCAGCCTCATCCAGCATACGAGCCTGCCCGCTTTTAAAGAGGATGTGGGCGTAATGGAGTTGGTTCTGAAGACGAGAACAAGGAAATGAGAACTAGAAATTGAAGGATACAATGAATGAGGACAGTCAGGAAGGGGCTGAAGGGACAGACGTGGTAGGAAATGAGAGACAGTTGAAGAAGTGAATCACTAGTTGGGCTTATGCTCAACTTGAAAAGGCCTTCTCTAATACCTGTTGGCTTAAACTGATTTGATGACACATATGTGCTACAGCTTGACCTTGGTGAACGGTGTAAATTGAGGTTTTTGATTTTCTTGTGGTGTACGCCCACTTTTCGACTTTGCAGCTCCCTCGTTCGGTATAAATCATTTTGACAGTGGTGATAATCAGTTTTATAGAGCACAAGAAGGACAGCAAGATCTGAAAGATGCCCCTCTGTCCCACAGTGATCATAAACCTCCTGCTCTCTCTCACACATCTTTTACCTGTGAGGACCCACAGTCACCCCCTAAATTCTCACCTTTATCTTAAACTTTATCCTTAAATTGACAATGGCCATATTTTTCAGGACCTGAACTTTAAACTTAAAACCTTAAATCTAAATTGAGCCCTCTTTTCAAGGTATTAAACAGTCAGTTGTCTCCAAAAAGTTTCCACTAGTTGTAAAACACACATATACACCATGTTAATGGAGTTTCGCGGGCAGGATCGGAAGGCAGTTTTGTCCCTGGCACTTTGCCCAGAGGTCTCGGCTGTAATGCAGGTCTACTACTCAATTGGAAAAGGCTGGAGATTAATCATCGGTCTGATGCCACCCTAGGTTGCAAAAAATGTGATTATGAGACGGTTTATTCCGCCCCGTCGTACTGCTCATATTACAATCGTTCCACTTCTCAAATTACTTGCACTTGCAAAAATGAGTGAAAGGTTATAAAAGTTTAACAATGCAGGAAAGAAAGGGGGAAAAACTAAAACCAAGTCAGATTTTAATTTTCTGTGCTCAGAAATTTTATAAAAAGGTAACTGTTCAGTAAAAAGGGTGGATTATAACCTGTGTTTCACAAAAAGTTGTTTCACATCCAGTTAAACCATATTTATTAACCCAAATGTGATTTTAATGTGCACATTTATTGCAGGAAACCGCTTCAAAAGCCATTAAGACCAGACCCTCGTTTCAGGTTCACAATTTTTCAAGTCTGTCTTAAAACAACAGTCAGGTGCCCATATGAAAACTGAAAGAGGCTTTCCTCTCTGTACTCATTCTTGTTGTTCAAACTGGCTGTTAAATGATCCCCTTCAAACACGCTTTCAGTGTAAGTGATGGAGGCCAAAATCCATTTGTGCAAAAATGCATTTAAAAGTTAATCTGAAGCTTGTATGAGGCTTCAGCAATCTGAGTTAGTCATATCTAGTGGATATCTGCCACATTTATAGTCTTTTTTTTATCATAAAATGACCTCATTGTGTTTCCCTTCATATTTGCTTCAGATAAACTTTTAAATACATTTTTGCACAGAAGGAGGACTGTTGATTTTGGCTCCCATCCTTTACGCTGTAAGTGCATTATGATAGCATCTTCTAATGGCCAGTATGAACAGGAGGAATGTTCATGGCAAGGACACCTTTTTCAATGTTTATTTGGGCTCCTGACTGTTGTTTTAGGACAGACTTGAAAAATTATGAACAAATCCTTTAAGTATTTTCGCCATAAAGGTCGGTTTACTTTCATCTTCTAAATGCCATTATTCAGGGTATTTCTGTTTGCATTTAATAGAGAAAATTATGCTAGGCACGCACTCCTGTTTTCTTCACACAAAATATTCACATGTTTTTCCCCGCTGCAGAGTGATTACTGGTGTGTTTTATCTTGGATGTTTCCACTCCACTGGTAAACCCATCAGAACTGTAGAGATGGAGGGAGAAAGAAGGAGCTGAATGTATGAGAAGATGAGGTTTGCGTGAAAGGGTGTAAGCAGTAAAGAAGATGAAAGTGAAGAGAGCAATGGAGAGGAAGAGTTAATGCAAGATGGAGATAGACGGATAAAACAGGTGGGTGGCAGAGAAGGGCAGAGATAATTGGATTGTGGGGGCATTCACATTTGACGAGGGTGAACATTTTTCCTGGACTTTCTCACCGTTTGGCTGAGTTCCTGTGTAATCAGAGGAGAGAGCTAATGTGGACGAGCAGCCAAACGAGACGCTCACATCAGCATGAACACAGAAAGGCCAAGTGGTTATTAACAGGTGCCATTCACTCTGTCAGGCACCATTTAAAAATGCAAACACTCATCGATGCCAATGCAGTTTCCACTCAAACAGTGGCTTTAACAGGCCATATGTCGGAACAGAATTAATTGCCTCAACTATCAGGACAATGCAGGGTCCTGAATGGTGACAGAGGTGAGGTGATAATGAGCTGCCATGCAAGACTAGATCGTTTCATCGGGTGTTGGGCTGTGAGATGTTCAGACAGGCCAGTACTTCCTGACCTCAACCCCAGGAAGAAGGAGCCTCACCAGCAAAATACAAGCATTAACATAGTTGAACTGCTTAAAATGGGGCTGAACTTAATTTTACTTTACGTTTTAGCTTGAGTAGCTCTGGAGAGTAGAGAAACAAAGTGAAATAAGGTGAGGAAAAAGTTCTGCATATCCAAGAGAAATACCAATTACACAATAATAACGTAAATCATGACTATAACTATGGATCTATGAGGCCGAACGATGACCGTCACCATGGTGTTTACCTTGAATGATATCATCTACTTATCCTCGAGACCATATATCAACAAAGTCATGTGACTGACCTTAGGAGGCTTGGCTTGCCATCTATAATAGCATCCGGGTGACCATGCCTCTTCCTCTTGCCTGGAATGGCTCAGCCTGTTCTGAGTGTCAAGAGATGGTGACGGTCATCATTTGATCTCATAGATCCATAGTTGTAGTCATAATCTACTCCAACCTCACTCAGAGCGCCACCACAGTCTTTACCTTGGATGACTAGTACCATCAGCGTCGCAAGGAACAGAGGATTCCACTCCCTCACGTCCTCCTTGCCCAGCAGCTGGGAGCAGAACAGCAGAACCCAACAGTGCAGGGGATGCCACATTGACTCTTTAAAACCTGGAAATGTACAGAGAGCACTCCATGTTGCTGCTGCATGGTTTTCTGAAAAAGGAACCCCTTTTAAAGCAGCCCAGGAAGTGGCTACACCTCCGGTGGAGTGAGCTACCAGATTACCTGGGACTAGGAGGTTCTACCTAGAATAGGCCTCAGAGATAGCGTTAACAATCCAATGGAATAAACACTGTTTTGACACAGACGAATAACAGAGTTGGAGCAAGAAGTGCATGCAATATAAGCCCTTAGTGCCCTCACTGGACACAAAGTAAGCAGGCCTATTTCCCCCTGTGGGAGAGCCAGATCGAGTTGAAGTGCGCTATCTCAACCACCTGGTTTACCGTCTGAGGGTTTATCACTTTAGGCAAAAATAAGGGAATCAGCCAGAGAGACACACTAGTGTTATCAGCCTTCCATCTAAAACATTCCTCACTTATAGACAGAGCATATAACTCACTCACTCTCTTGGCAGAACATACAACCAAAAGGAAAGCTGTTTTGTGATATAGAAACTCAAGGTTGGACTGCTCTATGGGTTCATAAGGAGCTTGAGTCAGGGATCTTTGCACCAAAGGGACATCCCATGATGAAGCTCTGAGAGTCCTGCCCGGTCACAGGTGGTACACTCATTTAATGAACTAAGACACTAAGGGATGTCCCCCCACTGTAACACCCCCCACTGCCTCATGAAAGAGAGATATAGCGGCAGTTTACACCTTAATAGTACTAGTCACCCTTTCTGAGTACAAGAGTGACTGAAGAAAGCAGAGAACCAGCTCGATGGGGCAAGTGGCTGGATCTTCCTGCCTATTGTGATACCACGCAGAGAACACCCTCCACTTCTGGTAAACATGAGTGGAAGGAGCCCTGGCATTGACTATGGTCTTCATGACAGCCTCATCTAACCCTTGAGAGAAGGACTGAGAAGGGGCCTTGCTCAGAGCTGCAAGACGGCTGGTTTGGTATGCTGTATCTGACCCTCTGCCTGGGAGAGAAGGTCCACCCTGACAGGCAGGGCCCAAGGTCAAGGTTGACCGTGAACCAAGTGAAGGAGCGTTGTCCCCCTTCACTTAGCTGGGTGGGCGGAGGCTGCACTGCCCCAGCATGAACAGACTGCCCCACCCACTGGCTCTTTGAATGTGCTCCTCCACAAGCAGTTCAACTGCTGCCCCACACGGGTTCTCAATATCCTCCAATAAATGTGCCATGCCCAAACAAGAAGGTCATTCACAATGGCCATCACGGGGGTCCATGATGCCCTGGCAAAAATAACATAACCTTGAGGCCATTTCTTAGTAATTTTTTTTTTCAGCAGTGCCCAACAGCTACACATGGATAAAAAGGGGAACCAATAATCAGGCTGCTCACAGATGGCCACAATTACTTACAATAAAATAAAAGGTGGAAAAAATGTACTTCACCTGAAAACACCCATTGTATGTGTGTACTGGTAAAGGGGGAAGCAATCAGAAGCTCACCCACTGTGAACAGGGGCTAAGGGCACTTAACAACAATAATAATAACCAACCAATGTATGTCATATACAGGGAGAAGAAATCCCACAAAACAATCCCACCTGCTGCACACAGAGGTAAAAAGGGAAATTGCCAATAGCAAATTACATATAAAGGAACAGTTATTCAAAACTCACCTCCCCTGTGCAAATGCATGAGGGGGGGTAAACTCAAAAAACCCACCCACTGCAAACAGTAAACAGGGAGAATAAGTGAACCCTGCTCAAATTAGTATATGAAGAGATTACTTGGTAATTACACCCAAATATTTTTCTTTAACTTACTCCTGAGGGAAAAACTGTATGAAACAAACAGCATTTACCCGAAGCTGCAAATTACAGGAATTGCTTAGCATCAGGTGTAACAAATGAGGCTACCTGAAATGAAAATAAGAAGTTAACACAACCAGTGTAACCCTCTGCTATATAAATGCAAGTGAAACAAGAAAGAGAGAAAAAAAAACACGTATAATTCTCAGGGACACAAGGCACCTGCACCACAGTAAAGGATTGTTGATAGTGGAGTCCCAAACATACACATCTTACCTACAGGTCTCAGATGAGGCAAGTGAAGCAAAGAGGAAGAGGCCTGGTCATCTGGCTGCTCTTATAGACTGTGAGCCAAGCCTGCTAAGGTCAGTCACATGACTTTGTTGATATATGGTCTGGAGGATAGGTAGGTGATAACATAATTCAAGGTAAAGACCCTGGTGACGGTCTGAATGAGGCCAAAATAGAATTAGATTTACAGACATATTATTTTGGGTATTATCTAGTCTTTTTAAATACACAAAGGTTGGTATCTTGAAAAACTATTTCCACGACTTAAACCTCTGTCCTTCTGGTAACTGAGGCCTGAATGAAGCTAACATACTGTAAATTGGAAAAAGAACAAAGCTGGGGGTTTTTTCTTAGAAAATACTGGGAATAAATGGCAACTTGCAGTATTTCACTTGTGTGATCCTCTATACCAGGGTGTAAGCAATAATAATCATAATAATAAATGAGCACTTATGAGCAGTTTATGCAGCAGGGATCCAATTATTAAACCTAAATGAATTCTGTTGTTGTGGCATTACACTAATACACACTAACTTAAACCATCTGGTCAAAATATCTTCAGGAATTGGGGGCTTATATATATATAAGCTTATATACATATATATGTGTGTATAAAAGAAAAATAAAAGGGCATATATATATATATATATATATATATATATATATATATATATATATATATGTGTGTGTGTGTGTGTGTGTGTGTGTGTCCAAACTTTTGATATATATATGATATATATATGATATATATACATGTATCTTCAGGAAGACAATTTTGTTTTTGTGTGTTATACTTATATTTACTTATATATTATACTTATATATATTTATATTTCTACTTGTTCCAGTTTTGTCTGTAGTTTTATCTCTTTGTCGTATTGTGTTTTGTGGATTTAGATCAACACCTTCAAACCAAGAGAAGTCAGAAATTTAAGTATTAAATATTCCAAGCACATTTTATTCCAGATGAACAGTATTAGGGGGCATTCCTTTGCTTGTGGTCTATTGGTATTGTCTTTATTCACCTCATTTTATATATGACAGTTTATTTCCAGGACATAATCAAAACAGTTTTAACTGCGAATACAAGACGCTTGTTGTGAGTGTATAAAACAGTTTTTATGTCCCTGCTTTGTAACACACTTTATAGTGTGTGTGTGTGTGTGTGTGTGTGTGTGTGTGTGTGTGCGTGTTGGCAGGCAGGACACAGTATTTATAGTCACTGTGAAGGACTCCAGAAGAAATCAACAACGACAGAACAAGCTGTTTCATTTCCACTGCTTTTCCCCTTAGCAGAATGAAGACACTCTATCACTTGTGCCTTAAAAATATGCTTTAAAGAAAAAAAAGCATCTGCTGCTCTACATATTAGTACAGTAAAAGTATACTTCTCTTACAAAAAGGTCTGTTGAAAAAGCAAAGAATGGTTCTCACCAAGGCAAACGAACAACCTTCAAGATGAATACTGCGTCCTGCTCCACCTATTCTCTCATTTCTCCCATCCGCAGGTGATTTTTTTCTTAGAATACTTAACACAATAAATGTAAAGAAATGTTTGGATTTTTCTTCAGAGAGAACATTAGGAAAGGTTTCTCTCATAGTGCTTGACCTACAGTTGTACTTGAAGCCTAGAATCAAACTACACCCTCCTGTGAACCTTATTACCATTAAAAAAAGGTGAGACCGCCTCTATGATCTAGCTGGAAACTGAAGAGCAGGCATCTATTTATGTGCTTGTTTCTCTGTGAGAACAAGTCAAGCAGTTTATGTGAGTGTTTCATATGTGTGTGTGTGTGACGGCAGACCTCATGCTGCTTTCATGCCTGACTTGGCAGCGCCGTCTCCACGACTCTCACAGTGAGGACAGATGGCAAGGACTTACCCTACTAAGAAACCCTCTAACGCACACTCTCAGACATGATGCACAACACAAGAACTTCCTTGGCACCCACTGACTAATCACTCAATCCAACAATGAGTCATGCATTGCATCCTTTCCCACTGTCTGTCTCTGCATATGTATGCATGTGTGTGTGTGTGTGTGAATTTTGCCAGCAATGTGCTTTTAAAATCACCTGAAGTCAGCAGGTCAAATCACACCTGCTGCTCTTTTCTCACTGTCTCACTGTTCCTGCTGCCTGCTCCAGTTCAAACTGCAGCTTCAAACATCTATCCAACTTTAACTACCCCGAAGATATTTGCAGTATCAAAATATTTTCTCACGTCTACCAGACTATAAAGCTGACACTGTTGATCAAAGGCACTGATTCATATTCAACACTGGAATAATTTTCTTAATGTCTACCCTGAGCTGTGCTTCATGACAGCTTTTAAACTGCTGCCACTGCATGAGAATTTAATATCCATTCTGCAAGCTAATTGCTGTTACTTGCTTTTAAGATATGTTAATTATAAGCACCAGACCCGGCAATTTTAGCTCTATCAAACATGAACATCATACTGTATATGGGAATTAGCATGAAATCTGAAGACAGGGGACATTTCTGAGAAAAAACCTGAACAAATGAATACAGAAACATGACAGATGCTCCCATACAAGGCATGAGACTCACTGAATGGTTTGATGGGTATAAATATGACATGAAAGGCTATATGGCCCTCAGTCACCAGATCTCAACCCAACTGAACACCTACAGCACTCTCTCACCACCTTGACCGAAACATAAAATCTGTGAATATCTTCCAAAAGAATAGTGGTATAGACTCTGAGCTAAGGAGCAGTAAAAGTGTTCTGGAGGATTATAGTGGCCCGGCATGTTCTACACTTTGTGTACCTGAACTCCCTCATTCAAGTTTACGTACCTTCACGCTCAAAAACGGACGACTAGTCTTACCTTCACTAAGAGGCAGGAAATCTCAATCCAAACTCCTTTATTGTCCCTGAGTAGTGGAACAAGCTATCAAACTCAATTTGGTCAGCAGAATCTATTTGTCTTCAAAAAATACTCAGTTAATATGCTCTTTCTCTCTCTCTATCTCTCTCAAAAAAGTGATCTGCTAGGCAAGCCTTTGATGAGTGTTAGAACAATTATTCTCAAATGAATTTCCTTGATCTACTGCAGCTCAGATTGCACCTCATTTGTACATCACTTTGGACAAAAGAATCTGTCAAGAGAATAAATGTAATCATTTTTCACTCAGACCTTCTGATGAGAAATTATTTCATATTTTAGGCACACACTTGAGACTTAACAGGTACCTAATCTTATACCTTACCTTATTAACTAATCTGATCCATGAAACACCAGATATTAAAACATGTAAATGCAGTCAACATGGAGAAATACGAATTTTAATTAAATCAAAACAAAAATTTCAATCAAGAATACAACGACCAACACATGACAGATGAGTGTGTCGCTTAACAATTTCTATTCTCTGTAATGTAGCAATAACAAACATTTCCATTATTTTCTCTAAAAAGGTGTTGAAGACCTTCCTACTTTCCTCACTCTGACTTTTTTGATGCTAACTTCCATGACAGCTGCAGAGCTGTAAGAGGCAAGAATCAATGTTTTTCAGTGGTCCAGATGCAAAAAATATAAAGATCTGAGTCCAGGTATCTTCTGTTGTGTAAGTCGACCATCCGTTCAGTATTAAAAACACAGCCGTCCTAATTTTATGGAAAGGTGAAATTTTAGAGAGCACAACATTGAAAATGTTTGGCAGAAATCAAGTTGAATGTCCATCAAAACCCCCCAAAAATCCTGTAAAAAAAAAATCTTCCACAGCTCACTCCAGTGTAACCTAGGCATCGTCTGGTTTGTCTGCTGGTGGTCCACACGGCTGTAGCATCTTCTCCATCAGGTTGAAGCGGACACGCGCTTTGCTCTCGTTCTCAGCCACAGAGAAGTAGTTGAGCAGGTCAAAGTGTCCCATGTAGGAGCAGTAAGAGTCTCGGTGCTGGTTGACCAGCCATTCCCACTTGCTGGTGTCAGCGTGTCCGGTGCCGATGTACTTAGACTGGAGATGCTCCAGCTGACTGTGGATGTTGTATCTGTCTGTCATTCTAACCAAAGAAGGAACAAAAAGCCATAATGTGAATGAAGTCATACAGACAGGTTGCAAAATTAACTTTTTTGTCCACTGGCCAAACGGCTAGTAAATGTTCAAATTTTACCAGCCACTCAATAGATTACCATTGTTTTTTTGGCTGGTGAGTGAAGCAAATTTACCAGCCACTTGCATATTTTACCAACATTTGGCTGGTGGCTGCTGCTAATATTGTACCCTGCATACAGAGGCAGCACAGTGAGATTAAAGAATATGGAATAATAAGGACAGGTTCACAATTTTTCAAGTCTATCTTAAAACAGCAGTCAATTGCTCAAATGAAACAGATGTTTCTTGCCATAATCATTCCTTCTGTTCATACTCGCCATTGGAAGATCCCTTCATACTGCACTTACAATGTAAATGATGGGGGCTATAATCCACAAGCCTCCTTCTGTATAAAAATGTATTAAAAGTTTATCTGAAGCTTATGTGATGCTTCAACCGTCCACGCGAGTCAAATCAAGTAGATATCTTTCAATGTTACAGCCCTTTTAGAGCCGAAATCCCCCTTTTTTTGTTACTATACTTCCACCGCAGCCCAACAGGGAAACACAAACACATATCCACTTAATATGACAACTCAGAATGCATTAGAAGGGGATCTTTTAATAGTCAGTATGAACATGAGGAATTATTACAGCGAGGGAAACAGTTCATTGTTCATATGGGAACCCAACTGTTGTTTCAAGACATACTTGAAAAATTGTGAACCTGGTTGAATTTTCCGTCATGACGTTACCAGCTATTTAGCAAAGGGGGACATGGATGGCTTTCTCTATCCGTTCTCCTCATGTACTTCATTAAATACAACAATAAACGGTAAATAACGTTACCTTCTTCGCTTTTACACAGAGACAGTTAGCATGCTAACGTTGGTTTCAATAGAATTATAGCCAGCAATAACGTGCTGTTTGCTAGCTGATGTTAGCCTAATAAAGACGCTCCTTTATAGCTGATTATCAGTTTCTCTGTGATGAAGAAGTTTTAAAACGAAATATAAAACACACTTACTCGATTTGATGTTAGAAGTTTTAGATAAAAGGTGTAAATAATATTCGCACTTCGTCGTATTGGAACAAAGTGACGACTTCCGGTACGTTCGCCGTTTAAAATGAACCGGGGGGAAACAGGCTGCAACTTTCTTTTGTCGCTTTCATACCATGATTAAGTACAGTGTTGCCAAACCAGGATGTACCAGGTTTACAATGTAGGCATAATAACTTAGAATTCAAGATAAAGTTAGTGTTTATCAGATTACTATATACCATACCAGCACCTCCGACCCATCCCACCCTGGACACAGACTCTTTTAACTTCTTCCCTCAGGAAAAAGGCTGAGATCCATAAAAACCTCCAGCAGATACTTCTTTCCAGAAGCTGCTGCCCTACTAAATAGCTGAACTGTACTGTCATGAAAGTGGATTTTACATTTCACATCCCTCAGTTAATCCCTGCACTAGTCACTTTCATATATTTCATCAAAATGGACTTAACATTGCATTCAACCTTCACTGTTACATAATTTAATTATTTATTGCACACCACTTATCACCTTCATATATTTCATACACTTAATTAGTCCATATTTCCTTTGTACAGTTAATATTTCATTTCAAGTTTTATATTCCATTTCAAAACTATTATTATTCCATTCTTTAAATAGATTTTAAATTTTAAATTTAATTTTAGTACTACTTTGTTTATTTCATTATTATGATTATGTTTATTATTATTATTATTACCTTACGTTTCAATTTTTCATTCTATTTTCTATTTTTATTCTTCTGTGTTGCGTTTGTGGGAGAAAACACCAAGACACATCCTTTCTTTGCTTTCATATTTGGCTAATAAACAGATTCAGATTCTGATTCAGATGAAAGAAAAGGGTTTGAATGTCTGTGCTAAATCAGATCCTTTACTTAAGTAAATGTAGCAATACAACAGGGTAAAAATACTCCATTACAAGTAAAAGTCCTGCATGAAAAATCCCACCTAAGTAAAAGTACATAAGTGTTACGAGCTTGATGTCATTAAAGTATTGCTGTAAAAGTAGTGGTTTGGTCCCTCTGACTGATATATTATCATATATGACACTATTAGATTATTAATACTGAAACATCAGTGTGTAAGCAGCATGTTACTGTTGTAGCTGCTGGAGGTGGACCTAGTTTGAACTACTTTATATACAGTTAGCTAGTTTAGTTCAGTGGTTCCCAACCTAGATAAATCTGAGGGGTTGTGAAATGACAAATTCTGATACATAAATCTGTTTTCAATTTTTGGACCTTTTCTCTAATCTTTGATTATTGATGAAATATTGGATCATTTGAACTTTTATTGAAATGAAACCATGTGAGAAGTTTAGAGGGAAAAATCACTACCTGGTGGAACTGTTAACAACTCATAGCTCATGCTGTTTGTTGAACTAGATTCACGAAATGTTCAGGAGAAATTTAGTACTCTCTTGAATATTAATAGCAACATAAGTTATGTTGGCCTAAATCTGCTGAATGCACTTTTGATGTCTTTATCCATATTAGATGCACTCTGGATGGCAACGTCTGTCATTTGGTCTGTTGTTCCACTTTGGTCCAGACTGAAATATCTCAACAACTATTGGACAGATTAAGGTGAAATGTTGTACTGCCATTCATCATCCCTGGAGGACGAATCCTACAGAGTTTTCCTCTAGCGTCACCTCTAGGTTGACATTCTTCTTCCTCTAGGTTGATGGATTGTCATGAAATTTTGTAGACATTCATGTCTAGCATGGCTGCATAGTCTTGCTTCATGTACACAAAGAAAGTAGACAAATAGATTTGTTGTTAATCTTACTCATACAGTTAATATTACTGAGGGAATTGGGATTTAATATTATATAATATAATATATTCAATATTACATCAATTTATAAAAACATAATGAAAACAAGAGAGGTTTTATTTAGTGTTATTTGAAGGTAAGTCACATAAGATTTTGCAATAGCAGTGTTGTAGCAGAATGTGTTTAATATGTTTTTATAACCAAAGCTTAATTCCATCTCCAGTCTCTTAATGGTAACACTTTGCACTTCAGATAAATACTTGCCTTGTGCATAAGTGTCGTTTTTCGGTTTCTTGTCTTTCATTATTAGCATGTTGCTGTTAGCTGAGTCAACTCATTTGTGTTTTCTCCTTGGTAACAGCAGTGGAGATGTGACAAGAGAGCAGAAGGCAGCAGAACTCAAATGTCATTGCAATAGCAGATGAGCTGCTGTCCTCAGCAGACCACATCCACTGACATCCATTGGACTGCCTCCACAACATACATATGGCTACATAAACTGCTCTTACATAAAAATGTTGTAACCTTTTCCTAGAAATGTTATTGCCTCTGTTCCACTAGAGCCTCTGTGAAAGATTTAGACCTTGATCTGTACATGGAAAATTGACATCAGCCTCTGTTCCCACAAGACACACAAGGAGAAAATTGCCTGAGCATTTACAGGTTAAGGTACATGTGGTAAAGGGCCTGAATTGTGTGGAAATGTTGATGGTGGTGCTGCTTCTGGTTTTATGTGTTCAGCCTGTGATGAATAGAAATGACTAGAAATCCAGAAAGAATCAATAAAGTTTGCCATTATAATGGAACTTTTTAAGAGCAGAACAATGTTGACGTCAGAAGTTAATTCCCAATGATACGCTAAAAGCTACAAGTCTTAGAATTTTAGGTTTGGAAAAAGCCTCCACCAAATGTTGTATTACTTCATCAAGTGTGATTAAACTAGACAACTGCTCAATTAGATCCCACGAGGACTGCTGTTCATCAGTGTTGATTATCTGTATAGTTTGCGTGCTGTGTGAAAAATACCCGATGACAGTATCTTACATTTGATATGAAGGATAACAGTAATAAGAGAGGAAGGTCCATTTATCACACTGCACAAAGGAGATCTACAAGGATAGAGATTACACTTCTTGTACATGTCTGGGCAGAAACCACTGAGAGATGAGATACTGTCCTGATTTCATTAAAGAAAAAAAGTGAGAATGCCCAGAGTCTTGTGTTAGCCTTGATTAGGTTCCATTCGTTTATGGTCTTGTATTATAACAATGTATTCAGGTTTATTTCGAGGTTAAATAGAAAAAGGAGGGAGTTCAGCACGGTTCAAGGGATAAAACTGGACAGTATCTATAGCCCCTTGGCCTAAAGGAAGCTGAATACAGAATGAGAACGGTGTACAGTTGAAAAGATGTGGGATTTACATCAGAATGAGAATAAAGGTACAATTATATGTGTGTAATTAGTCTTCCGACACCCACTTGAAGGAGGCATGAGATAGAAGGGGAAAATAATGATGTGTGCTGCTAATACAGCCTGTTACATTATGCTACTTCTTTCCATTCTGTGTGTGTGTGTGTGTGTGTGTGCGTGTGTGTGCGTGTGTGTGTGTGTGTGCGTGTGTGCGTGTGTGCGTGTGTGTGTGTGTGTGTGTGTGTGTGTGTGTGTTTGTGTATATGTGATCGTGACCATTATTAACAGGCCTTTCCTTGAGTTTCCATTATACTTCAGTCTGTAGCTCTCCATAACTTAAAAACTCAAGAGTTTGCATAATAAGTACTACATATTAATTACTGGACACTGTGGAGATATTGTTGAATAAATATGCTCTGTTACATCATGTAGTGTTATGGCCTTATTTAAGAGAGAGTACGTCTTTGTTAAGATGCAAATTTACGATTCAATTTATATATTGAAAAAAATATTACAGAAACATTTAAAGGTCACAGAGTTTCCTATATCATTTCTTAGAGAGGAGCTGATATCTAACTCTAATTCATAGGAAGGTTCCAGGAAACAATAATTTAATTTGGTACTAATTATTGGGAATTATAATTATTGGGAAATGGAGAGGTGATAAATTGGTACACGTTTAAGTAATTCATTCCAATCAACTCTATTTAAGTCAATGTACAACGGGTCAGCTGAACATGCAACAATGTTAAATTTGTATCTAGGCGAGTATACAATTCAACATGGAAATTAAAGTTTCTAGTAATGAATATTTATTTGGGTTTAAATGGATTAGTGGAAAATTATCTTTGGTTTCACCACACAAGGCTGAAAAATAACACAGAACAGGACAATTGACAATACAGTACAACGTATTTACAGACAGCATAATTTAAAATAGATAACTACAGTAGAAAATAGTTAAAATGCAAAAATACATTACAATAAAATAAAACGAGAGATCAGCTAAGTTTTTGTGAAATTATAGGCTATGCATTCAGCATCCTGATTGCATTTTGCAAAAAAAAAGATTTGCTGTACACGTCGTTTAAACAAAGAACAGTGAAAATCAAAGAGCCCGAGGTATCTTCAATTTTATTGCCTTGTCAAGCTCCAAAAATAAGAAATCCTACATTTCCCATAATGCAACTCGACACCATCTTTCATTTGACCCTCCCTGCCTGGTAAACATCCACATCACAGTTATTGGAAAAGGAGCAGCTGTAAGATGGTGATTTTTCCTCTTTTTTTTTGCAAAAATGAAAATGAAAACGTATTCTCAGAATTTGATACATTCAGTCTTGTAACATTTGGAAAGCCTAGAAGAACTGCACGATTAAATTAATTGATCAACACTCCAGTGATCAGAGAGCCAACTGGAAGTAAGCCAGCTCGGTCAGCAGGAGTCTCTAGTGCGCAAAAGTGCAGAAGCATGAACAACATCTGGATAATTTCTTTTCAGCTGGAAGTTGATTTTTTTTACTTCATTTGCCACTGAGCAACTTCCATAGGAATGAACAGGGCACCATCTTTGAATCTGGTATCCAGTTCTCCTTATTACATCCATGTGTGATGCAGGTTTTCCTTTAAAAAATGTTTTCTCCAGTCATATAACCCTGATGACATGACCATGACATCATCAGGTCATTTTCTCATACTTTAGAGCTCCCTTCTCAGCCACATTGTAAACATTATACTACTCCCCACGACTTGTAAACTGATCTTCATGTGTAAAATCGGTGGAGTGTTCCTTTAAGACACTTGCAGAGAGGAAGGGTTTCCTAAAACATTCAATATTCTCATCTCAAGATATCAGAGTCGTGTTAAGTTACCGCTGATGAAAACCAAACATTTCCTGCTTTACTGCTTCATAAGCTTTTAAACGACTAAATAACAGGAGACTGGCACTGAAAACCAGTCAACACAAAGATATTTGGAGCTCTTTGTTCAGCGGATTGGTTAGAAATAATGCAGGGAGGAATAGTACAAGCAGAAAGAGGCACATTGATGATGATGTTTGATGAAGAGCTGCAGACGAAAAGCACACCTCCAAGAGGTAAACAACTTATTTTACTTTGCAGCGATGTGTAATGGAAAAAACATTCACAGCCTGAGAGCTGGCTCGGTTTGAAAGTAGAAAAAAACGTTGGAAGTGTTCAGAGCAGTCTGGAGCCTGATCTTTTTGCTCACAGGGATTACTTCTACATACGTTTATCTCATTATTTGACACTTTGGCCATGTTTAACATGAACATCTGACATTGTAACATATATATGACTTAAAATAAGGAAAAGCATGATAGGTCCCCTTTAAACATACCAGAGAAAATGAAAGGTGGCACATTAATATGAACTATAGGGACAGAGGAATGATTCTTCATAGATGATATTACAAATACTCGGTACAATGTACCTTATGAAGAGCCCTCAAGTGTGTAATATTCCTCCATGGTCTGTGGAATAAGCTCTAGCAGAAAAGGAAAAGTGTATGTAACATGTTTAAGGGACACTCAGACCTTGAATGTGAGTGTGTGTGTGTATATATATATATATAGGAGTATAGATTCAGTATTCATTCTTTTCCTCTTTTTGCATTCTGCCAGAAACTAGATAGCTGCAGTTTTATCTCACTTTTGCAGAGCTACACCTATGGTAGGGGCTCGATAATCAAACTTTGATAGCCAATCTTTTAGTGGGCAGAACGGGGAACTGCAAAGCAAAGCACTAGCTGGAGGAAAGGGTAATGAAATGAGGTGGATGGATGTGAATATTACCTGACTGGATGGCTCCTGTGCCCCACAGTCCTGCTGAGTGATAGCCTAGTAAAGAATTGAGTCAGCGATCTTTCCAGTGATTTAAATGGAAGACTGAGCCATTCAAAACCACCAGGCATCGGAGGTGGATAGAGAGAAGAAGTAAAAACAAACTACACCCTGTAGGGTTGTTATAGCGATGGCTGATTGGTTGGCAGACAAATTGAGGTGGCTCATTGGTCAGCTGACAAACTGCTGGCTTTTGACTCCTGGGTTTCTGGTTTATTGGCGGACAAACTGACGAGGTGGATGGCAGCTTTGCAGGACTCAGTGGTCATTTGCTTACGGATACATTAGCTCAACCAACTGTTTTTCTGGCTTTCTTCCTCTCTGTTTTCTCAGGACAAACCATGACTTTCATCTCCCCACCACACCTGAGATTCTCTCTCAGGAAATGCAGCGTCCACCTCCGGATCTGCTGTTAACCACACCAGCAAAAACCCAATGTTCCTCTTGGTCAGATAATGAGACCCGGTTAGCCATTCATCTAGGTGTGAAATAGCCTGAGGAAACTACTGCTCTATGATAGTGCTGAGCTGCTGGGGTATCAAAGCCTGGAGGACTTAAATCGGATTTGGCACGGCTCTGTTCAATTTCACTCTGCTGTTTGGGGTTTCATAAAGGATTTATGTTTATTTGCTTTAAAAAATACATTTTTCCTGTGGCCAGTCTAGGACCTGTTTCCTCAAGGCTTTGGTTATGACCTGAACAAAACAACTTGTAGCAGTAGAAAGGATAAAAAGAGTATCTGGCCTTTGGCTTTCCCCCCTAGAGCCTTCAAAGTGGAACGGCAATGTATGAAGAAGATAATCACAAGATTTGGAGCACTGCATGCCTTTCTCAAATGAAAAGGAATCACATTTCCTGCTAGTCCACATTTCCTGTCATTTTAAGTCATGGCTGTTGCTGGTATTCTAAAGATTATATGACTGAAACCTTTTTAAAAACCATGGATCCAAGATGCCTCTTTAATTAATGATATCAGTTCATAAATATACTAAACATGTGTAATAACTGTCTAATGTGTTTACATGCACCTTATCAAATATGTCCAATTTAGAGAAAACATTAACAGAATGCACACAGCTGTTCTCTGTATGCAAAACAACACATTAAGGTTCCACACAGGGGAAAGAAATGAGCCATATTATTATATTTCTGTATAATTTTTCATATGAAAATCTTCTTCAGTCTTTTCATACAGACCCTAAATTTTCTCCTCTAGACAAAGACTTGACCTTTAAAGGATGAGGTCATTAAACATAGGTTTGGTTGATTAGCTTTCCGTACAGACAAGGGCAGCTTCACAGCTTCACGTCCGCATGAGAGCACCGTCTCTGCAGGAAGAGGGGGCATTCAACGCCACTTGATAAAAATCGCTATGACAGGACTAATCATCCAGCCAACTCCAATAAGTTGATGCCTGCGTCCTCGACAGCTCCAAACATGACAAGTCAGAAGGGAAGGCATGTACGGAGACATACATCCTGCGGAGACCCTCACACACTACTGAGATTCATGATGATGACGTTTTCTGGCTCAGACACAAGTGAAAGCACTTCATGCAGGCTCTCAAACACACATGCAAACGCATGACATCCACAGTGACCTTACAGACTGTCTAGATTGATGATGTTTACATGTGACCTTTTAAATATATTTGAATTTTAGACATAATCTGAAGTGATATTCTGCAACAACAACAAATTTTATAAATGCATTTTTATGATGCATGTAAACACAACAGTTATTCTGCATACATGTTCAATATATTTATGATATGTATCATTGATTAAAGGTGCATGTTTTATATATCCTGGATTCATATTTTTTGTTTGTTTGTTGTTGTTTTTTTTTTTAAAAAAGAGGTTTGAGTATCATATAGCTTTTAGAATATCTACAATTTCTGCAACAGCCATGACCAAAAATAATGAGATTCAACAGGAAATGCGATTCTATTCATTTGAGAAGGTCACACAGTTCTCCGGATCTTGTGGTTATCGTCTTCATACATAGCTGTTCCACTCTGAAGGCTCCAGCAGGAAAAGCCACAGGCCAGAGTCTTGCTTTATCTCTTCACTGCTACAAGTGGCTTTGCTCAGGTCATAACCAAAGCCTCGAGTAAACAGGCCTTTGGCTGATCATAGCATGTGGTTAATGGAGAAAATAAGCAGGTTTTTACAGCAAACAAACGCTTACTGCACTTCAATCAAGTCAAACTCAAGCCAGCGTGAAGAAATACGATGTGGTGGAAACAGGTATTACCACCCTCTTTCACCTCCCCTCAGCACTTGGTGATGCTGTTCGTGGCACCATATGTCAAGTGAGGAGCCTCTTGCTGAGTGAGGGGGGCCACGTTAGAGAGGAGCAGAAGACTCAACATGAAAAGCACCTGCCCTTAAGCAAGCTTAATAATTGAGTAAAATTAATTATTTGAAATACTGAGAATAAGGAAGAATAATAAGGAGATGGCTTACTTTCATAAATACTGTAAGTCCTTAACCCTCACATACTGTTCAGGGCAATTTTGACTCATTTTTACATTGAAACACTTTGAAAAAAAATGGAAATGTTTCAAATTTTTGAAAAAAATTTGTACAGCTGATAAACATTTAGTACATGCTATAGAGGGTTAAATTTATTTAAAAAATTAAAAACCACCACTGAAAAATGTTGTTGCATTATTCACATTTAATAACATTCATTGAAATAATTATGACTGTTGTGTTTTCCTGCTTTAGGGTAACATTGGACCGAAACATAGTGTGATTGTGAATGTATTTTCTTCATCAACAAGAGTACAACAGTGTAAAACCTATACAAGAATACACTCTCTCTGCTTCCTGAGAGCTTAATTAAAGATTAATAACATTTATTAATAACTAATAAAATATTTATGTCTGAAAAATAGATTTGTGGTTCAGACGTTCGGTATAGAGACTAATTATGAAGGGATACTCTGAAGGGTCAGAATAAGAACAGCATGTAAGGGTTAAACATTAAATAAATGCTAAGATTTAATATAGGATGAAATACAGAATTGCTAAAAAAAAAGAAATGATACAGTATATTAATGCATATTCCAACAGGCATTGGGCAAAAAAATTAATGGAAGATTATAACATATGCCTTTTTGGTGTATGTCATTATTTCCTCACTCCCTCAGGTCTTGAGCTGTCAATCTTACTAGTCCACTTGAGTTTTCAGAGTAATTGGCCGTCATTTAAGATGACAATGGGGATTTCCCATGAGGGAAAATACCAAGGGAGGGCACTGGTAAAACAACAAATGTGTGTAAGTAGCCTTTACACCTTCCTCACAGACACAGACATTCCTCTTGTCAAGCTCACGTGTATTAGCTGTGCATGCTGGCTCGCTGATATGGCTCACTAGGACAGTTAATTTCCATCGTTAATGGTAAATTTGTTACACCTGAGCTTTTACTACTTCTCCACTGCAATGTCTCAATCCACAGCCAAACACACATGCTGATACAGCATTTCATGAGAAATGGAGATTACCAAATGTCACAATAATAAGTTTTAGATTACAGAAATTGTTTGGTAATAAATTACAGTTCTGAAGTGATTAATGGGGAAAAAGCTCCAGCCTCGTATGGTTGCTGGGTCTGAGTTATTGTCTTCCTACGGCCAACATAATATATTTTGCAATGAAAGTCCACATTTCCTCGTAATTCATTTTTATTTGTTTGTTATTTGTACTCATCATCTCTGAGTGTACAGAGTACAGAGTGTACATAGAAAAGTTGTGTTGGGTTTCATCCTGAGAAAAGAAGACAGGCAGTACCAGTCAAAAGTTTGGACACACTTTCCCATTCACTTGAATGACAAGGTGTGTCCAAACTTTTGACTGGTACTGTACATGTATTGGAAGAAAACCACAATACAGATGATACTTTATTCAGACGCAAGAGAAAATGCATTCAGTGATATTCAGAATTAGATTTTATTCCATAGACAATGCACCGATTAACAGTAAAATTGTAAGCTTTGTGTTACAGTGTCATCCATAAAGTAGAAATTATCCTCTGTACAGTAGATTACACGAAATGCCATTTCAAGGTTAGAATATAAGTCATATATGAGTCATGGGCCATGTAAATAGAGATCATAGACAGAAATAAACCCATTTAAATTAATGCTACCTTCAAGAGTATTTTCTTTATGGTGCATCAAATGTCACTTGCTGAAAAATGTCTTAACGGCATATATTACATTAATGTAGTCAGGATGACAAATGTCACTTTTTGAGCCACAGAGTGTGTGTACCCTTTCTTCATCTCGTAATGAATAAATATAATTACAATATCATTACCATAATTGACACTTCACTAAGCCATGCCCCATTCGTTACTGCTGCTACGTTTTCATTTGTGGCACAGCACATGCAGTTTGCAGGTATTACATTATATTCATAAATATTATATTCACATCAGCAAATTCTCAAACCCAAAACCAAACTTTAGTGCATTGAAAGCCACTTTCTGTTTATATTTAGATACCCTGAAACTTAGTCAGAACTGTAAGGCCATAAGAGCTATATCTACATGTGAAAAACTGTCTCTTGTATGAGCTAAACCCTCAAGCACCACCTTGCGATATTTGAATCAGACAGCTTTTATCCTGTTTTCTCTGAACCCTTGTTTTAAATTGTCCATCAAAGAGAAAATAAAAAAAATGCAGTTTGCAACAACAGATTTACCACTTACAATTCTTTGTTATTTTTGAAACAATGAGTCCTTGATTTCAAACAGATGCAAACAAAAGCAGACTTCTCATTTCTAGTCGGCAGGTGTGGATCTTACTGGCTGAACTGTGGCTGGCAGATTTTATAAGCCGTAGCAAGCAAGCTATTGTTAGCTCCATGAGTTGGTCGAAAACGCCGTCTCTGGCTGACTTTTTACAGTTTCCAGCTAATCTTGTAAAAGGGGTCTATGCACTTCTGTCAGGCTGAAAAGAGGCTGAAGCTGCATATCCCTGACAAAAAGTTAGCGTCCTCACCAGCTGATGATCCACTGCAAGACATAAAGATACAGTTTTTGTATTGCAGTGTAGAGCTTTTATAAGTATGGGAAACTGTTATTTAAAGGTGCAGTGTGTAGGATTTAGTGGCACCTAGCAGTGAGGTTGCAGATTGCAACTAGCTGAAGAAACATGGCAGTGCAACATGGAAGAGGACCCGCTCCCTATGTAGATATAAAGGGCTCATTCAAAGGTAATGAAAACACAACTATTCTCATTTTCAGGTGATTATACACTAATTAAAACATACTTCTGCCAAGTCTGTTCTGCTAGATGCCACTAACTTCTACACACTGCACCTTTAATGCTAACAAAGCCACAGTTGGCTAATTAGCTGACATAGTTGCACAAGCAAGAAAAAGGTTAGATTTATGTTTAATTTTTCATATTTCTAACCTATGGTTTTATTTTTAATGTTACAGGAAAAGGCTTTTACAGTCAGGATTAACTGATGTTTTCAGTAAACGTAACGCTGTCTTGGGTAATTTTGGATATAATTTATATTTTTCAAATATTTTATTTCTTTCTCTACATGGCTCCTCAACATTTTTTTTTTGTTCGTGATGTGTTTTATGAAACGAAATGCAGCATGTGACACTTGATGCCCCATACCAGCCAAAATCTTCTGCTGTTAAGTGACAAGCAATATTTCAATTGTTGATAATTAGGCAACAACATTTTAAACAGTCTTTCTCTCATGGTAGATGGTGGATAAACAGTTTTTTCAAGGCCTCACTGTATAGTCTTTTAAATAAACTCAAAGCATTGATGCCACAAGTGGATTGCCTGTATGTACAGTATGACATTGTTATTCATCAGTTGTCAAACAAACATATGAAATGGTCCATAAAGTTAAACTCTGCATACATTTTAAAATTCACAATTTATGGTTTTATACACATTGTTTTCTGACTGACATACACCTCCCCAGTTAACAAGGCAGATTCAATATGACAAAAGTTATATTTAGAAGCGTGATGACTTGCTGGTCCACCATCGTCACTGGAAATCATTTTCTGGCAATTTCATGATTCTGTGTTTATAAAAAAGCAACAGGATACTTACAGTATTTTACATGGTAGAGCAATACAATCATGTTCATCTTTACAGATTGTTTAAAAAAATACTGAACTACACAGAATATAGATTAGAGCTACTGTAAAGGCAACTGGCAAGTAAAGCATACAGCACAACACGTAAGCACAAGCAATTCTAAAGATTACAACAGATGTACAATCCTGCTCGGCTCTTGTACTGGCTGTTAAGCTGTAGTTAATCAAGCACTGGTAGTACCACATATTTGTACTATATGCCACAACACCATGTTCTGTGCAGTGTGCAAACAGGCTGATGCGTCTTCTTTGCTGGTTTGAAGGATCCACAGTTCAGCACAAGGATCCAGTGTGATAAACACAGCTGGTTTCCCTTCTGTACATTCAGAAGTTTGTCAGATTCAGCAGAGAGAGAACATGCAGTTCTCTACTGTATGTCTACTTAATGATAAGCCCAGCAAATGGGTAGAAAATGACTTTACAGAGATGAAATAGAAGTAAAAGGAACATAAAGGGGAAAAGATAGAGGGGGCAGTAAATGACTACAAAGGGTTTTCTGGGCTGAGAGGAGAGAGCACAGTTATACATCCACAATAGTCAACCTTCCTGAAGTGGCCATAGCCTGCATGGTGCTGTGCTGTGCAATTAATGGTGAATAGACTTAATAAGGTGTAAGGTATGATGGAGTGAATCCATATTGAACGAGGGTGAGCAGCACAGTCGGTGCTGTGAATGACTTTGAATAGCTTTCCACTGATGTCTTTGTGTGGTGACGACATTAAAGCCAACGATCTTTTGAGGATTCAGTAAAGGCATTGGATTAGGTTCTATACAGTCCAGTCACTCCTATAAAACCACATTTCCTACAACTTACAGTATCCTCACAGACGTGTGATGAATTCAAAAAGGAAATATCAGGAGAAAAAGTAATAGACAGTTGTGCAGTCATATGAACTCAACAAACATAAGACAATTAATTGATCTTTTTTTTTTACAATCTGGGGAATTTGTGATAGAGTGAGGGTTAGGACAGGAGGCGTAGATCAATGAGTTTTAAATTTTATAGATCTCTGTCTGTACATCTGCCTTTGTTTACTGTACATATTCAGTCTGTACAGTCAATATATTGATATATATATAAATATAATGATAATATTAATAGCAATAAAGATAATAATTATAATGCAGATTTAGTAAACATCTTTAATTAGGGGGCCATTGTGTTGCAATGATGCTTTTCTTTTCTGTTAAGTCTGGTTTGAACTATTTCTGTATTGAAGAGTAAAAGTCTTGCACTGCCATGCAGTTAGTAGCTGAGCTTGTTGGCAGATGAATGAACTGACCTGATGCAGTTAAGCTTGCAACATATTGTCAGAACGGTTGAGTCTCGGTCATGTCCTGGGTAGTTTGTGTGTATACATGTGGGTGTGTCTGTGTGGTCAGAGCCCTGTGGTGACCTGCGTGACCTCTGAGTTGAGATCGTCGTTGGCAATGCCGCCACAACAGCGAGAGTCCATCGACGACCCCTCCAAGGCTAGTCATACCTGCAGAGAGAGGAGTTAGAGCGAGTATATTCATTTGTACTCTTTCATGAAGGTCTCCCTACAACATCATACACTATTATTAACACATGTACTGGTCCAGCATGTATTAGGGTTGAAGATTTTCCAGTGATTTTAAAATTATTACTTTCCAGACATACAGCAGTCATTTCTCACCATAAACAGAGTTTGATTTTAAACACAGAACTGCAGATAATCAATCCTAAAATGGCATTTACCCATATTTTATGATGTTATTAATCAGTTTTAATATGTGCGAGTATAGGGGAGTTTATGACCATCTTTATAGTGCTGACCTGAGGTTATTACTGCATGGTGTGAGCCTGATAACCACACTGGATTGACTGTTTTCCCACTTCATTATTACTATTATCATTAGGGTATTATTGTATTATTATTACTATTTGAATCAATGAAAAAACTGAGCCTTGTTCTTGGACATTTACTTGTAATTTTGAGGCTATTTTTTCATGCAGTGCTCCATCTGATGAACATTGCTTTGTACTTTGATTTGGGAACGGAGCCTCCATCCTGCATGTCTGATTAAGACAGAGTTGAACTGCCTGCATAGTTTGTTGACACTTCTAAAGATATTTTGCCACACAGCTGAACAGTAGGCTGCCATTTTACCATGAAAAATAATTGTAAGGAACATCTGCAGCTAAAAAGCAGTTTAACAACAGTATTCCTGGTCAAACTATGGCTTCTTTGTTTCAATACATGAAGACACAGGTGCACACACATTACAAAGATTTCCTGAGGCCTGCAGGTATTTTTTCCCAGGAAACAATAGCAGATTTTGGCAAGAATTCCTGGGAAATACCAAGATCCCAATTCCCAGTATACAACCCTAGTATACACATAGACACTGACTACCTGTTGATTGGATCTTTCTCCTGTGTGTGCACTGATGTGGTCGCGTTGTGGGGGCTTGCGGCCAGTGGCTCCGGCACGGGATGAATTCTGCATCTCCAGCACCGAGGGACTCGGTGTGCAGAACTCACGGAAACAACGCTTGAAGTTCTCATCCAGGTAGCCATAAAGAACTGGATTCAGACTACTGCAGGGGGCAAAAATGGTCAAAAAAAGATGAAATCTGCTTCTCATAGTTAACTTCTGAGTAAACTCACCAACCAAGAAAATTAAGCAAAATCTCACAATACTTAAAAAATCACTTGAATTTTTAGGACTAATAGTTTCAGTACTTAAGTGGATATGCAGTATTTTCTAAGGCGACTGCTGGATGCGTACCTGTTGGTGTAACCCAGGGCGATACAGAAGTGCCAAGTGATAGTCTGCAGCGTGGAGCTGGGGATGTTGATCAGAGCTGTGATGATGACAAAGATGTGGATGGGAGTCCAGCACACGATAAAGACGGCAACCACCACCAGGACCATGCGGGTGATCCGACGTAGGTTCCTGTCTTTCTCCTGTTAGTGTGAAGGATATAGGTGTAGGTTCAGTGTTTTCAATGAGTAGGAGTGCAAGATGAGTGTGGGAGGACAGAAGGGGAAGAGGAAATGCAGGAGAAGGCAAGGTAGGACAGAGGAGAGAGGAGGATAGGAGAAGGAAGGAAATGTAGAGGGGTTAAGGAAAAGGACAGGGGATTTAGAGAAGGGATAAGGGATCGTGAGAAAAAGGATGATGGAAGCAGAGACAAGTGGTTAAGAGAAGTGCAGAGGTGGTTGGATAATGAACAGGGGGAAACCCGTGGAAAATCTATAGGTGGAAACAAATCATCTTTATTTTCCATCTAAATACATCCTCATTAGAATGTGCACTCATTTTGCAGCAGTGTATGGTAATTATTTTTTAAAACAATATTGAGTGTGAAATGATTGTTGTTAGGTCATTTCACCTTCTACTGCAGTTAATTAAATCTCAGTCACAATCTCAGGCTTCAGTTGATTTTCCCTAATTGCTTTTGCTTGAGAGCAACAAGTGCACCGTTTTTACATGCGTGCTCTGGCCAGCCTTCTATTCTGCTTCACTATTCTGAGATATACAATCAATTTGTTATTCAGTAAATAACGTGGTTAATGTGGGTCACTGGTAGACCCAAGCTTTTAGAGTTTCACAGAATGCTTACTGAAGCTTGCATTCTCTTTTTCATTTGATTAAAAGCCTTCAGCACAAAGCGTAGAAGATAACTCATTGTACGCACTGATTGTGGTTCATGTTTGTGAAAGAAAAACAGATTTTTCTTTTACCTGGGAGCCCGACAGCATGCGCACGCTCTTAAGCCGCAGGATCATGAGGCCGTAGCAGACGGTGATGATGAGAACGGGCATGATGAACGCAAATATGAACACGCAGATCTTCAGCAGGGTGTCCCAGTACCAGGGGGGGTGGGGGAAAATCATCTTGCAGTCAACAATGCTGGTGGCTGTGCAGGGTGAGAAGACACATATGCACACATGTTCACATCTCCACAAACATTCATTTACATGCACATGAGCGATTTCACAAGTAGTTATTTTTATCCACTTTATTTTCCCTATAAATTAACTTCCGGGGACATCTGTGCTTCCTGCCTCTGAAATGTGTTTATTTAATTTGGTTGTACAAAATGCAATCAAATGCAGTGTTGCAGTGTTTATTGATGTATTTAATGATTACTTTCATTATGGATGTAATCTATCAATTATTCCTCTGTTTATCTGATCAATCTTTGACTCTACAAAATGTCAAAAATCGAAAAAAACTGCTGACATGTTCAAGTTATTCATTTTGTCTGACCAACAGACCAAAACAGAGAAAAGCAGCAAATCCTCACATCTGAGAAGCTGGAATCTTATAAATTACTTAAACCTGCTTAAAATTACTTAATGATGGATTTTGAACAATCCTATTTACAGATCCAACACTTTCAAAGCAACATTAGCATTCATTTGAAGTCGTGTTTGTGTCCACCTGGTGAATATAAGTGCAATATTCACTCTCCTTTTAGGTTTCCACCAACCCCTAAGGGAAATATCACTGCTAGATATTACATTTTCTTCATCAGCTACTTGCTAATCTCCCATAAGGTGCCAACCTTGAACCACAATTTCCCATCGAGTCTGTCTGTTTGTTGCATGTCAAACTGACAACCAGAGGTCAATTTTCAATCAGATACAGGTTTATGAAATTACTATTCTCATTGGGTTAAATTTCTTTCTTCCTTAAAGTCCCTTAGAGCATATTTAAAAAGGCTTTAGCTTTGTTTTTATAATCCTATTTTCTAACAGTGTGACTTTGTTTTTCTTTTATATGCATGCATGTACATTATACAGGTAGAGGTAATCAATAACGTAATCTAGGCTTTGTTCCTCCCCCCTTCACATTGATTTTTTTTCTTGTTGTTTGGGTGTATTGATTGGCTTGTGAAAATAAATAAACTCAAACTCCCCATCTCTCTCATCCTGTCATCTCTGTCCCAAGTCTCTAAAAGACATAAAATGCCCCAAAAAATATCACTGTCATGTCACTACCACTGATACAGACGATAGGATACGTGTTATGAATGTATTTGGTGTGTTTATGCAAGCTATGTTTACCCTATCAGAGCTGTGTGTATTAAATGATTGATCTGGCGTATATACTGTATGCAGGCAGTCTGTTTTAAATGTCTTGAGGCCAGTACTGTATGTGTAAATGTGCTGTCTGTGTGACTATAAGATGTTGGTGAGTATGTATATGCATCAGAATTTCCTTTTGCTGTTGATGAGTACATCTGACATGTAGTCATTTATTTAGACATAAAGTCAATAACTAATGAAATCACCACTCTTTTAACGTCAAACAACACAAGGGGGGGGGGGGGGGGTCTATGTAGGTCTGTGTCTTTCTTATGCTCTTTCACCAAAATGTTTTCAGCCAGCTGCACAGAGATAAACTAAACTCCTTTGTGAAAACTAAGTTTTGTGGAGCAACAGCAACAACATCTTTAAGTCTCCCTCTGAGTGACAACATCATGGTGTCAGCAAATCTTTCATTACTCTCTCTTCTCCAAACAGAGCTACAATCACACTTGAGCAATTTCAGAGGCAGTTTTCTCTCCATTACCCAGTAGGGTTGAACAATTAATCAAAATTTCATCGAAATCGCAGTATGACCCTCTGCAATTTTCAAATCGCAGGAGGTGCACTATTTGTTAAAGGTGAAATGTGTGTCAAACTACCATTTTAAATTAAATATCATCATGCTGCTGATATGCCCTGGCCTCTGCATCATATCTAGACTTAAGAAAACATTTTTGTTTAGTACAGTCGAAATAATCGCAATTAGATTTTTTTTCAAAATCGTTCAGCCCTAGCAACCATTTATATTAGTCACCAGCCAGCTATATAGCATTTTATCTGAGGGCATTTAATATTTCTTTTTCCAATTACACAGGAAAACCTAAACAACTCTCCTGGGCTGTCTCCTGTTACACAGCCTGCCAGAGTACATAATTGCTCTGAAATGCAGAGAACAAGCTGAATAAGTCTTCCTCCTGTTTTGTGCTTGCAGTTTTTAACGAGACCTTGTTGACCTCTCTGTTTACTAATGAATAAGAAAGAAATGAGCTCCTTTCACAGCCCACCAAGTTCATGTTCGTTATGCATAGTCGCTACTTGAGGGTCTGATGAATGCTACTTTTTGAGGTCATCACTTTCTCTATTCAATTCTTTTAAATCTGTTGGATGAAATTGTTATTTTTCTCCAAGGATGTTTCCAGGAGAACTTATCCATTTCTTTTATCCATGAAAGATATACGTACGTCCAGTTATCTATGTGAAGTGCACAATTCCTCTAGACACAATAAAAGCTATTGTAGTGTATTTGGACGGTTGTACTTGGCAATGACGCGTGTGTGCACATGCTTACGGGTGACAGTGGTGGAGGCCATGAACATGACGGGCAGCCCAATGGCAGAAGAGAGAATCCAGTTGCAGACGTTGACAATCTTGGCATTGCGCGGCGTCCTGAAGTCCAGAGCTTTGACCGGGTGGCACACAGCGACATAGCGGTCGATGCTCATGGTGGTGAGCGTGAAGATAGAGGTGAACATGTTGTAGTAGTCGATGGACATCACCATCTTGCACAGCACGTCCCCAAACGGCCAGGTTCCCATCAAGTAGTTGACGCTCTGGAATGGTAACGTGCTGGTGACTAAGGTGTCAGCCAGGGCGAGGTTGAAGATGTAGATGTTAGTGGCGGTCTTCATTTTGGTGTATCTGCACAGAAAAAGGGGGGGAAGATCAGGGAGCAGGAGAAAAGACTGGATTCAGCTGAGAGTTTGAAATATTCCATCCTAAAATTATGTCTTCATTTAGAACTCAATTCAGAAGCGTGTGCTTCCCCTCTTTCCAATAATCTAGTTATATGAAGATACAGACCATTTCCTGCAAGATGCACACTTAAATGAAATGGCATTTAGAGGTCATCTCCCTTGCTGAATTGCATGTAATAGGATTTTGATCTTGTAGCTATCCAAAGAAACCATGTACTTTTTACATAAACTGAAGAATTAAATGTTGTTTTATGTTGTTTTAAATTACTCCCACTTCTCAGTTGTGACAGGAAAGCAATAGCATGAAAATAAGGGTTGATTTAAATGCTGTGCATGTTTTGACATTTACTATTAGGTTATGTGTATGTTTAAGCACAGAATATTGCAAAACAAATTAAAAACAAGTAATTTTTAATTGATTATGAGAGTGGTAATGTAGATGTTGACGTGTCAGGTTTAAACCAATCTGTAGTTTTCATACTTGACAACTTCATACTTTTCATACTTCATCCCTGAAACTCCAAAACATGCCTTGTGCACCAGTCTACTAATACAAAAATGATCATTTTTTTAAACATAAGTAGGACATGATAGTGGAAAAGTTGGAGAGAACATACAAATGAAGTTTTGTCCTTAACATAAAGAAGGACACAAGTGAAGCACAAAGAAATTATTCAAATGTGCTCAGTTTATTTCTACACAGGAAGAGCCTTCACTGAACACTGCTGTCTTTTCAACATTCAACATGTTCTTCCCCTGTTACTTAGTTATGCTGCAATCATAGCAGAAGGCGCTGAGCAAAGTCTCCTGGGAGGTTTTGTGAATATTTCAGGCCCCCCTGTGTCAGCAACCAGCCCATTTTGTAATAGCAAACATCTAGTCTAATCAGCTCTAATCGCTCGGTTTAAAAGATAATCCCTACAGGAGTCCCAGACTCCTTGAGGTTTTAAAAAATATCACAGAGAAATGACTTTCCTCTGGTTGTTTACAGACAATATTGTGCAAATTTCACCATGAACTGTATGATGTCCTGAAAAAACAGAGTTTATTTTATATAATTCAAATACTAACAGCTTGTTTACAACTCAGGCTTTGGCACAGAAACCAAATCTGAAATGAAGGAACACAAATTTGCTAACAGTAAAATACACTTGATCAGAATGACTAAAAATACACTTATTTAAGGTGAATGCAAAAGTCAGGTCCACTTTCCACCTTATTGTCTGACAAGACAAAGACGTTTGTCCTCATGTAAACCTGCGTCTCACTCTGCCACGTAGCTTTTCGATGTTAAACATCGAAGGGTGAATTTCTAGGAAGATCCAGTACAGTATCACAAAAATGTCCTTTCAATCAACGTGGTGGAAAATTGGGCAAAGAAGAGAGACAGTTGAGTATAGAGCATTGAAATGTTTATAGAAAACAGAAGAAAGAGCATTAGCACAGAGGGGAGGATGGAACACAGACGATTGAAAAGGCTCGACTGTTTAGAGCTCTTGTCAGCAAAGAAATATGGCGTGTTTAGCGGTCGCTGTCTTCATCGCAGTGGTTTATCTTGCATGTTATAACCCACACCCCCAAGAAATATGTAAAAAATAACAATCATAGTCCAGTTAGTCTGATGATTACGACACATTTACAGGTGGCATCCAGTGTTCATGGGAAACATTTAGTAAACATACAGTAAATATGTATTTATGAGTAAAAACAGGGGTGGAAATTAAAAAGTACATTTACTCAAGTACTGTACTTCAGTATAGTTTTGTGGTACTTGTATTTTACTTGAGTATTTCCATTTTATGCATCTCAATACGTCCAATCTACAACATTTCAGAGGGAAATATTGTACTTTCTACTCCACTACATTTATTTTACAGCTTTTATGTTACTTTCAGATGAACATTTGACACAGTGGATAATATAACAAGCTTTTATAAATACATTACACTGTGTATTACTAACTATATTTGAAGTAGTTCAAACTGTAACAGTAACATGCTGCTTTAATAATCTAATGACATATATAATAATATATCAGTCAGAGGGACAAAACGAGTACTTTTATTTTAATACTTTAAGTACATTTTAGTTGCAAATACTTGCACTTTTACTTAAGTAGGATGTTTCATGCAGGACGTTTACTTGTAATGGAGTATTTTTACATTGCTGTATTGTTTAAGTAAAGGAGTACTTCTTCCATTACTGGTGAAAACAGTGTGAAAAGTTTGACCACAGCCCGCAGCCTGAGACTACATTTGACAAACCCAAATTGAGTATGGCATACTCATAAAGCGGCTTTTGTTTTTTAACGTTAAATGAGAGAAGGATCTCAACAGCTGGGTCTCCCAGTTATGTCAATATCCCTATGAGCAATTATAGAGCTCCACAGAATGGCATTACACAGTAAAGAGCTAATCAACCCAAATAATGAAGCAATCCAGGAATAAGTAGATTCTCCCAGTGAAAGGCACTTCTATTCTACTGTCATTTACTCATTTTGCACTTAATAGGTTCAGATGGTATTTTTTATCCATTTATCTGTAAATTACTACAGCTTCTCTTAATTTAATTTCCAAAGCACAGCAGTGATTGTACTGTTGCTGCACTATTTCAAGTGACGACTACTTCGACATATTCCTGCTGTTAGGTTATTGAATTAATCTGAGTGACAATGATACATTACGCCCAGTGGCCTTCACTTTATTAAACCTCAACTGCCATTCTACCACCGAGGTAATTTACTTCTGCATTGTTCTAGCACCCTCCTCAATAATCCCAAATCCTCTTAACAACTGGGGATGACAGTTAGTTCATTAAATTCTGATTAACTTTAACACTGACAGCTTAGTGTGTTTGTTATTTTAGGCTTTATTTGTACGGGGACCGACGAGACAGCTCGAGAGGCAGTAAAAGCTGTCACCCTACACTGAGTAGTGAACTGGTGCTGGAGGTAATTTCCAACATCCCCTTATTGACTTTGAGAATGTCGTTAACATTGCTGCAGATGATAGCTTGTGTTTCTCCTATGTGTGTCGTATGCCAGAGGCTTACGTATGTACATCGCGCTGTGTGGAGGTGAACGGCCTCATCTTGTCTAAATTAGCTGAATGAGTAATTTCATTAATGAGTTTTCAGCTTTAATTTATTCTTTGCCCTTGAGGTTTTGTCACACTGATCACCCATTTATTGTATATTGCTTATTGAATAAAAGGATTTCTTTCAGTCTTAATCAATTAGATGTTTGAAACCTGGTGTACTTCTAAAGACAGTGGGAATTAATTATTTTGCACTGTACACATAATTAGATTCCTGCTGGCATATTGTGTTAAGCCAAATTCTGTGATCCCTCCTCAACCGTGATGAAGAAGCTGAGGTATATTTCATTCGTTGACCAAGTAAAAAAAGTGGAACACTAGCCATAGAGAATATAATGACAGTCACCAGGGTAGCTAGAGAGAGTGAGAAATGAACCAATACTAGCTTCGTACCATTCCTTGACATCCCCTCTCCTTTCTTGGACCTCCATGGACTAGCCGCCTACAAGGCTGCCAGCCGCAGCCTCAGGTCCAAGTGGGGTGAAACCAGCAAGAGGTTCAAACAGGTGAGGATTGGGACCTCTATGATACTCCAGTGGAGATAAGTTCTCTACATCGTATGTTCCTGAAAGTTGTCACAATCCATGTTGGCTTAAAATGACTGATAGTGATAGTGATGGTCCACATGTCAATATGTTTCTGTCTCATGTAACCTTGCCTCCCCCGCCCCACCGCGTCCTCACATAGTCTGCATTCGAAACCACCTACAATATATACCAGCAGTCCATACTGATTTGGCCAAAATGTAGCATGTAGTATGCAGTATGCAAACAAAAGCAAAATCTGCAGTATGCCAAAAATATCCGAGTGTTGTATTGATTTGGAAAAAATCTCCAGTATGCATCGGACCACTCTACGTCACCTACGGCTACTGGCTGGGTGAGACTGGCCAGTCACCTTGACCGTTACCTTTTTTTATCTCGCTTTTCAAACCCGGAAACCGGCTAAGCCTGGCCTAGCATACTGCAAATTAAATCAATTGAACAGTTTCATACTGCATACTACTATGAAACATAGTATGCGGTATGCAGTACCATACTCTGTAGTATGTAGTAGGTGGTTCTGAATACAGCCATGTTGTGTTATCAAGCCTCCACTCCTCCCCACATCACGTTTTTCAAATGTAATAAGCAGGAGCCAGACAGAAATGAAAAGTTAAATAAACTGTCCATATTTCACTCCTAAATATTCTTTGAGGATTTGCTAATTACTCAACACAACAATAACTAAAAACATGAGGATAATGTGTCGGTTTTGCTGCTAACTTTCGAATTTTGTTGTTGCAGTTGGAAATGTAGCTAACACTCCTAGAAATTACGTTTATATAGTACTGATTTCATGTGCCACATCAGTTTTGAGGGAAACTTACAGTAACTTACAGAAACTTACAATAATTTGTTTACCATGGGAAGTGCTTCATTTTATTATAACATAGAAGTTGTGGGGAGGTGATCGCTCAATTTTCATACCGGGGCTTTGCATCCAGACTTCAGCCTGTAGGTTCAGGCAATAAAAGCACTTTGGTTGAAGGAAAAATTGGGATTTCAGTTAAATTATGACAAAGTAAACATGTTTTGTGACATGTTTTAAGACACTGTTGACTTATATGTATTATTATACTAATATTATACTTATATTATAATAATAATATGATAATAATATCTTTATTTATATAGCACCTTTTAAAAACAGAGTTTACAAAGTGCTTTGACAGACAAAGCAAAGACAGTACAGTGCAAAGCAAAGACACGACACAGAAAACAATAACAGGTCTGACCTTAAGACGACAGCAGCAGAAGACAAAGAAAAACAATAGAGATATGATAAAAAGATTAAAAGACAATAGAAAGATGATCGAAAGACAACATTACATGAAAACAAGTCTGTAGAAAAATAGGTTTAAAAGAAGTTACTGATTCTGCGAGCCTTATCTCCTCGGGCGAGTCGTTCCAAAGTCGAGGGGCCCTGATGGCAAAAGCACGGTCACCTTTAGATTTAAGCCTCGACTTTGGAACAGCCAGAAGAGCCCCACCTGAGGATCTAAGGCTGCGGGCTGGTTCGTATGGGGTCAACATATCTGTTATGTAGCTTGGAGCCAGACCCAGACGTGCTTTAAAAGTGATCAGTAGAATCTTAAAACCAATTATAAAACGAACAGGGAGCCAATGGAGAGAAGCCAGGTTTGGGGTGATGTAATGTTGTCTGTTAAAACCAGTAAGAAGCCTAACTGCTGCGTTCTGAACTAGTTGGACACAAGAGAGGGATTTTTGTGTTATGCTGGTAAGGAGGGAGTTACAGTAGTCTAATCTGGAGAACATGAAGGCATGATTTTATAAGGTCAGGGTGGGAGAGCATTGGCTTAATACTGGACATGGTTCTTATTTGGAGGAAGCAGGACTGGACAACTTTTTTAATGTGTGGTTTGAAACTTAAATCTGAGTCAAACAGTACTCCTATATTTTCTGGCAATGGGCTTCATGTTGGTGGATAGAGGACCAAGACTGAAGGGGTTTTTTGGATTAGGGGGACTGAACAGTATGATTTCTGTTTTTTTGAGTTGTTGAGTTGAAGAAAATTTTGTGCCATCCAACAGTTGACATTGCTGAGACAGTTTACAGCAGCAGCTAGGCTTCTTGGGTCACCGGGTCTCAGGGGAAGGTATATCTGTGTGTCGTCTGTATAGCAATTAAAAGAAACGTTGTGTTATTGGATGATTGAGCCAAGTAGAAGCATTTAGACGGAAAATAAAATTGGACCTAAAATTGAACCTTGCAGTACACCACTGGTAATGTGGGCTGTGGAAGAAGTGAAGTTACCGATGGTGATGATAAGAATAAAACCAGTGTAGTCTACTGTGTCAAAAGCTGCACTTAGGATCTAAAAGAAAAAAAATTGCGCTCTCCCCCCTTTCAGCTGCTAAAAGGAGGTCATTAGTTACCTTGAGGAGGGCAGTTTCTGTGTTATGTAAAGCTCTAAAACCTGACTGAAATTTCTCAAAGATATTGTTTAGACACATAAAAGCTAAAAGCTGGGTTGAAACAACTTTTGGGTTTGTTGCCTTATATCCATGACTTTTTCACCTAAGAAATTTAAAAACCTCTCACACATCTCTTGTGAGGCATCAATAAAATGACGAGGGGAGAGGGTGGTGACTGAGTCTATTATTTTAAATGAAATACTGGGGTTATAATGATTTGCTAAAATTAAACTCGAAAAAAATGATGTTTTAACTTCTTTAACTGCCTTTTGATTTGATTTGTCATTACGTCTTTCCAGATCTCATAAAATTCGTATAAACTTGTTTTTTTCCATTTGCCTTCCTTTTTCCTACAGTCTCTATTTAATTCCTTGGTGGATTCATTTAGCCACGGTTGCACTTCTCTCTTTGACTTTTTATCCTTGTGGGGGGCAACAGAGTCCAAGACAGACTGACAAGTGTGATTAAAAAGAGAGACCAGCTCCTCTGTATTACAATGAGGACTACAGGCAGCTAAAAAGGCATTAGTAAAAAGCTCAGAAAACTTGCTTTGTGATCAGACACACAGATATCCTTAATCTCAAAATTGTCAGGGCTGAGACCGCTGTACAGAGCTAGGTCAAGAGTGTGAATGTGTAGGTTCTTGTATTGCCTGGATGTTAAAATCACCTAAAATGAGAATTTTGTCATGCTTTGACATGAAATGGGATAGTAGTTCGGCAAACTCTTGGATAAAAATATTGTTTGGCTTGGGCGGTTTGTAGATTATTAAAATGATTACAGGCTCTTTAGAGTGTACCATAAACCAAGGTGTTCAACAGAAGTAAGATTACGATAGGAGTGCATTTAAAATCATTTCTGTAAATGACAGCAACCCCCCACTCCCCTGCCTGACAGTTGGGGTTGATGTAAGTGTGTAAAATCAGGGGGGGGGTTGCTTCGATAAGAGGACTGCAATCTCCCTCAGATAACCAAGTCTCTGTGATTATAAAAACGTCCAGGTTGTTAAAAGTAATAAAATCATGACATAAAAAAAGACTTGTTATTAAGGGATCTGATATTTAAAAGACCAAAATTTACGGGTTTGGATTTAAGAGCAGGGGTTAAAAGAGTTTGCCAAGGGGCTTGGATTAAATTGTTATGATTTACAGCAGCGAGGCGTGATGATGAGCCAGTTACAGTGAGTCTATGGTGGGAAGTAATGGTCTGTATGGGGAAGGTGGTAGTGACAGATGAAGCCTGTGGGGGGGGGCTGGTAGGGCGAAAGGTACTGTGAGCTGTTCCTATAGGAGGAGAAGAAGGCACTGGGCAGGGGGTGTTTGATGTAAACAGTCATTCATGTGGGGCAGACTGGACAGCGTGCTGCATGTTAACTGCAAGCATTTGGCTACACATCCAATATTTAACCAAGACCTCCATCTAAATGTTTTTAAACGTAAACATAAAACATTTCAATCATGCTTTAGTTGCAATAAGTGAATATTGTAGGAAAACAAATTAAAGAAACATTGTTAGTGAATGTTTTGCCAACGTGTATGACCATTTTGCAATTTTGCAGATTAAAAACATTCCCTCATTATGTTGATTAAAAATGTGATTTGGGTGGCATTTCTTTCTGTAAAAACACATTTGCTATATTATAATTAACAGAATTTCTAAGAGATAGGGTCTCTTGTGCACAAGATGATGTTGTAGATACCCACCAGCAGACATTTCATTACATTTTAAACACTTTGAGAAGCTGTGCATGGCTTGAATGTTTTTTGTGTTGTATTAATTGATACCATACTGTTGCAAAACAGATATTACTGACAACATTATTACTTTATCAAGTGTAAAATTAATTTGCCAGTGGTAATCACTTGATAAATATCATTCATAAAGAGGATACAGCTTTCCTGTGGATTGGTTTCTCATTTTGGAAGAAATTTCTTGACTATTCCACATAAACAAAAGATAAGGACATTATCTCACATCTCAGTAAACAAATAACAGATAAAAATGTTTACAGCAAACAGAAAAAATGATAGTGAAGCCACAGAAAGGTTAGACAGGAGTAAACATCTGCAGAGAGCAAACATCCATTATGCTGCTTCTGCAAATAAAAAAAGCTCGACAACAGAAAATAGTTCCATCTGCCTCACCACTACCTTGACTTGCTCTTTTCCTGGACCACTGAAGCAGAGGCGGCAGAAAGATGTGCAGTAATGGACCTTAAAATCATCAAAACAGTCCTTTCAGTGAAATCATGTATAATTCAGGGCCTTCCATCAACCCATTAGCTGTGGTTCCCACCTGGGTTGGTGAGATGCTCTTTGCTCCTGTTTATCATCTGTCTTTAATTCTCCTTAAATGAGAAAAAAAATTATTTGATTATGACGGTAAATTAGCTTGGATGCTTTATTCAAACATCCAAATCATTTGGCACATATGCATTTACACAACTGTGTCAGTGAAACAGTGTTAATGTGTTCGTATGAATACATTTACATAAAAAAGGCCCTCAGGACAGTTGAGGATTGGTTGTTTCAATATACGCACAAATTCAACAGAGCTTAATGTGACCATCTGGACAAAATTATAATTATGATAGAAAATACTTCGGTTTTACACCTGCTCTGACCGAGGACCACATGATCTTACATGTATGCTGCATGACAAATGATTAAAAGAAAATTACAATAACCTGTAGTCTGGCTCCCTAATGAGTCTCATCTGTTGCTGAAATTGTAAAGTGCAAACACAGAAACAGCTATTTAATTGGTCAGGTTTTTTTTTTTTTAATTAATTTTTTTTTTGAAAATACAGCATGGATGTTTTCCGCTTGGAAAATGAATCTGTTTCTCATATTTTATACACAAGTGTAACCAATTGGGAATGCTTCTTACAATTTTAAGTATGATCACATTTTCCACTTTTACATACATATTTAGAACACTAAAACTCTCTGCTGGTGGCAGTAATTGCTGCAGATGCTGTCTCTGTAATTGGGAGGAACCAGGCTGAGCTATTTAATAACAACGGATGAACATTGGCCCAATTATTTCTGGCCGCCAATAATGTCTGAGCCTTGTTTCCTTCTGGTTTGATTAAAGAAACACAGAGAGAGTGAGTAACATGAACATATGAGGGACGACCAGAAAGGAAAGAAAATGCGTTTTGCCCACACAGCATGTTCCTGTTTCAAAACTGTACACGGCATGAAGCCGTTCAAATGTGCCTGAATGTTAATTAGTTGTTAACTGTCTGTCTTCACATGTGAGGATCTTGCTTCACCATGGCAACAACTGTGACCAGCCAGACAGGAATCTTATGTAGGACATGATTATAACATAACATAATAAGGAAATAATGACGCAGAAAGAGAACGCTTGCATTGGCTTTTATGTTTCTGTGTGGATAAAGCTCAGATTTAAAGCGATTTAAGCGACAAGAGAAACCTTTTATATCTTTGCGTCCAAATATCATATTAGATAATACCCAGGGCATGTATGTCCTGTGTTGTTTTAAAGGTTTGGTCGAGCATTCGAGTGTTTTTCTGTGTGTATATATTCCTGTATTGGCATTATCAACCACTGAATATTACCTCCGCTCTTGTATAAATCAGGTGACACAAACCTAATTCATTTTAGTTTAAATATGTTTATGACACAGTAATAAAACATAAAAGCAAAGTCATTTCATTTGTGTGAAGTGTGATAGAAAAACACAAATTGGATTAGGATTTATTATAGTTTCTTGTTAGTTGGTCTGGTCAGTTTTTGTCGTCTCTTGTGGTGCTTGATGTGTCAAACTGATATTTTTGGTATGCTAACAGATTTTAAGAGACTAATAACTTGGCAGGACATTTAAGGCTACTACAAGCATCAGTATGAGTGTTGTGTATCTATAATTGGAACAAACCTGTAGTGAATCAACAGACTTGTCACCATATTTGAACAATATGTCAAAATGAAATCTACACACTCATGGTGAACAGTCTGGAACCAAGCTGATTCATCTTCATGGTTCTTGTTGTACAGCAAGCTAAACATAATACATCATTAGCGTGCAAAGCTGACCAGTTTATGTGCAGCCTTGTATATGATTCATGGACTGCTGCTGGGTACAGATAAACCATTAAACCCTGGTTGCAGAAACAGAGGCTGCTCATGTGAACAGACATCTGTATGCCTCTGGCCGATGACGCTGTCCATGCACACTGTGCCTGATGGATTGGGATGCACAGGGTGTGACTGTGTGCATGTCTGACTGCTGGGTAAAGACTGATAGGTCCGTTACCATGGCAAGCAGTGTTAGGATGTTGAGGTTTGTCTGTCTTCACTGCATGTATGTAGTATTTATGTTAGGAGTGTGCAATATGGATAAAATACATGGAATATTATATCTAGATATCAATACATATTCAGTATCATGCTTTAGTACATCATCTGGTAAATCAACTTGCAAACTGTATGGATAAAAACACCAGACTAGAATATCTGTTTTTGACTATATCCAAGCTAATAAATTAAGGTACTTCATCACACTGCTGATCATTGCTGAGTTGCAATATTGCCAAAAATAGCCACATTCATCACTGATATTAAAAGGACAGCCACTGTGGTATAAGCAGTGTGGCAAAATCTCACAAAGGTTGACAAGTGCATATTGTTTTGTTGTACATACACTTGCCGAGCAACTTATTAGGAACACCCATGCAATCTAGTGCAATCCAATACAACAGCTCTGTAATGAATTCTACTTTTATGAAGCTTATATATTTTCAGTTTTTGTTGACGTTGTCAGAAAGGTGATAATTCTACTTTATGTTTATCATTGAGGTCGCAGTGGGTGGTGTTAAGTACCGGAGTTAAGTTGTTATATTGAAAAGTGTTCCTGATATTTTGCCCTTTGAATGAGAAAGTGTGTCCAAACTTTTGGCTGGTACTGTACATTATATCACGGATGCTAAGAGCACTATAACTGCCCTTTCACTGTGACTTTAAATAAACACTCAGCATCTGTTTATGTTTGCTGCAAGCAACAGGTTTAAATGGCTAACTGTGCCAGTGAAATTTTTTGCAAAATGAGTGGTTTGCAGGTGTGGTTTGAAAGTTTCTATAGACAGACTGATATGTATATGTGTTTTCTTGCAGTGAATTGACATTGTCGAATAAACACTGTGAATCCATGTTGACTACAGCTCTGAACAACAAACTTTTCAGATCTACCTTTCAAGTCAACACGGAACAAGTTTTTGCTACTCACGACAGTGGTTTTCAGTGGAGTATTCCTTTAAATTTGGCTCTCAGGGGGTTAATTCAAGTTTAATATAATTAAGTTAAGTTTAATATATATATTATGTATATTATAATATATTATGAATGATAATTATTTGCAATGTGCAACATAAAAGGTGAAGTAATTTATGCTTCAATTATCACCTAATGGAATAAAATGTTTAAATATGTGTTACAACTCTTGACTCTAAAACATGTGCTGAGTTTTACCATGTAATGATTTGTCTTCAAACCCATAAAACATGTTAAAAAATAATCTTGGAATATCAGACATTAGGTTTATTAATTGTATTGGTATGCTGGCTGTATGAAAGATCCTCAGAGTGACATGGCTGTGAAAAGCCAAAAATAAAAACAGCAGGGACATGGAACTGAAAAGCAGAAAAAGCTCATTAATAACACATATTTCTCTCATGTCCTAGCCTTTCGTTGGCAAAAACAATGAGCCGATAGACTGAAATCAGTACCAGGAGACATTAGGGACAGTAAATAAACAACCTCTCTTTTTAGTCTTTATGACAGCTGATACTTTTTGCTTTTCTGTTAATCCTGTTAGCAAACCACATTTCCTTTGTGGTATAAGTGGAATTTAAGTGCTAAAATTATTATTTTAACTCTCTTGGGAATCATTTCAGTAAATGGAAGTTATAAAAGCCACCGCTGGGAAGATGCTGCAGTAGAGATCGATCTCTATGTGACCCTTGGTGAGCGCACACATCATTAAATGGACCTACACAGTGTCAGAGGTCATGACAGACTGATGTTGAGATATAATGTTTATTTTGATGGTAATAAAAAGCTTATAGAAATGAATTTTAACCGACTCAATAGTTAGCTAATAGTTGAAGAAAGAACAGTTAATACTAGAGCTGCATTAACCTTTTTTTTTAAAACAGTGAATCAAATAATACACAGTTATGTGGAAGGTTTGCTGGCACCGAAAGCTAGAATATGAGATATAACAGCCAATATAACTAATTGCAGATACATTGGTATTGGTGTACATGTTGGCTGATAAATTACAACAAATTGAACTACAGAAGTGCCAAAGATATGTAGTAGTGAGAGTAGTGAGAAGTTTATTTTTCAAATGTAAAACATCCTGCCTTGAACATTTCTTGTTTGCAATTAGAGAAAGAAAGACAGAAAATTAATATCGGCTGATATATAATTATCAGATATTCTAAACTCTCAAATATCGGTATCAGCCCCAAAAATCCTGTATGGATTGGTCTGTAGAATAAACACACTGTGTAACTGTGTGCTACCTGTCCAGAGCAAAACAATAAAGAGCTGAAGTAAAGTCAAACATTTAAGCCAGAAAGAGACAGAAAATCTCTCAGGAGGTGGCAAAAAGACCAAAAATGGACTAAAATGCCAGACAGGAATCTTATGGCAAAGGAAATAAACTGAAGGAACTAAAGTAATTAAAACTCCCCTTTGTGCATTCTGTGCTTCTTAGCTTTTAACATTAAGAAACCTCAAGAAATAGCCACCCCTCATCACTCGTCAATATTAATAGTGTCACCCGGTACTTCCTTATTTTGTGAATGAGGCGGTACAGAAGTTGAAACAGCTGTGATCTTTGTGTTCATTGATCAATCGGTGATGTTCAGTGCAAAAAACTCTGTTAGTTCTTGTAAAATTTGAAACCTGTAGTTCCTCCAGTTGAAAGGCAGATAATGCCCCTGAAAACTTGGTCTCAAATTTTAATTATTGCTCTGTAACAGTAAATATTTATGATTAAAGTAACGACAATTTAAGTTAAAATTGGGGGAAAAACATGAAACCAATCTGCTTCATCTGCTTCATCAAGACTGGATGGGTGTAGTTTGATCAGATTTGATTGACAACATAAAGTAACAACACCACAAATAGTGCTGAATCCTGATTGGCACTTGGAAATTACAGAAATGTCTCCTGTGAAATAACCAAAACTGTTCTAACAGAAGAATTTTGTGTCCATGTAGGATTGCATCACTCATAGAAAGAAAGATGATTGAGAAAATGGGTTTTCAGGGCCTTTAATGGTTTGAAGTCCCTCGTGAAATTTCCTGCTTTGGAGCCTAATGCATTCAACAGGTGGACACAAAGTGCACTCCAAAGAGATGCTCTTGCTCTGCTTCAATTAAATGTGTACAATAAGTTGCCAGCTGTTTGCTATTAACCATAACAGGCTCATAAGCTAAATGCTTATGAGCTAAATGCTAATGAAATGCAGTTCTTCATCCTTACATTGAGTATGTTGCAAACAGGTTTGCAAAAATATGTTATTTCGGGTGGTTGACAGGATGATGTAGATTTCTTATTAAGGGTTATGTTAATATACTTGACTTAACAATAATGGCTCCCTCAGTTAAAAAAGAAATAAAGAAATCAAGGACTAAAAGCACATAATAAAGTAATTAAGGAAGATTTCCTGAGGCACCATGTTGAGTGGGTTGTGATGGATTCTCATTGAGGTCTAGAATCCACTTTAAGAGAAATGGGATTCGATTCAAACATGCAAAGAGAGATTCATGGGTTTTCTGTCGTCAAAGAGCACTTCCATATCCCAGCTGGCCACTTCATTAAACACTTTTAACTTTTCATCATTACAAAAACTGTGTGTTGTCATAGAAACTCAGTGGGTGATGACATTATCAAGTATTTGCAACCCTTGGTTTGAAATGATTATGCTGTGTTGTTTTTGTGTGTGTGTGTGTGTGTGTGTGTGTGTGTGTGTGTGTGTGTGTGTGTGTGTGTGTGTGTGTGTGTGTGTGAGAGAGAGAGAGAGAGAGAGAGACATCATTTAATGATTGATAATTTTATCACATTAGGCTCTATTTTAGCAACACAATCACAAAGACAAGCACAAAGCACAGGGTCATGTATTCACGCTCAATGAGAGCGTAACCAGGCGCACCGGTTATTTCCATTCATAGAAGTACCTGCGATATGTGCAAAAGGGCTGGGTGAAGTGGAACAAAAATAGGTGATTAATTACCATCCTCTCAGCCAAAAGGACCAAAGCGGCTGACAAAGTGTATTTTAGGATCCAGAAAGTAGCAACGTGTTGCACTGGTGGCATTAATCAGTTTTATGAGCCATGCATGAGTTCCTCCTCTCTATTACATCCTGTCTCTCTCTCTTCTAGTTTGCCTTGTGCCCAGTTTAAACTTTCCTTTCTCCACTGCTCTAATCACTTTACCATTAACCTTAATAGAATGAACCGACAGACAAACAGAGAAACCAAAACATACGCCAGACAAATAAAAGAAAAACCTGATGAACTACATTGTTAAACAAACAGAAGAGTGTATGTTTGCTCGGGCCTTTATGCATGTATGTGTATGGTTGTACGTGTGTATGTTTGGATCAATATGCTTGCCTGAAATCAACTAATGCTGCCATTTCCTGAGCTGTCTTAGAACATCTGCCACAACACGCATACACACTGAGAAACAGATGTGTAAACACACACACACACACACATACCACAGACACATAGAACTGGCAGATAAATAGAAAAAGATGAACAGTTATAAATCCAAAAGTCAGAGAGACAAACAGCTCGACTGAGTGCATTTCCTACTGCCAGACAGAGACTAACGGACAGTCTTGTGATAGATGTGTTGCTGTGAGGGTCAACGGGCTCATGGTGATGCGTTCATGCAAGCTCACATACACACACACACACACACACACACACACACACACACTTTCCATGTTATGGAGAGTTAGAGACAGAAATATGCATGCATCTGTAAACAAAAATGCACGCATGCACAGTGACAAACCCACAAACAAGAACTCACACCAACATTTCACAATTAATAGTTGTGTTTTCAGTTACAGAAGCCGCAAGAACTGCCGAGTTGCCATGACTTGCCACTACATTGCATTCAGATAATCTGGGTTTTTCTTACATTCAAAAGCATTATTGTAAAGCTGCAACAATTAGTCAATTAATTGCTCAACAGAAAATTAACTGCCAACTATTTTTATAATCCATTAATTGTTTTTATACATTTTTTAAGAAAAATGCCAAAATTGTCTTGTTCCAGCTTCTAAAATATGAATATTTCCTGGTTTCTTTCTGTCTTCTTATGACATCAAACTGCATATCTTTAGGTTGTGGACTGTTAGTCTGGATAAAACAGTTAATTGAGAAAATAATCAACAGATTAATTGATAATGAAAATAATCATTAGTTGCAGCCCTAGTATCAGCTACAACATTCCTCCAGGTGTTTGTACACATTTCCTTCTGTCTCAGTGTGTTGATTTGCTGTCCAGTCCAGTTCCAACACTTAATCAATGTTTTAAATGCGTCCCCAACAAAATCAATAAAGCCAGTTAAAGTGGCATACTTCCACGTCCAACAGTAGTGGCGTTTCTTTCTTGGCTATCAAACACAATTTCCAGTACATGCGGCGGAGGCCAGAGAGGGGTCGTGTTTTTGTTGCTATGCTGTTAACAGGATGGTTGGGTTGCATGTGTAGAGGAGGAGGTGGGATCTGGGGGGATTGTTATTCCTAAAAGTACAATTCTGCTCTATTTTTTCACGTTCTGACACATAATTTGTTTCTTTGCTCCACATTGTTACTCCTCCGCAGAAACATGCATTCACTGACGGAAACATTCAGCAAGAACATCCATCAACAGAGAGAGGTGACATATCGGAACGGTTCTGATTGACCTGACTGAAATTGATGCAGGGAGATCAATATAATATACGACTCCGGTGTCGAGAGGGTGGGGGGACAAACTCAGCAGATGTTCAATTGATCTAGAGTTACTGTAAAAGGTGTAACACAACCCTCTTCATGCACACAGGCAAATGAAAGAGGTTGTGCAAACTGCCTGTTAATTGATACAAATCATCCACAGACGTGACCAGACACCTCGGACACTTACTAGCACATTTCTCTCTTTCTATTTTCATAGCTGCTTCCTTCTACAATTTTCAGTAATAATCCATACATGAAAATTCATCTACTGTAATATACCGCCAATCTGTAACACTTAAAGCAATCTCACTGTCATAATTAATACAACCTTCAATGATTTTGGAGCATGTATATTTTATTTCAGCCCTGAATGCAGTTGCATTTCAGTATGAAAATTTATCTATACCTTCGACAAAAAATTCAAGGCAACTGAATATTCAGTGTTACAGATTAGCAAATTTCATTTTCATTTTTTAGTGAAATTAATTTAAACCAAAGACTAACTGTAAAGTGGGAAATCAATGAAAAAATCAATTACGCTTTAGAAAAAGATCAGCTCAAATGTGAAATATGTGTTATTTCTATTTAACAGGCAGAAATATCCAAAACAACCAGTTAAGATAGCGGGAATTGTTATCAAGTTGTAGCTTTGCTGAAAAGTTATCATGCTTTTTGTGATTTTCTGTTATTTTTATACTGTTATGATGTCAGATGTTAAACATGCTCCTTACAAGCCAAAAGCCCAGGCTTCAACCTGCTCTGAACACTTTGTTTACAATGTAGCGTCTACTTCCTCCTCATGATGACGTCAGAATAAAATGTTGGCAGTTTACGTTTCTGTGGTTTGCAGAAACGTTCAATGCCAATGTTTTCTTCTGGCGGTTAGGTTGCATCAGGAGGGGGGCTTGAAGAGACTGGAGCTAAAATGGCTAAAAAGGTTTCAGACAAAGGCTGAATTGAGGGGTTGTGTAAAGCATCAGTATAAGATAAATACGGGGTTTTTAAATGTAAATCATGCAAAGATATTCCAGTGGAGCCTCAGAATATAAATAAAGACCTGTAAATGTGCATAATACATTCCCTTTAATGTTTTGTTAATTATTTGTGGGAATGAGAAGATTGAGCCACAAAAAATAAAAACCTAACCTAAAAGCCACAATTTTTCATCTGGCAATGACAAGCAGAATAATTCAAACTTGGCCTAGTTGAGAGATGCTTGAATTTAGTTTGCAAAACACTTCAAACAGCCTCCAAATTGGATTATTGAAATCACAGTGACATAAATCACACACAATACACAAACACTGCATTATGCTGTGGCCTCGTTGTGATTCATTCCAATAATGGCTTGCCATCTCCGGAAATATGACAAAAAGAAATGGGGGAACCAAATTGGCCAAACCCAGATCCTCGGTGACAATCCTCGGGAATGGGGGAGGGGGGTAGAATTGTCAAATTGATTTATCAGACAAATCTCAGATAAGTTACTTTGAAATGCCAGCCTTCATGATGAAAGACATGTTTAACAGTACCTGTCATAGCGTATACAGAGTAGAATCAGAGAAAGTGAGTGAGTCACTTCATAATCGACAGATGGACAAAAGAACCGAGAGCTCCCATCAATTATCAAGTAGAGAAGAGACAAAACTCTGTCTTTTGGTCCTTCCTCTTTCATTAATCATCTTTTCATTCTTCTCTCTGTGCAAAAACAGTGACTATCACCTATTTCATCTTCGACTTTATTCTCCACAGCCGAGATGTGACAAATTCTGAAGTCCTTACAACTTCATGTAACTGGCCGTAAGTGAATGACTTTCCTCTGTCTTTCTGTCTTTGTCTTCATTTCTTTCTTTTGCCAAATTCAACAGAAAGTCTCCTGTTGAATCCAGACCGACAGCGCTGTAATTCTCCAGCAGTGTCCAATTGTGTTAAGAAGCTCATAACTCTCTCACACAGACAGACACTTACAAACAGGAAGGACAGTCTAATTGCCTCTATGCACTCTCTACTCATAACTGGCTCCCTAACAATAAATTAAATCCTGGACCATCCTGTTGTGTGCAGATACACACATTTAGTAAAACCAGCAAGCAGAATTCCTTCCCCCGAGTCTCACACTGCGCTGTCAAACTCTTTAATACTGATAATAATGGTGATTGTTAAAAATTCAGGCAGCTTTTTGGTAAACGCACGAGCAAAACAATTAATCTTAATTACCTGTTGATTGCTTCATTGTTGCTGGGGGCAGAGGTTACAGTCTGAATACACTTTTCTTCACTTATTCTGTGCCAGGTGAGTTTGTCAAGCAAACAAAGTAATTGCAGCATAAAATCCACAGGCGAGCAGCAATTATTGAGCTGTCATTGGTTAACAGCACTGAAGGCCATAGTGCACAATGGGTACATGTTCAGCCCTGTGAAAACAGCTGCTACAAAATAGGTCAGAGCATGGGGTCTCAAATGTTTACAAGCTGTGAACAGGTAGGAAAAGGATGTGCCAAGTACTACGCACAGACACACGCAGTGGAATGCAACTCTGAAAGGCAGAAGCTATTCAGGGATTGTAGGAAGTTCAGATCTGCTGCTGCTGGTTTAAATCCACAGCTCCTCTGTGTATACCTGGAAAAAATCTATATGCTGGATGCTCCTGCGCTGCCTTAGCCACTAGTGTGAACAGCCACGTCGGATGTGTATAAGCTCACATCTATTATGCATGATGTTCGTGAATAGACATGAAAGGTATCCAGATTTACTGAGCAACTATTATCTTTTCACAAGTCTGTGCCATGAAAGAGATGATTTAAAACAAAGTCAATGATCTTGAGGGATGATTTGCGTGCATTTTTACTGGGTAAAAACATTACGCATACACAGTGACTAATTAGTCTTAATGAGGGAGACGCCATTCTCTTTCATCCCTCGCAACTCACCTCTTCTAATTGAGGATTAATGGTTGCCAGGTGGTGACAGCACATCAATAGACTGCAGGTTAGTCATTTGAGACTCAGCCTGAGAGAGACCCCCACTATTTGTCACATCAGGCAACGGGAGCTAAAAGAAACCCATTAAAGAGTGGCATCAGTGAGGATCTGTGACATCAGTCTTGTGAACCAGATTGTGTTGACTCTCATCATCTTTCATGCGACTGGGTTCAAACTCTCGCGTAAACAGCAGGGACACAGATGTGTAGAAATTATTTTGACGTCAGACAACAGGGTCATGGAAAATGTGCCTCATGTGAAGAGTGACAGCATTGTATACTGTCATGTTTGTTGTACTGCTACGTGCAGGTTCAGATGTTTGCTGTTGGGAAATGAGAAAGCATCCAAAGTGTAAGAGATGCCTGCTGAACATGGCTGATCAGGTACAGCTGCTCATCTAGCTGGATGGGGGGATGGAGGCAGGGCTTTTGGGGGGAGGTGATGGTGGTGGTGGTGGTGGTGGTGTGACAGGAAAGGAGAAGAGAGGAGAGTCATTTTGCTCTCATCATGCTCAAAACGCCTCCCAGTGTTTCCATGGTAGCATGAAGCACTCTGCACTGGCGACATATTCCATGTGGAACCCATCGATTTCTGTTCAACCGCAATTGATTTTTCCAATTGAGCGTGCAAATCTCTGACCGTGTTTATTTGAAGTTTGCGGATGTGCGTGTGCAACGAGTAGATACAGACAGAGAAGGATGGGGAGATAAAGAGTGAGAGAGAATGCTTTATGGCTTTAAGGTTATCATTACTCAGACAGTAAGGGGGGAAAACATCTCTCATCCACTGCTGTCTCTATTTAATCTAGCAAAATGGCATTCAAGGCTGCGACTGTAAAGTGGGGACGGAGAGTTCAAGACTACATTTCCATTTACAAGTAAATATCCACTGTGTGTCATTACCCAAATGGCTGTTCAATCTCAATCTGCCAACACACAGAGAATAGACCAAGAGATGGACAGAGATAGAGAGAAAGACAAAGAGCTCCATGAATGTTAATGACCCTGTTTTCAGAAGAACTACAGACGCATCTTTACCTCACTCCCAATTCCCTTAAAGCTGCATTAGTCGAGCTGAAAAAGTTACAAAAAACTTTTTTTGGTTACAACCATACACACAGTTATCTGTCAATATCAGGATTGATGCCCATTACCATTGAGAACAGGAGGGAGACGGGTGAGTCGTCCTAAATCTGTTCCCACACAACAGCCAAGGCTGAGCGAGCTCAAGTAATGTCCTTCATCATCTATCATTTGCTTTGTTGACAAACTGCTTTAGAATAAATAATACAAACCTATATACCAACTCATATATCATGATCACTCTTGTACTTTTGCCAGACAGCTACAGACATATATCCCCTCATTAAAACAATGCTGGTGCATAACTTGTATTTCAAAAGGTGATTTCACTTCCCATTTGCTCTCTCTTTGTTTTCCACTACATCTTGTTGCTATGGAAGTGCCAGGGGGGCAGATCTGGCGTAAGTAAATTAGGATAGAAAACATCCGGCGTAGATGCAGAAAACATCCTGCAAATGTGCATGCATTCTTCAGCAAAACAAAACTACTGGGGGAAGCACTAACACTCAAGGGGATGATGTGCGCAGTCTGGCAAACGAGCATTTATTCGATACTGCATCTCTCTTGGAAACAGTGGAGAAGTGAGGAGAATAATAGGTGCAACCAAGTGATGAAATGATATGATACAGTATATTATACTAGTAATGAAGAGGTAAATCAAAATAGAGAAGTCTTTCAACACTCTAAATTCACTAATAAAGTGGAGGCATTTCAATTTCAAAGCCATTAAGGCACCTGTCTGACAAGTTCAGCTCAGCAAATCCCCCACTCGGCCACTCTTCACTGACTCCATCAGACCAATAAAGTGGGTAATCACAAGGTGGGAAAACGAAGGGGAGCACCCTCACCTTTATCTCAATCTTCCTCACTCCTTAAATGGCTCGCAACTTGATCAATCTCCTCCCTGAAACCCTCCACACACGTCCAGCTTTTTTCATCCAGTTCATCTCTCACCTGTTCTGTCCTCATTTCGCTCCTCCAATCTAGTGCTTTTTATTACCTGAAAGAGCCTCGTCCGGAATAATGTAGCACTAGCCAGGGAGGATTTAACTTATATAAGTGTTAGATTTTTCTTGTGTAATTACAGACCACTAATGAAATATTGCTCCTTGCAGTTAATTCCATCTCAGTGGGCTGATATCATTAACACAATAAGTGATTTTCAATGCAATTACTGTATATCTGAAGTTAACAAAAAGGTGCATTTACAATCTGAGTGAGTTTCTTTTAAATCAGGGAAATAATTGGCTTGTGAGAGACTCTTAATAACTCTTAATAGCCTTTCCTAACACTGAGTTATTTCCCCTGCAAGATTCCTCACTCAACTGGTCTCTGAGTTTTAAAAAAAAAACAACTTTTTAGTGTGTGAAATGGCTGCTAGAGCAGAGGTTTCAGCTATTCTGTGAGCAAGTGGCCTTGAAAATTCTCACTGATGCACAGCTCATCATGTATTATCATCTCTTACTTCTTGTGGCAGGTGATTAAAGAGAATAAAAGTCCTTCCTGTGACAAGATCCTGAAAGTGTGACATTAGTTTGAAATATTAATTAAGGAGATGTGTTAGCTGAGTGAACAGATTCAGCCCAAAAGTGGCCTAGATTTGGGAAGGCGGGACATATTAGAACATTAGCGATCAAATGCTCCCTAAAATCGTCTTTTGCTCCATCTTTGCATCTTTTGTATAAAATCAACGCTGGAGTTGAGTCTTGTAGAGCAACCTCGTTTTCAGATCAGTGCCAAATAGAAATCTAATTAAAAAGACTCTTAGAATAAGCACATTCATATACAAGGACACTGAGCCGCTGTTCATAAAGCAGCATCTGACAGGATTCATGGTTCATAATGTTTTTGTTTAGCAGGCTCACATGGGAGTAATATACATCGTCATGTCACAGCAGTGGGATTTTCCAGTTTAGTTCTGGTTATGCAGATGAGAGAGGATGCTGTGTGGCTTTACATGCTGTGTACACACATACACAGAACATATTTTATTCCTTTTGTTGTGATGGATAATGGCTTGTCGCTGTGTAAAAGGAAGAAGCGTGTTGTTTTTTTTTTTGCGCAGCAGCCTTTCTTCTCCATCCTCTCTCTCTCTCGGCTCGCTTTTTTTGCGCGCTGGCGCAACTTGCTGCGAGGTTGGAGGCATTTTACGCACGAACGGCAGCTGAGCTGGCAGCACTGTCAACACCGCATTCACATGGTCTCACTCGGCCTCATAAACACACGCGCGCACACACACACACATACAGACACGCACGCCTTAATGTACAATACACAGCAACAGGTTATGCGTCCCTTCTCACTTGCATGTCATGTTAGAAAAGGATGTTTAAAAAGTGTAAAAGGCCTCATTATGCGCAAAACAACTGACAAAACAAATCCACACATATCAGTGTTTTTTGTGAGTACTTTGGCTGTCTTACCTGACAATGATATACATGACCAGCACGTTTCCAACCAGCCCCACCACGCACACTATGGAGTAGAGAGCGGTGATCACGATCGCTATGATAACCGGATTCGCGTCGTCTTCCATGCTCCCGGTCAGTCCGCGGTCCCCGTCGCATCGCGCCTCCACGAAGCTCGTGGTGTTGTTGCCGTCGGCGAAGTTCAGACACAAGCTGTTGTTGTTGTTATTATTGTTGTAAAGCACGGGGATCGGGCTCCGGTAATCCGCCTCCGTGCCGTTGCTTGCGCTCTCCATGGTCCTCGCTCGGTATGTGCTGTGGGTGCTGCGCGCGTGGATCGCCTCCCGCAGGTGCCTTTCGGTGGACTCGGTACCCGTGATGCCCAGCTGGGTGCTTGTGTGTAGTGCAGAGATGCGCTGCGTTTTAGGAGCGGGACGGACCGCAGGTAACGTGAAATCACCGTGTTGAAGAATGTGGCCGTGTGTGATGTAGTGAGGGTTAACGCCAGCCTGCGCGAGACTGAGTTTAGTGAAGACCCTCGCGCGGCACAGCGAGCCTGCACGGGGCAGAGGCGACGGTGTGAAAATGAATTAGTTCGCTCCCTTGCTTCCTCCCTCTTCTTCTCTTCTTTCCTTCTTTCCTACACTTCCATCCTCCACTCATTCCTTTCTTCTGTCTCCTTCCTTGCTTCCTTTCATCCTTGAATCCTTCCTTGTTCTTCTCCCTCTGTCCTTCCTTCTTTTTCTATACTTCCAGCGTTGTTCATTCCTTCTTTCCTTTTCTTCCTTTTCTCTTCTCCTTCCTTCCCTTTATCCAAGTCTTCCTTCGTTCTTTCCTTTCTTCCTCCCTTTTTCACCACATATCCCTCACCTTTGATAGTTTCTCTCTTCTGTCCTCCCTTTTCTCTTCCTTGCTTCTGTCTTTCCATCCATCCTTTTATCCTTCCTTGTTCCTCTCATTTTCTTCCTCCTTTCCTTCCTATACTTCCATTCCTTCATTTTTGGTCACCCCTTTCTTCTTCCCTAAACTTCCACCCCACCCTTTCTTTCTTTCTTTCTTTTCTCTTCTCATTCCTTCTATCTTATCTTACTTCCTTCTTTCCTTCCTCTCTTTTTACCAACATCCACTACCCTGTCACTCACCTTTGTTCATTCTCTTTTTCTCTTGGCACTTCCCTCCATCCTTGCATCCTTGCTTCCTTCCTTCTTCCTCTCCTTGTTTCTTTCTTCCCTCCTGTCTTTCCCATACTTCCATCCTTCTTCCCTTGGCTCCTTTATTCTGTTTTCATCCCAGGTTTAAAAGCACTTTACATTTACACTTGTCACACATGCACACAATCATAGATACTGTTACCTTTACCCAATGAAAATGAAAAGATGATAATATAACATAATATAACATTTGAACATCACATCAGTCTCATCACCATCAGTTTCCCTCTTTAGTGACAATGTGCTGGGAAGTACTTATAACTACTTTTTCCATTCAGTGAAATAATCAGGAATAAAAAGCCTGTTGGATAATAAACCATCATGACAGCAGCAAATAGCTTGAGTACGATCTGAGGACAGTAATGGCTGGCAGGGAGGAGTCGAGGGATTATCTGTCGAGTCTTCCACGCGTGTACATGTAGCGCTTTGATGAGTCTCCTCAATTCTGATTTCTGTTTTCTGCGCTCTAACGGCATTGTAATGAGTGAAGCCAGACAAGGGAATGTGGTGCAGTGTAATCCAATAGGAATTGATTTTAATCAAGATAATGTCCCTGCTTGTCTCATTACAGTTTCAGAGAGGCGCGAAACGGGCAAAGATCATTTACTAAGCGTGCCGGAGGCCTGTTTGGAGTAAAACTGTTCAAGACGAGAATTACTAGTGCTCAAAGTCATTGTTGTAAATTTGTTTTCCGAGTCGCTTTAATCAACAAAATCCACACAGCAAAACGTACTTGACAGCTAATTGTATCAGCGGAATAAAATCTGAGGAACAGCAAGAACGGAGAGAGCTTTCTTGTCACTTTATATGCACAGAGACGTTTTCAAATACCCAACACCAGGGTTTTATTTCGTCGGGATGTGACATTACTTTGCTGCCTCTCTGTTTGGTTTTCACACGCCTTTCAGTTCTGAGTTTGTTCTTTTACCAAGTGGATTGATTTCCGTGGCTAAAACATTTCCCTTGAGCTCCTGTCTGAGCAACCTTTTGCTCGGTTGTGTTTTGTGCCGATAGGTGAATGATTCATTGGTGCAAGACTGAGCAGTACTGCATCAAGAGGCACTGCAGTCCCTATTAACATGAACAGGGTACAGATGGTCATTAAATTTCAAGGATAGGTTATGACAAGAGGGTATTTTGTACTAAAAAGGCTGCTTTTGTGGAAGATGCCCACTTTTTGTCTTATGCTTAAACCTTGTACAGCTGAAATTAAGGTTTATATTGTGTCGCATTATGAAGGGATCATTTACAGGGGGGCAGTCACCATCAAGCACACATGAGATTTAGTCTTCTGTAACTTTTCCCACAGGTAAAAACGGGCAATTTGTTAGGCTGATCTCAGTAGTTTTAGACCCAGTATCTCTCCACCAGAATTTAATTCTTGGCAGCATTGAGAGGGCTTTGAAACAACATATTGGGAGATAAATAGGAACACTTATTTGTTATTTCCTAAAGAGTTTCCTTCAAAGAGTGTTGTGGAAATTTTTCATCGTTGCTCAAGAACCACACAGAGACATAAAGAAAGCATTGAACAATGTTACTTGTTGAAGCAGTTATAGACACTGTACAATCCATCACACCATCAGTAACAATTATACAAATGTCCAAACACAAACAAAAATACAATCATGTATTTTTGGAGAGAAAGCATGTTGTCCAGCTGGCCCTTTCTCTTAAGATTGTGAACCCAAACTAGACAGCTTTATACCTCTCCGGAAGCAAAGCTAAAAACAGTCTGGTCCCTAAATGGACACCTCCAAAACTGTTACACCTTCTTACAAACATGTATGGTCATACAATCTAACAGACAATAACTTCAAACATGGACATCTTTCAACTTTAGCTTGTCTAGGTACCTCATGATCTACACAGTCTCTAAAACAGTAGGCTTAAGACAAAGATATCTCTAGCTAACCCCAGAGGTCAGCAAGCAACCCTCAGATAGAAACAAGTTCAACCAACATGTATCCCCAAAATGACAATGACATTACATCACATTCAGCTGATAACAAACATCGACCCCTTACTTTAAAAACATTTGTAACATATATACAAAAGATTAATAAAATGATAACCTATTATTCAATTTTCTTTCACAAGAGAAACCTACATAATCTGGCACTAATTAAATGAAAAATGGAAACAGTTCTGAGTTCTCTGACAGTTGTTTTAGATGGATTTGAGTTAGTTGGGTTGAATTTTATAAGCATTTGCTGATTGTATAGGTTTTTAAAGGAACTTTGCCAACTTGCAGAAAATAATTGAACAGCCATGATTTATGAAAAGTTCAAAATAATTTAGATGCTTTAGAGACCTCAGCATTTCTAAAATTCTGGCGCTGCGGCTGGTATTTGGAAGAGAAATGATTACAGCAACTCTTTTAATCGTACATATGTGAGTATTGTTTGAAGATGAACTTGAAAAAATGTGAATGAGAAATTAGGATTAGACATTAGAGGTATGAATCACATAAATGATTTCCTATTGTTTTATAAAGTGTTGTGAAAAACAGGTACCATTTACAAGTTTCTTCCTCTCACACAATTATTCCAGAGATGATGTTTAAGTGCTTTGAAGAAAGATGTTCATAATGCTTTTGAAAAGTAAAATTCACACTCTTACTAATATCATCATTATTCCTCTGAAGTGCTGCTATCGCATTCGTGTATCTCCAGTGAAGTGGTGGGAGGCGGGGGCTTCATCCTGTTGCCATGGTGAGGATGAACATTCACATTTCACAAAGCCAACACTTTTACAAGCTCCACAGGTGAGCCATGCATGTGTGTTTGTGTGTGTGTGTGTGTGTGTGTGTGCGTGCGTGTGAGTGTTTGTATATCACATGGTGGTTGTTAACCCTGCAGTCACGGCATATTGGATATGTTTCCTTAAGTGACTACAAACAGGAAATTCACAGCACTTTACCTGCCAGCACAACCCCTCAAATGAGACATGACCATGAGCTGTGGAAGCAAAAGTGATTTAATTATTTATATGTTGCCTTAAAACCAACCAGCAATACATGCTTCAGCTCCCAGGTTTTTATTTGTCTGTTTAAATTTTAAAAGAAAAACATTCAACATGTTACAGCTTGAACTAAAAAATCATCCTGAAGGTGTCTAAGTCTTCTTAAAAAATGTACAGGGGATGACTGGGGTACCCAGGTGCAATTGTTGTATATTTATTGTCAACAAATCTTATCTGCAGTACCCAAACCAACAATAAATTGATCCTACTTGCAAGTATTGTGTGTGTGTGTGTGTATCCAAAGCCTGATGTATCTTTTGCTCCATTGTTGTTCAGAAACTATTTATCAAAAACACGCCAATGAGCCACACCACATTTCATCTGTCTTTGGAGGCATTTCTTTTTCTTGAGGAGACAGTAAAGATGCAGTTAGATGACAAAAGCAGCTAATATGTAGCATTATGGTTGATATGTACATTTCATGCACACTAATATCTTTGTTTATTCAATTAATGGGGAATACATTACACTTTTTGATTTCACATTTACAGGCTTTTTTCCCAGTTTTTCATTACACTGGAGAAATAAACTTCTCTGTTTCAAATACCACATAGTGCTGACAAATGCTACATGTTCTTTTCACATTCAGGTCCAAATAATTAAAACTGGCAACAGTATTGGAAATTATTCAGCGAGGCACAGCTCTCCTATGACTGGTGCCTGTTACCAAACACAGAAACAGACACATGCATCACTGATCTGCCAGAAGTAGTTCTCCCAATGGACTTCCAGTGTTTTTGTCAGAGATTCTCTTACAATACTTAGACTCGTAACTATTTATATAAAACAAATATTTATTCATTCTAGCTGGCTTCACCTATTTATCATATTGTATTTGATAAAATATGTTTAAACTGGAGAAGTTTATGTAACCGTATTAAGGCACTAGGCATGTGAATTTGCAAACTGTATGATTATTGTGATGTTATCTCAAGTGACTGGCATTCTGTATTCAGAACAAAGGCTCAAATTGAAGCATGTTTGTTCTAAGCAGCTGTAAAGCATTACAAAGGATGTTTAGGCAGTGGAAGATTTTCTTTTTATGTCAAGAGCAGGACTGGCAACAAGCAGAGAAAAGCATTTGAGACACAGAAGGACCAGGAAAATATATCAGAAACAATTGCTGAAGAATGACTTTAACTCTACATGCATTTAGCAGCACTTGTCGGCTATATCAGAAGTCTGGTAATCAGCAGAGCACTTGATATCTGAACTTCTGAACTAACAGCGCTGAAGAGATCAAATCATCTGCGCCCAAACTATGGGTGCATCAGTCAAAAAAACTGCAGGTGAAGAGGATCATAGTCGAAAACCATGATTGCGTCTGACTATGGTCTCAAGTTAAAGGTGCACTGTGGAGTTTTTGACCACTAGTAGCGCTATGGAGCAATATTTGGATAAGTGTGTGTGAGGCATGCACGAGAGAATACACATGAACGCACAAGCATGCGAGCAACATGATACAGATTCCTGCCGCTGTTTTTTCTGCTACTCTGCGGAGCGACATTTGGTGGTGAAACACACAAAGAAGAGTAGCACCAACAAAGACAGTGAAGAAGAAAATGGCAAGCAAGCAAACCTGGATGTAAACAATGCAGAATTTAAATTATTCAAAACTTTCACAAGTACAAGTTTTGCACTTTTACATTTTTTGAGGTGGAGGGCAAGAAATCAGGATCTGAAAATTGTGAATGCTATTTTTCTGTTAATTTCTGCATTTACATACACATACATTTGTCTTGCAAATAACATAACATGTTGAAATAATAATTAGACTAACAGCAGATGGAAAGTTTATGTAAACCGCTTTATTATTAATGCAATAACTCGACTTAAAATTGTTTTGTTTTATTTCAATTCCTGTTCTTTATGGGAAAATATCGAATTTAAATTAAATTATAGAAAATAAAGATTAGATATGTGACCTTTTTTTACCCTAAGATCATGCAGAGAAGTTGGAAGTAGTCTGCAGATGTTTTGAGTGCAGCCCCAACCAGTCAGCCTGTATGCAAAAGTCAGGGCATAAAAACTTACAAGAATTGCTGCTCTTATCCCCGTGATAACTGAAGGTGGTTCAGATGAGTGAGAGGGACATGTTTGTTAACATTACATATTCAATGTATAGGAGGTTTAACAAATACTAACAAGTCATGGTAAGTCCCTTTTGATTGAATGTTTTTGTTTTGTTTTGTTTAGCAAGACAACGCCACAAGCATAAATACAAGATAAGATGAGAATGTTATAAAGTGAGGAAAGAGAAAAAACACACAATCCATCCACCCACACAGTCCTACCCGTCCCTCTGCTGCTTTGCAATTCATAAACAGTCAGATACATCTTACATACAGTACAGGACTGAACTAAACCAGCAGCTGTTGCCTCATCATTAAGAGCATTTATAGATGCCATCGACATTTCTAAAACCAAACAAATTGTGAAACGTGTGAAAAAGGGTTTTACATCTTAAATTAAGAATTTTATTAGGTGTAGTCAAGCCAGAAGAAGATCTTATTTTGCTACTGAAGAATAAAGAAATTGGGTGTTTTCATTTATTTTATTTGTTGGTTTATTTCACAAGGACTGTGCACATTAATAACATTGCTGTAAATGTACCAAAGTTTGCCAAGAGGCTATTTTTCACCTGCAATTTCTGGACAGATGTTACAAAGATAGATAGATAAGAATATAAAATTTAATATTACAACATTATTCAAATCATTTATAAGCATGCAGAGCAATAATAAAAAGAGAAAATAGAGAGTGTTAATGTTAGTAGAAAATATACAGAACATTGTACTGTCAGGTACTAATTAAAACATGCAACACAGAAACACATAATAGAAGACATGCAATAAGACAACATTGTGCTGCATTATTAGACTAACTGAAACATAAAGAGCACATATAGTACGTAAAATATATCAATCACTCTGGCACAAAAAAAGAATAAATGCAGGTACATGAGGACAGACTGATAGAAGATAGTGAAAGATGACAGCTGACAGAAAGATACACAGAACAGACAGATTGAAGGCATTGATTGGTCGAGCTGACAGACCTGACAGCTAATTAACTATTTCTTCAAATGAGCTTTAAACAGTTCTCTGATCTGTGCTGGAATAGAGAACATGGACTGACTAAAAGACTTTTCTTCAGTGGGATGATACAGAAATATTTACATTATTTTCTCTTTATCTTGAGCTGTAAGACTTCAAACAGTTTGATTCTTCTTCTTGATTCTTGATTCATGACCAGTCGTGCTTCATTACAGCACAACTTAGGGTGGTGAAGATGGAGACATTGTGGTAATTCACAAATAAAAGTATCTATCTCTGTTTGCTTCAGGAAGTTCTGCTCCAACAGATTTATTTACTATGATAGAATATCTGACTCTCTTCAAAGAGAAGGAGACAAAACTTTTTGACATAAATGATAAAACATGTGACAGCGTTACGAGCAAGGCTTTGATAAAGATTGTGAATGGTAGGATGAAGGAATGCTATGCTTTCATCTGATTGGCTTCCAGAAATAAAAAATAATGTGAGAACTCACTCATAAACAAGCTTTTTTTTGCTGTTTTTTCTTGCCTTGTAGTACTGGCTCTGATCTGCAATAAGGCTGCAACTCAGATGAAAGCTTTTTCCCGGGTAATATAGGCTTTGTGTACAGTGTTGCCTCCTGAATTCTTTATTTTGTCTCAAAATTAAGCAGCAAAAAATACAATTATATATGGATTTGTGTGACATTTCCCACCACAAAATTACAGATTTTTAAAGGACTTCAAAAAACACATAAAAAAAACTGTCATTACAATAATAAAAGTAATTGTAATTTGTTCATTTTCACCCATTATACCTCCACTTTTTACACAACCACAGACAGACAGTTTGTGCATCACCAAGCATAAAACTAAAGGTATTCATAATTTTCTTGTGTTCCCTGTGATTGTGGATTATGTTGACATCGAATGTAGGAATGCCAGCTCTGCAATGCTTCCAACAAGTGTAAACAAATGACACGCAGGTACTTATTCATTCCCCAGAGGAAGCCGCCTACATCAGCCTGTATACAGTCTTTGTCTTTCTGTAGTGTAAATATTGTCAAACAAAGCAAGGATTATCGGAGGGGCAGATCCGGGGGTTACACGTTGATCTTCCTCCTCTTTCCATCAGCGCAGTGCTTCTAGTAAAATGAGGCTAGACTGCATTGCTCCATTTAAATGCTTTGTTCATTTAAGTTCTCTTTTGTTCACTCGAGTTCCATTCATTTGTAGTTAAATTCAGTTCATTTCAGTTTACACCGGTTTAATTCAGTTCAGCTCACTACAACTTCACCTAACTTTCACATCACTTGGTTTAGTTAATCTCAAATCAACATACTGTATGTATAGTTTAAAGGCCTATTCTGTAATTATTTTCTCAACATAAATCTGAGATTTACCAACAAAGATGATTGAAACGGTAGAGTAACACTAGGAAATAATCATTCAAATAAATTAATAATTAAATCATTTTTAAATAGGCCGTTGTACCCCAATGTTTACAAAAATCCTCAGATTAAGGCCACTTCAGACCAAAATCAGCCCTGCGTGAAAACGATGCAAGGGGAGTTTTGCTTAAGGTGAGATGATGAAATATTACCCAGGAAGTCCAGTTGGAGCGACACATTAATACATGTAAAGGCTTATTTTAGCTTTCGTTGCGACGATGGTGAGCAGCAGAAACACAGCATCCACGTTACAAAGTAATCCACTAGGAATGTGCACTTGCGTGAATGTGATTGGCCACATACATGCAAGCTGGATCCATGTTTGATAACGTAGCATTGCTTTGCAGCGTTGACGCAAAAGTTGAGTCTGCTTCAACTTTTTTGTCAGATGTCTCTGCATTGTTTTTCCAGAGCTCTCGGTGTTGGCAACCAACACACTGCCCCCTTTCAAAAGAAAGAAAGGGCTGTCGTTTTTTTACGCAGAGCTAATATCGGTCTGAACACCACTTTAGTTGTTTAGAGTGATTTAGAAAAGCTAAGCGATAGTATGAAGTGTCATTTAAGGTACCTTGTGGTGCTTTTGACCACAGGTGATGCTATGCAGCAATGTTTTGATGAGCAGGTCACCTATTTGTATCATTTGTACTGACATGTGCAAAAAGGACACATATGTAGAGTTGCCAACTCTCCCGTATTAGCCGGGACATCCCATATATTGGGCTAAATTGCTTTGTCCCATAAGGGACCTCTCTTGTCCCATATATAGACTGCTACTCTACTTTGTGATCACCAGTAGAAGGCACTCTTACAGATCCTATCTGATACAACGGTTGTAGCAACGGATTAAAAAAAATAGCTGCATGCTGATCACGCTATAGGTGAGAACATCTGTCATCCAACCACAGGTCCCCTCATGCACATCAATTGTATGTGTAGCATAAATGCATCAATTCCTGCAAAAAAAAAAAAAAAAAAAAAGTTTCGGCAATGTTGTTTGGTTGGTTTGGCATGTGCAAATATGGATAAACCTGCAAAAAAGAAAAGACTGTGCAGCTACTGTACAACAAAGAATGGGAGGCAAAAAATATGTGGATTAAGCCCAGCAGTGGTGACTCAACAAAAACCTTCTGTTCTTTATTCGAGGGTGTGTGTATTTCTCTGTTAGTGATGGAGTGCAGTGCAAGTTACTTGACTTTTATGAAGACAGTGATGAAACTGCAAATGATCACAGCTTATGCAGCAGATAATGCCAATGTCAACTTTGGAAATTATTCCATTCACTAGTTATTGGGCAGTGCCAACAATCGCATTCTGAATGCTAATTGTCCAGCTCACATAGCTCATGACACCTGCAAGCACATCTACGATCAGCTGTCAGTGGATATTGAGTCAATTGATCTACAGCCACTTCTCAGTATCTGCTTCCTGAAGAAAGGAACTGTGGACATTTTTTTGTCTTTGTTGACTCTGAGGGGCTTGAAATTCTGCATCATTTTTTCACATGATGGCTCTCTCTTCATCCAGCTGTTGATCATCTCCTGCAAAGCTGGCTAGTTCTTACTTCATACTTTGTCCCTTGGAGAGACCTGTCCAGTGGCACTGAAGAGGATTTTTGAGGACAAAGAAAAAACTGGAGCTGTTGAGATTCATCTGTGCTTTTTTCCACAATGTGGGGTCTGTTTTTGACCAACTTGTAAAAAAGCTGGAAGCAAAGCTCTGAATCACAGATGTTTACAAAGAACTTCGAAAGTTTATGATGGCGATGCTTCAGCAGAAACAGGACAGCTTATGGACAAACAAGTGTCAGCACAAAGGTCCAAGCAACAACAGGACTTTGTAAAGCTCTATGACTCTGTCATTGTATACATTGTGGTTTGATTTCTCACCAGAAAATGTAATGGTGAAGCCTCTATGAGGAGCTCTCCTTCACTGACCTGGAACAGGTGGTGGCTCCCCTCAAAATGACAGAGACGGTCAGTACGAACCAACTCTATGAAGAGTTTTGAGCTAGCCGGGAGGAAATACAGAAAGCTGGACATGATACTACAAAATCCAAATGGGTGTCAGTTTTCCAAAACATAGGGAAAGCCAACATGTTCAGGATTGTCTCATTTGTCCTCAGTGTGACACGCTCAAAAGCCTTTTTTGAGAGGATTTTCTCTCTAATGACCATTAAATGGTCTGACTCAAGGCACAGATGCAGCACAGAGCTGATCAAAAATGAACTTCAAATATGTGTGAACTGACTTGTCATGCAGGGACTTCTCTCTGGATGTGCAAAAGAACAAAGGACTGCTTGGATCAGTAAAGAGCAGCAAAAAAATATCCACGGAAAAGTAAACATGGTGAGACATGGCCTTCTTTTCCTCTCTTGCATTTTATTTTGTTTGTTTTTTTGCTGCAAAAGTCCAAATTGTGATTTCTTTTATCATTTACTTTGAGGTTTATTCACATAAGCTTACATTTCTGCCTTCCATGCCTTTCCAATTCAATAAGAATATGAGCATACACTGTATATTGACACAACACCATACCCACACTACCATGGCACGCCGCCTTGGCAACCCTATGCACATACGTCGTGAGCACACATGGACGAAATACACATTTCTGCTGTCTGGAGACACAATTGGACACAAAGAGTTTTCTGATCTGACACCCCTATCAGCAGGACATCATGTGGCAGTGCCTTACAACGTCACTGTTGCAAAATAAAACAGTTTTCTGACAGCGCTATGGTTCAGACTGATTTATGTTTAGGTACAATAATGACTTTGTTAAGGTTAGAGAGCAGTTGTGGTCATGGTTAAAACAAAAACTGTCTGCAGGAAATGGAAACAAATGTCTGTCCTCAATATTTAAGTCTAACATTTTGTTTACTCATCCAATCACATCGACCTCCTTCCTCTGTGGACTCTCTGACTCTATAACAACGTAATTCGTCACTTTAATGTAAACCTATGTCATTCAGGGGTGTTTGCTGAAACTACTGATGCTGTCCATATTTTGCATCTTTCTTTTCAGTGTAGTGACCTCAAGGTCAGATCCCACAGGATTCTTCCTGTCTCAGAACAAATGAAGACACACGATTGTAACACAGAGGCGGTGAAATGTAAAGCCTGTGTTTTGACATCAAACTGTGATTTAGAGCTTCCTCTCTGAATTACACTGTAGAAAATATTCGAGGGATAAATGGTCACCTTGAAGTCAATGGCTGTGAGTGATGGCTTGCCTTTTCATTGAACTGCACATATTGTATGTGGTCATTGTGCTGCACCTCTCCATCTTTGGAGTAATAGGCCCTTTGATGCAGCCTATTCCCTTGAGATATATATATATATATATATATATATACACATACACACATTGAATTTCATCCTGTGGCCACAGCCTTTAGTGTTTTTGTTTATTATTAACAGCAGTGGAAAAAAAACCCAAAGTGGTAAAAGAAGTGGAGAGACTGTTGCCTTTGACATTTACAGTGATATGAATATGACGATGAGCACACATAAACAACAAAATGAAATGTTTCATTTATTTATTTATAACGACAATACACATATATCAACATTTCTGTAAATGTGCCAGTTTTAGCCAGCTGGCTAATTGTCAGCCGCAGTTCTTTGGCGAGATGTTTTAAAACCAATAAAATGATCAAATTTACAGAATGAAGACAACAAGACGCCATAAAGACAACAACTACAACAAAACAAGAATTCTCAAGACAGAACACAAAGCCATGCAGAGCAACAGGAAACAGCAAAACATCAATAAAGCAACAACAAACACCATTTTGGTATTTATACTGTAGCTATGCACGCAACACGAAGCAACAAAACACAGCCAAATGTGACCAAATTAGAAACATATTTTGTGTGAACTCACTGACAGACAGACTGTCCGGCTTTGTTGAAGATGAAGAAGGCAGCCACAACCACAACAAACTGGAAACGGGGGGTCATCAAAACCTAAACCAACAAGTGCAGCAATTAGAAGTAACCGAGTGTGACCAGGGCCCTTAGGAGAGCACCTCAGACTACAAGAATCCAACAACGCCACTCTGGGAATTTCACCCAAAGAATATTCAACAGATACACAAGTTATTTGATAAAGAGAAGGAGCAGAGACGTGAGTTTCAAGTTTCAAAAACAGAATATATTTTATTTAGATTTTAAAAGAGCCAAGAGTTTTGGTTAGTAAAAGCTGCAGTCAAGGCCTGGTTAAAATTAGATTTCTTTATTACAAAAATGTGTTATATAACTTTAAAATGTTACAACATTGACATCATTACCAGTACAGGGGAGGGTGCCAGGGAAGCCCACAGTGAGGGGGAGGTTCCAGGGTGCTTCACCACCACCAGTATTGTGAGACACACACACAAACACAATTGCTTAAATGAGGAAGAATTTTCTTTTACTCTATCTGCTGCTGAAAAAGTTGAACGAATGAAATAAATAAAAACAGTGATCTGAACCAAGCGACACATCTATTCCTGTGAGATTTTTTTGTGTGAGGCACATGGTGGAGGCACATGGTGGAGGCTGGGGTGTGAAAAATTAGATCAACAATCATGTACACACAGTTTTTATAACACAAATGTGTCCTTTGTTGCAAAAGAAGCTGTCCAAATCAGTTTCATCAGCAAGTTGGCCTCAAGGTAGACAACATGATGATGGGATCAAAATGATTCATCTTGTGAGTCCCTGTGGCGATGAAATTGCAGGTACCTCGTGACCTTGTGTCATTATTACAGGAACATTTCATATTCAATCTGATCTGTCTGGTTTTAAAGCTCCACATAAAACAGAGGGAGCCTTTCATGTAAGTGGCGACATTTTCGACAGTGGCCACGGGGGAATTGTTCAATCTGAATCATTTTAGATATCAATGAAGCTTTCAACACTACAAGATCAGACAAGTTAAACACTGAATGAGCATCATCAGCCCTGCTGTTGGCAGGTGTCCCACATCTGCCACATCTTTCTAATTAATCTTTCTGTCTGCAACAATGAACAACCCAGCGATCAATCCTCGGTTCAGTTCATTTCTACCTGCACATCCTCCCCTGTGTCCACAAAAAAAGGAAGAAAAACAAATCATCCCAGTGCTGTACAACAGGAAACATCTGACTAACAGACTAACAGTATAAATTAAAAATGTTTTTGGAGTGCATACATATAAAGTTATTAAGACCCAACCATGTCTTCTAAGTATTTTTGTTTATATCCAACATATGTTTACAAATTTATTTAATTATATCGTAATGTTTCCTTGTTATTCCAATGCAAGTCTTTATAATGAAAGTGTTCTCAAAATATTCACTATGAACATACAATATTTCATTTGTTTGCCCTACAATATCCACTACCGGTAAGTAAGAAATTAAATATGTTAAAATATAGGTGTAAGGTTTCAAGTCCGTCTTAAAACAGCAGTCAGATGAATGAACATTGGAACAGGTTCTGCTCACTGTAATCATTCCTCCTGTTCACACTGACCATTAGAAGATCCTCTCCAAATGCACTTACAATGTAGGTGATGAAGGACAAAATCTACAGTCCTCGTTTTGAGCAAAAATGTACTTAAAAGATTATCTGAAGAATTTATGGGACTTCTGCCATTTGAGTTAGTCTGAGTTTGGCACTAAAAAGACATCAGTCATAAGTCATGTGGTCGTGTAGTCATGAGTGATCTTGTCGTTATGATGCTTTCAATGTTCTCTTGTAAATTGTTTGTGTCTTGTGCTACTTTGTATGTATTTTCCGGAGTTTTATGTATTTTAAAGGCCCCTCTAGGGACGGGCTTTTCAAACTAGCCTAGGGTATAAATACTGCATTTATGCCAATACAAATAAAAATGAAATAAATAAATAAGGCATGATTAATATTTTCATGGTTATGATCAGGCAATTCAGTTAAGGCGGTTAAGTTCTAGTTTGGTGGTGGTCCAGTACAAGGATGTCATGCTTCCTTTATGAGGAAAAAAACATTTCCAGTGAATATACAGATGGGAACAGCTGCATTTCCCCCCAAATTTTTCAAATCAAATATGTAGTAATTAGTAGTATAGACATGTTTTGTTTAGTTTTATATCATTTAAGATTTATTTAGTCATCGTTCTTAATAAGGATTGTTGTTATATACAGAAGGTTATGCCACCGTTTTCCGTCCCTGTTCAGAGTTTGTTTGTTTTTTCGATAAGATCAACAAGTGTCACATCAGAGATTGTAAATCACATCAGCTTGTATGTGGATGTTCCAAATTACTTAAAAAGGTAACATCTGAGAGCCAGCGATAGACAAAGATATGGATGTGAGGAACAGATAGAGCTAGAGGGCAGTAGCTGCCAGTGAGAGAGAAATGAGCAGGGCTTATCACTGTTACACAGTGTTACACCATTTATACATCCCATCATTCTTCCTTCTGCTTCATATCATCACTTTCATCTTGTATTCTCTCTTTTACCTCATCCATGCTTCTCTGTATTCATGCCATCACTGCATGACGGTACTCTGGTGCTTTTCAGTATCCACTTTGTCACTTCAGCACTCTGCCTCTCATCTTTTTTATGCCCAGACACTAAAGTGAAGGCAGAAGGGGCTAAAGGGACGATGAGTAATATCTCCATTTACAGATAAAAGAGAACACCAAAAGGCAAATGTGAGTGCATTTCACTTACAGTCCACCATTATAGGACACCCAGTCTGACTCTGCTTCTTTCAATTTGCAGCCATTGAACTTCTGTAGCAAAAAAAATGGCTGAGGGCAGTCCCCATTTCAAGATAAAATTTACTAAAATAACCAATGTCTTGATTTGGGCTGGTTCAACTGTCAGTGTGTTTAATAAGACGGTGCCAACATATGGAGAAAAGTCTGGAACTTAAATATTAACATTAAAACAGAACATCATCATCCATTTTTAAACATCTTTCTGCTGTCGTAGAGAGATTTTTGATCTTTGGTTTAACCTGTGGCTGTATTAAGAGAACTGGATAACATGTTCCAAGATGGTGCCATTTTCATTTCAGTGAAAATTGCTCATCAGGCGTACATGTTAGAACAGAGTCTCAGGCTTTTGCATTTTTAGACTCCCCCTCACACATTTTTTAAAATTTAATCTTGTATTTAATCAGGCAGTCTCATTGAGATTGAGATCTCTTATCCAAGAAACATTCATAAGACAAGAACACAATCAGCAGACAGAAACAACATAACTACACAATAAACAAGGGATTAATCACAACAGTTACAAGAATCATAAAAAACTTTGGAGAATAATGGTTTAAAATCTCTAAGAGGAATGTAAGTTTGAGGGCAGTTTGCAGTTCATTCCATTTAAAAGGTGCATAATACCTGAAACCAGTTCTACCAACACTGGTGCAAACATGAGGGATATCTAAGGTTAAGTAGTTAGAGGATTGTGTGCTGGAGTTAGTAGATCTAGATGAGAGAAGAGATGTGAGGTAGTTTGGAGCTTTATAGATGAATAACATGAGATGCATGTTTCTTCTTGACTGTAAGGAAGTCCAACCAACCTCGTGATACAGAGAACAATGAGTAAGAGATTTGTCATTTGTGATAAAGCATAATCATACATGGGGTTTAACTGCTGAAGTGTTGATGGGGCAGCATGACAATACAGAATATCTCCATAATAAAGGACAGTCATGAAGGTTGACTGCACAATAGTTTTACGGTTGGAAGAAGACAGACATCTTTTGATTCTATACAAGAAGCCTAGTTTGATTTTTAATTTTGGGTCAAATGTTGAATCTTGAATCATAGTCTGCTGTCAAGCCAAATTCCCAAGTATTTGTATGACTCAGCAAGAGTAATATGGGTGCCATTTAAAGTGTTAATGGCAGGATAGTCAAAGTCACTGGTAGTGGTGGAAAATACCATTAATTTGTTCTTCTCTGCATTTAAAAGTAATCTGTGATTAAGGAGTGATAATTGGAGAGCATCAAGGCAGACTGAAGAAGGGGCATAAAAAATTGTATAAAAAAAAATGGAAATGGCATTTAAGTATTGATTAGGAAGAATTATATAATTTATGTATAATGTAAACAGCAATGGACCAAGGATAGACCCCTGTGGCACTCCATCTCTGATGGTAAGAGGGTTTGACTGAGCGCCATCAGCCACAACAGTCTGAGTTCTCTCTGTAAGGTAAGAGAGGAACCAATTAAGTGTGGCTTCATCTAAACCTATAGACTGTAGTTTTTGGAGTAAGATTTTATGATCAACAGTATCAAATGCTTTTGAGAGCTCAATGCTGCACAAGATAGTTTTTTATCCAGTTAGGAGACAATGTTGTCAGTGACTGAAACTGCAGCTGTTATTGTGCTGTGACCCGGGCAAAAACCAGACTGTTGTGGCTGTAGTAAGTTTAGTGAATCAATAAAGGTAGTTTGTTAATTGACCAATGATTCTAGGATTTTTGCTAAGACAGGAAGTTTAGATATTGGACGGTAGTTGTTGAGAACGGACACATCACCACTTTTGTGTAAGGGTGCTACTAAGGCACTTTTCCATGAAGCTGGAATCAGAGAAAGCTTTGGTTGAAAATATGTGCTAAATGTGGACAGATTAAGGGGGTGCTTAGATGAAGAAGTTATGGGTCAAGATTATCTGTACCAGTGTTTTTGCATGCTTTTAACCTAAGCAGGGCTTTGTGAACATCTGCACTGCTTACCAAAATTCAGAAAATTTGCAGTCAGAAGAAGCTGAGGCATTGGGGGTCCCCTCTGTTGGACAGATATGGTAATTGTCTACAGTTGAATCTGCAGACATATTATTAAATAAAAGACCAGAGGAGAGGAAATGGTGATTAAAAGCTTCAGCCATGAATGATCTATTATAATAATAATTTGATTTAGACTTGGTGATCATACTGGTGCAGATGTTTCTTTGGTGCTTAAAGGTTAATCAGTCCTCAGGGGTGCCACTGGATCTATCCATGGACCACGCTTTGTCTCTGTTATGGATGGCATTGAAGAGTCGTGGTGAGAACCAAGGACTGTATCTGTTTTTAACTCTATGTTTTTTTTTTAGAAGGAGCATGTCTGTCAGCAATAACATTAAAAGACTGTGAAAAGTTTTCCAGTGCCAAGACAGGATCAGTAACAGAGAAAGTATTATCAATGTCAGAGATGGACAAATCATTTAAAAAATCCTGAAGATTAAAGTGCTTAAAACCGAGATTAAGGGATTTTTTTACAGTCTCTGACACAGATGATGGGACAGTGATTATTAACATCAAGGGCAAAAACTCCAGAAGCAGGGTATTTGTGTGGTCTGTTGGTAAGTATATCAATTAATGTGGAGTTAGGAGGATTTTTGAAATTTGGTCTGGTGGGTTTGTCTATGAGCTAAAAAGATTAAGTTCCAGGTATTGCCAGTCCAGGTTAAGATCCCCCATTATTATTAACTCAGAGGAGGCATACAGCGACCAGAGCTTTGCAATGTCCTCCAAAGCATCAAAATGTGCTGACATGAAGGGCACGGAAATAATATATCGATACAGCCCTGTGAGACATTTTGATTAATTTGGTCTAATGTCTCAAATTGTATTGTTCAACCAGAAAAGACTTTTCCTCACAAATAAGAAATGAACAGATGAGATTTATGAATGATTTATTAAGATTTTGGGGCAGACTCAGACTCTACAGACTGTGTGACTGAGTCTGCAGGAGCGTGTCTGCCCCAGTGAGGAGTCGTGAGCCTTCTGGTGGAAGGTGAAGGTGAGGTGGCAGTGAGAAAAGACAAGACTACGAATGAACAAAAGAGCTAGTTTATGGATGGGGAGAGGAGCAAAAAGGTCCAAACACATGCAGTGATTGAATGTGATGAAGTGGGAGGTAAGAGGAGAGAGGAGAATAATGAATAAACCTGGTTCTGTGACACTGTATGAACTGCAATAAACCTCCAACAAAATTGTGAGTAACTTGTGAAAAGTGTTTGTGATGCCCAGAACAATATGTTTTGTAATTATTGTGTCTTTTTGGGCCAGTGGGCATCACATGATCCTACAATTCTGGCTGTGGCCACTGCTCTGAAATCGCTGTATAGGGCAGAACACTGTTCCTGGAGGATCGCACTAACCACTAGCATTGACACCTGCCAGCCAATCAAAGACCACAGGTGTGGACTTGAGTCAGACTCAAGTCATGAATCTAATGACTTCAAACATATCAAAATCAAAAGACTCCACTTTGTCTTTAACACCTCGGACTCATTCGGACTTAAGCATTTTGACTTGGAATGGCTTTATTTCCTCCCTTAGCCCAAAGATGTTTTCAAGAAATGTGCAGCAAATCATCTATTTGGTCAACAGGTATTCTTTTTTTGAATAAAATTAAAACAGCCATGTTGCACGAGCAGGAGGGAAAGATGTGCTTATTTTTCAATGCAAACCAAAAGGGAGGTAGCAGATGATACCTTTAGATTATCACGTTCAGATGTAAAGACTTAACTTGCAGTTATGTCACAAGAATAACATACCAAGACACCTGATCATTTAGCTTTTAAGAGGCTTTAAAGTTTATTTGAATAAATGTACATTTCTGTGAATTTACTATACTAACTTGACGACAAACTGATCTGTCTTGACTTGGGACTTCGCGGCCAGTACTTGAGATTTACTTGTGACCAGCAAAGCTATCACTAATATTAGTATTTTCTGTTGTCACGCTACAACTCGTTTGATGATTTTCTTGCACCAACCCATCTGTCACTTTTCTTCACCTTCTTCCTGTCATTTGACCCGTGTACTCTCACACCTCTCTGTAGCTGTCAATTCTCACGTCCTCTCAAGCATTCAATCTGACCTTCATCCCTTCACGTTTTCTACTCCTTCTTTCAGTTTCTGTCATTACTTGCTATAGATTTTTTAAGTTACTTCTCTGATGTCAGTCTGTCATCCTCTCATAGTGATGATTTTAATGACAGAGCTTCAAACACTATACAGACACACACACACATACCTAGATCTTCATCCAGTGTCTGTGTTTATTCTTCTCCAGACAGACGTGCTGTTATTGTCAGCTCAACTCACATTATCATCTGTAATATCTATTTTTTATCTTTAAAATGGAAAATCTGTTTAGCATCAGAATTACTACATCTGAGACACATATTTTGTCTCATTTATGTCTTGACAGTTCTTGATGTATATATCCTCTCTGACACTTAACTTTTCCCTAACTCTCACACACCAACACACACACACACACACTCATACACTCTGGACTCACCATGCATCCTGTAGCTCATCAGTTTTTACAGTTTAATGCCACTTAATGAGTTTTAATTAATAACCTTTAAAAGAGTTTGTGTCTTCCTCCCGGACGTGATGCTCGCTGTCCGCAGAGCAGGAAGGACACTGTTAATTAATATCACTTTATTATGAACTCGTCATTTCATTAGAGTTCATTATATAACTCAGTCTGATGTTTGGGTTGTCATCAGACATTGGAGGACACTGACCACACATCTCGCAGACCCCAGAGGGAATTTATGACTTAACAGAATGATCTGCGTGGGCCAACAGGCTTACATTTGAAAAATGCTTTTCAAAATAGTTTTGTAAACCTTGATGGGCTTTTAGCCAAGGTCTGGTCAGTTTATTTATATTCTGTTATCCACCATCTTTCCCAAAGTAATCTTCCGTCTCAGCATTTGTCTTGCAGGTCTGAAAAATGGCATTTAATACTTTCATTTAAATTCTACAGCTTGAGGAGGCACACAAGTAAAGAAAAACAGACAAGAAATAGTAATAACAATAATCTTTATTTATAGAACACACAAGGCAACAACTTCAAAACAAGCACATCATAAAAACAAAATAAGCAGATCATAAAAAACAGAAAGCAGGAAATAACGAACAAAATAAACAAATAAAACCAATTACAGTGTCGCTATGCAAAAGGGCAGGCGATAAAAATCAAGTAGAAACAGGAAAAGCTCTCCAATATGTTTTAAGAAGAGATTTAAAAGAGGTCACTGATTCTGCTGACCTGATTTCCTCAAGCAGCTCGTTCCATAGCTTCGGGGCTCTGACTGCGAATGCACTGTTGCCTCTAGTTTTCAGCTGCATCACTGGAAAAGTTAAAAGACCTCAGGCTATGTACTGGCTCACATATGCGACTAAGAAGTCAGATATATAGCATGGAGAGATCTCAAAATCAATTCTAAATTATACTGGGAACCAATGCAAGGAGGCTAAAAGAGGCGCAATATGGTCACCTCTCTGAAATGCCTGGCAGCTTAGCTCTGTACAATCTGCAGCTGATTAATAGGTTTTTGGTTGAGGCAGGTGAAGAAGCTGTTGCAGTAGTCGAGGTGTGAGGAGATGAAGGCATGTAAAATGGTCTCTGTGTCAGTTTGAGGCAATTTGCCATTGGCCAACTGGCCTTTCCATCTGGATCAATAAGATAATGGGACTGAGTGGCATAAAAGCAGCCTGGCAGACGTTTCCATACACAGAATAATTAGATAATTATCCAAAATAACAATCAGGTGTCTGGTGGTGATTTTTAAATAGGCCATCCTAATGAAGCCTAACCAGAAGGCTTTCAAAACTAGCAGGTATGACATGTCTTTGTTGTGGTTTTTAGTATAGCTGAACAAATGATGTCATGCTTTTGCAACTGTTTTTTAGGTTTGACATAAATATTGTAGATAAAAACCAACCCTTTTGCCAGACAAGAACACTGATATTGGACAATTTCGCAAAACTCCTAATTACATTCAATAACATGATTTTTTAATACCAGTGCCAAAGTTTTGAACATTCTTGCTTTCTGTAATATCCACACGTCATCAATAGTTTGATATTTTGGGAAATACAGTACATTTGATCACTTTCTTACTGAGAGATAGATGAGAAGATTGATACCACTCTCATGTCTGTCAGTTAAATACGAAGCTACAGCCACTCTTGTTGTCACCATGAGGTTGCCAGGCAACCAGTGCAGACACCAGGAAATCACTGGCCAGGCCAAGAAACAGTACGGCACATAACCTCTTGTCAGGAGATATAACGTGTTGATTAGTGAACTTCAGAGGTGCTGGTAGGTGGATTTTGTTGTCTTTGGACAAAGCTAGGCTAGCTGTTTCCCCCTGTTTCTAGTTTTTATGCCAAGCTAAGCTAACAATCTCCCAGCTATAGCGTCATATTTAACAGAAAGAAATGAGAATGGTTGGCAAGAAAGAGAATAAACATATTTCCCAAAATGCTGAACTACTCCTTACAGCATATAATGATATTCAATATATATAAAGTTCCTTCTACTGTAACTTTGTGACAACAGTTTCAACATGACAGTGCCCCACACACAAAGCCAGCTCAATAAAGAAACAGTCTGGTGTGAAAGAACTTGACCGACCTGCACAGAGCCCTGACCTAAACCCCATCCAATACCTTTGAATGAATTAAAATACTGACAGCAAGCCAGACCTTAATCCCTATCATCAGTGCTTGACCTTCCCAGGTAGGAAACAAAATCACATTGAAATCCTTCCCAGAAGAGTTGAGGCTGTTGTGGGAATTTATGCACTCAAATAACTTATTAGAGTTATTATTGTGCACAACTCCAACATGAAATTATTCATCTAGCGACATAGCTCATATTGGAGTAGGTATAATAATAGGGAAATAGGCCTCCTTGTTGGCCACACAAGAGAAGTCAATTAGAATTATCATTGTTTATAATCTCAATTATGACTTTGAGAGGGTATAGGTCTTTTAAGGTTAAGTGACCGAGATGCAAGCACAAGAAAACACAAATAAATCCACTTTCATACACATTTAATATTAATACTACAGCTTCAAGCACTAAACACTACAACATTTTACAAACAAGAGACAAGAGGGAAAGGGAAACCGGTACACAAAGCTATGGCTAGTGAATGATTTGAATGCATGACGCAGAGTTATCTATTGTGTAGTTGGTATGAGAGACCTGATAACAGATGAAATGACTGTTACCGGGGGAGCAGCAAGTCAAATCAATAGTACAACAGCTTAGTTCTGAATTGCCAATTGAAGTTACAGATAATGAAAGCACCAGTTATTAAGCAAGTTGATGAAGATTTTGTATAAATACTTGCTTGCTCCCTGGGGTGGCTTCTTGTGGAGAATGGAGTCCAATATGTTAGGGTGAGGAGCTGGAGTCTGGATCTTGTAATGATGAGTGAGTCAGCTGGTCTGGATTTGTAAAGTTCCCATTGGAAGAGAGCTCCTGGTTTAGGCTCTCCTAATCTTCATCCTTAACTCATGACTCTAGATTCTGAGAGTTCAGCTCCTATTGTTCTGAATCACATCTTCAGACTAGCAGAATGCAAGCTTTCCACCAGCACGGCAGAAAGCAAGAAGACAAAGACAAAAGCAAGAGGAAACCAGCAGCCAGCCAGCCAGGAACCAGCAAAAAGCAGCCTGGAGTCTCAGATAAGACACTGTTTCAAAGTTTTGGTCTGCCCACCCTGAAGGTTTATCCCAGCCAATCCCAGGGGTTGCAGAGCTCTGGGGGAGCAGAGTCAGTCCCCTTTTGTCCATGGACAGGCGGATTCAACTCCTGAATATGGTTACTCCATTAATCGATGTATTTACAATTTAGCTATTGCATGCTTCCTAATTTTGCATTTTTGATTGTAGCTTTAGCATTCTGAGAGTGAAACAAGCAGAATGGTACTAAATATGATGTGTTATTAAAAATGATGGAATTATGTTAGTGGTATATTTCTTGGTAAAAGGCAGTGGAATAAAAGTCTGACTAAAGCACATAACAACACACATATGAGTCACACACACATATCAACATACAATATTAATTGTATCTTAGACAAAATCTAAAACTACATTTGTAAGTCCCTGGGTTTTACAGTCCTCTATTCTCCTTGATCTGACTGCAAACAGCAGGGGTCCATGCCATTTGAGTGTTTGTGTTCTAGTAAATGTGTAAACGGCGTATCATGCAGCATGTTTTGTGCCTTATGCCGATTTGCCCAGTGAGGTTGAAGAGAGAGCTGGTCTGTTGTTTGAGGCTTGTGCTGTCTGCCTTCAAAACCATGCAGGGACTTTACCCTACAATGTTATAAAAGTGTATTAATGCCCAAGGTTTTGAAATGAGATGTTCAACAATCACATAATTTGGCCATGTAGTGATGTAAAATTAGCACAGAGTGTATTCTTCCCACATCACCACTGAGCTGAGCGAGTATATTCTGAATAAGTAAGAGTACAGTACATCAATATTCTATTTGTACTATAATTGCCACTTTAGTCTTGCAAAAACCCAAAATAAACTCATCTCCCACTTGAGAAAAAACTGCATGTAAACACTGAATTCCATTATCTGTGAATTGTTTCCCATTACTAAATATTCAATTTTATTTCTAATATGGGGAAATAAAAAATATACTGTTAACACACAGCTTTTCCTAATTTAATGTTTTCTTATCTGTTTTAAATTTCTTGCCTCACTTCCAACTTTCATGGTCACACAATGTCCTCTAGTAACCACTTTTGTTCAATCCGCATCTGCAAATTCAATTTCCCTCTCAATCATGTCTCTTTTATTTTACCAAGGTTAAAGAATGATTGAATCAGCTATCCTTTCCTTTGAGAGGGTGTTTATAAATGTCTCCTCCCAAGCAAATTCGATGCACCCATGTTGATTCATTTGTGTTAAATTACAATCACACTCTCTTTCCTTATAGGAATTTGAAAAGCACCTTTGTTGAGCTGAAACACACAACCTTTACCAGTGGATGACTGAGTGGAGGCGATAAGAAGAAATCTATCATCCTGTGACATACAAAATCAGATAATGTGGCTAAAGGTCTGACCTGTCACCCATAAAATTAGAGAATTATCCTTAACAATCCTGTGATGGCAAAAGAGCCCACACACCAAATTTAAATTTCAATTCAAATGGACAACATTTCAATCCAAGTCAGAGCTTCATCAGGTAAAAATACTTTTAAACATTAGTCCTACACCCGTATACACACACACACACACACCCAGAGAATGGCTGGCTCTATGGTGGAACGTGTGGTCAGTCATTCAACCTGCTCAAATTAATCAACAGTTATTTTAAAAAGGTACATCTCAAAGGGTAGAAGTATAAAAATGATACATCAACATAACAACATATCAAAAATATCAATAAATAGTCTCTTTAAGGTCCCCCTCCCGATGAGCTCTCTCTGTTCTGATTGGTTAGACTTTGCTCCAAAGGCTACGTAAACAAACATTAGGATTTCACTTCTTTTTCTCATTCTTTACCAGAAATGGAAACTTTGCAAATACATACATACAGTACATGTTCGAGTCCTGATCCAAACTGAAATATGTGAGCGGACAAGGGAAACCATGTGCAAATGATCTGACACTGTCATGGAGGAGGAAGTAGAGGTAACTTTTTAAACAAGGCGTTCAGAGTTACCATGTGATGCAAACATGAAACTTTTATTCAAATGTAACTACAGTTTAACTTCTCAGAAACTGCACAGAGTTGTGCTGCTTAAGCTTTACACTTTGTTTTGTGGTGTGAAACTGGCTATCAATACCTCACAGAGCACTGAGCTGTTGCTTCAATCTGAAAACCATTCAGCAAATAGCATTATTCATCACCCAAGGAAATCCCCATCTCTCACCTCTTCACGCTGATTGAAATCACAGTGGTGGCCAGCGGATTATCACTGGAAAGAGCACTGGGGCAAATCTAAAGGAGAGAAAATGGAAAACAGCCTTGGGTGAGTCAGTGTAGGTTATAGTTACTGTGTGTTTGTGGACATATTGCCTCCACACACCATATTTTCACTACAAGCGGGAGGCAAAATAATAAAGCACTTTTACTGTAAAATACATTTTGATATAACATCTAGTATATTGTTGAAATGTATTTGACTGAGGGGGGTTTACATTGTCTGAGACTTTTGTTAGATTTTAAATAAAGGTACAGACAAATGAATTTCTCTTGCCTTCTCAGCATTGAAACATATTTTCACCAATGTGGAAAGGTTCTCTCTCAGGTGATGCAGTCTGGTTGGGTTCCTGTGTGCTTGAAACTTAATTTGCAGCTCTCCAGAGAGGTTGTAATGAGAGACGTCTGCTTTTTCCTTCATTTTAAAACCATGTATTGTCACCAATTACGCTAGAACAACGCAGACTAAAATTACTCCTAGCCTGTAGCTTCAGTAGCTACAGTATACCCAGCATCTGTTGGTATACTGATGCCTGCTGATGTGCACTCCATCCATATGAATCATTCAGATTACAAAGACAAAGAAAAATGTCAGAAAGTGAAGGCAGAGATAAAACAGCTTCCTGTCAGCTTTCAGCATATGTAAGTATGTGACGTGATCGAAATGTGAATAGATGAGAATGAGAAGCTTCAATTATACATCTAACAAACAAAATGCCTGCAGTGTTTAATATTTATGAAGCCCAGTGCTTGTGTGTGTGTGTGTGCCTTTGTTTGTAGATTTGTACTTGTAATACTCACACAAACACAAAAAATCAATTCACACAGTCAAATTATTCAGGCTCACCATCAATTTGAGGATAAAAAGCTGAGTCCTCAGAGCTTAACCATTAGATTTCAGGGTTGAGACATTGCAGAGTTTCTGATTAATGTTAAAGGTCAGGGTTACACCCAACAGGTGTTTTCAGTTATTTTGGCTGATTAGACTTCAGCTTATGTTAAAGTTACATGAAGCTACACTGGGAATCGTGAACATGAAATCACCAAACTCCATAGCTGTGTCCTGAAGTCCTGACCTCATGTCCAGGCTAGTCTCCACTAGTTTCTGTAACTCAGTCCAGCTTCTCATTCACCATTTCTTTCATCTATGTTTCTGGAAAAATGAAGCATGGTCCCATAGTTTACTGTCCATATAAGACAAATCAGCATCCACTACAGCAGCTTATATTAGATTTTAAACTTTCATGATTCAACTCCAATAAATGCAGCAACACATTTAGTTACGTGATTGTAACTTGGTTTCATCCATATCAATTATATCCACCAACACTGCCTTCTAAAGTCATTTAGATGCAAACAGCAACTGCAATACTGGATTGTTTTCTACTTTCATCTCATGATGATGTTACTCGGCAGCCTTTCTCTTGGAATAACAAAGGTGTGTCTCGACCTAACAGGTGCAACTAATGCCTCATTTATGTCATATCAGCGTTATAACAATTATGACTTTCTGTTTCTTAATTACAACTTGGAAACTCTAGTTTTACTGAAATCTCCTTCTTCAGCTGTCAGATGATGTGAATGCTCTCAAGTTAACATGTGCTGTAATTATGATTCTCTGAATATAGACACAAACATCTCTGCAAACCTATGAACAACAGTGTTATGGGTAACTGTAGGTTTTCGAGGCTCACAGAGGAGCCAACATGCACATCTTCAAAATCTCAACAACGTGTAGTGCAGACCTGCATGTCAAGCAATTTGATTGCTGGATACAGTTGCGGTCAGGAGGCTACATACAAGTATGAAAGAAACAGCCTCATGTACATCTCACAGGAACCTCAATACATGATCACCTGCCTGTGCAGCCCGGAGAACCATAGTTCCACCTTTAATCATCTCTACCGTACATCCCATATGACATGAACACAGCATTAGCTCACAGGAGAGTCAGAGAGATGTCAATCAAGTACAGCCTGTGCATGTCAATGCAGTCCTGAGAAGAGGCTGACTTAATCAGCATAAGTAAAAGTACCTGTGTGGGTGGGTATGCAGGCTGTTTAACGTTGGGATAAGTCCAAGAAATGAATGTAAGTCACTGTTGTCTTGATGCCAGGGTCAGACTACATGATATCAGCCCAAAAATAGCTCGGCCCGACAGATGTAGGGTGTGTGGAACAACAAATGATCGTTTTATCCCATGAAGTGTGTATCATAGTGGATGACAACCATTGCAACATCTGGGATGCTTCACAATGTCCCAACAAAAAGACCCTGTGTCAGAATTTTTTTAACCTTCTCTCATATAGTATGACAACTTCCACAACATGTTCCATGACACTGACCAATAGGTGCACAGTGTGCTCTTCCACCGAGGACTATAAACATATCGAGACGAAAGAGGTGCAATTTGTGCTGTTAGGTGGAACCATTGTATCAGACAAAAATAAGGTGTAGTTTGAACCTGGCATGTTTTGGCAGCCCTGGGCCGTGTGACAGTGCTGCTTGTTTTTACCCTCCTGTGCTTCCCTCTTTCAGGTCCTTTCTGCTTGGCCCCTCACACCTAATTGGAAGGATCAGCCTCACCTGGTTGGGAGTCTATAGTTGCATCTCAATTCCTTTATTTCAGAGCTGAGGAGCGAGAAGCGAGGAGGGATCTCTGAGGAGCCATGAGCGAGGATTCATGAGAGCAGTCTTCAAAGAAGATTTTACAAGCTGACACACCCCCTTATTGGATATCAGTCTTTGACTGAACTGCAGTTGATTGGACTGATCTGATACATCACTGAGTGGAGAAAGATTACAGATTAAACTCAAGTGTATCATTCTCTATGTTTTATTTGTTTTCTGATTCACCGTCTAGTTAAAAATCTATGTTAACTGTCAGTCTGATCAACAGAAGAGCCATAAACAACTTTTCCATTTATTGGAAAGATTTTTCTTGTCACGATCTGTTATTTCCCCCATTAACTTTTATTATGGATAATATTAAATTTAAGTCAGGGAGAGTCTGTCTGTTAGCAAGAAACACATTTATATTTTACATCATCTCCCTTCGTCATTTCCATTCAGTCATCTGAGGCTATAAATTCATGAGTGTCATGTTCGATATGAGTTACATAATTTCAATGTTCCCAGAAACGTAACGCCAAATAATTAATTTCCATTCTTCAAAAGACACCCTAATCATATTCTGGGTTATTAAGTAATGAATTCACAATCAGAATATCAATAAATACAGATGCAAATAATTGGTAAATAATCTTCAGAGGAAAAGACGTCTCATTTCTCTAAAAACATATTTCCTCGTTTCCTCTCTCCTCGCATGGTTTCCATGCATCCTCAGTGGGAGGGACTAAGGTGCAAGGAAAAGACGGAAGTTAGGGCTACATGGATGCAATTTAAGGGTATTGGGATGTATCCTGTATGACTAAGCCTTGTGGCTCCCAAGATGACTCTCTCTCTCCCTCCTGGAAAGCTGGTGCTTTCCTGGCACTCATCTTGGTTTTGTTCAGTTTGGCTTGGTTTGTGTTTTTTAGCCTTTGTTAATTTTAGGATTAGCACCTACAGTTTTCATGGCATTACACAGCCAGACCACTGATCACCAATTCTACATATCATGTTTAGCCTATTTTGAGTTATCTTTAATAAACTATTTGTTTATTTAATTGTTACTGTGTGGACCTTCCTCCTTTGTTATAGCCTGAACAAGCTGGGCATAACAATGTATACGTTTATTTACTCAGTAAATAAATTCTCGTTTGAAAAGTAGCATGTGTGAGAGTGTGTGTTTCTGTCTGCAGTGATATTGATGTGTACCAGCTTGTTTTTTAGGTTATACTGTATATCAGCAAATGTACAAGTCATGATTGTTTTAGGTCATATTTCTCAGTTTAAAATGAGTTTAAAATTATCTCCATCCATGGCGTGGGATAAAGTATGTGCACCCAAAGACAGAAAAAACAGTAGTAGATTGTACTCTGCTGTTTCCTTCACTATTGCTGGGCTCAGTGATGTAGCGTGATGGTTAAATAATCCCTCCTGTGATGCTGATTCCAGCCCCCTCTGATGGTCATTGTATGTAAATAGAATGAAAAAAAGGAGGTAAACACTTACTCTGCACTGAATTACGCTGCGGCTGATAATTGTAATCTCAACCTCCAGAGTGCAAATTGATTTCTCAGCGTGAAATTACGAGTCATATATCACACCTTCAGTGTTTGTAGCAAGGTGTCATAATATGCAATAAGTGTGTGTTTAAGTGTGTTTACGTCCATGTGCAAGTGTGTCGGTCTTCAAAAGCTGATTAGAATAAGAGCAGTCATAGGAAGAGGCTGTGATAACAAAGTGAGTGTGTCTCAATAAAGAACCTCTCAGTTCAGTGTGACCTTTAACACATGCTTCCTGTATAGCAAAAAACAAATGTCGTCCTGTAATAGCAGTAGCATATAAACCAATATTTCCACATTAAATTCAGAAAAGCAAAGAGAGGCTGAGTGGACAGTGTTCTCCCTCTCTCAAAGGATTTTTGTACTTCTTTGTGTGCCCTCAAAGCCACCACTCTCATTTAGGTCACACTGACAAAAAACTATTCCGCTCAGCCAAAATGTGTATTTTCACAACAAATATACTTATAGAGAGATTTTATCTTGAGCATTGTAAGAAATTTCCTGGATATACCTAGCTAAATCAATGCTGCTCCGGAGTGCAGGAACACAAATCAATAATAGCAGAAAATGCCTAAAAGGAAACTCACGTCCTGCATATTTCCCCTGAGTTTATGCAATCGTTCACCGGGGGGAAAGCCGTGACAAAAGGTACATTCACCATATTTACCTCTATTCCACCACACTGTAGAGGGAAATACTGTTCTTTTTACTCCACCTCAACCAGCTACAACATTAAAAGCTTACACATGAATGCATAACGTATGCTGTATACAATAATAATATAACATGATGAAAGTGGCCATTCTGAAATACAAGTACTTACTACAAAAAAAAATAATGCAGGGCTTTAGATTATGAGTATCAGTAAATGGTAGTGTTGCTGCTTTTACTTAAAACTAGTAAATAGATTGAACAGATTTTCACTAAGGGGCAGCACAACACTCTAAACACAACACTGACGTACTATCACCTTATAAATATGGCGACTGTATGCTGTATACACAACCAACAAATACAAAGCAGCATTAGCGTTCATTCAAGTCATGTGTGTCCACCTGATGAATGTAGTGCAAGTCCAACATTCACTCTTCTTTTAGCTCTGTTTTAGTCTCCTCCAACTCTTGAGGAAAATATCTGATTTATTCATTTATTGATATTTTTTTTTCCAGAAGGTTAAGACTGAAACAAAACAAGTTGCGGGCCATAAAACCAAAACAAAAAGCTAAAAAGCGCCATAAAGCTCTGTAAAGCTGAGGGGAGCTGCAGAGTTAGCCGATAACTATGTGTGTTTGTCATGATGTGCCATCCCGATCACATTACACCTGGTCATTTGAGCCATTGTTAACATAAAAATATTCATTAGAGCAGCTTTAAGTGAGGGATCTGATTACTTATTCTGCCAGTGGTAGAGGATTAGACTGCTTTGAAACAGTTGCCTCTACTTTACGGTTTAATCCATAAGTCTGCATGTGGTAAATTAGGCTGCAGGAACACACTGTACATCTGTGTTCAATGGACCAAAACAGCAGTAAATGTAGTTTTGACAACAAATCTGATCACATGCATGACATGTTTCATCTGTAGACTGTAAACCATATGTGTGCAAACAAAGTCTTCCACTCATATTTACAACTGCACAAATATACTTCCTGTCATTTTAGTAAAGTCATCATAGACAATAAAGCCGATTTAATTGGCTGGCTTGGCTCCATTTAGTTTGACTGGAGTCCCTGAGATATAGTCCCTTTCTCTCATCTGTCTCCAAAGGTGCTGTACTCTGTGTACAGAGCTTTATGTAATTGAGCTTTCTCAGCACTATTGTTCCTGACTCTGACTCTGGCTCAATATCCCTTTGTGATGTCAAATGATAATACTGTTTACTGCTCTGTGAACTCAAAACCCTCCAGAAGATGAAAGATACCAACATGGGTCATCTGCTCCAAAAACATCCCTTTGAATTCTACGTTTGAGTATCCACGGAAATAAGACTGCAATCTCCTAAGCTATTGCTTTTCCTCTTTTATCAATATGAGACAGATGTTTGGCCATCTGTGTGTTGCATGAACATGCATGTCATTGGGTGCATGTGCATGGCTCTGTGTCAATGTGTCCTGACATGTTTTAATAAATTACACACACACACAAACACACACACACACTCCCAGACAGTATTTTTCTCGAAAAGAAGAGCTGCCGACACCTCATCTCATTTTGACAGATCTGTCAACATGTCAGTCTGTCCTGTGGCTGATTTGGGCTGACACTGAGGAGAGATAGAAAGCCCAATAGAAAGGAAGCCTGGTTATATTTGCACCAGGTAGAGAAGTCGATTTCAACTCGTCACAGTTTTTATATACCTGTTACTCTTTCTTTTTTTTCTGTTAGTTTTTCTCGCTGCATGGAGACAGTGAGGACACACTCATCTTCTAGGTGGAAGTAAAAGTTTGTGTGAGCAAGTAGTCAGGAGAAATAGGGCCAGAGTTTCAGTTAATGGCTGCCAGTGGTTTGGTTGGGTTTTAATTTCTTTGAGCTCAGCCTTCACCCCCATTGTTTTTGCTATAGTTGAGCAATTTGTCAAGAGTGTTGAGGGCCTTTAATGGTGTATAGATTATGAGCTACTCATTCACTGTGTGGGAATTCCTATTGCTCTGTTAATTGACCATGTGATACGTGTAGGTGTTTGATGATCACCTTTTCCTTTCCGCTATAGCTGATTCTGTGGTTGTATTTCCACCAGGGAGAGAAGTCAGTTTCAACTTCTCACAGTTCTTTATCTATCTCTTATTACTTTGTAATTTTCTCTTTCTTTTTTCTTTTAGTTTTTCTTTCTACATGGCAATAAAACATACAAACTCAAATAGATCCAGAACGAATGACAATTTAATGTGGACCAGGAATAAAATGTCACTTCAACCTGACCCAGACTGCTTTTAAGTGACACATCTCTGCTAGACACCAGGTTGTTGTCGGATTTTGGATCTCCGGTTGAAAAAGTAAAATGGCTTGTTCAAAACTATCAGATAAGAATAGAATTTTTTTTCGTGACTCTCAGCACAACTTTCAAAGAGCTTGTCTAGTGGTGTAGTTCAGATGACGTCTATATAAGGTGACAAATTTCCATTCTCAGAGGCGGCGGGTTGGGTGGATGGATAGATCCTCACTTGCAAAAAGTCAACTTAATGGACCCTACTGCAGGAGACTGCTGTTCACTGCTTCCAACCACGTTTCAACTGATCATTTATTTTTTATAAATTAATTTTTAACTGTGATTTAAACATGGTGCAGGCACAAAAGATACTTCCAATTGAAATATATTAGTTTGAAAGTCGTGCTGAGTGTCACAAAGAAAAATGGAAAATACGTGCCCATGTAAAAGAATTGTTAGATTAAATTTCGTGACTAATTTCACCAACTGCCATGATACTGGTTGTCTCTAAAGTCGTTTCATCCCAGGCTAAGCACATCTTAGCCATAAATGCCAACAGCGACAGCTATGGCACTCTGGAGCAACAGCCTGAGCTCCCTGACAACACCACCACCCTGCCATGGCTTCCCTCCAACTCTGTGGATCTGTTGGTGCCGTATGCTCCGTTGTGCTGTCAGAGGATCTGTGGCTCAAACTCGGAGCCAAGCCCAGCTCTCGGGTTTGTTCCACCCCGGCATTGATTTGCAATGAAACAGCAGCCATAGTGAAGAGTGGTAAAACACAGATATAATACCAAATATGCACATTTTGAACAAAACTATCCCAAAAACACAGAGGTAGCAACCACAAAACTGAACCAGTTTAAGTCGTCATATCAAGCCTCCAGCAAATAATTGTAAAATCAAGCCTTTTTATGCCCAAGTTTAAGGACTTGGTGGCACAACGCAGGTGTCACTTCTCTCATTAATACAGAAATGCTATTTGTGTACAGAGCTTTGGAGTTTTTGTACTGAAATATTATGTAATGCACTCTTACTGGACTTTTGATGGGGTGGAAATTTGGTAACACTTGTATTTGAGGACCCCTGAGATAGAAGAGCATTTTTTGTACAATAAAAACAGCAACGTTTAATATGATGTTGTGTTCTGATGGTGTTTATCTTGAACAATGTTTGGAGAAAAAAATTCAATGCAGTTAAAAACACTTTTATATCTTTGATACTCAATTGATTTAATACTCAATACTCAATCAATACCATACCACAGTGGGATAATATTGCATTACAAAGAGCCATTCTGCTTGTATTATCATGTATATTGTTGTGGCTGCAGCTACAATAATATCATGAAAGTAAAAATCAAATACAGATAAAAATTAAGATCACTGCTGTATCATTTCTTGCATGTTATCGTTATACAAATTTACATTACTTTATTGCTGTTCAAATGAAAAAAAATAATAAAAAGGAACAAACAAATAGTACCGCATTTTCTATCTAAACATACTGTATGACCATGGCCTCTAACATCTAGCACAGCATGAAAAGAGACTGAATCCAGCAAAACATGGGACATAATAAGCACCTTTCGGTTCATGTATGATTTATATGTTGAGTCATTCCTTCTGAATACAAAACTACCTGCTTCTCTTCAGCTCTGGCATTAAGATGTGTGATTGTAGAAGGTTTGCTCTTTCAAAATGTGCCCATTTATACTACCATATTTCCATTTTGAAATTTAATAGAATATAAAATGTCACAAAGTGGAAATATCCATGAAGTCAGATTGTACTTAAGTATAGCACTTACTTCGATTTGTTGCTTTCTACCTTGGTACCCAAATCTGTTCAGTGGTACCTTTATACAATAATTATATTTATTTAGAGCACATTTTTCAGAAAATTGTTTTACATTAGTGACCTTATGGTCAACAAGCTTCATTCATTTTGAGAAGGAACTTTGTAAAATACAGAATAAATGGGCTTGTGTCTACAGTCACAAGGACACACTGACTCGTATTTGCATATATTGATAAGCTTTATGAGTGCATCTGTGCAAAGTTTTATGATTGTGGCTTTTTTCCAGCCACCAGTCAAACTGAAGGTTCACTAATTCATTTTTTATTCATCTCCCAATGTTTTGAATCCATTAGTGATGATTAATGATGATGAAATATTTGCGTTGCTGACACTTAGACTGGGTGTACGCCCTCATAACATTGTGAGTGTTGTGATGTTTATCATTTCAGTGAATCAAGCAAACATATTGTCCTAGACTTGCAATACATTATTTATGAAATATGCTTGAAATATACACCTTTTCCCCCCTAAACTTTTCTTTAATATTTTCATTAATTCAGAAAACTAATAGAAAAGAAAAAGAAATTACAAAGTACAAAATTTTGTGAACATGTAAGCCTGACAAGTGTATGAGAGTGAAATTAAACCGCTGAAGTGACACATATGACATATGACGAAGTCAAAGCATAATTGATGTCATTAGAAAATGGAACAATTTAAAGTTTAAATTATTTAAATTATTGAAAGCTGCACAAATCTATATTTTTATATTAACAATGGATCAAATGTCTAATGTGAAAGGAGCCACAGATAGTCATCGCTAGACTCTGCGGTTCTCCTCAATATCTGCAGAGCGTTTTAGCGCCTTTCGGCTCAGTGTTTTTGTTCAGCTGCCTGTAAATTTACTGTTTTGATTCATTCTCATCACTCTCATGAAGCATGTGTGTTCAGGAGAAAATGCACTGACAAACCCGCTGTATGCTACCTGTCGAGCACCAAAAGTACAAAGACAAAGTTAGCAACTGGTGAACACAGCGGAGCTTCAGTGGCTTAAAGAGCCAGATATTATTCTCACTAATGAAGGTGGGAGACCAAACAGAGTTACATTTCTCAGGTGGACACAAACACAACTCTAATTGAAAGATAATGCTGTGTGTGCCATATCACATACAGCCAACATCAATCAATGTTGAGTTAAGAGCTTGTTGCGCTGCCCTCAAGTAGCCAAAAAACCTGTTAATGCAGATAAGAGCATCGTCAATCAATCATTAATTTTACTTTATTTCAGACGTGTGGTTGAAGATAACAAAAAAACTAAAAGATAAAGAAAATATAGATATATACATGTAGCATTTATAATGTAGCCTTTTCTCTGTGCTCTTTTCATTTAAAAAAAAAACAACAACAACATGAAAACAGTAGAAAGTAAAGGTCATCCTCTTTGCTGGACCACTCCGAGTAAGTAAATGCTCCTGCCTGTGTTGGCTGTGCAGCATGCAGGGTTTGTGGGGAGTGGCAGAGCCTTTTCACTACTGTGGCATTTGCTTCAGATAACAGGTTGAAGCCACCAGCTACAGTTGTCAGGGGCACAGTCATTTAGTACAGAACAAACATTACATGGTGTCTGAGGGACGAGAGTGGAGAGGAACAAAAATAAAAAGAGAGAGAGAGAGAGACAGATGTTTCAGTTAGAGTTCTCTTAGTACGACAATATTGCTCCTATATGTACAAACAGCAACCCTTCACACCTGATATGCGTCCATACAAACACACACACACGCACATACACACACAGAGACTCACTGTGTTCCAGGAAAACAGCTTCAAGGAGTCTCTCCTAATCACGTACACAGCCAACCCAGGGAGATGAGGGTAATAAAACCCAAAGGATGCTGACTCATTTTATTGATGAGTGTGTAAACACACACACACACAATAATCAGTGCTTCTGTCTTGGCCTCTGCTATTGCTGATGTTTAATCAGAATGTTTTTGCCTGCTCATCCGAACCGGCTCCGTTGAAGGTGTGTAGGAGATTTTCATCGCTCTCCCCACAGGATCATTTCTGAACACACATTACACTTCCAGCCATAAAACACCATCATCCCTGAAACAAATGGCAGCAATAACATGCTGGTAATAACCTGCCTCTTGCTGAGAAGGGTTTGGAAATTTTCAGGTTAGATTTTCCACTTTAAAATACTTTCAGGGTTCGAGTATAACTGACTGTGAGTGAAATTTTTAAATCTTGTTGATAATGGTGATTATTCAGTTACACCATTCTAGCAAAAAATATCTTTATACATGTTTCATGATTCACGTTTGCTTAAAAGATAGGTTCAAAATCTTTTAAGTCTGTCTCAAAAGTCAGGAGCCCAAATGAACATTGACATATGTTCTTCATACTGTAATCATTCCTCCTGTTCATACTGGCCATTAGAGGATCCCTTCATAATGCACTTACAATGTAAGTGATGGGGGACAAAATCCACAGTCCTCCTTCTGTGCAAAAATGTATTTAAAAGTTTATCTGAAGCTAATAAGAGGCCTCAGCTGTCCAAATTAGTCAAATCAAGTCAATAACATTACTCTCTTTTTAGTGCCAAATTCCCTCTTTTTGTTTGATCTTTCCACTGCAGCTGAACAGGAAACACTGTCAGTCAAGACACAAAGAGGGAATTCTTTATTAAAAAGACTGTAACTTTGGAAGATATCAACTTTATTTGGCTAACTCAGATGGCTGAAGCCTCATATGACCATCGGATAAGCTTTGAAATACATTTTTGCTCAAAATGAGAAGATTTTCTAATGGTCAGTATGAACAGGAGGAATGATTACAGCAAGCAAAACATGTTTAAATGTTTATATCGGCACTAGACTGTTGTTTTAAGACAGGCTTGAAGAATTGTGGACCTGTGCTTAAATAAATACAGGTCTTTCAACCATTCTGACACTAATAATCTGTTGATAATAGCTGATGTGCACTGAACAGTAAATCTTTGCATTGGCTGAAAGCACTGAACAGGAAATAATGAGGGGTAAAGCCACCTGACAGTACTACTTTCCCCTTTCTTTACTGAGAGACATAGCCGTGATGTGTTTTTTGGTGAATCAGAGATGAGGCTCTTAATTAATCAAGTGGATTCAAACCACTTTTCTGATCATTTCTATTTTAATTAAGAGTTCTCTTAACAACACTGGAGATGCAGAACATGTATTGTACAGAATTACTGAACATACTGAATTGAAGGTCAGTTACTCCCATCTGTCCAAGTCCATGATAAGACTACTGAACCATTTTAAACACATTAATAATGGTCTTTATCTCAGGAAGTGTCATTCGCTGCGTCAGTGAAACCAAGGAACAAATTAAAGCTCCTCTAAAAATGGAGATTATCTGAGCAGAAAAAGCTTTTCACAGCATGATTGTGCATTTATCATGGCTTTCACCACTTCACTCTGTTTAAAGCATCAAGCATCCCAGGACTGTGTTTGAGTCCACTTTTATGACAACGACCATGTGCTGAATCAGAGGATCTGCTCTATTAGAGCACAAATAGCTCAAAATGGCAGAATTTGCCAAAAACATTTTGTTTAACAGCTTTAACTGAGTTCTCATCAACAATCAACTCCACTGTCCCTGATTTTTAAAATATATATATATATATATATATATATATATTTAATAAGGTTGTGCAGAGAGCGCAGTATTTGTATCTGTATCTGGGAGTGATGTCCAAATTAGGAAATGTGCATCATGTAGCAGATGGATGTGACTCCCCTCATTGAGACCTGCTGATAGACATAAAAGCAGAGCAGAGGAGAGAGACTGAGATAGCGATGTAACCATGCTGGTATGTTTTGGGTTTTTTTTCCCAAAAACAAATAATTTTTAAAAATATTTGTATGAAACAAATATTCGTAAAAAACAAAACAAAAAAAAAACAAAACACTATTTGTACTTTGCTGAATAATGTATTTGTATTCAGGCCCACCCCTAATATTTAAATATAGATAAAAAGCATTCCTACTCACTTATTTCCTCAGTATTGTGCTCTGTGCTCCAGTAATTCCATTTAAATTTGACTTTTTTGTCCCATTAGCAATTTCAAATTGTCTTCTAAATCTGCATGTGACATTTACAGAGGTTCTGGACTGGTGTGCAGGAGATTACAAACATACTTTTTTTCATGGAGCAGAAGAAGCCACAGTATTGTATTCATCTGTCATTTATCTCCTTTTTTTCCTTTTGTACAAATAAATGAGTATTTGCTAATATGTCCTTCAGAGGCGGGAAGGGAACTTTGGGAGCCGAGAACTGTTGTGAGACTCTGCATGATTTTAGTCTCATCATGCTGCCGAGTACTAGACATGATTTCAATGTGGGTGCTCCCCTCTTTTTTAGTCTTAAATGAAGTACATATTTGTACATATTAAATGAATCCACAAGTAACTGTAAATATCAAATACATGCCCCAGAAATGCTCATTTAGTATTATGTCTAAAGTCACTTTTAAACCCTGGGAATCTGTACTTCACCCTGCAGTACAGTGGCACAGAGAGCTTAATGCACTGCAACTTAAAGGAAAAGTTGATTCCTATGGTTGTAATATGGAAAGCACCTGACATTAAACTTTCCCTCTTCATTCAGCTCTCAAGATCTGCTTTGGACTACAAACTACACTTCTTCATTTTCTGTAGTGTTGCCTTCAAGGAATCAACAGCCATTTTCTCAGTTTTCTCAGTCATAGGGTGCCAATTGTTCAAAATAATTGTATATTTTCACTACATAGGTGACCTAGTTTTAAGAAATCATCCTATTTACAGCGGTGAAAACACAAGCAAATAGATAAAACATCTGCACCACGTTTTATTGTCCCTTCAAAACATCTTTTGTGTCGTCATTTAGTTCCATTTTGTTCTGTATGACTCACAGCGTTTCTATATTGGCTGTGTGCTGCTTTGTGCCACTTACTGTATGTGCTGTCAAATTGGTGTTTTATTTATTTGCAGCATGTTTTGTGTGATCTGCACGCTTCATCATTTGTTTGTGTTTTGTCCATTTGCACGTGTACTCTTAGCTCACAGAGTGTTGAGCTCTCTCGGCCGTCATACTAAAGTCACATGGACATCTTGTCACAACAGGAATCTTTCTGAAATCAAGAATTTAAACTTGAGCAGCGCCTGATTAATTAAACATAATTTGAAACTGACAGAACAGTTAACAACTAAACACATTCATCTGTCAGCAATTGTTTGCCACAGTTACTCCGCTTGGTTTGCTGCTGCTCAAGTGTTATTTTTCTGTCACCTAATCATACTGTAAGGAGGTAATTCTCATGTTGTTATGTCACTTTCATCTCTTTTTCTGCTGGTAGAAAATAAGATGTACACTGGTGCTTACTGTTTACAGTTTAATATTGAATGAATGGAGAGGACTCACTTTAAATGCACAAGGAACCGAACTGTCTAAACATGATTGATCTTCATCGTCTACTGTAAACCACTGAAAACGACAATAAAACTGAGAAACCCAAAATGATTTATGTTGCTCACTCAAGTAGGACTTTTGAGTCAGAGTTTAGGTTTTCTGGGAGCATCCGTCTGATTTGTTGCCTAGTGGTTGGCAGAGGAAAAAAAGATGTTTGAAGGTTTAGTTTAGATTAATAGAGACACAACAAAAGACCTTTAACGTTTTTTATCGAAAGAAACAGTAAAACAATCTAGTGATTCTGACAAGAAACAACTGCAGAGACTGCAGAATGTAAATGTCAGCAGAAATAACACAGTTTGAAAAATTCACAAAACATCAAGTGAAAAATATAGAGAAAAAACACCAATAGTGTGTGATTTTTTGTTTGTGTGTGTGCATGCACAATGGGGCAAAATAATGTGTTGAGTTACTGGAGAAATACATCAAGCAGTGCAGTTCAGACTGATCCTGCATCAATATTTTATATGAAGATGTTCAGTAAATTCTCTCCCAGTGTGCATGAAGCTGTGCTCCGCAGTCCTCCACATATTGAGTAAAACTGACAGTGGGGAGTGTTGAGAATTCAGCTGAAAGTACATTTTGGTATCATTTTAAGAATATCAATGTTTTAGTCTGTTGTTACAAATGTTTGAGGAAAGGGTAATGGATCTAACTTTCTAATTAGTCATCAATGGTGAAGTTACAATGGTTTATGACACCATTAATAAAGGGTAAAAATCAATAAAAAGTTGTCAATTATGAGTTTGTTTACATGCACATTAGTGTCTTTGTTTTGATCATAGTCTACTTTATAGATAGCTAAAATTGGGTTAAAAAATCTGCATATTTTAGGGGATGATTATATGCTTTGTTAATAAAATCTCAATCTGCAAAGTAACTGACTGTCAGATAAAAGTGGTGGACTTTCTCTGAAATGTAGTGAAGTCAAAAAAAAGTTAAAAAGTATTATCGTACTTAAGTACAGTACTTATGTTACCATCCTCTGTTTGGACCAAGCGGCTACTATCGCTTGTGCAGAAGTACCTCGAAGTGCAGTGCCACCGACAGCTGCTAGATGCTGGCTCCAAATGTCTCCCATTCAAAAAACCTCAACTTCTCACCAGAAATAATAAGTCAATCATTTTATTTCAATGAGCCATTATGGTCACAATTGTTAAACTAGTAAGTGTGCTGGTGGTCATTTTGGAAATTAGTGCTCCATTAATAAGATTTGAAGACTTATTCTAGGCTCTGATGTCTGCTGTGTGCGCGTTGATTGACAGCTGTGATTGACAGTTGGCTCACCTCCGCGACTCGAGCTGGACTTTCAGAGCTTCTGTTTAAAGGATAAACTGTCATTTTTCCACAGACACGTAGCTCTACTGTGTTTGTGGTTAAGCAGTTATAGTAACAAGATCCTCACAGGATGCTGTCACACAATACTTCGGTAAGTTTAATGTTAGCGCAGTTTAGCTAAAGGAGCTAACATTAGCTCAAGTGTGCTGCACTCTGGTGTTCCCAGTAAGGTAGCGTTCACTTCGGTCCATGGCAGCGGACATACCACACCTCACTATGTCCATCTTTATATACAGTCTATGGTTTGAACTCTGTGTGTTTGTGTTTCTCTTCAGGCTGCTACAGTCCACACAAACATCCACAACCTATTGCTGTTTAAAGAAAACTCAAACCTCTTACTTTGTGCCCTGCACAGATGTCCAAAGGCAAACTCTTGGACATTTCAGTGCTTCTTAAAGCAACAGAGACCTTGTTCACACTTGGCATTAACATGCATCTTGGGTGATCCGATCACAAGAGGACAGCTCTCAGTACATCAGTTCACACCTGGAATTAGGATGCGTCTCCACATGCGTCTCAAGTGACCACTCATATCTCACTTCCCCACTCTATATGCAAATAAACACGTACATCATTTCTGTTTGCAAAGACCAAATGTGCACCTAGAGTGAGCCTGGTCAGGTCATTGTTGCTAACCTCAGGGCTAACCCCCTTCATTTTAATCAGCCGGTGGCAAGCAACACATGGGAACTTGGCTTGGGTCTTGAGGAGTTGTGGCATTTATTCACTGCATTTATTCATTTGTTAACCTCATACTCTCTGCTCCGGCCGCCAGCCCCCTTGTTGTTTCGCACTTCAATATGAAGCCATTGGCATGCAAATGAATACGTACTTCTGCTTAAGCAAAGGGCATCAGTTGAGTAGGCGCACCCTTCAGTGTAGTCCAGGACACATGCAGTACACACTGCTAAAAGAATGTGGCCATATGCGGCCCAGACCACCTTCAAATATGGTCTGAGTGATCGGATCTCAATGTGTCCTCAATGCGTCTTGAGTGCATTCACACTTGTACTCAGAGTTGTCCACTTGTGATCAGATCACCCATGATGCATTTTAATGCCAGTTGGAAACTGAGCCAGACTGTGAAGTGTGAGCAGCCCAGTTTGAGGTGTGAAGGTGTTGACTGATTTGGCCTGTGTGGGTTACTATGCTGAGTGGCCACAGCTGGCTTGTGGGCATGATTTACTCTTTTCGAAGTTCCTTTGTAGGAGATGTTTCCCACAGCTAATTAGTTTGTTAGCATTTAAAGAGGCTGTCACAGTGAATACAGAGGCAGCCATGATGACAGCTATTGACTTCGACTTGCTTGGCTCAGACTCCCGGCGGAACGTCAGTCTGTCAAGCCGCCGACAGCCTCGACATGAGAGGTCTCTCACGGCTGCGTCTCCCCACCCTCTCCTTGCTCTGAGTGGGCAGACGAGACTCAGAGGAAGATCATCCCTCTGGTTTTAATTAGGCTTTTTAATTACAGAGAGGAGATGCTTTTCACGGAGACTTGCACTGAGGTAACAGTTGAGCAGAGGCGATAGCAGGGTAAGCATGTCACTGCCAAAGTATTCGAGATCTGCCGAGCTGAACTCCCACTAAAATAACAGATTTTTTCTTTCGATGGAAAGGCTTGTGAAGATGATTTCCGTTTTATATCACTGAAGGTGGAATAGATTTTCAATTTCCTCTAAGGTTTTTTGAAAAGGTAGAATAAAATCAATTCACTCCATAGAACATAGAATGAGTTGGGGTTGTTAAGTATGACAGGAGGGTAAGGAGGTTATTCTTCTGCATAATAACTATAAAAACTATCTTACTGTCTGTAAGAGAAGAAAAGCAAGCTCAAGCAAAAGTCCCAGAGCATGCTCTATGCATGTATGAGTCACACATGTACATACAAGTGGTACATTTTGCCTGTAATGGACCAAGTAGAGTAAAGAGTCTCACAATATTGTAGGAATTGCTTATATTTCTGCCCGTGGATGGATTTCTGACCTTTGAAAGTTCCTCAAATTGCACTGTGACTGATGAAAATCAATTATTTTGACTTTCACTTAGACTGAGGCTTAATCTTTAACATGTTGTGATTCATTCATGTCTATAATTGCAGAAAATTGTAGTGTGGTTGATGCAGTTCTCTGTTTTTTTTACCGGTTTTACAAGGTACAACATACCTGATAACTACACAGCTGGGGTAACACATTTGTATGTAGATGTCATATGTGATGTTAGGGTCTTGCTGTTCTGTAAAAACAGCTGTTTACAAAAGTCCTTTCCAACATTAATTCATTCATTCAAACTAAATGTCGCATGTCACTACCTGTCAAATCGACCCAAAAAGTCTTTTCTGATCAGACGCCCCGTGGTTAAAGCTGCACTAATTAATATTTTTATATGAACAGTGGTAAAAATGGCTATGCATATGTAGTCACTTGTAGTAGTAAACTCACCAAAAATGATTACCCAACTTTACAGCTCCACAGAGCGTTTTAACATCTTTCAGCTCCCCTCCACATGTTAAAAGGTTCGCTGCATCCATGATCCATCCATTTCTCTTCAAGAAGTCTGTGTCTTTTGTTAATGGTACTCAGTTTAAGACATTTTCTCCTCCAAGGCTTTCATGGCATCACACTAGGTTATACACACAAAAAGTGATGAAAATAGTGTGAAAAATGAAAAAGAAAGCTTGAGAGAGAGGTTCAAATCCAGCACACCCTCTCACCTCCACACACTCGGCCAATCCCTGCGTGAAGTAGGCGTGATTGTGGGATTGTTTGTTTTGGAAAGTTACGAGAACTTGCACCTGATTTCATCATGGAGGGGGGTTTCGGATACTTACTACGCGATGATTGAACAAGCATTGCGTTTGAAGCATGCTGAGGCCTTGAGTTTTCAATCACCTGACCTTTCCTACAGCACCAACAGCAAGTCAAACTTTTCATTTATTCTGACAAACATCTTCTGTGAATTGCCACAAAATTTTGTTTAACACTTTTTCTGATATTCTGCAGTCATTTGGGTCTTCAGACCAGACAGCAACACTTACAGTTATTACCTCTTCCCACCTGTTGATTTTTCACCACCTGGCCTTCTGCCTGGTTTTCACACTTTGACACTTTTTAACATATTTTTTCTGTGTGTTACTTGTTCTTTCTGAGTAACAAAGAAACAAGAATGAATTCATAATTTGTAGCGAGGCAGAAAGATGACGAACGTTGTACAATTGGTGGAAGTGAGACAGGAGGAACTGACACATAGAAGTGTTTTCTGAATAGAAGCATTTTGGTTAAAATTATTATTTGGTTAAGGTTAGAGACCTCAGTTGTCATGGTTACAATGATAACCATATGGTTATTGTTATCAGAGGTTCCTAGCGTCTGTTGTTTTGGGGCGTTTCATGAAATGACAGATTCTGCGTTTTTTTCTTTAGAGGACCATTTGAGACTGAAATGGAGGAGAGATGGGAACCAGAACATCCAGATGTTGAAAAATGATTGTTATTTTCAAAGAGAAGAGCCTGTAAAAGGTACTCTGGGGGATGTTGAAAGGGATTGAGGAGCTGGAGGTGGAGAGTGTTGAAGAAAAGGGCTGTGGTTTTTTTTGAGACAGGAAAAATGAGCGAAGAGATGAGAGGAGAAAATGGAGAATTGTGTGGTTTGGGGAAAGGCAGGAGAGGCAAGGAGAAAACAACTGATGCAAATTCGCCTGAAAAGAAGCTCAAACACAATGTCAGCTTTAAAGGTGCACACTGCTGAGGCTTTGTATCACTTGTGCATGTATTCTCTGCAACAGGGGTGAGCATGCTGATTAAAGAAGAAACCATAATCCAGGAAAACAAGAAACAAAGCTGACTGAAGGACAACATCAAAAACATCTCTTGGCAGGAAAATCGTTGAGTTGATGGTATCTAATAAGCTCCACTAATTCAACTTCAAACAATTCACGTAAAGCATGAGGTCATACGGCCAAATGCACAGACAGGGTGAAGAGTCAGCTAAATAATTTTTATCTGCAGGGTACAAATCCAACCAAGCACCTCAGGCTCTTATTTTATTTTACCTTTTGTTCACATCACGAAAAAACTCATTTCCAGCATTAAGTTATTAGAGTCAGAGGTTTCAGGTGCGAACGAGAGGAGAGGATATGAAAAGAAGAATTAGAGAGCAGAGTATGAGATGAGGTGCAAAGGTAATGTGCAGGAAGAGAGGAGGTAGAGAAGGGGAAGAGACAATTATTAGTTTATTGATGTGTTGGTTAGTGTAGCCATGGAAACAAACCAGAGTATGAGTCATGGAGGGAGGGGAGGGGGGGGCAGAGGTTGATTGAGACTCAAATTATTATCAAGGACAACATAAAACAAGTCAAGTGGAAATTATTGTAGTTGGAGTCACATGCACATGATTCATTTTCAGTGTATTCAGGTCTTTTGATTCTGTTACTAAAAAAATAAAGACATTTTCACAAATTTGATCCTAACAGGTAGAACAGCAGGTCCTCTAACTGACCTTCAACCCTGCTGAGTGGATGAGTTCCAGTTCAAAAGCTGCCAACTGGATGGATTTTTATTAATTTTAGTGAGGAAAGCTAATTAAGAGCAACCACCCTGCAGTGGAGGAAAAATGTGTTAATTTAAGACTTTGATTTGAAATGTCCACTGGAAACAAAACAACCAAATTTAAATAACGACTTAACCCTAAATGTTACTGAGGTCCAAGAGATCCCAGACTCATGTTCCCCTCATGTTTTCAATGTTATTATTCTTATTATTTCACTCTATTGCCACGTTTATTAACCTTGCTTTTACTTTCCACGACCATGAATTGCAAGCAGGCTATGTGAGCTGCATGCGGCAGTGGGTAGAGGGATGATGTGGGAGGATTGGGGAGGGTATGTGAGGGAGGGGAGTGTGGAGGGTGTTCAAGGTGACAGTGTGTGGTTGTATGCTTTAATTCTGATCCTGAATTTGAAAATAAAAGATGAGTTTGAAAAAAGACACCTAACATTGTTTTATCACCTTAATTTCTCATGAATTTTCTCAATTTTATTACAATTGCTCATAAACATTTTGAACTGATGACATGTTTCAGAAGTCTGTTACAGAAAATGGTGCATTACTTCTGTTTGTGGTCTCAGAGACTCCAGCTGTAAAATAAGTTTAATAAAGACAATATTAAATAAGTTTGGATTTCTGTCATTCAATTAATATGTTCATAAGAGATCTAACAGACTTTTCTGGTGACATCACTTTGGTTGTTGTCTGTTAGCAAACAAAAGGATTATATTTGTTCATGCATTGTCTGTATAATATATAAAACATGAAATATTTACTTGATTGGTGTGATATCAACGTTTTATGGTCGTTTCTGTATTTTTTCGTCAAAGTTGCAAGCAAGCTCAGTTTCTACTTATATTTTTAAGGAACATAAATATTCATTTTCATTTTGCAATCATAACAGCAGTGGGGAAAAAGCCAGTGACAACAAAACACAACGGTTAATTAGACATCTTCAATTATATATTTCAATAAAGGAAGTTTCACACCACTGTAACATGTAAATGTTAACACACTTTTGGTCAGCACTTGAATGCATACACACCTTCAAACAGTTGACATTTGACAGTGACGATAGTGATGTCAGTCATCAATCAATTGCTGTTTATTGATTTTTCCTTTCTATTATCACAAGGAACGGCTGCTACAATTGTGTACGACAATCTAAATGAAAAGCAAAAAACGTGTACATATAGTACTGACCCCAAGTTTTAAAATATCAAGATACTGAAACTAATTGACATAACATTGATATTTTTGAACATTTTAAATGGTAATATGACTTTAAGGGCTGGATTCTGATTATTTTATGTAGATATCATATTACACACTGAACCCACTGAACCTACAAACACCCACTAGACAACTGAAGTAGCAGGTGAGCAGAGTGAATGATAAACGCCGTCATTATAACGATGGGTCCTTGGTACAAGATGTCACACACACCTGTGTAGTTGACATTTTACACAGCAGACCTGTAAGAAATATTACAGAAACAATAGATTAGCTACAGTTTGAAACACGCTAGATGCACAAAGGCACACATTTAGACATACGCATATCTTATTTTATTGCATAGCACAGTTTTTCTCCATTTCCTTTTCTTTCTCTTTTCCATTTATGAATTATTTGACACACTAACACTGGACCTTTCCATTTCCAATCATTGAACATGCCTTTAAGCCATTTATGCAAAATAAAAGAGCATTTTTTTTGGCATTTTGTCCAGATTCAGAATCTCTTTGCAAAGATGTTACATGCAATTCTGCATTTTTGGTACAAAATCGAAAAAGAAAAAAATCGTTCATGTCTCCTTGGAAAGCACGGTCATTCAGAGTGCTGGATTCAAAATACCAATCAGTAAAAGCGCTGACCTTTAACAGATATTGCACTTGTTGCTCAGTTGTATTTAAAAAAAAAAGCAAAGGAAAGCCTCCAATGTGACCTTCCCTGCTTTGGAAATGAATAGGGAAGTGTCACAGGGTACAGAGGTATGCTCTGGATTAAGGAAAGGTGGGTGAAGAGGAGGTGGACAACATAAAGAGGAAAGATAGCAAGTATTATCAAAATGAAAGAAAACCAAGCAGAAAGCGTCCTAGAGGACCTTGGTAAGGGACGATCATGCAGTACATACCCAAGTGATCAGTTTAACATGAAGAAAACATATATGTTTATTGCCCCTAAGAACATTGCAACAGCAATATACAGCAAAAGTGGAAATTGCATCTTCAAAATCATTGGTTAGTATACATGCAGAAATTGAGTTAGTTGAACAATAATTATAACTCATATGTGACACAAATTACTATTGCCATGTTCTCCTTCGGTGTGTCTGGTTTCCTGCAGGAGAATTTATCCCTCAGTATGATATATGGTATGATTAATTCAGGCTGGAGAGCTGCAGGGAGAGCACAAGATGAATGGCCTGATCAGTATTTGCAGTGTCACAAAAAAAATCACTGTATAAACCAAAAGTGTGTTGTTGGAATCAAGGGATTGCAGAGGTGGTGCGGTGGTTAAAGCAACCGTCCCAGAAAAAAAGTCAAGTCAAGGCAGTTTTTTTTTTTTTTTTTTTTATTTTTATGTCACTACAAATTATGAAAAAAAGAAAAAAATATTTACCACATTTACGTTATAATCTTAACAACTTGTGACACTCTCAATCTTTAGACCTCAATAAAAACTTTAATAGGCAGAAAGTGTAATAATTTGAGGAGTTTCAAAGTGTAAGTGTCAATATGCTAAGAAACGTCCAGGAGGCAGCAACAAAATTTTTAGCCTCTTGCATCCCACAAGCCTTTGGAGGGTCATTATGTCAGGTCAAGCATTGTTGAAGTCCAGAGAAGCTTCTTTGGTAAGGCTTTATTTTACAGGTCCTCTAATTATATACGAATTTTATGGAAATTTTCTAAATAATTAGCAAGTATTTAATGGTTAATTTTAGGACATTTTACAGAAAGGGTGATTCAATTTGGTACAAATTGAAAAAACAGAAAAAAAGTGTTAAGTTGGTTAATTGGTACCAACTTGTTATATTTGGATTCATATGTAGTTGTTAATTTGCAAAAAATTCTTGATAAATTAGACTCGACTCTTAATGATTCTTTAAAGGACCAGCGTGTAGTATTTAGTGGCATCTAGTGGTGATGTTGCAGATTGCAACCATCCGAATACCCCCCCCCCCCCCCCCAAAGCGTGTATAGTAGGAGAAGCTACGGTGGCTGCGAAACTCGAAAGGCCCTTTGTAGATCCAGTGTTTAGTTTGTCCATTCTGGGCTACTGTAGCAACATGGCAGTGCAACATGACGAGGTCTGTGGAAGAGGACCTGCTCCCTCTGTAGATACAAAGGGCTCATTCTAAGGTAACGAAAACACGATTCTTAGTTTCAGGTGATGATACACTAATTAAAATATACTTATGAATATTATATTCCATTTCTGTCAAGTCCACTCTGCTAGATACCACTATCTTGTTTCTCAAAAACTCTTTAATGAACTTTTAGGAAATTATTGAAAAAGTGTCCTGGAAATTAGTAGGAAAGTAAGGGATCCATAAAATAAAGTGTTACTGAAATTGTTGATCAACGCTCACACATTATAGCGTTATTAAGAAACAACCTAATATGCTAATATATCATTTGAAACACAAAACTGTTTTCTGTCTGTTAAAGAATTGTTATGAATCTAATTTATTAAGATTTTTTGTAAATCAACAACTACATATGAACCCAAATATAATAAGTGGGCACTTACCAACTAAACCAATTTAACACTATTTTCTAATTTTGCTTAGAATTTTTACAAATTGCACCACCATCTCTGTAAAATGTCCTAAAGCCAACTGTTGAATATCTGCATATTACTCAGAAAATTTCCAGGAAATTAGTATGAAATTAAATTAAATTTGGGAAAATATACTGATTTGCTTTTTCTGTCCAACAGTCGTGCCAGGCTCACTAAGCTAAGCTAACGTCCTCCTAGCTTTAACAGTGGTATCAATCTTCACATCAACAAAAAATATAACAAACACATTTCCAAAATGTCAAACTTTTACTTTAAATCAGAGTGAAGATCTCAAAGTTTCCAGAGATATGAACCAAATATGTCAAGCAGATAAAAGTGTGTGTGATAAGATTGCACATAGCAAGAGGATGGAAAATACATTTAATTTATCTCTAAGGATACTGACGAAGACATATTTCTGGGGGATGTTGTTAAAAAATAGTTTCATGCAGGCAAATGTGTTGTGTCTGTGTGTGCATTTGAAGTTACCCAGAAGAGATGGAAAAACTAATTTCCTTTACAAAAGCCAACTTTCCCAGAAATGACCATATCTGACACTCTGCATCTAGAAAGTTTAATCAAGAAAACTGAGACGTTTATCTCAAATGATTATCTCTCAAATTTGGCAATCAGCCACGAGCAGATGGAAGGTCTCAATGACTTGGAAAACTGATGGTGAATATTTTGTGAGAGTCTCTTCGCAGACTCCATGAATGATGGATTTCACACAGCTCAGCTTTGCAGCAATGAAGATAAATTATTTAATGTAATTTTAAGTAGGTTTGACGGAAAGAGAGAGAGACAGAGAGAGAAGTCGAAACGGAGGTAGAATGAGAATGTGCATATGTGTGTGTGTGTGTGTGTTTACTTGATGCAGCATCCAAACAATTCACTGCAGAAGACAGGATTTTGATACTTCACTGATAAATGATGAGTGATGACATCTCCAGAATGCTGACTCGTCCTGTTTTACTGCAAAAAACTGAACTTCAAGACTCCTCCGAAATCCTGCTGTTCTTCTGCGTAGCTGCATATCACTGATGTCAAATGGAAGTCTCCAATCTGCAAACTGTCAACTTTTCAGATAAAAAAATACATTTATAATCTAAGAATGGCATCACTATGTGTGTGTGTGTGTGTGTGTGTGTGTGTGTGTGTGTGTGTGTGTCTGCGTGTCTGTGTGTATGTGTGTGTGTGTGTATCTGTCTGCAGCTAATGTCAGGATTCACAGTTCTATTTAAAAAAAAATCTATAAAATCTATTTTATTCCTCTTAACTGGCCGCTTGGGGCCGAAGTGATTAACAACTGCAGTAAAAGGCATTTCCAGCAGTTAGTTAGACTAAAAACAAGTCTGTTGCAGGCCACATGGCTCAAAAACATGGTTAGAAAAGTTTGGTCTCATCCTGAACCGGATCATCTGCAGATTAATTCTATACCTGATATGTTATGATCCACTAAAGTTAGTTACGATATGACATGAATAACTCCCCATCTTTAGCTTTGCCACCATCTTGACTGTAAGGGAGCCATGAGGGACAACTGAGTGAGATTCAACTCTTCTTTGTTTGGGAGGAGAGGAAAGTAGTGAGCCAACTAGCAGGAAACGTTCCCACAACATTGGCTAACGTTACATGGACATAATGTTCTAACAATGTTATCAATAAACATTTTAAGAAGGTTGTCACCAAACATTTTTAGAAGGCTTTTGGAGAACATTATCCTAGAAAACATTATTAACACATTACATGAAACATTTCCAGAACATTTTTAGAACAAAAAAAATTCTAGCTGGGGAGGGGTTTCATTTTGTGTGGTGTGTTACAGCAAAATGTTCTGAATAAATAACTATTAAAAACACATCAGTGAGCCGCACTGCCGCACTGGATGATATGTGCCTTCCCCCTGGCCGCTGTGCGTGCACAGGAACACAGAGCTTCGCTAGCTTGTTGTGCTGCATATCACAACTTCTTTGTGCTGAATTTCTCCAAGAAATTTCTCCAAGAAATTCAATACATGTCATCCAGTGCAACGGTGTACCTCACTGAAGTGGTTTTAATAGTTTTTGGACAACAATGAATGAATGAATGAATAAGATATATCAGGCTTTGGATACACATACAATACTTGTAAGAAGGATCAGTTCATTCTTGGTTTGGCTGTGTACATGAGATTTATTAACAATAAGAAAAACATAGAAAATCGCCTGTGTTTTCCTTTAAGACAGCTATCATGCTGCAAGTATTTGTGTACTTTTCTGCTTTTACACAATACAATAAAGAGCACATATATAACTCTCCAGAGCTGTTCAAAATATAAGGCTGGTGTTCTTAAAAAAAGACTGAAACCAAGAATTCTTTAGTCCGTCCCTCAGTATTTTGCAACTTCACCAGTCTGTGGCTCTCAGTTCAGAGCTCATTCATCACTACTTGATTATCTTTATCTTTAAAAAAAAAAAAAAAAAGGTCATAAAGGTAGTTTATGTGGGCACTATCATTTTCAGAAAACGTTACTCAGAAAGGAGTAAATAGTGTCTTTGTCGGGGAACTACTTTCCCCTGCAGATTAATACACATTTGGTGAGTATTTATGTCATCAGGATGGTGTAAGTGAGATATATTCTAAGAAAGTACCATAGCTGTGGTCATCATCATAATGAAAGAATATATCATTCAGTGCAACAGTGTAAAAAAAAACGGTGTGTTTTTAATCGTTTTTGGAAAACAATGAAGAGGAATAAGCTTTATCAGGCTTTAGCTACACAGGAAATACTTCTAAGTGAAATCAATTACTGCAAGTTTAATACCTAATAGTTTTTTGATAACTTTTGTTAATAATGCCCTGTAACTGTTTTACACGCATCCCAAAATAAACCAATGATAGACAGGTTGATCCAGGGAACATTTTGTTGTTTTCTCTCCAAATTGTGATTATGTACTGCTTTTTTTACATACAGTGTCACACAAACATAAAACCGTAGAAATCACTCACAAAAAAAAATTGTGAAATATTGAACTCGAGCTTAATTCCATTAATATATGGTTCTGAAATAATTAGTTCTCTGAAGGTTTTTTATTTTATCATCAGATCTCATACCTGGCTGTTAAAGTTATTTGAGCTGAAAGCAACACTTCATTTCAGGCTGGAGGAGCACAATAGTCTGTTTTATTGGCCGTGTTGACTGAGAGCACGAACCTTTAGAGAAATGTGTCCAATTAAAGGTGAAGTGTGCACATTCAGACAAGGATTTACTTCCAAACTATCAGAACTCAAGCTGTAACTCCTCAATGGCTGAGGGTGACTTCCACAGAAACTCATTTAAAATTCTAACAGTGTTGTATTTTCAGTTCCCTGCGCTGTATTCTGCCTCAGCACCTCTCAGAGTATAACCAATTCTCACTGGGCTAGACTGTGACCTTGTACCCACTGGTTCCCCACAGCTCCACATTTATTTTATCTTATTACTTTGGACTATATTGACTTGAATAAGATGTGGTATCAAAACAAAAACCTGTGATCTCCCCACTTTTGATCATCAGCCTTTCAAACACTCCACCAGTTTATTACTGCGTGTCCCGGGAATGCTTCGCTAATCATATCAATTAACCACCTGCTCTTCTGTGTGGTTTGGGCGCCAGTGTAATACGCTTCGGTTTTAGCGTCAGAACAATATAATGATGGCTTTTGTTTGAAGCAAGAGAGAAACCCAGGCTTTGTTCCCACTGAGGTGACTTATATCTCAAACAAAGAAAGGCAAGCTTTTCTCCTTGCTGCTGCTGCCGCTGCTTCATATTTTACACGTTCTGCTTTTTGTAAAATAATAATCACCGGAGGACGACTGGAGGGTGAGTGAGGAGATGATATGTTTTTTTGATGTGCAAGACTGTCCTTTTTATCTCTATCCAACTGTCTCTCTTTCAGAAACATGCTGTAAATACATTCAGATAGTATATATATATAAATATATATACATCCCTCATTGTAGTCTTCTGCTTTAAGCACAGAAGAAGAAGCACAGAAAGATAAGGAAGAAAGGATAATACAGAGACATAAATGTGTCTGTGTATTCTCATACACTCTTTGTTGGAGGGCTTGTTCATAGCAGCTATACAGGTTATCCCCTCTCACATATTGTAATTGTAACCTCATCTATAATTAAAGCCCTCTGCATAATTAAGACTGCCAATCTTGCTAACAGAGGATGTTAAATGGATGTTGGACATGTGAGCATTTCTATTCATTTTGAGTTTAAAAAAAAATGAAGCTCTCAATGTAAATCCAAAGATGTGATACTGAACTCAGTGGATTGAGATGCAGTGAACACAGCTGCCCCATTCCTCATTAACATCTGCACTGATATCATGCCACATCCGCATGACATCATATTAAAGTATAAAGTACCAGTGATGCACCTGCAGCTCGCCATGCTTCTGACAAATCAACTTTGACAGTCAGGCCTTAGGACAGCAGCATGCAGAGACTATGTGGGGGGCAGCAGTGAAATCCTGTGAAAGGGCAATTTCAGAGCTGTCACGTTGTCTCACTGAGATAAGAGCCCTACCAGGTAACTGCAACCATTTTGAGTTTGAATCTAGCCTCAAACCATTGCTGCTTTCTCTTATACTACTGTCTTCTTGTCCATGGCTAAGAAAGCAGAAATTGGATGGAAACCATCTTTAAAGAGGACATTAAATGATTTTCCCATTTCCCTTTTGTCAATTTGCCCATGAAGATGAAACGTATGAGCGGAACAAATGGCGGCTGTGATTATAACCTCTGATTTAAGATGTCAGTTGAAGTGTAGCAATCAGGCATGTGAAATACATCACAATGTAACAGTAAAAAGATGAACAATGATGTTCTGATGTATTAAAGATAAGAGTTCAGTTGAAACCACTATTTATAGGAACATTTGAATGGAATAGAGGAGATTGCTCAAGAGGAGGTTGAGTCACTGCAAGATTAAAAAATGAAGGGAAGGTGTTCATTGATTATGTCAAGATGGGACAAGTGGTAGATTTCATGTGCAGATCAGTCTCTGCATGGGTAGATGGTTGAAACTGCCTAAAAATGTCTACAAAAACTGCAGTTTTTACAGCTACGTCATGGACTGATGGAGGAATATTAAGCCTCAAATGAAAAAGTATAAACTCTTCAAACTCGCCTGCACAAGCTTCAAATTCATCACTGTGGAAAAGGGCTATAGTGACTATTGAATGCTTTGCTGAACAGGAGCCCTCAAAAATGACAGATTCGGGAAGAGACAGCTCTTGCATCTTTAACAGTTAGACTATCTAATATCTTTTTCATGAGCTTTTATCCCAGTATAATTTAAAAAAGTTCAATTCAGAATATTCTTCTTAAACTTCACAATGCCGAGCTGTTGAAGGGAGATAAGGTTCAAACTGCTCATACTGAGTCTAGATAAAGTGGTTTCAAATTTGTATTCAGCTGCAGTTATAGGTCTGTGTTAGTATTTAGTGTTTATTAAAGTCCTCCTTCATTCACAAATGTGTTTTTCTTATTGTTCCTTCAGTTGAATGTTTAAGCTTCACTGTGCAGAATGATGTATGTGCAGAGTTTGACACTTGAAGGCTGTTTTCACTTTCATCTGCTGAAGGGGGAAAGTTTCTCTGTGCTCAGTGAAAATCTGGCGTGTACTTATAAGCTTGATTTGTGACATCACAACAATTTGGGAGCCAATCATGGTCCATTATTGAACTTACACAAGTGTGATGTGGAAACTTGAAACCTCTGGTGCACTGACACTGAGAATGGACTTTATAGTAAAGCAGGAAACATCTTGTGTCCAGCAGTCAAACGTTTTAAATAAAAATTATTTGCATATTCATAGATTCTTTCATTATGGGAGAAGGAGGAGATGTAATTTTAAGAATTTAAATGAGGTAATTGATTTTTGTGTGTGTGTGTGTGTGAAAAAAACATACAATATCAGACACATATTATTATTATAAGTATTCTTACAACATGTCTGGGGGGGATTTTTAAATTTGTGTTTAACAAAAGACAATTATTACACCCCCATCCTCCTTTGACTTGCTTAGTTTTTATCTAGATTGACTAGATTTCCCCTTCAGTTTATGAACTCGGACTCATCCTGGCAAAATCTTTATTTTTTCCCAGAGTGCACCCATCCACCCACACACACATACATATACACATACATACACACACAGGAAACCACACACTTGCTGTTGTTCTGAGCTATTGATTTGCACAACTTGTTTTAGCATTGTAAGTGTGCAGTCCGCCCTCAGATAGGTGCCATAAGTACAACTTGCAGGCTTCATCGCCTATGTGGGTCCCTCTCTATACATCCATCTGTCTTTCACCTCCTCTCTCTGTATCTCACTGATCCTCACACACTATATACATGTACGGCAGTCACACAAATTAACTCCAGAAAAAGCCCCAGAAGGTTGTGTGGGCTCATCTCGATAAATCACACAAACACAATGACCACAGGGTGAAAGATAACTCAGCAGACACATCTTGGAGCAGAGATGGTATTGGAGGTCTGCAGGTTATGGTGTGATTGAAGGGATACACACCTTCTTTTTTCCACTTCTTTCTGTCTCTCAAACACACACACACACACACACACAAACACTGATTCCTTTACAGACACGTCTGCACACTCAGTTTTTGCTTAATCACGATCCATTTGCATGTGCAGAATATATGAATTCAATGCATGGTAAATGCCATTTTACTCACAGTAGTTGTTCAGTAATTAGATACACACACACACTCCTTGATGCTACACTCTCTCGTCTCTCTTGTCTCTGCTAGAAGCTCACTGCCGCATGCTTTAAGAGCCCCGATGAAACAGAACAGTGCTTTTGTCATTCTTGACCTTTTCACATGCAAATCAGTCCAATCCTGCTTGGTGCATGAAGAAAACAGGAGTTTATCCAGGGCACTTTAGATCCCTATTAATGAGCCAACGGTGTCAAGGAACATACAAATGTTCCATCTTGGCTTTTCTCTCATGACCTTTTCACCATCATCCCTCAAGTGAGGCCCGGTTCTTCATATCTTAATACTGAGTGTGTCAGATGCATAAAGATGGAGGATCACCAGACGGTAAATTCAAAAGATTAAACACATCCAGTCCAGTGCAATGTCCATGCTTGTGTGCAACCACAACCACAAAACCAGACGATGGCTGTTTTTTTATGCACCCTGGTCTGTAATTCTGTGGGAACAAAATGTGTTATTTGTCAGCTAAAAGCATCTAATTGTCACTCCAGCAGTTATAATGTTATTGTTATTTTTCTTTCACGCAGTGTTCACAAGTAGATTTACACACATTCAAATTTGTCACTGCTGTGTCATATACTGTGTGTGTGTGTGTGTGTGTGTGTGTGTGTGTGTGTGTGTGTGTGAGGGAGGGTGAGAGAGAGAGAGAGAGAGAGAGAGAGAGAGAGAGCAGAGTTTTGGTGCCCCCTTGTGTTAATGGAGGGAAAATGTAGTTTAAACAGTCATCACTGCTGATGTTTACTGGGGAAGATGACTGTCTTTATGCTCACGCTGCAGATGCACGTTGACTGAGTGAGAAAAAAAAGAACCCAAGAAAGATTTATTTTTTAAAAAGTGATTTCACCAGAACAGATGGAACATGACTGTATAAGCGACAGAAAAGTCAGGAAAAGATGGTCCACTTCATCCTGTGTCTATAGCACAGATGAATGAATAAATGAGTGGATGGATGGAGAGAAACTGCACTTAGCACTTAGGTGTTTCAAACTAGAACAGAAATTTTTATCTTTTATATTTCAGAAATGGTTTGGCAAATGTCAAGTGTTGGTTTCAAATAGTTTTTTTCCTGCAGGTGTGAAACATTAAAAAACCATTTACAAGTCTCGCTGCTTGACTTCTGATAAAATTGATGCCAATTTAAAACAGATGATCTGTCTCTGATGGCTCGTCATTTCACCTTTTAACATTTTGGACTGCATGAAACAGTCTCAAACTGAGTTCGTCTGACCACAGCCCAATGCGGGGTTTTTTTCTCGTGAAACAGTTGTGTCAGAAGATGATAGAAAACATCCACCACACGAGGAGCAGATTTAATTTGGAATGAGATTTGTCAAAAATGGACAGACGGATGCTGTAAACCAAACCCACATTCAAAATATCTGCTTATCCTCTTAGAAATGTCTACTTGTTCAGAAAAAGCACACATATACTGTATATATATACTATAGAAATACCAAATATATATGCACATCATAAATTATAATAAGGGCATTATAAACTCACTGAATGGGCACACTAAAACAACATAGCCTATAGCAATAGTAGGCTATGTATTAGGAAAAACGCTGCTCTTATAAAACGCTGTAACAAAAATAAATTTGTGTAACACCACGGATGTGACTATTAGAGAAATTTCTCTGATGTAACTCTACAGGAGGCTGTGGTGAGAGAGAAAGAGAGTTTATAGCGACGTTTTTATTTTTCACGGGTTTATACCCTCAGGATACATTTCCTCTAATATGAATAGTTGCCTTCTGAACTTTATGACCAACTGACTGTGATTCTTTGTTTCCCTGAAGACACGATATTTTAAGATCTTTGCTTTGTACAACATGGATCTGTTCCTTGTAAATGTTTAATATTGAATAAACTTATTGCTGCAGTATTTTTTTTTTTTTGTTGTTGTTGTTGTTTTTTTTTTTTTAAATGAATTTGTTGTATTCTGGAGCGTGGTGGTTGGGAGATGTAATGTGATCCTGTGTGTGCATTATACTGCATGTGGAGCCTCAGCAGTGCATCTTATCTCCGACTGCAGCCACAGAGCAGCGGTGGCAGCGCGCCTGCGCAGTGCATCCAGGGGCTCGGCGGCGTTCGGTGCTGAAGTGGGGCGGATGGCAGAAAATCAGCGGCGATGGACATTACACCACAGGATTCCCGTTTACGATGTCGTTAAATAAGCATCGGGACATCGCGTTTTCACACCTGTCACCCTAGGACACTGACAACCCGACACAAAGGGGGTAAGATGAGGATTATTCTGCGCTAATGCTCCACACGGGCTGGCTAGCTGACGTTAGCACGGCGCTAGCTGCTGCTGCTGAGCTGCCACCGCCTCCTCTCGCTGCGAGAGATAGCGGATCTCGGGCTAAAAGCTAGCAAGAAGAAAGTGGGTGGTGTTTGATTTTCAGAAAAAATGTCGGTGCGACAGTCAGCAGCAGTGTGCAGCTCTCTCACTCTCCCTCTCTCTCTCTCTCCCTCTCTCTCTAATTGCGTTGTCACTCCGCGGTGTCAGCTGGGAGGGGAGCTCCTCTCCCCGGCTGGTCGGACCTGCAGCGGCTGGGCTCAGATGGATCAGACAGCTGCAGGAAACCATGCAAAACACCCTAAACCAGCAGCTAGCCAGCACAGCTAGTGCACACAGGGAGAGAGAACAGGGTCCGATGAGCCTGCCCTGCTGATTATCTGGAGATATGCACAGGCCTTCAGGCAGATGCAACAGATCCACTCACAAACTGTCCTGTCAACTTTCTCACTTTAAACTTCACATTTTCTGCTTTCCTTTTCCTCCCCCACTCTCCCCTCCCCACCCTCCCTCTGCTGTCACGCACTGGGTAGCGATCATGCAGTGCACAGCTGAGTGAGCACCCATGGGTGTGTTGAGTCAGAGGAGCCCAGGTTATGTGTCTACTACATCCTGGAAGACTTCCTGATTCATCTCATTCAGCTTTCACCATCCATTCAGAGAGACAGCAGCTGTCAGAGCAACATATCTGAGATTTATATTATCTGCTTATGGATATTTTATTTGAAGAATTGTGCTTAAATAAGCAGCAGAGGCAGTTTCAGCTAGAGCTGCAACGATTAGTTGATTAATCGATCCACAGAAAATGAATCGCCATGTATTTTGATACTCGATTAATCATTTTCAGTCTTTTTCTTTAAAGAAAAATGCCAAAATACTCTGGTTCCAGCTTCTTAAATGTGAATATTTTCTGGTTTCTTTCGTCTTCTATGACGGTAAGCTGAATATCTTTGGGTTGTGGACTATTGGTCGGGACAAAAATGGGCTTTGGGATAAAATGATTGACATTTTTCACCATTTTCTGATATTTTATAGACAAAATTACTAATCGATTAGTCGAGAAAATGATCAACAGATTAAATTGATAATGAAAATAATTGTTAGTTGCAGCCCGAGTTAAAATGATCCCTGAAGACATTGAGTGAGGAGTTAACACTGCTCTTTGGTGGTAGTTTTTTTTAATAATCGTCACTTACATGATTTAATAGTCTATAAACTCTTTTCTGGTCTGGCCATAATATACACAGACAGCATTAAGTTGCTGCCTCCCTTCTTTACTTGCTCATTACACAACATTCCCAACACTTTCATAATTCTCTGTCTTTTTTTTTTTAGGAAGCATGTTACTTAAGTTGCTCTCTGTGGTTGTCTTCCTCCTGGGAACAGGCGGCTGAAAATCTTGCAAGTGCAACACAAAAGCCTTATCTTTGCACACAGCTATGCAAAATCATTCTTTGTAGACTTTTTATATACAAGGGAAACTTTTGTTTCCAAACCAGTTTGAACTGGCATGAGCAGATATTGATGCTCAGGCTTGTCTCTCGCTAAGGGAACGGTTGTACAGTAGGAGAGTATTGAGACAGCTTGTTATGTTGTATGGGAGAGATAGTAGCAAGATTAGCTTTGCTTTGTATCCCCATTTCTCTAAACTGACATCACCAAAGTGGAAATAGCTTAAAATTTCACTCAATTCTTGAATAATCTTTAAATGATCTGTATGCTTCTGTTGTTGTTCGATGTCTTTTAGTTTCTAGTTTTAGTCACCAAGTTGTAACAGTGATTTCTCACAACATATAGTCTCCAGTGGTGAGATCAACATGATTATGAGAACAGTAAGTAAGTTGTCAGTCCTTCCTGTGTGAAAAACATGCAGCAGGAGAGCAACCTATGAGGCTCTTTAGCCTTCAGGCTCTGAGTCAGTTTCCTTCAGGGATAAACCACAGCAAATGGCCTCTTGATTGTGATTGAATGTTGGGCTGTGGCACGGATGATGGGCCAAATCCTTTTCATGATGAGTGTTTAAATGATGATGATGACAGCATCATCAATCATTTACTGCATTTGGCTTATTTCCTGATTTGGTATATTTTATTGTATCTTGACCGCAGCTCTGTAGCAAACAGTAAACCTGCACAACAAGTGTTCTGATTATACAAGAGCCAATATATAGATATATTATATTAGCTTATCAAAGATTCATCGATATCAGCATTTATAATGGCTGTTAAGTAACAAGAAGTAATTTAGACTCAGTTTAGGGCTGCAATGAATGATTATTTAAATTACTGATTAATCTGTCAATTATTTCTCTAATTAATCGGTTAACCATTTAGTCCAAAAACTCTCAGGAAAAATGTCAGTAGTGAAAAATTTCAAATTCCTGGAATCCATGGAAAGGTCTTCAAAGAACTTATTTTGTCCAACCAACAGTCTAAAACTTAGTAGTGTCCAATTAATCAATTAGTAATTATCTATTCATGTCAAATTTAGCGACTAAACTTCCTAAAACAGTGTGGTCATTACATAATTTGTCCACCAGAGAGCACTGACAAGTTCATTTTTCATTACAAAATGTCCATATTAGTAAATATCTTGGTCACAATTATATATATATATATTAACATATATGTTAATATAAATGAGTATTGGGTTATATGTTGTCATCTGATTTTTTTTTTTAGACTGCAAAATATTTACATTTTCCTCAAAAATCCAGTGTTCAGGCTAAAGATTGTGCAGTATTTGTAGTGATACAGTATGTAATGTACTACAAATCCTGTAACATTTGTCAGTGTGTATTTTTCTCATTATGTAAGCAGCATATATATATATATATATATATATATATATTTATACACACACTGGTTTTTGTATACATATATATACAAACCAGTGTCACCAAAGATAAATTACTGCACCTTTATTTCATCTGGTGGATAAAGTGATTCTGTGGTGATTTTGACTCTAAAGCCTGTTTTTGTTTGCTTTGTTTTTCAGATGCTGTACTGTCACTGCTCCCCGTACTCTCAAGTCCATAAATGACTCATTCGCTGAGATCCAAGGAAGCCTAGGAGGCGACGGCGAGAGAAGCAAAAGGAGCAAGTGAAACTAGACTAGGAAATAAGGAGAGGAAGTCGTTAGGTTTCACCTCAGCTTTCGTGTCCCTTTCTGTGCCAGTCAGTCAGGGATGGTGAAACCAGTAACCTCTCTTCCCTGTGGTGAAAAGAACCTCCTCGCCTTGCCCTGCGTCTCCAGCAAGCCAAACAGCCAGTCCGTTAGCCAAACAGACGCTCAGACAGTCCACCAGTCAGTCACTCCGTCAACCAGCCTGCTATCGTCCAGCAACCTATTACCTCACGCCATGACTGCTCTGTCTGACCTGTTTTTAGGAACTCACTAATTCATGGTAAGTTGGACTTCTGTCCAGTATTATTGTGCTGTTTTCTAATTGGACGCTGTTATTGTCAGTATCCTAATACATCTCCAGAATTACCGCTTATGAATCAGAGAGATTGTAACTGGGAGGTAATTAGGGCTCAAACCAACAATTATTTTCATTATCAATTCATCTGCCTATTATTTTCTCAATTTCAATCATAAAATGTCAGCCCGTTACAATTTCAAACATCACAAAGTTAGGTATTCACATTGCTCATTTTATTTATCAAACAGTCCCAAACCCAAAGATATTCAGTTTACTATCATATATGACAAAAAAAACATAAAATCCTTGCATTTAAGAAGCTTTAACCAATGCATATTTGCCATTTTTCACGGAAAAATAAGTAAAACAATTATCAAAATAGTTTGATTATAGTTCATCTAATTGATAAATCGACCAATTGTTGCTGCTCTAGAGCCAATAGTCACCCTCTTGTGTTTTAAGTGTTTTCAAATCAAGATAAGTTTGTGTTTTCCTCACTGAGGTGTAAAAAGTCTTATAGCCTAAAACACTAGGTAGCTAAACCATTGAAGTCAAAAATAAATACATGTTGATTGTTTTACGAAGGATTAGTGATTACGTTGTTGTAGGTTCAAGGTTTCTGCAGGGCCAACAACATGTCTTTAGCCCAGAGCTGTTACACTCCCTGTACAGTCTACATTATCAGATCTGGTATGATGACAGTTGGAGCCCTAAATTGTCTTTGCAAAAAGGGTGACTATTTTTACACTCGAGACACTTATTTAAAGTTGAAAGCTTCAAATCTTTTTTGATGTTAAAACTCGACAAAGATAAGTAAAGATATAAATGAATGGAGAATATTTAGGTCAAATACTATCATCCTAAGGATAATAACAAACAACTCAGTGGCTTTTAGGACAGACGAGTAAAGGCAGACGGGTTTCAGTCCATTTATTTAATAGGGAATAGTTTTAATTACTTTAACTACTTTAACAAGAATAAACGTAAACTATTCTTCTAGTCAGTATAATTCTTGATCACAATAAACTGATAAATTTAACTTAAACTTTAAAGTATTGTTCAATCATACTAAAATAACAAATTAACCACAAGTAACCATTAACCACAAACCATAAATCAGTAAAACATATTTCACACTTAAACACAAAAATAAGCAAACTTACAGATCATTCACACAGTCCAAACTATTGAAGGAAAAGGAGTTTTGGGGGATTTTCCACAATAAATATGCTTATGAGTTGTTTTTTGGAAGACACAGGTGACTCACAGTATTGTATATAATGCCATAAGAGGCTATAGGAGCAAGAATCACATAATCATCTTTATTCTTAACTTCTTATCCATTTCGTCTTATTCTTATGTTGACAAGAAAGAATTAAAGAGAGGAAGAGAGAAGCACAGTGGAGGTTTCCAACCAATTTAGCATACGTACAATATATGTAAAATCCTTACCTTTTGTTTCCATTAGCTGTCATATTATAACATTAACTTACCCCTTGAACACAGGTGTTAACTTTAATTTAGGCTACTTGTTTCTATATTACTTTACTGCTAGTTGGAAATGGAAAGAATTGTCTCATCAATACAAAACGCAGTATGAGCTGTTTCAATTTAATATATATATATATAGCATTTTACCATTGCTTATTGACAATCCATATTGGGCCTTAACCTTTAGTCGAGTGGTATATGAGAAGTATGGAGCCCAGGAAGTCTGTAGAAAACTTTTTACCTTATGCACATAAAACAATAAAATATTGTCTTTTGGACTTTGGGGGCTCCATAGAGAAGTATTCGCATGTATTTTTTTGTGTGTGTGATAAATTAAACCTGAAATGTATTTATTTCCATCAGTCAACAGACAATATCCCATCACTACAACATGAAAACATTTATAAAATCTTTGCAAATATATTATAATTGAAATATATAAATTCCTCATTTACTGTATATACGTATTCCAGGCACTTTAAAAATTTAGCTCGGATGAAAACAATTGATTGAAGAATAGCACCGCAAATGAAGCTCTGCTAACCCAGCAATAAGTATATTTCATTTCCTGTAAGTTCTTCACAATAAAAGCCTTCCTTTAGTTTGTCGATGGAAAGCTTTTAGTAGCAGGAAATGTTTTCATCACCAGTAACTTAATATGGCTCCAATATGGCTGAAAGTGATCAGGAAACAGTAAAATAAAGTTGGTAAACTAGGAAGGATTTCTCTAAAGGCTCATAAGGAAACTTATCAATACTTATTTGAATTCACAACCCAACCTGCTCTCAAGGTACAGAAATTTGGCACCGATTGATCTAAGATGAACAGGTACACAGTAGTCCCAATGTAATTTGGTCAGTACCCTTAAAGTACCGAGTTTGGCACCCAACCCTACTTAGTTTCCATGAGTAAAAAAACACAATTTGCCAAACAGTGGCTCAATAACAGTGTTCAATGCCATGATATATGATAAACAATATAATATGACTTTTAGCCCGGGTGTAGTTACTCTTTAACAGACTATTTTTAGTATTTACGGCTCGTTCTTTAACTAGCTATATTAACTATGGTAAAGGAAAGTAGAGGCAGCAGTAGAGAGGTGATTGGATGTATAAATTAGAGTTAGTTTAGAATTAGCTTCTGGCTGGTATGACGTCCTGTATATTGGTAGTTTAGCCTACATTTTATGCCTCCTCAAGCTATTTTTAGTTATGTCTGTATTAATGGAATATGGAAAAACTGACAGGATCATCTGAATACCTTCCAGAACTACTATTGTTATGACAGATCTTTAGCAGTGGCTTGCTCCCCATCCCTATATTTTCCTCTCATCTCAGTGTATTTGTATTTCCACTCCATATTTGCATGTCCTGTCTATGCGCCTCCTTCTCCAGGTTTAGAACAAAGCCGTACCTTGCTGTCGTTTGCATTATAGCAGCCTGTTTTTACAAAGATGCCGCCCTGTCACTGAATAACTGATGGCCACTCCAGTGGTCAGACAACCATATTTGCATATCAAACAGGTCATTTCAGCCTTACCTGCCATGTATCATCATTGCAGTTAATTGCATGTGTACATGCAGAGCAGAGAGAAAGAGAAAGAAGACAGAGAAGGCTCCTCTGCTGGTACTCGATTTGTTATTTTTATTTGGATTTTCAAGGTTTTAATGAGGAGTTTAATTTGAACAATGACTTTAGAGGTAAGAGTTCTGTTTCATTAGTTTTACTTTTGATTCCCTGAGTACAAGACTACAGTTAATTGTTACATTTTTCACACTACATCCTTTGATGAAATTAAACTTAAATGTCCGAATTTATAGGGGAATGTGAAATGGAGTCTGTATACATTATTGTCTGGTAACAAAAGGAGAGTTTATTGTTGTCAGTTCTGACATGGTGTCCTCTTCTTAGATGTTTGTAGTGTTTCCTGGCCTGAAATTGTGGATTATCTGTGAGAGATAGGGGTGTCACAATTTCAATTCTAAATCGAAAATTGAAATGAGCGTTCAATTTCAACCTTCGAAATCAAAAGCAGGATTGGCGATTCTCCCTGTATTTTTTCCTCTCTACACCACCCCAACCACTTGCACATATCTGGTGCACATCCAAAGAGGAAAAAAAACCATTTCAAAACTATAGCCTACAGCTGCATTACTTTTCAAGACACCATGGCCACTGCCGGAGTCGGAGATAATGGAGAAACAACAGAACTGGAAAATCCTTCTGCTTCCTTGAAGTCACTGGTGTGGCAACATTTTGTCCTCCCTGTGAGTTGTGTAAACAACGAATGCGTCATTTACAGAAAAACTACAGTTTGTAGGCTGTGCTACAAACTACACTAACACTGGCATAGCCAGCAGTGCTGAAAAAAAAATGTTGAATGGAATTGTGACCTTAAAATGGAAAGTCAAATTGAATCATGACTTTGGAGATTGGTGACACCCCTAGTGAGAGAGCTGCAGTTTACACTAACTGCCCAATGGGATTAATTTAGTTCACAACAAGCCCACCAAGTGTTATTTTCTTCACTTGGAGGAAGGTTTAAAAAACAGCATTAATAGACTATAATGTATGTTATTATCTCAGGCATTAGAATGAGTTCTTAGTAGGGGTGTAATGGTACACAAAATTTATGGTTCGGTACGACTTCAGTACAGCGGGGAAAAAAACGAAGGAAGAAAATAATATTTTGGTCCTTTATTTTGAAAAATGTAAACATCCAACAATGGCTCATTGGCCAAAACTATTACTGAAACGGTTTAGTTGTGCTGCAGTGGAAAAGGAAAACAACACTTGTGATTCCTGCAAGGAGTCAGGACACCTGCTAGCAGCTGTTTTATGCTGATTTATGTTCGCTCAGAACTGGTTCTTATGACGTGTTGTCTGACCACGTTGGAAATCAAATGTGTTTGTTCCGAACAGCTTCACTCAAAGGTGGAGTGAAAAGTCGACCATCACAGAGAGGGGAGGGGGATGGAGGAGAGGCGGTATCGTTAAAATACGGGGATAACTGTGCATATTTCAGTAATAATGACGGCAGTGACGAGACATGAGTTTGGGTAACCAGGGTAACCAGTGTAACTTTGCCAAGCGAGTAAACATCCATGAGCATGATACCCGCATGCTACAGCTAAGTGGTGCGCTGTCAAAATGTTCCGGGTGGAACTCAAGCGCTAGAATTATTGTTCCGTACGTTGGAGTAAGTGGAGGATACCGAACCAAGGGGGTCTTTTTCACCCTCTTGTTATTTTCAGAAAATGCTCTAAAAGATAATGCTCAATGCATTAACTGGGATATGTAGAAAGATTGTGGGCCACTTCTCTCACAGCTGGAAGAAAAGATTGGCCTTGAGGGAGGTGCAGAGAGAGCTCAACCTTCCAGAGCATGCCATGGTGACAGACTGCCAAACATGATGGGGATCCACACAGGAAACGATAACGAGTCCTGGGACCACAAAACGCTTTGTCCAAGGTTCTCTCTACAGACCGCAAAGTGTGACACCTACTGCCCTCATGGCATGACCTGAAGGTCCTGGAGTATATGAACAATGCACTCAGCCTGCTCCAGGACTTACCTGTCAGGTAAACGTTATCTGAGCATAACTTAACTGAAGCCTGTTCTGCATCTTCTGAACACCTCAGTACTGGCTGAAGAGGAAGAGGACACTGACCTGACCAAATCATTGAAAGCAAAAATTCTGAACAACCTCAACAAGAAATATGAACACATGCAGGACCTGCTGAACATGACAACATTCCTCATCCCAAAGTTCAGAATACATCAGTGCAGAAGAGACACAAACTATAGGAACGAGTGATATCCATACACATTCACACAATGTTTACTTAACCGTTAATAATTCCATGTAACAGATTTTAAACTATTTCCTTCAAGAATAACAGACGCACACTGTCAGCAGCATCAACGTCAACCACATTTGATTACATGGTACAGTTTAGAGAAGCAGTTGCCGCTGAACTCAACACTTAAATTTACATGCCCTGCGTAGACCATGGGGAAGATCCATGGCAAACGTGCAAACTAGCACAGAAATATATGTGCATACAGGTAACAACTCTGCATCAGAGAGAGCTTTTAACACTGGCGGTAATGTTGTCAGCCCGTCACTCCTGTCTGAAAACAGACAAGTTGGACGTGCTAGGGTTTTTTTTGGCAAAGAACGTCTGAGGTGATAGCTGGAACCTTTTAGAAAGAGGATATGGAAGTACAACTTGGTAATCAACAAGATTAGGTCAACACCTAGTATATGGCTGGACTGAGTATGGTCAGTGTGTGAAATTGTGGCCAGTTTGTTACAGGGATAGTCAGTGATAGTGTCTATAATGTGAATTCCTGACTATTAAATGTTCATCTGCAAGTGGTCCCAGTGATATTTGCTACTAAAGTGTACTGAAGTAGCATATCACATGACATGGTTAAGCTATGTTTGAGTCAAAAAAAAAAAAAGGAAATGCAGTTGCACGAACAATACTTTCCACTCATATCTTGGGATGTTTGATTTGAAAGAGAACTTATTTTAATTCCAGTTATAGCTATTCTAATGATCTGTTAACTCCCCCCGCTCTGTCATCTGTTTCACTCTGCGGACGTCTCATGTTTCTCACTCTGCATTGATATGCGGTGGAAAATAAAAATTTTGACAGCATTTAGGTTGCAAATTCAGGAGGCTTATCTCCGTCCGGTTATCGCAGTTACCTCCAGAGCAGCCGCCCCGCACTAAACTTGATAGAACAGCCTACATGAGTCGCATATTTTATCTGCAAGATAAAACATGGTTTACTGCTGTTGTTCGTTGTGGTGTGAAAACGTCACAGAAATAAAAAGCTTGCATCCGTGTATTAGTTCAGTTATAAAATCTAAACGCAAGACGGAGCGTCTCTCCTGCCGGCTACTGACAGCGCTGTCAGCCGGAGAGTTGATCACAGTAGAGGAGGAGATGTAGAGACGCTGGTCTGTTTAAACAGGAGTTCAACCGCCTTCACTGCATTTAACATCAGAGCTGAACGTGTCAGAACTCGGACCAAACGCAGTACGTACCCATTAGCCTCAGCTGTACTTGGTGTTTAGTGCTGCTATTTGACAAACATTAGCACGCTGACACGCTAAGCTAACATGGTAAACATCATAACCTGCAAAACATCAACCGACAAAGCACCATCGTGTCTAAGTACAGCCTCACAGAGCTGTTTGCGTGGCTTTAAACTCTCAGTCTTGTGGACTGGAGTGTTACAAAATACTTTACATTTTCATTACATGTTTCATACATTAAATAGCAGATTTCACAAACTTAAACATCAAGTAGGAACCACAGCACTGCGTATCCGCAACAGAATGATATATTGGTCTCATTTAAAACCAATGAAAGTCCATAAGACATCAGCAGCACTTTCAGTGTCTTCGGTGTGACCACACAACCACTACATACAAGAACACTACATTTTTTAAGTTTTTGTGGGGTGTATCCTCACCATCATCTGCAGCCTGTGCAAAGGATGATGCATGTTCTGAAGCATTAGAAGATGAATATACACAGTTAGATGAATGAGTAAAGGTCTGTGCATGTGTGAATTTGTTGCACATGTGTAGAGCTGCAATGTCAATTAGTCGATCGACAGAAAATGAATCGCCAACTGACAATCAATTAATCATTTTGAGTCATTTTTTTAAGAAGAAAATGACAAAATTCTCTGGTTCCAGCTTCATGAATGTGAATATTTTCTGGTTTCTTTACTCCTCTATGACAATAAACTGAATATCTTTGAGTTATGGACTGTTGTTTGGGTCAAAACAAGACATTTGAGGTTCCATCTTGGGCTTTGGGAAACACTGATTAAGATTTTTCATCATTTCCTGACATTTTATGGACCAAACAACTAATCAATTAATTGAGTAAAATATACCATTAGTTGCAGCCTTATATGTGTGTCTATACGTGTAGGTGATGTGTAGATCTCTTTTCTCTGTGAGTGTGCCCATTGAAATGTATGTGTTGTGTCTGTCAAAGCCAAGTGCAATTGGCTTAATGCCAGAAATCCTCGTACCGTACAAGGAAGGGAATCCTCTCTGTCCTGCTTGAGTGCTCTCTCTCTCTCTCTCTCTCTCGCTTCATCTCTTTTTCTCTCTCTCTCACACACACACACACACACTCCCTCTCTAATAACATATATTGCTGGTGAGAAACTGCACTTTCTGTTACATTATTAGTCATTTAAAGAGTATTTAATGTCAGTTATGTTATTTTCTGTGTGTATTATTGCAAAGCCCCGCAGTGTGAGTGGAGTGGAGATGAGAAAAAGGCAGGCGGCACACATCGAGGCCCCACCCCAGGCCCCTGGACAGCCCCGACCCAACACCTGCTGCCTCTGCTGGTGCGGCTGCTGCAAGTGTCTCTGGTAAGAAAATACTTTTCACTTTGTTTCTGCAGAGTCAGATGCAATCCAGTTTTTTTTCTGTTAATAAGTAAGGGTATGCTTGTAAAAAAAATAAAAGTCAATATGCACCATAAGAAAGTCATCATATAAAGCTTTAAGTTGAAGTTGTAGTCAGCAACAGTTTTATATAAATTATTGTTTAATTAAAGAAGAGTTGGAGACACAGGTTGTTATGTATTGACTGGAGTTGGTCTGAAGCTGCCTGTAAAAATGGGGGAATACTGCTGGGCTGCAGCTAACGATTATTTTATTTATTGATTAATCTGTTGATTATTTTCTTGATTAATCGTTCGTTTGAAAAATGACGGTCATCATCTGATGTCTTGTTTCGTCTGACAATCACAAGACCAAAACCCCCAAATATTTCAATATTAATAATAATGTAAGACCAAGAAAAGCAGCAAATTCTCAATTTAAAAACCTGGATCCATCAAATGTTGGAAACAGACTTCAAAATAGTTTGTGGTTAATTTTCTGTTGATTGACTAATCGATTAATCAACTAAGCTCGTCTGTAGTAAAGATGTGTTAAAGGTGATTATGGGAGGACACTAGATTTTTTTTTTTCACAGTTTGCGTTTCTGTGTACTTTTTGGGGTTCTCATTTACTCTATATCAACAATACTTATTTAAAAATAATAAATTCAGAACAGGATTAGAATTGATTTTATATTTTAAATAGTATTCCTGACATCAAAATACTGAGTGATGGTTCGATATAATAAAGAGTAAAGACATCAGTCACTATCAGTTATTCCTCCTGACCTCTGTCCTCCTCCCTCTGCTGCTGATGTGGTACAGCTGGTAGAGGGGCTGGTTTGGGAGGAAGGCTGCCATCTCAGCCAGTAGCTAAATTTACTAGTTATATAGATTATATATAGTATGTATAGTAGTAACTATATAGTATATAGTTAATATACAGTTAAACAGTTAGACTACATACAGACAGTTTTATTAGCCTAACCAGTGCGCTGTGGTTGTGTAAAACATACCACTGGTGGATGGGACACTGCCAGCAAAGCAGTTGAAAATATTTTCTATTTTTTCTACATGTTTATGCTTGTTGAACAGGTTTTTTGATAAATTACTCTGATTGGCTTTTTACTTGCGAATCTTTTATTGCACTTACAGTAACAAACTTTGAATTGTCGTCAGCTCGAGTATAACGTTATCTTTCACTTCACCTGGTTCACTGTCTCACTGTGTGTGTGTGTGTGTGTGTGTGTGGAGGAGCTGAGCCCCGCCCTAGGTCAAACACCAACACGGAGAGCAGAGGAGAGGACAGAGAAGCTATCATGACCATAAATGACAGCAAAAGCAGTAGAGAACTCTCAGCATAGTTTTTTTCTGTTCATTTGGCTGAGGCGATGAGAAAAACCACTTGGGATCTGTGCCTAAATGTTATAATAGTAGGGAAAACCTTGTCCCAGCCCTGTGGGATTTATTTTAACTGACATGTTTTTTGGCTTTTTTGGGAGTGAATGGAAATTATGCAATCATACAGTATGACCTACTGAGGGATGTTTACATATCGTAAGATTAATGTATTTGATTAAATATCCAGTGGTTCTTTTCATTCCCACACTACTCATTCCTGAAAGAGAAACTCTCTTGCCCAGTTTCTTGCAAGAGGAAACCTTGGCGGGGCAAAAAGATGAGCTTGAACCCGGTGTCTTTACTTCAAGGATGGCCTGTCTGCTCACTACGCCATCTTGCAGCTGTTTCAGAGGAGACACACACAGAGATGAGATGAGATGGATGTGATGTTATACAGAAGAAGGCCCCGGGTTTGAAACCACGTCAAACATTAAATGGTTGGTGGCCACAAGACTTTAACAGGCAAGGCTAGAGCCAGTGGTTCTTTGCAATGCAAATGCTGTGGGGTAAAAAATGATGCTGATAGTAGGCATTTCCATTTTTAATTTGATATTGCTATATTTATAGGTATACTATGCAGGATTTGTCGGTTGGTTTTTGTAAACACAGCATTCAAAGTTCCTCCTCCCTGGCTTGACACCAGAGCAGGAGAGAGAAAGAAAGCAGTGGTGGTCTAACAAACTAGAAACAGAACGAAGAGAGCGAGGAGCGCTGACAAAGCTGTCAATCAGATATACATAGATATACTTTATACATCCATGACACAGAGACAGAGAGCAGAGCGGAGCAGAGGAGAGACAGAGACAGCGATGTAACCCTATGGATGTAACCTGGTCACTACACTGCGAGTCCTGACCTCATACCTGCGCACTGTTATTGGCTGGGGGCCACACACCTACTGCCCAAAGGTTGACGTCCAGAAGCATCTCAAACACAGCAAAATAATAAGAAAATAAGAAAATACAGGCAGAGTCTCTGCAGATAAATACACCGCCATACACTTCTAGTGGGTCATAAGTGATGATTGAGAGGGATTACTTTTGTATGAGTCTATACATTGCTTTTTAGGAAAGTCCTGCATATATGTACTTATAAACAACTGCAGTTCAGAGCGTGAATAGTAGGACAGTGACAGTTTTCACTGTTTTAGCTTTAACATACTGGAAGTGAAAGTGCTGACTTTCATCTTTAAAGGAATACATGAAATATGCTTATTTGCTTTCTTTGTGAGAGTTAGATTAGAAGATTGATATCACTATCATATATCAATCACACTAAATATGAAGCTTGAGCCAGTAGGTGAGTAGCTTAGTTTAGCATAGCAAGGGTTGAAACAGCTGGCCCACTTCTGTCTTAAGTTTAAAAGATGAGTCAATCAGCACCTATAAATGTTGGCGTGATGAGCTGGGCTGTTTCTTGTCTGGACCGGTGACTTCCTGGATTCTCCGCTGGTTGCCTGGCAGATATATCAGATATCAGGAACTCACTCCCACTAGCTATCCTTGTAAAACAAACTAGATGCAACATGTTTATTAGTAAAATATAGAGGTTCTGGTAGGTTGAGTTTTTTATCCTTTGGACTGAGCCAGGTTAGCTATTTTCCCCTGCTTCTAGTCTTTAAGCTAAGCTAAGCAAATCTCTTGCAGGCTCCAGCTTCATATTTAGTGAACAGATATGAGTGTGGTATCAATCTTTTTCTCTTCTAAAAAGCAATAAAGTGAGTAAGTGTATTTCCTGAAATGTGAAACTATTCACAACCTTACTGAGTGAACATTATAGAGCTCATAGCCCTTTTTATACATAGTCTCACCATTTTTAGGACAGTGCTACACGACAGTGATCTGAAACTAATTGCCAAGCTGGAATTTTCTTGACTGGTCAAGTGAGTCACATGACCAAAACTCAACTGAGTGTGTGTGTGTTTCACTTCCAAAGCCTCCAAAACAAGCAATAAGTAAAGTTACCTGAAGCACAGGTTTCTCAGAGCATCAGCAGGAAGATGACAAACATCTGGTGAAAGTTAAGTATCTTACACTCTCATTTCGAAGTATTTGCAACCAAATAATAAGTATTAATCCCCTAAGATCGGGGACTGAACACTGTTCCCCTGATGTGCATGTAAACACAACAAAATGCGTCTTATAGTACAGTACAATACATATAGACTGCACTGTAGGTCAGAAACTTGCACAAAGACCTACTGCATCACATTGCCCCTGAGCAAGGCACCAAAACCAGTGACTGCTGTCTGTGCAGCTCCTACAGCTGCCCTGCTTTGGCTGCACTCTTGCTGGGAGAGAGGAGTGAATGAAACATTGTTTTCAGGCAGTGAATGGTGAATGTGCTGCTTCTTTCACACCACTTCATCTGAAGTGGTGGCAGCTTGCGGACTGGGCCGGTAGTGAGTGCTCTGTGACTCTGCACTGTGTGTTTTTCAACCAAATACCGGTGTCGGGTCTCCAGAAATGAGCCTCAAAAATTGTCCTGAGCGCCCTTTATGTTTATTTATTTTAGTGTTAAGGCTCGGAGGGATAGTTCGCCTTTTCAGTGCAAGTCTGCGTTGCACAACTGAAACCTTTGTATGAGTTACATGTAAATCACTGAATGCTCTTTGTGTCACTTTTTTTTTTTACTATCATGCCGAGTCAAGTGGTTTGAGATCTGTGTGAGTGTGTGAATCACAGGAGATCTGGTCTGCCACTGTGGTGAAGTTATAGAGACTGAGGGTGGTTGTGTACGAGAGTCTTAATGGGTCAAGGCATACTGTTACATCTTGTTTTTTTTAATTCATCCTCTCTTTTCTCTGTTTTTTCCCCTTCTATCTAACTTCCCCCCTCATACCCTCTAACCCCTCCTCACCCGCTATCATACAACACCCTTATCTGGTTGGGGTTCCTTCTATTTCCATCGACACATCACATGCAAAACAGCTGTGAAGAACAGTCTGTATATTTAGCGGTATTGTGAGGGCGCCCGGGGGCTGTGGCTAGCTTACCCCATTACTGCCGCACAATGGGGACTTTGACAAGAGACAGCAAGAGGAAGGAAAGATCCTCTATGGTGGGACAAAAATAGACAGCTCAGTGTGTGTTGCATTGTAGACTAAGCGAGTGTGACTGACCTACGATAGACAGAGAGGCTACCGTGTGTGTTGAGAGTGTTTACATGAAGGCTTTAACTGAAGCTTTATTGTTAATCGACTTTGAATATGAGGCAATGTTTACTGTAGATTATTTTTGTCGGTTGAAGCTCACATTGATGCGTCCTGGTGCGATAAATAGTTGAGAGAAATGAACTGAGTATGGCTGCAACTATCATTAGTTGGGTTTTTTTGGTGTTTTTTTGTTTTTTCTGGATTAATTGTTTGGTTTGGAAAATGTCAGAAATGGTAGAAAAATTATCATCACAGTTTCACAGTTTTGTAAAGTCCAAGGTCTTTAAATTGCTTGATTTGTCAAGGAACAGCCCATAAACCAAAGATATTCAGTTTACTGTCACATAAGACAAGGAAAAACAACAAATCCTCATAAATGAGAAGCTAGATAATGCCTGGAATTTTTGCTTGATAGATGACTTAAACAATTAATTGATTATCAAAATAGAATAATTTTCTGTCATCCAATATTAAATATACTAGTTTCAGCTCTATAGTTCAGAGATTAGTGCATAAATGGCTGTGGACCCCACCTATGATAGGCTGCATATGCAGGATGCTGAACAGTTTGATGCTGTGTTTTTAGGTTGTTTCATTGTCAGTAGCCTGTAGACTTAAAAGGGGAGATATCGTGCTTTTTGTGATTTTCAGTTATTTTTATACTATTATGATGTCGGATGTCTATATTAAACATGGTCGAAGTTCCAAATCTTGAGGTGAATGTATATAAAAACGCTCCTAGTTATCTAAACTTCTCCATCAAACTGACATCAGATTAGTTGTGCATGCCCACAAACAGCCGTCCGTTCTTCAGTCTTTGTTACTAAGGTTGTACCACGGGGTTGCATTTGAGAAGTTTCCATTTTGAGTAAAGAAAGAGAAAAAGGGGGGGCCTTAGAGAGAGAGACAGGAGCTAAAACGTCCTGTTTCAGACCGAGACTGAACTCAGGGGCTACATAAATGGTCAATATAAGATAAATAAGGAGTTTTTTTTAACTGTAAGTCATGCAAAGATATTCCAGTAGAGCCCCAGATGAAAAACATAGACCTGGAAATGTGCACGATACGTCCCCTTTAAATAGATTTTGGGGCAATTTTTTTTACTGAGTATCTGCTGATACTGAGTCCTGATCCCATACTGATATCATATATTTCCCTTGTTTATATTGAATATATTTATCTTGATGTAAAAACTACTCTAATTTATATAAGATATATTTGTCTGCTGAATAAGAATAAATAATGTATGTTGTCTTAGTATTTGGAATAATATCTGTGGAAAAGCAGTTTTCAAGCAACAGAGGCACTTCAGAGGTGTGATGCGCTGCCAAATATCACTGGAATATAACGGGAAGTGTTTATTAACTCAGAGCCGCTATGCTTGCTGACACTCGCTGGTGCATGCTGTCAGTGTAGATATAATTAACTGAAACTGCTGGCTGCCATTTATTAGCCCGTGCGGCTCCATGGTTCACCTGCTCAAGATGCTGTGCATTAGGAAGTGATTCCAGGGTGTTAACGGATGCAGCAGGGTGTTTTTGACAGCTGCAAAGCACAAAGGACTGGAAATGAATCCGGTGTTAGAATAGCCGATCAATCAATTAAAAATGACCCTGACTGGATCTTGTTGACTGGCTGGGGACATCCCTAGATGGTAACAAAGGATAGAAAATACTGATTTTCAAGGGATAATTAAAAAAAAGAAGTGATGTACATGTATTTATTAGAATTGTTGTGCTGTTGTAGAGAAAAAAACAGTCCCTTTAACCTGCCCAGAGCATGTCCAGTTTCTTCTTTTGGTGAGCATTGTCATGTCTTGTCTCCAATCCAGGAATGAAGACAGGATGGAGAGGAGTGAACGACAGACCTGCACCAAGATGGACAGTATTGAAGCTGCAGAAGAACAGTAAGTCCAGCCGTCATCCCTCCAGTCTTACATGTTTGCGTGGTTACGTGTGCCTCTGTCAATCTCACACACACACACACACACACACACGCACATCTTCATGTTTTGTGTGTCTGACTGTAGACACCCCAGCCTAGATGAGGTGCTGTCGTGGTCTCGGAGCTTTGAGATGATGCTGCGCTCGTTGGAGGGCCGGGAGATCTTCCGTGAGTTCCTGCGCTCAGAGTACAGCGAGGACAACCTGCTTTTCTGGTTGGCCTGTGAAGAGCTGAAAAAAGAGACCAATCCCTCAGTGGTGGATGAGAAGGCCAGGATCATATACGAAGACTACGTGTCCATATTATCACCCAAAGAGGTACCAGCTACATTTGTGTTAATTCAGCAGAAGTGAGACACCAGCCAGTTTTTCAGAATCTTGTTTTCCAGACTGTTGCCAGCTTACATCAAATCCCACTAGTACTTCACAAACCACCAACCACCACGGCTAATAAACTGAACTCTTTTTCTTTACCCCAGGTGAGTCTGGACTCGCGGGTCAGAGAAGGAATCAACCAGAGCCTGGCGGAGCCCAGCAGCCTGATGTACGAGGAGGCCCAGCTCCAGATCTACACCCTGATGCACCGTGACTCCTTCCCCCGTTTCCTCAACTCCACCGTTTACAGAGACCTCCTGGCCAACAGGAGACGCACCTGCCTCGACACCTAGACCCCTCCGCCCTCCCTCGTCGCCATCCTACGCCAACAAGACTACTACTTAAACTTCAAATACTACTATGGTGCCAGAAGTCGGGTTTGGAAAAATCTCTCCCTCTTTCTTGATTGAAAAGACTGAATGACATCCGAGATCGCTGGTTGTGTTTTTTTATTTATATTTTTTAAGCAATTTATATCCAGTTCTCCACTGGAGCCAGGTCGGCCTTTGCTGGTTGGTTATTGGTCAATTTAAGGCCATTAATGCTGGCCAGTGATTGTTTTCGCTAGCAATTTGTGCTATTCATTTCGGTTGACTGGCCGACCCACGTGTCAGCTATCGGTTGAAACGGCCAAACTGATGGCCAGCTGTTGGTTAACTGTGGACAAGGACTCCTCAGGCGGTGGGGACAGAAGAGAGAGAGAGACAAAAAGGACAAGCCAACTGTTCCTGTACTGTAATATTTAGACCTCATGCTTTCTACCCTCACTTTAATATTCTCTCTTTCATATGTTTTTGTTTTTCTAATTTCGCCCCATTCCTCAGACGTGATGTTTGATTTTATTTCTTGTTTTACTTTTTCATATCTTTACTGTTCAAACATGACACCTAGTTGATGGTGGGAGTTTTGGGGCGTCTCCGCCCATTTAACCAGTAGAAGCACTGGCTCTGCATGTAACTCTCTCTCTCTACAGTAGCTTGACAATGTAAGCCGCGGACTGCAACCGTTTTTGAAAATTGAGATGTATTAAGGCAGGGGACCTGTCTTTCTGTCTGGCTGTCTATGTTCAGTGAAGGGAAAAAGTACACTTCTGCCAATTTTAAGCATAACGCAGTTGTTTTATTGAGGAGATTTGATGCTTCTGCAACAAAAGGCGGCAGCAGCAGCAAGCACCTGCCCTTCCATCCATCTACCTGTCCATCCATCCGTCCGTCCAAGCACTTTCCTTCTTTAGGATTCTTTAACCGGGAGAAGTAAGGGCTAGAATTGTGGTTGGGCAGCTACATGTATAATTATTACTCATGAACTTTAAACACAAAAAAAATCTCTCCACTGAGAAAATCACAATGCCTTTTACATGTAAGGAAAGGCAGCACAAGCGCTGCTGGAGTTTTTCTGGAAAGCAACCACAGTTTGTCCAACGATCCCTACCTCCCATCTTTTCCCTCCCCTTCCTCCTCCTCCTCCTCCTCCTCCTTCTCCTCTTCCCTCCCACTCAGACCATCACAGCCTGACAAGCACAGGTGCCCAATGTGGGGGAAAAAAACACTGCTGGAAAAAAATAAAAAAGAAACCCACACTGACTCCAAATAGTCATCTACATTTTGAAATTCCTGAGCAGAAAAAGAAGGTTTACCTTTTAGTGTTTTAAACTGAATGAGCGTTAGCTTAAATCATCAATTGAAATCTGCTGGGAGAATATAACAAGATGCAGCAGACACTGATGTAATTGCAAAGGTTATTGAGCCCTGGGCTTTGTCTTTAAGGCTTTAGCTTTAGACGCCATAGGTAACGTGACAGTCGCTTGAGTTGGACGTTCAATATCACGCCGCAGATAAGTGAACCGGGTGCCAAACATGATGTCAAAGATGCTGTGAAGAGATATTAGATGTGACTTGTCACCAGGCCGTAGAATCTCTGTGCATGTCTGTTTTGCCAGCAGATGAAGCGGGGAGAGGTTATGGTAGTCCTTCAGTTAGCTACTGCCTGTTCAAAGACACTCATTTTTTACCAGAGCTAGTGAGGAGGGTTGGTATAATAATGCTAACATGCTACCGCACCGGGCTAGCGGAGATGTTTACGTAGTCATGCTACATGCTGTCCTTTTTAACGATGCTAACTAGGTTTCAGCATGCTGTAGGCAAGCAAGTTAGCATGCTTGTGCTAGCCATGCTAATCCTCCATCTCACTGCCAGCCCTCACACACTCTGGTTTGTTTTTCTAATCTGACTTTGACAGCATGCAATGATAATGTGTGTGTATGGTACAGTTACACACTTAACAGAAAAATTTAGAAAAAAAAACAACTTTAATGGGGTCTTGCCAAATGTCCCACTAACATTTTTAGTATATTAAAAGGACATTTTGTTTTATGATGTGAACATTTGAACATGAACTCTGTTCCTGGCCTGTGGATGTGCAGTAGAAAGTGCATGAGTGCAGTATATGCTTTTTTTTTTTTTTTTCTTAAATTAACTGGGCCTCCAGGTATATTCATCATGTCACATGATGGATAGATGACCTCTTGGTTTGGTGGTTAGTCCAGTCTTAAAGTGTCAATGAAACAGTGCCACTCCTCACTGATAAATGTAGGCATCCACGTTGCCACCTCCTCTAACTACCTGAAGTTCACGTGCCAAGTTTGGTCGAGTTTAAATTTACAAGTAGGCGGCACAGCATGCCCAGCAGACTCAGAAGTGCAATTGGATGTAGTTAGTGATAATAGATTGGAGTCTATTTGAAGCTGTGCCCAACTATGTTAGATTGGTTTTGGATTGTCAGGTGATTTTATAAATTACTAAACTCGCCACCTTACAGGATACTCAAAATGTTTTAATGCCACTCTTGCATTATTCAATTGTTAGCATTTGCAAGTTTTACTGGAGGAACTAAATAAGGAAACAGACAATTTGATTTATCTTAAACAAAAAAAAACAACAAAAAAAAACAGGAAATGCAAATCCAAGGAATTATGGGATTTTGAGTTTTCCTCTAGAGTCAGTTTCACTTGCATTGAAAAAAATGCTAACTGGATGAAGCTGCCTGTTCAAAACAAAGCTATAACTTAACTGCAAAAACTTTCTATCTTGAAGTAATGGTTATAAATCAGTAAAATCGAATAGAAGACCTCTTTAAACCAATAATCATCCAACAGTTGTGCAATGTTATTAAATATATACAATATTTAACCTTTGGCAATACAGTACTCACATGCAGACTACATTAATCTCCATAAGGGCTTGATTGATATTGCTTAGCTGCTTTAATGAAGAGCTGTGCATGCATGCGCCCAGTCGATCAGAAGCAGAGGAAAACAGCGTAATTAACAAACTCTGATACTGAAGGATCAATTAACACACTTACTCCTTGAAACAGGTTTTGTTTTCAGGAAACATTTTAGAGCATTTTAGATGTAGGACAAGTTTTTTTGACTCAGTAGAAAAATGCCTGTCACTCATAAAGCTCTCTTGCAGACAAATCCCTCCTCTGCACAATACAGCTATGTTTCCTTGTTGCTGAGTCTATACAGTAATTAACACAAGAATGTTTCACCAAGAACCAGATAATGAAATCATGGTGCAATTAAACCAAGTTTACATTTATAAATTGTGAAATGTGTGTACCTTATTAAATACTCATAACAGTGGGGAGCTAACTGTCCCCAGTGTGAGCAGAGAAGCCAGCAGGTTTAAGGCTGGCGAGAGTCTCTGCGCAGTGCTGACGGACAGTCATGAGTCAAAAAAAAAAAACTGGGAGTGTTTTACAACGAGGACAGACGCAGCAGAGACTCAGGTTTTCTGCTTACGTCCTTTTCCTCTTAATTTATTGTGACTTTTACACAGCGGGGTGGGGGGGGGGGGTACACGGTTGTTTATTTTTAATAACTGCATTTCAAATGTGGATTTTACAAGCAATGATGATGATGTGAAGTGATGTAGTGTCATCGCTGAGTTCAGATTTTTTGTCTTTAAATTTCCATGGGTTCCAAGCGAGTGGGCTTTTCTTTTTTTTTTTTCGAAACGTGGCTGTGGTTTTATTGACGAAAAAAAAACAAAAAAAAGGTCGAGAGCTGAAGTGTCCTGATGGGATGGAGGAGGTTTGCGAAGCTTTGGCCTTACTGACACGTTTTATTATTTTTTTTTCCTTTATATATAAAAAAGAAAACAACAAACGTCTCTGTAGGCTTTTCACTACCTCTCATGTTGGTTAATTTATTTCACATCTAGTTGTCAATGTACAAGTTGTTTTTAGATCTACTTGAAGCCTAACACTGTAAACAAAAATGTGCACAGAAAAATGACTATGTATATGACCAGAGGGTTTAAAGAGAGCTTGGCCTAGTCGACTTTTTTTCTTTTTTGTATGTATATTTGTTTTTAATTGTGTTGAGCTGAACTAGATTTTGCATCTCTATAAAGAATTCAGGAATCCACTGTCTAAGGGCTAATCCCATTTTTGCCTATGCAAATCTGTTACTGTGGGTGAGTTGGGAAAGGGCGAGCTACCGCACCTTTCACCTGTTTTAGATGGACCATGGTTTACATTGCCCTTTGCTGATATTCTTCAATCTTATTCAGCAAAAATGTACGCTTATTTTTGTTTCTATATAAATATTATATAAAAAAATATATATATATAACAAGTATACAGAGAAAATAGTATATGCCTTCGTGATGATAAAAAAGAAACCTTGCTGAAAACAAATAAATGTGTTGTTGTCTGACATTATGTGGCTGTGTGCTGGAGTCTTGGTAAAATGATATAGACGACTGGAATTCAAATGACAATTAAGCGACTGACAAACCGACTGAGAAGTTGACCGACTGACTGTCAGGCAAAAACTCTCATTACTCAGGCTACAACACTGGTAGCTGACCCTGTGCAGTATTTCCTAACTGAGGGACAACAAAAAAAAACAACTTTATTTCTTTTATGAGCAACCACATCATAACTTTCTGTGATAAAATATTGTTATCCAGCCCCAGCCTGTGAGCTAAATAAGGTGTTCAGATTTGTCCTTGTCATTTTTTCACTGTAACATTTGGTCTTTTTTTTGTGGTTTGAAGGGCTGAGTTGAAGCAAAACCTGGAAACAAAGCTGAGCTCTGAATGGTTTTTTTCTGCACTGTCCATCCATAGGTCACATTTTTATAGAATAAAAACTCCACTTCCCATGAAATAATTTACATTTTATGATTATCTTTTTTGGAGTTTGTCAGTGGATGATGCACAGCTGTTTTTGGATTTGTAATTAAATGAGTACAGCATCGTGTCATCAGCAAACAGCAGCAACTTATTTTTCTATCCTTCAACATTTTCTTGTTGTAGCCACATCCACTCAGACTATCACTGTGTTAATGCAGTAGCGTTGATGTGGAACACATCAGCAGAAGTGTTTTTGTTTTTCTTGGTAATACTCCACAGATGCAAGATGTACAGTAAAAAAAAAAAAAAAAGTCAATAATGTGTTACTTACAAGACCATTCACTCAGCTCTTATGAGCCACTTATAGCTTTGTGATGAGGTTTTATCTAATAGTTTCTCTTTATCTGTACAGACAATTTAATTCCTGAACTGAAATGGAAATGAGGAGGATAGGAGGGTTAATGTTGTATAGATTTTTCTCACAATTCCTCACAGTGCGTCATGGCTAAAGAAAGACAGGTTTTATCGACTGATGTTGGTTTGAAATTCGACCTGCTTGGCGTGTTCCCTCAGTTGGATTTGGTGCCTCTTTATGCTTCACAACAGACCTCAAGATCTCTTTCTCTCTCTCTCTCACTGTCTGTCTCACTTTCCTTCTCTCGGGTTCTCACTTCCTCTCTCGGTAACATCACACATGCGACGCTATTAGAGCAGAGACGGCACCCCGTTTTTACAGCAAAAATCACACACTGATGTTCGTGTCTCCTACACGATTACAGACACACTTCTCGTATTGTCTCCTTCGTACCTCTTCCCGAGGTGTTTGTGCTACTTTAGGAAAGAGATTATGTTTGTGCAGGTACTGGTTGAAGTTGGTTTTCAACTTGTTCAACAGTTTTAGGCGATCACTTTTCTCTTTATTGATTTAGATGCCTAAGCCTCTTGGTTTTTGTCATGCCTTTGTAGATAGATCAAACTCGTTGAAAGATGATCCGCAGGTGAAAATAAAAAAAAAAAAGATTTTACTGTCACTTAGGCGATTAAAAAAGTGACATCTTTTCTATTCAGCATGCTTTTTGCTAAATAAATGAAATAATTCAGTTATTTGCTATAAACGATACTGTATGAGTATGTATTCAAGTACTGCAGTATGCAGACAATTAAAAATATCAGAACTCTTTTGAGAGGTTCATCTTTTTCTTCTAGTATGTTTCACTAATATTGACGGTTATGGGTACTTAATTCTTTTTTTGAGTGTCTCATGAATTGCCAGAATGACTAAATGACCCTCTTTGTATTAACAAATAAAGACTGTGGTTGGTTATTTCCACATGCATGACTTGCAGAGCAAATTTACCAGGACAGTACTCGTGCTGCTGAGTTTGGTCAGTTGAGCTCAGCTTTTCACTGTTTTTCACTCGTCGCTTGACAACTTTGGATGATGACTGAGATCCTGACTGTTTTTATTTACAACAAGACAGGATACATTTTATCCTTGTGGTCACTGTTGGTCAACAAGGCAGTATGATGTGACATTGACTTTTCTTGCAGAGCCTCATCTTGCCACACAAAGCAGATGTGAACTCTAGTTTTCAGATTAAAATGCGGAGATGAGAAAGCGGCCGTTGACCAATGACAGTTGAAACAGAGCAAGCTTTTGGTAAGATTGTGCAACTTCCTCGAACGTCTCAGAGCACTGTGTCCCTAACCTTCAGGGTCGTGCTGCCCAAGGATCTGATTGCTTTTCGTGATGACTTTGAATTTTATCAAAGGAAACTAACTGATCGTCAGTCCTTGATCAGCACTTGCTGTCTAAAGCGCCCTGAGATGCAGGAAACCCTCAACTGTAGCATTCAAAAGACTTTTCTATCTTATTAGTGCAACCTCGACAGGGACTCGTCTCATCTGGCCTTGTCTTACAGGGATGTAAATCTGTACTACAGAACATTTAATTACATTGGTATTGGCAATTCTCTGCATGATAGTACGATACAGATGTGACTGTAGTTTTCACCAAGGACTGTAGAATCAACATTCAAGACAGAAATATTTAATTTTTTTGGTCAAGACTCAACTTGATTAAATCCAGATGTGTAAGGATGTGGATACAATGTGATGATTGTGGAAAATTTGAATTGTGGAGGTTTAGTTTGACATTTTGGGAAACGCGCTTGTTTGCTTTCTTGCCGACACTTAGATGAGAAGATCGATACTGTATCAATCTTCTTGTCTAACTCTCCATGAGAAATAACCGTTTTTCCCCCAAAATGTCAAACAATTCCTTTAAAAAGAAAGAAAAAAAGAGGGGAAAGAAATACGTCACCTATAGAGTTGAGCTAAAAACAAGACAAAAAGAAGGAAAAACAAGGTTGAATCTGCCTGACACAGTGGTCAATGCAACTGTTCCAGAAAGTACAACAATACTCTTTGGTGGATAAAATGTGCCAAAATTATAATCTAGTTTTTGTTTCGATGTAAAGGGGTCAGAGGAATTGTTGGAAAATGAACTCACATGTTCTGTTGGGCTCAAAATGTTCCTTTTGTTATTTGTATTTTCACGTTACTGTTGTGGGTTTGTGTCATCTCTCTTGAGTCATCTGCATATAATCTACTTCATCAACATTTAACCAACAAACCTGAAGACTTTGTAAACAGGCACTGAACATTGTGAAGCGTGACTGATGTGGATTACAAGCTGCCATATCAGATCCAACTGAAATTGTAATTGTGTCACACACACACACACACACACACATACAAAAAGCTGTTCACTATTTTTAATTTGTTTTGTACTGTTTTAATTTATTTTAACAGGGGGTTTATTTCAGTCATTGTTTGTTATTTTATCTCAAAAGACACAAAATTGTTGTTCATCAGCCTTTAAACTTCATATGAGTTACAGTCACGTTAACAGCGTGTACAGTTGTGGTACATTTTGATCTACGGTTCAGTCTCTGTCTTTGTTTACACGATGACATCTTGCATTAAGAGAAAACTCCAATCTATGGTAACTGCCCTTGAATATCTGTAATTTAAATAGTGCTGCTAGAGAAAGAAATCTAAATGTAACAACTTACAATAAATACTTAATAGATTTTTGCCAAATGTGACTGTGTCTTTCTTTGACTGGAGGTTTGGAGATAACCAGCAGATTCTGTTTGCACTTCTGTTTAAGATTGTACTGCAATTTGATCTATTTTTTTGACGTCTAACTCAAGTTTCCACATTTTCTTTAGCATTTTTGTAAATGTTATTTTAGTTATGCTATGCAGCTCTAGGGAGCAATGTAGGTCTGTCAGTTCGTCACTTTGGTTCAGACTGAATATATCAATTTTGAATGGATTTCCATAAAACTCTGTACAATCATCCCGGAGGATGAATCCTGATGACTTTGGTGATCCCTTCACTTTCCTCTAGTGCCACCAGCAGGTTGCCATATTATGGATGGTTTTAAAATTTGCTACACACACTCATGTTCTCTGTAGGACAAATTGTAATGACTGTTGATTCAGTAATCTGTCAAAAACTTTGTTTTATTACCAGATACCTACACATTTAATGACATTCCCCTCTGCTATACACTGTGTTTAGTGCTGATTAGCAAATGTTAGCATGCTAATACACTAAACTAAGATGGCCAACATGGTAAATGTTATACCTACTGAGCATGTTAACATTGTCATAGATCAAAAAACACCACTAAGTGCAGCTTCACGGAGCTGTTAGCATGGCTGTAGACTTTAAGTCTTGTTAGCAAACATTTGAGAAATGGTAACAAGAAATTTTGTCGACTGTGGCAGGCAAGTGATGAACTTTCCAAACGGATATTATTTGTTCATAGCCCTCGCCAAGATTGGTCATGAGTCCCCAAACACAGTCCTCACCGCCCTCATAAAACTTTGACTAGAAACCATGAAGAAGATTTTTTTTAATTTTTCTTTTTCTTTTACCTGTTTTACTTTCTGTTAACTTTATTTCCCAACATGAAGGTTTGAATGAAGCCTTCGGCCTTATTTCTGTCTGCCTTTACTATACATGTAAGTACTAAAACTTAAACATACTGATTCTGAAAATACTTGAATCAGCTCATTAAATATCATATCTATATTTTTAATTAGAAACTTCCTGCAGTTTGCTAAACCCAGGGTGTAATTCATTGGGTCTGTAGGAGCTGATTTGAGTCAGTTTCAGTGTAAAACTATTCATCACAAGTAGTCCACAAGACCTCAGAGGCTTTCCCTTTGCCTTGGGGTGAAGTATTTAGAGGAGGAGAGGAGGTCAGAAGGGTGGCTGATGACCAAAGGTCAGGGATCACACACTCTGCCCTCAGTTCCTGGAAAGAGGAAACACACAGTATACAGCGCTGTTTGTTATCCTGTGACAGAAACAGCATTGGAAATTTGCCTTGTATCCTTTGAAATGATGCAAGAAGGTATTTTTGTAAAACAGTAAAACAATCCAGGTTCTGTGGTGCCCAAAACTCACAGATGACATGTTATGACAAGAGGTAGAAAGAGGCGGCCTCATTTAAAAACGTCTTTATTTCATCAACCGGATCCAAGATCGTGTTTTCAGACTTGTTTACATTCAGACAACAGGGTGAGACCACATGCTGAGGACAGGAGAGGAGGTTCATGTGCATGGGTGCTCTCTCATACAATCCTCTGTATGTATGTGTATGTGTGTGTGTGCGTGTGTGTAACTTTTCATACAGTCCTCTCTGTATATGGGCATGAGTATGTGTGTGTGTGTGTGTGTGTGTGTGTGTGTGTGTGTACGTGTGTATATGTGTTCTCTCTCTCAAACAGTCTTTTGATCCGACGCCTCCGGAGCTGTTGAGGCAGATGTGGAGTCTTCCTGGGACTTGTCTAATCCCTGGCTGCAGCCTCGGTCACCTGACTGCGTGTTGTCTTTCGCTGTGACGGCGGCGTTGGAATAGCTTGCATCTATACTTTCATATGGCTCTGACGTCCACTGAGAGAGAGAGAGAGAGGAGGCAGGGAAAAGGCGTGGGAGATGTACATTAGAAAAATATTCTTTTATAGCAGTTAATTCATTATGAGATACAGTAAATCCCAAGTTTTATTGCCTTGTGAATGATTTCCAACAACAACAAAACAACAAGTCCTTTCACCTATAATTCATCTTAAATTTAATTCTTACAAGACATCTTTTTGTATTACATATGCCTGAGTGAAGGCCATATTATAATGAGAGGATGTGTATAAATAAGCAGGTACTTTGTATGTCCACCTGTTGATCTGTTTCCTACCTGTGTGGCTCTGCTGCTCGACCTGTGTGAGGGCCCGATGGCGATGTTGACGCTGGACGAGGACTGCGTGTCAGTGGTGTTGCCCCCCTCAGCGGCGGACAGCCCAGAGATAACTAAGCCGCTGGAGAAACTACGCTTCCCGAACAGCAGGCTGAGCGTGGATGAGGACGAGGACACCTGGCGAAAGGCGACACAGAGCGAGAAAATGCCGTTCTTACATACAGCACAAGCGCTCGGAAGACACAGAAAGACAAACATGCTCATGCACAAACAATTATCAGAGACAGCAGGCTGTATCTAATAATAACTCGCAGTCGATACACTGTAATCACATGCTTTGGCCATCAGCTGTGAAATTGTTTCTTGGATGAGTTTTTATAATAATGAGAAAGCTGAAACCCTGAACCTGGGCTTAAACTACTGATAATAACATTAACTCAATTAACATCTGCACAAACAACATGCAGTGTAATTCAGGTGCTTTGTTACTATATGTTCCTCTCACGAGTTTAGACAATTTTCTGACTCCTAAGATTCAGGAAACATCTATCAGACTAATCCCTTGAACCTGAGGCTCCCTTTATTTCTCCCTTTCATTTCTTATGAATGTTTATGGCATAAACATGTCTCAAGTGTAAATATGTTGTTATTTTTGCTACAGGTTAAGCTACTTGGAAATATCATCATTTGGCAAGTGAGTGGCACCATAAACACTCTTGATACTTTTTCATAATCACAAAGAATCAAATGTAATCAAAGTAAAAGCAAGCATTTGTCACCACTGTTGTGTTGAAGTGTTTTGACCAACGGGGAGTGTGTATAAATAGAAGTGTAATAAGCTCCTACCTGGCTGGAGCGCTGCTGATGCTGCGCCGCCTGGAGCTGCGAGCTAATCCCACCGGCCCCTGAGAGACGAGGGACCTGAAGAGAGAGAGAGATCCTCTTGTTGCTTTATTTTCTTAGTATAAGAACACTTAAGCAGTTACAACTGAGCATGTTAAGCTACTTAACAGTTTATTTGTATATGTGTGTGTGTTTACCTGGGAGAAAATAGAGGCTATGGAGGTGTTAAAGGACAATTGACTGTTGGACAGACGCTGGACAAGCCCATGGTTGGAGCCTGAGTCCAGGATGGGCCCTGATTGGCTGCTGACGGGGGGACGCTGACTCTGAGGCTGCACCGACCTGCTGCGATACTCTCTCCTGGCTGGAGAAACACATGATCACACACATCGGCATATATAAAATGCAAAATAGCCTTCGGAACAAAATTTTGTTTGTTGGATTTTGTAAAAGTAAATCATTTTAAAATTTAAAAAAGTATGTGAAATGTTTAAGTTTATGATTTTGAGGATGAAATTAGGACTGGAAATTGAAAGATAAGTCTGGTGTAAATCTGTTTTTCTTACTGCCAGCAAATCCCACAAAAAGATCCAAAACCAACAATGCTTTAGTCCATCTAACTGTCGTCCATCATCATCAGTTACACACTTACATCTATCTTAAAGATGCTAACATTAGACAATATAAGCCAGTGGTTCTCAAAGTGGGGTCCAGGGACCTCAAAGGGTCCCAAGCAAAAAGGGGAATAATTCATTTTCACTATAATTCCATAATCCATAGGTAACACAGCGACTGAATGTATGACTATTTTGGTCATGGGTTTCATACACTTTCTGGAATAAAATATTGAAAAGCAAAAATCTTAACAAATGGGGGTCTAATTTGTGTCAGTTTAGGGGACCTTGACGTAGAAAGTTTGAGAACCACTTACTGCTGGTCATACCAGACCAAATGAAGATGTAGCAACAAAACTCCTGAGAGTACACAACTGCAATTTATTGCTTCATCTTTAATTTGTAAGAAGAAGAATGTGTCATTTTGACTTTTAAAAGTTTCATAGTCTCGCTTTGAAAATATATAAATATCAAAAACTATGCAAAACTGTATAAAAACATCCTGTTTATATGTGTAGTATTGTAGTCTGTTCATGTATCTGCATTGTGTGTGTTTGCTCTTGTTCATATCGAAACCCGGGGATTCTGGGATTGAAGCTTGGTTTTAGGACAACGGTTTGAACGTTCAGGTTAAAGGAAGGGACTTGGGAATCAGTGTAGTTAATGAAGAGTTTCCACAAGGATAGTGGGACACGTTTAAGTGTGTGTGTACCTGCGTTGTGGTGTCTGTGGCTGTGTGTCGTCCTGGTTCTGTGCTGGTAGAGGCTCAGGCTGTTGGAGGTGACGGAGGACGGCCGGTTGTGGCTCAGCGATGATGAACCGCCCGCACCGCACTCCACATCCTCCATGTTCACACCGCTGTTACAGCTGGTCAGGTTGTCCTTACGCACCCTGCCGCACACACACACACACACACACAGCTTTGATTTATTTATTCATGTCCACATCAGTGCAAAGGACACAAACTGGCAAAGGGCCATCAAAAATTTAGCAAGCCTCAACTATTCCAGCTGGTTAACCACACACACACACACATAAATTTACAGTCAGAGAGAGACAGATGTTACATAAGTGTGCTAGCATACGTGACACATACTAGCGCAGTCTTCCTCTTAAATTAGTTAAATGTGTTCTGGCTGACAAGGCGCAGTCCGTCTCCTTGGCTACTTAGTAAAATTAAGACAACGCCTTTAACTCAAGGCCGATGAAACAGGATTAACAATCTAATCTAATCTGAAAGGAAAACCCAGCTCTTAAGAAGCTTAAGAGAGAGCCACACAGTCACAAAGACACACACACACACACACACCATTAGCTGACCTGCAGAGGTTAATGCACAGCCTATACGATAAGCTATGCAGTAATGTGTAATGGAGGGATTGAGACTTAAAAGGGAGGATAAAAGGAGAGATGGTAGGTGAGGGGAGGATGTAGATCTGGAGGAAGAGAGAGAAGAAGGGGAAGGAAGGAGCAACACTGCTGCAACAGCAGAAAGTCGAAGCCTGGCTGCCCTCCCAGTCTGCAATCCAGTTCTCTCTTTCCGTCAGGCGTACACTCCCACTGTCCCCACACATGTATTTAAAACTACATTAAGTTGACGGGAAAATCTCTCCCCAGCACCGACTTCTACCACAGAGAAGCACTCAGCCGGAGCATTACCCCTCATCCAGAGTGATTTACACCAAATACAGCCAGATTAATACTGTAGGTGGACATTCTGATCTTACCATCATGTCACGTGCCATCAAAACTTTTTGCCTCTAATGACAGTTCCAACTTGGAGCTCTGCTAAATTAGATTCTCTTATTTCTAGATTCTTGTCTGTTTGTTAATCTTATTGAGGTTAAGGCAAGGACATTTCTGATAACATTCATTTACTTTCTCTGTGGTTTGTCAAACTTGTAACACCTCACGATAAAGGGCTTCAATTCTTTATTGCAGCTACAGATGCTACAAATGTAAGAAGTCCAAGATGACATCTTGTTTTGTTGGACTAAAACACCGAAACCCAAAGATATTCAATTTAAAGTTGTAATCTCAAAGATTTTCATTTAAATAAATGTCAGTTAAGTCACTATCTATCACCAAATGAGGCAGCACAAAGGTGAGTGAGCCTCTAAGCCCCCTGATGAAAGCTCTTGCATTTGCAGTATTATGATTATTACGAACTGGGTGTCCAGTTAGTGATACATTTTCCAACACCCAGAGAGGTAGGCGGACCTAATGCAACAGATTCAATAATTTAATTCGATTGTGCTGGCGTGATGGCACTCAGTGACACTGTTTGGATCTCTGGGAGTGGGGTCCAAAAACACACCTACAATTACCGCTTAACTGATTAACGTCATATTGTTCCGCCAAAGAGAACGAAATAGAGATCTTCAAGATTGCTACTTTAAAATCACATAACACAAAGAAATGAAGCAAATGCTCACATTTGAGAAGCTTGAACCAGAGAATTTGTGCTTGAAAAACTGAGTTAAATGTTTAATCCGATGATCAAATATGTTTTTCAGGTTTTGCATTAAAAAAAAAAACAACAGGTGCATCTATCAAAACTACCACATTAATGATGACATTAAAAAGTGAAAAAAACACTGTGGGTCTGGTGGTTTGGTCGAGAAAATACTGCCAGCATTCAACCTAATATGTCCCATTTTGCAGAAGTGTTTGCAATAGTTATTTAGTTACTTCACCATTAAAATATTTTATCATGAAATGTTAATTTTGTCTTCCCTGATACATCTCTCTGCACAGGAAGAGGGAGGTTCAGAGCAATAACACTCTGAAAGTGATTATGTATTGAGGATCCTCAGAGATTCATGGTTGTTCTAGGAACTGAACCAATGACCTTTTAATTACAGCACCGTCTCTTGACCCACCAGACTGAACTAATTAAAAAATGATGAGGGAGTCTTTTTTTTTCTATCTTAAGCTTGTGAAGAATTTTAATTTAAGAGCACAGTCACAGGGTGAGTTTTGGTTGAGGTGGAGCCTCAAAAGATGAGCTTTGCCTTTTCGAAGAATTACAATCTTGACTGAGGTGAGAAATATAATGTTTTAAAATGCAGAAATGTATTTATTTTAAAGTACTGACCGTAGCCATTTAGAGCAGAGCCAGGAACGAATAGAATCCAAGCTTAAAGCCCCTCCTCCAATGCTGCGGAGCGTACGGTGTGTTCCTGCGTACGATGTCGTCAGTGGTGACACGTACCTGAAAATAGCAGAAAAATAACTTTAATACTGTGAGTAGAAAATAAACTGCATACACTATATAACAATTTTTCAAAAACATGTGTGCTATTACAGTGAATTGATTTCCATGAATGCAAACTTTCACCCGTGACTGACACATACATGGGGTAACCCAGTGGCTGGTCGCAGGACGAGTTGACCATGTTCCTCAGCGCTTGCTTTGAGTTCTGGATGCTGCCGCGCTCTGGGTTACGGTTTCGTAAGAACACCAACTCTTGCTGCTGGCCCGCCCACAGACCTCGCACACACTCTTTATTGATCTGCAGAGAGAGACGAAGAGGTGGACAGATGGGATGAGACAGATCACAGGTCGAGAAGAGGGAAGACTAGGTTGAATCTGAAATGGTTTTTTTTTAAGCGGCATTAAGGAATTGAAGTTTCATTGTCTTCTGTCTGCAACAAATTAATTGCAATGAAATCAACCAGTAGCTGAGGTTATTCTAAAAGCCAAATAATAAGTAAACTACAATAATGAGAACAGAGATTCAGTAGAAATATCTGGAGACAGTATATCCTAGTGTCATATAACCATTTTGTTGTTTGCTTCTGTGGTTTTATCACAATGAAGTCTTAGTTTTGAAGTAACAGTTTGACATTTTGGGAAATAAACTCAATCAAGAGTCAGATGAGAAGATTGATACCTACGATCATAGGTACAATCATATTTGTCTGTTTAATATGAAGCTGGAGCTATGACACAGTTAGCTTAGCTTGGCAAGAAGACTGAAGCAGAGAGGAACAACTAGCTGTCTCTTGATGATGCATTGAGGCGATATCAGAAGAACAGGAAGAACAGAAAAGCATCCTGTTATTCTGACTTAGGAGCATTAATGGGTACTCCCACTGTTAATTTTGAGATAAACATCCTAAATCAGCTACTTTTGTTGTGTTATGTATTTGTAGCAGTTCGGTAACAAGTGAAACAGTTGCACAGTGTATAGCTCCTTTTGAATTAGCTGATTAGCTAATAATCGCGGATAATACAAGGGGGGGACTCAAAAATTCCAGGAAGCCATTGATAATACAGGAGTCTGGTGTTGTTATCGGATTTGCTGCTAGGTAGCATACGCCTGCTGCTTGGTGTAACTAAAACTGGGAGTGAAAAGGAGAAGAAACTCAGGAGGTTCTGGACATGGTGACAAAAGATGACTACAGGAAATGTTTCCAGGTATTGGAGTGTGATCACAACATTAACAAGTGTATCACATCTCAAAGAGAGTACTTTGAAGGGGATTAGAAACATACTACTGACAGATTTATGACAGTTTTTTTTTAACAATTCCCTGAATTTTTGGGTCCCCCTTGTATAGTAATCGTATTAGATTTTATTTAGATGTAACTGTCAGTGATAGTGGCTTTTCAGTCATGTTGCAAGCGGTTTGTTGACATTTCTGTAGTTCTTTTAGGCAAGTGGGAGACATCCTAGCTTTCACTGACTTGAAAATACAACTAGGAGGCTCATGTGAACAATTTTTCCTACTACAGTCTGAACAATCTGACGTGAACAAAGCATCTACTTTTATTTTTGGGCCAAACAGTGCAGTGACTTCCTGAAGTCTTGTCTTCATCGTGACATTACAACCAGACAACCAGACTCAAGGAAGTCACTGCCACCGGCGATGAAATAGTCCAGCACATAAACCCCCGTGAAACCACAAATAGGTGTTTTCACATTTCAGTTTTTGTACAGATTAAACAAACAAGATGCAACGTGTTAAATAGAAGTGCTGGTTGGCAGAATGTAGAAACTATTCCTCCTCTTATCTGTTGGTGAACTTTTGAAACTTAAGTGCTGAGAGTTAGCTGGAAATATGACCACTTAATAGTCATAATTGCAGAGTCAAATATATTGATCACCAACCCTTTTGTGGTCATTTTTGCAAGCCTGCACTTCTCAGGAGACACTCTGCCTCCATTCATTCAGTTCCTGCAGAGGAGCATCACAGATACTGTTCAGACCAACTGTAGTATGTTTTTTACGAAGCAGCCCAGATTCTACAATGCAAGGATGAACTACAAAACCTTGTCCAAGTTGGTATAGGCAGGAGGTTTTCATACTATATATACACACTACAAAGTCGACTAGTCAGACCTTACAGGCAGTCAGGGAAACATCTGCATTCAAACTACGCCACACGTTTTCTCACCGGCTTCCCCTCACCATCTCACATTACTCATTCCCTTTCCAAACCTACATTTTCTTACTCTGTGCTATCGCAGCAGCCTGAAAATTGAAATACATTTCACACATACAAAGCCACATTTCCACCGACAGCCTCCGCCTTTTTACCTTGATGACCTTGAAGCTGAGGTGGCGTTTGTACAGCATGATGATCTTATACTCGTCCGTGCCGTCATCAATCATATGTCTCAGAGTGAGCAGCGTGTCACGGCTGGATAGCACCGCCTTACGCCAAGCGGGGTCACTCTCGTGGCAAATGACGAGGCTGCTGCGGTAGTTTGTGATGGCTTCATACAAGATAGATGCCTCCTCGGTCTCCTCCAGACACGTGAAGTGATCCTGAAGGAGCAGGGGACAGAGGCATGATGGAGCACTAGAGAATTTAATCAGATTTATACAAAAAGGTCTACTGCAGGGATGAGAAATGGCCATCATGAGGACCTAATTTGACCTAATTAAATGAGGCACAAATGTTTACGATACAAAAGAAATAGTGAAAATCCGCAGATGTACACAGCAGAGCAGAGAGTACAGAAGCACTTTACTGTACCTGGTGCAGTTTGAGGCTCATTCTGACCGCAGGAGCCACAACTTTCTGCAGGAGGTCCAGATCAGCAAAAACCCACTCATCTTTTGTGGCGATGCGGAAGTCGCCTTTAAACAGGGTGTTGAAACCGTACAGAAATGACTCCAGACTTTGAGGTGAAGGGTGGGGGGTTTATGGGGAAAGAGAGCAGGGATAAAAAAAGATAGAGAGAATTATGAAACTGTTAAGTATCTTAACAATATAAACCACACACAGACAAATAGTCATTTGAGTGCAGTCAGAGAATTCTGTCTGAATGATGTGGATGGTTGAAGATTTAGCAGCTGATGCCCCCTTGTGGTGTATCTGTCTAACTGCAGGTAAATATCTGCTGCTGCTGCCTATTAACTGACCTCAATCCTGTTTTTACATAACACACTTTTCAACAATTTTTCAGGTAAATTGTACAATTAAATGTCATTTATTAATTTGAAATCCTTCCTGATGCAATCCTGAATGCATAAAAACACACTTTAGTCTAGTTTATATCGTATTTTTAGATTCATTAACTGTGAGTAACTATAACTTTTATTTGAGTGGTTTTAATCAATTATATTAAAATCTGTATAACATACAAAACACTTCAGTAAGTGATTACAGGTAATTCATAAAGCCATTCTATCTATATACATCTACATACAGTATATTTGGTGTGACGTTTGTGTCACTGAGGTTTACCTGTTGGACATGTTGTGTGACGCTGTGCCGAGGGATCTCCTCCCCAGGACTGAGAGAGCGTAACACAGAGTCACCAGAGGAGATTCTTCATCACTTTCCACAGGCTGCACACAAATACAAACACAAACTTACTGTAGGACTGACAAGAAGGTACTGGCATATAGGCTAAAGATGAAAAATAAGGACAGATTCTACCATAGTGCATTTATGGTGATCATATTTAGTGTTCTTATCATGAGAAAAGGGTTACAGGAGCAATTTGCAACTTTAATTGGAGTTTAATTTTTTCTATAATGCAACATTTGCTTTCCTTTTACTCATTTCACATCATTGCATAAATTAAACATAATTAATCGCTGATTTTTTAAAATTAATTCATTATTTAAGTGATTTTTTTCACTGGCCCCTGCTTCTTAAATGTGAATATTTGCTAGTTTTCTTAGCCTTCTATGATAATAAACTAGATATTTTAGGTTTTGGACTTTTGGTCAGACAAAACAAGCTATTTGAATATGTCAACTTGGGTTGAAGGAAATTTTAATGGGCCTTTTTCACTATTTTCTGACAGTTTAAAGACAAAAGCAATTATAAATGAAGTGATAATACACACATACACAATACACACACACATAATACACAGCAGTAGACAATGATTCTACTGTGACCCGTAACAAGGTTTATGACATACTGTCTCCATCTTGCCAGCGCAGTACTGGATCCATTCCAAGTAGACATTGCAAAAGCTGGCGCGCGTCACCCCCTGCAGGCAGTGCACGTAGTCCTCATCAATCTTCACACTGAAAACCTGAGGATCACGCTCGATGTGGTGCCACTTGGTGTAGGACTGCAGTGCCTCCTGGACAGTTGCATCCTTCAGCCAGGTAGACAGTTTGGGAGACTGGACCAGATAGTAGATAATACTCTGAGAGAAGAGAGGGAAGATGGAGAGATGGAGGGCAGAAAGAGAAGAATGAAGGACAGTAGTGGAGTGTGAAGGGTTAAAATTAGACAAAAGCAAGATACTCAACACAAGGAAAGTGAAAGAGAAAGATATGTGCCCTTGTACAGAGTGTAGTAGCTGCCGACCACATCTGGTATCACTATTGGCAGGCTGCCATTTGTGATAATGATTAATGCATAAGGTATTGGTTTATCTGCCAATTAAACTGTTTAACCTTTTGGCAGGGGAACCTTTTAAGAGCCTGTTGAGAATAGTGGAATATTCAATTTTCAGTCTGCCACTGGAGAGAGGGCAACTGAATATGTCAAAAGTTGATGCATTATTAAAGCTGTACTCGGTTTTTTTCAATAGCAGTGACTCTGAATTACAGCAAGAGAAGAAAACATATGCTTAAATACGCAGAAATCACAGACTATGGAACAAGCGTTCTGAGATGCCTCATACAAAAAGAAACAGAGGAAAAAAACAGATCTAATAATTGTAAGTCCAGCTTTCTTTGGACAGATTGATTACTTTCTGCTGTACTGGTGTAAAAAATGCAGTGGCATCTACAAAAAACAGGCAATCTATGGTTGGAAGTTGTTTCTTACAGGATAACTAGACATTTCTTCACCTACAAATAACCAAAACTGTGTTCTCTGGGAGCTCTAGCTTTATATTTTTTGACCTACATTGAAAAGATAAGTGTATTTCTATAGAATATTCATTTAGCATTTTGCCAAAGAAAGAAAGAAAACATGGGGAGAGTGACAAGGGGAAGGTGACATGTTACAAAGGTCCCCAGTCAGGATTATTATGGGAATATTGCGATCATATGCATCTTAGACCACTTGGCTATTAAAACGCCCTAAAAGTCTTGTATTTTAACTCTACAATCTTGCCTCGAGTAGCTATAAACAAATTGGTGTTACACTATTAACTGTATATTGTTCTGCCACCAACAATCGTACCCATTCAAATACATGCAAACCACAAATGTTAATACAGAGTTCAGTGATATGGAAAAATGAAGATACTTTACATCTGTTTGAGTAGAAAAAAATACTACCAATGATTATTCTCATTATCAATTAATTTGTCGATTATTGTCTTGAATAATCAATTAGTTGTTTGGTCTATGAATTGTCAGATAGTTGTGAAAAATGTTGATCAGTGTTTCCAAAAGTGAAGTCCAATGTCTTCATTTGTCTGGACCAACAGTCCACAACCCAAAGACATTCAGTTTACTGTCATAGAAGACTAAAGAAACCAAAAAATATTCACATTTGAGCAACTGGGATTAGAGAATTTGTTTTTTTTCTTATAGAATGACTCCAACTGATTAATTGATTAACAAAATAGTTGGCAATTAATTTAATAGTTGGCAACTAATTGATTAATCAACTAATCATTGCATAATCAGGTCATCCTCAGGTATTATATCTTATTTTATAAAATAAAAAAGAAAAGACACATAGACAAAATATTTAAATACAAAACTTCATCATTCTCTAGTATTCCACTAAACTATGTTGTCAAAGTGGCATAATCTGGGTTAGTAACTGATTAGCAATGCTAATTTCAACAACAGAGATTACAAAAACAGAATCTTTTCATTGATAGACAATGAAAATCAATATGTTGCTCCGCTCTGGTAAAGTGGTAGTATCCTGATGATCAAAATCATCAAAAGATGTGTGCAAAGAGTTGTGTAAAGCAGTGCCTCAGTACACAAACATACTCTCATCTCCTGTGTGTTTTGCTTTGGAGTGAAAGCGTACCTTCAGGTAGTAGGTGATGAGCAGCTTTCGGAGGTCGTAGACTTGCAGCATGGTGGCGGCGTTGTTCTCGCTGATGCTGTAACCCTCCAGCAGGTACTTGGTGGCCATCACCTCCCAGGCCAGCCAGCGCAGGTTGAAGGCCGCATTGCACGACAGCATGTGGGGCAAGTGGCCCGGTTCACAGCAGCAGCATGCATCGTCCTCCTCCACACCCTCTGTGATGGCCTCCACCTCTCGCTGCTGGCAGTACGTTCCTGTGGATGGAAAGAGATGGATGGACAGTTATTCAGAGAGACGGATAGAAACAAAGAAGGGATAAAAAAGGAAGGGAGGGATGGTCGAACTTTACCTCTGAACTCCAGACCTCTCAGCTGGAAGGTGACCAACCCATTGCCGATCTCGATGAGGTGGACCAGGGCATTGAGGTAGTCTGAAGCCAGGATGAAACAGTCTCCGGCGCTGTAGTTGCCCCATCGGCCCAACATAAGGTCCCCACAGAGTGAATGCTGCAGCGAGCGTGTCAGGTACTCGTAGAAGATGGAGTTTAAGTTGTTATCATCACACCCTGAGAAAGAAGGGCAGTCAGAAAGAGTTAAAAAGTTAGATCAAAAGCTAAGCTTCTTTTTCTCACTGATTCTAAACTACAAGAAGGTAATTTGTGCCTTTTGTGATTGGTGGCTATGAAAAAAAAGGCTCTGATAACTTAACAAAATCTTGCTTCAATCATGTATAATTATCCTAAATTATTCTACAGGATCACAAGCATTTTTTGTATATGGCATCTTGATTTAGAGAGGACAGGAAATCAAAAAAATCCTGAAATTAATGTAATTGTAGTCACCCGTCTCCTTATCCACTTGAGACACCAGTCTGCTGTTGGAGTTGTCGATACGCTTTGTACTGCAGAGGATGAGAGGCAAAAATATTAAAGCATCAAAAAGGCTGATGATATGCAGTAATCAAAAGGCATCATTAATACTGTGTAAAGTTGAGTGAATAAAACAAACAAACTTTTTTTAGGACGGCATCGCTGATACAGAAAATATATCGACTTGAAATCTCCCCAAGAATTTCTCAGAAACAGTCCTCCTGAATATCTAATCTTATCTGATGCAGTGTGAGAAACAAAAAACAGCTCACACTAGTTGTAAATTTACCCTACAGCAATCAGAGATGCTTAAAACTAAATATTTTAGGATGTTGTTGTCCGTATCTTGTCACGTTGTCTTGGTGTTTGGAAGTTCACATTGACAGCCTGCACATCTATTACCTAAAGCATCATCATATGACCCCAGGAGAGATGATGCTGTCAATACATTTTATTTCATGAGTTTCAGTTCTCATACTGACAGCACAGTCTAAATATAATCACAGGCTACTTCACAACAAAGCGTCAGGAGTATTTTTGGAGCGAGCTTTCAGCGAGCTGCAGTACAAACAGTCACTCACATCAATAAGTAAGAGGACACAGAGGGGTTGGATTGTGTAAGTGTGAGCGAAACACAGAGTGAAGAGGATGGCGTCTGTCTGCAAATCTGCCAAACTCAGCTCAAAAGGATGAGATTGATTCTGCCTTAAGTAAATAAATAAACTGATGGATGTGAGAAATGCACACTCAATCCATTACTTATAAGAAATAAGTCTACTAGAAGATTTGTCTTCCTCATGTACATTCAGACAGCAAGAACACGTTAGACGGAGAACTAGCATGTGTCACATGGATACAGTGAACAGCACTTGTTAAATATTGATTTTGATGACTAATATTAACTTTAAAGTTCTTTTTTTTTCAAATATATCTGTTTGGTAAACACTAAGGAGGAAGCAAAAGCAAAATAAAATGGGATATTCTATATTTTTGTTATCATCAACAAATCAAAATTTCCGACTTCCCTACCATCTTTGTGGTCTCAGTCCCAAACCCATCGGTTTCTACTGAAGACCTAAATCTTTAAAAATGGGTCACAAATATAATGTTTCAAAGATTGACTGATTTGTATAAACATCTGGGCACTAAAGTGTTCAGCAAACATTACTCAAATAGGTGCAAATTGTGCATTTGTTGGGAACTATTTTCAGCCACGGATTAATACACATTTGGTGCACTAGTTAGTATTTAAATCAGCAGGACAGCCATATATGGGATTGAGTCAAAGTAAACTACAATGACGAAACATATCACCCAGTGCAACTGTGGCTCATTGATTAGTTTTTAATAGTTTTTGGACAATAATGGAGCTCTATGGCAAAGAGGAATAAGCGACTGTATATCAGGCTTTTGATACACAAGTAGTAATTGTTAGGAGGCTCTCAAGATTTCCTCACATCTGCAAGCAAATGATCTTCAGTGACACCTCCAGGTTGTCTGGAAAACTCACTGCATCGGGATCTTACTTGTAGTTTCGCTCCCAAAACTTGATGGGCCGTGGATAGGAGGAAATGAAGATGGCGCTGCCCAGGAAGGGAGCCAGTGGGGCGTAGAAGATGGTGGTGAGCAGGGTCTGGAGCAGGAGCATGGCTGAGTCTGGACACACACACGCCAGTTAAGAAAAAAGAAAAGTGGGTACTGATGCACTCTCACACACATATACGCGCAGGTCTTAAGAGAAAGGATACGAGGCACTGCAAATGGCTGAGCAAAGGCATGGAAAGCGCTGCCCCAGGCGATCTGCCAGGGAGCGATGTAGACCAGGATGAAATGGAGCTTCAGCAACAGCTCACGCATCTGGACAGAAACAGAAATAACACACTGTCAGTCCCAAATAATCAGAGCGCAACAGAAGAGTAGTTATATTAAAGGGATGCTGTTTTTTTTAACTCGGACAACCTCACAGAATAAAATAAAGTGATATCTATTACACTCCACTGTAAATGTAAAGGAATGCAATACAATATGTTTATAAGTCTCACTTAAAATCAAAACAAAAGCCTATTCAGTTCAAAACTTCACACCTTTATAAAAAGACTTTGGTGTTTGTCCATGTCAGTGATACAAGTAGTGTCACCAGCAGGTTGCGCTGCACAAAGAGAAAATATGTTGCTTCTGTTGTTTTTATTACTGATCCGTCTTTAAAGTGGTCCTCCTCAGTGATTCCGTATTGCTGATAGATGTCCTGACTTTAAGCCCCAAAAAGATGGATCCTGCAATTCCCACAATGAAACTCAAAAGCATCTTTTTGTGTTAGAGCCTCGCTGTGTGGTAAATGCCTACATCTTTCAAACTCCACACCTCCCGGCTTTCTCTTATAAATTTATAGTCTCCACGCCCAAACTGAACTGATGACATCTCTCAGGTAATTTTCTCAGACATGACAAAGCTCCTCTAGAACCACAGAAGACATTACACAACTGTTTTCAGAGGCTGAGTTGTACTCCCAGTGATGAGTGAACTGACCTGTGCTGTATGTGTAAAATCTGTGGAGGGGCCCCTTTAAGTGAAATCACTTAAATAATTTTAAAGGTCAGGGATGAATTGAGATGTCAAGAGTCGAGGCAGACATGACATGTGTCTGCCTGTTTACTAGAGTGTGTGTATCTGACTGTTGACATTTTAATTCTTACTTGTATGTCTTGTTCAATGTCTGTATGAGTTTGTATCCATTTCTCTGTACCTGTTGCTCTCTGTGTTTCTGAATCCATCTATCATAGAGATAATCCTCCTATCAGGATGCATACCGGTATGTTCCCCCACACAGCATATTAGTTTACGGACACATTCTCCTAAATATCATCTATTTTCTAACCTTGTGAAAGACGATGGACATGATGAAGAAGTCCAGCAAGAAGCTCTCGGAGGCATGCGGACAGTCGAAGTGGAAAAAGATGAGCGTGAAGAGCAGGGTGAGGAACTGGAAGCTGGGGTCGCAGAAGGACGAACGCAGAAGTTTCAGCCCAGCGACTGTCGTCAGGAGAACATCTAAGCTGAAGGAGGGACAAACAAACTAGGGTGAGTTAAGACAACAGATGACACACACCGATGGACAGGCTAGCTCTATGTGTCCACTCACTGAATTCCCAGCTTCTTGCGGTGACTGAGGTCGAAGCCGTCGTTAGTGAGCGCGCTCAGTATGATGGCGGGGTACACCACGTACTTCTCAAAGCACAGGAGCCCCACGTACAGTCGCTCAAACCACATCAGCACAGCGTCCTCTTTAAGACAAGCAAGAATAATAAACAGAACACAAGAGGATCAGAATGACAGCTTTCTAAAGCAAGAGGAGATGTAGTTCAGGTGTTTTAGAAGCTTGTTTTGGAGGTCAGAGGGAGGAGAAAAGGAGAAGCCTTTTTGTATTTACCTTGACCGTGGAGTTGCAATGTTTTGGCCCTATATGTTTGTCTGTTTGTCTCAAAAACTACCTAAAATATTTCAGTGAGATTTGGTGATAAATTAGATCACGGGCTGACCCTAAACCGGTGTCCAAAACTTAGAATTTTGGCAAAGCTGTTTTTTCAACACTTCTACAAAATTTCATACAATATTAACCACATTGTGTGCATAAAATAGCCCAACAGAAGTCATTTATTTGCTTCTAGCCATGTAAGTAGTGTGGCTCTATGGATGACTGTCTGTCAGTCCACCACTTTGGTCCACACTGAAAGGATTACCATGAAATCTGGTACAGATATTCATGTTTCCCACAGGACGTATTCCTAACTTTTCCACGAGTGTCTCCATGAGGTTGATCTTTTTGGTACTGAATGAAATATTTTGGCAACTAATGGCTGAATTGCTGTAACTTTGTAACAGACCTTCAAGGTAGAGAATAAATTCCAGAAAAACTAATGACATTCACTTAAACCTCCGCTGGACCTTGTGCTTAGGGCTAATTAGCAAATATTAGCATGCTAACAGGCTAAACTAAGATAATGAACCTGGTAATTATTACCTGCTAAACATCAGCATGTTAGCATTGTCATTGTGAGCATGTTGGCATACTGACATTAACATTTACTGTAGCTCAAAGCAAGTACAGCCTCACAGAGCCGCTACCATGGCTGCAGATTGACTCTCTTGCTGATATCATTACTGCTCTGTAACTGCTTGCTGAATTCTTCTGCCATAACTCTTAAATGCATCGCACAATTGCAACCAAATTTAGATGACATGTGCACACATCTACACTGAGCAAGCCAAATTTTGATGACACTTCATCAATGGGCAGTACAACAGTAACATGAATTTAGACAGCCGTAAAAACTAGCCATAAGCCATATAAACTCAGTGGTTGTGGATCAAGACCTAATATTCACAAGTTTGATTTTAAGTAGTTACTCTCCAAAACTCATGGTTTCCACCTGCCAATCAGCAGTGTTGTGGATTTGAATCCAGATTATTATTATTATCCAAAAATAATAATTTAAACAATTTGGCGGCGCGCACACAATGCATGTAAACACTTGGAACAGACAATTCTGGGTTTTCTACAGAAGGCATCCTGACCTCTGGGTTCAAATTGGTGGTACTCCTTTGTCTTGAGGACCGGATGGGAGATCCACAGCCATGGGTGATGTTTCCTCAGCTGGGGAATCAGGTAGTGGGTGACAAACCCCACCGTCACCGCCAGCGCGTACAGTACGATGGTCACGAAGGGCTGGAGACAAGTCAATAGATAATGAAAGAAACATGATGAAGACGAGCATTTAAATGAGAGATATTAAATGAACAGAAGATATTGAATGAGATATTAAGCTGATCAGTGGGGTGTTGACATTAACGATTACTGTTTAATGAGTCAAAATGAGGTAAAGTGATTGGAAAGCAATCAAAATCTCACCTTGAGAGACAGGAACACAGTACTGGCAGTGATGGCAAAGGTTAGGATGTAAGCAACGGAGCACACGACAACATCCGACAGCAGAATCTCCTTCTGCAGAGCACGAGAAGGAGGGAGAGCTCCAACGATTAATAATCCACACTGAATGAAAATGAATTCATTTGTCAGATTCATTTAGGTGTGTGATTATCTCTGTCTAATTGTTCTGAGCCTTCAGTTTTTGGAGATCAAAGCTGCTGCAGCATGAGAACAGTTAAGAGTTTCAGAATCCCCATTAATACTGTAAAAGGCGGCTGGAGGCTTGTTTCCTCTGATGCATAATTCCCCCGTAATTACAGACAATGATCGACAGCGAAGGTTGTTTTATAATCTGGCTTGCAACACTGAGTTTAAGACACATACAGCACATATGAAATCCAGGACTTACTGTAAGTGCAGAGTTAATGAGTATTGATTTTTAAAGTGATAATTAGGGTGAGCTGACATGAGCTAATATGGCTCTGGGCTGCTGCAATTCACAACCATAACAACTGTTCAATGAATGCTCAGAGGACTAAAATAAACCCTAAAAGTGTTTGTTTATGCTGAAATAAATTATCTAAATCGCTGAAAATAACCTGAACCATTACTCATCATCATTATTGATCAAACAGCAGCATTAGCTTGAGTTTTTCAGTTTATTTCTACATATTAATTCTTGGTTACCATAGAGTTCTGCAGTTTCTCTGGTAGCGGGTCTTTAATGTCAGTGTCTTCTTCCTCCTCTTCCTCACTCTCAACCAAAGCAGGCATTACCTTTGACTTGATCAGAGATCTGTAAATAAAAATGTCACATGTATAGGTTAGGACATTGAGTTAGTTGTTGAATAACCAACAGATTTTTTGTTTGAAACCCTAAAACAGTTATAGTTTGATTTCTTATTTTATATTTCCAACATGATCTTTGCTAAGCTTTAAACAACTTGAAGTAAAACTACTTAAGCAGAATGAGTAAACGTGAAAAATAATGTTTACTAGATAAGATTGTAATGTTTTTTTCACTTTATGTTGACAACCGGCTGTCAGCTTGAGTGAAAATGACTCAAGAAATGATAAAGTATGAACGTTTTTTCATCTAAAGTAGAGCATAGTCTATGCATTAACCACCTGCCTTTGTTTCATCATGTTAATCAATTCAACTCTCTTTTATTTCATGCACCTCTCTAATTTTTCATTCAACCATTATTACAGTAGTAGTATTAAGAGGAGTATTAAATGGATGGCAACCAGGGAAAGTATAAATACACTCATGATACTTACAGCAGTACAGAGGGGTCACTGCTCTGGCGACTGAGGTGGTAGGAGAAGACCACCAAAAGGCCACAAAAACCAGAGAACAAGGCTGGGGTGTGTTGCTCATCCCACGGCTCCTGTAACCACACAAACACACACTCTGTTGTGAATCATACCATCATGTACTACTGCTTTTACTTCTTCACAGTTCAGTTTAAAAGCTTCAACAACTCTTCCCCCAGCATCATCCTTGTAGTCACTTTTGAAGGATGACTAGCAACGCTTTGTGTTTCGCTGCAGCTCTGCTTCATTCCATTAGTAAAGCTCTCTGGCTGCAGGCTATTTATATCTGTACTCCATGTTTTCTTCTAATCCTACAGCCAGGAGGATGACCGAGAACACAGATTCAGAGCAAAACTCTGAGGAGAGTAGAGGGAGAGAAGACTATATTCACATCCCCCTATGTACTCATTCAACTCTGTAAGCTCTGTTTTGTTTTTTTCAACCGGATATGAGTACCTTGAGAGCTCCGAAGCAGAATCCGTACAGCAGAGACAGAGCGATCAGACTGCGTAGGATGCTGTAGATTGCAGAGATGAGACTCGTAGCAGCTGAGGCACACATATCAGAGTGAAGATGAAAATACATGCAGCAGTATTAAACAATGATGAACGAAGATCAGCTTGTACTGTATCTTAGTTTATGGTTGTTCAATCACTAAAAAGATGCCCCTTATTAAAACATTAGATACAAAATTTCAGTGATTCTTTTAATTATTTTTTTAAAAACTAAAACATTATACAGATTTTACACACAGGCATCAAACCAGAGCCACAAATCCACAGATGTATCTGTAAATAACAGTTTACAGTGAATACAAACATTTAAAATGTATATCTATCATGGATGTGGATTCATGATTCACACATTACTGAAATCAAAAGATGAGAAAAAAGATTTACTAACCTGTCCCACCAAAAAAGTGCATGTCAATCTGCTCCAGCACGTAGATGGTGAAGGTGTTGATTTGGGGGAAAAGGCCCACCAGGAAGGTGATGGGGAAGCAATGTGTAAAACCTGTTTTATGCATAAAAATATAAAGAATCCTTAAAGAAATAAAAAACAGCTGGAAAACAAACATAAAGCATAAAATCGAGCTCACTTTTATTTATTTTTTTTAGAAAACCAGGCTACATGTGTACCCATGCTTGTGTGTATTTTTGAGTGTGTGTCTCTCCTGGTACATTTCTCCCTACCCACTAGCAGGTCTCGCAAGAAGCCCAGTAAGTCCTGGCAGACGATGGTGACTCCGTACATGGTGGAGACGGGCAGGTCCTTCCTCCTAAGCAGCTGCTCCAGAATCCAGATCAGAGCACAGAAGATACAGAAGTAGGCCGCTCGGCTGTAGGCCACCAGCTGGTTGTGACCCTGGAGACACACGCACGCACACACACACAGGTTAGGATGTTAGATAAAGCAGTAGAGCTTAATCCTGCTTTAACACAGCAATTTAATGATGTTATTAACTGCTCGCTGCAACGTGATAATACCAACATATGATGGAAATGACAAACTCTGTAGTAAGTGAATCACAATTACAATCACTGCTACAAAGCTGGGTTATTTAAAGTTGATTGCCAATATATCGTCTGTATCTTCTGTAGCCACATTGCTGGTGCAACAGTCAAAAATTGTTAAATAATAATATGTAAAAGGGGACTGTTATGAAAATCATGACGTCATACGGACAGAACAGAAAACATGGAATTAATAAAGAGGAGCAGCGGTCACAAGTTGAAACAAACCCACGTAGACATAATGAATGTATGTACAGTAGGCTTGACATATCTTGCTTATTTTCATGCAACCTAATAGGACTTATTTACTTCAAAGTTGTTGTTTTTTTTTCCGAGAAGTTTGCTCTGTCTTTGCTCTGTATAATTTCACCAGTGGTTCAGTAACAAAGCAATGTTACACTCACATGTGTTGGCGAAGCTGCATCTGGTTGAACACTCTGGAAAAGAAAAAAAACACAGAAGCCAACACTGAATCACCCTATTTGCACGTAAACATGAAAACAATTGAAAACAACAGAGCTACTACCCAGTTTAACAGAAGTGGAAGTGAGTGGGGGCAAATAGGAACTGATGTCATGTTTTATTTTTATTCTACATTAGGTCACCATGGCACACATTTAGATTTACATGATTTATTATTAATTCCTCAAATACAATTCAAGTTGGTTTCTGTAGTCCATCATCAAAGAAGACATTTTGAACAAATAATACAATAGCTCAAAGCTACAGTTTGCAGACATGGCTTATGTTTGACAGGGGGAGTGGTTAGTATCCTGCCTTCATGCAGAGATATGGTGTCTTTTTACCTTCAATAAGGAGTACTGACAGCTGGCGATGACCAGACAGAACTGGAAGATCCAGAAGTCTTTGAAGCAGCCGTCGTTGAGAAGCACAAAACCAAGGAAGGAAACCAGGAAGGCCATTAAGACTGCAACTAGATTCTCCAGAACCTCTTGGTTTCTACACAAACACAGAACAGACAAAAGCATATACAGTATACAGCACTTTAAAATATATACAGACAGGTATCAAGGGATTCAATTAGTGCCCAGGTGATTAATTAAATTGGAAAAACATGACTGAAACTGATCCCTAAAATATACAGTGTTTAAGATTTTTTTTAAGCAGGCAATTATCTTCCAGTCAGTGTCATCGGGTGAAATCAGCGGAAAAGACAATGCACTAAATAACAGCACTGACATGGCACTGTGTTAAATGTAAAAAAGTGAGGTGGTCTCAGATTAATTAGTTTATAGAGAGGATATAAAAAAATACATAGAGTACGGTCTTGACCTGCTCTATGTGAAAAGTGCCTTGAGATGACTTCTGTTGTGATATGGCGCTATATAAATAAAAAATTGATTGATTGATTGATATGCCTTTGTCTCTAAAATTCTGATTTTGTCTAAATGAAGAAACAGTTTTACATTAATTTCAGATAAATAATTGAAACTAGGTGCTTGTGAATCTGCAAGCTGGATGATGTGAATGATGTCTGAGTTTCCAGATGTGGGAGTTTGATATTACCTGTCCAAGAGAGACAAGCAGGTGTTTTGTATTTTTACCTGTCCAATAGGGCAAGCAGGGTGAGTCGGTCATACAAAATGTTGATAAACTTCCCAGGAAACAGTTTGAGTTTGTAATAAATCTTCCTGGTCGGTTTCTCCTGAGTGGAAGTCTCTGATGACTCATCCAAAGAGTCCTCTTCCTGCCACACACACATGCACACAAACACAAAAAATCATTTATACACACATGAATTCAACTGCAATGACACAGGAAACGAGAGGAGTCTGATGTTTTATATCTACACGATTTCCTATGTAGGATCATTCAAAACACATTCAAAATCATTAAAGGTACACAGAGCAACATATTTTACACAAGCTCTAAAACACAACGTGGTGCATAAATGATTCAGCAGAGAGTCTGTGTCGTTTGAGCTTCAACAACTGATCCAGGCAGCTACTGTCACCCCTGCTGGTCCACATACAGCAGTGAAGCAGAAGGATTTAACACTGATCATTTCAAACAGCAGCAGCAACTCATATTTACATCAAAGTTAATCACAACTCTATTACCATCCTCCTCATCAGGAATGCAATTCTTTTTATTCTGCTTAAACTCTTTATTTTTGAAGTGATATATTTTACTCTTAAAACTGTATATTTTGCTGTTTATTGATTATTTGTTAATTGGTGACTGTTAAAAAACCCTGACTCCATAATTTTGTACATAAAATAGAATTTTTAAAGTTTTTTTATGCTGTCTTATTTGCACAACGTTTTGCAAATCATGGATGCCACTGCAATTCACAACAAAAGAGAAACAGTGAAAGTAGATGGACACCTGGAAGATCTCAGGGTGCGTCCTCCGTGGCCGTAGTCTGTGTGCAGGGATGATGCGTCGCTGGAAAGGACAGTCAGCGTGAGGTCCCACCAGGCCGTCCTGACACTCCGAGTTGGAAGAAGTTGACAGCAGGTCACTGAAGACACACACATAAACAAAACAGGCTGATGTTATTATGTGGAAAAGGCCTGATTACATGCAAGCATGAAAACATAAGAGATGGAAAAGGTAGCAGTGGAGGAGAACAAGCAGGTAGAGAGCATAGGAAAAGGGGAGATGAAAAAAGGTAGGAATAGAAGTGTTTAAAGTAAAGAAAAATTATGAAGAAGAAGAGCGTTACAAATAAAGAGTTAACATTAGTACCACATGTTGCCAGTGATGAGCTCAGCTCCTAGTGGCAGGTTGAGGGCTCTCTCTGCATACAGCTTACGAGGTCTGTCTCCTGGTGAGACAAACACAATTAAAAAAAAAAAACTGGTCAGAAAATGTTTATTTTGGACACCCAGTTAATCAGCAGTAAAATCTTTTATGTGGGATTTGAATTAATTTGTTGATGAAGCATTGTCACAATACAGATAGGAATCTGAGACTGACAAAAAATTGACCAGCTTCACCTTTTGGAGGCAGTCCAGAAAGATGTTATTTAATCCACCAGATTTTTGATCCGTTTCAGAAGCAAAGCAATCGGCTGCTGGCAGAGCTTCCCACACACAGTGTATATTTGTGCAAAAGATCAAAATATCTGACCGTCCCAGCACAAATAGATTCCCCAAATTGATAGAGGATCAGACTGACTGAGTTGACTACATGTGATTTATCTCAGCTTGTCTCCAGGACACAAAAACATCACATTTCCAGGAACTACTTGTAAAATTATGCAAATACTAATTGTTAATATGGTTCAAGAGCAGCTGCTTACTGTGCACTGTATGAAAGGTATAGGCCTCTTCTTTGTTGGTAGCTTCTGGTCTGCAGATGACCTGCAGCATGGAGCTCTCTGATTGGGAGGTTTGAGAGGGTAGAGAATCATAATCTGGATCTTTTTCTCTGTCTGTCTGAGGGCTGGAGACAGAAAACACAATTAACTGGAGATCCTGGATGCTTGAGTCTATAAGTGTTTATAAGAGCTACTGTAAATGTACGTGGGTCTGTGTCTGAGTGGATTCAGCTTTGTGAATAATTTTACTGAAGCGTATGAGTGTATAGACATGTGTACCTGTCAGGGGAGACTATTGGGATGTGTGTGGGTAGTATGGCCTGTAGAGTGTCAGTAGCCAGACTGGTGGGTGGTTTGGGTCTCTCTGGTTTGTTGTCCGAGTTGGTCTCTGTTATCGTCTCATCTGGTCTGGAAGTTGCAGTGAGACTCTCTGTAAACAGAGCAAATGGATTTTGTAAAGATCAAATTAAAAGAAACAGAAATTTGTTTTCATGAAATTAAATATAAAGCCCCAGTTGATGGTGAGACAATTCATATTTCAAATTTGCTACCTTTAAAATGTTACCCTTTCCACATTGTTAAAGCTGCACCCATGAACAATTTAATATTAGACTATGTGTGCGGGAAAAGTGATGCTTGTAGTGATAAACTGGCAGATAATTATCACCCAATTCTGCAGTTCCACGCAAATGGAGCATTTTAGCATATTTCAGCTAATTGTTTTGGTTTTGCTATTTTGGTTTAAAGTTAGCAACTAGCTGGTGAATGTAGCGTAGCATATAGCAAACTAAAAGAGAAACATTTCACTCAAGAGTTGGTGGAGACCAAAACAGATCTAAAAGAAGAGTAAATAATGGACTGACATTCCTCAAATGGCCAGAACAACGATTCCAAATAAAAGCTAATTTTGCTACATGTCCATCAGATGTGTAAACAGGTAACTGTTTGCTAGCATGTCTGTCATAAAAACTTTATAAGGTATATCAGTGTTAGGGTTAGGGTTAGGATTAGGGTCAAAACTATAAATTAGCGCACGTTTAAATAGTACCAGAGGACCAACATTTTAACTTAACTACAGCCTGTGCTGAGTGACTGACCACCCAAAATTAGCATCTTTAGAGCCTAAGGGGGCTAAAATATCTTAATGATCTGATCTGAATGATCTGATTGTATCTAAAGTATAGCAGTAATCATCCATCACACAGGGAGCTTTATGTGGCAACAGGAGCAACAGCAGGAATGCAATTGCAGCTCATAAACCAGTGCTGACATAGCACTCATGTATGCACTTATCTCTAAAATGTGGAAAAACAAACCCTTTTGCTGGCATTCACTCTCCTCTGAAGCTCCTGCCTCCTCTTTGCTCTCTGGACCCTCCTCTTCCTTTGTGCTGGCCCCTGCCGCTCTGGTGCTGAGGGATCCCAACAAGGAAACAAACTCCAAGAAGTTGGATTCGTTGGGAATCTGGCCCTCCTTCGCCTCCAGATCTGACTTGGAACTGGTCATGGTGGTCTAACAGAGAGACAAATGTTTGTATGTCTGCATGGACAGATGGATGGAGATTACCAGAACAGAGACACAGAAATAGAAACAGAGCTAAAGCGCCAACATACTGTGTTTTGGGAGCGATCTGAAAGCAGCACAGCATCTTTCCCACTGTCCATGCTCAGCCCGCGGATGTGAGTCCTTCCCCCAGGCCCGTAGCGGCCTAAAGCTGGGGGCAGACGGAGGAACCCTTGTGGATCCACATTAGAATCCAGAGGGTCCGTGTCGTCAGGGTGGGAGTGGACGTCGATGCCCGACGAGCTGTTGTCGTTGGTCAGCTGTGGGCTCGGTGTGCTGTCATTGGTTAGCTGCAGTCCGAGATGTTCCTGATCCGGACACTCCAGTGTGGATGACTCAGAACTGGTTGTTTCTCTACACAAGTGAAACTCTTCACTTTGGCTCGCCGTCTGTTGCTGTTTCGGGGTGGGGTCGTCCTCTGAGCCAGCTCCTTCTTCACCTTCTTCCACTTCCTGCTTCTCCTCCTCAGGGGAGTCAAAGGTGATGACAGGGATCTTGATGTGACATTCTCCTGCATCCTTTTGGGCCTGATGGTACACGCAAAGACATGTTTCACAGACTGTATTCTTTACACACAACAAAGCCTTGTTTAGGAAACAATCCTACCACCAGTAGCAGTCACAAAGACATAAGCTGGCGTGTTAACTTCTCCTGCATGGATAAGTTCTCATTTTAGATTGAACACTACAATGTGGGCTAATTTGAAATACTGTGTGTGGACTTCCATGCACACTTGGAGACTTAAAAGTGCATTTCTGTGACCTTCGGACTGTCAAGTGCTCACTACCATTGATCAAGTCTGCACTTGATGCAGACTAGAGTGTTTGGCGTTTGTCTTATCCATGGCAACAAGTGAGGACTGATTTCCCACCTCATTCTCATTCAGCAGTAGATTTTATTCCAATAGTGATACATAAATACAGCAGAAATAAGGTAAAAGTTTGTTAACAATTAACAATTGCTTTCACATAATTTTACAAGCTTCTGCAGCCATTTTGCTTAATGCTGCATAGATTATGGGGGTAAAGGCAGGGGCAAGAATAAGATAATCCAGTGTACAGTAGTCATTACATATATTAATAAAACAAACACACAGGATAATTAAACCCATAATAAAACTACAGACCACATTTCAAGAAATTAGCCTTCCTTGAAAATAGTGTATTTTCACCTTTTTACAAACTCAGTGCAGCCAAACATTGTTCAAACCCACAGAAATGTATTTTAAATTCTTGTGGGGATCACGAAGTTTCCAAAGATACCAAATAAGTCTGGGCAAAGTTTGGGGAAATTTGTATAAAATGATAAACAAGATATTTTAAATAGACAAAAAAAAATCTTGGGTTTAAATATTTTGCTCGATGTAAACATCACATATTTTCAATAAAGAGCAGGAACAAGCTGATGCAGAATGTATATGTGAGACTGTGTCAAATAAGATTATTTAAAACAGCCTTGAAGCTACTTGAGGGGGAAAACTAGATGTTAAATGTGATTTATGGAGAGCGGTGAAATTCACAGTGGGTCGGTCTTACCTGTGCATTCTCCAAAAGGCTCTGCTTGACGCTCTCCTCCAGCTGAGCAGCAGTCTGAGGGTCGCAGCTCATGGTGATGATGATCTTGACTGTGTCGCTGTCGTCCAGGCGAGCAGACACAGGCGTGGGGCCAGAGTTGTCGACGAGGACCACTTCGATCTCGTCAGAACAATACGTCTCCTCCACTCGCTCAGCCTGACAGACATACAACACAAGAGACAGACAGAGGGAAGAAGTATTTCCATGATGTACAATAATATAACCTGTTTTCAATAATATAACCTCTTGTCGAGCATGAGTGATATGTAGAAGTCACATTATGTCACATTCAAACCTTGCAAACATAACTACCTACACCGATTCATGTGGTATATCTGTATGAACTACCTGTGCAGCAAGATCTGGGATGTCGATGAAGTCATCCTGGCGGTCCGGGGGGGTCTCCAGTGAGTTATTGTTGGCATCTGAGGGCTCTTTTTGCCCCTCACTCTCCTCCTCGCTCTCATCTTCACTTCCTTTGGAGGGAGGGAGACCTTCATCAGCTGTATCCCTGTCTAGAGTCTCTTTATCATTGCTATTTTCCTCTTTTTCTATCCTGTCCTGCTCTGAGTCTTTCTCTACTGTTCTTTCCTGTTCTGATTGCTCTCTGTCCGTCCCCGTCAAAGAGATCTGAACATCTGTTCCTTCTCTCACAGTTCCAGTATCAGTTATTTCTGCGTCCATTTTCCCCGTCCCACTAGCAGATCCAGGCCGCATCTCTTCTTTTTCAGCTCGGGATGGGGGCCTCTGCCGGGCCTGCAGCAGGGGGGCGGTCTGGTCGGGATTGGGGCTGGAGAGGTCATCTGGAGAAGGCTCTGGGCTTGGGTGTAGGCCTCCCTCCGTGGGCCTCTCCTCTGCAGCACACTCACCCTGCCCTGGAATCAATCCAAATATAAAGTTATATTGTAGATTTTAAATGTAACAATAATAAAATCACTCTAATCCTTTGCTTTATCCCTTTCAGCCAAATTCTAATTCCTGCTATGGAAATGTTGTATTGCTGGCTCACATTTGGTTGGAATGGCATCATAAGTTATTATCTACAGCAGTGCTGCCGCTAAAAGAAAAACATAATTCAAGCTCTATCTGAGTTTGCCACTGACACATAAATAGCTTCCAATTGCAATATAATGAACTCCAGAAGATACCAGCATTTTGATACAATTGTGCAACCATCTGATGCAATGCACCACAGTGTTTATAGCCCCTTTTTTCGATCAGCTGACTTTGCTCTGACTAATCTCCAGTGCATTAGGTCATAAATTTATGGGAAACAGTCAGCTGGTCTTATTGGCTGGCTAACGGACCGGCTGCTAGTTCTGTGCTTGTCTGAGCGTATTTACAACAATGATGTGTTAGCAGAAAAGGAAGTTGTCAATCTACATTGTCTAAGGAGTGATCCAGTGCATTAGGGAAGAGGAACAGAGTTTGCTTCCAGCAGGGACTGATTCTGACAATACACAACAGAGAACATGTTTCCCCAAAGCACACACGTCAAGCCTCGATAGGTACAATAACTTGTGATTAGCTGATAATAATCTGACTGACTTTATACTGTCTTTTTGCTGTCATCTTTCTTTTTGCTGTTCATCAAGATGTTTCTGCCATAGTCAGTCAGATGCAACTTAAAGCTATAGTATTTTCATGTGTTTCTATAATGCAGCCCCTTTGGTCTGGTCTTTTTTGTTTTTATCTCTGAAGTCATCGGATCCCAGTCAATCTTTCAGCTAATCCAGCACCAGCCAATCATCCTCAGCTCATTTTTAACAAAGGTGAACCTTACTACAGCTCAGAAACGACTCCTTTCTTATTCCTTCATCCAAGTAAAAGACATTAATACTCACATATCAGAAGAAAACTACTGTCTGAACCCCTAAAATATTCATTATGTCTGGACGACATAATGAATATCCTACATTTAGAGACTTTAAAAACAAGCTCTCACAATCTGATTTTACAAATTTGGCAACCCCTAAATAAGTACCTTGCCACTTGAAATTAGAAGGCAATCTATATTTTAGACCTTTGTAAAATGTCATAGTATCACACAAATAACAGTGAATGATATACTGGGAAATTAGGTGGATAAGGCAGACAGAGTGGGATTATCTGGGCTTTTTTTGCCTTTTCCTCACTTTTTCCCTCTGTTTTTATTGTTATTACTGTTTATATGTATTTTCTCATTCTGACTGAATGCCATTGGATACTTTTATAACACATCCTTTGGCTTTATAATTGCTAAACTGAGCAGAAACTAAATTATTATTATCTGTATGTTTGAAGCAATATTTGAACTAGAATTTCCCCTGGTCAAAGATATCGCCTTGATCAATCCCAGACTGATATTCAGCTTTTACTCCTCTAATTCCAATCTTATCATGCACTTTCATTTCTACATATTATAATATACCATGCTGACTGCTGAAGCACAGGTTGTTTTTTTTGTGAGAATTTAACAACCCCCATGATGGCCTGATGTCTCTGCTTTCCACAAAACAAAATGACGTCAATTCATTGTTTTAAAGCAGAACATGCACCTACAGATGGATGACATATAAAAGGAAATCGGATGAAAACCATTCTTGCGAAAGATATTCCCTTATTTTGTGTTTTGATGATGGCAGTGGAGAACGCTGTATAACAAATCAGTCCAAACTCTCTCATACAGCAGGTGTTCAGTTGGGCCTTAGCATATGACTCACATTATTTTCATAATTAAAACATTCTGTGACCCTTCCTGCCCTCTATGGAAGCATTTGTTAAGTTTATCCATTCATTTATTCAGGTTTTTCCCTTTAATTTATCACCCATCTGTATTTTATTCAAAATTAAAGAGAGAACAGACCTTCCACAGTCTTCCCCTCATCTGATTTTGAACACTCCTGTGTAGAAGACAATTCAGAACACGTTATTGAAATTAGGACATAATATGACCATCTGAATTGTATGTTCATGTTAGCAGGTGTCACTCACCACCCCAATCAGCCCTGAGTCGGTTTCAGTCTGTTTCACTGTCACCTGGATCACCGGACTGGGACGCTTTCGAGCCAACATCGTCATGGCAACACTGTCGGGGACTGTGCTGCTCTTCCTATTAGACAAAGACAAGAGATGGGGAGAAATTAAATGAAGTGAGAGAGACAGAGGGATGAGGAATCTGTAGAAGTTCATACATCAATACGTCACTTTCAGAAGAAATAATCCGACCTCCATTCCCAGCCTTTCATGTTTTGAATGCTAAAATACCCTGATTTATTGAGATGAGGAAGTGGTAAAAAATACTAATTTTTCGTCGAGTCTCCCTGTTTCATCTCTCCACACACACTTCAAAGATTATAATAAAATCAAAAAAAAAGAAATACACACATTCAGGGAACAGGAAGCGGTGGATTTTCTTTTATTAGTCCCTTTTGCAGATCAAGTGTGTCAGAGCGGAGTGGCCGACTGAAGATCACTGACCTCCCCTCATTAGCTCGCTCATTCACCAAAGCTGTACTGAGTCTTTGAAATGAAGTGGAAAGAGTCTGTATCCCACTCTGAGACACTTGATCACGAAACCAATCCGATCTCAAAGACAAAGAAGACAGAAGGAAGAAAAAATACACACATACAGAAAAAGAGGAGACTAAAGAATGGTTAAAAAAAAAAAAAAAAAAGGATGTAAGCACGGCAAGGCACTCAGTCATACTTGCTAAAAGTGACATTATTCTAAAAGGAGATCTCAGGCCTAAATGTACAATTTCATGTTAATAATTAAGTTGTAATCATTAGGGATTTAGCCCTCTGGCCTAGATTTTCTAATGACTAACCTGGCAGCTGAGCAGAATCGCCAGTTTTTTGAATGTATATAATAATCTCTCAGCATACATCCATAAAAATGAGCCCACATTGCTCAGCTACTTCAGATTGAGCCCACTGACTGTGATTTCATGTGACATGTGACATGTGACTGTATGGGGTTTACCTGATGCTAGCGGGCAAGCAGGAGTCCGAGGCGTTGCTTTTCTTCTCCGGAGCCTTGCTGAGGTCAGAGAGGCTGCTGCGGACCACCGCCTCGCCCTCGTCGAACATCAGGTGCAGCCGATAGTTGGCCAGCTTGATGAGGATGAAGAACGCGGTGATGGAGGTGCAGTAGATGCTCAAAGCCATGGTGGTAGGGGGCAGGGCCTGTGGAGAGGAGAGGAGAGGGGAGGGGAGGAGAGGATCTTCATCATATTCGAATCTCATCTCCACTTGATGCTACAAAAACAGTGTTTGATTTTATGCTTCACGCTGTAGCAGCCTGTTCCTGATGAAAAAGCACCGACTATCTCTTCTCATCTTATTGTCTGTAGGTAAAATACTGCAAAAGGTTATGCTTATTCAGTTGAACAGCCACAATGTTCCCTGAGTGTATTACAGGCTCGCTGGACCACAAGATCTAATTTGATTAATTGGTGGATTAATGGAGATTATTGATCCCCATGGGAGAAATGGCCCATAGCAAAGAACAGGAAGATTAAAGACAAAGTATCTGCATCGTGCCGATACATGAGTCACACCGATCTACAGAGAATTCTTGCTGTGTTGGAGGCTTTTAGTGTCTGCAGGTATAAATTTAAAGTCCAAATTCATCATCCACCTGCAACGGTGCTTATATGTGATTGTCCCTCAACTTTCTACTGTCATTTATTTTTGCTCTGTGTATTGTGTGTGACCTTCAGATAAAATGCTAAAAAACTTGAAATTTGAAACATGTCTGCATCTCTCCCAGAAAACGCTTATGTTGTTTTTTGAGGGGGAAACAGTGGATGTTTTTTTTTTAAACAGACTGTGAAAAACTGGAACAACATTTTGATATAGCTTTAGCAGCAAAGCGCTTAAATGTCTCAGCTTGCCTTACTAACTCTTATCTTTGGATGGCTAATTTGAGGTTATCTGAACACAGCGGACTGATAAATAGCTTATGACATCACTTGACCTTAAAGTTATAAAGCAGCACATCCCGATGAGGGACAGTTCCTGGTTATAAAAAGTGGATGTTTACTGTGGCACCTACATATTAGCCCTGATTTATTGGATCAAAAGCAGAAAAAAACAGAAAAAAAATAAAATAATATCTCATCTGGTACAGATGAGTTCTATACCAAATCTAGAGGATGTACCCACTGTTGCATAAAAATATTGAGACACAGTATTGAAGTTATGTTCACTTCGCATGATCCATTCACATCCAATAAGCGGTTGCCTTTTCAGTGCGTGACTGCTGCTCACATCATACCATCTATTCATTTCAGGAAGTGGATGAGACTTGTGAGTACATTGTATCTTATCATTCATGCTTCATCACAGCTGAGGTCAAGGCATTTGACCTATGTGGCAACTCTTATCTCTTTGTTCATGCTACCATCCTGCTGTATAAAGCAGAGTGAGAGCACAAAGGTCACTGAGGAGGTCCCTAGAATGAAGGAGCTTAATTTGACTGTATGATTCAGTTGAAGTTGGGGCAGTGAGATAATGATCAAGAATGCCTGAATCATCTTGAAACTGTGCAGACTGTATCTTCATATAAATCTCAGGTAGACTGGGAACTGCCTAGATATTATTGTAATGCAGCCTGTGTTGCACCTCAAAGGCCATGACATGATATGAAGACATGTTATGGATCCACGGTTTCACGCTTCCTGGCTCTCCCATTGCCACATCCAGGAGCAGCCATGCGTTCAGTCACTGCATGCAGGGGAAAATACTGCGACAGTGCCTTTTCCTCTAGCCCTCAGTGGCAACCAGACAATGAATGATGTTAGATTATTGCAGAGCCACGTTTATCCGTGAGAGGATAAACGGGCACATGAGAGAAAAAAACAAAAGGTTACCCAGGTATCGTGAGCACCTCACACCCCCTCCGCGGCCTTGAACGTCCAAATTAAAAAACAAAAAAAAACAAAACCCAAATTAAAACTCACCAGATGGAGAGATAGGGGCAACATCAGGAGAAATATCCACAGATAGAGGTGGCAGGAGTTGTTGAATTTGTTCTGATCCGGGTCGTGGTACCAGCCCCCGGTCAGAGATGCCCAAACCCCCTGACGCAGGGTCTGCACAACCTGGGAGCCCATCTCCCCTTCTCTTTCCTCCTCCTCACCGCTCAGGTTGGACGGACGGATGATGCTGCTGCTGATGCTGCTGCTAGGCTACAATGAAATGATCTCCTTTAACGCACGCTACTGTCGCTACGCCTCCATGTTGGGGCGTTAGAGCACGTCTTCTGCGCCTTCTCTTTCATGCCTCGTCGTTCATCCTCGGTGCGGTCCTCTCGTTTGCCTTCTCCCATCGCAACGTCGATTCGTCCATTGCTGCTGCTGCCGCGGTCCTCATCTTGTCCTGTTCTCCTTCCTCCTTCTCCCTCTCCTCTGTCTAGCTGCCTGTACAGATGCGCAGCTCTGACCGCCTCCCCTCCCTTCCCTTTCCCCTTCCCACTCTCCCTCTCTGCCTCCCTCCTTCCCCATCCTTTACCATTATGTTTCCCACCTTCACTGTTTATCAAACGCAGCCAAGCGGTTTGCAAGTAAAATCAGTCATGACATACAGTAGTTCATAGTATGTATGGTATATGACTAGATATGCGTATGTATATAGCAGTATAGGTTATGTGTATGTAGGCTACAGAGGTGCAATGATTGGTCGATTAATCAATTAGTCTATCTACAGAAATCTAAACTATTTTGAGAATCGATTAATCGTTTTGAGTAATTTTTAAAGAAAACATACAAGAATTCTCTTGTTTCCAGCTTCTTAAATGTGAATATTTTCTGGTTTCTTTAGTCATCTATGACAGTGAGTTATGAGCTGTTGGACAAAACAAGACATTTGAGGTTGCACCAGTGACCAATGATCAACATTTTTCACCATTTTCTGACATTTTATAGAGCAAATGACTGATCGACTAATCAAGAAAATAATCAACAGATTAACCGATAATGAAAATAATCCTTAGTTGCAACCCTAGTAGGCTACATGTAGGCTATGCATGTATAGTATGTGCTCATGCATACTTGGATATACTATGTGTTTATTTGTAAATAGACTTGAATCAGAATTAGGTTCATTGCCAAGTAGGTTTGCACATACAAGGAATTTACAATGAAAATATGTGAAATATACATTCTAAGTGAGAAGAGTTGCTACAGGTTTAAATTTTAAATTTGATGACATTTTCATGTGGTAATAATAATAATAATAATAATTATCAGTATTGCATAATAATAATTACATTATATTAATCAATTATTGGTAGTAAACCAATAAAACTGATTGTATCTGTAGCAGTTGTAGTAGTACTACTAGTAATAGTAGTAGTAAGCCTATTTATAATATTATAGAAGTATAAAATAAGGCTACTTTCTATACATTTTGTCGTTCACGTGGCAGGTGTTGAGATGGAGTAAGAAAGTGTGTGTGTGTGTGTGTGTGTGTATGTGTGTGTCATAATATGGTCCATAATGTCCCTGAAGGCGCGCTCTCCTCACACATTCCTACGGTGGCTCCTCCTCCTCCCCCCCCCCCCCTCCTCCCCCACTGCTGCGGTGGTCACGTGTGATAGAATCCACCAATCAGAGGCCAGCACAGCCAGCAGCTCCAGCAGCTCCAGCGTCCCTCCCTCCGCTCCTCCGTGCTGCAGCCACAGTCCGACTCCGTCTGGCGACAACCGCGATGGTGGAGGGGGGGGGTTGTTTTGATTAAAGTGGACGGATTCCCTTCAGGTTTTTATTCCCGTATTGTCGCGTTGAAGTCAAGGATGTTTAAAGCGATTTTAAGTGTTCAACCGCCGGCTGTTCTTCACACCCCCCGCCGGGAGAGAGAAACTTGGGAATAACCGTTTTTAAAGCTGAGAGGAGAAACTTTTCCAACTGCCGTGCTAAGTCAACGGGCTGACTTATGCTAAGCTAACAATTAAAAATTCAGTAAAAAAGTCCACAGACGAACAAGCCAATTTAAGATTTCGGGATACGCTGACTAGATGAGATTTACTGGTGGCTTTCAAGGAGAAACCTGTCCCTCGGAGCCACTCTTTCTTTGGTCGGAGTGGACGGTGCAGGTGCACCTCTTGCGGCACCTGCGAAAACTTGGTAACGAGAGCTAACTTTAGCCTGTCCGCGTTAGCATGAAGCAGAAGTAGAGGCTATGTTTTGGATTACATTTTCTGCCATAGCTGGTTTTATTTGAGGTTTACATTGTTTGTTCATTTCCAACGATATCACTAGTCAGCCGTCATCTCAAAAAGTGGTGTCATTAATTAAAAAAGTGTGTCGGCTAACTTCGCTAGCTAGATATTGACCCTCAGACACTTTCACCGGAGTGGCGACGTGGATAACAGGGTTGTGGACGCTGTCCCCCCTCCCCTCCCCTACACACAGGACTTTGGACACGGTTTGACCCTGTCGTGGGCTGCGCAGGGAATCCCCCTCTTTTCCCATCAGCTAGTCTTGCGGCTGTGGCAGCATGAGGATTTCGAGAAGTTGCTTTTTGCCGTTTTAAAGTTTTAATTTAGTTCTATAAGCTCTGCACCCTATGGTGCCGCTACGGCCACCGAGAAATGGATGTCTCGCAGGCCGCTTTCCCAAACGGTGAAGGGCGGCCGGGCGGCGGTGGGACCGGGGAGCATGCCTGGACAGATTCCCCCACAGTGCGGGCGTGGGCTCACTCCGCCCCGCTGTGCCCGACTCGGTCCCTGTGGACGGCCGCGTACGACTACGAGGCCAGCGGCGAGGACGAGCTCAGCCTGCGACGCGGAGACGTGGTGGAGGTCCTGTCCAAGGACGCTGCGATCTCCGGGGACGAGGGATGGTGGACGGGTAAAATCAACCATCGGGTCGGGATTTTCCCCTCAAACTATGTTACCTACCAGCCGGCTATTTACCGTCTCCCCGCTACGAGTGGGTCTGTTGGGGTACGAGAGCGAGTCCCGAGCTCGCCCGTCCAGATCCCCTTCAGTGAACTGGTCCTAGAGGAGATCATAGGCGTGGGTGGATTTGGTAAAGTTTACCGGGGCACATGGAAAGATCAAGAGGTCGCCGTGAAAGCGGCTAGGCAAGACCCAGATGAGGACATAACAGCCGCCGCCGGCAGTGTTAAGCAAGAAGCGAAACTTTTCTCCATGCTGCAGCATCCCAACATTATTAAACTGGAAGGAGTGTGTTTGGAGGAGCCCAATCTGTGCCTGGTCATGGAGTATGCCCGAGGCGGGACCCTGAACCGGGTGTTGACCGGAAGGCGCATCCCTCCTCACATCCTGGTCAACTGGGCCGTGCAGATTGCACGCGGGATGCACTACCTACACGAGGAGGCCGTGGTACCCATTATCCATCGTGACCTGAAGTCTAGCAACAGTAAGCAAAGATTCAAGTGTGTCTTAGTGTGTGCTTGAGAAAAATAAATTATAAAACAAGATTAGAGAGAAAGGCAACCTAACTTTAGGAGAAAGTCCTCATGGTATACCATCCACCTGTTGCACATGCAGCACATTCTCCTTTTGTTATTTATAGTTATATTTTTCTCCCAGTTCAGGTCTGCTGTTAGTGGTAACAAACGTTGCAGCCTCTTTTAAAGCAGGCATTTTAAGTCTCATCCACCCCAGACAATTTCGTGACTTCACATTTGTCCACCTGTCACATAGTGATGGTTTAATATTGTATTCATGAGAAGGGGCATTGGGAAATGTTAACCTCATGGTTCTAGGCTAATAAGAAAACATAGCTTTGTCATTACAGCCTAAAAACTCACAATCCTCATATTTCACATCAGGGTACAGCACTGCCCTTTATTCAGGATGGATTTAAGGAGGTTTAAAAGGTCTGTGGATGTATGAAGTGGTGGGGGATACCCTCAAGAGGATGTGAAATCAACTCAGAGTTTGCTCAGCTGGGCTGCCCCCTCTGCCCTCACCCCCCCCATCCTTAAACACACACACACCTTCCCAGCCCCCTCTCCACCCCAAGCTGAAATGTTGTTCAAATAAAGTCAGTGATTTACCAAACACAAAACCAGACACGCTCAGTCCACACTGTCAGACCATGTGCTTGACCAACCAGTGCTGATACCAGAGGTCATGGAGTAAAAAAAGTCAGACAGAAAACAGTTCTAGGTATATTACTGGAGGAAAAACATCCACTTAGGGGTATGTTGTGATGCAGGGCCCTTACAGGTGCCATCTTATACGGTACGGCATGTCTGCATAATTTAATTTCTGCAGGCATTAATGTTTTGGAAGATGAATAAGACTGAGACTCTACCACATTTGGGTTTTTTCATAAGTTAGCTGAGTCACTTAGCTGAACTTGATTCAGTCCAGTAGGGCAACAACTGTACTATTTCCTTCATGGACTGGTAACTGACAACAGGTCAGCAAACCTTAGTTCCCACACTAAATAATGAATGGAGAGGACTCGATGTGAAAAAGAGTCTGAGTCATATAACTACTGACACAGGCCAGCCACTTCAACTCAGGTGTGTTTGTATGTGTGTAATATGACTCCAAACACAGTATTTCTCCCTTTGTGAAAAGAGACATCTATCAACACCGACCCATGTGGGTAGCAGCTCTGGTGTAAGACTGTCTGTTTATCTCCAGCTGTGAGAGTGAATGTGTGAATGTGGAGACAAAACATGTGAAATGTACACAGACCAGTCCCTGCGTGATCAGCAGATTAAGACAATTCTGATTGGATTTGTAAAATATGCGGGTTTCCTGTTAGTGTTGCACAGATATGAAAGGTCCTGTGTAGATTGACCACAAAAAATCTGAGTATGCAGGTAATACAGATGTGCACAGTGATCATAATATTTACATGCTGCATAGGTGACATGTTTACATTGTCTTTGTTTCAGTTGGGATAGTGCGAGTATGGCAAAAAGTCCACGAGTCAACAACCCTCACAACTAATTTTAGAGTCCACTTGATTCACAAGAAACAAGTACATTGTGGTAAATCGGAAAAGCTGCATCTAGACCTAATACCAGTAATTTAGAATATGTTTATATAGTATATCCACTGTAGTAGAAACTGGTTTGCTTTTGATCAGTAGTTTTTGCAAGACAGTTTGAAAGAACACTTTTAAATAGTGCTTTCTATATGCACACAATGCCCCTGCTGACAGTGTAGAAGAGCCCAGCCGTATAAGTAGTCTTATTTAAGATTTGTGTTAATTATAGGGCAGATGGAGAGAAAGGATTTAACTGCTGTTTAGACTGTTTCAGCTAATCGGATGTTTGTTGAACATACACAGACAAACTCCCCCGAACAGACATGTTGCAGTGCTGCTAACGCAAGTCAATGTGTTTGTCCTGCCACTTCACTGTGACCTAGAGACAGCATAGGAGTTAGAAATGAAAACTTATGTGCTTTCACAAATGCAGTTTTGGGCTTTAATGAAAAGCTGGAAACATTTGTGTTTACATGTGAACTGTAAGCTGATGGAAGAAATGTTTGTTTTTCTGAATTAATTCTCTGATTTCCACTAGAAGCCCACTGTTGAGCACAAAATAAGACCCAAGAAAGGCATTGAATTCAACCAGTTGGCATTTGCAACAGTGCTGTTACTATTTGCAGGTAGTTGATCGTCTTAGGGTCAGAGGTCTGAACATCTGCAGTCAATATACAGTCTTATCTAAGTGAAGAGCGAATGAAAGAAGCTGTATGTGTTTGCTTTGAACCAGGGCAGTGAGTTCACAAAAGACTCTCTCCTACACACAAACACACAAACGGCACCCTGTGGTGTGTTGGGTTGTTTTCCCAGTAAAAACCTAGAATAATGCAGCTTAGAGAAGTTGTTGCATCTGCTGTTGTGGGCCTGATGTCTGTTTGCCTTGGCGTTGTGTCAGTCTAAAAGGATAAAAGGACTAAGAATTATCTTCATGGGGGGTAAAACGTAAATAGATACATTGCAATAAGTGGTTGTTAAATAACAATCTGTAGTTTTTTAAACATTTAATGAGCAAAATGTTTGTTAATGTGGCTCGATCTCTTCTATGTTTCTGATAGTGTCCCTCCAGTATTTTTCCTCTCAGGGTAAACCAGGATATAGACAGGTACATACAGTGTACACAGAGGCAGAATAACACCTAAACTTGTCCACCTTCACTCAATTACTCAGCCTGTCATTTATCAACTGGCAGTGTATACATGCTCCACACAGACAAACATACAGCTATTTGATCAATGATTAGCCTGTAAAGTAATATGTTGGAAGTCAGCAAGATTTGTCCAATCTCTTTTGTGTTTTTCAACCTAATCTGTAAAATCCCAGCCTGCAGGGAGGAATGTTGCTAATGAGGGATAAAAGCTTAACATACGTTTGCACAATGGACTGGTCAAGCAGTGGTTGCTAGGCTACTGTGGCCAGAAGAATGGCTAGGACTCGGAGGGTCTCAAAGCCCTCGTTTTGTTTTGTTCCGTTCATATTTAATCTCCCAGAGAGCAGCGGTACTCTTTTATTGCCACAAACTGAGGGGGTTTCCCTTCTTACTTCGTTATTTTTCTCCTTCCTTACCATCCCTCTCTTGTTCCTTTATTCTCCCTCTTGCTCCCTATTATTTTTTGGCCCATGCAATTTTCAAACTTTGAAGGATAATGCTGGAGTTACTTTTTTTCTTTTTAGTATTAAGCAACAGAGTTCCTAAAGAGATCAAAACCAACAAAGAATTTATTTAACATAAAAGTATTGTGTATGTAGCTGCAGCCAAATAAACTACTAAACTCTGTCTTTTAAACTGCTAAAGTACTGTTTATTAATACTGTTGTATTGACATATTCATCCATTACAATCAAAATGAGATGTGTAGTTTGTTCTAAAATAACCCTGCGAACTACACTCGCTATGTTCATTGTAATGAAGGAATACACCACCTAAAAGCAATAGCATAACTCTTATGTGTTTTGTTTTTGAATGACAGTGGTTGTCTATGCCATTGGTACATAAGTGATATCAGGCTTTGTCTAGGCAGACAATACTTGTTTGAAGGATAAATTTAGTGTTGGTTTTGGTATCTGTAGGAATTGGTTCATAGAAATTTAGGGGATTTTTTTATATGGCATCTTCTCTCTCTCTCTACACTAGTCCTATTCATTACTCTTCTCATTGACCTGTTTTTCTTTCACATCTTACAATGTTGATTTCAACTTTCTCACTCAAGCTAGGAGTGGTTGTATTCATAGAGCAGTAGATAAGGAGCAATCACACTGAAACCTGGCCCTGAGCCAGCACGCATAACCCACATTAACTTTGGAGTTTCACGTCTTGGTGTGAGCGATAGTATGCCAGGAATGTGTGCTTGAACGCCACTGAAACTGATGGAGTTCCGTTTGGAGCGTGTGCAACAGCATTCTCCCATCAATCTGACACTATTGTTAGACTTCATCACGCTGTCCCCTGTGATCCCCTCCCTCTCCCTGTCTCTCTCTCCACATGTCCATCATTCTGCAGCTTCTACAAAGGCCTGGCAGAATTTAAAGATCCCCTACAAGACATGTTTTAAGATGTATATAAAATACTCTGAATAATAATCTGTGTCTGATATAGAACAGATGAAGACAAATAATAAATGGAGCGAATATTTGTTGAAAACAGAGCTCACCATGAAACCGTCACCCGAGTGAGGAACCCTAGTTTGACCTAGTAGTCGCAGCAACCGGGGCAGTGTGCTATTGCATGTGTGGATGACAAGTGGATGTGTTACATGCATCTATTTTGTGCAGCATGTTATGAGCAAAAGTTAGTTGAAATTCAAACCTGTTTGTGGTGATGAATCATGATCCTCCCATCCTGTCACATTACTCAGTTTAAAAAAAAAAAAATTTTTATAAGGATTATTATTATTTTATTTTATTTTTTTGTAATTTTTTTTGCCTTTATTCAACAGTTGAAAGTGCAGAGAGACAGCAAACAGATAGAGAGGAGGGGTATGTGCAGCCAGAATTGAATTGCAGGCGTTGCAGTTATGTGGTATGTGTCTTAACCAGTAGGCCACCAGGGTGTCCAGTTGATTTTACTGTCAAAGCACACTTGATGAAAATGTCTCACTAAATTAGTTTTCTTTCCTGATACCCACTCTGTTAACCTACATTCAGAGAATTGGCTCATATTGAGTACCAACTCCATACTAGTGCTATTTTTTGCATGCATTTTTCCATCTTGTTGTGTTGCTATTCCCACTGCTGGCATAAAAATACCAAACTTATCTGGTTATCCTATATATTTGGGTTTCCCTGTGAGCTATCCTACTTTTGTGGGAACAACATTGAAAAAAAGACCTCCTGAACCCCGTTTTTTCGTTACCAAGTCATGAAGAGCTCATCACAGGAGAGAAAACAATTTGACTTAATGTATTTAAAAAGGACCATTCAAGAAAAATCCTTGTTTTCTTCCTCTTTAATTTTTCTGTTCTCTTGCTCTTTTTCTGTAATACGTTGAATCTAAGAGGGAAAGTCACCAAAGCTTGACTAGGTGTTGCAGGGCAACTTTTCTCCAGCTTCCCACAATTACCCCTGGTGACACACAGACAGTTACTGCCTGTCTTTTCTCTGACGAGAGAATGGGCAGAGGGGAGAGAGGAGGAGTGGAGATGCTTTCACTGTGTTTTTTATGACCTCTCCCTGACTGCACCTATTGTTGCAGGGCAGGGTGAAAAGGAAAAGGGCCCACAGCTGAGAAGAGCTGCCTTCCAAATCAGCCAATCGCCTCCATAGCTCTCTAGCACATTGATGGATGCTAATATTTAGCTGTACACTTTTAACACTTGTAATGTTTTAATCATCATAGTTATGGGTTAATTAAAGCTTAAACAGACACAAACTAGGAGAGGAAGAGATCAGACAAAGAGCAAGTGGCCCGGAGAGACGTGACCATGATAGATGGATTTAGCCAGCCATTAGCCCTGATCCTTTTCCCATCAACCAGAATGCCTGGGGCCACTCTCATTTCAACTGGGAGAGACAGACCAGCCGGGGAATGTTTAGCAGCCTTGTTTCTGCTTACTACAGGAAGCCCACTTGCTCTCATGCTTAGTCTGTTGGCACAGTTACGAAAATACTGCCACGTCAAGTTAGGAGGCTGCAGTCCGAATTTTTATAGCAACCATGTTGCATCAGTGCTTAGTTATGCCACTAAAAAATAAAAGAAGCCTCAGAATTATGCTGAAAATACAGAGCTTTTATTAAAAATCTCTTTAGCAGTAGATAAAAAATCGTTTAAACATGTCTCTTAAAAATGCAGTATTGTTTTAATTCAGATTGTTGATATTTAAGCAGCATTAGGAGCATGGTTTCACACAGCATTGTTGCTGGAGAGACAAAGACAAAAACAGCTTTGTAGATTGCAAATTTATTACTACAGTTTCATCACTGACTCTTGCTCTTTTTGGCTGTCCTTGTTCAATGTAAAATGCTTGAAATACTGTAGGTATGGATGTAAATTGTCTCTAAGGGCCTTTTCGCACCTGAAAGCCTGAACCAAGGTTCATGTTTTTATTACATTGTATATATTTGATCCGGTTAGTTTTGGTTTCACATTGCAATTATACAATAACACTGAAGAACTCAATATGACATACCTACATCCTGTTGTCATCTCCTATGTGGGCTCCATCTCATTATACTTGACATTGATTGGTTTGTAGACAGGCCTGTGTCCGATGCAGGCGTGTTGTCAATTCGGCAGGTAACCTTCTATCGCCGTTTGAATCAGTGGAGAAAAATACATGAACAGATTCATTTCGTTTCCACTATAATAATATTATTATGGCTTAACTTTATCTTCAGGTGGCATTGCTCTTCCATCCTCTCATATCCTCTCTCTCTCCTCTATCCTCTCTGAAAATACTTGAAAGTGTCAGCATTTTTATGAGTTTTTTCCAGTTGACTTTTTGTAACGTCGGACCATATTTCACTTAAAAACTTGGTCTCTTCTTCTACCCATGTGCTACAACGGTTCATTTTTCCTTTTCCCAGTTCTGACGATAGCCTGCGGGAACTTCCTATAATTCGTCCGAAAGTCCAAACCATCCAAAAAATGCTTTTCACTCTAGAAATCAACTGAATCATGGTTCAGTTTGATCCACGCTTTTCGCCAGACCAAGGTTTGGCTGTGTGGTCCAGGGGTGGTTTCACATCTGTAATTTTGGTTCAGATATAACCGAAAAGTCTGAAAGTCCGGACCAAACGAGGTAGGTGTGAAATGGCTCTGATACAGTGAAAGCACCGTGCACATGGGAAACTAACTTTTCTTAATGAAAACACAATCAAAGACTAATGTGTAAAACAAAACTCTTCCAAAACTGGCTTATTATTTTCGTTTATCGCTTGTTTGTGGAATTTCAGCTATTGTAGAGTTGCAGTGAATAAAACTTGAAATATTTTTAGTTTATAAATGAGAGAAGAAACGGTCATGTTTGCCTAAAAAAAAGTATTTTTTCTTTTTACCTTGAGGGGGATAAAGCAAAGGGAAGAAGCGTGGGACCTGCTTTGAAGGCAGCAGCTCTGCTTCTGATCTTTCCACTGTTCCACCATGAAAGATGGGCCTGCCTGGAGACCCTCTGTTGGAAAGGGGAATTTAATGGGGGTTGGACTGAGGGTGGGGTCTGCCTTGGAGGCACATCCATCTCCAATTGCGGTTCACTGTTGTCCGCTTCAAAACATTTTCTTTTCAAAAGAGTAAGAAAATATAGACTGAGTAGAAGCAGAGAAAATAGCATATGGTCTTAGTTATAATCTTTTCACGCATGATAAGTTTTTAGAGCAGTGATCGCAAGGTGTTATAGGACATTTGTGATGTTGATGATCAATTCTTTTGGAAATTATCTGATCTGTTTAAATATTTTATATCTCAGCAGGTTTCATACATCACCTGTTGCTTATACAAGTGGCTACACACAGCTGTGTCTATCAATGTAAACAATAGTTTACAGTTATAGTGTTATTTATTGCTGACACAAGAATTGACCCAGTTTTTGAGAGATTCACCTTGCTATATTTCCATTTGTATACATGCCAAATAGTTGGGGGCTAGATTTGGGTTTGGTGCCTCAATATCTATGAAAAACTAGATGAACAGAACAGAAAGGTTGCCTGCCCATAGAAATGAATCTAGCATGCTATCAAGTTCACGGATGTCAGTTTATTATTCACCATAACATTGGGCTGTTTTTACTGGCATGTTAACAGTGTCTATAAACTCTTTAACCAGTGTGAGTTTACAGCTCTTAAAAATGACTGACATGGCCCAATCAGACATGATTAAAATCACAAGATGCATGTGAGATAACAAGATACAACTTCCAAATATTGTCACAAGAATTTTGGCAGGTGTGCACATGGTTGCAGTGAGATGTTTTTAAGAACAACTTAATATAAAGTAAAATATTCTCTTGAACACTTTCAACACTTGAACGCTTTTTCTTATTGGCATGGCTAATATTACAAAGCAAGGCAAAATAACTTGATATGGAGCTGCTTGTTGAAAATCTGCTGAGATTAACTTTTCTTTAAAAAAAAAAAAAAAAAACCTTAGAAATGAGAAGAGGGTGAAGAGGTCATGGGAGGTGGACTTCAAAGAAGGGCTGGTGGCATGTGGTGTTGGCTTGAGCTGAGCCACTAATCAGTGAGGAGGAGACCAAGAAGAGTCCTCTGCTGTTGGCAAAAGTTGTACCAATTTTTTTTACCTAGTCTTTCCTTTACAAACTTTAATGGTTATTAAGTAATATCTCATAATTAGTCAAACAAGATTAGTCAAATTTGATGATAATATTTACTGCTTCGACATTTAAGACATGTAGTAATGTACACTGCTGTAAAAACGTGTCCCCCCTCACTTGTTTGTAGTCTGTTATGCTGTAGAATGGCCTTAAAAATAGATTTTATATTATTTTATAACTATATATCAATAATATTATTGTTATTTGTAACTTGTGCAATTTTCTGTTATGTTACATTTACAGAATTGTTTAAAAATGTTTTAGATGCATTCAAGTTCTGAAAAGGTGAGCATAGACTCAGATTGTGAGAGTTGAAACAAGCAGGTTTACTGAGTTTTTGAGACAGCTTTGTCTGATAAATACTGAATGAAGTAAACCTGCTTCTTAGAACAAGCCTCAGTTCTGTAGTTTTCCCAGTATAACATGTTTGTTATAAAATATATTATGAGAAACATGGTATTTAAGCTGTATGTTTTGTCAATAGTTTAAATTAAAGGTTAAAAAACTTTACTCACTGGTACGATAGGAGGTGAGAATGAAAGTGTGAAATAGCAGGATGAATGTACTGTGCAGCTTGACTGACACAATGCTACTTTTCTTGCACTTTTACTTTAGAAGCTGGGTTTGTTTACATTAGAAGTCTCACTTCACTATACAGACTTCATAATAATCACTAATGTCTTATATAGTTATTTTCAGTTGGGAGGAGGAATCCCTTGAGTAAGCAAGATATTCTGTTATGGTTGACATTGTCACCAACCATTCTGTCCCCACAATTCAACGATAGTGTTTCTAAACATACTGGCTAGGCAAACAAGAGTTTTTAATGGTCAAATAGTGTTCTTGACTGGCAAAGTCAGTCACCTGACCTTGATCTGACTGAGCAGCTGTTTCTCTGAAGAACAGATTGAAGGCAACAATCCCCCAGATTATTCCAGGGAAGATGCCAAGCGTCTGATAACGTCTAAGATTTGTCATTGAATGCAAAGAATTGGCAACGTAATATTAAATATTGCGGCTTCATTAAATTTTATACTAATTTGTCCGATTTTGTTCCCCTAAAATGGGGGACCGCGTATAAAGAGTTACACCTTCTATGCTGTTCAAGTTATAATTAACTGACTTAGCTTCAAATAATATTCCCCGCTACTATGATTCATATTTTATCACATTGAATTTAATATTCATTGAATTACTTATTTGATGTGTTCAATCTTAAATAGGAGTACAGAACCAAAACAAAGAAGTGTCTGTGATTATGATGTGCAACACTTTTTCAATCACATGAGATAGACACACGGGTTTAACATTAATGGCTATGTAGTGTGTTGGTGTTATTAGCTTGGCTGCTAATATAACCAAGCAACCAAACAAAATGGCTGTCTGGGGTTTAAAGATTTTGTAGCATGACGTCAGCAGGGAGTCATGTAGACAGGAGTTAGGTCTTTTATCAGAAATTTCTAGAGGGCTGACACTGAAGTATCATGGCGCTACAAAGAAAGTATTTGGCATGATATTCTATAGGCCAATCAACACGGACGGGTTTATCCCAAAACCACTGTTCTTCTAGGTTGTGTAACTAACCCATCATAAGTCATTATAAGCGTACCAAGCCTGCTGGGAGGAATCTATGGAATCACTGAGAGAGGACTTGACAACAGGAAGTAGGAGTATATCATCGGTCTAGTGAAACCTGTTTGTAATGGAATTCCTATTGTTGCAGCCTGGGTAGAGGATCCCCTCAGTGCCCGAGGCTAGTAATGGCACCAATACTCCTGTTATTAGTGGAGACCCATCAGAGTCACACTGTGGTTAAAGTACTGCTTAAAATCATTTCAGGCACATCGGAAATACCAGTGGATGCCCATGAAAATCTTAACCCTCTGCAGTTTTTTAATTAGTTTAAAGAAAACAAACTAGTTTATAAGCAAGAATGTGTTTCCTTGTTAATTGGGATGATAGCAGAAGTAAATGTATAAATGTATGCACACTTAACAAATATAAAAACTTGTGACTGAAGATAGCAGAGTATTGAAAAAGTGCTATGGACACATTTTATTTGCAATGTTAATGTTGGCAAAACAGTATACAATAGTATGTTGAACAACATGCTGTAGATTGGTGCATTGTCTTGTTTTTTGACAAGCGTGAACTGTATTCAAGTGTACATTGAATTCAAAATTATGCCTTTTGGGGTCAGTCATTAATGTATCCTGACTTGATGGATGTGGACAGCGAGAGACTCGTCAATATACGATATGATGATATCAGCTGTGTACAATAGTTCTTTTGTTGTGTTGCTTCTTGGGCTTCAAGTGAAGATTATTTTCATTATAGATTAATATGCCCATTTTTTTCTTGATTAATCAGTTAATTTTTTGGTCTATAAAATGTGTTAAATATGTATAAAATGTTTGTTTCACATAAAGCAAAGACAAACAGTAAATCCTGACAGTTTTGAAACTGGAACCGGTAAATGTGCCATCTTACTTGCTATCATCCCAATTGTTGTTGCTCGAAAAATGCCTTTAATGATTAATCAATTATCAAGATATTTCACGATTATATTTCAGATTAACCAGTTAATCAACTAAGCTCAAGTTGCTTCTTGGCCACTGTAACAACATGATTTTTAAAACCTTCTAGACCAATATAGATACATTTACATCAGCCTAAAATAATGTGTGTATGAACATCTTCATTTAAAAGTTAAAGTGTTTATTTAACGCCTCGTCTTACTTTACACTGAAGAATTATCCCAGTCATTTCCACACAGTGAGGTATACATACTAAATATTTTAAAAAGAGCACTGGTGTGAGATCTGTACTTGGTGTCTGGAATAGAGAAGTAACGGTGCATTCATACAATTTATGGGAGTGAGCAAATGCAATGATAGCATTGATTTTAAAAAGGAACAAACATCTGGTAAAAAGGAAAGTCTTTGTGTTTGTTTCAGTTTTGTTCATACGCATATTTTTTGCTTTATGCATCTGGCCCAAGGTCTCTAAGCCCGTTCCCAACCCTGCTATCTGTTCTTCAAGTCAACGGTTATCCTCCTTTCCAGCCCTCCTACATCTGGCAGCAGGTCCGCTCCAATCTTCAGACATTTCTTATCCATTACTGGTCCCAATGTGGGCTGAAATGTAGTTAACCATTTAGCTTGCTTACTGTGGTTAATCCATTCAAAATTTGTCTCAGATGGTTATGAAAGATTACGCTTGTAAAATAATCCCATATCTATGCATGACGAATGAGAATTTTGTGTGTGCGTGTACGTGTGTTTTAGCACGTTTTAGTCTGGTACGACTGGAGGAGTAAGTCCAAGGTCAGTGAGTGAATACAGCACACATAGTGCAACAAGTACACACATGAATACACTGAATTGCATCTGTTGAAAGTTGTTTAAAGATAGCCTTTAAACTGAGTAACATACAACTCTTTCAAGTTTACATTGTGATAAAGTAGATGGACAAAGTCAGATGCTTTTATTTGTTTTTCAACACTTCAACTATGTATCTTTTATCATTACATCCTTTTTTCTCATGGGAATATTACCACTGAGTGTAAGTGCCAACAATGCACTCAAGTGTTTTTTTAATCCTTGTTGTTTGCATTAAATTCTGAACTCTTACACCCTCTTAAAGTGCCTCTGTCAAACCACCTAGAGGGACATTTAATTACTCCGAAGATTTAGTTTCTCGGTTGTAGCTGACGTTCGGTAGAATCAACACAGCTGATTGGCCGCGTTCAAATTGACCTGCAGTGGTAAGACCACATGTAAATAATGAAATGGGACAGTTTGTAACGTGAGGAGAACTTGGCAGGAGTAAAAACAAATGTTGAAAATAATATCAAGGGGATCAAAGAGTCTGTTTTGACACCACTTCATGGAAAAGGGTGCTTCTTGTTATCAAAGATAAGACATATTTGGCAGTTTGTGTATCAGGACAAAGATAGTTTTTTTTTTTTTCTCTCTCTCTCTCAAGTTGAAAGGAAACATCAGGAAAATGTTACTTCTCCCTAGTCATCACCTGGTTGTGAGCAGCACAGGTTTTAAAGGATTAAATGCTCTCAACATCTTGCTGTTGACCCCAGTGTGTATTAATTACAGAGCTTATTGATCCAAATTTTTACTCTGACCTGTTTGCTCCGCTGCACTGCATGTGGTCACACAGGTTTTACTTTCATTACCTTTGCTTTTTTATCCCGATTTGTACTTTTTGCAGCTGTAATGTGTATTCTATATGACTCTTTCATGACCTTAGTAGTATTATATTATCTTTGTATTTAAACTTTTTTTCTCTTAAATTTTCATTTTGTGTATTGTCCGTATTTTCTACTAGAGCTTCAAATTTAAGGAATAGCAAACTTCATCTTGTTGTATTAAGACTGTGTGTAGAATTGGATTAGTAGGTGTAACTAACTAATTTTAAACTGATCTACAGTTATATATATATAAACATAAAACGTTTAGACACAATAACTGGAACACTACTACAATATTAACACCTCACAGTAGGCATTTTTCAACACTCAAAAAGTTCAGTCGACACATTATTGACAGTGACCGAAGAGAGCTTTATAAGGTTGAAGTTATTTCTTGCACGGCTGTGTTGTTTTTGATTCATTTGTACATCCTTGAGCTGGAACAGGACAAGTTCAACATCAGATCTTGACCTGAAAAACAAAACTGGTCCCTGTTACAGCACTTTCAGAAGTTTGATAAACTTGTTTAAAATCCTGTCCATTTCTTGAATAGATTTTTTTGTTGTTATTATGTGTGGACTTAACAAATCCCCATGTTTTGTCCTCAACCAGAAGTCATTTTGTTTTTTGACATGTCCCTGGCGTAAAGGGTCTTGACTTCACACATCAGCAGGTTGTGGCTTCGGAGTGACAGGGCTCTCAGGCCAGGTGTAGTGTTACAGGCAGGTTTGGAGGGTTCCCTCTGTCTTTAATCTATTAAACAGTTTTAGGACCTGAGGACAGGTGCTTTGTAGCACTGTCAAGCCTCTGTTTCTACAGTAATAAATGACCTGCATACCGCTGTTGGCCCTGTTGAATATCGACTATCATCTCCTCACCTGCATGGTTGTCTTTTTCTGTTCCCCCGCTCTTTGTATCTCCCTTCCTCTTTCACTCTTCTTTCTCCTTTCCCCTTCTATCCCCTCATGTCTGACACTTTCGTCCCAATCCTGTCCTTCCACTTTTCCTTTTCTCTCAATCACTCATTGCTTGCTTCTCCCTTCTCCCTCTAACTCATCACACTTGCATCACATATCTTTATTTTTCTTCCTTTTTCTGCTTTTTCAGTCTCTTCCATGACCCCACTGTAATTAAACCCTTCCCTGTTCTCTCTCTTTTCAGTTTTATTACTTGAAACAATTGAGAATGACGATATCGGGAGGAAGACGTTGAAGATCACAGATTTCGGCCTGGCCAGGGAGTGGCACAGAACCACAAAAATGTCAGCGGCAGGCACCTACTCCTGGATGGCCCCCGAGGTCATCAAGTCATCTCTCTTCTCCAAAGGCAGTGACGTTTGGAGGTATGAAAAATAACACACCACAAACAAACAGAAGAGCAAAATATCTACCTTTTCTCATTTGTCCGACATTATTCTTCATTCCTTTGTTAAATATTCCTTCCTCTCTGCCTTATCATTTTAAAATGTCCTTTATGTGTGTTCCTGCAGCTATGGTGTCTTGCTGTGGGAGCTGTTAACAGGGGAGGTACCGTACCGTGGGATAGACGGCCTGGCTGTTGCTTACGGTGTGGCGGTCAATAAATTAACTCTACCTATTCCTTCCACCTGCCCTGAACCCTTCGCTAAGCTCATGGAAGGTAAATTAACTGAAGAAGGCCTACCTTCATTGAAATACAGTTAAATTACAGGAAGTAGCAATCCCTTTAGACATTTCTGGAGCATTTTTATAGTCATATTTAACCTTTAAATGAAATGTATTATTTTAGTTAAAGATTATTACATAGAGATAAATTTGAAAGTTAATTTAATTTGTTATAAACTGATATTAAAGAAATAACCTGTTGTCCATTTTAGATTACTTCAGAATCTGAATAGAAACAGAGCGCACGCATCATAGAAAACCATGTCCACTGGAGGGGAAAACAACCAGCGCCATAATATACAACCAAGGGCTGAAATTCTAACAAAATGCCTGTAGCTAGCTAAAAATGTTAGATTATAGATAGATTATTTTAGCACCCTATGTCTACCGGAGAGGAAAAGGTAGTTTATAGCATATTCTGAAACCCGTTACAATAAGATGCAATACATGAATAAAAGGGCTGACATCATGTCTACAGTAGAGAAAGCACAACTGTACAGCAAACTGGATTACAGAACAGGCTGGCATGACACTCACAGCTGATACAGTGACTACAGTTTGTAAACATAGGCGGGTAAATTACATGCATAGACATGCAATCATTTCCCATTCAGGCACTTTTTACAGTTAGTATTTCAGCTGAATGCAGGTTTGTTATTCTGTGACTTAAACGTCTATTCCAAACACTGCATACCTTTCAATTAAACAGCTGTTGTGTTTTTACTTTCATTTGTGTTCTCTGTGACCAGCAGAGTGTGTCCTCCACCGCGTGGCACACAGCCCTGTAACGTTACCCACTTTTGTCTTCTTAAAGGCTCAGTTTTTCAGTTCAGCAGCTCATAAAAACTTAGTTCTGGGTTCTTTACCCTGTTGGTAGTTCATCCCAACACCACACAGCAGCTTTTGGCCATTTTTCTGTTTGCTAGCAGATGGAAGTGACAAGAAGGCAGCTTCTCACAATACAAAGTCAGTGGAGGGTGATGAATTGTTTTCCCCTCGGGGGTGGGCGGGACTTAATTGCGCTCTGTCTCTATGGTGTTTGTTTATGGTAGTAGTGGGTTTAATGTAGAATTTCTGCCACATTAAAAGTGAGATTCACTTTTACATTTTGTCATTTTGCAGACGCTTTTATCCAAAGTGACTTACAATTTATTCACTTTCTATTTTGTCACTTTGTTGTTGGCTTCCAGAGCAGCCATCCACTTACATTTTAGCCTCATTAAGTGTTAGTTCAAGTATTTGTTGTTGAGATTGTTTGTATTTTGATATCATCATCATTATCATATACACACAGTGATTTCACAGTAATAGCATTTAGGTAATAATGTGTATTTTTAAATTGTTTGTTTTGGACAAGCACTTTTTTCAGTGGATGATCACCGTACCTTACTAAATGTAGGTTAAAGTTTTGTAATCTTCCACTGTGACTGCATTTATTAATCTGTCTATGCGTTGTAATATGTTTGCCCAGAGTGCTGGGACCAGGACCCCCATGTGCGTCCCTCCTTCTCCTGCATCCTGGAGCAGCTGTCGGCCATCGAGGAGGCGGTGATGGCCACCATGCCCCAGGACTCCTTCCACAGCATGCAGGACGACTGGCGTGTGGAGATCCAGGAGATGTTTGATGAGCTCAGGACCAAAGAGAAGGTAGAGCAGAGTGATGAGACCCACAGATACACACCCTAAAAACCCAAACGTGCATATATGGAGCCTCTGTCATTACTCTGAACTACACTGTATGAGGGCTGACATGTGATTTGAACTTTGAACTTTTTATTGTTTTATTGGTCAAAGCATGACATATCACTTGGAACAGCTTTTACAGACTAAAAAGTGTAATTGGTTACTTTCAGTGGACAGACTAATCGCGCGTTTAACAAAACGAGTCATAACTGATTAGGTGCTTTACCGTACTTCCCCTTGTTAAGACCTTAATCTGCTTCCTGTATAAGTCTCCCGTCACTGGCTTAAAGTGGGGGGTTAATTAATGTTTGGAGAAACAGCAGGATCAGCACACAGAGCTGGGTCAACAAATGGTGAACCGAATGACACGGTTACTGAAAACTCTACAGGTGTTGAGATTTCATTTGTGTCTCATATTTATTCATTCTCTTTACTTTGTATTATATATTTATGTATTATTAACATGCACCTTTGTGCTCTGTATCTTCCAATCATCCAAATGTATCACTTAAAAGCTCAACTGATATAATCTGTACCACCTAACCATATGACAAACCCCTATAAGTTTGTTGGATATGTAAAGCTTTCGTAAGGAAAGGGAAGAAAAAAAATCATTTAGCCTGGAGCCTTAGCTGACATTTTCCCATTGCAGTTTCTTAAGATTACTTGTAGAATTAGCCACTACATCAGCAGATTTCCTGTAAACGTCCCACAGTAATCTGTGTCTAGGTGGGTGGCTGAAGGGGCTTGACTGTAAAGCTGCTTTATGGAAGTCATCCAGTAAGGATTATTATTACTCAGCTGAGAGCAATTAAAGAGAAAACAGAACGATGGAAGAAAGAGTAAGCCATGGGAGGAGACAAGACTGTTTAGCTGTGTAACACCGCCTGAAACAGCAGGCAGTAATCTGTTGAAACCAACTTGTTGGACAAGGAGTTATCTAATATGCGGCTAAACACTCCTGCCTGTCTTATAGATGTCTGTCTGCAAGAGCTTTTCTTTTGGTAAGAAGGGAATTATACAGTGTTTTCTTACCTGTCTGTCCCTGATATGTTACGTGACTGTGTGCAGACATTAGGAGGAAAATTGTTCATTTGAAGGGCATCTATGACAAATAGCATGAAACCTTAAACAAAAACTGTCGTGAATGTCATCTATACACTATGCCTGAGAGGGGGACTGCACGAATGATTATGTGACAGAGATACTTCACTGGATCCACAAGGCTTTTTTCATCTAAACAACACCAATATTATCCTATAAAAGTCTGTCTGCTATTTAAGAAAAAGGGGTGTCGTTGAACTTGCCCGTATGTATTCATTATAATCAAGCTTTACTGGAGCAGAAAATCTTCTTTCACCTCATTTAACAAAATATTGGCCAAATGTTTTTTTCTTCTGCTTGTTAGGAGTTCAGTAGTAGACATGAGAAACGGATGCACATCATCCTCCAGCAAATATCTGTCAGTGTGTCAGTGCACCCAACAGAGACGTCTGTCACCGTTTCTGCCTATCTGACTACACATGTATGTTAATAAAAGGACAGAACTCCCCATGCACAGCCAGTATTCTCAGACAGGTGCTGGTCCGTCGCAGGAACATATAAGGTGAAAATCAAAATTAACCACCGCACACTGTAATGACTTTACTGTGACTTTATAAAGAGCGAACAGCGCGTTTCGTCTGTAGCTTCTTCAGGTTCGCTCAGTACAACTGCTGAGTACTCACAGGTGTGATAAATACATTTGAGTCACATGACTAATTATCACAGTCTTCATTTTCTCAAAGTGAACATTTAATGAAAATATACATATTACAAAAAAACATGACGTGATCAATGTTGCACAAAGTTACAAGAATTACACCATTTTATAAAGTCAGAGTAAAGTCATTACAGTGTGCGGTGGTTAATTTTGATTTTCACATGTATGTCAATCTCTACTTCCTCCAGGAGCTACGTTCCAGGGAAGAGGAGCTGACGCGGGCTGCCCTCCAGCAGAAGTCTCAGGAGGAGCTGTTGAAGCGCCGGGAGCAGCAGCTGGCAGAGCGCGAGATCAACGTGCTGGAGAGAGAGCTCAACATCCTCATTTTCCAGCTCAACAAAGATAAACCCAACGTGAAGAAGAGGAAAGGAAAATTTAAACGTTCCCGCCTTAAACTCAAGGATGGAAACCGCATCAGCCTGCCCTCAGGTGAGTGAACAGACCAATTAGTAGTCAAAAGAGTTAGATTGTTTCTGTGTCCAGCATCAAGATGGAAATTACAGGTGGTACTAATGTGGTTGTAAACATTACTGAGATGCCCGTGTAACAGTAGCCAGCGGGTACAATGCTGTGCAGTGAGTAAACCTCACTCCTCGACACCTTAAAAAATGGGCTGAGGTTGTGAGTTCAGTATCGGACTGTGCTTGTCTACACAGCGCAGGTTATACTCGTTTAGATGATTCTGTTAACTTTGATTAATAAATAGTGAAACTGTGAATAGAACTAGCAGTTTCTTATTAGAACTAGCTCTTCTGTAACATCTCTTAGAGCAAAATCAACCCTAAAACTGGACAAATTATGTTTTCCACAATATCAAGTGACTAATACAGTATTTTGTCATGCACACAATTATAACCAGCCCAGATGGGCTCACAAGACACCACAAATTCCTATAAACCAGATTCAAAATGCTGTGTATACATTTTTTTAAACAATATTGCCAAAGTCAAAAAGACAACCAATTGTATAAGTTTTAATCAGGTGTTCAGACCTTCATTTACATCAGTGACAAAATAGTTGATTTCTCCATTATTAAACAGTAGTATTTAATCCCTAATCAAATAATCCATCTAGATTTCTTTTCAGGCTTTTGAAACAAAGTTTGCAATCGTAAAACACATGAAAAATGAACAGCCGTTCTAATTTTCAATTATCTGTACACCAGAATATGTCAGGGTTGAAATGGACTCTTAAATCATCATAGTATGTACAATCAAGTGTATAATGCTTCTGTCCCCTTGCCTGCTGTCTGCCAATCATACATTTGCATTGTGTTGAACATTTTACTAAGGACGCATGTTGATCTGTTAATAGTAACTGAGATTGTAATAACTGTATTGCATCTGTCCATGTTGCTTTCGCAGACTTTCAGCATAAGATCACCGTGCAGGCGTCGCCCTCCATGGACAAGAGGCGGAGCCTTCATAGCACCAGCTCCTCTCCCCCCAGCAGTCCCACACTCATCCCCCGGCTACGAGCCATTCAGCGTAAGACTTTTAGTTTTTCTTATTCAAGTTTCCATTTGTGTGAGGTCTGACTGTCTCCTCCACCTCTGCATTACAGTTATTGTGGCTCTGCCATGGGTCAGGTGTATTTCCTGGCCTTGATTGAGTCAAATCTACAAATATAAGGTTTCTGAAAAAATCATAATACACATAAACTCACTGGGAATTTGGGAAAACAGGATCAGTGTCATTCACAACGACAAAGGCCATGTGGAGAAAAGCTGCAGAGCCACAAGCCACAATCTAGTTGTTTGAACAGTTTGACTTCGTCACGCACCAACGCCCCTGCAATAACTGGAACAAATTCCTCTGGAGCATTTATGATAGAGTCTGACATTCAGACAGAGGACACAGCTGTTTGCTCACATTAAGTGTATAATGATTAGCCTGCGGGGAGATCATTGATATGGATCACAGTTATGCAAATAGCCCAAGAAAAATCAGAGTGGCCTCAAAATCAGAAGGAGAGGTGCAAAGATGTAATCAGCAGGAGCCAGATTAAAGAACTGTTTTAGGCAAGTGTTATCCTTCTTAATGTCATTGGATTTGCTGGTGAACAGTTGAGCTCCTGTGTCATAAGAGTACTTCAATAAACAAATGCATTTTTCAATGATGTTTTATGAACTTGGGCTCAATGTTTTGTTACAGATACTTAGGGATTATGCATTTCAATATAGATTAATACCATGCTGAATAAAAGTAATAAACACATAATTAGTATTTCAGAAATATTGTAATTGCCCCCAGATTTTAAACAGCCAAAAAATTTTTTAATTTGAAACTTGAAATGATTTTCTTAAATGTTCACAAACTAGGAGCCTGTAAACTACACTACTTGTTACATATTAATGATATTTGGTAGAGGTAACGTGTATGTTTCCCTCCTCAGTGACGTCCCATATGCAGAGGGACAGTTTGTATATTTACCAACAGGACGTTGATCTGACCAGCGAGCTCACAGCCTACTCTGGGCTCAGGAGGAAAGGCAAGCTATTGGCTACTCACACGCAGCGCCGGTGTGGACTAACAGCACCGAGCGCCGCACGTGATGTTTGGATAACTTTGACGATTAAAAGGGTTTGTTGCCTAACAGCTTCCCGTCAGCGGGGATTGTGTGTGCAGATTGGCAATGTTTTCCTGATGTGTGGATTAAAACAAGACTGCGGTGTTTGCTGCTGGTTTCAGTTGTCTCACATTGTGTCCACTTAACCTGAAAATCTAACAAGCGAGGGACGATGATAAGGTTTGTGCTACAGGCTCGGGCCAGTTTGCTATTTAAATTCAAACATGACTTTGTTTTTCATATTCGTTAATGACCTTGTGGCAAGTGGCCCTAGTCTGTTGCTTTGATGTATTTGGTGGATCGTGGCCTCTTTCTCACACTTCATAACAACTTCACAGAGGCTAACTTACACATATAAGAAGCTTTTATAACAACAGCTTTTTGGGTTTTGGTTTCTGCTTTTTGGCTTTTTGAGTTTACATTTGCAGGAATTTGTAGAAATATTTTCTAGTATGAAAAGGTAACATTTTTACTCTGAACAGTCTGGAATCTAAACTCAATGATTGAAGTATTTTTAATGATTTAAAGAATAGAAAGCCTTAAAATTCCTCAACTTTTAGGAGAGAACACTCAAGTTATTTGACTATTGGGACTTTTTTTAACTGCTCTTTAACTACGTAGTTGGAGATAGACAACATAAAAAATAGTAGTCTACCACACTTGAGTAAGATTTCTACTGGGATTTTATGGTGATGATACCTTTAGATAATCCCACTAATACGCCTACACCAGACTCCCTGTCAGGACATGTTTTCACCTACGACAGCAGCTTGCTGTAGTTGTTTGAGTCTGTGGTAACTGTTGTGGTCAATGTGTTTACAGTTACTCAAGATGAGAGCAACCGTACATGGGGCCGCAGCACCCTCTTCAGGCCAGAGGAGTTCGATGATGTGAAAAAGGGAATCAAGAAGAAAGGAAGAACCTGGGGCCCCAGTTCAGTGCAGAGCAAAGAAAGGCCCACCGCTGCTGAGAGGTAGAGAACACACACACACACACACACTACACACTTTCTACTACAAACGAAAATATTTTCAATTATTATTTACTGCATTTAGTTATTTTCTATCACATTTGGCATGATATATATTATATACTACATTCCTCCTACTTTAACATTCTAGATATAGTACCAGTCAATATGGACACACTTTCTGTTTCCCTTGAATGAGAAAGTGTGTCCAAACTTTTCAGCCCATTCAGATTGATGCCTGGTTAAATAGAGAATCCCTGACACACATTCACACAGACAGTGTATTTTTTACATTTTCTGGTCTTGTTTCATTTGTACATGTGCATCGTTTTCAGAGTGCGTCCTCTCTCGGACGGCAGTAACCCCTGGTCCACCAGTCTGGTCAAGTCCCAGAAGTCAGTCCCCCTCGCTGCCCTGTTTGCTGAACAAGGTGAGCAGAGAATCCAATATTATTCTGTGCTTTTTAGTTCAAATTTAATTATTTGTATGATATTCAAGTAATTATTGTAAACTGGAATTTTGCTCATCACTTTATGTAGACATAAAGTAAGTGACGAAAGTAAAAGTAAAAGTTTTAGTAACTATTGTCTTGCTGAACAGGTTTTTAAAGAGTTCAGTTTCGTTAAACAAACACAATGACACGTTGTTGTCGAATGGCAGGTACTCATATTCCATAATCAGTGATGCTTGCATTGCGCAGAGGAAAGGTTGATTGTGTGGTTAATGGTCAGTTATTTGTTGATATAATCATTTCTGGCTCTGTGTTTCCAGCGGGGGCCGGTAAAGACGAGGCATTCTCCCAGGAATGCCCGGACAGCAGCTCCAAACCAAAGCAGCTCAAGTTCCCCAACCAGGTGTACATCGATCTACCTCTGTGGAGGGACGAGCAGCAGCCTCAGAGCCCTGGTGGGCATTGTGGGCCGGGAGATGCTGGGGTCGGAGCAGCAGGTCAGGGTGGCCCAGCAGAGAGCCTCGAGGACCCTTACACCACCACGTCCACCTCCTCCACCTCCACCACCCCACAGCTCACCCCCACCAACAGCCTGAAGCGGACTGCCGCTCGCCGCAAGACCGACTCCGTGCTGTACGGCTGCGGCTCGTTGCTGGCTTCGGTCGTGCTCGGCTATGACATCAGGGAGGCGCTCAAAATCTCAGCCCCCGCTGAAGACGGCGAGCCCCAGCGAGAGGAGAAGAAGAAGAAGGAGGGCCTGTTTCAGCGTGCAACCAGATTCCGCCGCAGCACCTCACCCCCGAGCGGTCGCTCACGCAAAGACGAGGCATCGACAAACGTCACCTCCACCCAGCCCGTCAATCTCATCTCCATGTCAGCCATTATGGAATGTAACTCCACCAAGTGTCTCTTACAGTCTGAGGCCGAGGTGTCGCAGTCCAGCCCCGGGAAGGTTGAGCTTGTGGTTGTCAATCATCACACAGAGCCATCGAGGCCCGGCCCAGCAGCCTCCACAGAAGGCCAGAGTAGCAGGACTGCAGCTAAAACACAGACCCCAGTACAAACCCAAAGCCAGGCGCCAGAGCAGAGCAACCATAATACAGGGACACGTCTACGCAGAAAGAAATACACCACCAACCACAATAGTGAGTAACACAAAAGTGGGGGACAGGAAGCAGCACATATATATACGGTTTAGAATATATTAACACTCTAAAAACTCATCTCCTCTGTTTCTAGCCAATGGCCCACCCGCTCTGCCTCCTCCGATCACACAGAAGAAGCAGGAGAAAGAGAAGGACGGAGCGTCAGAGAAGCCCTCCGGTGGGGACGCCTTCTCCAGACCACGGCCGGTGTCGTTCCGGGCGAAACCCCACGCCTGGGCGCTGCTGCGAGGACGCAACAAGAGCTACTCCCTGGGCCACTACTCCGGAGAGAAGACGGCACAGAACCTCAACATGGTGCTGTCCTCAGAGGTGGGGGTGGGCTGCTCCCTGCTGGACATGGACACAGAGGGCCAGAAACGAGACTGCACCGTGCCGCTCTGCCGCATTCAGAGTTCCCCGGCACGGGCCTCCGTCTTCGAGCTGGAGAAAGAGTTCCTCTCTTAGGAGCGTTGAGAAGTGATCCTGCTGTGGTCATATAGCTCATCCCATCATACAATCTAGAGTATTCCAGAACATACAGACAGAATTTTTTGGCCTAGAACTCCTGGAGGGTTTAGAACCAGGCTGCCTTTTTTTCCATTTTTTAAAAGGTTCTATAACACACAACACCGCTTTGTCTTAGTTCTAGAACATAGTGATGTCAGTGTTCTAGAACGTAACCCGAGAGTCTGAGACTTCTAGACGGCGTCTGTGTCAGAGGGGTTCTAGAATGCGCACCCTCATCTCAGTTTTGAGAGGCGCCCCACACTGCCTTGTCTCATTCTAGAACGAGAGGTCGTCTCCCCGCGGTTCAGAGACCTGAGCAGAACATTCCACTGATCCTTCGGTGCTCCGCTGCCACCTTCGATCGCTCATCTCTCCCCCCTCTGTCACCCTCTTCCTCTCTCATTCTGTCGGTGCAGCTAAACGTTGACCGCTGCTGCAGCTTTCGCAACACAATACCCTCACCTTTTTATTTATATATATATTTTTATAGGTAATTTAATATGAAGAGACTTGACCTTACCTTAGCAACCAGCAGGACATACATTCCATGTCAGTTTCAAAGTCGTGCGATCACGCTTTTAGATTTTTTGACTTGAGAATCATGCATGCATGTACCCTTAAAATGTTGAACAAAAAAAAATCATTACGCCTTGTTTGTAAATATTTCTTTTTATCAATTTTCAGCCTAATGCTGGCAGTTGTTTTGTATTGCATATATGCTGTTTTATGACTGTTTTAAAAGTCAGCGATGCTGCAGTACACTTTGTATTCTAGGGACAGGTTACATACTGAATCGTAACAGGGATGCAAACATGTTTCCTCCCAGAATGCCCTGAAGATTTTTAGAGCCGCAGGTAGAAAAAACACTGGAAGTCCTACAAAGCAGACGTGGAATCTTTTCACTTCACTTCTTTTCAAATTTTTAATGACTGTTGCTAATGTTGATTTTTCTAAGAGTATTTATAGAAAAGTTTTCAGTTAATATTTTCTATACTCCGCACACTACAGCAGGGTGGGAGAACACGTTCAGCCATGAATGTTCATGTCAGGAAAACCTGCCTCAAGTTAATGAATTTATAATCTAATCCCCTTGATGACTGGCCGGAATTGTAATGACACAGCAGAATTGTAAATGTTAGTCATGAAGGATTACTACACAGCCCGGGAGTGGCCACAAAGGAGAATTTATCTTTTAAGACACCATTTGAGTGCACTAATGACAGTATATCCAGAGCGTGCTTTCAGGTACTAAAAGCAGGTGTCATTTCTTTCATTCATGTCCTTTTTTGGTATTATCTTATGCACACAGTTTAATAATTTATGGAGACACTATTTTAACGCTCAAGTTGACCCTCTTGCATCTTTTGTATTTTATTTTTATTTGTACACTTTTCAGTGTAACATTAAACCTGCAGTGCAGAACTTTGACATATGACAAATGAACATCCGTTATATTTAAGCCTTTACCAAACGAGTTCAAACAATGCTGATTAAGCCGATCACTGCCAGATAAATCTCTCTGTATTTCACAGTGTACAGAGTTTTTAAATCTCTTATCGGGGGGCAACATTCCCGCGCTACTTGTTTGGCCGTTAATTGTGTGGCTCTTCTAGACTTTCCAAATGTTATAAGACCAAATGGATCAAATTCTGAAACATGTAATTTTGTGGGGGTTGTGTGACGCTCAAAACAATTTACCCACAGTTTTACAGCCTCAACAGTAGGTTATGGCCAGTGCTGTATCCTGATGGGTAGACTGTCAAAACATATCCGTTTTTACTGGCCCTCTCTGTGTGTCTGTCACACATTGCCTGTGTCAGGCAATCTCTGCTGAGCTCCCCCTTTACTCTCACTGCCAGAAGGGGGAGACAAAAGTCCTGCATTCCAGCTTTAAGTAAATGTTTTCCCCATATAGTCAAATTTCCATCACATCAAGCTCTGGAAGGTCTGGAGACATTTGTAGACAGAATTTGGCTTCAGACAACAGAAACAAAACCTGACACACTAGATGGTTCGTTACATAAAACCATCTGAGAAGTCATCCTTGGAAACGGCAGACACTTTCAAAAAATACTTGGCAGGTGATTGGATGAACCATCCATCTATCAAGCCTACTCCACGCTTGTATCTGCCAGTAGTTCCTCGTAGGACACCGATTGGTCCAAACCATTGTTGGTTCGACCACAAGCACATAACTCGAAGCCTGACAATATGGATTCTTGTATGATCTCGTGAATCCGGCTACTTCGCAAGATAAGCAGAGACAACCCTTAATTAACGTTTAGACTCACATCCAGCTGAACAGCTTCCTCAGGATTAACAAAGGGCTCATTAGTCAGATTTGTTGTACAGGTTTTTCCCCAGACCTCTGTGAACTTGTCAGTATGGATGTCTTGACTGTGCAGCATTAGGTGTGTACATGTGTTAACATGCTGCACGTTGCTCCCCGGTCACTCCTGGGCTCCTTCTCTAAAACCTGGAACTGAATAGTTTAACTCCAAAACGTTGACAGATGATTATAAGCAACCATCTTTTATCGCTGTCTCACTTCAGTCTGTTTTTAAGAAGTTCAGTTGAAAATGTGTTTTGTTATGTCCTGCTTCTGAAGGACATAACAAGGGCACATTTAAGATATGAATTCCCAAATGGTGTAAATATAATTGTGATTCCTGATGTGTATATCACTGTGGCATCTTATGATGATTTAGAATGTGAAGTATCCCATGTTCTGTTTTTATTTTATCACTGACTACTTTCAAACCATTTCCAACACTGTAAAGGCCTCACTAATCATCCAGTTGTTAAAGGTGCAGTTTACAAGCCAAGATACCGCTGAATTTACCAATGTTTCATGAATTTAAGGGTATCTGTAAATATCATAATGTACTGGTGCTGTATATTCCCCTCAAAGTTTTGGATTTCAGTTGGAAGCTGAAGTCTGCAGTTTGTCCTCCAGAGGAATTTGGCCAGTTTGTTGACTAGTGGTTAACAAAAAGATACAATCTAACAAGGTTAAAACACCCAAATAAATATTCCACTTGCTTTGACAAACTGCAGAACTAATATTTGTGCTACAAGTTACCGACATGGTGTATTCAGCTGTCTGGCTGCAGGACCAAATTCAACACAATCCAGCACCAAGGCCTCTCTGTCTTCAGGACCAAAACCACTAAAGTAAACATGACCAGCTGCTAGTGTGGAGTTTTTTTTTTTTTTTTTTTTTTTTTTACAAAGACAAAGTATGAAAACTTCAGAAACAACCTCAGACGTGCAGTTAGTGCAGCGCTTTTGCTGAAAAGACCCATCGCCTTCTGCTCAAAACGACGAGACTTCCTGTTAAATGCAACACTTCCTTAAAATCACTGAACACCTCTGCCACGCTGAATGTGACAGATATAACTTGGAGTACGATCAGTGTCAGTGAATGCTTTTTGTTATCAGTACAGTATTGGTTATTTCACGCCTGATTGATCAAAAGTATCAAGTTTATCAACATTTTGAATAAAGTCTGAATCAAGACTAACGTTGCCTCCTCGTTTTTGTTTCCAGGTTTATTTTGAGTTGATCCCACTCACACTGTCCTGCTGCCGTACTCACAAACCAAGTGTGTATTACTCTGCAGCTGAAAATAGTCCCCAGCAAATACACTATTTATTCCTGTTTGAGTAGTATTCTCTAAAAACTAGTGTTCAGCTGTTATAGGAAAGTCTTTTTTTTTTTAATTAAACTATATTTGTGGCTGGTTAAGGTTCCAGTAAAAAGTAATGAGTTTGGAAATAGAGAATTTGTCATTCTCATGTATTTCATCGTAATTTCCAGCAAATTATCACACTACCGGATTACAAACTGTAGCATCACTTTCATACACAGTTTCAAGTTTGCGACATCATCACATCCTTTCTCGAAGTGGGGAGAGAACTTCCAGAGAACAGAAATGTCATGTAACCACAACTTTACTGCAGCATAAGGAGGTTTGTTGATGGCAAGAAAAATATAGAACAACAAACTTACCTTTTTAAATTTCATGTTTTAACCAACTGATGAGACAGAATTAACCAGTGTGGCTTTTATTTCTTATGTGACACATGGAACAAAAAACATTTGGCACCATACTTTTATTTTTGCACATGAAATAGTGTCATTTCACAGCTGAGCACTGCTGCATGTGATAGTTTTTAAGAAAGCTCTCTCTCTGTTAAAAATGACATTCATTGATCCTCACAGTTGGATTAGATACAGATCAGCCTGTGTTTGGCTCTACTGCAGGGAAAAACAAATACGTATTGTGGTCACAGAGTGTTAACTTATGCAAACTACATTTGATCATATGAGTATGAGCTGTAACATACAAAACATCACTGGTCACATTTTTTAGGATCTCTAAGATAACTTAAAATAACATAAAAGGATTAGTTGTAACATCACTGTTTCAACTGTTACCTTGAATTTGATTAGTTAATTGCTAATTGATTAGTTAATCATCAAATTGGGCTGCACAGTGTGTCCCCATCATCTCTAAATTCATCCATTTCTGCACAAATTAGATTCTGTTGTTGCAAAAAAATTCTTTCCTTCACAAAAAACAAATGTTAAGATAAAAAATAAATAGAATAACGTAATTGGGAAAAAGCTAAGCTAGATATTGGTTATTAGTTGGATATTTACTGTTTCAGTATGTGTTGTATGTATGAAAAATAACGCGACTTCTTTAAAATTATGACCAGAAACACAGACTACATTCATATTAACAGCTCTACATCACTGTGCTTGTAGTGTGTCTAAATATTGCAGTTACGGACAGCATCCATGGAGGCTGGAGTCCAAATGTTTTTGTTTACCTACACAAATCAAACATGTCAGACCTTTTAATGCTCGTAATAAATAAGTGCATCACGTGTTGTTGGCACGGACGTTGGTGACTGCAGCTGTCGAGGTAGCGATGGATAATTAAAGCTGAACTGAAGGACGCAAATCTTCTCATCCAGTCATTCAGTGAATCATGTAGGTAGAGTTTGTCTAAAGAAAAGGAGAAGAGAAAGGAACAGAGAAAATGAATGATCACCGTTCTACACATCCATCACGGATCTAAAAATAGTGAACAGGGTGGGGTGAGCAGAGATAATTATAGTCATTGTGGAGAAACTCTCCTGTTTAGATTTCTCCTCCAGGAGTTTCATTTTCCCTCCCTCTCTCTGTCTCGCTGCCTCGGGCGTTATTGTCATACGACAGCTGATACTTGACGCCTCATCTTGTAATCTTCTGTTACAGAGTTACAGAGAGGTTCGCTTTCACTCACTAACGACGCCATCCAGCACAGACACAATCACACAAAACAGACACTTGTTACACATGTTCTCAGGGTTAAATACGCTTCACTTGTCCTCAACAAACTCTAAATAATTTATGGAAAGAGAGAGAAAGATGAGTTTCTGCGCAGATGTTTCATAGCTACAGAAAACATATTTCAGGCCCTTTAACGCTAGGAGGTGTAGAAATGATGTAGATTAGAGTGTGTGTATTCATACCTGTGTGCTCAGAGTGTAATTACGCATTTCACAGAGTTGCGATCACTGGTCTTGGCCTGGAGGGGGATCAAGGTTTGGGCTTGGAGGCAGTACTTCGCCTTGTGCTTCAGTTTGTCCAGAATCAGCTTTTTGGAGCGGCAATCCATGTCAAACACCACCTGAAGGAGAGAGGCAGGATATTTAGAAATACTGAGATCATGAGTCCAAATCCTCCTGCACACTAAAAGGAAAGATTTTTTTCTCATATTTCATTTACTCAACTGTTTATTATTTCCCAAAATGCAGGTCTCAAAGGTCTCAAATCCTTTTTTAGAAAGCCAGCAATAATGCTGGTGGCGGGAAACTCTGATGTATTTGTTTGTTGGTTTAAAAGGACTAACATTTAAATGTCTTGAACCTTCACTGGAATCCCATTGAGTGTAAATTCCCAGAAAAATAACGAGGACATGACCTCACCAGCAGCTATGACTCTGAGGAGTCAACAGTGAGGCTGCACAGGAAATGTTTCGTGCAGCTGTACACGTTAAAGAACCCTTACGTAACATATTGTGCAATCTGATGGAAAATTGAGGAGACAAAAAAAGGATTATACATCAAAAAATATTAGTTGTTATTCTGTCTTTACGTCGTCCTTGTTCTTCTTTTTTTTTGCTGTTCTTGTTTTTGTTTTTGTTGCTATTCTGGTTGTTCTTCTTCTTCTTGCTCTTCCTCTTCCGTCTCCTCTTCTTCTTCCTCTTCTGTTTCGTAACAGTAGTTGTGGTAGTTTAAAGGTGATTTCTCTCTGGTGCATACATCGATCTGATCACTTTGATGTGAACTCACGTTTCTCATGGGCCTCCAGGAAAAATCTGTTACTGTGATGGCAATTCTTAGTTGATGGCTGATCAACAGAAAATTAATCATTAACTGTTTTTATAATCGATTAATTGTTTAAATCTCTGATTCCAGCTTCTCCAATGTGATCATTTGCTGTTTTTTTCTGTTTTAAATAATTGTACTTCAACCTTCAACTGAATGTTTGTGTGTTGGACTGTTGATCAGACATAATGAGACATTTGAGGGCATCACCTTGGATTCTGGGAAATGTTTTTTCTGACATTTTATAGACTGAAGGCATAATCAATTAATCATAAAAACTATTGACAGATAAATCAACAATAAAAATAATCATTGGTGGTATTTACAGGTCCATCATTTCCTAGTAAAGTTTTCTGGAGAGAACGATGTAATTCGGCACTAACTGCAGGGGAAGCAGGGATGTTGTTGATAGAAAAGCTCAACTGAAACTCAAATAAATATGAATTCATTTATTATCAGAAATTTAATTCTTTATATATGTTGAACTGAATGCTCCCCTGTAGACAAATATTACATTTTTGCATGTTCAGCTGACCTGCTGTGCACTGCTGTGTTGCACCAGCAATTATTGGGAATGAATTAACTGTAAGGGCACCAATTGAACCACGTCTCTATTAGATTCATAATTTCAAAGATTATTGCAGCTTTTATCTGTCGCATGTTCACACAATATGTGCATGAACATGCAGTGAAATGTAGGATGGCGTAATCATGAGGATCAGGTGCAATAAAGAATGATAATTAGAATAAGAGAATGTGATTGAAAGTATTAAAAAGTGTAAATTGGCCTGCTCTGTGCAAATTTTCAGTATATAAAAACGCAAAATGCGCATATGTTACATCTGAAATTGCAAGCTAATTAAATAAAACACACTCGAGTGCAGATTATATTACCAAACAGTATTACATACTGTAGATCTTTAGGAAATTATGAGCTCGTTAAATAGTCGTTAACCAAACAGAACAATAAGCAGATCAGCAGGTCAGGAGTGATTCTTGTACCTCTTCTCCTCTGGTATCTATGAGGTAGATTTTGTAGTGCAGACAGCTGTGTATCTTCCGGACGAGCAGCCGTTGGGGCTTCGCGCGGACCACAATGCCTAGCTCTGTGACGTTCAGCTTCAGCACAGGTGGACTGATTTTGGCTGCAAAGATAATCGATGAGTTTAGCATATTTTCAAAATAATGGAGCATAAAATGAAAGTCGTGACAGAGAGATAAAATATAAAGGCAAAGATTGGAAGCAGAGGTGTTTTTCCTTGTTATGGTCTTGAAAAAGGAAGTTGAACTTTATAGTTTTTATAGCAGCAGAGGAGAAAACAGTGTTGTGTTGTGTAAGTGCACAACCTGCACTTTAGGTACAGTTTTAACAAGCTACTGTTTCAGTCGATCCTTAAACCAGAAATCTTGTCTTTGTTTTTACTGTTACTTTTCCTAAAGTCAAATATTTTAGTGCTTTTCAATTACTGGTCCTTCTAAAGAACTGGTTTTAACAGTGTTCATTTCAGGTTGTGCAGTCTGCATCGTAGACAAAGAGAAGAGGATGCAGACGAGGAGGAAGTGTGGAAATACTCACTGGCCCAGCGGGGGCTGAATCTGGGCGAGAGGGCCCAGGCTGATTTGCTGGAGGGCAGGGAGGAGGCGTGCACTCTGGCGTAGTACCACTCTCTCGGGTCAGAGGTCACGCTGCTGAGGTCACACTGGTGCTTCTGGATCCCCTGACAGCCGTCTACATCCAGCCACTGAGGCTCGCCGTAACTGAGGAGGAGACACAGTGTAGTTTAATCTTAAATCAAGTCAAGTCGTTTTTATTTGTACAGCCTGATATCACAAATCACAAATTTGTCTCAGGGGGCTTTACAGTCTGTACAGCAATACAACATCCTCTATCTTTCACAGGAACCAAGGAGTATGTATATGAAACCTCTGCCAGGTTTAACCTTCTCTTTAAACAAGATATGATTTACTGCAGGAGAGAAATTATTCCTTTGAAGAAAGAGAATATGAAAATATCACTTTACTGGCAAATTAGCTTAATTTGTTAATGAAAAAGATTTTAGGACTCAATAATATCCTTAATGACAGGTTAAGGTAAATATTTTTTCAGCAATAACACAGCGTGAAGCAAGATAACCTTTCATAATCAAAAGCTTTCATCTTTTGTTTTATTATCGTTCATGTTCGGGTGAGAAAAAGTGTCTCTGGCTGCTGTTAAATGCAGATCTACGTGTGTGTGTGTGTGTGTGTGTGTGTGTTCATGTCTCACATCTTCCACTGGACGTAGTACTGCAGTGAGGTGGTGTTGGCAGGCGGAGTCCAGTGCAGAACGTTTTTATAGTCCACAGAGTCAAATCTCACCTGGGCAGGAGGAGTGAGCATCTCTGGAACTGAAGAGGTTATCGATTACTTATCGATTTGTGACTAGAACTTAAATGTATAAAATATAGCTCCTTTGGTTGATTAGTAGCATTGTAATGTTGTTTGTATATCGCAGCCCAAAGTGCTTTACAATCAGGACAGTACAAATAAACAGCAGAATGACATTTAAAACACATTTAACCATTTAAAAATAATTTTAAACCTGCTTAAAGGACAAGTTCGCAATTTTTCAACTGTCTTAAAACAACAGTCTGGTGCCAAAATGGAAAGTGTATCATGTTTTTCTTGGCGTAATCATTCCTCCTGTTCATACTGACCATTAGAAGATCCCTTCATAATTCACTTACAATGTCATTAAAGTGAGGAAAACCTCTTTGAGTGTTCACTTGGGCGCCTGACTGTTGTTTTAAGACTTGAATAAACTGTGAACTTATCCTTTAACAGTAAGTAGTCTAATGTATATGCCACCCAATCAACAGCACCATCACAATACAACAGCACCATCTACGTGTAATAAGGATAAATCCCAGCTAATGTGGATTCTGTTGCACTGGTCCATGTACTGGAACTATGAAACCCTCTGCGTTCATATTGAGAAGAAAACAGAAAACATGTCCTCAGTCTTTGAGTGACTCTGGAAGAATCTGTTGAAACGATCTATAGGAAGATGCGTGAGCTTGTCTTTAAAGGCTATAAAGGCTGTTTTATTTTGCTTCTGTGATTTCAGCACAGTGAATGTTGATATACTAAAACAAAAAAGAGAAGAAAAATGACTTTCCTCACAATTGTTTTTCAGGAATTAAACAATCGGTTTAGTCAGAATCTTTTCCTTTCTTAGGAAGACTCGTCTGCAGCCTCGTCAGTGTGTATCACTGTTTCTGGACCATACGGCAGAGCACGTTACTCACTCACATTACTGTAATGTTGTTTCTTAAACACACGCGTCACTCTGTCCTCGACTGTGCCTGAAGTGACCACAAGTTCTACTTTTTTTCTCTTTTCTATTAGTGACTGATAATTATTGATATATGGCACATTTTTAATAATGTCTTAGAATAATTGGTAACACTTCACTTTAAGTCCCCCTATTTATCATTTATAAGCAGTAAATAAAGAGTTAATAGTTTATAACACACTATAATGTAGTTGTAAGCAGATAAAAGTGTTAATTAATGTGGAGGTGAGTGAATAAACAGATAATGAATGATAATAAAAACACAACAGTTATAATAATATAAAATATGTCCTCGTAGTAGAAGTTATAAACAAAAGGTTATAAACACTCAAAAATGTCCTATAAGCTTATAGCTACATTAAAGTGTGATATAAACCATTTATTTATGTTTCTATACTCCTTATAAATACTAAATAGAGGGGCTTAATGTTACTGAATCATTTAGACAAAGAATTTACTGTTTGTTGCACAAAACGCTTAGAAAATCTAACACCGTCTGTGATTTACTGAAACACATCATGACATAATGCCTCAGTAAATAATGCAAGATATTTAATTAAGGTGGGTGATCACAAGTGAGAAGAATTTATTATTTATAAGAGCCAATAAATTTAAAGTCTGTTAAATGTCAGAATTTCCTTTCAGCTCAGTTTCGATGTCATAAAATAAACATTAAAACATAAACAGTGGACTGATGTGTGAAGATCAAATCAGTCAATAACAAAACTAATCTACAGGTGATGAAACACAAATAGAAACAGATCAAAGATTACCTTGCGCTGTGACACAGACACGCAGGTTTCCCAGCAGCACAGCTCCGAGCAGCAGACGGGTCATTGCGATGATGCTGTTGGTAGACGACAGGCAGGCGAACACACGCACACAACCAGCAGCACAGGACTGATGCATGCTGGCAGCAGCAACGCTGCCTTTAAAATGCAAAACTTCCTCTTTTAAACTACGATGCATGGATGCTTTTATGGTATTTCTGACACACCATGACATTGCAGTCTTACATGACTTTGACATATTATATTTTTCCTTCGTTCCTTCCTTTACAGAAGTACATCTATGTGCAATTTACACGTGACACGTTTCATTACATCCACTGACCAATGTTCCAACCCTATCTGTAGCAGGACGTGCATAATCATCACTCATCATTTGATAGTATGTTGTTACATGCACTCTAAGCCTGGTACACCTGACGATGCGTTCACTGACTAAACAGTGAATCTCTGAACGAGTGTTTGTTTCTGTTCTGTTTTTATGGTATAAATATGCCATAGGTATGCCACATAATGACACAAATTCACTCACAAGTTAGAAAAATGTGAATGTTTTGTGTTTTTCAAACGTATTCTCTCATAAACCGACTTAATATAAATAACATTATCTAGAACATGATCTGCATTTTCTTTTTTCATGCATATTTCTCAGGAGTTTGTGTTGTGCAAATTAAAATTTCCTCAGTAAACCTGAGACTGTTGACTGTTTGCTTGATAAACATCAGTTTTTGTGTGTTCTGTGATGATTTATGTCAGTCAACAGAACCATTTTTGAGTTTCGGAGAATTTATTACACCTGTTTTCTTGGCAGTTTCCTGCTTCAGGTGGACACACTGTTACACGTGTTTCTTACTGGAATGAGTGATAACTATCTGCTGTCCAAACATTTTTCCTGTAAACACTACTGTGTTGCATAATGAACGCTCCTTCTCAGCAGCGTAACATTGTTAATGTGTACGTGAGAGAGAGAGCAGGAGCGATATCTTATCTGCAAGCACTTCATGTTTCCATGTGTTAATTATTAATTATATTGTTGAAACTTAGTGGGTTTATTAATATTTACAGTACTAATATTACATTGTCATTGTTATGTATGTCCTTTTTCAACAACACGGATACATTTGGTTCTATTCTTGTCCATCACATTAATGCAGTGCCAGTAAAACTTTTACATCCTTGTCCTACAGACTTGTTGACTTTTGGCCACCCAGAGGACTGTACCACTCTATAATGTCAGTGTGTGTGTGTTTACATGCACACTAGTATCCCTGTCTTTAAACCTTAACATGGTTTTGATCAAAATCAGGAAAAGGTGTTTACATGGAACATGAAAAACCTGGTTATTCATTTTCCTGTTCACATGATTCTGACAGTATCCAGATTTCTAATCAACTGTTTGCAGATGTGTCTTGATTTCTCACCATATCAGCCATTTTGTTCTGTACCAAGAACATTCAGAAACCTCAATCAGATGTTTACGTACAACAGTATCCGGGTTTCTATTGGAGTAATCCAGGTAGCATATCCAGGTTTTTCAAAACCAGGACAATGTCTTATTCAGGTTTCTGAAACCCAGAGACGGTGTTTACATGTGCAAAACATAACCAGAGTACTCTAAAAACCCGATTATAACCAGAATACTGGTGTGCATGTAAACGCGCTCATTGATTCCCAACCAGAGATATTTGTACCCCAGCAGGTACTTATGCAGTTACCAGGAGGTACATGAAAAGACTGAGGAGTAGTCTCAACTAATTTGCAAAATCAGATATTACAGTTTTATTAAAAACTATATGTTGTTCAACTTTAACACCTGAACACTAGGTGCTGAGATTGGGAGTGTGTTAAAACTCATGCAAGCAGAAGTCTGTAGAGTTAGCTAAAAGTAATGGATAAAGACTTGATATATATATACCTACCTAAACTGCATAAATGGTTAAAATAGCAAAAAGTAATGGATAAATGGTTGAAATAGTTGTCTAAAAGTAATAGATAAATGTTGAAAAAGCTAGCGGTGGAGAAGTGGTTAGTCACTGACGTTAATCAAATGGTTAGCTAAAAGTAATGGATAAATGTTAAGCTAAAATTAGTTAAAAACAACAGTGGAAACAAGTTAAACAGTTGAAATAGACAGCAAAGAAGTAGCAAATAAATGGTAAGCTCAAAGTAGAGATAACTTATTGAAATAGTTGGCTAAAAGTAATAAGTAAATGGTGAAAAAGCTAGCGGTGGTGAAGTGGTTAGTCACTGACGTTAATTAAATGGTTAGCTAAAAGTAATGGATAAATGTTAAGCTAAAAAAATAGTTAAAAACAACAGTGGAAACAAGTTAAACAGTTTAAATATAGATAGCTAAAAGTAGCATATAAATTATAAGCTAAAAGTAGTTGAATAACGACAATTGAAACAAGTTAAACAGTTGAAATATAGATAGCTAAAAGTAGCATATAAATTATAAGCTAAAAGTAGTTGAATAACGACAATTGAAACAAGTTAAACAGTTGAAATATAGATAGCTAAAAGTAGCATATAAATTATAAACTAAAAGTAGTTGAATAACGACAATTGAAACAAGTTAAACAGTTGAAATTGACAGCAAAGAAATAGCAAAGAAAATGATAAGATAAAAGTAGTGGATAATGGTTGAAAGACCTAAAAGTGATGGACAAATAGTAAGCTAAAAGAAGTGATTAACACTTAAAATAAGTTAGATAAAAGTAATGGATAAATGGTTGAAATAGTTTAAATGGATAAATGGTAAGCTAAAAGTTATGGCTAAATTGTTGAAATCGTTGGTTAAAATACTTTCTGCAGTACCACTTTCATATCATTAATGCTAAAGTGCTGAATAACGCTCAGCTTGAAAACAGTTCAAATGAACACATTTTGAACATGAGAGGTGATGCTGATGAAAGGATACATCACACCAAACAGGTTTGGAACCACCGCTGTAGATTACCAGAAATCCTGAGCTCTTCTACCTGAAAACCAGGTAGCAAGAATTAGCGAGGACACACACCTAATAGTGAAGTCTGTTATCGACTGTTAACTGGAATCTCCGTACTCGCCCACACACACCGCAAAGAGGAAGGAAACATAACTAACAGACATTATGCAAACACACACACAAAAGAGGTCCCCCTCGGTACTTAAATGGCTAGTTTCAGAGGAAGGAACAACATGGATTGCTAAAATGTCATGAAACATCATAACATGTGTGCTTCTTCCCTTATGCAGTAACACTATGTGCCAGGGATTTAAATTGTATACAGTCCCACAGCAGCTTCAATTCAGTATCTTAACTACAGTGAAATACCAACTTCCCTTCCTTAATGCATATCATTTTACATCCAGTCATTTGGTGAACACAGCATAAGATTTGGATCATATTTGGGTCACAGGATGTTCAGTTTAAAATAAATCACATGATATCCCTTCTCGTTTTTATATCCTTGGACATAAACAGACTTTTATTGAAATGCAAAAAATCCCCAGTGATATGGAGACAGGGCAGGAAACCTTATATGGACAGATGCACAGATAGGTGTTGAAACAGGACAATGAACAGTTAGGCTGCAGTAACTAGAGAATCAGGCAGTAGACATTAAATGATTACCTGCTTGTCTACACATTAACTGGACTAAACAACACATTAGACATTTCCACACACTAAAGGTAGTTTCAGCTGCCTACCCCTCTTTGAAGTAAGTCAAACCAAGGCATCATTTCCCTGTTACAGAATCAGCACCATTTAAAAAAAAACAACAACAAAAAACAGATGTTTTCATACATTTAGCAGTGTGTGCATGGAAATGTGAACAGATATACCTGGTAGATTGATCATAATAAATCACATAAAAAAGTCAACTTATATACATTTTCTGTTTTAACACAAAAAGTTACTAACAACACAAAAACAAACATCGAAACATGAACAATATGTGTTGAACACACATAAAAATTGTGAAGCAAAGAGGTAAGGCACATGTTACAACAACACGTCAGTGCAAGTTAGCCGCAGGAAAATTTTAATTATAGTTCTCAGCTGCATTTAAAGACACATTTATTTTTTAAAAAAAATACAATTTTCAACCTCTAACTGAGTAATTAACTCCCTGTGTTAATTACTCAGTTATCTCGTAATACAGGTCATACAGTAAAACATTCAAAACTCATCCTGAACTACATTTCTCCAATTAAATGTGATTTAAAGTTTGTTTCCGTTTCCAGAGAATGTGTTTGAGGTCTAATTTTATCAATTCTTCTGCATCCTCCGCCTACCGATGCCAAACAGTCCTCTACAGCTCAGTACCACACTCACTTTTTAAGGGATTCAATCAAATCTAAAAGACTTAAATCAAATTACCATATACACATCTATTCCTTTTCATTCAGAATATGTCACAGTACACAAGTTAAAGACGCTCTAACTTGTTTCACTGCAACCTTAAAGGCGCAGTGTGTAGAATTTAGTGGCATCTAGCGGAATGGACTTGCCAAGATTTTAATATAATGTTCATAAGTATGTTTTAATTAGTGCTTAATCACCTGAAAATAAGAACCACTGTGCTCTCATTGCCTTTGAATGAGCCCTTTATATCTACATAGGGAGCGGGTCCCCTTCCACAGAGGCTGCCATGTTGCACTGCCATGTTTCTACAGTAGCCCAGAATGGACAAACTAAACACTGGCTCTAGAGAGGACCTTTCACATTACCCCAGTTTCATGGCCAGCGTAGGTTCTCCTACACGCTTGGAAGGGGAGGGTGGTGGGGGGGGGTCAGTCGGTTTTAATCTGCAACCCCGCCGCTAGATACCACTTAATCCTACATACTGGTCCTTTAAGGTGCTACAACCCTAATCAGAAATTGAAGCATCGGAATCACAGGGAAAACAGTCGTGCAAATAAGCAAGAGGACGTGAGCAGTGTTCATATAACAAACTATTCTGCAGTGAATACAGTATATTAACCACTAAGCTCAGTAACTGGTGAATATCATAATGAATGTAATGCTTGTGTTTGGTTGACAGATGTTAAAGATACAGTATGTAAATGTCATTATTGGTTAGTATTTATAATATGCATTACAGGAGAAGAAGCACATGTCCCTTTTAACAGTTTGAACAGTCATGGAAAAGATATCACAAATTCAACATTTTATCACCTTAAAAACAAAGCCACAGTAAGGAACCTTATAACAAAACAAGATCTGGAAAAACTGATTTATCACAACAATGAACTTCTGACAGGACTTCCTAAAAAGGCCATCAGACACTTAAATCTCTACACTGGTTACAAGTAAGCCACAGAATTGATTATATTACCCATTAATAAATCTCTACATGGAGTTGGCTTTGAATATATGACTGATATGCTTGAGCAATATAGCCAGACGAGACCTCTTAGATAACTAGTGAGTGGGCTGCTAGTGGTGCCCAGAGCAAAACCTAAACAAGGACAAGCAGCTTTTAGTCTTAATACATTGTGAATCTGCCTCTGTGTATGAAACGTGCTCTATAAATAAAGCTGCATTGCTTTGCCTTTGAGTCCTTTTGAAGGTTTTGTTGTGGTGAAGCCTTGCATATCTGTTTAAAGACTTTTCAAGAGCCTCAGTTATTCAAATCTCCCTGCCGCTCAGGTTTTTTCCAGTGACCTCTCTGGTTATTTTAACTAACCTCCCCGTTACTCCTCTATCACTCCACTGTTCTCATCTACAGCTCTCCTTCTGGAGAGGCTGCAATTTATATGTTCTGATGACCATAAATTCATTTAACTGATGGGTTTGATGGCAAAGATGCTGTAAACACTGCATCAGTATGCAGTAAAAGGTAAAGCTTTTCTCTTTATAATGGCACATAATTAATAAGTCACTCTCTGTCACTGTGGCACAGGACAACTTAAAAGTAGTATTAAGAAATGGTAATTTTCTAACTAAGTGCAACATTTTCTTTCTTTCTCCAATTCTGGCATGCAGGGGTGGGGGCAGAAAACATTTTTCTAGTGTCAATTTATCCAAAAGAAGAAAAGTTAGTTGATGGAAAAAGAAATATTTTTTAACAATGTCACAGTAGAGAGAAATGCAACAGAAGAAACAACTTGTAATGAAATCATGTCGGGCAGTTTCCATTCATGCCAATAATTTCTCATTTTCTAATCAATAATTACCTCAACACCCCATGGTGGAACTTAACTTGGTAGTAACACTGATGTCTCACTTGTTCAGTGACAATGACGAAAAAAAAAAGACTATAAGTATATGTACATGCACTAAACACTTACTATTTGCTGGAAGCTTCTGCCACCTGAATGTAACACAATTTAATCAATCACATATTAATATGAATTATTGATGATTGAATTAATGAAGTGCTTTCTCATGTACTTGCACTGTGTGGCACGCAAACAGCAGCTTGGTCTCTGCCTTCAGTCCAATAAATGATCGTAGGCTGTGAGTGTTGAAACACAAATATCCACAATTTCAGTAATTGATAGATGGACAACTTCACTACTCTCCTGATCAAACTATCTCCTTTTTATCTGCCCTGATTTGGCAAATACGCATTAATGATCTATTTTATCTTACAACTGTAAGGACAATCAACTGGTGTAACTGTAGTTTCGGCTGCTCTACCTCACAAAAGCCACTTGTTGTGGAGTTTTAACATATTAAGGTTGAAATATGTAACTTGATGTCAAGGTGTGCTAGCAAGGGAAAGTTCCTGATTATCCTTTTTCTTGGCAATTTCTGGAACTGACAAGGAAATATCACAAATTGAATCGCTCGAAACCTGTAACCACAACTCCCTTGCAAGTTGCTGTTGAGGTTCAATTTTTTAGTTTTGGGTTTTAATGTCAGGTGATGGCAGTGATCATGGGATGGAGCCTCATTTTTGCCAATGTAACAAGCCGGTGATCAAACATTCAATTCGCCACAGTGCGTAGAGGTTGCAGATCAACCACGGTAGCCTTCAGCTTTTTCCCCTGGCGCTATCTCGACAACAACTTGGCGTTTCTCGTAGCTAGAGTGGGCTTCAAACGAGTTAGACTCCTCATCTTCATCCAAGTTGGCCCCCGGCATGTAATCATCCTTCTCTTTCTCTGCAACTGTGACATCACACACTTCTTCACGCTCATTCTCGGTCGACACCCCGATGGGCATCCGGAGGTCATATTCGTTGAAGGGAGTGCTAGCAGGTGGCAATTCATCCACTTCTTTTTCTTGCAGTAGAGGTGTGGGTGAGGAAGGCTCCACTTGTGGCACAACCACTTGCTCTTGAACATTTCCCATAGTCCACTGCCTCACTGACCCCATGATTTTCTTCAAGAGACAAAGAGAAATTAGTTGTAGATTAGTGCTGAAATTTAAGAACCTGTTGTTTCAGTGGGCATAAATTCATGTAACACATTCAAATTAAATACTTTCTTTTTCAAATGAGGCTCATTAGAAAATGTGTTGTAGAATGAACAAACCATAGAGGGCGGTAAAGGAGTTGTGGACATGGTCTTTTTTCGGTACACGAGGAAGAGGATGAAAGCAAATGCAGTCAAGATCAATATGCCGAGCCCAATATACAGGGTTTTCCCTAAACAAAACAGATGTAACAATATAAAAGTAAATACATTTATAGAGCCACACAAACACAAACAGTCCAACCAAAGAAACCTCTCACCATCTCATCAGTTTTACTTCACACATCACCAATTCTGACTGATTGAGCCATTTGTCTCGACTTTTCTGACTTATAACCTCAGAGCCTTCTCTTTTTTTCACCAATATTTTTGCATCATACTGAGCTGAGTCTCATCTCGTGAACAATTTAGTCATGAGGCGATAGTGTTAATAATTAGCTCATTATGTACAGTATGTGGCCTTCCCTGTGTGATACAGCACCTCTGCCCTTTTCCTGAGGCTTAAGTTTTTAAGGTTCTTTCTTTATCCTTTATGCAACAGAAAAAGTGTGGGAACAACTAGTGAAACTATTCTGATTTCACCAGGTGCAGAAACATCCATAGGTAGTAGGGCTGGGTATCGGTACTCAATACCTTTAAGGTATTGACTGGTGTCAATAACGATGTGTTTGACTGAGTTGGCAGTCCAGCGTGCTGAGATGCCACGAAATTAAATATTTTAATAATTTGAACACTCTCAAAATGTATTTATGTAAAAATCATTTGGATGGGGAGGAGTGGTGGCATTTTATGCAACTGAACGCTTTCATTCATATTGGTATCAAATGAAGTAGACCAAAAAAAGGTATTGAATGAAGGGTACTGGTATCGGCACTGGCAACATCATTTTTTAAACAATACCCAGCCTTAATAGGTAACAACATTACACTTTGTCCGAGGTCCCACTTTCAAAAAAGTAATTAATTTTTATCGGACACCCTGAATCATATTAATACTCAGAGGAGCTTTGATTTACTGCTACAGATGTGTGTACATTAAATGTAAAGTTCACCTTAAATAACTGTTTCTTTGGTGTTAGGTGATTTGTTTTAACACCAGGTCATAGATTATGTTGTGGAATCAGATTCAAAGAGCGTGATCTTTCCTGACCAATAACATGACATGCCACCGTTGTATGACCAGCATGACCGTTGACTAATGATGGTCTTGACTGGAAAAACTAAAAACAAGTAATGTAAAATTTTACCCAGATTTTTATTAACAGCTGCTTCAAATGGTCTGGCGCAGTACTCCTGTGTCCCTTGAACATGCATTTTCTCCACCTCTCCCTTGATCTTCAGACAGTGTTTCTCCTGTGTAGCATCCACTGGAATCGTGTCCATGCATATGCTGTCCCAACAACTGTATCCATGTTCCTGTCAGTGTTAGAATGTAATAACTAGATGAGGAAACTGACACAAGTCTACAGCTCATTTTGACTGCAGTCAAACAAAAATCCTTACAAGGTGTAGATGTAAAACTGTGCAGTCTGACCTGTTCGTTGACCATCACTGTGTACTTAAATTCAGGCAGATCTTCAGAGATGTCTGTGTCATGCCTTTTCTTCTTCTTCTTCATCAGAGGCTTTGGTGTTGAAATGGCACCCAAGTTCTGCTCATAAAACAGCCAAGGATGAAGGAAGCGGAGCACGACTTTGTCCTCCGATTCAACAGTGACATTTACAGGTGGGAGGTCCAAAGAACCTGGAAACCAACATGAACATGGATTTATTGTTTGGACGACACAGCAAATTGCAGAAATTGCGGCCAAATGGCCGCCTAATAATTAACTCCAAATACAACTAGCTATCAGTGTCATTAATCTCACCTGATCTTTTACCAATGGCTATGTCTTGGATTCAGGGGATGGATTAGTGTGTGAAATCCTCAATTGTGTTTCATCCAACTAGAAAGATTAAATGTTGCTATTCAAGCTCGCTGAATACTGACATCACTACTCACATTTCTGCTTTGCTACTAGAGCGTCCTTGAAATAGCTGAAAGTGATTCCGTCAGTAGGGACGGACTCAGACGTATTCTCTCCAATCACAGCAGATACAGTGAGAAAGTATTCGTCATTTGGATCGGAGAGAAACGACACATCGGCTTCTAGAGATGGTGAGTCCACCCACAGCGGAGAACTGGGGAAACAGAAAATACAAGAAAATCTTTGTCAAGAGAAGATAATGAATGATAATGATAATGAAGATAATTTCTTTCTAAAATTCATATGAGAATGTTTGCGTTACAATGTTTGTATGAGGTGTTGAACATAAAAATATATAAGATCAAGCTTTGATATAACAGTATATTTATTATACAATGTCTTCAGTAGCTTTAAAGACATCTATAAATAGTTTTAAGTCTGCTGTACATGCTGTGTATTAACAGTTAATAAATACTTACTGAACACTCTTTAAACAATATTGTTATAGACCAATAATATATATTGTTGTTAAATGTTTGTTATTCATTAGAAACAATTTAAAACTAACCAAAAAAGGTTTTACTTGAGATTAATCACTTAGAACATGTTAATTAGATACTATAAAATTGCAGTAAGCTCTTATAAGGATATCTTTCATTTTAATGTCCATATTTTTGAACAATTTAAACCCTAATGAATGTGTGTATTTATCCTTCTGTTTTAGAGGTGCAAAGTACTTCACTGATTTGTCCATCTTCTAAAACTTACTTTCTTTGAGTGTAATGTTGGCCATTAATTACCTATATAAAAACATCAGTGTGTATTTTCTGATGAGCTTAACTGTGTATTGTATATTCAGAACCAAATTTACTAACTTAGAGTAGCATACAAGTCACATGAGGGTATTGGTGTTGGTTTGTACAATTCATACAGTTTAAAGCAGAGATCATCTTGAAAAAATCTAGTTTTAAAACAGGCAAACAGATATTTGGTTGGTAATATATGAAAAGAAAAACACCAACCGACTTGCATCGAAACTCCCCCCCGTTGAGCGGATAACCACTTTGAATTTAAGCTCTGGAGAAAGTTGTTCGTAACTCCACTTCAATATGTTCTTCACATTTTGGCACTGCAGTGTCACGTTGGTCGGAGGCAGCACTGTGGAAACAGAGACACAGATGTCAGACTGCAGATATTTTAAGGCATTAAAAATTTGAAAATTTAAGTCTTCAATCACCAAAGCAAAACTACGAAATGACAAATTTTTTATGTCGTTAATGCAGGACTCTTTTATCCATACTGAAATTAGTCAAAATATGACAGAATATGACATTAACGAGGTCTTTCATTGAGGAGAAATGTCCCCTGTCTACTGAAGGGCTTTCATGAACATTTAGGTCATTTACAGGCTCTCAGCTAAACTCACACTGCCAGTCAAGGAAGCATTTTTAGTGATGTATACTTCCCACCAGAGGAGGGCACTGCATGAAAACTGGTACACAATACTCTTCTGGTGAAGTCGGCCTACATGTTTTTCCTACTGCAAACACATAACTACACATAATTCTCAGACTGTTGGTTCAAGAGTTCAGTGCCAAGAAAAGTTTTAGCTACTAAGTGCAGGAAAATGCACCAATTTCTGTAAAATCTGTGTTGGAAAAATAAAGAGCAGAACAGCAGCTTCACTCCCTGAGCTAGATTCTCTAGTCTTATCTACTTTATTTAATCTTTTCTGGCATTGACTTGAAGATGAAAACATTTTTAAAAAGACAGTCCTTAACAGCCTTCTTCATGATTTTAACAACAGATCTGATCAGCACTGAGGATGCTAGTTATTCATCAGTGCATGTTTGCACAAGCCTTAGATTTTATCTCCGTTACGGGAAGCAGTCACGTGTCATAGCATCGCACAGTTATTGTGTCCACACGACAAACACCCACCATATATTCCTCCACTTGCTTGGAGTTTCTTGTTTTTTTAACACAGCAAATATCAAATAATGCATCCACACTCCCATTAAACCAAATATTATTTCATATAATAAGGTTTGAAGCCTTTTCATTATTATTTTGCTGTGGTCTATTCAAGCAATACCAGCATTGCCAATCACATTGAACAAATATATCATGCAGACAAGCATGTTTTCAGCAGGCTGGTATAAAGCATGAAGGCACTATGCGACAGGCTCTCTGCAGATGTCTCTGTCTTTGTAAATGGAGCCAAAGTAGTAAGTTTACAAGACTGCACCAGTTCAAACTGGATGTACATGACATTTAACCTTTAAGTGTTTTCAGGAAAAGCAAAAGAGAGAGAAGAAGAAAGACACACAAAACTTAAGCTGAAAAACAATGAAGCTGTTTGGATGAGTAAATGAACACTAGAGATGCAACGATTAGTTGATTAGTTGCCAACTATTAAAGTCATTGCCAACAATTTTGACAATCAATACATTTTTTTGAGTCCTTTTTTTTTTTTTTAATAGAAAAAAGTCCAAATTCTCTGATTCCAGCTTCTCAAATGTGAATATTTTCTGATTTTTTTATCTCACCTTCAAGGACATTTGTGAGTCACCTCCATTAACATACAGCAAACAACACACACACACACACACACACACACAAAAAAACACCAAGTGTACATTTCAGTTTCATTTCCTCTGTGAATGAACAAACATGATAACATACACCCACATATGCAGAGAGGATCGAAAACATAGGTGGGTGTGAGAAGAGTGAAAGAGAAATCACAAAGGGCAGTATATCGACTGTACAAGAAGTGATAACCGCAACAGTAAAGTTGGTTGCTGAGGGCTGTCACCACAAACAGCTCTACACTCATACACATACACACTTAACCACAACATTTCATTCCAAAACTTTAAACTTCCTACCAAAGCTGAAAGTGCAAAAGATCTTGTGAACTGACTACAGAAAATATATCACTGACTTTTCTTACAGCATTTTTTTTTTTAAAACAGATTTTACACATTTGTGAAAGAAAACTGACTAATCTTTTTAGAGCAAGGGATGTTTGCACTACTAAGCAGATTGCAAAAGAATTGTGAAATCAGAGTGATGCATTACATTATGTTGAAGTGCCCCCTCCACGCAATAACGTTTATCATCCTTTTCCTGGATGTTTGAGCGTCACTGTCCAGGATGATGAATGTGCAAAGTTTGTTTTACACATTCACCTGCTGAAAGTTGAAACGTTCTCCGTGCTCATTGAAAATCTGAGGCATACGAGCATTATTTGTGACCTCAAAACTAGTTTGGAAAGCCCATATCAGGCAAACATTATTGTTCCAAGTAGAGTAATTTTATATATGTCTTAATACATGCTGGAGAGGATCTTTAATCAAAACGATATTTATTTAAATTGACAGTTTTTCCACCAGGTGTTTCAAATCTCCTTTTTTTAAGTTTTATCTTCCTCATTTAAAATGTGCCATTTATCATTTCTCTCTGGGGACAAGGTCAAACCATAAGCTGAGGAAAAAGTGGATATTACTTATTCAACACTCAGCATGTTTATCAGATTATATGAGTGAAGCAGATTCAAAGTGTCACAGCAGCAGAAAAGCGGAGAGATTTGTGCCTACAAAGCAAAGTCTTCTTTCGGAAACAGGAAGAGAAAGCAGATGCAATCTGACTTAAAATGAAGTCCCTGTAGATGTGCAGAACATGTCACAGAACATTTAGCTAATGAACACCCACAGTATGGGCCAAGAAATACATACAGTACTGTGCAAAGGTTTTAGGCACTAAAAGTGAAGTGAAGATGCTTTCAAAAATAATACGATGGATAGGTTTTATCTATCAATTAACTTCATACAAAGGGAAAAAACCTAATTAAATCAATATTTGCCTTTAAAATAGCAGCAGTTCTCCTCGGTACACATGCACACAGTTTTTCAGGGTACTTCTGTTACGTGTCTCAGTTGCTTCTGTCACTTCATAGGTCCCAGACTGACCCCAGGATGTTGAGGTGGGGGCCACATCTGTTGCAGGACTCCTTGTTCTTCGTGTTGCTGAAGATACTTTGTTATGACTCTGGTTGTATGTTTGGGGTTGTTGTCATGCTGCACATTAAAGTTGGGACCAATCAGACGCCCCTCCCTGATGGTACTGCATTCTGGATAAGAATCTAAACATCTAAAAAGTACCTAAAACTTTTGCACAGTACTGTGTATTTTTGACTGAAAGAGAGCTCAGTCAGAATGAAAATTCAGGTCAACCACATCCACTGAGTTAGAAGACACAAGCGGCACAAAGTACAAAATATACAGTCCAGATGTTAAGTATTTGGACAGTTTTACTTTTTTTGTTGTGTTCCTTGTGGGAGAACGTCACCAGGGAAGATACAATTCCTCTGGTGATGTCTATGGGTTCAAGACTTCAGGCAGTCATTGACTGTAAATGATTTTCCACATAATATTAAATACGATGATTTTGTTTGACTTCATGCGTATCTGTCCAGTTACGTTTGAACCCCTAAACTTCAGGGAATGTGTGTTAAAAGGTCAAAATCTCCCACACAGTTCCTTCTGTAGTGAAGTAAACTACTCAAATAAAAGCTGAGTTGGCATTTTAATGTAGTATCCATTTTTTTTTTTTCAAAGAGCCTGATGAACAAAAAGTGTGTAACTGTCTAAATATTTACTATGTGAAATGTATAAAGCCATCACATCAGAAAAATCAAAGACAAAGAAAACACTACAAACATACATCAAATACTTCACCACACAGAACAGAAAGCTGCAAAGCCTACATGAATTTCCTGTCACCACAAATGTACATCAAAAGTTTTGACAAACAGAAAGCTTGCTGGCGAAAAAACGGGTCCATGTGAACAAATCTTTATGTGAAAATGAAAGGGTCAAACAGCTGCTGGTAAACTGATAGCCGCTCAGTATGTTATTAGTGCTGCGGTGAACTACAGGTGTGTGACATAGACATTTAAACAATCTCAAAGGCGAGCTGTATTGTCTTGCTCGGAAAGTCCCGGCCATGATGACAGAAGTTGTGGTATTGTTTATGGTAAATCGACACATTTGTGTCCACATCCTTAGGGGAATACTAAACAATTCGAACTTTCTTCTTTCTCACTACTTTGATTTCAACTGAACAACACGATTCAAATGGTCACGGCAATAGAGGGCTGATCCTATCAATTAATTTTATATGACAAACTGACAATGCACTTTACTGTGTAAACACATCTAGACTGTGAGAAAACCACAGTGGAAAGTTCAAACCCATACAGCTCATCGGCTAAGATATGCTCGCAAGACCCCCCTGTAGCCAACAGGATACAGTGTAGATATCACCACAGTACACAGTATTGTGTCTCTGACAGACAGGATGTTGGTGAAGTATTTTCTTAAACTAATCTTTGGATTTGGCGTGCAGTTTCCAGTCCCTTGCCATGTAGCTACACCAGTTAGCTACTGTAGCATCTTGTGTCCAGATATATCAAAACAGTGTCACTGTCAGAGAGATAGGACAGACGGACAGAAGTTCACACGCGAACAAAAGAAAATGCCTGAAAGTTTTTCACAGCGGCTACTTCAGAAGGGTTATCCGTTTCAAACATTTTCCCTCATGGGTGGGGACATTTTGACCATTTCTAGCATAAACAGGAAAATACACTACAGTGTGCAAGGCACAGAGAAGAGGCTTGTACTGACCTACTGTATCCCAGTTATGGCTCATTAAATCCTTGTCTGACTGGTTTTTTCATGTTAAATCAATTATGTTTCGGAGGTTTGTCATACTATATGCAATAGGACGGCACTGCTGCACTAAGACATTTGTACAACTCCTTATATAAGCAGTTCATTGGTAGAAAAATACCTTTTTATTGTTGAATTGAAAACTGTATGTGCCAACAGATCCATATTCAAAGAAGTTAGTGTTCACATCCTTTTTTCATTTTACTGGAACTAGGGCGGAGCGATATATGTTGAAATAATTAAATATTTTTGTTTCTGCACAATGTGTAGAATGCCTAATCGTGAAAATCAAGTTATTACAATATGCACAAAAAGTTCATTTTTGGTCAAAAGTAACTTAGATCACAGCTGCTACATTAGCTATGTTGAGTCACGACAGTCATGTTAGCTTTTACATGATTAGTTACACTACGTGTGCACCTGCTGCAGTTTACGGTGCTATCATGACTCCACATGGCTCGCTGGCAGTTTAATCTATGAGAAGGACAGACTGAAAATGACTCTGCACACTATGCGGTGTGTTTAGTTGACGAGGTATGATCTTCAGTGAAGAGAGTTGAAGCGCTAGGAGTCAACTGAACGGTTTCTAGATTCTACTTTGTCCAGTCTGTCTCTACCTTTCAGGTGGCTAACGCTAGCTAGCAGCAGTATGTAAATATCAGCGGCTGCAGATCCAGTAATTTTCTTATCTGTCTGTGCTGAAGCTGATTATTAAACTGAATGGCCGTGCTCTAGTTGAAGCATCTGGTGCTGACAGTCAATAGCTGTGTAGGATAACCTGTATAATATGCGTAATGATGACAGCCTTGCAGGTGATGCAGGTGATTAATCTTGCACATTTGTCCAAAAAATTTTCTTAACAGTGTTGGCTTTTTAGTCAACAGGTTGTCAGTGTTATTACTAATAGCCTAATAAGATTCAAGATTCATTTGTTATTATCATTTTACAACACAAGGTTATATAACAAAATGTTGTTTGTAGTCCCTTTATGCTACTCACAAAAACAGAAATTATATGAGTGAATTAAAGGATTAGTCTCACAGCCTGAGGACAGAAGCTGCTCTGTAGTCTGGTGGTACGACAGCGGATACCTCTGTATCCTTTGCAGAACGGACTAATGAGACTGAAAATGATTATTTCCATTATTGAATTATACAAGACAAAGAAGAGCATCAATAACCAAAGCCAGAACCACGTAAATGACCACATATCAGACCACATACCCGGCCAATAACAGACATTTATTTTTTAATTTAATTCACTTTTCCTTTACGTCTTTTTTTTTTTGTTTGTTTGTTTGTTTTTATTTCTTTGTTTTACTTCTTCCTTCCCCGCTCCCTCTCATTCCAATTATACATATATATCATCAATATGTATCATGATAGGCTAATTATTGTTGTTTAGAAACTAAATATCTTTATCATTATTGTTATTATTATTATTATTGTTATTGCTATCACTACTGTCATTTATGCCAGATACTGTCAATTACACTATTATTATTATTGTTGTTGCTGTTGATGTTATTATTATTATCATAATCATTTTTATTATTATTATTATTATTATTATTTCTGCTGTTGTTCTGGTCCTTGAGTGTGGTGGCGGTGGAGGTAGAGGCAGTCGTAAGTCCGGGTAATGTCATATTTGCAGGGCGGTGGGGGGTGGAGCCATGCGGGACGTGGGGCGGGGGGGCGCGACTCCTTGCCCTCCGGTGGTATGGCCGCGGTCCTTGACGAGAGCGGCGGGAGGTAGCTGGCTGTGGTGACTCCACCCCACCCCTCTTATAGTAAAAAAAAAAAAAAATCTATGTACACCTCCCACTGGACAAACTCTCTCCCAAAGGGTCTGAGAGTGGTCCAGCTGGACTAGGTTTGGACCGTCTCTAAGACAGAGAAGCAAACAAAGAAACAAACAACAAAAGACAGAGAAGGGGAGAAGGGGAAAGAAGCAAAACAAACAAATACTATAGGAGGAATACCCCTTAGCTGGTCTCAGCTGGTCTGGAACCTGGGCTGTGGCTGTGTTGCTGGTGGGGAGGGGGGGGGGGTGTCCTCCCCTCTTTGGGCTCTGTGTGCTTGGCTCCACCCCCCATAGCCATATTAATTTAATTTAATTTAATTTAATTTAATTTAATTTAACTTAACCGGTTGTTCTCACGTGACGCAACTTCCCCCGGAAGCCGCACCATCTTGAGTCACTTGTATCGTCACGTGATCCACGTCGGCTATCTTGTGACACACACACACACACTTAATACTATTTGTAGCTTTAAAGAGAAGTTTCCTGTCATTATTGTGCATCTTTTATTGTGATAAGTGGCTGATTGAGAGAGTCAGTGCTCGGACTTTCACCTTCACCATTCACTTAGAGGTGCTGATACATCAGGTATTAGCTCCCCTCAAGTGAATAATTTGTTTATGAGACTACCTTTACAGTTCGGTTATTGGTCCCGGTCTCTGGGTGGTGCCCCGCATTATTAACTAAGTTAATAATTATCACTGACAATTATCTCCTCATTACTGGAAAGCTGGAACGTTTTGAGTAGTTTTGCTTGAAAATTGACTTTACTGCAGCTGCACAGTCATCGTACCCCCACGCAGGGGTTTTCACTTGTGCTGCCTGATTAGACCTTTTTTCAGGACTCTGTGGGCGTCTTAAATGTCAATATTTTTAGGTTTCTTCAGTTCTCTATGATAGTAAACTGAATTGTTAGTGATTGATTGTTAGTCAGAACAAAAAGGAAAACATTTTAGATCTTAGGCTTTGGGAAACATTTTCAAGACCAAATGACTAAGCAATGAATCAAGAAAATAACCAACAGATTAATTGAAAATGAAAATAATCATTAGTTGCAGCCTTAAATAGTTAGCAATCAACTAATTGATTAAGCGGCCGATGGTTTCAGCTCTAATAAATAATTAATACATCCAAAATAATAAATAAAACCAAAATTGGTTACGGCATCTATGTCAACATTAAGTTTGTACAATTCACTTTCATAGTCCAAGGTACTGTATTGCATTATATTTTTTTTTGTCAACACTCTAATTTCTTTCCCTATTTTGTTTTTTGTTTATTTAATTCAGGGAGTAGTTTACTTGTTTTTTCACTTCTCTGTGCTGCTGTTACATGTGAATTTCCCCTCGGGGATCTAAAGCTTATATAGTCAGCATCGCAATGCACCCTTAATGCAGTCTGGGTGCATTTCAAGCATACAGTCTATCCCTGAAATGTTCAGGAACATTTGCATGCAAGTGTGAATGGGAGCAGGGATCAAAAGTCAGGGAAATCTGTCCTGCCAATTTCCCACCTTTCAGACCTTGCAACATTTCAGTAAAAATGCCGGTACGGTGTTGTGAATGAAAGCAGTAATATTGCAGGGACAAGCACGTAAAGGGTTATGTCCGTCTGACGAAAAATGCTTTCATGTGGAGCGAGCGAACCACCCAAGTCGCAGGCTTAATTGATGACGTATTTGAATCCGCGTGTTTATGGTTGCCTTGCCAATTCTTTTGCGTGTGATTTGATGACTAACAAACAATGCAAGTTCTTTGGTTTGTAAACAAGCTGGAAACTGGACAGATTCAGAAATAAGTTCTTCATGTACATCCGGCATTGCCCCATCTTCTTCTTATTCTGTTGAGTTTTATGGCGGTTAGGATCTCTAAGCGTTGCATTGCCCCATCTATCCCGGCATTGCCATGCCATGTGTGAAAAGGCGCAAGTTGGAAATGTTCCTGAATGCAGCTGCATGTGTGAATAATGAAAATCATTAGTGGTGCCTGAGGTCCCAGTAACTTAAGTCAAGTCAATTCTTTTTATAGCACCAAATCACACCAGATGTTTTCTCAAGGTACTTTTCACATAGAACTGTAGACTGTAGTCTTTAATTTACAGAGACCCAACATTCCCCATGAGCAACCACTTGGTGACAGTGGAAAGGAAAAACTCCCCTTTAACTGGAAGAAACCTTCTGCAGAACTAGGCTGTAGGTGGGTGGCTATCTGTCTCTGCCAGTTGGGTTGAGAGAGAAAGAGGGAGAGGGGAGAGAGAGACACAGAGAAGCACAGTGACAACAACAATAATACTGATAGGAAACATGACTGATAATAATAGTGGCAGCAGTGGTAGCAGTTACCAGGAACTACATGTGAGAAAGGCTTAACATTTAGAGCAGTCTGCTTCTAACCACATCACTAGAAGTGCATATAAGTGAGACGTGTTTTGTAGAAATTCCCACAGCCTGCAGAGGATCGATGTCAACTTAGAGCCTCATTAAATGATAGTTGGTTGTTGTTGCCAAAATGACAAAGTGTTTTTCCATCCATGCATTAATACAATACCATGGCTATAATTACAGGCCCGCATGCACCATCACATCAGATATTCCCACATTGCAGGTATTTCTGCATTCTGCAGGGGTTGACATTTAACCTTGTTGATGCATACTGGGTCTGCTTACGTCTTTTCATAAAGAAACATTACACCACACCACTTGGGTAATATTGAAAACTACAAAGAGGAAATATAGAAAACCAAAAAAGGAACAGGCAGATAATTTTCTCATGCAGAATCTTCATCAGTAGGTTTAGTCATGTGTCTATCTCACATTTTTTATATGCATAACTATACACATAATTACGACGTTTGACAGCTAATTTATAATTATGTGGCGTGTGTAAAGAGTATTATGGGGTCATATATTCACACAAAGGAGAAAGCAATAAACAGATATTCCAGCTAAGCTAAAATATCCTCTTAACATCTGCTTTCCTATTATATTAAACAGTTTATTTACGATAGTCGACACTGACACAGACACAACACATACAACAGACACTGTTGTGTATGTAACGTTAGCCGGAAAACAGCGTCCCAATGTTGATGTTGCTGCTAGAATTGTCCCCACATAAGCACACAAAACATTTTTTTAATAAACATCAGAATACCTTGTTTGCAGAGAATAAACATTGTGTGTCGGTAAATAACCCGAAAAACACCCACACTCCCCTGACAGAAACCAGAGCTAACGTTAACCAACCGTTAGCATGGAGACCAGACAACTGCCGATAACTGTTAGCTTGGATTTGTGTTTTCCAAGAGGCCAGCGGATCTCATTTCACCGCTTCGTACAAAACAACTTAACTAAATTAAAAGAAGACAACAGACATTCAGACTGAACTGCCATTTCGTATATTTTCTGACATTTTATTTATTCACTCGGCGACTTAAAGCGGCATGGAGCCACGCTAACGTTACAATTTTAGCGAGGATTAAAATGACCGTTTATAGTAAAACGTCGGTTAATTACTTACCTTGGGCCGCTGTGACTTGAAACATTAGGAGGAGAAGAAAGTAACCCACAGCCATCTTTTCTCTTGCAATCAAGCGCTTGCTGTTTTCTCAGACTGTGTGGGAGAGGCGGACCCTGAATTTCTTCTACCTGACTGGGAAGCAGTAACGACACAAAAACAGGATACAGCCTCCAAAGGACCAGCTCATGTATTAGTCGCATGAGTCAGCTCCATGCGCTGGACTGCAATGCGGATGTGACTCTTGTGCTGTACTCACTTTCAAAAATACTTCCAACAGCCCACTATGACAAATAAAGCTATAAATGTGCTCTACACACGCACAGTAACAGTAGTCAGCACAGTTGTCTATGATTTGGGAGACTCCAATTCAAGACCCGATGTGGGGACCTCCTTTGTAAGGAATTTTATTCATGAACACTGATTGTAACACTTTAATTTTCTAAAATTAAAAACGTCATAAAAACAAAAACAGGATTTTTAAGCCTCTTTCCACTTTTATTCGAATACAAATACAGATACAAATAATTTCGCTGCCTCAACAAATACAGATACAAATACAAATACTGGGCACATCCCTATATGATACATCCTTCTCAGGGCCGGCTCTAGCCATTTTGGTGCCCTGGGACAGATAAGGATTTGGTGCCCCCATATTCCATATTCCACCCTAATTACCCCACCAGTACTGCCTCATCACCACCCGCTCATTCTGCTGTAAAAATATGGACAACAAACATCAGACACCACAATGGTATGGTATTTCTCAAACAAACAAATCACATATCAAAGAATGAATAAATTGTTAAATATTACCAACTACCTGTTAGTAACATATAAGACGCTGATACTTATTGATAGATTACACTCAATAGATGACTCCTTCCACGATGTCATGTGCCTAAAATGTTTTGGATTCTTCTCATGGCTTTTGAGTATTTCACTGCAATTTTCCCAGTCATTGCGTCCATTACTGCTTCTCTTGATTTTCTCTCCATTCACTAATTTTCTGTAAAGTGGTGGTGATGGAGACTTCTCCCATCCTCTCCTTTTGGAAATGTAGAGTCTTATTTGACCTGATATGACCTCTGCAGTTGACCAGAGCTGTTCAATTACATGAGGGAAAAAAGGTCAAGAATCCAGGTTTAAATTATTTTTGATGGGAATAAGTTATTCTAGTCTAATATTGGTTATTATTTAAGTTAGCAATGTTCCCTTTCTTAATATAGAAATTATATTTATGATTCAATACATTTTATAGTGCTAGTGTTAACATGATGATGCAAGTATGTAAGAAACCATTTAATCATAGATAATAAAAATTTTAAAAAAGAATGAATGAATGAAAATAAAAGAAATGAAATCTGTGTGTGTAAGCTGCACTCCCCGTGGCTTTCTGTCATGTGAAGAGTTAGTAAATGGTTAAAGGTTTGGCCAAAGTACTGGCATAATAAAAACAGATTCCCCAGCATCCATTTGTGGACAAATAGAGAAAACACTCCAGATGTACAGGATGACTTATGTATGTTCATAACTGATTGTGACTATTTGATAGAATTATGCTGCAGGCTGTGTTTCACTGCAGGTAGCTGCAATGTTTGATATGATGTTAGATGTTGCTTCACCTGCAGCTGTATTCAAACATACAGAACATCCATACTGTTACACCACTGCACTAAGTCCTTTGTGTCAGTCTACTGCATATAAAGTAGCACTGTACAAATAAACTTTATTTAATTTGACTAAGACCTACATTTAATTAGTAACAAGGTGTAACTGTAACATTCAATAATAATACTATTACTACTAACAATAATGACAACATAGTAGTGTATGTCATCATGTATGTATCAATTAAACAGACCACAAATAACTGGCTGACCTGACCTGCTTCAGAGAGTGGTGTAGATATGAGATCAGATGTAACTTCTCCAGCAGCTGGAGGCTTCTGCAGATATTTCCTGAGAGCATCTGGACAGTTATAGAGTAGATATAAGCCTGTTACAAGCAAACACATGTAGCTGCAGAATAGACAAATAACTGCTGCAGCCTGTTGCACAAGCTGTGTGTAAATTCAAACTTAGTTATAACGTAAATTATTAGTAAGTTGTGATTTATGCATTACTAAATGTAAATCGTAACATGTCACATAACTGATGGTAAAACAGCAGTTTTTCTGCCACACATCATCATTTTCTCATTAATTGCTGCCATTTTGTAACACAGTACTCCAGTATATATCTTCTTCAGTGCGCACAGTCCAGGTGCAGAGCAGATGGAAAATTGTGAGGAACAGAGGTGCAAAATGTATTTCTATTTTTCTTTGTGTATTTGTTCATATTTTATCCCAAGGCAGAAAATGAGGAGGGGCACCAGTTAGGGGCGCTAACTGGAAAATTTTTATTTATCTATTTTTTATTCATGTAATTTCTTTTTTCCTTTGAAGGCAACGAGTGCCCACCAGACAAGGTGGCGCCCTAGCCGACCGCCAATATGGCCTATGCCTTGAGCTGGCCCTGATTCTTTCTATGATACAATCATAGTTTTTACAAAGCAAAAACCACCACTTTTTCCTGCCAGGAAAGCAGTAAAGCGTTACTCCGGACGACAGTGAATTAACACAATATGATTATATGAATCTAGAGTGAGAGGAAGAATATGGTAAATAAGACTTTCACATTAGATAGCTTTAGATAGAACAAAATGTGCAGGCTACTGTATGACAAACAATGGCCCATTAAGCCTATCTGTGCATCTCAGCCAGCACTTTATTAGGAAGTGGCAGACTCAGGCTCCCTGGAGTGCAGGGGTGACAAAATATATTGGGCACGTGATACATTTAATGGGCCCCCATCTGCAGAGAACAATGATGCATGTTTAGTAAAAAGGCTACATCCCCAATTAAGATTAATATTTTTACAGTGACTCAGAATATAAGGAAAATACTTCTGTATTAAAAAGGATTCACTTTTTAAACATTTATTTTGCAAATATCTCTGTAATAAAATACAGGGAATGGGTAATGTTTTAAATGCTTATTTCTCAAACGCATCTGTAGTAAAAAACATGGAACTGTGAAACTGGTTTTGTCAGGAATGTGAGATTAATGACCTCATTATGGTCATTTGGGATGTCCCCCCCTGTCAATGGACAACAGCAGAAGATCCACCTTCCTTCTCCACATCTGCAATACTAATCTCCCTCTACAAGTGCAAGTTAATCCAAGCTAAAGGGTTGTAAACACATTTACATAATATTTAGTATAGAGATGGCTAAGTACGTATCTAGCTAGCTACTATCCATCTAGCGTATTGTTTAGCATGTTATCCAGCTTTGGACAGGCCTACATATAAAACCAACTTTGAAAATACAGTGTACATACATTAGTAATGCATCCTTAATAATATTTAACCCATACACTTGTTTTAATTGCAAAAAAAAAGCCTTGCAATATGACCTATACCTTACATATTGTAGTAGGGTCAAGGTTACAGCTTAGACTGCACTAAGCCAAACAATCTAAGGGTGGTGTGACTGAGCCAACTAGTGAGTAGTACTGTACCAAAATCAATTTAATGGAATAATGTCAGCTACAACAACCACAAAATGCTTTTAAAGGTGCTTTATCTTTCTAATGATCAGCCTACATTCATTTCTACCTTAATGGCCAGTTCACACCATCGTAAGGGCATCTTATAGGGCAAAGAATCTCGTGTTCTTCACTGGAAGGGCACTTTACTATGTTTTTTCTCCCATACAGTGCACCCTATAGGGCAATTAACTATGTTTTTTTGTTCACTTAATCCCTTTTTTCTCATTGAATGGGCACCAAATTCTGCACTTCAGTGTCTTAGACTTAGGGGTACCTGTAAGGGACCAAGCAGTAAGGCTCAGGAACATCTGGGTTTTCAGGGTTACGACAGTGGTTCACTTCTTACTGGGGTACATCACCATGGTAACTTATGCTGAACAGCTAACTTGCTCCGGGGCAGGTTAACTTCAGAGGATCAGATCACAACCTGTTAACACCATGACCACTGACCAATCAGATCACTGGAAAGAAAGAGTCATCATTCCTACAGGATCCCAACATGGACAAAAGTCCTGAGTTACAATAAAGTGACAATTAAAAAAAGAGCAATATATATTTTTATAGGTCAGTGGAAATATTTAATTGTTCAAGGATTTCTATTTCCACTCTGGCTTTAAAACAGAGCTTCTAACAAACGGAGAGATCTTTTACGACACTAAACAAATAATGGTGATTTTAGCTGCATTTTAATTGTGCAAAGTTTATTTTATCTCCGAAGTGACAGCTGATAGTGTGGATGATTTTACACTCTGATTCCATCACTGCAGCTCAGAATAACATGAGACAACTGTGTGATGATAACTGGAAATAAAAACTGAAGATTGTCTTGTGTTAGAAAAATAACCCACACACTGTTAACTGGCTCCCATGATTATAAATGCAACATTTCAGTCAGATAGACCTCATCAGTCATTAACTACTTTTCCACTCTTTGCTTCAGCTGCAGAAACAGTCTGGCATTACTAAGTTACTTACTAAGTTTTTTATATAACTTGTTCAGAATGGTTTCTTCATCATCCAACTAAAGATCAAAAAATACTCACACTATACTTAAGTCATATAATAATAATAATAATAATAATAATAATAATAATAATAATAATTAATTAATACAATGTATTTTAAGCCTTTTATTTTAATAAGTGGAAATTGTTTCTAGTGTTTCTACATCTTCTTATTCTGTTGTATGATTATAGGCTCATTTACATTTCACTTTGTTGAATATGACTCTTTGCTGTCCCTGAAACAATAGTTTTCTGCAGGTACTTCGTATCACTGTTTCATCTGATATCATATGAAGTACTTCATTCATGGTTCTGATGATGTTGCTCATAATTAATAACCCTACCTCTTTCCCATAAACGTACTCATAGCTGGATAGTGAAACGTAGAGTTGACTCACCTAGCTTCCTAGCACTGGTTATCTGAACGGTCAATATTAGACAGTGAAACCAGATAATGAAAAGATATCCTGGGTATGTTGAACTTGCTTCGTAGTACAGGCTGCAGGTGTGTAAAGCAAAAAATAGTAATTTATTTACAATTTACTTTCAACTTAACAAATTATTTTTTCAAAATACAAAAAGTAATCAAAAGTAATTTCAAAACTAAGGCCCTTTAACTCAAATTGAGATCATCTAAACAAACAGTGACCTAAACTGAACTCAACATAACTGACCTGCCAAATGACACAAAGGGAGGGTTTATAGACACAAAAGCAAACCTACACAGACATACAAGTTGGGCAGGAATAAACTCTGTATCACAAATTAACCTTAATATCAACAAAGATTTAAATCAAGAAACTATTTACAACCAAACTAACTGTCCAACCAAGAAAACACAAAACTTAAAGTCCAAAAATACTTTAAGTGTATTGTATACTATGTGTAAACTGTATAACCAAAAGACAGACTCCCCTCTGGCACACCCAGGTGGCCTCTTCCACTTCCTGCATGCCACAGTATAAGAGGCCATCTTAACTGCCGCTGTTTGTTTTAGGGATGACTCACCCAATCCATGAAAAAACAAAGGTTGAGCATATTTAGTGTAAGCAAGAAATCTGTTAACCAAAATGCGTGCACTCAAATTAGCAAACAAACTGTCAATAATAAAGTGTTTACTTTAGTGTATGAAAACAAAAGACTATGTGTATGCCTTTTATTGTATTGTATTTAATATTATTGTTGATATTTGCATATTATTGTATAATTATTAATCATCTGTCAATGCTTATAATTTTCTGTACTGCTTTTGCAATATGGGTTTCTGATCTGTCATGCCAATAAAGCTTATTTGAATTTACTGTCATTACTTGAAATGTTTGTATGTTAAAAAGAAAACTACTAACACTTGGTGCTGACATGTGATGTGGCCACTACAGAACCCCAAATGGCACTTTTTCCACATTTTTTTTTCTTCTTCTTCTTTTTCACTAGGAGGGCACCCATACAGAACCTCCAGCTCACTTCATTACAACAGCAACTCATAGGGCACTGCATTACATCTTGTCAGGGTACTTTACAGGGAACTATCACACTTTCTTCCACTGAAAGGGAACCCATGAGGTGCAAGAATTACAGACTGTCACATATAGAGGCTGTCATCCTGATTCACCCATAACTAAGACAGCATTTACAGAACTTAAGTATGTTTTCTCTGCTGTCGGGGCACCTTGGAGGGCACTTTCACAGTAATTTTTTGTCCTCGGACCTGTGCAATCTAATGCAATCTGATACACCGCTACCACCCACTATGACATCAATAATAAACCTAAAGTAGAATTATCACCTTTCTGACAACATCAACAAAATCCGAAAATGTGTAAGCTTTGTAAAAGTAGAATTTATGGCAGAGCTGTTTTTTAGCTGTATTATATTTCACAGGTGTTCCTCATAAAGTGCTTGGTGAGTAAATGTTTACATACAATACGTGAAGTTGAACTCAGTCTGCTCTTGATGTGAATTACAGCTTCCTCTGTGGGATACGTCCCACCATCCTGACGTCAGCTGGATGTGTGATTTCCCTACCCATCCCATCCTCAAACTCAGACTCACATATCCGCTCTTCAGCAGCGACCGGAGGTGAGTTACACACCACAGCATGGAGAAACTTACTGTATGCAATTAGCACTATAACAGCTATAAGTGTATGTTTGTGTGTGTTTCTGCAGTTAATGTCTGTAGTCTGTAAAAGGAACAGAAAACCCACCCTGGTGTACAATATCATATTGCATATAGCTTGCACATTCCTGTGTCTGTGTTATGTAATAGAAAAATTCTCGCAAACTTATTCAGATAGACTCAGATAGACTTCAGATTACATTTTAAACTTTAAAATGTAAATGCTGAATTGCGTGATGCAGCCCCTTTATTTGAATGTAGATGTCATTTGTCATCTTACTGTAAATCTCAAAGGGCTACCTTCAACCCTGACTCATAAAACTGATTCTGGAGCCAGAGATAGTGACTCATAGCTAAGCCAGACATGTGGTCTGAGACTCACTGACATTTATCTCAATAAGAGGAGAGTCTGACAGTCAGCCAATACACAGAAAGAAGGGGTATTTTCTTGTCCTGTATGATTCAGACTCTTATCGCACAAGCAGAGGTGGAGTGAAAAATGTTGATGCTTGCAGAAAAAGCAAATCCTGCAAATGTCACTCTGCTTTTTTGTCTGTCATCTTCTCTGTGGGGTTAGGTTTGATCTGACAAAAGAATGATACTTGTATGCTGTCATTCAGTGTCTGTTTTAATGATGGTCAAAATCCCCCTTTGCTCTCTCCATCTGTTGGCATAACAACACACACCATCATTTTACTGCTGATGTTGGTGGTGAAGCTATACAGGTTGTTTCAATAGAAACAACCTGCAAAGAGTAGAAGCAGTTAAATTTTTTTGGAACAAGACTCAACAAACTTTTGATTATAAACATAGAGTCTCATCTTGGATTCCTCTCAGTGCTACTTGGCTGCATTTGCTTCATTTCTGACGTCTTCTGCAGCGTCAAGAAAAACATTTTCTGTAAGGTTGAGTGTTGCTTGTTAAATGTTAAATGTCTGGGAAGGCTTGACTAAAATTGTTTTTGTCAAAAACAGATGTTATCAAATAAATAGTTATGGGAAAACAGCTGGACGCTGTAGTTTTTAGCATATGTTACTCAAACAGGAGTTAATAATGTATTTTTTTCTGGCACTATTTTCAGCTGCAGATTTGGTTTGCTAGCAAGTGTTTACAGCACCAGGATGTGTATGCGGGATTGACTCAAATTTGTGACCATAAGTAAAAAAAAATCAGCTTTCGGCTAAACACACAAAACTTGTTACTATGATCAATTAATTGTTAGTTTTGGTATTTTCAAGCCTGTCTTAAAACAATAGTCAAGTGCACAAATGAACATTTAAATAGGTTTTTCTTGCCATAATCATTCCTCCTGTTCATACTGACCATTAGAAGATCCCTTCATAATGTACATTTCTACTTCTGTGCAAAAATATTTAAAAGTTTATCTGAAGCTAATATGAAGCTTCAGCCGTCCAAATGAGTCAAATAAAGTAGATATCTTTCAACTTTACAGTCTAGTGATGGCAGTTTAAATTACAAAATCCTCTTTTTGTTACTATACTTGCAACCACAGAAACACTGTCCGAGGAAACACAAAGAGGGAATCTGAACTGTAAATGACTAACTCAGACTGCTGAAGCCTCATTTAAACTTGAGATACATTTTTAAATGCATTTTTGCACAAAATGACTGTGTGGACACACTGTGGATTTTGTTCCCCATCACTTACATTGTAAGTGCATTTGAAAGGCATATTTTAATAGCCAGTATGAACAGGAGGAATGATTACAGTGAGGAAAACCTCTTTCTGTGTTAATATGGGCACCTGGCTGTTGTTTTAAGACAGACTTGAAACATTATGAATGTGTCCTTTAAGCATATTTGACCACCTTATGTACACAACACAGCTTATTTTAATCACTAAAAATAGTTAACGGGGTCGCTGTTGTGGCTCAGGAGGTAAAGCAGCTCCTCTTGTCCCGATGTTGAAGCATCCTGTGTGTGGCTGGATGACATGCAAATCGTATATAAATATTGTATATAAATGTAGCAATTTACCAGCCATTTACCTTCATTTCTTCATAAAGTATTTTTTTCTTCTTTGAGGTAGTTTTAGCAAGCTAGCAAAATGCAGAAAAGTACCTAACCCTGAAAGGCCTCTCAGTGACCTGCTGGTGGATCAGCAAGAACAAACTCACACAGTACAGCCAAACTTTTTTTCAAACCCACAAAACTGCGTTTTAAATTCTAGTGAACACCCCAAAGTTTCCAAAGATACCACATATGCCAGGTTGTAATTAGTATAACAAGATGATTGAAAAATGATGGATTGGTGCAGCCATAAAAAAAACATGGAGGTTTGAATATTTCACTCAAACATCATTAAGCTTCCTTGAGGAGAGAAAGGATGATAGTGCTAGACAATGTGGAATGTTGTTTTCAACTATAAGGGGGGAAAAAAGGTATAAAACAAGATGTTAAATATACTGAAGATGATAACTCACAAGGGAGTTATCCCAATCAAGAATTTGTTCCTGTTAAATTTCACTCAAAGCCTAAGGAAGAATGTAGTGGTCAGCTCTGTCCCAGCTTTCTTGAGTCAGAAATTCATTTTCCCAGCCCGATATTATTGCCAAACCAGGAAATCTACCCAGACCTTTGTAAAAGAGCCAAGATTTCAAAACAATGTTTTCCCTGGAATTGTAAAGCGAGCTCCACAGTTATAATTTTCTAAGTATGTGGGTGTGTGTAGTTCATGTGAAATTCAATGTGGGCTCCCAGTGCCAAACAATGTACTCCTAACTGCAGTGCAGGAACAACACACCCATCTCTGACAGAGAAAGTCACTGTGCGTGTGTGTGTGTGTGTGTGTGTGTGTGTGTGTGTGTGTGTGTGTGTGTGTGTGTGTGTGTGTGTGTGGGAGTGTGTGTGGGTGTGTGGGAGTGTGTGTGGGTGTGTATGTGTGTGTGCATTTGAGACTGAATAGTGATCCAAACCAGCTGTCCGCTTCGTTTGTGTAATAACATACTTAATGGATGAAGAATTCACCAAGGAATAACCTCACAGCATTTTACTCAAATGAAGAATATCCTGTGTGGAAGTTGACCTGAACATTCATTCAATCATGCTGGGTTTAACCATTAGTTGGACATTTGCCACAGAAATGTGAAGAATAGCTGATGTCAAGCAAACTTTATTTTCCAGTATCAAGCTAATTATATTATGGTCTGATGTACAACAGACCACAGCCAAATGGAACATGTTCACACCCGCTCCCTGGGGCTTGTCAGAAGTTGTTGTTGTAGATCATTAACTGTGCTGAACATCATCCTCGATATATATTGGCTAATTTTACTGTAAACAAGAGTGATGAAGGGTCAGACATCAACATAGAGTCCCCACATTTCACAGACAAGAGGAACCAAGACAAGTTTATCGTCACCTTATATCACTAATCAATATTTTTGATTACTATAATGTATCAAATGATAAAGCCCAGCCCCAAATATCAAATTATCACCTGACTTTGTGGCTCCTCCTAGTGGCCGTGGGTGGCACTGCACTTCAAGGTATTTCTGCATTGCTTCAGCCTCAAGTTATCGTTGTTACCGATTGATTTCAGCTCATTGTTTAGCTGTCTGGCCTGCACCTTTACTTTTCGGCAGCAGCAGGCAGTTAAAACCCCACTATACGCTACCTGCACAGCGCTAAATGGCAAACAGACTCAGTTAGTGACTAGCTGGTGAACATAGTGGAGCATTTAGCTGCTAATGAGCCAGATATTTCCCTCAGGAGACCCAAAACAGAGCTAAAATGAGAATGAATATTGGACTTACATTCAACAGGTGGCCAGAAACACAACTCGAAGTGAATGATAATGTTGCTCCATAATCAGTGTTGGAGGAAGTTTACTTTACTGAAGTAAAAGTACCAATAAAGCAATGTAAAAATGCGCCATTACAGGGCCCCTTCAAAGGGTCCCCAGATGAAGCTGAGGGGTCTTGAGATGATTAACGGGAGATGAAAGAAGACAAAACAAAGTTCTGATTCACAAATCTGCTTTCAGTTTTTGGAATTTTTCTCTACTCTATGATTTTTTGTAAGACGTCAAAAGCCAAAAAGGTTGGAAACCACTGGTTTCATCTTTAACAATGTGTTGTACTTTAAAAGCTTGTTCTATTATCCATTGTGTCATATCTTCATCTGAAAAGTAACTAAAGCTGTAAAATAAATGTAGTGGAGTAAAAAGTAAAATATTTCTCTCTGAAATGTAGTGGAGTGGAAGTATAAAGTAGCATAAAATAGAAGTACTCAAATAAAGTACCTCAAAACTGTACTTAACCACAGTACTTGAGTAAATGTACTTAGTTACTTTCTGCCACTGTCCATAACTGCTGGTTGTGTAAATAAGCAACTGTTTGCTAACACGTTCATCATATCAACTTTAAAGTTGATGATATGTCAAGTTGTGTTTACATCTTCTTTCTGATGACCCCAAGTGACCAAATAATCAGTTTTTCAGCTATTGTGCTAGCATGTTATCATTCACTACTCAGCAGTAAACACAAAGTACAGCTGAAGATGTTGGGAATGTCATTTGTTTTTAAGGTATGGAGTCATAGACCAAACTACTGGTCAAAATACAAAATCCAAGCTGATGATGGCACTCGATGAAAAGTCAGGGAATCACAAAGTCAACAGGATTCGTCCTCTGGGGACCATGACTGTATGAACAGAAATTTGTGGCAATAGTTGTTGAGATATATCAGCCTGGACCAAACTGGTGGACATCGCCATCCCTGGAGCCACGCTGCTAGCATGGCTAAACACTTTTTTTACACAGAAAGCCTGATGAATGAATGTGTTAAAATTCAGTTGTGCATCAGAGAGCCTCACATCACAACAGGCAGCCTGAACTAATGATGCCAAATTCTGTCTGTGTGTACCACAGTGTCCCTCATAGAGCTGGAAGTTTCGTCCAGTATAAAACCTTTTATGGTCTTGCCATGGACAAATGACACATATCTAAGATACGGCCAAGAAAAAGCCACTGATAATAGCTTAATCCAGTCCCAGCTCTCTGGGTTCTCAAAGTAGATTGAAGCAGGACTGCAAAAATAAACGAAAGTAATTTACAGAACTTCATGTCCATTTCCACATTCTCAACCCAGCCACACATGAAGTGGACTTCTGTATTTGCAGCTGTGGCTGACGTGACAAAACAACAAAATGATTAATGTGTGTGTGTGTGTGTGTGCCCAGTAATCTTCCAGATTTCCTAATTTATTTGTTTTTTGTTCTCTGCTTCTTTTGCTGTTTGACTTTCTTCATCTCTGTGTTATTCTTTCCGTCTTCATCATTCAAAATGAAAACACAATCTAAGCTGTAAAAGCCAAATTGGTGCCAAAGTTGCAAGTGTGATGTTGCTTTCACTGGTACATTTTCTCAAGCATTTGCACTTGTTGTGCAATTTTTAGGTCTTCACTTGAGTATTTGAGACTGTATTTCCAAGAATCTATTTGTTGTATTTTTCCATAACATATTATCTCCTAATAAAATATGATGCACGGTTACAAACTGGATATAAAGTTAATAAAAATACATTTCACCTCCATCAGCTCCAACGTGTTTAAATTCTACTTAAACATGAATGCATTAATATTATATTGTTTAATAATGTAATATGATAACATTACACTCCGAGAGGGGCTATTCTGCACAATGAGTACTTTACTTTTGATACTTTAAGTTCATTTTGCAGCTAAAACTTTTGTACTCTTACTTAAGAGAGAAGTATTTTTACATTGTGGTATTTTTTACTTAGGTAAAGGATTTAAGTACTTCTTCCATTACTGGTTGCTTTTGCACCCAGGACAAAATCAACATACTGTACATGCAGTGTGGTGAAAGCTAGCTGATGTTTTGTTTTCTGTCTTTACTTCCTCACTTACTTTTCTATCCTGATGTTGAATGTGTCTCTGTTCTCTTTTTTCTAGGCTCAGGTTCTTGAACACCTCCCACCGTCACACAGCATGCTACCCGAGCCTCTCCTCTAGAAGTGATGCCTGCTTTCAGCCCCCCTACACCTCTGCTGTGTGTCCTGCTGTGTGTGTCAGTAGCTCTGCAGCGCTCTGACCTGCGCCTGGCCTACGTGACCCACAACAGCTTTTTCTACTACTCCTGCAGCCAGAATCCACAACCTTGCAGCGTCTCATCACTAACAGACTGCAGATGCAAGGACATCCAGCTTGCCATGCTGCACCGCCCCCAGTCACACTCGTCTCCTGTTTTCCGGATGAGGCGTTTAACTGTTTGGTACACGTCGCCTTCAAACACGGCACGTCTGCTCAACAACTCCGAGGTGAGGCATCTCACTCTAGTCCATTGTGGTCCTGGGGGATCCAGAGAGAAAACATTTCACGGATCAGTTCCACAGGAGGGACATTTTGCTGTGCAACACCTGGAGAGGCTGACAGTGGTAAACCTGTCGCAGAAGCCAGTTCCAGATGCAAACTGGGCCAAAAACACAGACTCAAATATTGATCCAGAGAGGGATTATGGTGCTCACTTAGACACAAACAGATACAGCAGGGACAGAGACACAAACCTGGACCTGATTGCAGACATAAACAGAAATTCAGAAGCCCCGTCCTTGGCTTGGTTCTCACCCCAGATCCAAGACATCTTCCTGGGCAGGGAGCTCGGAGCGGCATATCATGAACAGGCCAGACTGGGAATCATCCACAGCTCTGTGCTGGAGTTGGAAGCAGCGGTCAAAGTCTACACGGTCCAGACACACATAGACAGCGACGGAGTACTACCCTTTCCTGACCTCCACCTGCCCAAGTTACCAGAGACATCTGTCATATATGTCAGTTTTGTGTACTGACACAAAGGGGAAACAACAAGAGGAAGATGATCCAGGATACCTGAATTTTGGTTGGAGAATAATCCCTTTATCCTTTTAAAATGGGATGTAAAATGGTTATTAGTTTATAGATTATGTTGCCTTTTGTTTATATAAGCTCACATTTGGGAGGAAAAACAAAACAAATCTTTTTAATACAGTACCAAGCAAAAGTTTGAAGACATTTTGAGAACTTCCCATTAAAGCTGTAAGTTCAATACTTGAAAAGATACGATACGATACGATACGATACGATACGATACGATACGATACGATACGGTACGGTACAGTACGATACAATGCGATGCGATGCGATACGATACGATACGGTACGGTGATGCGATATGATTTGGCTTGCTAACAAGTATGAGCATGCTCTTGTTGTGAGCTACTTGAATGGAGTGTGTCTTGGGTCAGGCAATAATCTGCACAAATTCGGATTTGATTGTAAAGTTTAGTTTTAAGTTTCACATATAGGCTGCTGAACAGGCCGTACTGCAATACAGCATGACACTCTGAATAACTGATTTAAAAAAAAACAGAAAAGTAATCTGGCTACTGGCTCCAAAAGATTTGAGTCTATGCAGAAAGTAAATGTAATGTTGTATCTTCTTACAAATAAATTCAATATGAGGAGTCCATGATAGGGTGGTGTTATGATAGATGTTTTATAGGTTTATTACTTATAAAACATTGTAACAGTGAACACAACATTATGAAACCAGTATTTATAATATAAATATATATAAATAGGTATTTTATCTAGCCTATTTCAAATACAAAACTGCAGTAATTTGTGTGTATTTTAAAAAAAATAAGTCTTACAATATAACAGTTAAACGTTCTTGAATAGAGATGTAGAAAGAAATTTAATGTGTTTGGGAGATTTTCTATATCTTTTCACTTCCAATACCACAGTTTCTTGCCCAGTAGCTTTAATCATTCCCATGGACTAAAACGTTGAACTAATGAGAGACTCTCTGTTCTCTGCCCACCAGTCCTGTTCAGTTGAAATGTTCTTTCTTTCTGGATCTTCTTTGCTCTGAATCAAGGGTGTAATCCACAAAATGAAATGGAAAATTGTGTTCAAACAAAGTGGAATTTACTTCAATCCTCTGTTAACCAGCTGAGCTTTTATTCTTATTCTCCTCTGTTCTACGAAGATATAAAACGTGAGCTTCCACCATGAAGTGTTTCCAACAAAAGCTCTGATCCGGTTACTGAATCCGCACTGATTGTAGGATTCTAGTGGAAATTATACTTTTTTAAATTCCTTTCAGCTTTTCATAATGACACACTTGTCAGAAATTAAGATGCATCAGATGATTCATCAGACATCAGAAACCCTTCAAAAGTCCTTAAATTGAATTATAAATCAAGACTTTGATCAAGAATTTAATCTGCAGTTGTGTTTGGGTTCAAACATTAGAGTTAAATTTTGTTGCATAATATTTTCACTTAACACAGCAACTTTGAAGGTTGTTCAGTTTTAACTTTGACACTCTCACATTTCTACCTTTACTAACAAACAGGGTTTACTTGCAACCCCAAAATTTCAGCACTAGAAGGAGGATATTGTGCTAATTAAACGAAGCCTCAGTCCCTACAAGTCTGTTTTTTTCTACAGCTGAGTTTGACCTCTGACCTCCATGTGAAGGGAAGTACAGACTTTCTCCTCTGGGATCAATAAATGATATAGTTATTGGTGTTGACATTGTTAATAGAACAAATGGTATTCCAAATAAATGTGAAATGCATGTTTGCCTCCAAAGTGGAACCACAAGATGGCAGCAGATACACATGAGTGAAAGAGGGAGACGTGAGCTGAAGCGCTGAGGAGCAGGGCGGACTGACAACATGAGGAGACAAAAAGGTGTTTTTTTAAAAAGTTAGCCACAACTCTTAAAGAATCCAGTAAACCTTAAATTTAACACATATGTCATGATACATCTCAGCACTTTAAAAACTTGTTAGGAATGTTTTTTTTAGGACAGAGATAGGCTTTAATAATATTAAAGTATTATCTAATATTTATTTGTTGATTTTTTTTTTTAAATTGACAGTATTATTGCTTGTATTTGACAGCAACAAAAACCCAAATAAATGATTTACTTATCACTCCTGGCTTGTGAATTTAAAATTCATTATATGAGCATTATATATATATATATATATATATATATATATATATATATATATATATATATATATATATATATATTCTGTACTTGATTTGTCCAAATTAAATCATCAACAATCACCACCAAGAGTCAGACACATAAAATCAGAATTAAAAAGGATTGTGGCAAAAAAAAGTGCCCATTGTGTACATGATGAGGCAGCAGTATGTTTAATATTGTAGCCCACACCTTGCTTATATATGCAATATGTACAATATGAGGCATAAAGGCTTTGCACAGGTCTGTATTGGGGGAAAACCTACTAAGTCCTATTTTAAAGGTTCAGTCTCAAACAGTCATGAAGGGTTCATTTTATTTAATAGTTTTTTCGTTGTTAAATGGATATTTGTTTGACATTATTGGTCATTAGGCTATGAGCTACAGCTGCATTTGGCAGCTAAAACCTCGCGTGTCTATGGTTACATTTGTCAATTTGATAATGACTGCAGCCCTGCTTAAAGACGCGTGCGTATGTGCGCGTGCACAATGTGTGTATATGTGTTTGTGTGTGTGTGTGTGTGCTGACACCTGCTAGAGAGCTGCTTATTTGCATGATAAACGTGCAGCCCATCTTGTTAACCGCCCCGTGAATGCAAACTGATGCCGCCTGTTGATCCCGCACCTGAGAGGTCAGCACCCTCCCGGCACACACCGCACACACCGGGGGCAATTACCGGAGGAATCACCGGCGGCGGCGGTGGTGGTGGTGAGGCGGCCTGGGCTGCTGCTCTCAGAGAACCGGCGGGTCGTTCACTCTCATTATGGAAATCAACCCCGATGTGTGTATAAAGGTTGAACCATGACCTCCACTTGGGATAATCTGAAGACAAACTACCGCCAGTAAAAAAACAAATCAATTACATGTTCGGTTTGATACTCATGATGTATAGACCACTCTGAATGCACACTGTAAATATTGATGTCAGCCTAAAAAGGTGGACAGGCCGAGACTAAATTGGATTGATTTTAGGTGGGCTCTCCCTCCTCTGCACCCCTCCAAGTGAGTCTTTAACCACGCTGCCGCCGTCTCCTCACCGGCAGTTTAGCAGTAAAACATTTTTATAATCAGACGTTATTGTTCGCCGCCTCCTTGTGGGAGATGCGCCCATGTTCATTTTTTAAAAGGGCAAATCAGCCATAATTCAGTTTATAAACTGCAGCGCGCAGGGGAGAAATGCCTGGATGAATATTCATTAGAGCCGCCCGAACTGCCACGCTCGGTGATTCATTAGGCATATGTAAATATCACTCACTTTAATTGCCCCTAAACTGACTCAACATAATGTTGTCATTAGCAAATTATTACTTATTTGTGATACTAATGGTACGGTATGGCGCGCAGTGCTGAAGCCCCATATATGATTGCAATTACAGCTCTTTTTATTCACAGGATGACGGCGGAATCTGATGGATCTGCAGTCTGTGTGTGTGTGTGTGTGTGTGTGTGTGTGTGTGTGTGTGTGTGTGTGTGTGTGTGTGTGTGTTTGTGTGTGCCAACAATTAATTTCACTGGCACATTAAACACTGACACACAGCATATCATACGCACAAACTGGACAAACTGCACTGGTTTTATAAGGAAACTTAAAGCATAGTAGATTATATAGGCCTATCTAAAAACTTTTAAAAACTGGAAATCATATTTTGCTTCTTTTTTTAGCCCATATTTTATTTTATTTTCTTTCTTTGATTGAATAAAACCAGTAAAAAAACAAACAACTCAAAAATAATTTCCTTCATAATAGAAATGCATTTGTGCTTGAGCCACAACACAAACCATCATGCTGACTACAAGAAGGTGAACAAGGATAATTCTGTGTAATTATAGTGAAAAATAAATTAATGATTTCAAAGATGGGATATGTGTGTAAAGAAAGACGATCAAAATGTTTTTCTTTCAAAAGGATCATGAAAGAAATGACAGATTTTGAACAATTATTTAAAATGCAGCTGTCTGAATCTTCACAAACTGATGTTATGTTAACTGAAGTCATTTTAAAGTGCAGTTCAATTCAATTTAACTGGACTCTGCATAAAAAATCCTTCTGGAATAATGAATTTATAATAAAATTAGACATTTTATAAGAACTGAATTGCGCAGTCATCATGCACAGAGTATTATGTGATAGTGTGATATCTATTTATCATGTATCCAGATTTGTTGCCAACATGCTGTCCCTATATTTAATTTTAAGGTATATTTGGACAAAATAAAACCAAAAACAACAAACAAAAAGGAGGATTTTTTTCTCATATTGCAAACAATGTACTTGGTCTTGATATTATTGGTCTCAAAGGATCATATTCAAATACATACAGTACAGTAGCAGCTCTACTTTGAGCCAAACGTGAATAGACTGCCAAAGAAAAGTTCATCAAAAAACATGAGAACAGTCTTCCATGTTTGTATTGCAATAATTTGTCTTCAAATCTCTTCAAATCTACCCTAAAAAGTGATTAATTTAATGCAACAGTAATTTTAGACAGAAGATTACTGATAAAGCTGTGGGAGGCATTTCTTTATTTAAACAAAAAGAAACTTCAGAAAATAAAACTCAGCGTCAGATTTCTGACATTTACCTAAATCCTCGGACACCAAACTGTTCCATAACTCATACTGAAACCAGAGGCTGTCACATTTTTTAAAATAAACTACTGTTTTGTATTTTAAAAAAAATAAAAAATGAAAAAAAAAATCCCTCCCTGCCTGCAACAGTCTGCACAACACAACTCGGCTTGGAGTTGTTTTATAGAGGCAGCAGCAGTTTGAAACAACAACCATGACAAAACAGGCCCACAAAACAGAGGGAGAGGGAGAGACAAATAATGACTCTGTGTGTGTGTGTGTGTGTGTGTGTGTGTGTGTGTGTGTCTGCGCATGTTTGTATGTGTGTGTGTCTGCGCGTGTGTGTGTGCATCTGTGAGAGAGTGTGAGGGAGCTAATAAAGTAATGTGATGGATGATCTCCTTTCTCCCAGAGGGACCAGCACCATGTAAATTGGCCCACACAATGCATTATGGATAAGGCAGTTGAGATTATAGCTTGTTAATGTGTCCCTCCCTAATCCCCCCCCCCCCCCCACTTCCCCACTTCCCCACTTCCCCACACCCCCATCTCGCAACCCTCTCTCTCTCCATCCTTCTGCTTCGGCTCAGGCAGTGACATGGTCACCTCATTGTCGGGGCGCGTGGGTCTTTTAGGTGCAGATGGAGAGGGAGAGGAGTGTGCGGCAGCAGCGATCTGCCAGGCTTTACTGGAGTAAGTTTGTGTATCAGTGTATGTGTGTGTGTGTGTATATAACTCACAATGTGGGGTCTAATATCAAATCAGTGACTTAATGAGGACTCGTCACACATTTGGGGACAAAAAGCAGGTCCTCACATGTTAAACCATTAAATGTTACAGTTAAGGTTTGGTTTAGGTTGGAATTAGGTTTGGGGTTAGGCATGCAGTCTTTAGAGAATAAGTTGACATCAGTGCAATGTCCTCCTAAGTGACAGAAACAAGTTTTTATGTGTGTGTGTGTGTGTGTGTGTGTGTGTGTGTGTGTGTGTGTGTGAGACAGTGAGCCAACAACCAGGCAGCCAGCAGAGACAGTTCGTCGGCAGGGGCCAGGGCTGTGGACATATGTCTCCTCCCTCCCTACCTCCCTCCCTCACCCTACACCCCCCTCAGTCCTCCTAAGAGGGTGCCAACCCCCCGCAACCTCCCCCCCGTCCCCCTTCAACTCCCCCACACTCCCCCTCCTCCCTCCACCTTGCAGGCCTGTCCAGGGACCTGTCAGGCCATCTGTTGAAGCAGAACCAGAGGAGCTGGTCTAGTAGAACTGCTACTGTAGCACGGTTATGTGGTTAGCCTGGCTGTCGCTAAGTAGCAGGGGTATTATATGTGTGTGTGTGTGTGTGTGTGTGTAAGAGCCTTGGTGGAGATGGAGCATGTGTTGGTTGCAGGGTGTGTGTAAGGGGAATCTCAGGGTAGATGATCCCCAGCATATTTGTCCAACAAAAACAAGTTGTGTGTTTTCGGACAACTTTCATCATCTATGTTTGGTTCAAATTGTTGGTTAAAAAACTGAGCCTATATAAATATTTAATGAGAAAAACAACATATTAACAGTTGAGTTTATAAAGAATTAAACACGCCAACCTCAATTCAATAAACACAGTGGTTTTGTTGTGCAATGTTTGGTTGTGTACAACTAGTATTAGCCAATTTTAGTTAACTTCAGCTATTGCTGTGGTGCTGATGTTACTGAGTCAGTTTATCCTACTTTTTATGTCATAGATAAACATTTCAAAACACAGTCTACCTCACTTGATGACTTATGTCCTACTTTTGGTTCTTGAATTTATTATTAAGAGAGCTGGATACTGTAGATGGCACCCCATTCATTCCAATAAAAGTAGCAAAATCATAAATCACAACACACAGTACATGCACACAAGAGTCCTGCTCTGGCTGACACACAGGATGAAAATAACCTCTAATTTTATTGGACCTAATTGCCAAAATTGTGATGATGCAAAGAAAAAATTTGTACTGTAAATGCTCAGAAAATTGTTTCGCAGTTGTTTCTTTTGTAAAGATGTGTATGTGAAAAAGAGTTTTTGGGCTCAAGTGTGTCATGTGACCTGCAATTTGGACGTAGTGTCCACTACAACAGAACTGACCCACAGTCCAGCACTTCTCCTGGTGACGTATTTTGGTCCTGTTGCACTTGTTCTTAATTAGGTTTCTGAATGATGATATCATTAAAGTGACAATCACAAGCTTATAAATGAAACCTGCGAGACAAATAACCAGTGAAAACTGGCAGCGTGAAAAATATACTGTGAGTTTTCTGAATCAAAAAGATTTTTGTTCATCAGTCGACTGTCAGATGTTGAGGCATCCTGTCCGCACCAACAGTGAGTTCTGAAAAAAATCTCGCAGCTGCATTACCCTGTGACCAAAAAATAAACCTAACTAATCTTTACTATGATGGATCATATTCCTCTTGTAAATTTCAAGTCAAGACTTTAACAGTTTAGAGGTAAATGGTCAGCAGGGATGTAAAACATGCAATCTATATTCAATAAAACCGGCCGTATGGTCCTTTAAAGAGTCAAGAGTCCAGGATCCAGCAGGACAATGAAATGACTGTATGGTCCCACTGAGAGCTCAACACCTGCAGACACTCAGCTCACCAAAACAGCTGCTGTGTCGTCTTCTTCTCCTTTTGGAAAATAACTAGTAGATCTGTTCAGTGGACCTGGCTGGTACTTGTTTACTCTGTGTGACTTATATTATCGAGGGCACAGAAACCTGACAAGTCTGAAAGTTCTTGCACCGAGATATTCAGCTGTATTAGTTTCCAGACATTTGGGTGATTTTGTTTTGTTCAAACAATGTTTCAAGCAATGTAAATTATAACTGTTATATACCTGTTCCTTCTAGTCTCGGACAAAATGCACAAGATTATACAAGAGCTTTACCTTTTTGTCCAGAACACAAAAGATATCAAATCACTGTTTTTTTCTTTGTCTTTAGAAAGTAGACATATAAGTATAATGTAGTGTGCGACACTCCTCATAACTTTGTTAGCGATTTACAACTACAGATTAAATAAATATGCTGTTTCCCTGCCAAAAGCTGGAAACATGCAGAGACGTGAATACTAAACTCTTGCAAGATGGCAAGTGTGACAAGATAAGTGTAGAGTTGCAACAATTTTTGTCATTACTGATTAATCCATGAATCATTTTCCATTTATAAAATGTCAAAAAAATAATAAAAATGTCCATCACAAGTTCCAAAAACCCCAACTGAAGTCTTCAAATTGCTTGTTTTCTTGGACAAACTTTCCAAAACCCAAAAGATTGTTCATTCAGAAGTAAATAAAACAGAGAAAAGCAGCAAATTATCACATTTTTGAAGCTGCAACAAGAGATTTTCTGCCATGAATTAATTAAGAATTGTTGGCGGTTAATTTTTTATCGACCAGCTAATCATTCAGCACCAGACAAGTGTTTTGACTGTCCGTGACTGACCCACCTAAGTCATCCACAATCCACAATCTTGAAAATCAGTTGTTAAGGGTTATAATGGGGGTTTAAATCGTGTAGTGTGTTCCCAGCTTGGTACGTCTTATTCAGGCGATCTAGACTTAGCCAAGCAAGATTAGCGAGATCTGGTGTATGGTGTGTGTGTGTGTGTGTGTGATCCAGGTATTCCTCATGTTGTGGGGACTCAATGCCCTTATGGGGAAAAAAAGCAACATAAATCATTAATTTTATGGTGAAGACTTGGTTTAAAGTTAAAGTAAGTTTAGGGTTAGGGTTATGGTTAGGATAAGTCTCCAGGAAATGAATGTAAGTCAATGTAATGTCCTCTGAAGTGATGGAAACACGACTGTGTGTGTGTGTGTGTGTGTGTGTGTGTGTGTGTCTTTGGCTGGACCCTCCGGGGCTGTGTGTGTGGGTGGTGGCCTGGACCCATTAGAACGGGTCATCTCTCTCTCATGGAGAGTTTTCACGGCTGTGGAGCGGATTAGGAGCAGGGAGAGAGGCAGAGCGAGAGGAGGAGAGAGGGAGGAGAGATTATGGGCAGGCTGGAAGGAGGAAGAAGAGAATCACAAAAAGAGAGCATTAGCATCTACACTTCAGCATTTGTTTGTGGTATGTAGCTGACACTCATCTGGAGTGATCGAGTTTACAGTGAGTACAAATGAAAGAACAAGTGAACGCTGGCATGGCAGCATCATCACAAGTGGCCTTTTAACAAAGAAGAGAGGAGAGGTAGTCTGAAGAGAAAAGAGGAGGGTTAAAGAGAGACTATCCCAACACATTTATAATTACATATTCACGCAATTACGCAACACTTAGAAGACAGGAAATAAGACTGATGTTTCAGTCTAACTGTAAACAAAATGTTTTAAAACATTGTGTGTGCAAAAGCTTGGCCATGGATTTGGGATGTTGTTCTTATATGTCAAATTGATCACATTTTAAGTTTTGATTCAAGGTGCAAAACCAAAGAAAAATTTAATGGCCAGACACTCACAGTTAGCTGTGAGTCAATGAGACGTTTATGGAGGTTGACGTGAACAGAGTGCAAAACTGCTTTTACTGTTGTGAATTAAACCTCAACTATTCATCAGATCATCAGGTCACGCCAAACCAACTCTGCTATTAATAAAACTTTATAATGTTTTTTTTTAAATCACTATTTTCTGTAGGCTGTTTCAATTCAACAAGTATTCAGTTTAAATTTACGCTTACTTACATCACTGAATTTTGTAATTTCTATTTCAAAACACATAATTCACTGAACTCAATACATTGACGGTCTCTCAATTCAACTTTTTTGGGAGATTTTTGATGATTGGTTGACAACATGTTAACACATAAGCACACAGAATAATATATGAAAACCAACAATGCATACAATTTTCCTTGCTAAATGAAATTTACAGTCAGCTTCACATGTCAAGAGAGATGCCCGATAAGTACTGCAGTTCCAAAAAAAAGTGCATCTTGTTTACATATTTTACCAATACCCAGACAAGCCTGCAGGTGTAGATGTGTGATCAAATTCAACACAGTCTTTTAGCTACTGTAAGCTCTCATTTTGTTATGGTTTGGTATTTTCAGTCACCTTGGATTATCAGTGTGGCCATTAGCAAGTGTACCGGATTTCCTGAGATGATTTTAGGGCCTAATATCCCATCATAAAACATGATGCAGTGTTTTTAAATGTACTAAATGTGTTTCTAAATATGGTGTTTTCAAAGTTAAGATGTAACTTTATGAGTCCTCTGCATTTAGCCCATCCTAGCTACAGTATTAGGACTATTTTTTATATCACGGTATTGAATTGGTCCCCCTCCACTCAAATATATGTTTTCTTATTGTTCCTTCAGTTGGATGTTTGAGCTTCACTGTACAGAATTATGTATGTGCAGAGTTTGACACTAGAAGGCTGTTTTCATCTGCTGAAGGAGGAAATTTTCTCTGTGCTCTGTGATTTAAAAGGAAGGGCCTGTGAGCATGATTTGTGACATCACAACTAGTTTGAGAACCAGTTATGATCCACTATGCAAATTACACAAGTGAGATGTGGAAACCTGAAGCCTCCGGTGCACATACACTGAGAATGGACTTTACAGTGAAGAAAGAAACATCTTGTGTCCAGCAGTTAAACTTTTAAAAAATTGAAAAATATTTGCAATATGTAGATTCTGGACTTCTTAATGAGGGACAAAGGAGATGTCAATTTCTAACCAGGTAATCAAACCTTTTTTGTGGAAAAAACATATCACACACAAATTATTATTCAAAGAAGAGTATTTTTATGTCTTAAAACATGTCTGGCGGGGGTCTTTAAATTGAATGCTTTAATGTAGTCTAATGTTTCTAGTACCTGAGTATGTTGTAAAGCCAACATTAAATGTTATACTCCTTTAAACTCTCTACGAGTGTGTAAGTCACATGAAAAAACACCTGTCAACATGTCACATCATACAGCTGCAGTAAAACAAATAAGTGACAAAATCAAACACCTTAAAGTGTCGTCATGTCCCGTCTCATATTCATAATTTATCGCTGCCATGACAGTCAGGGATGCTTTAACGGGAATATATGACTTTCTTTATGGAATGTTTACTTCACATCTTAGTGGGTTTCTGAATGGAGTGTGAAGGTGCTTAAGACTTTAAAGTGAACCAAACATTAAACCAGACAAAGTTTCACAATTACAATTAGGATTTGAACTATGGTTTCTCTCATGCTGTCTTTCTCAATCACACACAAACACACTCGCACTTACATATATACACAAATACACACGAAGCACCTGCCGCCAGTTGGTCTTAAAGAGGCAAATTCCTCTGCAGCATTTTCTCAACCTCGTAAAGCGTCTGCTGTTAAAGCAATGTTTTTTCAATCCGTCTGCTCTCCCTGACATTTCCAGATAACGCTGGCGTTAGGTTGATTTGGGGGAATTCGCACACCATATGCTGCTGTGTCAAACACCTACGGGCTATGGCTCTGCATTCCCTAATAGCAGCATTATTGGAGCTTGTTTATCTAATGCGCCTGTTAATGTTATTTATTGGGAGTCTGCCCGTTATCCAGTTCCTCCATGCATGCAAAGGAGACAGACATAAGATATGCAAATGCTAACGTCGGCCCAACTTCAGGGCAGTAAAACAGAGCATTTGCATTTGATGTAGCACATAATAAACTGGTTATTAGCATTTTAAATGCGTCAAACAAACTTGAAAAATGTGGCCTGTGCTGGTGTGGTTTTTATTATTTCGGCGTGCAGTCAAAACACACATACACATGCCACACGTGCCTTCAAACACGTACAGAAAAAGTGTGCAGAGCAGACACATAAATATAAAACTGCTGTACACAGGAGCAAACCGATGTCACAATGCAAAGAGTCACAGGACGGATGATGTGTTTGATGAAGTTGTTTCTTCACTCTCTCTCTGTCTCTTTCTTTCTCGTGCCATAAACTTTCTCTCGGAGCATTAAAATACGCAGATGATTCATTTAATCAACGATTCATCCTTCCAGCCCCCAGAAAATGAAGGTCTGGTTTCGGCTTTGACGAGCAACGATGATGAATAATCTGAGTTCACGTGTCACCGCTGCTTGTTTCTGCTCCACGAGGTCCGCTGGTAATTGAGCGTTGACCTTTGAAACTGCTCAAGCACGAGGTCAACTACTCTAATACTGATTCTAGAAAGTGAGATAGTTGTTTGCATGGAAAACCGTTATAAAGAATATATATATATTTTTATAGACATGTGCTTTTATAACACATATACACCGAATTCAAAGCATCACCACTTATGCTCTGGATAAAAGACTCATCATGTTCAACACAACCACAAAGCTTGACAATTTTCACAAAGTTGTGCAAGGATTTTGTTCAACTGTGTTATATTATAGTGTTCTTATGTTAATGTGCTCCTCCTGCACACTGAAACACACTGTGGAGTTTTTATGTAAAATATACACTTCACTAAAGCTTTAAGACTTGTGCATAACAGAAATTATCAATGATCAGGTTAAAACACAACACCACAAAGGTGATTGAGAGAGGAATCTGCATGTTATCTGTGTTTGTATCTGTGTGTTCACTTCATTTGGACATGTTTAGTAGTCATTCTGATTATTGGTAGAGATGTTCATGAATTTTAATCCCGCCTGGTGTGGGCATTTTGGTGGCACCTCCCCTCGACCTGAGCATTAATTTCAGCCCTATCACAAGTCAAGTCAAGTTTATTTAGTTTAGTTTTAGTTTAGTTTAACAGGGACAAAATGAAAGAAATCTCAGGAAGAGCAACAGAGGAGGGATCCCTCTTCCAGGATGGACAGACATCCAGCAGATGTTGTGTGCAGAGAATAGACCAAGATTGAGAAATTACAATTTACAGTATATGAATGTCAACATCCTAAAGGTTGAAAGACTTGCAGTAATCACCTCAAAACATGTTGTCAGTAACTGGACTCACTGAAGCTAAACTCCCTCTACTTAGTAGCTGATAGGGATGAAGAAAATAATTTCAAAGCTGCTGTTTGGAAGAAAGTTTTTTTCATTTTATTTTTTATTTTTGTGACTTGATTCTCTTCTCTTCTCTCCTCTCCTCTCCTCTCCTCTCCTCTCCAGAGCAAAGACTAAAATAACCAAGAAGCATGGGTAGCTTATGTTTTATTGCCCTTGTTACCCAGAAACTCTCCAACTGAGCGAGAAAGAGCGAGCGCAGAGCCCAGGAGGAGTGCAGTCTGAATTGGTTTTTCATTAGTGGTTAATGATGTGATAATCTCTCTAACAGTAACCAGGCATTACACCCTGCAGCCTGAGGTACTCCTCTAAATGGAGATGAGTGTGTGCATTTTCATGTGTGCATATCTTTAGTCGCACATACATGTGTTTGAGTGTACATGCATGCTTACAGCCCTGTGTGTGTGTGTGTGTGTGTGTGTGTGTGTGTGAGCATGAAAAAACTGTGTGTGATTGCAAGTTTTTGATGTCACGACTAATCTGTAATGAATCAAACGATCTTGTTTCAGTAAAACTGAGACGGACACTCATTAGTTAGCACCACACACACACACACACACACACACACACACACACACACACACACACACCTCACCCCCTCACACCAGCGTAAATCTTACATGTTAATCTCTCTCCTTCCCTCTGCTCCTGTCTCTCCCCTTCTCTCAAATACACAAACATACTCGCTTTCATTCTGTGCTTGCAGAGACCCCTGCTTCATTTTCTGGTCATGTGCACCCATTGCGAGGGGGCGAAGCGGACACAAAGTGACACAGGGAGCAGAATGGGGAGGAGAGGAGAGGAGGCTGGGGCTGCAGCCTGAAAGGAGGCGATGGGAGGTGTCCGATTGTCCAGCATTGAAAGGGACAGTTAAAAGGAGAACCTTGTTGCAAAAGCTGGTGGGCCGGGCTGGAGCCTGGTTAAGTGGTGTGTGTGTGTGTGTGTGTGAGGCTGCTTTCGTGTGTCTGTGTGAGACTAATGAGGAGGAGGAGGGGGATGACTGATGACCGAGGCGAGGATGATACTGGAGATGATGATGATGATTATGAAGGTTATGCTTCAAGGATCCACTTCATGAATTAAGTAACCTTTAAGAGGAACGAAGAAATGTTTTTTTCTTTGACTCACATGTGTAAAATCTGAACCTGAACCAGGATTTAAGTTCTCTCAAGTCGATAGGTGTTAAAAACAAAGACTCATAACTAAATAGTGACTTTTTTCACACCTCAGTAAATATATCTCTTTTCCAAAAAAAAAAGACAATCACGAAATACCTCGAGCAGTTGTGCATTGTGACAGAAAACTTTATTGCTTCTGTCTGATAAAACTCATTATCAACATGCTTCAGAAAGCTTTGAGATGCCAAATTTATATCAGAGTGCGTTCAGACAGAAAGAAATAAGAACATGAAGGTGTGTTTTTTTCATTAGTAAAATGTTAATTTTACTTGTTTTTGCCTAATTAACGCCAATGTCTTCCAAGAACAAAACAGCCCCACAAATATTAATTAGGACCTCAATATTCATGTTGGCGGAGATGGTTGTGAGGTCTGTAATTAACGAGCTTTTAATCGTTTGATCGTCTCCTTAATTAAAGGCTTGCTATAATTTGAAGGTTTGTTTACTTTTCATAAAGCAGGAATGAGAAAGACAAAAATCTTATTGATATTTTCTTTCGCCCAGAATTTACCCAAAGAAAACTAAGAAGGGAAATAAGGCTTTTAAAAGTTTTCCTAACATCTCTGAGAGGTGTCGTATATTTTTTATTTTTCAAATGTTGAGCTTTCATTTAGAAAAGAAATCTCAGAGCTTACTTTTGACGGAGGCTGGAGGGTTTTTGCCTGGCTTCGCTCTTGTTGCTGTCTTCCATCTGCCATTCGAAGCTTCAACCTCTGTGAAATCTCTTTTTGTGAGACTTCAAACTGAGGTTTGATGGTGCCTTTGGCGGGTAAAATGAAAGGATTGTAAATCAACAGTTACACATGGATTTGATCTAATATACTGCAGGCCTCAGTATTTAGTAGAATGATCTGAATTTTATTTTAACAACAAAAAGAGTGAAAAAATAGTAAATTTCACACTTTATATAGTCCAAAAAGAAACAACAGAACCTCTTCAAAACTCAAATATTCCTACTGGACAGTCTGGTGAGGAAAATGTCTTTTTTTTAAACAATATTTTTATTTGAATTTTAACATATTGAAAAAGTTAGACACAGTCGTCCTCCCAATGGAAAAAAACATAAACCTGCTGTTCATAAATTCATCATTCAAAAGTGTTACTGTTGGAAGAATTTCTATGTAAAGGCTCGACTTTCCTTTTTGGCAATATACAGTAAATCAATCACTATTACTGTTACACAGAATTTGGCTCAAAGAGGAACTAACATCTCCCAGAAGCTCTGCAGCCTTTAACATCACCATAAACAGTGCACTGATGGGGTTTTATTTTGTCCTCCATGCTTTTCACACTGATCAGAGAGTATTGAGTAGTATTGATTATTGAGTAGTATTGAGTAGTTTTGTCCATGCGAAATAAGTTCACATTAACTATTTGCAAAAACTTAAATTTTATATATTTTTGACAGTATTCGGGTCTTATTTAATACTGTGTATCTATCTGGTTCATGTCTACTTTCTATGCATCTTATTTTCTGGATGATGTGTCGGTCAAGTCACACAAATAAGTTCTTAAATGTTAACTACATGGCGTATTAATGAAGAGCTCCAATATCTTCTTTTAGGATTATATCAGCAATGTCATTGTTTTTTTGTCTATAAAGTTTGTTGTCCTGAAGAACTTTGCTCATCAATTAAATGAGGAGATTTTTAAAACCAAAAGTTTTAAATTCTAAACATTTTTCTGCTGAGAGTTTTTACACTTTTCTTTTTGCCACAATGACTCAAGAAGGTGTACGGACATAAAACAGAAATAAAATAAGTGGACAGGCTCCCTTGCTGTGCAATAATGTGCAAATACAATGAAATAGAAAATAGTTCATGAATGAATGCAAACAAGCACGACGTGGTAAATATTCTTAAAAGTGAAAATGGAGTAAAATTATTATTTTAACAAACTTAGTGATATTGGTTAAATTTATATATATATTATTGTTTAACTACTATATTTCTCTCATCATCAAAGCTTTAACAAACTAATATATGATGATAATGATGATGACGATGATAATGAAATAATGACGTCACCTTGATCTCCTGTCAAACATAAAGCACATGGTACAAGTATCTCTTCTTTAAATCGGCAGATAGTGACAACGACGCCTCAGTTTTGAAAGATTAGTTCAGAATTCAAGATAAACAAGATAAAACTCAAATCAGTCTTAAAGGGTCTGTAGTTGCACTGAGGGTTATGATAAAACCTCATTATAAAAAAACAGAAGATCCATGTCCTTGAATCTGAGATTATAATGTATTCTGGATTGATGCCTCCATGATCTGATATGATATATGATACCCTGCCCTCATTAAGAATGTTTGTAACAAGTTTTTTAGCAGATTAAACAATGTACACAACATCTTCAAACAAACTGACTGAATTCACACTGGAAGTATAGTTACTTAATATGATACAGTATGCCAAACACAACAGAGGAAACTCTAAATTTGGCCTCCTCTTCCAGTGACACAACAGATAATCCAGAAATGTTTAAAAATTCTGGGTTCGTCATTTGAAGCCATTGATTTTTTTGTTACATTTTATGAATCTTAATTGTGCTTATCAATACTTATCACTTCTGATAAAGTCATGATCCCCCACCTCTCATTCACTGTGAAGACAAAATTATGACACTGAACTGTACGTATATATATATATATCTACATTGATAATAAACAGTTATAAACTACTATGATCATCTCAGTAATAATTTAAACCTAAAATGTCACTAAAACACTTACAAATAGAAACATGTCTCGTAGTCTTTCAAACCGGTGATGTTGTTAACATGTTATAACTCTCAGCTTTGAGAGTTGATTCATATTAAATAAAATTCTTCCTGCAGGTCAAGACAACGTGACATATTCTTGATTTTCAGCCCGGTCGTTTGATCCAGGTGAAGCTTTACCGCCTCAAGCTTTTCAACAGAAAGTGTCTCATTAGTACAGGGTGATGATTTTATCAGGTGATCATGCTTCCTTGATACATACCTTCATACAACTTTGATTCTCATTCAGAGGAAAAACTTGGTGTGTATGACACATACCCACAGGCAGAATAACAAGCCTGAGTTGCAGTTTTTATACCTCGATGTAATGAGAGCATACCAGAAACACCAAAAGTACTGTTAGCGTCGATATTTCTTGAAATGAAGAGCACATTTTCCAATCAATCTTTCACTTCTTTTCAAGATGATAGAGCTCCGCTGGTGCTGAAAGAATAGATTCCTCTTCCTGTTTTGTGCAATAAAGCAACTCGCCTTGTGCTGTAAAGAAATACGTTTTCTAAATCGAGACCACAAGATGATTAACAGGACTGGAAAGCAAAGAAAAGATTCATGCCACGCCAAAAATTATATTTATGTTTTCAGACAATATTCCTCTAATCTTTGCTTTTTTTTGACAGGAATGACAGGATCATTTTTATGTCTTCAGGCGTCTAAAAATGATTCCTATAAAACAAATACTAAAACAGTAAAACTCTGATGGGTCACAAGTAGATATTGCTTTAGTTCAAGGGGAACTTTACTGGTCTAAGTCAGAGTATCAAAACTGTACTGTAATATCTTTGTCTCAAAGCTAACATGCTAACTGCTAAAGCTGTCACTGCACAAACAGTCTTTTTACAATATTGGACAGTTGGATTGTTTTAGGGTTTAAAAGTCAGCACAATTTTTGAACTAAAAAAAATGACAAATAAGCATCTTAAATATCAAACAGCAGCTGTTAAGTTAGCAGGTTTGTTTCAGACAGATGTGGGAGTGTTTTGTATAAAGTGAGATTACACAAAATTGCTCATATAATCATCAAATTCCATTTATGAGAAAACTAAAACAAAAAGTAAATGACTACATTAAATCATTTTCAACATTTAATGATCACAGATAATCACACATCAACAGTAACTGAAACTAACCTCATTTTCAACAGATTTTAATTGCCAAAACATGAATAAGAGCAACAAATATCACAGTTTTTAAATACAGATTACACTTTGACACTTTGGCTGTGACCTTGACCTCGTGTCTCTGTCCAAGTGTGTATTGTCTCCTGTTAAGCACCCTGCTCCTTTCAGCTCAGAGATGTTCAGCTAACACAGTCTGTGTCGCAGTGATAGTGAGACGGCAGACTACTGTCTTCTCATACTGCTGCAGGAACGCCTCCATTCACTGTTTACTGCCCCAAGCTTATTAGAAGGGGCCTCGTGGTCTGGCCCACCCAGGAGAGAGAGAGAGACGAGGATGTGGGTTGTTTTAGAAGAGCATAAGTTCACTTTTCTTGGTCTATAATTATCTGTTAGATCTTAGAAGGAGCACATCACCTAATAAATGCTCCTCAGTGCCAGCACAGAAAGATAGATGCTCTAGACACACATACAAATAACTAACTGTCTTTTTGCTGCCTGGAAAACTGATGTAAGAGAGCAGAGAGCCACTTGTGTATGAGAGAAAGATAAAAAAAAAAAAATAAAGAGAGAGAGAGAGGAGTGTGAGAGAAGAAGCAGAGATAGAGCAAGGAAGAGAGAGGAAGAAGAGAGTGTGAGAGGAGCAGAGATAAAAAGAGGAATAAAAGGAAAGCGAGGAGCTTATGCAGTGAAAAGAGCACATTAGGGGCGACCTGCTGCGACGTAGTGTGAGGAACAGTGAATAACTGCCTCCATTTAGACCAGTGTCCTGGTGGTGTGCAGCTATGGGCCTTAAAATGGACACACACACATGCTCAAAAACACGAAATACATAAATAAAGCATTAAAAAAAAGCATCAAAAGCATGTGTTCCTGCACAAATTGACACCTGACACACACACACACACACACACACACACCTCGTCCAGTCCTCTCTCTCAGCTCTCCTCTGTCCCTCTCATTCACACATTTTTCCACATTGGCCGGATTAGGAACACTTTCTCTTGGGTGTGCGAGGCTCCCCACACACAAAGAAACACTTGGGGACAGGATTAGTAGGCTTACAGCGGATTCACATATGTCCAGTTCAAGCAATTGGTATTCAAAGCTTTACACTTTCAAATGCCACCAAGAGAGAGCAAAGCCGACCAGCGCTTTTCTTTGCATTGGCAGCACCTTTATGAGAAGGGCTCTTTTGCTGGGCCAACAATGAGGCCGTGAATACACATTTTTACTGTTCTACGAGGGGGATCTCCTCAGCGAAAGGACAGAGCAACGAGTAGAATCTGAATCTGACGGACTTTATTATCAGGGTTTGAAGTGCTGGGTGGCAGGGTGAGCAGACAGACGGGTGGATGGATGGATGGCCGGACGGAGAGACAGACAGATGGATGGATGGAGGGATGTTGAGGTGGTGGTGAGAGAGTAGAGTGCTTCAGTTACTTCCACGTGTTATTGTTGGTGGCCTGTTCCTCCACTCCACCTCCACAAAACAGATCTGGAGTAGACTCTTCAGAGTGGAGAGAGCGCTCTCAGCAGCTCAATATAGCCAATACTGACTCAATTTAACGTATTGTCCTTTATTTTTTAATACAGCAACACCTTAAGTGATTTATCAGTTCATCAGTAAATTATGATTTGTGATAGATATGCATGTTTTTCCTCTGTGTTCATTTTCATGATTTGGTTTATTGTTTCATTTTGAAAATAGAGTATATGGCTGATTTTAATTGTTCTTGACAATTTCTCTTGTTTAAATAGATCCTCTTTATTTTGCATTCTTACATTGTTTTTTATGTGTGTGAATGAATTGTTTGTGTGTATTTGTATTTGCTTCAAAATGCCTCTTAAAGGACAAATAAAACATTTTGAATTAAAGTGAATCATTGAAATATACTGTAAGCATTTTCTGTTTTGTCATCTATTTAAAAACGTTCAGGTTATTATTAATAAAAACAGAGAAAGAGTTTGTTCCTATTTTGGTTTGTGTTCAATTTTGTTTAAGAGATTTTTTAAAAAACACATCAGTCATAAACTCTTTAAAATCATATTATTATAAAAAGATATAAAATGAATTGTCATTCAGTGACACATGGAACAAATGAGAAGTTTTATGAAGGTCCAGACATGAGGTGCACACTGGTGAACACTGACGCCCACATGCTGCCATATGGCCAGCAGAGTGCCGAGTGTCGGAGCGGGCATGTTACCTCTGTCCCAGCGGAGGCCCTGCACCCTGCGGCAGCAGGAGCCGCTCAGTGGGAAAGTAATTTCCCTTCCCATTCCTCCTCATTCCCTCAGGAAACCATCGGCAGAACCGCAGTCACTTTGGTTTAAATTGTGACTGTTCGGTGAGGAACCAACACTGTTTCTCCAAGGTGAACACACTTTCTGTGTGGCTGATTTTTTTTGAAATGGCACAGCATGGTCTCTCCTTTCTGGTGCGTTTAATCAGCTATTTCTTTGCCTGTGAAATCAAAACATGTGAAAAAAAAGAACATTTTCGCAAGTTGGTTTCGTGCGTAAAATGTGCATTGCGCAGTCCACAAAAATGATCAGCAGACAAGACAAACCAGATAGAATTTCTTTAAAAAAATAAACTGTAGGAAACTCTCAAAACAACCTCTAATACATGCATAACTTTTACAAAAATGAAACAATTTTAAAACTGACCAGTTTGTCCCTTGAAGAGCAATTTTCTGATCCACGAGAAGAGAAGAGAAAAGAAGAGAAGAGAAGAGAAGAGAAGAGAAGAGAAGAGAAGAGAAGAAGAGAAGAGAAGAGAAGAGAAGAGAAGAGAAGAGAAGAGAAGAAGAGGAGAGGAGAGGAGAGAAGAGGAGAGGAGAGGAGAAGCGCGCTGTGCCCCCCAACAGTGTCCTGACAATGGCAGTGAATGGTTGCGCACCGCGGTCACTGGGACAGTCAAAGCACACCGCCCCCTTTCAAACGGGCACGTCATCCTCCTAACTAGGCGTTATGAATAGGAAAGCCGCTTTTGTCTGCCCGCATGTATAAATACCCACTATCAGTGTCCTCCTCACCGCAGAGATACAGAGACACACACGGAGAGAGACAGACAAAGGAAGCCGGCAGACACAGAGGAAAAGTGGTCACTGATGTGATAAGAAGGACAGAAACGTGGAACAGGAGGGATACAGACAACATCAGGTGACCAGAGTGACTAAAAGCTCCAGGAAGAAAAGAGAGAGAGAGACGGAGTGAGGGAGAGACGGAGAGAGAGAGAGAGAGAGAGAGAGAGAGAGAGCGAGCGAGAGCGAGAGAGAGAGAGAGAGAGAGAGAGAGAGGAGAAGGTGAAAGTGAGAGAGAGGGAGGAAGCCAGCAGCGACCTCCTACCCAACAACCTCGGAAGCGATCTCATAAAATGAATTCAGACTCCAGCCCGAGCAGCAGAGCCTCCTCTCCGGACATGGACGGCTTGTTTCTCCGAGACCATCTCCCACATCTCCACCATCACCACCACCACACCGGCTCCTCCGTGTCCTCCTCCACGCAGAGCGGCGAGCGCCAGAAGATACCCGAGCACCTGCGGTCCGGAGACAGCAAGTCTGTAGGAAGCAGCAGCAGCAGCAGCAGCAGCAGCAACAAGTATAAACTGAAGAAACAAGTCACCGAGGAGGAAATGTTCCAGCTCCGCCTCAAGATTAACGGTCGGGAGCGGAAACGCATGCATGACCTTAACCTGGCCATGGACGGCCTGCGCGAGGTGATGCCCTACGCGCACGGGCCCTCGGTTCGGAAGTTGTCCAAGATCGCCACGCTGCTTCTCGCCAGGAACTACATCCTGATGCTCACCAGCTCCTTGGACGAGATGAAGCGGCTGGTGGGGGAGATTTACGGAGGGCAGCACTCCGCTTTCCACTGCGGCACCGTGGCGCACCCAGCCGGTGCCGGTACACATGCCGGGGGCCCCGCCGCTGCAGCCGCCGCCGCCGCAGCCGCCGCTGCCGCGCACCAGATGCACCCGCTCCTCGGGAGCGCGCTGTCTTCCTCCACGTCCTCCACCTTGACGAGCGCGCTGCCAGGGCTCCCGTCTATCCGGGCGCCCCACGCCCTGATGAAGGGCTCCCCGGCTGCGCCCCCGGCTTTGCAGCTGGGCTCCGGCTTCCAGCACTGGGCCGGACTGCCGTGTCCCTGCACCATCTGCCAGGTGCCTCCTCCTCCACAGATCCCCATCACCTCTACCGGCCTCACGAGACTCACAGGGGAGGGAAAAGACGGGATGAAATGATGCCCGTGTGTCTGACAGACATGCAGAGACTGAGATATGTAATGATGTTTGTAAATAGAGAATTCAGGGCATGAGGGTGGATTTGGCCTCACTGGTGCATGCTGTTGTTTTGTCTGTTTTCTTGTTTGGCGTATGAGAAAAAAAAGTGTTATTTTCCTCCTTGTAACAAGGACTTATAAAGACTGATGATTTGCCAGTTGAAGGTAAAACTAAAAAGTTCTGTGTCATGCAACACGATGTGGAGTTTTAGTGTCACACCACAATGTGAAAGATGAAGGAGGCTGCATGAACGTTTTGTTTTAATTTTACATATTTTTTTTGTATCAGGCGTCATTTTGTGAAAACGAAGAATGCTCTCTGTGCCTTGTACCAAGGATTTTAAACTCTATATGAAAATAATGACATTTGGCTAAAATGATTCTGCCACCGCGGGAATTTGTTTTCAAATCTAAAGTTTTAGATTTATTCTTATTTTGTGGCTCATTGTATGTCCATCTGTGCTCTGATTTAGATGTTTATTTTTATGTTTATGTTTTGCATGAAGGTATAGGCTAATGATGACATCACAGCATGATTGTTTTTTGCTGAACTGAATTTGTTATGCCCAGAGACCCCGTGTCTTTATTTTTGTACATTGTTGATGATTGATGAAATATTTATTATCGCCCAGAGTCCCTGGATGAAATTTCAATAAAACTGAAATTATGGATCATATCTATTGTCTTCCTCTCTTTTTTTACAATAGTGACTTGGAACCTAAAAAAAACACTTATCACTTCAACTCTCTGTTACACTTCCTGACGTTTAGTTTAGGTGTAATTTCTTTTTTCATGGATGCACATTTTCACCCCCAGCCTGACTGAAAAACAAGCCTACAAACTTGGTTTATTTTCACATAAAGGCAGGATTCATCTCTTTAAATCTGATCCTCCATTTGAGCCAAAAACATATTTAATTCTCGCATATTTTTCAGTATTTAATTATTATTTTAAAGCATTTTTTGTGCGTAATTCTCCAAACTAAAGCGAGGCCTCGGCTCGCCACGATGTGTACTTTTACACTTTAACAGATTCAAGTATTGCAATTGGTCATTTAGTCTGAAACAAGAAACGTAAGAAATAAATGGATATAATGCAATTTAACAGGCCAATCACAGGCCAAATATCTGAAAAGAAAACTACAAGTGTGATGATGAAAATAATACAGAGTGTGTTTTTCTTATGAATTAATTTTCTAAGTCTGATATGGATGAAGAAGCACTCTTTTCTTTCTTTTAAAATTAAATTAAATATTTAGGATAAAGCTCTAAAATGAAGCTAGGAATTCTTGAAAGTTGAAGAGCGATTTTTCAGCAACCACAACCCACTTTACCACTTTAAAATAAATGCAAATGATATCATCTGATCATTTATTTATTTTTCTTGTGTTTCATGTTTGCACCCGCAGGCCCCAGACTGCACAGTAACATCCGTTTATGATGAGCACAGACAGGATTTATTTAACATTTCCCGAGCAGCTAACAACAAAAATGTTAAGAGAAGGGAAAATGAGGATAAAATGAGGGACTGGGCTGGTGGGACTAATGGAGCCCAGTTGTTGCAGAAAGTGATCCGGCTTGGGGAGCGCGGAGCAGTTTGTCCGCCGGGGTCCCATGGGTGTTCCTCCGTCTCATCTCTGCAGCGACAGAATGTATGTTTGTGCAGATTACAAGTTAATTGTTCATGGGGGACCAAGAGGAGAAAATCACATCACAGAGAGGCGTCGGGATTACAGGCTACTAAATGCAGAAGATTATACATTCAGAGCCCCTCCTCGGCCTCGCCGCATGCAAATGAGTGCGTGGATTAAATTAAAAAAAATAAAGGGGAGAAAGACAGAAAAAGAAAAGGAGAAGAAGCCCTTTTGTAACTTATTTGGAGGGAAGAAAACACAAGTTTGTGGCTAAGTTGAGAAAGAGTGAAAGAGTTCATTTTACACTTCTTCTTTTTTTTGTCTTTAGGAATGAGTATAGTCTGTCTGTCCCTCGCAGCCTGCCAGATGGGATGTAAATAGCTGGGTAGCTGCAATGGCCTTTTAACCACACAACACTGAGGAGGATGTTGTCAAGGGAAGCTGGCGGTTTGCGAGTTAATAGTCATGAGTTGGGGTAATTACTTAAGGTTTATTATGCTCTGGTTTCAAAGGAAATGGACTCTTCAATGGGCCGAGAAATACTTCTTAATTCTGGCTAATTAGGAGCTGAGTAAAGCAGAGACAACTGCTGCTGCTGCTGCTGCTGCTGCCATCAAGCACTGTTAAATTCATGGAGGGAGGATCGTTTGTAAGTGAGCCACAAAATAATGCACAAAGCAATCATGCACATGCAAATAACATGCACAAGACAAATGCAAATGATGGCAGTTGCATGTTTAAGGGATGAATGTAAATAAGTGTTTTTTTTCCTGTTTTTTTGTTTATTTTGAAAGGGGAGTGTACATCTTGTTTTTTCCTCTCTTATAGTGATCATATGATAACAGGAGTATCTCATGGCTTGCACAAATTTAAGTTTTTATTTTATACTGTTGAGCTCACTGTCATCAGCTAGAAGAGAAAAAAAAAAACAATATACACTGGCAAACAATGACTGAATGATGTGTTGTCTGTCACTGTGTTTATTATACTGGAGGGGCTTAATTATCCTCATTAGACTCTTAGAGTTTTATTTATAGTTTTACCTAATCATGTAAATCCCACTGAGATTCAAATTCTCTTTTTCATGAAGGGAGGCCCGGCAAACACAGAAGAAAGAAAAGTTGGAGACAGAAGAATGATAATGATGTAGTATAAGACAAAAACAAAGTAACAGATTAAATTTAAGAACAGAAAGAGAGGCAGAGAAGTGGGAAAACAGCTATAAAATGCAGAAATATTTTTGTTTTTTCACCGGTATTTGAGCAACTTTTTATTCTACTAATGGCAACTGAACAGAAGAAGCTTTTTGGATGAGAGGTGAAATGTCTTCAATAAATCTACAGCAAATCCAGTTTACTCTGCTTTTTTTTAAAAGTCAAAACTTCAAAGCATAAACGGGAGATAGAATTAGGAGATATCACGTGTGAATAAATGAATAATAGAGCCAAAAACAAATAAGACTGACAGAGAGATAAGAGATCAAATGTCTTCATAAATCCTGTGTGTGTGTGTGTGTGTGTGTGTGTGTGTGTGTGTGTGTGTGTGTGTGTGTGTGTGTGTGTGTGTGCAGACTGGTCAGTGATGACTGAACGGACAGGTCATCAGCTTCTGTTTTCACAAGGCTTGACAAACGATTGGTCCTTTACAGAGCTCACACCTGTTACTGCGAGCCACTCGAGGTTTATCACTTAGAGCTTTGTTCACCCTCTTCTTCACACACACACACACACACACACACATAATAACAGGCCTTTTTCCCACTCTTAGACACGGACGCTAACAAGGCGACAATGCTGTCAGCCTTTTCCACCCGGTGGCCCTGTGACCCAGCTGCCTTTTCCAAAACATAATCTGAAATCTGTAAAGTTGTTTTAATTAAAAATACACTGACAGATGCTTGCCAGCTGCATCATAGATATGAGCTTCACAAAAGCTGCAGATTTAAGGCTTCTTTTTTTGTCTGATATGTATAAACAGTAGGGGCATTTAAAGCTTTTAAAACTCCAGAGTTTGTGCAAACATCTCATTTGGCAATCGCAGACGGTCGCTGCGTTCATTCAGTCTGAAGAGTTCTGCCTCTAATCATCTTTGTGTGGAAGTACATGTGTGTGAAGTGGTCTGCTGGTTTGTTTACTTGCTCGGTCAGTGAGCTGCTGCGGTGGGGTTGGTGCCTGAGGGCAGCAATTGAAAATAAATTTCAGTTGAATAAGGGGCAGCGGCCGCATGAGTCTAGCTGCTGCTAGAACAAAAGCAGTTGAGGGGATAACTTATTGACCGGGCTGACAGCCTGAACGAGGCTGATTATAACCGCCTGGTCGTCCTCTGTGTGTGTGTCATAGTCAGTGAAGCAGGTGCAGAGGCCATTCCCTCTCTGTGTCTACCTCTCTTTTGCCCCTCAGGGAAGCCTCGAGGCCCTCTGCCCTCCTGTCCTCAGCTGATTCCACAGACTAATGTTTAACACATACTGCCAAAACAGAAAGCATATTTCCATCATAAGAGCGCTTTGCCATCGCCATTAGCGACAGAGCTCATTTGCATGTTAATTGTGCAGTTAGAGAGGTGGTGTTGACACTTCCCTTTTGTCCATGCAGGGTCGCGGGAAGTGAGAGGATATGGGGCTTGCAGAATGACATCAGTTGGATCATCTGCTAATACAGGACATTCAAACACAATGGGAAATAGATGTAAAGTTAAGTTAATAAGGCGTTAGTCAGATAAAGCTCTCATCTGTAAAAATGTTAATGAAACCAGCTCAAACTTCAAAAAAATTGCAGACACAAAGGTGTCCGAGTTCATTTGAGTGAAATAAGGACATTAGTGGAAAATAACTTAAGTACATTTACTCAAGTAGGCTACCGCACTATACTTCAGCATTAATTACACTTTTTACTCTGTTACATTTATCTGACACCAGAACTTACTTTGCAGACTTAGATTTTACACACAGAACATGTAATAAACTAATATTACATGATTCATTTTTATATAAAACAGTCAAAATCCAGATATATCTGTTAACTCCACATCTGCAACATTAAAAAGCTGTTTATATGTTAATGCTTTAATAACAGTTACACAGTAACATAATTAGCTTACCCTAACCATTAGTCAAAAAAATCTCTTGGTCGAACAATTTTCATAAAAATGCCAAGTATTCATTTTTTCCAGCTTCTCAAATGTGAATATTTAGTGCTTTTTTCCAGTTTAATGTAACTGTAAATTGAATATCTTTGTGTTTTGGACTATTGGTTGAGCAAAACAAGCAATTTGAAGACGTCACCTTGGGCTCTGGGAAATTGTGAGCATATTGTGGGCATTTTTCCACATTTTTCTGATATTTTATAGAGTAAATGATTACAAATTAATAGAAAAAATAACCAAAATTAATCTATAATGAATATATTATTAGTTGATATCCTACTTAAAATGATGTAACACTTTGAAAGGGGTCACTATGCATGACTTTTTCATATGATACTTTGAGTATGAAAGTTTCATTTCGAATGCAGGACTTTTACTTGTAACAGAGTATTTTCACATCATAGTAGTGTGTCACTTAAAGGTGCAGTATGTAGGATTTAGTGGCAGTAGAGACATGGCGGTGCAACATGGCGGCCTCCGTGAAGGAGGACCCGCTCCCTATGTAGATATAAAGGGCTCATTCTAAGGTAACAAAAACACAGCAATTCTTATTTTCACGTGATTATACACTAATTAAAACATACTTATAAATATCATCTTCCATTTCTGCAAAATCCGTTCCGCTAGATGCCGCTAAAGTCTACACGCTGCAACTTTAAGTAAAATATCTAAATACTTTCTCCACTAAATAAGGATCATGTGAGCATTATGTCCTCGTTGTCAACGTTATTAATTATGGGCCTATAAAATGAAGAAAACACAACACACAGAAAACCTCCTTGACAAAACGCGACATGCTGTGTTTACACACATGCTAAAAATATGCACAAGACACACACAAACACACACTTTGATTCGTCCACACACAAGCCAGTTTTGGTGTGAGTTTTGTGTGATAAACACAGATTCAACCAGACAGAAATTGTGTGTGTGTGTGTGTGTGTGTGTGTGTGTGTGTGTGTGTGTGTGTCAGCAGTAATATCCTCCTACAGTGACTGACAGATGGCGTTCAGTGTTTGGCCGTAAATGTGCTCTCTGAGTGTTTGTCTGTGTGCCAGTCGCCTGTAGTTTGGAGACTCCCCGTGAGAGTCTAACTGTCCTGACACTGCTCAAAACCAACTGTCCTTGATTGTCAACCATGGATGAACCACAGCGTATGTGTGTGTGTGTGTGTGTGTGTGTGAATATATGTGTGAGTGGGTATGTATGCGGTGGCCTTCTGGAAAGAGCGCAGCAGGCCAGGGGAGCAGATGTTAATGGGAGAAATATATCTATCTAAATCTCTGGCCACCACATGCTTTAAATCTGCCTGCAGGAACGAGTCTCTCAGGAAGATGACACGGGGAAAACAGAGCGGGAGAACTTTTTTTTTAATATCTATAATATAGGAAATGAAGAGAAGATTTTGTGTGTGTGTGTGTGCGTGTGTGTGCCAGCTCTGGGCCTGGCAGAGTGCTGGGTGACAGTCCCCTCTCAGCAGGGAGAGTCGGGCGACAAAGTGAAACATGGTCGTGAGGAGAGCGAGCCATGACTGAAGCCAAGAACAGACAACACAAATAGAGAGATCAGACCACCTCTTTGTAAAAAAAAAAAAATGAAATAAAAGTGTTTGATAATGTTCCTTGAGTGGAAATAAAATGAAAACAGGGGACAAAAAAAAGTTTTAAAATGAAGGGGGTTTGAATGTGGACCAAGTTTTTGTTGTTGTCTTCGGGGCAACATGATGTCCGTCTGTGTTTGATGCAGTAAAGGTTTTTAGTGGTTGATGGTCATTAAAGTGGACGAATCTCCCTTTGCCTTCGCGTGCTGTGAAATCACAGTCATAATAAACACCTTTAAACAGCCTGAGACTTTACAGGAGAGTGAATTTACCTGACAAGGTGTCCTAATAAACCAAAACAATAGATACATTGGAGAAGAGTAAGTTATTTGCTGTATCAGGACCTCTGAGAGTGTATTATCATGCTGAGGCAATAAGGCAAGCTGTGTTCAAAAGTGTGTTTGAAGTCAGTGTTGCTGTTTTAAATTACATTAATGTTAATATAGCTGGATAGCTTGACTGCTGATGCATTCCCAGTGTGTGTCATTTGTCCACAATAACTGTAATTAACACCACACTGTATTTAATATATTAAATATGGTATTTAATTTATTAAATACACACAAAAAAAGAAATAAACAAAAACAAGAAGAGGAAAAGAGCTGAGGTTAGACAGGTACCTTATCCAGCAACACAGGAATTATGAGTAAATACGTCATTTTATCTCTGGTATATTTAATATATAAAACCCCTCTTAAAGGAACACTTTGCCAATTTTCTACCTTATCTCTAGCTATCTGAATTAGGTTGTTGTTAATATTCTCTGTGTCTCTGGGAGGCTGCTACAAAATCTGTTGTTCTTTCAGCACCAGCGCGGCCACTTGACGCGTTCAGTGATGTAGTTGGGGGCAAGGAAGAACTACCTGCATCGTTGTTTTCTTTAGTGGTACCTTCAAGGACGGTTAAATGTAGGTCTCCAAAAACACTCCACCTACCATGTTATGGTAGTGATAAGGAAAAGCAGACACTAAAATATCGTACTACTAAATACTTTAAAATATCAGCATATTTGGAAGAAAACTAGTTTCATGATATGCGGCGGAGTATGGCGCTGTGGAATCAGACATGACAGAGTGTGGAGGATGAAGTGCGACGTTACAGCCGCAGCCTAACACACAAATTTCAGTTGCTGAGTTTCTTTGTGATTCCGCCAACAAGGAACCAGAGAATTTTTGAGCCTCAGGTGGACAGAAAAGCTGAATCTAACACAAAAAACAACTAGTTTTATGTGGCACCACTATTACAACTTATAAGGCTGAATATAGTTCTGTGATGTCAGACAAAACAGAGTGTGTAGGAGGAAGCGACCATGGGAGCTGTATCAGCAGCAGCCGAAAGAGACGCGCTGCAGCATCGACCGGTGAGACAGTGAGGATGGTCAGAAAGAATGGAGACAGACGGAAAACTCTGCACTTCAACAAACTTTGTGGTGTTTTGGTAAACCTGACTTTGTTTTCTGACAGAATAATATATCAAATACATAACAGCACCACAGTGACTGTGTTACCTTTAACTTATGCAGCTGCGTCCAGCTTTGAGCACAACCTATCCCGGCTCCTCGTCATGCAAAACGATAAAAAAAAACAGCATTTGGTTACAGTTTTTCATCCCTTCATCCACGATTGTTTCCAAGCTGAAATGGAGACGGCAGGCTGGGAGGTTTTATGACTGTCCGCTGGCAGCTCTGGCAGCTTTCTGGCTTGTGTAACATTACAGCTCTCGGTAAGTTTGCACTGATCAACATAATTAATGCCAGCACGCCATTTGATTTATGATCCCTCCACACCGGTACGATATATCCAGACTTGATGAGGAAAAACATTTTGTAAATGAAAATATGCTTTCCGTAAACACACCATCAGTAGTGGATTGGGCGGGACATGCGCAATGCATTCTGGTTGTTGTAGGATTCCCCCTTAAGAGCAATACTGGAAATCTATAGCCTTTTTTCTCAGTTTTCTCTAGTCATAGGGCACCAATTTCAAAAATAATTGCACATTTCTACTATATAGGTGACCTACGTTTAAGAAATCATCATATTCACAGTGGTGAATTTTCCCTTTAAGACCCATCTCTTTTCTTCAGCCTTTCAATAGTAACCATAAAAATATGAATGATCACACTTTTTTTATTTTATTTATTGATTTTCTCCCTCTTTTAATTGTTTTCTATGCAATCATGTTGTGTTTTTAGGATTTAAATCGATTTAGATGAGAACAGCAAGTCAAGCCAGGAGATGGTTAGCTTAGACTTAGCATAAAGGATCGCTAGCTTGGCTCTGCCCAAAGATGGATTTTTTTTACCTTTGGACAGAGCCAAGCTAGCAGTTTCCCCCCCGTTTCCAGAATTATGCTAAGCTAAGCTAACCGACTCCTGGCTAACCTCTATATTAGAACACCTCGGAGTGTATTATCATGTTTTAACACAGGCGAAAGGAGAGGCTGTGTTTAAGTCAAGTTTGCTGTCAGTTTAAACCGTAGCTCTGTTTCACCAGTGACAGTGAACACAGAGGGAGCAGTACTGTTGCTATGGTTACCTACAGTTTATAATATACCACCTGCCAGCCAATCAGAAATTTTTTGTGTCCATCGTATAAATATAATTTGAAACACAGAAATAAAGTATTTGTTCTTACAGTAAAAATGATATTTAATTGATAGATATGAGCAGAAAAAAAATGTTTTCTTTGATTTTTAAATGGTCTTGCACCCAGTTCAAAGGAGAAACATTGTATTTAAAGTAAAACTGGCTGTATGTAATCATGTTTGAAGTCACCCAATCCTACTCTTTTTTTTAGCCTTTAGTTTATCTGTCAGTGAAGTCAAAAAGTGGGATTAAAACAGGCCTTTGGGAATTGCACTAACATTTCTATTGGCAGCAGTGTAAAAACAGACATTACACCCCTCTGACTCGAGGTACGTGGTTTGGCATCAGCCCACGTTTACAAAAGCCAGTCTAACCTTTTCTATCATGCATCAGTTGGCAGCAGAAGTAACATATACATCACACCTCTCCACTCTCTCTCTCTCTGTCCAGATGTTACTCCACTTCCACCTGCCAGCTGACCTGATAAAACTATATCTGAAAAGCTCTTCAACAAAGAACTAAATCACCTCTCAGGTTTCTCAGAGGACTTCAAACCTTTTCATTATGTTTCCTCAGGTCTGTCTCTGAGTGTGTGCGCTGGCAGTGCTGTTAACCCAGGCGTTAGCCTGCTACCTAACCCGCTCTGTGAGCTGGCAGCAGACATTAGCCTCGTCCCTCTGGCCTGGATTCAGCTGGCACATTCGGACATCATTGATGATGCTGCCAGGCGGACTCCGTCACAGTTGGTGATTTTGATCAATATCAACGTTAACAACACCCAGACAGCTTGTTGGAGAACAAACAAACATGTAAATAATGCGTCAACACGTTCTGACGTTTGGACGAGGTGAATATCGTTGGAGAGGGCAAAGAGAGACACACATCTATTTGACCTCAGAGATCAGTGTGTGTGTAACTAGTGTGTGTATGTATGTGTGTAACATGCATATTTCCCAACGTTAAGATAAAAACAGTGTCACTTAACTTATTTTCACTCCACTTCAATATTGTCTCTTCAAAGGACACCCGTCTGGAGACCACCAAAAACACACCAAGAGAAATGCAGTGCTGCATATGAACACAAATGCATAAAATATATACAATAAACATTAAAGCCATCAGACACAAACAAGCCAAAGACCTAGAGGTACAAAACCAGTGGACATTAATGGTGCAAATGCTTAAAACCCTGATGATAATAAATAACAAAAATTTTTAGGTCTCAGTTTCCAATATTTCTTATGTCAGACATGGACATGGTTTGACTGTGAAACCACCAGGGACAACGATGGACAAAAGTCCAGAGTCCACCGACGAAGTCTGACATGTTGTATATTATAAATACGCTGATAATAGATCAAACCAAAATATTCAGTAAATATCTCATCAAATTGTATTTATTTTCCTAAGGGTTACCAGTTGAGACAAGCTCACTTAAAGGACTAATTTGACTCATGTCTGTGCTTCAATAAGGGAGCTGGAGCCTGGAGGTGGTTAGCCTAGCTTAGCATAAAGACTGGAAGCATGCAGAAGGAAACAGCTAGGCTTGTTCTGAAGATCAAAAATAGTTGTGCGCTGTAGTGAACTATTTCTTTATGAACACCAGTTTATCCATCCACCATCACTCCACAGTGCCTCTGACATATTGTCATATTTATATTTCTGTCAATGTAAAGATTAATCAAATGAGATAGAATGTGTTCATTGGTCAGTTTAAGAGGTGCTGATAGGTGTATTTTTTAACTTTGGACAGAGCCAGGTTTCCACTTGCTGTCAATCTTCATGCTAAAGTAAACAAATCTCCTCGGTTTAATTCCATGCTGAACACACACAGACAGAGACTGGTATCAATCTACTCATCTAACTCTCAACAAGACAGCAAATAAGCATATTTCCAAACATGTCAAACTATTCCTTTAAAAAAGTCTGACCACAGAAACCATTGGAAACATCACTCTAGATGACATAGTTCAGCTCCTTTGCACACTGGTGATCTACAACATGTTGTCAAAAGTATTGTTTGGCTTTGTAAGTGGTCTTGTCCATTCTTTGATTTATAATATTGTATTCTTCATTTTAGAAGTTAAATGTATTTGCTATGTGTCTGTGAGCATTGCGTCACTTTTCTCTTTACATCTTAAAGGTACTATGCAGGATTTTCCTAAAACAAAAATAATATATAGACTCATACAAAATAATCCCTCTCAATCATCACTTATGTCCGTGTGGTGGTGTATTTATCTGCACAGACCTGCCTTCTGCCTGTATTTTCTTATTATTTTGCCGTGTTGCTCTCCATTCACTTTCTAGCTCGCTTGACCACTGCTGCTCTCTCTCTCTCGCTCACTCACTCACTTGTTGAGCCGAGGAGGAGGGGCCAACTTTGAATTCTGCGTGTTTACAAACACCAACAAACAAATCCTGCATAGTACACCTTTAATGTTCTTCACTGTGAAACATTGTGATCTTTGTTTGATGTTTCTGGTCTGTACGTTGTAAATTTCTCAAACAACTTCAAAGTCAAGAGGTTGTGATATGTAGCACAAGTTAGCAAAGCTCTGTAAACAAAACTGCATGAGATTTGTCGACAATAAGTAAAATGTAGAAAATAATAAGCCATTAACTTGCTGCTCTTTGAGCAGGCTTCACTTAAGCTGGAAGTATGTTTTACCGAAGATAAACAGAAACATCTCTGTGTACCTATAGAGAGAGCAATGTTATGTTGGGTAATCGTAGGTTGCAGAGGAGCAGACGTGCACACCTTCCAAATGTCAACAACATGTAGTGCAGACCTGCAGGTCAAACAAGTTGATTGCTGGATTCAGCTGTTCTCAGTAAGTGGGTCAGAAACAGAAACAAAAAGACAACAAAAAAACGTAAATGTGCTACATACGAGCATAAAAGAACCAGCCACAAGAACATCTCAGAGCAACTCCCGTGCACATTTGCTGACGTACAGCCAAGAGAACCATAATTCCACCTTTAGTCTTACCAAAATAGCCAAAAATCGGGTTTATTAAACAGCTTAATCCTGGTTCAATTTGTCAGGCTCACTCAATCCAGGCTTTTCTCTGAGTCCTGCTTTTCTTAGCCTTTTTTTGTGAAACACGATTCTGGTTTCCTTCAGAGATATGATTATTTCTCTCTGCTGCATAGTATCTAATAATAAAATATAATATTTGAGCATTTTAATAATTTCCATAAGCAAGTCTGCCTGCTGCAGGACGGTCAGTCAGCGAGGTCAACCACAGAACAGCAACTGTGGAAAGCCATCAGTGCTACTCAAAGCAAAGCAGATTTAGGTTTACCAGAGCATCTCGGCACAAACATCACTAAACGAAAATTACTTCACCGTGTTGCTGTTAAGACAGCCGGCCGGCTCCCTGGCCAGCCTGTTCCCGCACCAGCTCTGCTTTGGCGAGGCTCAGTGGTGTGAAGGCAGCACCGGCGAGGACAGGGAAACACACGGGGAAAGCACAGCTCTAATTATAAACAGGCATTATCGTGGGTGTGAAACCAGAAGTGACAGCAGCAGTGGGCAGCCAGGCACACACACACACACACAAATACACACACACACACACACACACACACACACTGTGTGTATGGGCCAGAGTCATCATATGGACAAATCACAACTGCTCTGGCTCAGTAATGTCTGGCAGATGTTAACGCTTTGTACTTAATGACTCCCTCGAGACCTCACCCAATCAGACAGGACACAGTGATATGCCGGGGGATGTGTGTCTACTGTGTAATATGTGTGTGTCAATGTGTGTGTGTATTCGTGCTGCAGTAGGTAGCGGTGTGGTTGGTTGAAATGATGATCTTCAAATTCATACATGTCATTAAACCTTGTTGAACATCTGTAATATTTGAATATTATGTGTCTCAGTTTAATCGGTGGTTTCAGATTTTCCATTTAAAATGTCTGTGTGTGTGTGTGTGTGTGTGTGTTAGAGAAAGAGAGAGACAGGAACCCTTCTGCTACCAGAGAGTCATTTCATGCTTGACTACTGCATATTTCAAAGAATAACTAGATTTTTATTGCACATCACAGCAGAGTTCTGTAAAAGAAAACGATCAAAACAAACAAGGCAGGACACAAACACATTTACAAATCTGCTATATGATGATGAGAGCAATGACAAGCTTGGTTAAATGCCATTTTATAGAAAGAAAAAAAAAGTTTTCTGTTGTTTCTTGCAGATAATTTTTGAGTTGGTTGTTTACATCTCCTTAAAGCAGCCTGCAGTTTTATCATTATTATTTCTTTTTAGTATCTTGTTTGTTTTTTGATGCAGATGATTAACATAAAGAGACTTTTGGTCTTTTCTCCTTTTATGTTATGGTGGAGGCTTTTATTTTATTTTCCTTTCTAAATGATGATAATGATAATGATCATTGTTCTTATTATATTCATTATGTTGCTGTTGTTGTTAGGTTACTATTTTTACTTTTACATTTTAAGGTCAACTAGAAATCTAGCAACTCCTGAATGTAATTTATTTTCTCCTCTCTCATTTCTTTTGACTTGTTCAAGAGTGCCTTTTTATGTTTTTATGGAAACAAAGAATAAAATCACATTTATTTGCTTTAGTACATATAAATATATAAGCTCCATAGTGTTAACTGAGTCAAGGCATCCATTGCTTTAGTAGAAAACAATAAAATCAGTATCAGTCATCAATAATCAGTCCAATCTGGTCTTGTAGAAACTGGAAGCAACTGTAAGGTCAGCTGGTAATTTGTGATTCAATTGTGTATTGTTTTAAAGCCAAATTTCTGCATAAGCATCTAAGTTTTGAATAATATAAACATTCATTTACAATACAGTTTGAAAATATGATAAAATATCAGTAAACACACACAGTCCTGCTCCGTAAAAAAGATGTGAAAGTAGCTTTGTTCAGCAATCTTTCTCTCTAGTACACAATGTCATAAAAACAGCAGTGCTCTGATTAGCTATATTGATAATGTCAGCAGCAGCAGATGCTGTGCTAATAGCCACTGGATGCTGCACTGGAATCTAGCAGCTGCTAACCATGACACTAACTACCACCGGGGAGAAATGCCAAGCTATCTACAACCCTGTTGCAGTCGAGTAGTAGTACACAACACTTCATCACAGGTTTTCACGGCAACGCGATACGTAAGACTCGATTTATACTTGCTGAGCAAAATGACTCCATGTTTTCTTTTTTGGCAGAGACAAAGAGAAAGTTAGTTTTTGGGTGAAAACAGGTGTTCAGAGTCAGATTTGGAGTGTTTAAGTTTGGCTCAGAATCTGGATTTAAAAATGTAGATTGTAAACGAGAGTCAAAGAGAGAAAATGAAGATACAAATAAATGGCAAGTGCTAAATACTATAAGTATCAGAAGTATAATTTCTACTTGGTTTACACCAGAAGCACTGTGCTAAAACACCTGAACATCTCTCTGAATATTCCCAGTTGCAGCTTCAAATAGTAAATTAGAGTATTTCCCGAACATTACTCCAGAACATACAACAGCTGCACAAAGGACAGGCTGGAGGGCCACAGAGAGGAAAAGTTGCCCTCAGAAAAAGTTGAGCACTGTCGCTTTCTGATGTCCCACCAAGAGCTGTCACTCACCCGCGCACCACCCCCCTGCTCATCCCCACCTTTCTCCGTCTGTCCATCAAACAGGAAGAGCGCCTTTTCCCCCCTCCATCTGTTATCATCTCCCCTTCTCCATGAGTGCTGGGGGGTCGGCGGGGGCCGTCCACAGGCTGGTCATCCCGTTAGAGGCCTATTAACAGTCCCCGGGCTCTCTGCTGGGGCCTACTGGAGAGAAATCCATATCAATACCTGTCTGTTATGCCTCCCACAGCTAGACACAGCCAGGCTGCCTGCCTGGCACAGACAGCACTGCATGGGCCTCCTGTCGAGACAGAGAGAGGATGGGGTTTCAATGCGAGCGTGGCACTTGAGTGCGGACCTCCTGTCAGTCCTCCTGTTGCACTGATGGACCTAAGTAGACAAAGCAGAGTTTGAAAAGGCACACTTCCTAGTCCTGTTGGTGTCTTTAATACCATCAGTTGTCTCTTTGGATCACATCTGGCCTGCAGAGTTTACAGCATGCCGCTTCCTCCGACAAGCTGAGAGAAAGGAGACTACAGAGGTGAGGAGAAAGTGGTAAAGACACGCTGTATGTGGTGATTTTGAGGGGTTTCTAAAATATGCAGTGATTCATAATATGCATCCTGGAAATGAAAGATTGTATATAATTTCATTGATTTTCACAGTCTTCACCACTTTTACCGTTTTATATCAATCGCTCTATATATATTTACCCTCTCCTTTATTTAGTTTTACTGTCGATGACATGAAAAACGTTTCAGTCAGACAACAGCTGCTAAACTTTTAACTTTGTTGATGCATGTTATGGTTGTATGATGGGTTGTAGGCAGCAATATCAGAACAATATCTATTTTAAAGTGCTGACAACATCATATTCAACACTTTCATTTGTCTCCCGGACTACTGAGTTTTATTTCTATTCCTCCTGCAAACTTATGTTCTATTCTAAGACTGTTGTCCATTTAGTAGCTGTTTTGGAGCTTTCAATCATATCACATGATCTTCCTGAGCAAATGGAGTTCGCCCTGCAGTTGTCACTGAATTGTAGATGGTCCAGTGTCTGTTTTTATAGACATTTCACAGGATAATTCTGGTGATCCTCTATATTTTTCTTTTTCTTCTAAAGCCAACCATGAAGTCATCCTACCAACTAAATGTGTAGCCTCCAAACCTTTAGCCACCCGGACCAATCAGAGCCCTTCTTCCTTCTAATCTGTCATATCAGTAGGAAGTTTAAAACAAACATGTCGTGTGCTTCCATCTGTCTTGATGTAAGCAGAGAATAGAGGTCTATTTCCTCATTAGCAGCTTATTAACAGCCCCGACCCAGCAGAGAGCACTCTCCCTGGAGGACAGGGGCCCGGGGGGAGGGCATTCGAATGGCAGAGAGTGCTTTGTCTCTGGGTCTGGCCTCCCAGACCAGCCCCCTGTCCGGGCCTGCCCAGGGGACGCTGTGTTATGCATGGAGAGGATAAGGAGAGCCAGTAGAGAGGGATGGAGAGAGGAGGAGAAGGAAGGATAGAGAGGGGAGGAGAGGGAGAGTTGACTGGAGGTCATCCATCAAACCTGCTGTCAATTTTCCCACCTCCTAGGGAGACACACAGAGAGAGGGAAAGATAGAATGACTGAACCAACACCTAGACAGTTTAAGGATTTTGGAGTTCTCACGTCGTTTCCCCTCGTCACCGATTAACTGTGACGTTTAAGAGAAAATGAAGCACTTTTCTGAGCTGCTATTTCTCCCCAGATTTGAATAACACATCTGTTCAGTATGTGTTTGTGCCAACAAAGACATGTGTTGACCTCAGACTGGAGCGGGACCCCGCAGGTCTCATGGTATTTGTCGGGTTTGTACTGGTGATCACTATTGATCACACCCATGCTGCACCCATCTGTCCAGCGTGCGATATGTACCGCACATGTAAGGACATGCACACAGACAACAAAAGCACACAAGAGCACATATTATAAAAAAAAGCAAAAGCACATATTTTCACGAAAAGCATGCGTACACATGAATATATTCTTACACAGGTTTAGAAACACACACATGGCCAGCTTCCCAAGGCGCATGCATGTTAACAAGGAAAACATCATATTCCACTAGATGTCTTATTATAGTCATTCTCATATTTACAGTACTGTAGAAGTGAAAGGCAGATGACACAAGCTGGCAGTCCCTCACAATGCTTTACCGGGCTTTGCAAGGCAGCTGGTTAGCAGAGGGCCTGAGTAGGAGGAGGGAACTGGCAACAGCTGTCAGAATGAGTAGTTAAACATGAGTCCTCCAGAGGCGTGATGTTTGGACTGATCACCTGAAGCTTTACATATACGATGAAGAAAATAAGATGAAAATGAGAGTCGTGGGAGTAAAAGATGGTACAAAATATGTTCTTAAATTGTTTGTGTGACGCTGAGGAAATAAGGTAAATGGTTTATAAGAAATGTAGTTTGAGGTTATCAACTTTACTTTTTGTTCCTTCTCTCTGTTGATTCTCCATCTCTGTTACTCTTTCATCCCTCTCTCCTCCTCCCCCACTCTCCCGCAAGCCACCTTTCCCAGCCTGCTTTGCGGTCCCGGAGGCGCCAGCCGCACCCTGTCCTGTGCAGTCTCCTGCCGTCCCGCTGAAGACCGTGAAATCAGCATGATTAATAATTATAATTATTGGCAAACGTGCCAGCTGCTCTGTGGCAATGGGCACCTCTGATTTATGGTCCTGTAAACGCAAACAGTCATTGTCCATATTCAGAGAAGAAAGGAGGGAAGGCAGGAGGGGAGACGGAGGCAGACGGGGAGTTTTGGACGCCTGCCCTCAAAATATGATTTTATCTTCGGAAGTCAGCAGCCCTGTCCTGCAGGCATTGTCCTCCGTCCCTCCCTCCTTGCTTCCAACCATTCGTCTCTTGTTCTGCCCATACTCCTCACCTAGTCTGTGCTCCATGGAGCATTGCTTTTTGATCTCAGTGGGCTTCAAAGGAGTCTGGGGCCACAGGGTTTCAAGCATTGTGCATGCAGACTGCTGGCTTTATGGACAGCCTATCGTTAGCATTGTATTATCATAGCCTTTAGTGTTTAGGTGTGAGTCCACAAAGCTGTGTGCAGGGGTCAAAGACAATTAATGATTCAGAAGAAAAGTAGAACCAGCTATCTGTTTAAGATGAATCATCAATTATCTGAGGATGATTAGATCCAATAATAAACTGGAATACAACCAGGAGTCCGTCACAAAGTAAACAACACTGACATGGAGTGTGCACTTCTTATTTGTGTGTTTGTGCGTGTGTTTACATTTGTGTGCTGTGACTGATGGAGCTGCACAGTCTGTTCATCAGGCTCGGGGGGTCCGCTGATGTGTCTATCATTGACAGAACGAGACTATGGATTACCTCGCTCATTAATCACCATCAACGTGGCAGCTTGCGCACACTCGCTCACATTAGACTTGTGTATCACAAACAGGCACTGATGCAAGCTCACACTAACGCATGCACACACATAAATCTCTCCACACACAGATAGAGTAGTTGTGACAGCTACTGGCCACCAACCTGTCCGCAGCCTAATCTCATTAGGGTCCTTCTGGCATCTGGGCCTGTTCTGCTGAGAGATGGTCTATGATGGAGTGAAGAAGACAAGGCGTTCAAGCGTATAATAGATGTCTAAATCATCTGGCCTCAGCCGGCGGGTCCTCTTGCTCTTTCATTTGATGCTCTGGAAGTAGGACTATGCAGGCTGTGAAGTATCTGAAACACATACAAGACATGAAAACAGATACTTGGGATTTGTGTTATTCTGCAAAGTTTTAATTCTAGCTGGTTAAACAACGCAGCATCACACCGCAACGGTAATAAACTACATGTAACTGCGACTCTGCTGCTGCTGCTGGTGGTGGTGGTGGCACAGTGACACTCATCACACCTGTCTGCCACTCTCCAGTCTGCTGCAGGCCTGTCCTGTCCTGTCTGGTCCCGGAGTGCAGTGTTGTACCTGTCAGTGTTGTGCAGATGGGCTCCAGCTCCCTCAGGTATCTGGGCTAAATACCCGTCATTAATCACCACATAAAGCCTCCCCAGCGGGAGATGCCCCAGGTTAGACCGCATCAAGAAATAAATTGGCTGAAAAATGGCTCTGGACGAAAGCTCCGTCCCTGGAGAGGAGGAGGAAGAGAAGAGGAGAAGAGAGAAGGGAGAGGAGAGGAGAGGGGAGGAGAGGAGAAGACAGGAGCAGAGAGGAGACTTCCCCCAGTCCACCAAGTGATCTGTCAGCTCACTAAGCGACATCATCATTCACTCGGCCCCTATCGTGTTCCCGCGGTGCTGACAATCTCGGCTGTTTGCTTTCAGATTTGTACACATTCATCTTCTTTATTTGCCAAAGTGGCTGTGCTTAGACGCAAGGCTGAGCTTTAACATTTCAAGAGTGGGAGCCTTCAGGTCCATCAGGGTTTGAATAAACACTCTTTGCTTATTCAACTTTCTTCCTTTTTGTGTGACATGGGCATCTTTTGACAACATAACTGTGTGATGTTGTGGCTTCAGATGCCCAAAAATTCCCTTAAAATAATCCATATTAATCTTCCGTTGGCCCACCTTGAGGTCATGACCCAATCTTGGAACAGCATTGCTTTAGGGCTCACACTGTTTTAGGGGCCAATAACAACTCAAAAGCTAAATTGGGACACTGCCCTCTGTTTTACAGGGTCCCATCAGCAGAAGAAAGACCTGTCTTCTTTCAGCAGTTAATCAATCAATCAAAATGTGTCCATACAACATGTTTCATCCATGAAGATACAATACAATGTGCAAAAAAACGCTACAATCAAGAATATAAAGCAACAGCAATATGACAAAAATCACAGAAATAAAGTGGATAAAAGAATAGATAAGGTCAAGGACGTGTTGTAGTCCAGTAACCCAGACCTGTCCACCTCAAAGCGGCTTGTCTGAGGCTGTCCAGTCCTATGATTAATGACCAGAGGGATTCCCCTGGTCAGCCTCTGAACCTCTGCTCTATTGACACTCCATGGTCCACCTTTCACTAGTGATATTCTGCAGCACCTCGGGGCCTCACTCAGCCTTCAGTGGTTGGCTGCACTGTACAGATCTCATCAGACATCCCAAAAATTAAATATGTGATGGCACTAAACTGTTAACCATTTCCTTTGATTTATGTCAAGATTAACTAATAGCACTGGATGTATTTGTTACGACACGTTAAAACTGCTAATCCTACTTTCTTCTGATTGAAATAACATCTCTCTGCTCCTTTTTGCATCTCCCAACAACGTTTAATGACTTGTGACCACAAAAGACACAGTTTGAAGGCCATGATGGATGCATGGTTTCCCTACCAAAGGTTATTCATTTAACATTGTGTTCTCACGTAATCTTCCTGCCATCCCTTTAGTACAACCAGTCTCTGTGCTTAAAGCAGCATGTTATGCTACGGAATTGATCCTAATCTTTCCCTAAATTTAGTATAAGGTTTTGGAAATAGATGACATTATGTTAGACAATATATAGATAGACAAAAAATTTTAAAAAAAAGAAGAAAGTTTAAAAAAAGAAGAATCCTCAACTAAAACAGTTCTATCAGGTATAAAAATACGAGGACAGCACAAACTTCAGCACAAGTTTTTTCTTTATCACTGTCCAGACTGAAATATCTCAACAGCTATTGAATGGATTGCCATTAATTTGGAGCATATATTAAAAGTTCCCAGAGGATGAAGATGTCTGACTTCAGATGATCTCTTAACTTATCCTCTCACGCCATCATCAAGTCAAAATTTCCATTTGTCTAATACTAATAATGGTGAATGATAAAATACCTGCAAAACTAATGTAATTTGTGTTTAACACTAATTAGCAATTTTTTGCATTCAAACTAAACCAAGATGGTGAACGTGATAACTGCTAAACATCAGCAAGTTAGCATCATTAGCACTAGCATTAGTTCAAAGCACTGCCTACATACAAAGCTGGATGACTTCTCATTGGTCTGAAGGCCCATTATTCCAAAACCATAATAGTTCGAAAAATGTCCCATTGGACTGAAAGCCCATTAATCCAACGGCCCATTATCCTGAAAAAACAAATGCTGATTGCTCCAAAAATACATACTCTAGAGTTGTTGGAGTTCAGTGACTGCAGGCCATGGTCCTAAATTGGGAGGGGGGGGGGGTATAGGTGTCCGATTAGGTTACCTCTGTTGTCTTCTGCCCTTAATATCTTTGTGTATTTTCACATGCAGACGAGAAGATACTGTTTGCAAAAAGCTTAGAGTCTGCTTTTTAGTGGTTAGGGTTGGGTTGGGGTAAGGGTTAGGTCATGTATTTTGTTAATTTTTATTTAATTTATCTATTTTTAAAGCCTTGAAATTTTTAGCAAGCAAGCACAATAAAAATCAAGCACTTTGTAAACAGTATCTTTGTTTTTAGATATTAAGGGCAAAAAAACTCCAGGGAGAGTGTGTATTTTTGGACCAGCAGGCCTTTGGAGCAGTGGGCTTTTGTTTTCTTCAGCTGTCGGACTAATGGGCTTTCAGTCCAATGAGTAGTTTCTCGAACTATTGGGGTTTCTGAATAGTGGCCTGTCGGACCAATGGCATGGCACCCAAAACTCACAGAGCCACTGTAGACTCAGAGTCTTGTTACGATGCTGTTTTGAATGTAAACACTATGTTGTCTGTATAGTTCATCATATATTTATATGATGAAAATGTTTCTGCCTAAAATATATGTTTGTTACCAGCTACACCGTATTTACCAGTGTGCCATTACCAGTTTCATTGAAAACAACATTTTTAACCAGCCTACAACAGCCCACAACTCCTTTTATTATCAAAGACTGAATACCACTAACATATAAGTTCAGTTCATGTTACTGTATGAGAGATGTGTTGCAACGATATTTTTCTATGATTTGTGGCAGTTTGGGTTTCTGATGAAAATGTATATATTTTTTTAAATATTGCTGCAGCAAGAAAAGATGTTTTATATTTATATTTTATTTTAATTGGAGTAGAAAACTTTGACAAAAAATAAAACCTGTTTCGCTATTATTCTGTGATTTTTAAATAAAATCAAATTCAGAATTCAAGCTCTATATATACAATGCATATATTTTTGTTGTATTTTCTGTAAATAATATTTTCATTAATGTATTTGTTTATTTGTCTCAGTTAATGTTGCCTTTTTCTGTACCTTTTCTGAGCATTGCGGAGGATGCATGTGCAGATAAACTGAACATTAATATACAGTATAAATGGCACCGCGGAGTAGCAAAAAATTAATGCACAGCTTAAAATAAATGAACCTAAATGGATTCACTAACCCCTGAAATTGCTGGGATGACTTGACAATATGTTTAAAACTCTCCCACTGAAATCCCACCATAACTCAGCGCTGACTTTGAGCTGAAACACGGCCTTTACCTCCACATCTCTGCACATCACATCTTAACACAACTCACACTTAAAAGGCATAGCAGAGGACCACAGGCCATTATGTATTTTAAAAAAAGGGGCATGGTGAGCGGCCAGGTTAAGCTCCTCTATTCTTCTTATTCTTCCCTCACCAGAGCGGTCGGTGTCAGTAGGAGATGGCGGGACAATGGAGGTGATCTCTCTGATCTCAGTGGTTCTATTGTGGCTCGTCGTATTATTAATGTTCATCTCTGAGAAAAGCCACGGCCTCTGCCTCTCCGCTTCGGCATCGCTCTGTCATTTTCTCTCTGCTGGACTTTCTCTCTTCTCTCTGTTGTACTTTATCTCCACGCAGCTCTACACATCTCCATGCTGTATCCCCTCTGTCTGGCACACATGCACACACAGAAAACTTTAACCAATTGTCCCAGATTCATTATCATTGTCAGCTTTGTGGATTGAAAAAAAAAAAGTCCTTTTCAAGCCACATTCAGAAGTTAAAATAACTACCGGCAAATGCTCAGATCTGTACTTTGGGACACCGGTAGCTCCAATGTTTTTCAGTTAAGTAATAGTATCTGAGAATTTCTTCATCTGGCTGTTCTCAGACACATTCCTGAACATGCATTTGCTTCAAACCTACATTCCCACTCACTCCCAAGGTCTTTGTACTCCTTCAAACACTTTGAAGGTGTGGTGCCCACTCTCCTTTGAAAACACACAAACGAGAGAAGCCCCAGTGTCTGTCGTTCATTTATCAGAGGTGCTGTGGGCTGCCCATGCCTTGCTGTGCCGTGCTTGGGGTCAGGCTTCCTTCACAGTGGATTCGGAGTAATTATTAACCTACTGGGATTGTCTGGCAGTCCTCTGGTCATCTGGGACCGCAGAGTGTCAATCTGCAAAGGTCATGACAAGGCAACACAGTGATGAAGGAAATTCCCCTGAGTCACATAGATAGAGATATACTGACTACTGAATTAACATAATTCTGGCAAATTACACAACTTTCATATCAAGAGCTTTGGATCATGGAAGATCTTATTTTTTTCTTATTATCAACAAAACCCATGAAGATAGCAGAACCAACAGTGAATAGATCCTACGAACATGTGTCATGTGTTTGGCCAAAGCTCCATTGTTCAAAAAACTATAAAAACACACTAAATGAGCCACATTGCTGCACTACATGACCTGTTCCCTCATTATGATGAACATGGGCACTGTAGTTTATTTAAAGACGATCATAAACAGTCCTGCTGTCGAAAATACTCACCAGCGTACCAAATCTGCAGCTGAAAATAGTCCCCAACAAACAACTTATTTACTCCTGATCAAGTAACATTTACTATAAAATAAGTGCCCAGCTGTTTTTGGAAATGACAGAGTCTGAAACTATATTTTTGACCTCTTTAGATTCACTTGTTCAGTAGGAACATGGGCTTGACAGGCTCAGGAAGTTGAGAGAGATGGAATAATGCATGATTGGTCTTTTTACGGGATTCATTGAAAATAACAAAAATATAAAATATCCCTTTAGCTATGAGGGTATTTTTAATAATAGATGAACTCAATTTGTAATGTAGTTTTTTAGATAATCATAATCTGAAGTCATTTTTCAAGCATAGTGGCGTGAATATCTTTAAACAAAACACAATTTTAGATTATGTTGAACATTTTTCACATTTTACTGACCAAACAGTTAATCAATTAATTGAGTCAGCTTAGTAAACTAATCACCAGGAATATGTTTTTGTTCCTAATGTAATAAATTAACTGTCTTAATACGTCCTTGCGTCTTTTATAACATTCATATATTCAGGTTTACTTCACCAAAAAATTTAAAATATCACTTTTAGGTTTTTGTAATCCTTCAATTCTTCTTACCCAAACTAAAAATGAACTAAAGATGTTTGTAAAATCAGTGATGCAGCTCCTTCTTCCCCCAAGTCACTCAGCTAGACCCCCTGTGTGTGATATAACTTGGGAAAAAACTGCTTGTTCTATCATGGGAAGAGCAGGGTGTGGACATTCTCTACATAAAACCCACCACCTCAAACTGAAGGTAATTTATACCGCTGCTGTGGCATTGTGGCCTACAGAGCCTTTGTGAGGCAACGCACAACACATCTTCTAAAGATGTTTGGGTTTTGTGGGGAATAAATTGCGCGGCTGATCTGCGGTCCGGCTCTATATCATATTCGGCTGGCTTGTCGGTGCCACTGAGGTGGTGAATGGGCCGCCAGAGGCCCAGCCACTAGCGGGTGGTCTGACACAGAAAGGTTAAATATGGTTCAGCCACGGATGCTCTCAAAGGGCCTCGCTGTTAAAAAAATAAGTTATGTGGGCTGTATGTCTTCACGCAGTCAGGAAATTGACAATACTGGCGCAGTGAGGCACAAGGCTGTCCCAGGACTGAACTTCATGGTTGACTGTCCAAATGAAAAACAGTCACAACATCACTTGTTTCCGGTGGATTTATTGACGGCTCATCAAAGCCCCGGCTAGACGAGAGGTGTAAAATCAACACAATGACCATGCATATATAATGGTTATATTCATCCTTTGTATTTCTTTGTACTCTGAACTACGGGGATAAACTTGAACTCCTCAGTGTCAGAAAAAATGGAAGTAAACAAAAATAAAGCAGTAAATAAATGGTTGAAATCTTAACATAGTACATGCATTAAGTTCCTAATAGACACACTGATGTAAGACACTACACACACACTGCTACTGTGATCTATAGTACTACTTGTATAGTTAATTGATCATTTATTTCTGCTTTGTATTAAAGGGTCAGTTCACCCAAATTGGTGGTATGAACATTTTTTCCTGCCTCCACCCCCTCATCAGAAGACAGATATATTTATTCTATATCACAATTATTGTTTGAAAAATTCTCCTTCCCTCTAATTTTGCCACATTTAGTCTTTTTTAGCATCAAATTCCCTCTTCTTGTTTCCTCGGACAGTGTTTCCCTGTTGAACTGTGGTGGAAGTATAGTGACAAAAAGAGGGACTTTGGCACTAAAAAGACTGTAACGTTGAAAGATATCTACTTGATTTGGCTCATTTGGATAGCTTTGAATGCTTTGAAGCTTCATATTAGCTTCAGTTAACTTGTAAATACGTTTTTGCACAGAAGGAGACTTGTAGATTTTGGACCCCATCACTTACACTGTAAGTGCATTATGAAGGGATCTTCTAATGGTCAGTATGAACAGAAGGAATGATTATAGCAAGAAAAACCTATTTAAATGTTCATTAGGGCACCTGTTTTATTTGAAAAATTGTGAACCCATCTTTTAAGAGGGGCTACTGTTTGATCTCACAGGTGCAGGTCAGAGGCGAGTTGCTCATCTTCTTGTTGGACACATTGTCAAAATGCTCATTCTGGGCCACTGTGAAGAAATTCTTCCAGTCGCCACTTGTTCACACACACAAAAGTCAGAGACAATCAAAAATGTGCCCCCACCTTTAGACGTCTTTAACATTTTTTCCCTGTAAATATATTGTTGAAAATATGTTTAATGACCTTTTTGCATGGTCTCAGACTTGTAGCGGTGTGTTTCAGTCAAGTCCTTGCTTGGGGTTAGTCTTCATGTTTTTGAAGGTGAACATTTCCACAACATGATCAATGGCTTCATCTGTTAAATCTTTTCCACGGAAAGCACAAACCTTCACAACTTCCCCCCTGAGGTCCTGTCAATTACAGATGTTGATGAATATTTAATTATAGCACTGTTTGCTGCATTTTTAATACTGTGTACAAAACATACAAACCTCTGTAGGAATCATTCAAGTATTTGAAAGCCGCTGATTTAAAGCTTGGTTAAACATTACACACGTGACAGCCTGCTCCAGAACACACAGTAAAATCAGATTTGTAGTAATTAAAATTTTGTGCATCAGTAACTTTGTTCTTCTTGCATAATTTTGTGTTTTAGTTTAATCACTTGAACCTCTGTTTTCTTCAGAAAATGAGGGTTTATTGGTGACAATAAATCCGTGGAAAAGACTAAAAGCAACAGTGTGTTAGTCTGTCTCTCAATACTCTCTGATTTCATACCTTGTCTGTGGCACTCAGCGTCAAGCCTGTTGGTTCCTTCTGAAGATGTTTAAATCAATAAAAATGGGTCAGAAAGACATAATTTAGTTTTCAAAAAAAAGGCTCACTAACTATCTTCTTGTTTTATCAAAAATTAGTCCGACAACATTTGTTGGGGACTATTTTCAATTGCAGATTAATGCACATTTGCACATTTGAGTATTTATGTAGCAGGACAGTGTATGAGGGATTAATGTGCCCTTGTTCATGGTAATAAAAGAGCATATCAACAGTGTGGCTCACTGATGTGTTTTTTTTGACAAAAACGAAGGTCTATGGCACAGAGGAATAAACTGTATCAGGCTTCAGCTACACAGACAATATTTCGTTTTGGTCTTTTCGTGGGATTTGTTGTCCTTCTTCATAAAACATTTGCAAAGACAAGTTTGATTTTGTCTTTTTTATTTTAAAACCTGCAATGTTTACATTCATTTGAGCTTGCCAGTCCCCTTCTTCCCTACCTTGCATCTCATGGCATATTACCACCACAGGTAGATCAGTGGAATAATGTAAAAATTTTATTTTTATTTTACTTTATTCTGATTCAAAAATACTTATCTCACCTGCATGTTTCATGCATGTACATGTGCCAGAACAAACAAATAAAAACATTTATCCATAGCGCTACTAGTGGTCAAAAACTCTACATAGTAACAACCATAGTTGCCACATGAAAAGACTTTTTTTAACAGGCACTGAACATTAAGAGACATCATTACACATGATCCACGTGGTTTTAATTTTGACAAAATTAAAAATTTTGCATCATTGCCTCATGGCTATTGTATCCATGTTGTTTGGACATATCAGCACAGTTACAAGCTTCTGTATTATTGCTACATTACTCCACTTAATCAAATATTCATGTTATGGTCAAATGACCTACATACAACAGAAAATACAGGATTCCCAACCTTCAACATGTTCTCGTACTGCACAAAATGGATGTCCAGTTGGTCTCTTGTGTTCCATTCGGATACTTCCATTAGTACACTTCTATGTAGTACACTATGTGCTTACTTGTGAGGTGCGTGAATTTCGACAGGGTAGTGTTGTCTCAAGTTGAACATGGCTGTTGTGCACTTACCATATGCTATGGAGACATTAGAGCCAGCAGTAAATCACCAAAGAGCTGCAGATCAGTTTATTGGATCATTTTCACCCCGGGATGACGGTGGACGTTGTCGGGCTGTTAGCAGCTGAGATGACTGGCTGGTCTCGCCCAGCCAGTGGAAACAACCTCGAAAACATTGCAGCAGATTAACATGAATGGATAAACTGACCACATACTGGGAATCTACATGATTACCTTCTTGCAGTCCAACAGTCCTACAGCAAAAATTAGCTTTTAGCCTGGTGGTCCCTCTCCTTCCGCTACATAGCCAAGATGGCTACCACTGAGGGTGAAAAGTGTCCAGCGTTGCACTATTCAACTTTTTGACTGCTATGAGTACATCATCCAGGTAATCATTTTGCCATAATTGTCAATGTGAATGCACTTATGCACTCAAAATAGCGAGTGCAACGGTGCAGCACCACTGTATGTGAACTGACTGGCGATAACGTCCGCACTCTTTCATTGTCTATGGGAAGCAACTAATTTGCTGCACAAAGCATGCTGGGATACCTGGTGATGCGGACCAAGCTGGCGGTGCGACGAGAGTGCTCACATCAAGACAGTCAATCAAACTGCAGCACCAGCAACTTTCTGAACAGCTGTGTGTACAGATACATGTAGCCAATCAGCATGCACGATATCCATCCACCTCATACCAACCAGCTGCTTTACAACTCTCTACTACTCTACTGTACTTTTCTTTTACTGTACTTATTGATATTGTTTTACAATGTTTAATGTCTTGCATTAAAATGTTGAGTTAAAAAATGAAGTGGTGTTTAGTGTTTAGGGTTGGGCACATATGGGGGAGGTGCCATTCTAAAATCTCGCCTAGGGCTCCAACACTGTCAGGGTTGGCCCTGCTTTCTGCAGTTAAAATTGATCAATAAAAAGTTATTTGACTGTAATTATTGTACGAGAAAACACTCCTGCCTGCCATTCCTATGAAAATGCTGGAGGCCACTAAACAACCATGATACACAAACACAGGGAGGGTTGTTTAAGGTTAAGATGACATGTCTCACTAAAGTGGCACACTAAAATCTCTCACAATGACTATCCAGCTGCCAAAATCCAGATGAGTCTATAAAGGAGTCAATAGAGGAGTTGATATACTCAGGTTTTTTGTCTCTCAGTCGCCTCTCAGGTTACATCCAAGCTGCCTGCCTAACCTTCTGGTGCGTTAATAATACAGCAATTTTCATAGAATTTTGCCAATTTCGTCATAGTTTTTTATATAACTAACGTTCTGGATATAAACGTGTGATCAGTTGTTTGATAAAGAGGCTGTAAGTGCTCTCTCAGCTAAAATCATTGTAAACAACAGACCTGACTTGGGGTATGTGATGAGGAAGATGTCAGTAGGACAGATCTCAAAATGCTGGAGAGCATCAAGGTCCTTGGGTCGTAATTTGTCCTTGACGAGAAAGTTTCTCCTTTTGTGCTTGAACAGGTAAGGACTCACTAAGTCCAGAGACTCCATGGATACTAAAATTAAATAAATAAATGAGAGCAAATTTAAGTCTTCTTAGTTTTATCACTTCATTTTATCTGCTTTGATGTCTTAGTAAAACAAAGCTTAACTTGCCAAATTAGACTTAAAACAGAGGCTCATAAGTGTAGCTAATGTAAAATACAATGAGGCATGTCCAGTCATTATAGCTTAGTCACTGACAAGAGACAATTTCACCTTTTTCTGAATTGAGACAAGTGATTTCAGGCCAATATTCAACCTAATTGGGTGATAAATGCACCTTAAAGTCTGTAATATTACACAAGTGAAGCCATACAGACATTGAGAGACACTTTATTAGATGAAAGACAGTCTGCAACTCACTATTTATAGTGAGAACATATAGGGACAGAAGTAACAAAATAGATATTATCATTACAATTGAGTTAGTAAATAAACCGCTGTTCATAAAGCCAGTAACAAGCAGAACAGTGCTGAACATATAATTGAAATTTAATTAAGTAAAACTTAACTTCAAGTCCCCCTATTTAGCATTTATAAACAATATACATACTATAATATAGTTGTATATATATTATATAGTATAACATAGACATATTTATATTATTACAATTGTGTTTTACTATATTATCGTTCAATATTTGTTTATACATCAGCATCCACTGATGGGTGCTCACAGGTTTTATAGTTGTTGACAAATACATGAATAAACACTGATATCTGCAGCTACATTATAGTGTGTTATAAAACATTTATTTACTGTTCATACTCTGTTTATGAATGCTAAATGGGGACTCTAAATTTAAGTGTTACTTCAGAAGCTTTATTAGGCAATTGCTGCTGCTGCTATTAATTAACAAATATCCAAAAGAGAAAACAGTTACAAAAGTTTTAAACTCAAACTCTCAAATAAAAACTCACCGCTGAGTCAGAAATATGAGCCTGTTTCATCACAAGTCATCTGTCATAGCGTGGAATGAATAATATCAGTGACAGACTGTGTTTCTTACATCCAGTCTGTTCTGCTATTTTGACAGAGCAGAGAAACTCTTAACAGAGGTATGTTGTGTATTTTTCTCTCAGTACAATTATATTTAATGTGGTTGCTCCTCTCACCTGCAATAAAATTATGTATTAAGTTTAAATATTGTCTTACTTACAGTACACCTCTACGACGGGTGAAAATGTCTCGAGAAGCACCCGGAGGAATCCTCTGCTGCCTTTTCTCCCCTATTGTAAAGCACTGATAAGGCTGACATATAGAGTATGTAGACATGGGTTGTACCTAAATGATGAGGAGGCCCCTCAGGATGGTTAGTTGCCCGTTTAATTTACAATAACTTAAGCAAGACTGAGCAAAAAGGGATGAAGTGTACAGAACATAGTGAGAAGATGACTGTCAAGATTACAACACAGGTTGCACGCCGTATATTTAGTGGGGGTTTTTTGGCCACTGCTTGACACAGAAAGTATTGCTGTGGTAGTGTTGTGATAGGGTTTTTGAAAAAAGGTGTAGCCTTGTATCCAAAATAATAAAATCCAAAAGAGTAAAATTGAAGCTGAGTATATCCATGGGTTTCCACAGATAAACGTGACATATCAGCATCATATACTAGCATATGACAGCTAGCCTCAGTTCAAAAATATGAGACCTGAGGAAAACCTTTTGCTGTCCAAACATTATGTCCAAGTAGAAAAAAAGAAGAATAGATTGCCATTGAATTGTGTATTGATATTAATAATCCCCTGAGGGTGAATAATGATGACGGTGATCTCATAACCTTTCCTCTGATGCCACTATGAGGTTGACATTTTTGTTTTTTTAGTGAAATATCATCAACTATTGGATGGATTATTGTGAGATTTGGTACTGATATTCATGTTCCTTTCAGGATGAGCTGAAGCACCATCTGCCTCCAACATCAAGTCAAGATTTTAATTTGTCTAATACTTTTGTTTATGACCAAATACCTGCAAAACATGCAGAACAGTATAGACAGGTAAATGTCCATAGAAACCAAGAGTTGGGTTGAATTTCTGCTTAAAGGATTTGACCGGCGATTTTCTATATTTTTCTTATTGTTAACAAATGAACCAATCCTACCTGCAAGTATTGTGTGTGTATCCAAAGCCTGATATATCTTATTCCTTTGTGCCGTAGAGCTCTGTTGTGGTCCAAAAACTATTAAAAACATGTCAATGAGCCACACTGCTGCACTGAGTGACATGTTCCTTCATGCTTTACAGTTTGGACACTGTAGTTTGTTTAGAAAATTCTGTTTACAGTGCTTTGCTAGCTTGTTGTGCCACATAACACAACCTCTTGACTTTGTGCTATATTGTACATTTCTCATAGAACTTCAGTACAAACTCAAGAGGTTGTGATATGTAGCACAAGCTAGCAAAGCTCTGTAAACAGAACCACGTTCCCACATATGCGCAGTGGCGTCTGCCGTACACAGAACTACTCTCCGGAGACTGAAAACATGATTGCTGTTATTAATCTTTGGAGCCGTTTCTAAACAAACTACCACAACCAGAATTGTGGTGAAGGAACATGTCACAATGGTGTGGCTCACTGATGTGTGGAAATGGGTTCGTTTACCTCTGACTTTGGTGTATTTTGGTGAAATTTACACAACCAGGGACATGGGTGGGAGTGGGCAGTGGAAAAACTGTGTGTGTGTTTGTGTGTGTGTGTGTGTCGGGGTTGGCGGGGGGGTTGCAGAGAACAGGATGGGAAGGAGCTTCAAAGCCTGGGGAAGAGGTCCCTGGCCCCCCACTGCAGCCTTGTTCACATGAGAATCAATCTGGTGCCAGTGTTTGATGTGAACCGCAGATAAAAGAAACGAAACAAAGAATGACAGCGGGGAGATATGGAAAGATGGGGCACAAACAGACAGGGAGATTAATGGGACAGGCAGATAAAAAATGTGGAGGTATGAAGAGTTGCCAAAGGGTCACATTTACTAACGGACAGGGGAAAGTTATCCAAACAAGATGGGACGAGCAGGTGTACAGATATCGTAAGAGATCAAAACACGTGATTGACAGAAACATGCAAGTAGGAGGACAAACTGAAAGACAGACACAGTCTTTCAGTCAGACAGACACAATCCATCAGTCAGTCAGACACTTAAGGGCAAGAAAGGTTCAAAGCCACCGTGGTGGACACCAGTGCAGTGTCTCCTCACACTGTCTCTTCATGACGCCAGGAACTCGCATTAACATCACAATGCAAACTGCATTATCATCATTGCCATCACCATTATCATAAAAAATGAAAATCATATCGTGTTTGGAGTAAAGCCCTCAGCTGGGCGGCTTTTGATAAAGGATTCACACCTGGGGAATGTGGTGAGGGGTGAATCCTGAAAAATATTGATCTCAATATAAATGCAATTTTGAAAGAAACAGTCTGGCTTTACAAGGTTTTCCATCAAATTAGATTGGAGGACTGGTATTCTTTGACAGATATCAGTCCTCCAATCTAATCCCTCTGCATCTCTTATTTTACTGATATGACTCAAAAATGTATCTTCATAAAAACCCTCCAATGCTAACATACTGTGTTGGAGGTAGAAGTTGTAAAATTAGCATAATAACTCAGAAGCACCCTTTTTTAAACCCAAGGTCCACATAAACAGAGCTGAGAACTCCTCTCTTGCTTGTCCATCAGCCAGTTGGAGCCTGTCCTTTGAAAAAAGATATAATGACACAATAGATCGTAATGTCAGTTGCCAAAACTGACCTATAGTTACGTTTGAGTGACAGACCATTTAGAGGCCGTAGTAATTATGACCCGGAGAAATGGTGCAGTTCAGATAATGTCTATATAAGGCATAGACTGTAAAAAATAATGGACGTAGCCACCATGACATCACCCATTGGTTTGTGAACTCCCGTTTTGAAGCCTTGAGTTTACATTTTGACCGTCGCCATCTTGGATTTTTGGAGCCAGAAATAATCATATTTGGACGAGAGGATGTCTCTGACCCTAATGCTAGCTGCTAGCTTGGTTAGCACGGTGCATTCACAGTGTATGGTTAACTGTGATAATGCTAATGCTAATTTTCACTAGTGAAAAACAGGTTTAAAACCATTAAAACAAAATTTACTTACTGGGAAAAACTGAACATCAAACTCCTTAGAGGGTCTTTTAGTACAACCAAATGCTGAACAAGACTTTTTTAGGTGACCAAAATGTTACGTTTTGGTCGCCCATACAGTTGTCATATAAAAAGTGGACTTAGTGGACTTTACTGCAGGAGACCACTATTCGCTTCCCATTTCCAACCGCAAGTTGGGACACTTTTTTAAAAACCACAACTACGATTGCCATGGTGTTTACTGTTGCCATGACGACGAAGGTTGCCTAACTTTAAGGAAGTAGTAACTTTAACCCACACTGCGTTTCAAGTGATCATTTTAACCCAAATGATGATCTTTCCCTAAACCTAACCAAGTGGTTTTTGTGCCCAAACGTAACCAGACCTTAACCACAGCATTGTCACACCATAAAACATCATTATTACAACAGTGATGTGTCACAGTTTTGTAAAGCACAGACAAATGATGTTTTCCTGCCCATGATTGCTGATAGAGGCGCCTGATTAGAAAACGCTCCTATGGATCGTTCTGAAAACACTCCACTGGGTCGTTCTGTAGTGCATGGTCAAACGACCTATTTGGTCATTTAATTTGGAGGACTTGTTGGCTGGTCGTCATGCTCCTAATGGAACAGTGTAGGAATGTTGTTTTATTTGTACTAAGTTGAACAGAAAAGTCAGAACGGGGACAATGAGAGGCGGAGAGAGCAGCTTTTTGGTCTTTTCTTGTTTTTATTTCAGTCGAAACAGGCTCAGACATTGTTGTTCTTTCTGCTAATTAAGCTGTTAGAGAGAGGGGCTGGTCTGACAGGGCCCTGCTTGGCGGGGAGGCGAAGAGTCAATGGGCCGAAGCTGAACAGGAGACATTTATGGGCTGCCTTAAGCCATTGTTTCCCCCTACCGAGGATCTTTTCAGGCCGGCCGCCTCTGTCTCGGTGACCTGTACAATGAGAAGAATGCCACTCCGAGAACCCAGAGCTGGCCACAAAGAGCAGCCCTGCAGAATGAGGATTTCACGGCACTGGGCTGAATCCGGACGCTGCCAAGATTCCTCGCCTCTTCTGGTCATCAGACACTCTGAGCCACTCTTTGCCAGTGTGTGTGTGTGTTTGTTTATCTTCCAAAGGTGGAGAAATATATTGGAAACAGATGTTTTGCTTGTATTCACTGACACAGGTAAGTTTGAACAAAACAAAGTGATAATATATGGCTGTTAAATGCATTCAACAATAATGAAACTGAAGATATTTCTCCTGTAAAATAAACATTCTTGGTGTATTAAGAAGCGTGAAAACTTTCTTTTCTGTCAAAGTATTTCCCCTCAAGATTATAAAAGCATGAATTTCCCATTAATATGCTCAAAAAATCCATTTGGGGCTTTAATCAACTTCTCCAGAATGGTCTCTCTAAGTTTGTCCAGCAGCAGTTGTTTGAGCCACCTGTTCCTGTTACAGAAGCTGTCGCCCAACCTTGCAGATTAAACAGGTGAGATTAAGGCAAAGCTCTGGGCAGTTTGTAGAACATCCCCTAGCACAGGCTACAAAAACTCCTTCTGTGAATGTGTAAGTGAGTGTGTTTGTGCGTGTGTGTGTTTGTGCACGCTCTGGTCCATTTGATGGTCATCCAAGCGTCTCTGTGTGTTTACTTGGACAGTGTGTTCGGTGGCGAGGCAGATCCTTACTCTCTCGCCGAGTTGCACAGCTCTGTCGCTGGCCTGAAGATGAATTTGTGATCTGCTTAGTTGTCACAGAAAACTTTCTTTTTTCAAATTGTGGTTTTCTAGTGACTTAAAACAAACCATTTCTGTGTCAACACCACCTGCTTATGTCTTATCAGCGTGCCAGTTTCTGCTCCTTTAGCAACTGCCATGTGTTGTCATAATGTAACTCCATTTACCACAAAGTGTTGAACGGCACTTTCAGACGAGCCAGCGCCTCGCACAACAAAGCAGCCCAATTATAGAGCCATTTATGTGTTTGTCAGGGGCTTCAAATGGGCACTGGTTTCTCGGTGTAGCCATATTGGCGAGGTCAGGCACAGCATCTGAAAAGGCAGCTTTATTACAGAACAACCCATCCCTCTCTCAGATGAACACCCAAGAAGAAAAAAAGACAAAAAAAAAAAAAAAAAGGGGAGAAATAAAAAATGACAACTTTGTTCTTTATAACAGTTTGGCTGAGCCTGCCTGTCTGGCTGCTCTGCGGAGCGCAGCAGCATGTGTTTCAGGGATTGTTCTGGAAGGGGGAGTGCAGAAACAGCAGGGAGCAGAAGACAAACAGGCAATTCGTGACTCATTAAACACGGCGACGGTGGCCAGCACAGTGGAGGGGTGTGAGGACCCGCGTTCCAACCGGGCGATAAACCCCCCCTGTACCAGCTGGAGCAGGCATCTGTCAGCCGCACGCCGCACCACGCCATGCCACCGATTATCAGCAACAAGCCATATCTGAGTGGCCGGCCACCGCCATTTTCAAACACCTTACACTTACATAACAGCCCTGATTGGCTCACATGGGACCCGCAGGTCTACTGACAGGCTTAACGTTGGAAAGTTTTTGCAGGCCGAGCCGTGGAGGGAGGCAATGTAAGTACTATCGCTCTGTCTCTGCTATATGAGAGGTCAACACATGTCATTTTGTTATGAGCAGCAGGTTGGCAGTTTGGTTTGGAAGGCCGTCTGCTAGCAGTGGCCCATAACACCAAAGAAAAGAAAGGACACCATACCAAGAATAACAACCTGCTCCCAGGGCAAGAGTTGAAATCCAGGTAATTTTAACTACAAAACTTATGGCACAGACATCTGAGAGTTACTAGTAGACCACTGTGCCTGTATCTGTCCTTGAAAAACAAAAGGAAATGCATAAATATTGAACTGGGTGTGATTTGGGCTGTGACACTGCGGGTGTAAAATAGTTAAAAAACGGTTAGAGAATTTGTGGGTCCAATTTTTAAAATGTATTTGTGAAATGCACAAATATCTTTAATAACTTCTTAATTCCTGCTTCTTGGGAGATGTGACCACAAATACTATGTGTAGATATAAAATTTCAGCCCAAACATGACCATATTCACACAACAAAGAGGTTCAAAAATTGGAATTCCTTCAAACTTGTACGATCGGTGGTATACTGGAGACTCCAGTGTCTTTTACAACTATTTATTCCTCCATCTGTCTCAATAAGAAGAAAAAAATGTCAGAAGAGAATGTTCTCCCTGAAAAAATGAGGTACTAAACCACACAGACAACATAACTCAACAATAACTTATGACATTGGGGATGCAAGGTAATCAAAATTCTCCATCGCTTGGAAAACCTCAACATCAGCACAACTTTGCAACGAGGTAAAAGTTTGCTCTCAATATAATTTAACGAGCTGCTAACTGCCTAATTAAATGCTGAGAGCAGATAAAAGCATGAAATATAGATAAGCTGGAAACACTGCGGCTGTAGCGCTACGGTCCATGCAGAGGAAGACAGTGATGTCTCCTGAAGCCACACACAACAGAGCAACTGAACCGAGCCTCGTCCTCCACCCGGCTGTGAATGTTTAATAAGAAAAGTGAAGCTAAACATGTCGCCACATAAGCCATGAGTAAGACAGAATCACCTGCTAATGGAGCAATGTAAAGAAAAAGAAAAAAAAAAACAATGTTCGATTGAAAGCAGGCATTAATGTGGTGCTTCACAAGCCCACGGCATTTCTAGGACTGAGGGATTGGGGCTTTAACAGCGCTCGTGGTGTGACAGACGGGGCCTCTCCCTCTTCTCAGCAGTGGAAGCCAGGGTTGTAATTCTGACTTTAGCTGTCTTTACGACTCCCTCTCCTCATTTCTCTGGAATATGAAAACATCAGCATATGGCTGCCGACAGCACCGAGGCTAAGGAGTCATTTTCCCTTAAGTAACATTGGGACAGGGGTGACATTCACTTCCATACTACCCCCCTGGCTCAAAAAAAAAGGACAGAGGAAGAGACAAAAAGAGAGACTGAGACGGAGATACAGAAGAAGAGGAGACATATTGTGAGACACACAAGGACAGAGAATTTCAGACAGAAAGAAAGAGAAAGACAAAGATGGTTTGACTCTCATTCTCTTGCACCAGCAGGTCTTCATCGCCTCTCTGTCTCTGTGTGTTCAGTGTGCAGTTCACAGAGTTTCATGTGGCTACCAGGAACAGAAAATCTGTCCATCAGCTGCCAAAGGTTCCAGCTCCGCTCCGTTCCTCTGAGCGCTCTTAAAAACCCGCTGTTTCACACCCATGAATTACACTATTTATGGCCCTGGTTAAAATGGGCAGTTTCTGGGCACGCTGCACGTGTGCGCCTCTGTTTCTGTGTGTGTGTGAGTGTGAGTGTGGGTGTGCCATGTGGCAGATGGGAAGCAATATGGCACACCTCTGCCCAGACAGATGTGGCAAAGCACATCACACCGAACATCTGGACCAGTGGCAACCTTCACCCTCAGCCGACAAGCTAACTTTACCTAGCTGCTGAGGACCTGGGAGGAGAGGAGAGGGTGAAACACTGGCTCATAACATGTCACATGTCCATGTGATCTCTTACATCACATCTTCATCTCCAGCAGCATTTTGACTGACAGATGAGGAATCCCACCTCCCTCAGTGAGGGCTGTCAATCATTTGCTTTGTGGAGTGGAGCGCTGAGGCCTGTCCCAACATGGGCCTGTCATGGCCTGCTGCACAGGAGAACATTCCCACCACTCAGGGGGCAGCCGAGCCGGGACAGACTGGGGCTTCTACGGGTAGTGAGAAACGCAGGAAGGGCCCGCCAGGAGAGAGGCATGGGGCCGGAAAAATAAGGGACTGAAACTTTGCTCTGATATACAGAATGTTATTTCCAGTGTTGGGCAAGATATTTGAAAAATGTAATCACCTACAAATTACATAACGTAATTACAATTACATTTTATTTGGGCGCTGCTCTTGTAGTGACCTGCAGCAGGTGTGTTTGTGTCTGTGCGTTTTGTTTTTTGTACTTGTGTTGTTTTTTTATCTTGTGCCCCTGACTGAAAGTCAAGTTTCCCATCTGGGATAATAAAGTGACTGAACTGAACTGAAACGTAATTACTTTACTTCTTACTTTTCTTTTGTCACTCAGGTGCCTTTTAAGCAACTTCAAAGCCGCCACGCTCACGTTACATCTTCTGTGTTTAACACGTGCAGAAAACAAGACTTGCTTTAACAAGCAGCCCGTCACAGTTTGTAGGTATTTACTGACCAGCTGATCAATAGCTTGCTTAACGTTTGCCCCAGTGACTACCTGAAGTCTCATCCTCACAGTTAAGCTGCATTATTCTCACACCTTTCAACTCTGACCTAAAAAGACACAAGATCAGTGGTGGAAAGTAACTAAGTACATTTACTCAAGTACTGTACTTAAGTACAATTTTGAGGTACTTATACTTTACTTGAGTATTTCCATTTGATGCTACTTTATACTCCCACTCCACTACATTTCAGAGGGAAATATTGTACTTTCTACTCCACTACATTTATTTGACAGCTTTAGTTACTTTTCACATTAAGATTTGACACAGTGGATAATATAAACAAGCTTTTAAAATACAACACATTGTGAAAGATGAAACCACTGGTTACCAACCTTTTTGGCTTTTTACGTCTTACAACAAGTGTCTGAGTTGTTAACAGCTCCACCAAATAGTGATTTTTCCCTCTAAAATTCTCACATGGTTTCATTTCAATAAATATTCAAATGATCCAATATTCCACCAAAAATCAAAGATTAGAGAAACTGAAAACAGATTTGTGTATCAGAACTTTGTTTTTTCTTCTTTCCTCTCCCATTAATCATCTCACGATCCCTCAGATTTATCTGGTGACCCTTTGGAGGGGCCCGACCCCTAGGTTGGACTAAACTAGCTAACTATATATAAAGTAGTTCAAACTAGCTCCACCTCCAGCAGCTACAACAGTAACACGCTGCTTACACACTGATGCTTCAGTATTAATAATCTAATGATGTCATATATAATAATATATCAGTCAGAGTAATGCAACAAGCACATTTACTTTAATTCTTTAAGTACATTTTGCTGCTAATACTTATGTACTTTTACTCAAGTAGGATTTTTCATGCAGGACTTTTACTTACTAAGTAAAGGATCTGAGTACGTCTTCCTGCTCCGCACAAAATGCAAATAAGACAACTTTGGAGTTACCTGTAGTCACATTTCTCCTCTTTTGGCGGTGGCTAACTGGGTCCCCACAGCTCTGGGGTATATATGAACCTTCCATTAAAAACTACTGGTAGGACAGCAAGTCTCACCTTTAAACCAAGCGGCAACTACCCCGGCTGGAGTTTGAAGCCAATGCAGAAGTACCTGAAAGTGCAATGCCACCAATGGCTGCTAGATGTTGGCTCCAAAAAAGTGTTCACCGCTCAGTGTTCCCAGTAGGCTAGCATTCGCTTCGGCCCGAGGTAGCGGGTTGTGTTTCCAGAGCGTGCCTGCACTCTTCATTTGGAAGATCCTGGCTCTAATGCAAACCAGTGGATGATGTCACATCTCACTATATGTCCATCTTTATATAAAGTGTGTGCTTTCAAGTTGTCTGAACTCCCTCTGCTTTCAACTGCATTTCATAATTCTTACAATAAATAAATAAATGGATAAAAGCCTCAACAAGCTTTAGTTCAAGACACCAAAGGCAACCTGGGAGGTAAGGTAGGACATTTTAATTCTTTTTTTTTTAGGTGAAATTTGTTGATAATGAGCTATAGCATGCCAGTAAGAGTTTCACCCTTTTGAAACTGCAGTTATATGACCCCAAAAATGTGGAAATGTAAAAGTTTCTACTAAATCCACTGGATCTGAAACTAATTCTAAGATCTGAATACAAGAATATGTGGTTAAGTCATTTTGAAAACAAGTTTCCCTCCTGCTAAGGCTGCGATGGAAGAAAAAAAAAAAAAGTATTTCAGTGCAGTGTATTTCACAGATAGTATTCAACATTAGGTAAACCATAATAACACACAGGAACTGAAGCCCAATTAAACAATCAAAGAACAATTTCACAGTAGAGCAGACAACAGGTAATTAGCTGACTTTCCACGGTAAGGATGAAGCAAATGATTGTATTTTGTTTTACTGCATGCTGTAACATACAGGACACAGAGACGGGACAGCAGTGAATTTGCATATCAGAGGCCTGAGTTTTCATGTGATCTTGCATAATTAATTAATTTATTTTGTGTGCCTCTTCCTCTGTAGGATACAAGCAAAGTATTCTCTTTGTATACTGTATTTCCCTGAATATAAGCCTATATTTTTTCTGGATATTATGTTTGAAAAAGCGGGGATTATATTATATTTGATGACAGAACTGTACCAGTCCAACCACAGTCCCTCTAATACCGGCCGCTACATTTCATTGCATTAAGAGAGAGTTGCATTATGGGCTGTTTGCATACATTACATGTCATTTATTACCATTACATTCAAGTCACAGAGCTTAGCATTCAATCTTCTGAAAAATACATAACAATCTCTGAAAAACTCAGATGGTTGTTAAATAAAACTTACCGCTCCCTGAAGGTATTTCTTCTTTGAGGCCCATCTGGATGAAAAAATATTGAGTCTGCTGCACAATATTTTCTCTTTCTTCTCCAGGTAGCTGTTAACGACATGTCTCCTAACTCAATTTGTACAAGGTGAATCAAAATTAAATATTTTTCAGTTCAGTATCAGTTAAATTAGAATATGTTGATGTGTACAAAATAACAAAACATACAAAAGAAAATAAGTAACAGACTATGATGTTGACGTATCTGTACAATGCAGCTAATGCTGAAGTGCTGCACATTTAATGATCAATCAAGGTAACATTTATCACTAATCTGTAACATATGAAATAACTGTGTTTGCAGTTTCAACAATAAACAATTCTGTAAACAACCACAGATTGCAGACTGACTTAATGTCCTGCTTTTCTTTTCTTTTCATCTGCATCTTCTTCATCTTGGCAGCGGTCAAAGATCACATCATTTAGCGGTGTTATATTATTTCCCATGCCATAAGGAAGCTCCTAGGGGAATAAGAACAGACATATGTTGGACAGAGGTGTGCTGGATGCCTATAGTCTGTAGCCCAGATGTCCTCCTGTTCACACAAAGCACAGTCAATATGGATCACATCCTTACTCGCTTCAAACCAAAACATCCCAAACTGCAAGAACTTTTTCTTGTTACTCAGTGTTACTCAAAAGCCGCCAAATAAACAGTGTTTTGAAACAATAAATCTTTTCATTAACATTATATTTTATATAGTTTTTCACCTTCTTGAAGTCTTTTCCTCATGGTGTGTGCATACACGGCTCACATTTCATTACATTTTCTGCATCCCGCCTGCAGAAATCAACCTGCAGATGCCTTCCTCAGTCCCCTTCTCCTCCGCTCCCTCACTCACTCTCTCTCTCTCACTCTCTCAGCTCTTTGAATAATTAGTGATGTGTGTCAATATTGTGGCCCATAGTAACCATATGGTGGGTGCAGGCAGACAGGCCATTGTTGGGAGCTGTGAAATATTGTGTATCCCTGCGAGGGCTGGAGCCAGCAGAGGCAGGAAGTGTTGTCGGGACTGACAGGGACATTGTGCGCTTGAATGGGCAAGTCCTCGGTGGCAGGGAGCACCGCGGACCCAGACAGAAAGTCTTGACCCTGGCGAGAAAGGCTGATTAGGCATGGTGCTGCAGGCCTCTCCTTCATCCACCCCCACCGCCACCACCGCCACCCCCAACTAGAAGCCGTTAGGGCCCGAGCAGAATACAACAAGGCCACTTAACTCAGTGACGCCTTTTCACTGCACACATAAAAACACTCATATATTCATGTCAGGGATGGAGAGCAGAGGAGAGGGACGGGGGCGCAGTCAGTGTGTGAACTCAGGAATGACGAGAGTGTGTGTGATTTGTGGGAATGACTGTGTAACATAGAGAGTGTGAACCCAACAACTGATCTGATGCCTTTTGAGTATAGAGAAGATAGCGTTCTTTAGATGTGTTTTACCATTTTCTTTCAGCGGTTCTGTCTCACTTCTTAATATGCATCAAAACTAAATGATGTAATTAGTGTTTTGTGCAAAGGACAGATTGAAAATTGTGCTAAGCTTTTGTTTTACAGTCCTCATATCGCCACAGTGTAATCAGAAAAACACATTAGTTCAGATGTAATAGAAGGAGGCCAACATTATCCAGTCACATTAGCAAGCTGTGGAGTGCAGGATAGCTGAGCTGCTCGTGCATCCCGACACTACTCGAAGCCTTAAAATACGATAAAACACCTCAACAAATATCTGACTCTTAACTCTGCAAACATTTAAATCCAGGAAATCCTTCGAAATGTCAAGGAGGGACATTTAATTGCGATACGTCTTTGGCAAACATTTTATTTGCTAATTAACCATTTAACAAATTAAATATTTAAACTTTATATTGCAAAGAAAAAGTCACCCACTGAATAAATCAATGTGATGATGAGACTAATGGGGACAAATATGTGATGTGTTTTAAATGATTAGAGGCATTAAGGTAAAATTTACTGTAAAACACCTCCGTTTTTAATGCGGAGCACTGATGTTATGATAGTTTTTCCACAAAATTGATCATATTTTGGATTTTGCAGAAACAGCTCATGCTCACTTGTGAAGTTATGGACGGGGGACTAATTTTCTTCCTGCAAAACAAGCTGGGTAGCTTCAACCAGAGGAGCGAGTTCATCTGGTTCGGTCTCATTTCGCCGTCCTCTGAGTCTTCTGCTCCTCTCTGCTCCATAACTGCCTGATCAAATACGCTTCCATCCACGTCCCCTCTCCTCCTCGTCTCTCCATCCTTCTCCTCTTTCATCCCGTCCTCCTTTCCCCTCTCTGCCAATTATCTCTCCGTCAGTCTGTCACACTTTGTAGTACAATAAAGGCGTCCTAAATTGATGCCCATCCCGCCTTTATCCCCCTGATAAAGCACAACAATTAAGGCTCATGTCTCTTTGCTCAGGGCCTTTGATGGCTCACAAAGCTGCACCCAGAAAGAGGGAGAGGTGGTGGAGCTACACTCAGCTTGCTGCTCTCTCTCTCTCCCTCTCTCTCTCTCTTTCTCTCTCCCTCTCAAATGTACACTAATGCAGGTATGAACACATGTACACAGAGAAATCTGTGCACAAAAATGCATATGCACCAACACACAGAACATAAACTCAAAATCACACACAAACATTCATGAGAGTCTGCCTGGTCTACTGCTTACCTGCATCTTCTGTGCAGTACAAAAACGTAGCATTTCGTAGATTGGAATAAAAAACAAGTTCTCCAAATTAAGTGACGTTTGAAACCGCCTTCCAGGACGACACACACTGTTTTCTGATCTGACGTCCCTACAGTATCTCCAGGACGACATTCTTTGTCTTTGCTTTTCAAAACCGTCCAAAATGTTTAGGGCTGCAATCAACAATTATTTTCATTATCGATTAATCGATTAGTTGTTTGTTCTATAAAATGAACTCACAACAGAGATCTTCTGTCAGGCAGATCTGACAAAGATCTCTGGTAGAAAGTTTTTTTGGATGTGCGTACTCTATACCCTCTTTGTCTATAAATTGTCAGAAAATGGTGAAAAAATGTGGATCACTGCTTTCCAGAGTCCAAGGTGATGTCCTCAAATGACTTGTTTTGTCCACAACCCAAAGATGTTCAGTTTACTGTCATAGAGGACCAAAGAAACCAAACAATATTCACATTTGATAAGCTGCACTGGCAGGACACAGTCTACCTGAGAGCCACACTAACCATTAAGTAAATCTGCCCACTAATTTGTCATCCTACAACAAACAATATGTAATGCAGCCAATACAATCTGAATTGAAAACAGGCTTATAGTTACTATGGGGTTGAGCTGAAACAGACATTTCCTTGACTTCCTTCATGATATATTTTTTAGTGTGAATGATGTGTATTGGCTGCATTATCATAATAATCATAAACAGGATTTTATACTACCACTCTTATTGATACCCCGTATTGGTTTATCTGTGCTTTTTTCATTATTAAAGAATTTGTTTTTTTGAAGATATATTATTTCAAAAAAGAATACATTTGGAACAGGATTAGTGGGGATTAATTGATTTATCTTTTAAATATAAGTAAATATTGTTTCTGGAGTAGCAACAACAAAGGCACCGTATAAGCTCAATAATATCTCACTGGAGACAAATCTAAAATGTCTATAAAATAAATAATATTCCTGACATCAAAATACTGAGTGAAGTTTAGAAAGAATGAGGAACGTAGAGATCAGTCACTAACAGTCTTTCATCCTGTCCTCTGTCCTCCTCCCTCTGCTGCTGATGTGATTCACTGCCTGCGGGTGTTTGTTAGTTCAAACTTACCCAAGTTATAACATAAGTAGCTATTAAATGTAGATTTACACATCAATAAATTAAAACCGGTTGCAACACAGCTGAATTAACCAACTGACATAGCTAACGTTGCTAATATCTGACCTGCTTAGACTGAACAGTAAAAGAGGTAATACAGAATATGGATCAACATACTGCATCTGAACTGACACTTAACATTACATTTCACAAAAAAATAATAATGTACCTCAAATTATGAAACCCAGTAATGTCAGACTAAATGACAAAATAACGTATGTTACGTTAGCATAATTGGATATTTCCCTCTAACTATAAACTGCATGAATACTGTTCTACTTCTAAAACACACATATTTCTTCAGATATGCAGATATAGATGAAACAAAGTCAGACCTACATTCACCAAGAGTTGTTCATTAAGTTTATTATATCTTTTGGCCCCTAAAACTGTTTTTTTTTTTTTTTTAAGTTAAAGCTCATGATGCTAAAGTGACTTCCTGTTTATACGTGATTGCTTCTTATTGGGTGGCTCTACAGTTGTTTCCTAACAACCAATTCACACATTACTAGATGTCTAGATAAGACATTTGTTAAGGGGAACATATAATGCTTATAGTGATTTTCTGTTATTTATATACTGTTATGATGTCAGATATCTGTGTTAAACATGGTCAAAGTTCCAAATCTTGAGGTTAATTTATGTGGAAATGTTCCTTGCTTCAACCCACATGAACCCACATGGCTCGTCACCCAGAGATTCGCCATTTCATCTCGCCGTTTTTTCTGTGTGACACGCGTGGTTCTCAGCAAAAATAGACAGTGAAAATGATCTGTTGATAGTCATATTGACATCATACCAGCAACATTAGTTTCAATGTCTATATCTGTCACGTCTGTCATGTCACAGACATGAAAAAAATATTAAGTGTCACCACTGTGGGTCAGCCTGCGTGGTGAACACCGAGGCAGGGAGCCTCTCTGGCGGGGAATTCCAGCACAGAGAGTCAGTGACACTCGGAGCTTCTTTTCTCGACTCCTCCTGCTCGCTTTATGTGACATTAGTTCAAACCAGGAGTCCTGCCTGTTGTTTCACTTGCTTCCATGTGTTATTATTTTCCTTATTTGTTGTCAGTTTCCTTCCTTACAATTTGTTTGGAGGTTCGTTTGTCGTTTGTGTGTTTAGCTCATTTGGGAAACTTGGTGTTGTCATAGAGGTATTTTCATTACTTGGAGTGGTAACAGTGGGGGTTTAACTTGAACAAGACACAGAAGTATGCTCAACCAGACCTCACCATGCCCATCAGAAAGAAAGCAACTTTCACCTCGCATATTAATATTTATTTTTCACAATTAAGCACACATTTCTTAACCTTTTTCTGTCTAAACTAAATAAAAATCAAATTTATAATGAAATGATATGAAACATTGTATTACTGATGGCCATTATCAAAGTACATAATGTAGAGAGACAGGTTTGGCAGTAGCAGCACTGCAGCAGCTACACAGTGTGTGTGGACACCATACGCCTGCGAGCCGCAGCAGTTCAGCGATGCGCTGCTCAGGTAGAGGTAGGCTGTGTGGCCCGACATGTGCGGGTGTATTTGAGAAGTTGTCATTTTGAGTAAAGAACAAGACAAAGTAGTGAAATCCTACTACTATAGTTTGTTTCATGGTTTGTTGATGTAGCCTCCGCAGCCAGCTTACGTCTGTTGGTGGGCGGCTTCCGAGAGCTGGCCAATCAGAACAGAGTGGGCTCCTCAGGAGGGGGGGGCCTTAAAGAGACAGGAACTAAAACGACCTGTTTCAGACAGAGGCTGAACTGAGGGGCTGCATAAAAAGCCAGTAGAGCATAAATAAAGAGCTTTTGAACTGTAATCATGCAAAGTTATTCCAGTACAGCCCCAAAATATAAATATAGATCTGAAAATGTGCATGAGATGTCCCCTTTAAGTGTTAATCGTGCAACCTGATTTACTTTGAAACTAGCTAGTAGCTACTAAGAACTTATGAAGGACTTTATGCACAAACCAAGTGATGGATATATGAACCTATCTGGTGCAACCGGCTGCAGGAGGTGAGGTGAGTCAGTAGGAAGGAGAAACAGTGTGATACTGGAAGATGCTTAAGTCATGAGAGACCAGACTGTGGCCTCTTTGTCATGCTCATCTTGTGTGAGGCACACTGGTTTAACATAGTTCCCAAATATGCAGTTAGGGTCATTTAAAGTTATCTTCCAGATAAAGTGAAATACCTAGACTAAACACATCATCTGAGTATCCTGCACTGGAAACATGTTTTTGCTGGGTGTTTGTAATGTAAGACATGAGCTTTTGCCAGGAGGACACACAGACTTATAGCTGGCTGGGCTGTGTAGACCAACATTTTTGCCAAGCACTGATCAGCAAGTTTAGTGTTTTGTGTTTTTAAACATTTTTGATAAAGCTGATCTTCTGGGTTTCTGTGGAGTTTCCTGGTGGCAGCTGGTGAATACTCTGGGGATGGCTGCCTTTCACTTGGATTTGCAGTGGAGTGATGCGTGGGATTTTGGCTGTGGGCTGCAACAAACGATTATTGACAGTATCGATTCATCTGCCAATCATATTCCCACTTAATCATTTAGTCCATGAAATGCCGAAAAATAGTGAAAAATGTCATACTTTTACAATGATATACAGTAAGACAGATAAAAATACTCACATTTGAGAAGCTGCAACCAGATCATTTTTACTTTAAAAATTACATAAACAATTCAATTATTATGTAAATAGCTGATGATGAATTTTTCATTTTTTAGTGATCATTCATTCTGTCTGTCTTCTTGTTCTTTTAAGCAGGACACAAAAAGCACTAATGTCACTGAAAGCACCAATAATGATGTGAGTTATAGTGTAACAATATAAGATGATTATGTTATTATATTTCCAGACATCATGGTCCGAGCTGTGAAATGTGAAACAACGGCAAACTCTTAAGTCGTGGTTTCTTCTGAAAAGAGAATAAAAGTTTCTGTTTTTGTTTAAAAGAGAAAATTGTTTGTAAATGATTGATAAGAGTCTTGTAACAGCAAAATGTGGTAAACAATCATATTTACTCGGGGTATTGCAAATTTGGTCGATGAGAATTAAAGCATAGATAATTACTGAGTAAAAGCTAAAACATTCAGCACAAAAAAAAAGAACATTTAAAAAACACAGCGTGATTCCTGCAAGAATGTTCAACATGTTACCTCTTTGTTTATTGAGTTGTTTTTGCTATATGCCGTGACACCAGGGGGTAAGCTGTAAATTTGAATTGTCAGTGGAAGTAAATGGAAAGGTGTGAAGGAAAGCAGAAGACACAACGTCATTAAAATCCATCTTTGGTCTGTGAAGGATTCAAATACACGAGAGAAGCTCTGTCGTTATGTCAGACAACTGAAATCATATCTGCACCCTGTTATTATACCGCATCTTTTCACCAGAAATGGATCTGAGGAGACGTGAACACAAACTTTGCTACTCAAAGAACCACAAAATGATGCAAAACAAAATGATATTTCTCTGAATGTTGCACCTGTTATTTATTCTGTCGCTGCCTACAACTTCTTTGATATTTTATGACAAGACTGTACTTTCTGTGTCATTAAATAAATGTGTTTCTCTGATTATAGACTGCCAGTATATGAGGAAATATCTCATGGTTTATGATGTTCAGTGTATAGAAAAGGTTTCCTTTCTGTTGTTGAAGTCCTTAAGACTGAATCTCATGAGTTTCTTGATTTGATGGCTTTTTTAGAGGTACAATATATTTAAATATTTTTTTTAAATTTCACCAATACGTCTTACTTTAAGAGATAGTTTATGTCTTTGCAAAAATATTCCTTGTTGTGGCTTTCCATTATTTAAAATAACTTGATTGATAGTGTAGAGTATAGACAGGGTTCATAAATAATGTAAACACCTTTTGCACATTTAAGTAACTTATGCACAATTACAAAAAACATTGTCTCAATGGATCATATTAATCTTATTGTCAATCAGCAGCATTTGTCAACAAGGGAAAAAGGTCTGGAGAACAACATGTTAATATTTCAGAGCAACATGAGACACTTACAGCTACAAAGCTGCAAAGAGCTGTTGAAACAGGCACAAAGGTCATAAAAAAGCAAAGTTAGTACATGTTTACAATGCTAATCCTCATCAAACACCACACCATAGTGCAAGTAAATGGTGTTATCTTTTTATGAGATATTCCTTCAGGTTGTCTCTATAGATAACATACTGTGTTTGATAACAGACAAACAAAATGAATACATATTCCTGCGTAGCCAATATAACAATAAAACAATATATTTCCTTATTTGATTTGATAATAATAATAATAATAATAATAATAATAATAATAATAATAATAATAATAATGAGAGTATTTTGTCACCTTCATCAAGTGTGCAAGCCTAGTTTGTGCAAAGGGAAGTTTTCACTTTGATGCTCTTATAAATTTAGTGTTTTAATATGCTAAGAGAAGAGGCCAAAAAGTATTTAAAAGGAAAAATAGTTAATTGCAGAGGTCTGTGAAACTCAACAAAAACCCAGGTTAAACATGCTGCAGTGTATCAGGAAGTGTTGCTCTGTCTCTACCTCTTGTTGTAGCTGAACTGACTGTCTGTTTTTTCTCGGTTGCCAGGTTTGTCTGTATCCACCAGTTTCAATGGCCAGGATGTGATCATGTATGTTCATGTCTGTCTCAGTTTCTGTTCCCTCAAGGTGCCCCAGTAATCTGCCACGCGGTGAAATCTGCTCATACTAAAGTTTACTTTGGTTTTTTTTGTTGCAGATGTCCACTGGTTGATTTTCTTTTTCTTTGGGTATCATTTGGTTAGTTCACATGTTGTGAAGGCTGTGCCGAGGCCGAGGACTTTCTCTCCCTCCAGCAGCACCAGCTCAGCAGTGTAGTTACCTGGGAGGCAGAACCATGTGAGTGAGTAATGTTGTTGAAACAAAAGCCCTGACAGCAGAAGTGTGGAGAGAGTGATGAGACCCCCTGCTGGCGTGCTAGCTAGCCTGGCCTCGGAGTCTCCTTTTTGGCTTTCCCTTTCAGACTCCTGCCCCTGAGGGCCCGGAGCCCTGGAGACACCGGGATCCTGGAGAGGCCCAGGTCCTAGTTTAGGAATAGTTACCCCTCATACAAATGTTGTAGCCAACTTTTATAGGTCATAGATAGGTTCACAAATTGTAAGCTTTTTAAAACTTTTAGAAATTAAGTGAAAATAAGGATTTACGTATTATTAAGGTAAAGATATTAACATTATTTTCATTATTCCATTTTATTGAAAATTATCTTTGAAATTGAGGCACTGTAAGAGGTTTGAGCTGCTGCAGACACTGAGCTCAGTGTCCTAACATTAATAACATGCCCTAACTGTGATAAAAGGGAACTAATATGTATAAGTAGGCAAACTTTGAAATACATTATACATCACATGACAGAGAGCTTCATAGTGATAAATACTGAGTACTGTTTCTCTGGTTGCTGCTGCTGTAAAGCAGGGATTTCTGGCACAACTTCCCCTACATCCAAAGTCCATGGAGAAAGAAACAAGTCTGAAAAAGTCAAAACTCCAGCAACACTTTTATTATAAACAACAGCTTCTGTTGTGAGACCAACTCGTTTTGTCTTGTGGCCTTCATCAGGGTCAGTATACAACACATTACAAAGTACATTTAAATATGATGGGTGTGAAACAAAAAAAAAAACATTAACGAAGGTTAAAAAAAAAAAGACAACCAATCATATACATACACTCACTTGTCAGCCAATAGGGTATTCACACAGGGATGGGCTGGGTGTGTGGTCATGTGCTTTGAGGCCAATCACATTCCTAAACTGGCCAATAATGGAAACAGGTGACACCACATCAGGTCCATAAGCAGTTGAAATGCATCTACTCAAGTTTTTATAGAGGACACCTTTATCCAAAATGTGTCTAGTCAGTGTGGCACGCTCTCAAAACAATTTGTAAAGTGCTAAATATTCATTGCAAACATCTTAAAATACTCCGCTCTGTTTGGTGTTCCCAGTCTCTTTCATCAATGGAAGTTTGAAAAACTGAACTGTCAAAACTAGCTTCAAAATATGCAATGGAAACAGTTTTTATTTCATTTTCATGCTCTGTGTGATGCTCTACAGCTGAGTACTAGACTGCAACAAAAACCTGCCCTGTATAGAGTTGACTTCAATGAGAAAAAATAACATATGACATGTTTTTAAGTCATAAATAAACTAAGAAATACTCAAAAATAAAAGAAATCTCAATGAAAATGTAAAACAGTGCTTGCAGGCTTCACATGAGAGACCGGCCTTCAACCTTAAACACTACGCCTACAACACGAGGTGACACAACACCAACCAACTTCTTTGCCAGCCCCTTGTGGTTGTCAAGGTGGACGTCATGGCGACCATGGGATCAGTTGCAGGCTCGGAGGGACGTCCGGCTGTGATGGGGCGCGTGACATGATACTCAACAATCAGACACCATGACAACCTGGCAGCAATGCTGTTGATTCAGCAACCCGACCAAACTGTATGGGGAGTGGGAGAGAGGGGACAATAAACCTGTTGCTGAGTGGAGGAAACACAGCGAGGTGTTCACATCAAAGGAATGAGTTTGTATTTTAATACCTGCAGAAGAATAACAGGAGCTTAACGAGTGAAAATGTTATCCCAAAGTATTCCAGTTCTTTCTGTCTTTTTATCTGTTTCTTTCTACTTATGTGCTTTTTTCATTTTTCTCTCTCTCTCTCTGTCTATCTATCTATCTATCTATCTATCTATCTCTCTCTCTCTCTCTCTCTCTCTCTCTCTCTCTCTCTCTCTCTCTCTCTCTCTCTCTCTCTCTCTCTCTATCTCTCTCTCTCATGCACAAACATTAGGCAGTGCAGATTTTTTAGTTTAGAAAATCAAGAGCTATGATTAGTCATGTATTTGCATGTCTAAAATATTTTAACAAGGCCTTTGCAATAATCCAAACACAAGAGTATAACAATGAAAACACAAATACTTTAATTTAATTCATCAAAATGATGCCAGCTATTGTAAAATTACTCATTGCAGTTGATTCCTGGTGTTTCTTCAGGGCAAAGAAACTTAAATTTGTAACACTTTTCAAACCCAGAGGCTTCACATACAATAAAATACATTTGAACATACGTCACAACTGAACAAAATTAGATTTTTTGAAAAAGTAGATGCAATAAAATAAAATACAGATAATGATAACAGACCAGAAACACAGTTTTAGAACACTTACATTGCATTATAACTTATAAGTCACCCCGATTCAATAAAGTGCAGTACAAGAACATGAAGTATGTCCCTAAAGATCGAAGAGATCTGCTGTGTTTATATTCTTCAAGCAGATCAGAAATGTATTTTGATCAGGGGATGTTAAGTGATTTTAAAACTAGCAACAGTACTTTGAAATCTGTATCTATAACTAAATGGAAGCCAGTGTAAAAACTCAACAAGAGGATTATTGTGCTAAGTTCTCCTGTTTTTTGTTTAAACTCCAGCTGTAGCGTTCTGACTGTGCTGAAGTTGTCTAACAGTCTTATTAAGGAGACCAGACAAGAAGCTGATACACAAGCCCACCCTGCTGCAGATGGAGGCATGAATGAGTTCCTCTAAATGTCGTCTGCACATCAGACAGACTTCTTATTCTTGCTATTTGTTTGAGATGATAAAAGGCTGATTTAGTGATTGGCTTTATGTGGCTAAAGAAGCTCAGATGTGAGTCTAAATGTCTGGTCAAACTCCCTAATTCAAAAGAGAACACACAAAACTTTTTCTGAAGATGAAGTAGGATTGATTAAGTGAAAGCACAACAGGGGAAAGTAGTATTTGCCAAATGGTCAGATACTGAAAAATAATAATTATCTTTACTCTCCAGTAGCTCTGAATTATTCTGTTCTGCCTCTCAATTAAAACTGATTGACAAAACTCAAAGCCTATACTGCCACCATGTGGTAGCAGCAGAAAATGCAAAAAAAATAAAAAAATATAAAAAATAAAAGGTATTTAACCTGCAGTGTCTGTGTTCTGTTGTTGCTCCACTGATGCATATCACCAAGTAAATCTCACATGAACAAGTTTAGACCCCTGTAAGTATCCTGTTTACTTATATAGTAAGGTCAGGGTAGAATGCTGTGTCATGTTTCAGTTTTGGTAGGTTTTTTTTCTTTAGTCTTTATTAAACAAGGACCATGCACAAAAACATTACTCTCAGAATGAGAAGAGATGATTTACGCCAGATTAAGCCATTAGCTATTTTCCATCCGCAGTCCCTGGACAGGTCGATCACCAGATACTAAAAACATTCTTTCACATACAACACCATGACATAGTCTCTATCACACCAACAAATAAACAGACAAATCTAAAAACACACATCAACATATAAATACCTGCACATTCATCCAGTGCAACTATATAATTACAATTTGAAATCTGAATCACAGTGAAATTAATGTTGACATGACTGGTTGCTCAATATCCTTTTTTTTTTTTTTTTTTTTGCACCTTGGAAAAAGAATGAGAGTCTGTGCAAGTCTTAAGCTCAGCTGGAAGCATATTCCAGTGTTTGATGGCCATAAATGAAAAAGCAGATTGTACAAAGGCAGTCAGCCACAGTGGGACGTGTAAGTCTGAGTTTAGTGCAGAGAGGTTCTGCTCTTTTGCTCAGAGTGGAGCTGAAAAAAGCTCTTCAATGGTGGAGGAGGAGCATTGTGAATTATCTTGCATACCAATCGAACTTTTGAAAACAGAAAAGAGATGATTTTTTCAGCCCTAAGATAGGATCAGATAAGATACATGTTAGAGCAGCACAAGAAACAGGCTTAAAAGGCAGGAAACACACAAGAACACTATGTAAAATTATATACAATGAAAAAAATCATAAAAGAACTGAAATTCTGACAGTATGTATAAAAAGTACACCACAGTGCTACACAATGTTTTATACCTTATACATGAACTGATGCAAAGATGTGCAAAAGAAAAGTCCAGTAGTGAAACTCTGAAAACGTTACAAAGGAACCCTGTAAAACGATATCCAACCGTGATTCTCTGTTGGTTCTGATGTAGGCGTTCGTTAATTTTATGTAGTTTTATAAGCCAGAAAGGTTGTGAATCACCAGTGTAAATTCAATTCAGTTACAATTCAATACAACTTTATTTATCAGTGTAAGCCACAAAGATCAACAAATACATTCACAGTTGATTTGTTAACAAATACATGAAGTAAAAGGTCAATGGAGAGACACAACTGTGCTAAAGTGGAGAGGGTGAAGTTTAGATATTTTGCTGTGTTTTGATAGGAATGTGTAAAAACATGTCAACATGGCAATTTCAAATAAGCTATGTTTATCATTTTATTCAAAACCATGTTTTATTTCAGGACATCAGATGGATGCAGTGAATTTTTCTTCTTCACTGATGCTCCAGTTAAAAAACTGGAGGCTCATCTGTTTCTACAAGCAACAACTCGGCTGCAGCTGCAGTGCAACAGGATGTCTCAACCAGTCCTTCACTTTCCAGAGTACTGACCTCTGGCTCCCGTCCATCAGGATGAACATGGGTGCAAGGCGGGAAGCCCTCATCCACAAATCCAGATATTTCAGATAGGGGAGCATAGAGGTACCTGCGACCAACAGTCTCACAGCCTTGATAAGTGTAGGGATCAAGGTAGCTGGAGCTGAAAGTTAGCTTCTGCAGAGTCCTCAGTATCCAGCTGCTTTCTGTGACCTCAGTGCTTCGGCTCATGTCCATCAGAGCCTCAACATCACCCTTCAGTCTGCATGGAGCCTTCACCAGGAGAGAGGAGTCAGCACTCCTGCTGACTGGCTCCAACTTGTGGAGACCTGCAGGTCCTGGTGTAGCATTGGAGGGTCCAGATTCAGAAAAAGCAGAGGATGGTGGGGAGGAGATACGGTCCAGCTCCGAGATGTTAGAGGCTGGATAGTAAACGTACAGCCTTTCCCCGAGGACTTTTGTAAGATTGCATGCAGAGTATTTGTCATCATCACTTTTTAAAGCATTGAGGCAAGTGACTGTTTGCATCCACGCTGAAAGACAGAAGAAATCACATGTCAACAAAACAGCAAATTATAGTCGAAATGTGAGAAACGTTTCCTAATTTTGCTACTGTATAGTGCGTAGTAGCACCCCAGTTTCCCACATTAACTCCCAGTTCACTGTTATTAATTCAACATAGTTTACAGCTGAGCAGTGGTGGCAGAAGTATTCAGATCCCCTGGTAAAAGTTTCAGTACATCACAAGTCCTCCATATAAGAATCTACTTGAGTAAAAGTATTTCAACAAAAGAAGCTACAGTATCAAAAGTAAAAGCACTGCAGCAGAATGATCCATTGTCATTCTTATATTATATAATACTATACTATTATAAAACTACATTCGAATATTGATACTTATGTTTGACATGTGAACTGAATTTATCTGAATCTGCAAAAATAAAAAGTTATCAATGGAAATATTCAAATAAAGTACAAGTACCTCAAAATTGTACATAAGTACTTAAGTTAATGTTCTTAGTTACTTCTCACCAGTTTGAAAACATTACATTTCAGATCTGGGGGACAAAATTAGGGACATTATTTGTAAGATATAGCCTTTCAAATATATATTTAAAATAAAACAAATAATGTAACCATGTTACATCAAACAAATGGCCCACAAAAACACTCACAGCCTGGTTATTAAATGTGAAAAAACATAAGGTACCTGTAGAAGAAATGATGGCATTATTCAACAAATTTGCCACCTGATACCCTTTAATATTCTTTCTCTCATTAAAAAACAATTATCCTCACTGGTTGGAAATGAATGTCTAAAATGCCTTACGTGGTCGGGAAAGTTTCTCCATAGCTTTGTTTTTAAATCGTTGACTCAGTTTCAGTTAATATCTCGTCAGGACAGTTGCTGCTTAACTTACTCACTAGTAGAGTGAACAAGAGTGAAATGTTCTGTATTTATGACATTTAGTTCTATGACGTCATAATCAGCATTCAGGAACTCAGCATTATTATATTATATTATATTATATTATATTATATTATATTATATTATATTATATTATATTATATTATATTATATTATATTATATTTCTTTTCTTCTTTTTTATACATGTGTTTGCTATATAAAGACAAAATATAGTATTTTATATAGCATATTACTCTTTAGTGGTGGGGGGTGTATAATAAACTTATAAGTATAATTTATGTGTTGGTTCTGACAATATCCTCTAAATGTTTCCTCTCACAAGTAATCAATTGAATCCAAGGTTCAAAGCAAAATATACAATTTCATAAACAACACACAAATAAATTAATTGTGATACAATGGAAGGTGTGCAGAACAAAGCCTTTATTGCAGCTGTGTTTTTTGTTTGCTTGTTTTTTAGAAAATGTATTTGCATATTACAGGCACTAGAGGGAGCCCTCACTTCTGCCTCCATCATTTCAGGAGCTCAATTTCAATTTCAATGTCAGGTTCACCTAAACTGACTGCAACATGAGGTCAAAGAGGTTCAAACAAGACATACATAGTGATGGGGGGGAAAAAAACTATAAGGCATGAAACAGATAAATAATGAAGGAATAAAAAAGAATAGTTCCTGGTCTGGGGATTCTTTCACTGTTCTCTGACCCTCTTTCTAAATTTATCAGGGCTTGTCATGACGTCTGTGTCTCTCATATTTCTGCAGGCCGATGGGACCCGCAGCTAAGAATAGAAAAGCACTGACACAGATTAACACGCCTTCATGGTCTCTCTCCTTCTCTCTTTCTAAAAACCGATTATTTTCCATCTGTCACTCTTACAATGTGAACCTCCTCCTCCTCTGCGTGCGTCTTGACCTTTTCCTATGTTCAACTACTGACCTCATCCATTATAGTGTATAAGGAGAGGGAGGATGGAGCTCACCGAGGTACCTGCAGTCCAAATAAACAGTTAAGACCACAATAATCCTTGTAGGACAGAGTGAATATAAGTACTGTGGGAAATTGCTGTTCTCTCTTTTGCTGCTGGATGCCAATCCTTAGCTTCTCCGCATGTCCTGGAAAAACTTTTAAAAGGCTTTAAAAATACTGCTCTAAAAGTAAAAGACAAATGATAAACTCTGCTCTGTGTCTGAAGTTTACAAACAGGAAGTGTGAATGTTAGTTGCACAGGAAAGACAGGAGAGTGGCTCCTAAATGTCATATCTAATCCCTGGATGGAGCAGGATCTCCTGGATATGTGGGGTTGTCCTCAGAGAGAGAGAGTGTTGATCCAACATTTGTCAGAGCCAATCACAGCCAACAAACTGAAACCTGATTGGCTCATGTGCGGGGTTATTTAGGGCCAACTTTGAATCCATCTTCCATTTGACTACCCTGTCCCTCTGTCACCTTCTCCTTAGCTGTGTGTCAATGTACTGTATATAGGCCGTGTTTATGTGTGTTTGTCTAGCTCGAGTTTTGAGTTGGAACACCTCTGATAACTTTCTCCAAACGGCAGCTTTTGTTAGTGAAACAACTTGAATGAGCTCAACGCCTGTGCAAACACACATCACTGCTGCAGCTAATGCAAACACACTGAACAAAGGCTGCTGACTTAAACACACAGTCTCAAGGAAAAAAACAATATTTTACATGCCTATGTACATTCAAAGAGATATTGGTCACTGTAATTGTTTCCATACTGACCATCAAGATATCCATAGCTGACACAATTGTAATGTAAGAGATTGAGAACAGACTCCACAGTCCATTAAGTTCAGTCACTGCTAATATGAGGCTTTAGCAGGCTGAACTGGGCAAATCAAATTGGTATCTTCCACAGTATTTTTCGTGCCCAATTCTCTGCCAGTAGCTAGTTAGATATTGAATTTATTTGACTAATTTGGATGGTTGAAGCCTTATATTAGCTTTGGATAAACTTTTAAAGATATCTGGCTAAACACAGGAGATAGTTCTTGTCTTTACTGTAGGCAGTCCGCCTGTGAAATAGGGGTGTGCCTGAATACAAATACGTTATTCGGCAAAGTACAAATAGTGGGTTTTTACGAATATTTGTTTCATACAAATATTTTTAAAATGATTTGTTTTCAGGAAGAAAAAGAAAATGTGTCAAATACCAGCATATAGGTCGGCTATGTCGCTATCTCAGTCTCTCTCCTCTGCTCCGCTGTGACGTCTATCAGCAGGTCTCAACGAGGGGAGTCACATCCACCTGCTACATGATGCACATTTCCTAATTTGGACATCACTCCCAGAGCTGGGGGTGTTCCCCAGAGATAAAACTGAGTTACTGACACATGCAAAGTGCTCCCAAGGGACTCTCCATGACCTCTTGTTACCTTTCTCCTTTCCACAAAGTTAGGTTGTTAAAAATAGGCAAAAAGAAAAATGAAAAGTGCAAAGCAAGAATCGCCTTTGAAGTTCTTTCCTACACATTTCACTCTGTGCTGTCTCTGCATTATGGGTGTATAAATAGGTCAAGGTCTGTCTTTTAGCTCAGTAGTAGTAGCTCAGTCGTCTATGATTTGGGAGTTCAAGAAACGGTATGGGGACCTCCTTCATAAGGTAGTTTATTCGTGAACACTTATTGTAATCCTTTAGTTTTATAAAATTAAAAGCATAATTAAAACAAAAACAAAAACAGGATTTTTAAGCCTCTTTCCACTTTTATTCGAATACAAATACAAATAATTTTGCTGCCTCAACAAATATTGATACAAATACAAATACTGGGCCCTCTGCACATCCCTAGTGTGAAAGCAAAATTAGCCTTCATCAAGGTAGTGAGTACGCAGAGAGATGAAGCATGTTTGCACAGAAGGAGGGCTGTGTATTTTATCACCCATCATTAATATTTAGGAAGAGATCCCTTAACGGTGAGAAAAACATGTGTCAATGTTCATTTGAACACCTGACTATTGTTTTAGGATGGACAAGAAAAACTGTGAAAATATTCTTTAAGAAACCACTTAAGTACTCTTTTAAGCCATGTGTTGGGTCATAAAAGTGACACAGGTGAGTCTCTAACTGACAAGAACTCCATAAACTATGCTATACATAGGAATAAAACTCAGGTTTACAGTTGCAACCCACGTATAATGAATATTAAAACCTCCTAAAACTTCAGAAACTGTGTGTTTCTGCTTATTCCTCCATTGTAGCACAGCTTGAACTTACCAGCATAATCTAATTAGAAAGAAAATGTCATACAAGCTTTTACACATGAAGAACAGGATGCTTTTTCAAATCAAAAACCACCAAATACTTCATTGTCACAAGTATAATTATTGGTTTTACATACACATCCTTCTAACCAGTAAACCGAAGGGCGGGCCTCTCCAGCCGAGTGGAATCTGACAAAGGATTAGAAGGCCTGAAGAAAAGCTGCCCTCCTATTTATGCTTCTCTGTCAGCAGATAGTCTTTCCACAATGTCAGTACATTATGCTAGACGTGAACAGCTGGGTAAACACATGGAGCAAGTTTATCCATTGAGGTGAAGTGCTTTTATAACTTTTTGTTTAGCAATCATTATCACTGGGAGCAGATAAAACACCATAAAGTTAGTAAGTGAAGAACAACATATCTCTACTGCATCGCAGATATCTGGCTACACAGAGGAGACAGTTCCTATCTTTACTGCCATCAGTCCGCCTGTGAAAGCAAAATTAACCTTCATCAAGGTAGTGAGTACACAGAGAGTCGAAGCGTGGTTCAGTGTGTAGACATTATACCACGCTGCAGAAGGTTAAGCTAACAGTGGCAGAGAGAGAGAATAAATATTATGTGTGTGTCACATTGAGCCTACAGGCATGCAGTGAGGCTACACATGGCAGTGCTATAGAGTTGAAATGATTAAATGATGACAGACAGTTAATTGGCAACAAGTTTGATAACTGAATAATCATTTTTTTTACTAAAATGCTAAAAAAAATTCACTGGTATCAGCCTTTCTAATGTGAATATTTGCTCATTTTCCCAGTTTTCCATGATAATAAATTCAACATCTTTGGGTTTTTGACAGTTGGTCACACAAACCAAGTTTGTCAGATCTATTGATAACAAAAATAACTGTTGGTTGCAGCATCACAGTACTCATGTAACGGAATAATACTGCCTTGCCCTCAATTTTGTGCGTATAATTTGATAAAATACAACTTTACAGAAAATAAGCGCAACATAAACTACAACAATTCAGGTCTCAAAACTAGATTTCGACACAGACCACAAGATGATGATATTGTGCTTTAGTGTTGTAAATTCATTATTTAAACTCAAATTATATGTAGTAAATCTAGGCTTCTGCAGTTGCCCGGTTGGTAATCCAGCCTTGCTGAAGGGGACATCAATGTTTACACTGCATTTCATGGCAATCCATTAGTTGTTGAAACACTAATGGATCACTCAAAACCACAAATGTCAACCTCATGATGGCACTGGGGATCACCAAAGTCATGAGGATTCATCATCCGGGAACCATTAATGTCGCTACAAATTTTCATAGCAATCCATTCAATGGTTGTTGAGATATCTCAGTCTGAAATTAGTGGTGGACGAACTGATAGACTGACTTTGCCATCCCTAGACAGAAAACCAACATCAAAAATGTTGAAATAGTGCGACTTATTGAAGATACCTCAGAGAGTCAAAGCAATTTAAATGAGGCCAATGCAACAATGGAAGCACTCAGATTTTGAATCATTTATTATTAATAATGTGAACGAGTATTTCCATAACAATTCCTTGTTTTCTAAGATTAAGTCAAGTCAATTTTATTTGTATAGCCCAATATTGTAAATCACAAATTTGCTTCAGAGGGCTTTACAATCTGTACAACAATACCATATCCTCTGTCCTTAGACCTTCGATTCAAATAAGGAAAAACTCCTAAAAACCCCTTTAGCAGGGAAAAAATGGAAGAAACCTCAGGAAGAGCAACAGAGGAGGAATCCCTCCTCCGAGACAGACAAACATGCAATCAATAGATGTGTGTAGATAATAAAACACAAATTATAGAAATACAGCACAGACAAACAGGATGACAAAATAATTGTCATTCTTTTATCATGCACACTGCTGATTTATGTGCTGGAAGACCTTATTGTCATTATCAGCAGACAAGAAAAAAACAAGCAAGAAGAGAAGACAAGAGAACAAAGTGTAGGCTGTTCCGAGACATGTTGAGGAAATGAATCCAATTTCCTCCAAGATTCCTATCTCACATACTTAAGATGGTTGTAACAGATTTTGATACTGTGGAGATAAAAGTAAAGTTGCAGCTTTAAATGTACCACCATGTCAGATTGTCGGTCATGTTTTAGCACTAAATGGTAAGAATGGTAAACTACAATGTCTATCAGGTGTTAATTAAACAACACCAGAGCCACCAAAAAAAAACCCCTCATCAAATCATGTTCATCCTGCTGGGGTCTGGGATCCAAGATGCATTTCATTTGTTTATTCCATGGGACCTGTTCTACTGCCCGAACTGTCCAATTAAGGCAAACATACCATTTATAAGAAAGCAAATATACCAAACGGTTAGTTTGTCTTTTCTGCTTATAGCTAAATTCAACATATCTGGGGTCATGTTGAAAAAAGGTGATATTATTTTCATGCACCAGTCAGAAATAAAGAATATAATATACATAATCAAACTGTGATGTCACATTGTTTGTTTATCTTGCCAGGGAGATGTTGCTGTCAGTCAGATCAGATCAGACCACACCCTGTCCTGATGAGGACAGGGGTTAGTTTTTGAACTCATGCCATGTTTTTCTGCAACATTACACCAAATGAACATTTTTAAATGTCTTGTGCATCATTATAAACTTAGAGATGAAGTGATCAATCAATTTTAAGCTATATGTCAGTTGAATATATTTGTGTTTTGGACTGTTGGACTGATAAACAAGCAATTTGAAAATTTCACCTTGTTCTCTAGGAAATTATAAGGCCATTTTTCATTATTTTCTAACATTTTATAGGCAAAATGATTAATTGATGTACTAAGAATATAATCAGCACATTACTCAATAATGAAAATAAACGTTAGTTGGGTTCAGCCTGACTTATTTGGAATCTATGGAAACATTGTGGTGTATTATTTAAAACTGTTGTGAGGTTTTGTGCGTTTAAATTGATCTTTTCTTGACAACACGAGTTTCTAGTGATGGACCAACAAGGTCTATTGGCTTTAACAGGTTAAATAATTTAAATGAAGCCTCGATTTATCTTGTCTCATAAACCCAGATTGCAGATATTCTTCATTATATTTCAATATATATTCTTCAAGGTAGATTAACAAAGTTTAAGTTATTTATTCCCTCCACAGTTCGACTGTCACACACATATAACTAAGATGTGAACAATGAATGACGTTTGAATGGATCCACTTGTCACATACATATATGCCTATTGCCATATAAACATATATACACACACACACACTCTCACATATACAAATATATATTAATGTATACACAGTCATGTACATGCATATACACATTCACACAGTCTGTCTGTTGTTTTTACCTTGAATCTGTTTTAGCCACTCATTTGTTTGGGTATTTTAACCCGAATTTAAAAGCCTAACCAGGGACAGAGGGCTGCAAATCAGCTTCAGCCTGAGGCCCTTCATAGCTTTCATTACATGTTGCATAACATGTGGGCTAATGTAAGTCTATGTATACATGCATTCTATGTCGCAATACTTATCTCTACTGCCCATTTTAAATAAACAAACATATAAAAAGGTGTGAAAATGGTAATGATTTGAGCTTGGCCCCACAATGGAAATGGTACCCACAAACCTTCCAGCAACCTATTATTCAAGGAGAACCCAAGGCCAGGGTTATGAGTCCTAATTAGTAGTCACTAAAAAAAGTTTGTGACTGATTATTTTAATTTTCTCACATTTTTCCATTAACTGTACAATTTTATCTCCCTAGTCATGGCTTAAAGGCTGTTTCAAAGACCTCTCTGCACAACATGTTTGACTAGACCTATTCTCTGCCAAAAAGATGCTGGCTTTATGTTGGAAACCTCCACATACAGTTACAAAATCTCAATGGATAATCGGATATTGATATAATTAATATGGAGCTATCAGTGGCAAGAATGCATGGTGCTGTAGCTAGTACTATTTCAGCTATATTTTGTGTGTTGTGTTGTTGTTATTGTGGTTTGTTTGTATGTCTCCAAAGCAAAAGAGCAATAAAAAGTTGATCGAATAAAAGTTTTACAGCATTAAAAACATACAACATACAAAAATAATAAGAGTTAAAGTGAAAAAGCCTGAATAGAAAGACTTTTAGGCCTTTTTTTTTAAAGAGTCCAGGGTCTGTGCTGCCCTCAGATGGTTAGGAAGGCTGTTCCACACTGCCAGGAACATAATTCTGAGAAATGCTAAATCCCTTTAAAAAAAAAAAAAAAAAAAAAAAAAATCACCTAAAAACTGTAAATTAAGTCTAAAAAAAAATATATGTGGAATTCGTGTGTATTTGTTGTTCTCCCATTCACAAAACAATACTGAGTCCCGGAATTCAAACTAATTTTTCAAACAAATTAAATAACTGTTAAAGTATTTAAAAGACATGATAGTTAAATGCCGTTTTGCATCTGTTTGAGTTATTCAAAAAATGAAAACACTTCAGCCCCGCCGCTGCAGCAGCCTGGGGGCAGCATGAACTTCAGCAGGCAGCGCGAGGAGAAAAAAAGCTTCTTTGACGTCAGCCACGTTAGTTTTCAGTAGTCCAAGATGGCGGAGGTGAGCGGGTTGAGGAGCAGAAATCACTTCGAGCCCAAATGCAAAAACAGAGTCGTTGACGAAGGTAAACCGCTGTTGATTCTGTCGAGTATATTTATGAAAGTGAGCAGATATGGTGTACGAAGCTGAGGAGGAGGGTTTTAATGTAAATTGTGTTTTGTTTCGGTCGTCTTTGTCAGGGGGGAAACTCTCGCTTTTCCGTTAGCCAGACGCCAGTGTTTTCAGTTAGGTGTCCTGCCAAATGTGGTACCGCCGCCACAATCTGTTTCCTCTTAAACATACTGCCAACACAGTCTAAACAGTATGAAAATGAGCTATATGGGCATATATTTTGTCAGTGTGTCAAAATGTGTTTTCGTTGGTGTAACTTTGGCTTCAAAAAGCTGCTGTGAAACTGATTCCCGACTGGTGTTACACCGTATTTGGTGACCCATGAGATTCTGTGACCTGCAGTATTCGAAGAAGTACACAGATCGTTTACTTAAGTAAAACTAACCTATCAATATCACAGTGTAAAAATACATTACAAGTAAAAATCCTGTATTTAAATACTTAAGTGAAAGTATAGAAATATTACCAGCTAAATTTACTTAAAGTACGAAAGTAAAAGTATTATTTGCGGAAAATCGGGGTGCGACTAATATATTAAAATACAGCTCATGCATTGACTCATCAGTATTAATGATGTACTTCGTTAAATTTATTTAATATATCAGATACTTTTATTTAAGTAAAAGATCTGGGTACTTCTTCCAACACTGCAGGTCACAGAATCTGATGGGTCACCAAATACGGTGTAACACCGGATACAAAATTCTCCCGCGGCACCTGTCGTCTCATTTGTCCGGGCCGTCACTCTCACCTGGCGGCTTATCTGTAAACCTGGCCGGGGTTGCACTGTCATCCTGTACGAGCTTCATCGTTTTCTGAACTGTCAAACACCAGCTTCCTGTAACTGGGTTTTCACTTACAAACAACACTTAACGTTAATCCAGTCATCCTACTAATGACTCGGATATTTTTAAAGGCCCTATTATTAGTCTGTTCGGTTTGCCAGCAGACTTATCCACGCAAATGCGAAGCTAATGTTATCCTCTACATAAATACACGTCTGTTTGTGCATTATACAGTCAGAAATATGCAGCCTTAGAAGTAAGAGACATATGCCTCTTTATAACAATATTCGTCAGATTTGTACTTGACCTGCTTTAACCTTGGGTCCCAGTCTCTTCAGTAAGGTGCCCATATGAACACTGAAACAGGTTTTCCTCGTTGTAATCATTCCTCCTGTTCATACTGGCGATTAAAACATCCTCTTCAAATGAGCTTTCAGTTTAAGTGATGGAGGACAAAATCCACAATGTGTCCACACAGTCATGTTGTGCAAAAAATGTATTTAAAAGTTTATCTGAAGCTTATATGAGGCTTCAGCAGTCTTAGTCATATCAAGTGGATATCTGCCACATTTACTTCTTTTTAGCATCAAATTCTCTCTTTGTGTTTTCCTGTTGAGCTGCAGTGGAAGTATAGTAACAAAAAGAGGGACTTTGGCACTAAAAAGACTGTAACATTGAAAGATATCTGCTTGATTTGACTTATTTGGACAGCTGAAGCTTCATATTAGCTTCAGATAAACTTTTAAATACATTTTTGCAAAGAAGGAGGCTTGTGGATTTTGGTCCCCATCACTTGCATCAAGTGCATTAGAAGGTATCTTCTAATGGTCGGTATGAACAGGAGGAAAACCTATTTCAATATTTATTTTGGCACCTGACTATAGTTTTAAGGCAGACTTGAAAAATTGTGAACCCGTCCTTTAATATTGGATATGACAGATAGCCTTAAGTTACAAATAGGGGTGACAAAATGTATTCTCATAACAATCCCAATTCTTATCTTCTGTGATTCTGAATTGATTCACAAATGTCAAAAATCGATTTTCTAAATGTTAGTTAAAGGACCAATTTCAAAAATAATTGCACATTTCTGCTACACAGGTGACCTTGTGTAAAGAAACCATCATATTCAAAGTGGTGTATTTTTAATAACATGATGTTGACGGAACAGAAAAGGCAGAACTTAACCGCGAGTGCAGTGCAGCACCCAGACAGTCTACAGGGCGCACACGCTAGAGTTATCTCGTAGTTCATCCTCGAACAAGGCAGCAGTATGATTTGATTTAATGACTAAATAATTACCTTTGCAAGACGAACGTGAAGTATATTGTGAACTTTCTACGCTGTCACTCAGAGACTAATATTAGCAGAGCGGAGCAGCAAACTCCAGCAGCAACAAACGAGACCAGCTGAGCAACACACACTGCAGCATTAAACGGCTTAAACCAACTCTGAGGTGAAGAAAGTAACTCGATGCTCAGTCTGTTTCACCTCAAAAGCTCTGCCGATGACTTTCCCCGGAGCTAACGGTGCAGCAGAGAGGCTGCTCTCCGCTGCTTGAGACATGATGCTAATAACAACACAGCGGAGCACTCTGCCTCCCAGAGTTTGTCATTCTCATACAGGCAGGAGACGCTTTCAATAAGTAAGATGCTTTCAATTTAATGAATGCAGTTAACTTTTTAAAATAAAAAGGTTGCGGACCACTTATCGTATCTGCCAGTTGTTTCATATTGTATTTCAGTGGAATAAGGACACTAGTGAATGGTTTGTCACACAGCATGCTGGAGCAAGAGACTGAAAATAGAGCTGCCTTTTCTATTCATTCAATCAAATCAGACACCCAAGAATCGGAATCAAATCGTGAGATTTCCAAAGATTCACAGCACTAGTTACAAATGTGGAGTAATTTCTGTGTTCCCAAGCTTTGCAGTGTAAAAGTAATAAGTAGGGCTGCAACTGTTATTTTAATTATCGATTAATCTGTCCATCATTTTTTTTGATGAATCGATCAGTTGTTTTGTCTATAAAATGGTGAAAAATCTCAATGATCGTTTCTTAAAGCCCAATGCAACCTAAATGTCTTGTTTTGTCCACAACCCAAAGATAAAATATTAACATCTAGGAAGGCAATTGTGGCGTTTTCCTTAAAAATGACTGAAAATGATTAATTGATTATCAAAAGCTAATTGTTGCGGCTCTGCTGATAACTATTACTGTTGTCAGGGTTCTTAGGGTTTAAGGTTAAGGTTGTTTTTCAAGAGATGGATTCATTCAGGATCCATCTTTCCATCTGTGACTCATCAGTGCTCTCCTTAAATTCGATTTAAAGCAGTGTTTTTTGTGATAGCTGCTTTGGAAAGTGAGGGAAATGAGGCACCTTGTTTATCCAAAAAAAAAATCTAATATCCTTTTAGCCTTCCAATATGACAGAGGAAAACTAATTTACTCCTGCACACACATGGTCGAGTCTGTTATTGTTAGACTTCTCTAAACTGTCGAGGCTGGTAAGCAAATAGTAAATAGTCTCAAGGCCTCATCTCTGAGAGATATGGTCAGGAGTCCCTTATCATGATAACCTTTATGTCTACTTTCATACAGACCCGCTGACTCTGTGGCAACAACATTCACTAACTGGAGCTGCTCTTATTCTGCACTTTGTCCTCGGAGCACAGACTCACGATTGCTCTGCTTGCTGCAATTGAACATTTGCCCTCTCTTGTGTTCAGAGAGGCCAAGTCTGATTGTCCTTTGGTGCTGGTGTGCAGGGAAGTCAGTGTACCTGCATCCTAATAGGCCACAGTGGATTCCTCGCTTTCTTTGATGAACACAGACTGGTTTGAAACAGAAAAAAGCACACAGAGCCTTGTTGGATATTTGTACAAGTTGCTTTTAACTCAAAACACAGTTGAAATTGTGTGAAAGTGTTTGATTGAGATGAGTCTCTAACAACCACAACAGAAAACAGCCATCCACAGAATAACTTCGCCAAGTTCAACCCAACAAGAAAATGAAAAGCTGGTTTGTGCTAGACACAAACGGAGTATCAATCACTTGAGTATCGGTCCATAAATCAACTCAACAAGCCTATAACGTGACAAAACAAGCTCCGCGTGTCTACTGGTGTGGCAGAGAGTGAGAGAGGAGTTAATGATGCAATAAGTTACAACCATAATATATTTGGTGGTAATAATTACATAGACTATCGCTGCCATTTAGTCCAGTAAAAAACAGTTTGTTTTGAATCTAGTTCACACTGCATGCAAATATCATTTTTCTCTGTCACTTGATATATGCTTCTTGGAAGTTTTGTGGTGAAAAATCTGCCAAATGTAGCTGTAATAATCCTGCACCGTTCAACGCTTCAGAGGTCAGGAGGTCGTCTTCTGTCACCACTAATTAGACTAATGACTGTCGATCACACGTCAAAGAAGACGCCAAGGTGAAAGTGTGATCCCTATTTGGACTGTTTTTTTATCTCGTTTGACAAAACGGAGCCCAACGGGCTTAAACCGCAGCATCTGAACAAGGAAGTAAAGATAGTAAAATTTAGGTAAAGAAACAACATAGGAGCAATTAACAATCATAGATGACATCTCTAAGAGCTGACGGCAAGACAAGCTACATATTAACTAAGCTACATATTCACAATTTAGAGTCTCTTTTTAAAATGCATGACCTGGCTGCAACATGGCTAGAAGAGGGTGTTGAAACCCTGCTCGAGAAGCGTTGGCATCGATCCTCAGTGTTGCAACAATAGAGAGGAGATTTTTGCATGAACTTTCCCTACTTACTAAATGCTTAAACCAGCAATATATTCTCTGGCAATGAAAATGTCATAATCAAGATGGCATCATAAAATATTTCACATAATGTTGCTTGCAGAATATTTGTTACTAACTGTAGTGTATTTTCCTTGCGAAACACTTTTACATGGATCTATTCAACTGTACTCCCAAAGATTTGCCAGTATCTTCAGGCTTACAGTCTCTTTTAAGAGCAATGGAAACGCCTCTTTCAACTATGAAACCTCCAATGTTTAGACAGCTGGTTAAATTAAGTGGATCACGGCCTTATCAAAGTTTGCCTCTGACATAGTGCAGGAGTCCAGGGACAGGGAGAGCCGATTTGGGAGACCGTGTTGAGATGTAGGATAACTTGCGTAGACACTAATTCTTTCCAGGCGTAGTTAAAGATAGACCCCCATCAGAACTGGAGGGATGCAAGACTGAATAGACTTTGTGTGTTTATGTGCTTTATGCTTTTCTTGCGTGATTTACTGTACAGACCCATCCCTTGGTGACCTTATTAAAGTTTGTGTGTCTGTATGGGCAGGAAAATGTGTAGGCAAGTTCACATCTGCTCAGTGAGATAAGAAGTAAGCTAATTTTAGTTCTGCCCTCGTTTTCTGCAAGCCAAGGAGTAGGACAGTACATTAGCCACTTTTATCATGATATGCGAGTATAGTAGTGAGTGCACATACCAGCAAAGCTAATGTTTTTTTTTTTTCACTGGCTGTTTTGCAGTTGGCGTCCTCGCATGCTTATTGTGTTTTGTGTTTCTCTCGCACACATTCTGCAGCGATACAGACTCCTGCAGTCCCAGCAGAATAGTGTCTTTGTGTAGATCCCCCTCTGTGGCTGCAGTCTGTGTGCCACTTCATCGTGCTGAGTGCTGCTCTGGACTTGATGGGAGCCTGCACTGCCACAGACTGTGCAGAGCTAATTTGTGTGCTGAGCAGATTACTGTAACTGCCCCTGTGCTTGCAGCAGCTCCTCAAACACTAGCAAGGCAATGCTGCTGCTGCTGCACTTTGGGAATTTGCAGCACCTCCAGTTTGATCTATGGATGTCCCATTTATAGTTTTCCCTTTTTTTTTTTTTTTAAGCAAGAATGTTACCTAATATCTTCACAACTGCCCTCCCACACCGTGAAATGGCCTCAGACTTTCTTCGAGTCCAGCATTTTTTCACATAGAAGCCCACATTTTCATCTGTTTGACCAAGTGCATGACTTTTTATGTGAGATTTCAAGCAACACAACAAACCATTACACAAAAGATCTTTGCTTTTATCTTGATAGTAATGTTTTTATAACTTGTTAATCATCCGATTTGTTGTTTTTTTTCACCCTCATGTCACTGGTTCCTTGACTTAACCAGCAGATTGACCCAGAGAGTTGATTTTTTCCAGTAGAAAACCAGTTTTTCAGTAGTAATGCACATGTGAAATTTGGTGCCTGTGCCATGCATGGAGAATAAGATTGTAATGAACTTGTTTGTGTAGCATAAACTGGCGTCTTCGTCCCGTGTCAGACACACAGGTGGTGTATCAGCATCCAGCTGTCGAGGCACAATACTGTGCTTGTTTTAGAGGAGGTGTTCTGTTTCACCGCTGTTGTCGCTCTCACAGTCAAGCAGAAACTTGGGAGACATTTGGTCTTGAAGTGTTAACCAGCAGATTCAGAGCTGAATTTAAAAACAACAAAATTACTAACATTAACAACAAACTGGTCCGAATTCGTTTCCGTTGTGGTTTGTGGTCTCTAACTGGCTGCTTCTGGGGGATGAAACATGTCCACTCTTAAGTTCAGGTGGCTAATGTCGGCCAAACATCTGGACTTAACTTCTGTTACTTTATTGTCACTGATATACAGGTCTTCTGATTATCAGGAGCATGGCAGCCAAATCTGAAGGGATGGCTCCCGCTGGTTCACTGAAACCTGATTTGAATGCGCTTTATGACACTCAGGTGCTACAAATTACTACAGATGAATGGCTAATCACTTTAAATGTTTGAATGAGCCATGTTTGATAATTGTCGTTCTACCTGTTCAGTGGACTTGTGTGTATGGCTGAGGGATTGCCAGTTCCAGTGTGTAGTTAACTACAGGGAGTGTCATCTTCATCCTGCTCTAGTGGTGTTTATATCTGTAAAAGAAGGTGAAAAAATGTTCCCTTCTGGCTGGAAATGGTAGAACAAGGGTAAAATGTGATATGTAAGAGGTAAAGCAGCTTTTATCAAGCGGCTTAGTATGTGAATAACACTTCAGAGGTCTAAAAACTAAGAACATCTTTAGAAATAAAAGGTGAACAATTCCTATAAAATTAAAGATGATTACTTTTGCCTTTTTTTTTTTTTTTTTTTTTTTAAATATTTCAGTATTAGAAATACAGTTTTGTCACCTACCAAGACAAGATACTCATCTGTGTGGATTACAGTTTGTACACTTTCAGCACATTTGCTTATACAGCAGCTTTGGTGGCGTGATGGGAAGGAAGGAATCTTGCTGTTTTAGAGGGAACATGTGCTTTAGATTTAAGGGAAAGACTCTCACAGAAACATCAAAATGTGACAATGCTGTCCTCGTAACTTCTGTTTCTCGTGTCCTTTTTGCCGGCCCTTTGTGATTTTCAGCACAAGGCTATTTTCGAGCTTGACCTAGATGGGTAGACCAGAGTGGATAACAGTATTTAGCCCAGCACAGAGTGCTGGAAAGATTCCCATCTACAATTTGACCCATATAGGGCATTTTAACTTTCTCTTTAACTTCTCAGAGCAGTAGTCAGTCTCTCAGGTAAACACACTTATTACAGTGAAACCTTTTCCTTAGAAAAGGGATTTTATGTCCACAAAACCCCGTCTCCACATTCTTCTCACTTTACACCCCCTTTGTCTGCACACTAACATTCAGTATGATGTTATCTAACCAGTGTCATTTTATCTTCCTCTCTCTACTTTGTCCTATTATCAGAAGGCTTGAGTGGAGTAGAAGATGTCCCTATTTATCGGCATAAGCAGAGGTCTCCTGTAGTCAGGCCTGAAGACCTGGATGATGAATTGCTTCCCAGGACCATGGCCTCAAACCTGGGAGAAGGTGCCAGCCTCACCCTCTCACCAGATGAAGAGATTCTGGATGAAGAGGTGAAGTGTTTCCTATTGACAAGCATATAATCCATATCTAACTAAGATTTGATAGACTTGTTTCCCTTTCTTCTTTCACCACTCGGCATTCTGTCTATCTAGAATTTTTTTTTTTTTTTTTTTTTTTACTGTACTTTTATGGAAGGGAATAATTAAGAATTGGCAGTCCAAATAAATGTTCTCTGTTTACCATCAGTTTTTGTTCATTTTCATTATCAATCAATCTGCCAATTATCTTCTCGATTTGTCTATAAAATGTCAGAAAATATAAAAAATGCCCTCAATGGTTTATCAGAGTCCAAGGTAACGTACTCTTACATGGCAAAGAAAAGTAGAAACTCTTCATATTGATGGAGCTGAAATTAAAGACATGTTTGTCTTTTTTTTCCTTGAAAAGTGACTAAAATGATTAATCCTTTATCAAAATAGTTGGCGATTGATTTCAATCAATTGACTAATCGTTGTATCTCTAAATCTGACACTTACTTTCTTGATTAATTGATTAGTCGTTTGGTCAATAAAACATCAGAAAATGGTGAAAATGAACATTGTAATTTCTCAGAGCTGAAGGTGATGTCCTCAAATATCTCATTTTGTCCGAAAAACAATCCAAAACTCAAAGATATTGATTTACTATAATGTAAGGCAGGAAAAAGCAGCATAATCTTCATGATTAGTGGATTAATCAACTAATTGTTAAAGCTTTAATGACAATAATGATCATATAAATCCTGAAGACAGAATGGGGGGGAAAAAAGAGTCTGTTTTTCCTCCTGATGTTTGTTTTGATGATCTCAGCCCTATAATTCAGTACTCTGTGTCCTCCATGAAACCTTCCTCATCAGCGGCGTAATCACTTGAACCCCTCTCAATGCCACAGAAAGCCTTGATTGATTGCAAACTCATGTCCTCAGGCTGCAGTAGAGGAAGAAAAGGCCAGACCCATCCAGATCGTCCTGGCCAATGAGGATGAGCACAGCTTTGAGCTGGATGCCGCGGCGCTGGAGAAGATCCTGCTGCAGGAACACGTGAAGGACCTGAATGTGGTGGTTGTGTCTGTGGCCGGGGCCTTCCGCAAGGGCAAGTCCTTCCTGCTGGACTTCATGCTGCGCTACATGCACAATAAGGTGAGGTAAAGAACGTGCTGGTTTCATACTGTTTCTGAGGATTCATTTAAAAGACTTGACTGAATTATAAACAGTTCAAAATATCCTGCCAGGGTTGAATGTGAGTGCACCACCACCATGAACGATGTGGCAAGTCTGAAATGTAAACAGTCAAGTTAACTGATGCCAAAACATATTTTTCTGCAATTTTATACATGTCTCATGTCTGATATACAGGCTGGAACTGGAGGAGTGTGGTCCTACATTTTCACACTTTACAGTAGCCTATAGCTTGGACAGTGATGTGGTTAGTGGTTGTTTTTGAAATTAAATAGTTTTTATTTATTTTGTAAAATTGAGTCACACAATATTTCAAATTTACCAATATCTGATGACTGATATTTACATGGTCATTTTTCCATTATTCCAATGACCAATCCTACAGTTTTTCCAAGGAAATAAGCCAATGTAGAAAGATTTTGGGATAACATTTTAAACGTCTCTGCTCTTGCATTTGTTCCACAGCTAGTGGAGCATCCTTGCAATATTGATTGATTGATTGATTGATTCTGGTGAAGAATCCAGTTTTTACAAAGGCACAGATATTTAGATATTAACTCAATCAATTTTTAAACAGGTTAGCCGTTCTTACACGTAAATAAAACTGCTTACCGTGTCTAGAAAATGAAAATGCTCCTTAGTGCTCTTGTTTTTAATTAAATCATACATGTATCAAATATGTGCAACACATCAGGCATAATTTTAATATCAGTCTTGATACAATATCATATTTTTTAGCAAACATTGCCCAGTGCTGATCTCATTTCATGTTCTTGCACTGGCACACAGTTCTCAGTAAAATTTCAAATTCAACCCTGCAGCCCTGCTGATGGTTTGTTTATCTTTGTGCTACAGTAAGTAAACATATAAAAGCACATCTTTCCTCTGGGGCTTAATATGGTGTAATATTATTATATTATTCAGTCAGTAGAGATTATAAAAACAGAGAACAGGGCTAGATGAAGTAAAAAAGAAAAGTACCGCAGATGTGATCACAACCAGTACTGGCATGTGCACCACAATGTGACAAGCGAGGACAAGTGTTTCCTGTTAGGTTTCATACTGAGATACTTACTCGACCAGGTGAGTAAGACATCCAGTAAGGTGCATAAATAAGACTGGTTTTACTGGTGTCGGCCTTCTGGGAAGCTGAATTTTACCGTAATAAAGTTTTATAACGAGAGTTCTAAGCATTGAATTTGATTGATGTTTATAATAATAATGATAAAGGAGGTTGTGGAATAAGGTTAATCAGGGGTTTCAGTCTTATACACCTGCTTGATTACTGACTGTAAATATGAATAATACTCACACTCATAACACATTCAGGCACATGTCCATCCAACAACTGTGCGACTTGCTCCGACACAAGTATCAACAACTAGTCCTTGAGACCTTGTAGCAGCAGCTGGACACGCAGAAGCAGCCAGGATCACCTTACACTCACTCACACACACATACAAACACACACACACACACACACACACAGAACAGGAAAGATGGAGGAATGTTATGACTCTGTCTCACAGCTGTTTGGCAACATGAAAACGGGCATTCATGCAATGCAAGCCTGTCTGGATCCACACACGTTGTCATTTTTCCTGAACACTGATGTTTGTTCATGTCGTCGTTCTTTATTGAATTACATACAACAGTTAATGTTACTAACAGGTTTGCACAGCTTTCTCAGTTACGTGTTTATTTTTGGAGGGTGACTGTAGGTATTTGTTGTTATCAAATCGCAGATTATTATCATTGTGTGTCATAAGATCATGATCAGGCATGCAGCAGAGACGCACCATCATAATGTTGTCACCAGGAATCAGTGTTGTTGCATACTTAGACTTGCAAACTAGTTATTTGGTTTTGAGGCTTGTTTTTACATTTCCTGTTTGTGGTCTTCTCACTTGTCAACCAGAAATACAAAATCACAATGTTTTGCTTTTACTTTCTCTTTGTTGTGTTTGAATCATAACTTAATATACTTTTTGTGACCGGGGGCATAATGATCAGTCAAACATCATTAAATCCTTTGCCATGAAGTGGTATTTTTTTGTGCTGGAGCTTCAGTGTTCACTTGTTAGTCTTGTTACTGTGGGAGCCATGTTTTATTCAGTGTTTATATCATGTAAAACATGAAGACGATGGTGTAACTTGTGCTGTGTGTGATGTTCCCATGCCCTGTGAGAGATTAGATCGGTAAACAAGAACTCGCTCACCTCTGCTGAGACCTAATATTCATCCAGTTGCTCTCTCAGTCAACATGGTACTGGGCAGGCAGATGACAGGTTAGTTACATAAGGCTCGCCAAAGTTTGACCTGATGATGCTGTTGGATTAAAAGCTAAGGGGTAACCCAAATCAATACTTTTATCCCTGTTAGAAGGGTCAAATCTGGGCAGATCACAAAATATTTTGGTCACAGAAAAACTCTTTTCTCTGGGGGTAATTTTCACCACAAATACCTGATAAAAACAGTTTCTTGTTGAAGCGCTAATCTGAGCTAAATGCTGATGGACTAAAGTCCATTGACCTGCAACTCCTCCCTCTTTCTCTCGTACCATTATCTCTCCACCTCCTCTGCACAGTCTCCATCTCTTCTTCCCCTCACACTTAATCCCTCATCTGTCCTCTCAATCTATCGGAACTAAACCTGCGTTTCAACTGGAGGGAGCAGGTACTAAATTTAGTTGCAGGTGCTTAAAAAAGTCCAAACGTACAGGAACTTGAGGGGCAAGGGCGCAGGGCTGACCTTCACTGATCAAACACAGACACCGCAGCTGCTTCACCTTGTGTACTGCTTACTTCATAAAACAAGTACTCTAGTATCAGTAATAGGACAAGGGGTGGACATTTCTTGTTGTTCATAAACATTAAAAGCAAAGTGAGGCCTGCTGTCTGCTTCCTGACTTGTCTTTAAAAAGAGCGAGAGAAAAAGAGCCTGACCCGAACCCACTGAGAGCCTGGAGAGACCAAGAGTGAATGAGGGAAATAAAACTTTATTTTCTGATTGTTGCACACCGGTTGCGTTTTAAAGCAGTAATAAATTACCATCAAAACTCACCAAATGGTTTTCTGTGGAGACAGGTGCTCTGGAGTTTTCAGTCTCCTTTACTTCCTCTACATTTCTTCTTTTCAGTCGTCCGTTACATTTATGTCAAACATCAGTCACACAGCAGTAAAGAACAGGATGACTGTTATTTCCTCCAGTGTGGAAACTTGTTCTTCAGATGCATTTGGAATACAAAATGCTCATGTTTCTCTGATTCCTCTCCTCTTGCCCCCTCCTCCTTCCCTCTGCAGGAGAGCGAGTCATGGATAGGAGGTGATGATGAGCCCCTGACAGGGTTCACCTGGAGAGGAGGCTGCGAGAGGGAGACCACAGGAATCCAGATCTGGAGCGAAGTCTTTGTGGTCGACAAGCCCGACGGCAGCAAGGTAGACTCTTTAGTAAAGTCAGGGGCTTCATGAGAAAATGTAGGTAAAGTTTTCACACACTCACTTAGACTCATCCCAACAGGTTGCTGTACTCCTTGTTGACACCCAGGGAGCGTTTGACAGCCAGTCCACCATAAAGGACTGTGCTACTGTGTTTGCCCTCAGCACAATGACCAGCTCTGTGCAGGTGAGACTTAAAACATACACACACTGTCAAGGTCGAATATATGCTGCTGCTTTGTTCTCTTAAACAACACATCAACATTTCTGTCTCATCTTTGTTTTCAGGTGTACAATCTCTCCCAGAACATACAGGAGGACGACCTGCAGCATCTGCAGGTTTTTTATTATTTATTTTTCCTCTCAAAGAAAAAGTAGCACCAACGTTTCTTACAGTATCTCAGTTTGTGTTTTCTGATTATAATTGTTTTTTTTTTTTTCTTTTGTTTAGCTTTTCACAGAGTATGGACGGCTCGCAATGGAAGAGATCTACCTGAAACCTTTCCAGGTGCTTGTACATACATGTAATGGGGACATATAGGTCTTAATTAATACATACCATTGAATATGCAGTTTGTCCATTAAAGCTACCTGTTCAATTAAATATGTGGCTGCACAGCAAGTTGACAGGAAATGTACAGATAAGTAAAAATCACCTTAATTTTGTTCCCTTAAATCATGATTGACTGAGCTGTTGTCTCTGTGCTGTTGGTTGTGTGTTTCAGTCCCTGATGTTCCTGATTCGGGACTGGAGTTATCCTTATGAACACAACTACGGCCTTCAAGGAGGCAACTCCTTCCTGGAGAAAAGACTACAGGTGAGAATCATTTTTAAAATCAAAGTTGTACATTTGTATTGCGATGATGCCTGCTTAAATGAAAAGGAAACATTTTTCTACCCAGAAATCTCTAATAATTGTAGAAAATATTTATGCAGCAGGTACCAATTACTGTCCCTGTCAAACCCACCACACCTCATGTGTAGAAAAGCAAAAACAATCGGGTGTGTCAAGTTTGTTTAGCAGGACGTGTTTGTACACATTCACACGCTAGTCAATGACAAAGACTTGAACACATTTTCACGGTGTCAGTATGTTGTTCTCTTCCCCTAAAACAGGTGAAACAGAACCAACACGAAGAATTGCAGAACGTAAGGAAGCACATCCACTCCTGCTTCTCCAACATCGGCTGCTTCCTGCTGCCACATCCTGGCCTCAAGGTGGCAACCAACCCGTACTTTGACGGCAGGCTTAAAGGTGTGAGAACAGAAACATGCGCATGTGCTGAGCATGAGCATGAAGAGTGATCACTGAAGTAAGTTGGGACAGAAACGTCACGCTCCAGAGGACAATCAGGGTGTGTATTTTTGTTTCAGACATCGATGGAGATTTTAAGCAGCAGCTGGCCAAGCTGGTGCCTCTCCTACTCGCCCCAGAGCGACTGGTAGAGAAGGAGATCGGAGGCAACAAGGTCACCTGCAGAGATCTCCTGGAGTACTTCAAGGTGCGGCCCAGTGGCTTTCACGATGATATGTCACAAGTTGATAAACATAAAGCCTCAAATTATACTGGAGCAACTGGTGTTAACAACTATTTTTGGATTGTCGGATAAGAGGAAAATGAAAATCTCAACACTGAAGTAAAGATTTAATGTACAACCAGTGAAACTGGTTTCAAACAGGGTTCAATCAAAGTTTGATTTTCTGCTCAGTTCAACCCAGAGGCAACAAATGGAAGTAACACATTTTCTCAATTAAAATAACACATTATGTTTACTGTTCTTTATAAACATAATGGCAATAGAAATGTGTCTTGCCAGGTTGTTAATTTCTTGTGTTTACTGCCAGAATATTGTACAGGAAACACTGGTGCAGTTTTGTGTATTATTCTACATCTCTGCAGGCTTACATAAAGATCTACCAAGGCGAGGAACTGCCGCACCCAAAGTCCATGCTGCAGGTTAGTTACTGTCTTTAAACTGGTGGATCATTAAAGGTTTTGGTCGTTATTCCTCCTCTCTTGTGCTCTACTGGTCATAAAGATCAGCAGCTGTCTTGAATCTTGTTATTGTTTCCTATTTCTCAGGCGACAGCAGAAGCCAACAACCTGACTGCTGTGGCAGGAGCCAAAGACATGTACAGCAAGAGCATGGAGATGGTAAGGATGTGTTTTTACTCACCTTTCAGTCACAATCAATAAGTAAAGGCACCAAACTCCAGAGAGCATCAGCTGTCCTGAAAGGCCAGCAGGGTGCAGTAATGGATTAATTATGTTTTTTTTACTAGAAGGCAACAGCACAGAGTAGTTCAGCCGTTTAGCTAACAAAACATCCTGAAACTGGGTTTCACTCAATTAAATTAAAGACTTTTTAAGATATTTATAGTAACACATAAAATTCAATTTATTATTCATAGTCATACAAATAAATGAATGATGGAAAACCAGAAGGCTTACAATTATTTATTAAGAAGAGGAATTTGACATTTATATCACATTTTTGTCAGTACTTCCCAGCTGTATGTAACAATAATTCCTATTAATGTAATTAATCAAGTAACATGTTCTGGACACATTAAGTGTAAGAAAATTGATGGATGGATTAACCAATTACAAAATATGTTTTTGCTAGAAACTATTCAAGACCTTTTGTAAATGAAATTTAAGACTTTTTATACCTTCTTAGTCTTTATTTTTTGAGGGAACTGGATTCAGCGCTTTTAAAGACCTACAGATATCCTGTGAAAATTAGGGCGTAATGAATATTTAATTGATTATCTTGCCTTTTGTGTTGTGTTTTTTGTTGATTTCATCAGTAGGAAGGCACACTCACACTTTCTTCTGTCTTTCCTTCTCAGATCTGCGGAGGGGACAAGCCATACATCGCCCCGACTGACCTGGAGCGCTGCCACGAGGAGTTTCGTGAGCACTCGGTGCGTTACTTCCGCTCCGTGAAGAAAATGGGCGGCGACGAGTTCTGCCAGCGCTACCAGAACCAGCTGGAGTCCGAGCTGGACGAGACCTACACCAACTTCTCTAAGCACAACGACGGGAAGAACATCTTCTATGCAGCCCGTACACCCGCCACACTCTTTGCGGTCATGTTCGTCACCTACATTGTGTCTGGGGTGACGGGATTCATCGGTCTGAGCACCTTAGCGGTGCTTGCTAACCTGGTCATGGGCGTGGCGCTGCTCTCGCTGTGCGCCTGGGCATATGTCAAGTATTCTGGAGAGTTTCGTGAGCTGGGATCGTTGATAGATCTGGTGGCCGATACACTCTGGGAACAGGTGGGTTGTCAAGATGAGAGGAGCTGTGTGTGTGTTTGTTTGTTTGTTAAAGGAATAGTTTGATCTTTTGGGAAATACATTTATGGAACTTTTTACATTTTGGTTTTAGCAGGGATACAACAAACAAGATATAACGTGTTAATTAGTGACTTTTAGAGGTGCTGGTAGTCAGACTAACTGGTCTGTTCCCAGTTTTTGTGCTAAACTAAGTTAACCATCTTCTGATTGTTGCTTCATATTAAATGGACAGACATGAGAGTGGTATCGATCTTATTCATCTCTCAAAAAAGCAAATAAGTATCTCCTAAAATGTCAAACTATTCCTTTAAATGAATGTAGAAGGTGAGAACTGAGATTTTATGGCAGGAAATTGGTTATTTTTAAGGATTGGTATTATTTTTTGGGGATTGGTTTATGGGTAACAGTTATCACTTTATAAGGCTAATTAGTTTATTATTACAACATTTAGGTATTTAAATAGTTAATCTCATATTGTTTTAATGTTTAATCTAATTGGAAGTTGATTAGATTTGGATGAGGTAATTTAATTTAGGTAATTTCCCACAACAGAAGTTTACTTACATCTATTTCTTACACATGTTTAGAGTTTAGAGTATATTGCTTGGATTTGAAAGTCTCTACAGTTATAAGTATGTTTCTGTGTTTGTATGTTGCAGCTGTAAGAAGTGTTTTTGTGATAAAGATGTGTTAAAATAGAGTTAAGTTTATGAAAATTATGGGAATATTTTTAAAATATGTTAAGACACTTATGCTTTGAAGTGACTGGTTTTCCTCAAGGTGTGTGTGTGTGTGTTTTCCACTTCATCTGGCACTGGTTTCTGTTCTACTTTCCTGTAATAGTTCATTTTACCAGAACTCCACTTCATTCCTCGTCATCTCCTGCCCGTTAAGATTTTTGAAACAATGAGTTCCCTCCTATTTTTTATTTTTTATTTTTTTTATTTCCCTCTTTCCAGTATATCATGCCGTTCTGGTTTTGTTTTTGCTGTCATTTCTTCAGAAGAAAGGATCATTGTTTTAGTCATCAGCTTTTCACCTTTCAGCATATCCTCCACGCCGCAGCACCGTCAGCACCACCTTTGTATTTGCTCTCTTCTCAGCCTGTTGACCTGCAGATTGTTATCAAGTTTATAAAAGTCAGACATTGTTAAACATCAAGGCAGGAAGCAGTGTGTTTTGTTGCGTTTCACTAGAAAATTCATCCCTCGTGTCTCCTCTGACGACTTCCTCCTCCCTGCTTTTGTCTTCCTCCCTCCCTCCCCTGCTTTACAGAGGACGGTCAGAAAGGTGAGAAGTGTCGGTTCACTTTTTCTTTTTTGCCTTCTGTGCTCAAAATCCTGCAAGATTTCTATCTTTTTACTTTCTCCTCCACCTCAGCCACCCCGCTACCTTGTATTTGTATGGTGCTATATTTTCTTTCCTCCTTTCTTCCTTATTTTATCCTTTTTTTTCTCCCCGTAAAACATCTGGATCTTTGTTTCCTCCTCTGCTCCAGTGTCTGTCTCTCCGTCTGTCTGTCGTCTTCTTTGTTTAACTCTCCCGTTCCTCCCTGCTCTCCTCTTAGGTGTTTTCCAAACTCTTGGAGCCCGTCAGGAGCCGCCTGGCGTGGCCCGCCTCTCTCCTCCCTTCACTCCCATCAGGAGCCACACTGGGACTCAGAGCTCTGACTCCTCTCAACAACAACTACAAGAAGAACTAACTAGCTGCTGGTTCACTGGCTGACTGTTAAACTTACCTCCTCATATTGAAACTTCTGCAGTTTGCTGGCTTCTTTATTGTTTATTTTTCAGTCCTATGGTGCTGGATTCTTATATTTTAACCCCAGGGTCCCTCAGTGTGGACACAGAACATCGGCAGGCCGGGCCCATCTCAGGATCTCACAGACATGAAGCCTGCCCAGACGGTTTTTAATCATCTTATTCTGATGAATGTGGAAAGTGTGACTGTTTTCTCTTTTTCTTTGATGGTATTTTGAGTTGAAGAGGTTTTGTTAAGTTATGAGTCTTAAGTTCGAGAGGATTGGGATGTGTTTCTGTGGTCGGCATGTTGAGACTACATCCTCTTTTGGTTCCTTTTTATTTTACCTTAAACATTTTTCTTCCCCATAACCTTCTTTCTTTCAGTTTCTTTGTCCCCTTTTATAAACTCTTTGTAGACGATTTAACTTGATTTGTTCTCACGCAGAATCTCTTCCTCTCCTCTCCTGCAGGTTTTGAAGCCACTAACTGAACAATATATGGAAGACAACGTCAGACAGACGGTGGTTAACTCGCTCAAAGCCAGCTTGACAGAACAGGGCTCGCAGCACACCAAGTTAAAGACTCACTGACGCTCCTCTTCCTCCTCCTCCTCCTCCTCCTCCTCATCTCCCCGTCATGTTCATCGCCCTCCTGCCCACTCGCTCAATGTGTTCAATCCTAGAACTGTGGAACTAGTTCAACACCAAAGCTGACCCTCTTTTCTTCCACCCCAAACACCCCTCATCATCACATGCTGCCCCCCCCTTCCTCCTTCTCTGTGATCTGTAGTGGACCTGTAGGCTCGCTGTCCGCCCTGCTCTTCATCGCCCCCCAGTGCCTCAGAGCAGAAACTGCACGTTCTCCAGAGGACCGAGCAGAGAAGCCGGCGTCGCCTCTTGCCAAAACAGCACCTTGAAGGACTGTTTTTCTTCTCCAGTGTGCCATGCTGCCATAGATGCATCTTGTGTTGTAATGCATACTGTAGGCTGACACACACACACACACACACACACACACATGCATATACTCACACCAGAGCACTTGTGATATCTGCAAGTCTGAAATCCAGCTGGTAGCTGACTGCACTCGCTTCAGAATTGAGCTGTAATTCAGGGATAACTGACACCGCTGTGGGCAGCTGTTTTCAACCGTGGATGCAAACTGAAACACTTTGTGTGCATTGAATCATCTTGTCTACAAGCGCTCGGTTCACTTTCTCTTCAGTTTATTATCGTTTCCTTTAAGCACAACTGACTAATCGACTCAGAAAACTAATTATGAGGTGATTATGTTCCTTTTTTTTATTTCAGTAAAATCAGGAAACAAATTTTATTGACGAAACTGAAGTGAAAGTAAATTGATCGCTCCTGTCATGGACCAGCTGGAAAAGGCTACTGTAACTACCTAACGGCCGACCCGGTCCCGGTGGGCTGATCGGTCTCCATCTTCAAATCTGAACTGAACTGACGCGTGCGGTTTCTCTCTTCTGACATACTAGTGGTTCACCTGCCTGCCTCCATTCATTCAGTTTTTCACACTAAATTCGGGAAGAGGTGTTTAACCAGGTAACATCTGTATAATCAAACTCTGGGCTCAGGTTGCTTCTAGACGAGACCCTCGTACGTCTGTCTGTCTTGTCTCCCTTTAATACTTTGTGATCCTGAAGAGAACTGTAAGGAGCCTCGAGCCTCTCAGCTGAATTTTTTTTTTTTTTTTTTTGGTCTGTTTTTATTTTAGAACTGACATGTTTTATCTGGCCTTCAGCGTTTCGTAGCGGACCTGCCAGTGTTTGGCCCTCTGCATGGTGTTAAGAGCTACTGTGTTGTAGCATGAAGCTAGCTAAGAGCTTTTAGATCCCAGCTATAGTCAGGTAACCAGAGAGGATCGTCATCATCTTGAACCATTTTTCCTCTTTCACCGCCTTTTTGATTAAAGCTGCATTAGTCCTGCGTTTCTTCAGGCATCTTTAGGACCTACAGGCTGTAAGTTTGATTATTGCTTCTGGGAGCTCTCAGACTCATTCACGGTTTTCATACCTGACTGTAACGATCAAACTGTTGCTTCGACTTAGAGATATTGATTTTTTTTTTTTTAGCTCAAACTTCTAATATCCATTTAAAGGAATTGTTTGATATTTTGGGAAATGCGCTTATCGGCTTTCTTGTCAAGAGTGAAACAAGAAGATACCATTCTAATATCTGTTAAAGCAGCCGGTTAGCTTAGCTTAGCATAACGACTGAAAGCAGATGGAAACAAGCTAAAGCTCACTTATTAACAGTTTTTATCTCGTTTGTTTAATTCATACACAAACCGAACTGTTAAACCGACAATTTGTTTTTATGGGGGGTTTAGTGCTGTAACTATTCCTTCCACAAATTGTTCTTACACTTAGATAATTAAACAAATGAGATGTAATTAATTAGTGAGATTTAGAGACGCCGGTAGGCAGATATTTGAAACTTTTGACAGAGGCAGGCTAGCTGTTTCCATCTGCTTCCGGTCTTTACGCTAAGCTAAGCTAAGCTAAGCTAAGCTAAGCTAACTGGCTGCTGGCTGAGACTTGAGATGGCATCCAGCTTTCCATTAACTCCCAGCAAGAAAGTTTGTATTTTCAAAATTGTCAAACTATTTCTCTAACTGACAAGAAATGATTCAGCCCTTATTAACCTTTTTTTTCCTTCTCCTGAGCTGGATAAATCAGATAAATCAGTGTCACTGGACCGTTGATCATCTTTTCAGCAAAAGAGATGTCAGTCGAGTCAAGTGACGAGTCGACAATAAAGTCTTATTTATCTGTCAGCTCGGGTTTTTTTCAACAGCAGGTTGATAAGATGTGATTTCTCCACAATAGGAACCAGATTTTAATGTCTTAGTTCAACTCTAACAGCTGCATCACTTCTGTCTGAGCTCTTTTGCATCAATTCCATCCACATTATTATTTCTCACCTCAAGCGCCAGTCTCGTACTGTACAGTCTCTCTTCTTCTTCTTCTTCTTCTTCTGTGTTCACATTACAAATCGGGCATGTATGTTGGATTAAATATTTAAATAAACTTTGTATACATTTTATAGTCAAATCAGTTGACAGTGGCTGTTTTTTTTTCTTCTTTTGATCAACTTAACAGTCTGTGGTTTGTTAAAGAAAGATAAGTTGCTGCTGTAGGGATTAAATTAGTTTTCTCCTGTTTGTGAGGATGTTCATAGAAAAACGGTGTGAATACTCTGATAGGAAAATCTCTGATTGTGTCGAGTGGGTCGGAGACAAATGTCTTGTCTGCCTTTTAAAGATATCTCTGGTAATTTATTTTTGAATAAAATGTTTACCTTAAGAATAAATCATCCGTACAATTCTTTTGCTCCCTTTTGTCTGTTTTTTTGTTTGTTTGTTTTTTTTGGAGACATAATTGCCTGAAGGAAAGTCTGGAACTATTAACCAAGAATAGATTTACTACACCCACATGTAACTGTGGTTAAAGCAACGCCTGCAATTAAATGTGTCTAAATGTTTGTAACCAAAACAAACAGTCCCAGACAGATCAGATTTATTTTAAAATTTCTGTCCAGGCTCAGGTGAAAAATGTTTGTAACTGGGCCAAACTCAGTCCTGCAATTTTAGATTCATTTTTTTAAAAAAAACATGTTGACAGAGGCGACAGTCTGTCTTAATCTTTGTGTCTTTGTTATGCTTCTGTTTCATGTTTCAAACAGGGCTTAATTCTTTATTTTGTACATATTTCGATTAATATTTCCAAGCTGAAACAATCAGTCAATCAAGCATTTAGTTGATTGACAGAAAAATTAATCAACTATTTCAATAAGCAATTGATCTTTTGAGTCATTTTTCAAGCCAAAATTTCAAACATTTCATGGTCCCAAATGAGGATTTGCTGCTTTTCTGTTGTATATAATTGAAACTGAATATTTGGGGGTATTAAAGTGTCTGTAGAACAAAACAAGACATCTTTTGGAAAGTGTGATTGGTATTTTTCACTATTTTTAAATGTTTTGTAGAGCAAAAAAAATAATCTGCAGAATAACCAATAATGGAAATAATTATTTGCAGCCTAAATATTTCTCAAATATCTATTTTTGCCTGAGAAAGACGTGTAGTTGATCAAAACGTTGCCAATACAAGTGAAAGAAGCTCTGATTCAGTGTGCAGTTACTGCCTGTATACAGCCATAATATCTCCCATATTATTGCTTTGCATGTTGTGTATTTGTGTTTAATGTTTTAATTAGTGCTTATAAATGTAGCATAATGATATCAGCTGTGATATTTTAAACATTTATATTCTGTTTTATTACTTTGTATGCCTTTAAACCATTTTAATTTTGATCTTATGCTCTTTTTTTTTTAGGTCAACAATGTTAAATTCTTATGAATTTTACAACTGAAAAGTGATTCTTTCTCTGAGCTGCTCTATCAGTGGCCTTGTTTCATAAAGGTCACTGAGAAGTTGCCAAGAAAGAGGAGGAGGAGGAGGAGGAGTGGAGGAGGTAGGAGGGAAGCAGCTGCATTTTTTTCTTGTGACCAACACTGAGGCAGTTTTATGCGTCTCTTCATTATTCAGTCACATGCAGCAGCAGCAGCACATGAGAGAGATCAGCTGAGTTTCTACTGTACGCTTCAGAGAATAAAGAGAGCAGCTGTTTGTGTCACCTGATGAAGCTTCAGAGTCCAGATGTTTCATATCACATTCATATCTTCATTGCCAGATCATTTCTGACCTCATCAGTTGCTGAAATGTTGAGCAGTGTGTTACCACAAATGACCAACAGGAGGAGCCAGATTCTTAAAAATACACTTATTTTTTTATCACAGAACTGTTTTAAACTGCAATACAAGGTTAAGTAACATTTCAATCGTCCATTCCAAACAAGACGCAGTATCGAAGAACAGACCAATGGTGTGCTTTTAAACAGGCTGTTAGGATGTATACAGATGGCAACATGAAAAATACTATGAATAACTAAAGTAAACTTTAAAAAAAACAAAAAACAAAAGCATCAAAAGGCCACAAATATGCAACTAAACAAAAATACATCAACAGGCATGTGACCTTTTATCTCCCCTTGTACATAAAAACAATCTAACTCAGTACAAGCCGAGTGGCTTAAGTTTTAAAAACATGCTAAAAACTACTTCTGATATAAAACTTATCTTCCATGAGAACATGTCTGATGAGAAATGGCACAGACTCAAAACAGCTGAAGAGTGACATTTTTTTTTTTAAAAATCTCACTGACAGCTGCATATTTTTTCTTTAACCATGTTTAAAATACATCGTGGCAAAAAGTGTTTATCAGGAAGACAGTAACATAAACAGCCCTCGAATGTGGGCTGAGAATCTAGACCCGGGTTGATACAACTTCATCTAAAACTACCAGACGGACCAATCGACAAACAGCACTCTCTAAGAGTTTCAGCGGGGGAAGGTTTCCAGGCAGGCACTGGCCTAAATTATTGACTAAACCTCGGCTTTAGGCCCTTCTTACATTCTTTGAGAAATCAATGATTTGTTGTTGAGGAAGCGAACAAACAAAAGTGACCCGAGTCGACATGAGGGGAGCAAAGCGGTTTACACATATGGCACAGTAGCTGGTTGATGAGTCATGACCTCCCTTCAAAGTTCATCAGTTTCACATGTTATCTTTGTGTATTTGGCTTGATCAGAGTTAAAAAAAAAAAAAAAAGCTGCAACAGTCCAACGGTGACGCAAAGATCGTAAATCCACGTTTTTCGTAAAAAAAAAAAAAAGGTTGAGGATAACACAGTTCATAAATTCATGAGTTAAATTTAATGGTGAATGTGAACGAGCCAAACAGCATCCGAGAGCCTCATTTATAAAAAAAAAAAAAAAAAAAAAAATCGTGTCAAGACTTTATATAAACACCATCCGATCATTTCATGTGATTTCTACCAATATGATTGTTAAACAGGAAGTGAAAGAACTTTATAAAACTAAAAAAATTAAATAAATATAACATTTTATCATTGTTTTTTTGTTTTTTTTCATATAATGTGTAAAAAGAAAGTTTTATGAATGAGGCTCTGGGATACTACTGTACATGCAGCCTTCCTTAATGCTGCCAGCAGATTTGTGATATCTGGGAAAACTGAATTTACACAGAACCACAAAGGATTTCTGCCGAGTGATGAGTCCACTAGAATGGATTTTCTTTTCTACACTTTTGGTTTTGATTCACTTGTTGAGTCGCACTCTGCTCGTCAATTTGTCTCAAGAGAAATATCCGGTTTGATTGATGGCATTGATTGTAAATGATGCTCCAGAAAAGAAAAAAAAAAGTATTCAGTAAAATGTTTCAGCTTATATTGTTGCCGTGATGGCTGGATGAGGAGTCTGTAACTTCTGGAAGACTGAGGTTGAGATCTCTAGTCGGCTGTACCGTCTCCTCTCAGTCGTTGGCTAGTCCAGTTTATTCAAAGGCTCTCCTGTGAAGGTCATGACAGGGAGAGATGGAGGTCTAATCTACGTCTACTGAAGGGTCTGCTGGAGGTTTTAGATCATGACCCGGAAAGCAAACGAGACTGCAGCTCCCAGAGCCAAGCCGAGGGACAGGAAGAATGCCATGATGGCCCCCGCCGTCTCTGCTTCATGCGGCGGCACCTTCCTGTACAGAGACAACAGAGGAACAAAATTCATTAGGAACGAGTCCTTCACCTTTAAACGCAATGATGTTTGCGTTAAAATAAAGGAACAGTTCAACATGATTTGCTTTCTTGCTGAGAGTTAAAGGAGAAGATGGACATCAGTCTCCTGGATTTTAATGTAGTTTAGCATAAAGACTAGAAACAGGAGGAAACTGTTAGCCTGACTCTGATCAAAGCTAATAAAATCTGCACCTCTAAAGCTTACGAACATATTATATCTGATTTGTTTAAATACACATAAGTGTAAAAACGTGAACTTTTGATTTTATTTGCAGAACTATTTCTTGGCCAAGACTTCTTGTCCTCAACACGAGGTTGCCAAGAACCAGCAGGGACACCAGAAATGTTGCTCCTCGCCAACAAATTGTCCTGCACAAAACTTCTCATCGTTTTCAAGCTTCAGAGATGTTGGTCAATAGATTTTTGAACAGAGACAGGTTCGCCGTTTCCCCTGGCTCCAGTCCTGCTAAGCTAAACTAACAGCCACCTGGCTCCAGCGTTATACTTCATGTACAGATATGAGAGTTCTTGGAACAAAAGCAAATAAGTGTACTTCCCAAAATGTTGAACTATTCATTTAAAAATCTACCCAAAATGGTTAACTTATTTAAATCTGAGTGTCAATCTTCACACGTCTTTTCTACGAGAGCACGGTCTGTATGTATGAAGTCCTTACTTGGGTCCGAAGCACATGCAGAGGCTGGCCAGGTATCCGTTGGAGAAGGAGAAGAAGATCATGAAGATGATGTACCAGATGTCGTGGGAAAACAGCACAGGGAGGTAGTGACGAGGCTGCACGTTACACAGCATGAACAGAGGGATGAAGATGACGCGCAGGACCACCAGGACAGGAAGCCAGATACTGTCCTTATTGGGCTGAAGAGAGAGAGAGAGAGACAGTAACATCAACCACACACAATTTCAATTAACAGCAACACTAAGTTCCTCTGGAGAGATTTATGAGCTGTAAACTGTATTTTCAATTTCAGATTCAATGAGTCCAATGATAAAATCTTAAAGTGACACAGCGCATTAGACAGCAAGACAAACGTGAAGTTGCTTAAAGACACAAATGACCGACAAACCTGAACTCAAGTTCACGAAGCACCTGAGTGGAAACTGTCAGCATCCTGATCAGTTTTATCTAATGATGATAAACAAACTCACATGCTCGCGGAGCAGCTGACTGCTGTTATCAGCATTAATACCAAGACGCTCTGCAGAAGCAGGTTGTTAGACTCAATTATCTTCTGACATTCCAGTACAGGGTCAGACTGGGTTTCTTATCTTTACTGTGTTTGTACAGAATGAATTGATTCAATTCGATTATTTCCGCTGGATCGTAGGAAATTAAGACTTGTTTGTTAATTTGTCGTTTGTGGACAAAAGTTTAAGATTGATTCATTTATGCTCTGCCAGAAAAGAACGTGACATTTAACACACAAAGTCTGAAGGCGGAAGGGTTACTCATCTGATCCTTGAATGCAAGTATCAACACACTCAAGCAAACATCATGAGTAACACACTGCTAACTATAGACTAGACGGCTGGAAATGCAATAAACCGAAAATAATCTGACAGTAGACATGATGCTCAGATGTGTATCAGAGCTTCTCAGCAGTTCACTCAGATGCCCTCATCCATCCAGATGTGGACATAATGTAAGAAAAGAGGGAGGAAACCCTAAAAAAAAACAGCTCAGTCACTCCTCTGACACTCAACCCTGAAAACCACTTCCTCCGCACAGCATTCTCTCTCCCACACGTCTCTGTCCAAAACAAACCTCTGTTCTTAGCAACTAAATTGGACTCTGGTTCATGTTTTTCCACCATTCCCCTAATGACTCAGTGATTTATTCACATGTAAACATTTCATGTAGCAGTAACAGCCAAAGTCTCCTGTTGTTCACAGAGCACGACAACAGCAGATCACAATAAATATTTTGATGTGGTCATTGAAAATTGAGCCTACAAGGCAATAGTGTTTATAAACAACTGGTCTGGATGTTGATACGTTCTGGGTAAAGATCATAGTTGAAACGCTGGTCACTATCATTACTATTTTAATTAAATATAAACAATAGCTATCAAGAGTTAACATTTTAAATATGCTTCAAGCATTTTACAAATGTTCTCAGCAGCAACAAACTCCTTTAACACAACTGAGACCACCAGACGGTTCCGACAAGAAACCGAAGGGAACTTTATAGTTAGTTAGTAAACTAATTAACTCACTCTGAACCCAAAGAAGCAGCCCAAACCTTCAGTCTGGTCTAACCCGGATCTCTACACACCCGGGACATGTTTCGACCAGGCTTTTTAGTCTCAAGATGTGCAGTCCTGTTTGTAAAACATGCCATTTGTGTTTCAACACCATCATGTTGTTACTGACCCACATGCAGACGGCTGTCAGACTCCTGCCAACCCAGTCCATCACGTTGAAAAGGAGGAAACAGGACACAGGGATGAAGTAAGTGTCTGAAATGAGACCAAAACAAATAAGCTGTTGTTAACAACAACAAGACTGCAGATGTCTTCTCCTGAAAGAACGCTACACTGGAGTATTTAGTACTCCCCCGCGGTGGGCTTGAAAGGTGGAGCTGAAAATGTTTGTGGCTTTCTGCTTCGTGGAGGACGGCAGCTGTTAGACGCCAGTTTGGATTCACAGCAGTTTACTATGGTCGGTGTCACGGAACAAAAAAAACATACTGAGCAACTTCTAAAACTACTTTGGCGTTTGTATACTTTTTTGTCGTGACTCTGGGTCATGTGAATCCAAGATGACAACAGCTTCTGTCCTCCATGAAGGAGCAAGATGCAAACCTTTCAGAGCTACACTGCAAGCTTACAGGACATAGATTTAATATGTTTTCAGTGTAGTATTTCTTTAAGGAGATACTGTATGTGTTTAAAAGATAATAAACACTGTTTTCAGTATTTTTTTTTCAATTTTAACTACATAGATCTACAATGAAAGCAATTGAGTCTGAGTAAATCAATGTTACGAGAGGGTAAAATAAACAGTGGTAAAGATTAGCAGCAGCATTTTTAAGTAGTTTTCACTTTTTAGTGATCAAACATAAAAAAATTTAACAACAAAGCACCCAGTCTGATGTTTGGAGCTAAAAGGTTTTCCAGGCTACTTTCCTCTCATCAAGAAAAAAAAAGGTTTAAGTGTTGGAATAAATGTTTAAATAGGGGAAAAAAACATGGCAGATGTCCAATAAAAAATCTGCCAGGGAAGATAACTGATGTTACTGGTTTACTAGTGGGGCAGCTTTGTACAGATGTTAGAGATGGTGACTCACCCCAGGCGCCTCCGGCTGCTATTGTCGACTTAACCTCGACAGTCACGGCTGGGAATATTCCAATGGTGACGGTGAATATGAAGCACACTGACAGCGCCATCACCCAGATCTGATTAGAGAGCAACAGACAAACATAATCAATATTACGTAACCGGTTTAATCCGTCACACATGAGGAAGGTGGAAAAAGGCACAAGAAAAGGTCACTTGGATGGAGAAGGTTATCTCTGATTACTGGTGGAATCTTTGATGTGATTGGATGAAAGGATGCACATCTACAGTTAAAACTCATCAATCTCATAGAAAGATGTGAAGTTTTAAATTGTAAAAATGTGAGGTTTAGGGTCAATGGTGTGTCAGGTTGCTTAAAAATCTGCGATGCATTATTGTTTGGGACTTTGTGATTTATGTCATGATTTACGAAATATAAAAATCGTTTGGACAGTATCAGGATTTGACAGAAAAAGAAATATCTTGGCATTCATTCATTTGTTTTTATATGTTACTTTTCACCTGTTTGAAGATGTTTAGCACAGACACGCTGGGTTTGGCCTCGTCCTCCGTCAGATCCACCACCGGCCGTTTCTCTGCTGGACTTTCTGAGAAACAAGCAAAACGCCTCTATAATTATGTTGGTCGAGTGACACGTGGAGTGCAGTCTGTCCCATATCTGCGAGGGTGTACGCACAAAGTTTCTATTGTTATGTAACAGAGGGTTCCCATTACGCTCTCACACACTAGTAATTAACGCCACAGGCTCACAGCAGTCACAGTGGAGTTGTCACCGCAATATAAACTGAAACAAACACTCTCAGTGGGTTCGGCCGCCGTGGTCAGTGTGTAGTAAAGGCAAAAATCCTTTGGGTGTCAGCGAGACAACACAGTGACCAAAATCATTCAGCGCTTGTGAAAACAGACGCAGCACCAGTGTTAAACTATTTACCGTTTCACATACTGTCATAAATATTAATCAAAGTTATAGATGATGATTTTAGCAACAAATGTGCTTGTTTGCATGACCGTATATAACCAAAATGTTTTATAAAAATGGTGAGGTCAAAAAAAAAAAAAAGTGTCCACAGCTGCAACTTCAGTAATATTTCATTTATGGAAACTGGAACTTGAGTATCTGTGCAGGCCTGTTTACCTTTTTTGAGTAAGTCCATTTTGTTCTCCTCATCCGCGGAGGGTCTGGACCCGTGACTCTCTGTGTAGTACTGGAAAAACTCCTGTTGATGACAACAACCATAATGAGCACACTCCACTGAGCCAGTAGAGAAAAGATAAATACAAGAAGGTTCCCAGAGATGCTATAAATGCTCACTGGGAGATGTGTTTTCTATCTCCTCACAGGCAGAAGTAGTTGGAGTGATATCAAAAAATGAAAACACTGAACTTTATACAGCACCTAACTAAACTAAAAGCTTGTATCTAAAAGCACTCAGCACTTATCTCCAAAGTGCTCTTCAAAAAGTCCTCAACACTTGTGAAAACAGTAGAGCAAATGAGAAAAAGTTCTGGAAAACATATCGTTGTGTTTAATTTAGAGAATATGAGGCCTTACCATGGAGGGCAGAGCGAGGTAGGACATTATGGCCATGAGAACAACAACACAGGCTGTGATGAAGTAACCAAAAGCACTGTCCTGCAGGGCCGACCCACCTACAGACAGAGACAAGACAGTGTGAGAATATATAATCATTTTTTACTATCGGAGGCATTGATTAAACTCTACAGTCATTCTTGTGTTAACATGTTGAGTGTTCTTCTGTCAGTATTCCTCTTTTCAATACTATAACCTACAGTCTCAAAAATAGATTAAATAAATCTTAAAGTAATATTCATGCTGAAGAACTTTCTGATTATGTTTGTGTATTTGTGTGTGACATCTCTGCATAATGCTGTCAGTTCCTACAGGAAACATATATAGTACCAGTCAAAAGTTTGAAGACTTTCTCATTTAAAAACATCCAAGCAACTATTTTGTATTCGTAATAACTCTGTCTAGGAAACCAAATTCAAAGAACATCCCGCAGAATTTCACTGAACGTTTGGCCGGCCTCTACCAAAACATAATTCTAGGGATGCACGATATTATGGGCACGTCATCGGTATCGGCCGATAAAAGCTCTAAAATGAAATATCAGCATCAGCGAATTCTGCAGATTATGAGAGGCTGATATGTCGCCACCTCCTCCGCCGCCTGACAGTGCTTCCCTCAACGTTAGCCGGGAGGCTAGCTGGCTGTGCTTCCCTCCATTCATACTGCGGCTAACGCTCCACTAGCCTCTCAGCTAACGTTAGCCTCAGCTCTCCATGTGGATCCAACCGGAGCACAGAGCCCCAATTTGTTATTCAGCCTGCTGAGGCTGCTATGTTTGGCTGCACAGATAGGAAACACTTCGGCTGACAGGATGTACCACTCTGTGCAAAAAAAACAACAACAAAAAACTTCTTCTTTTTGGTTTATAACGGCAGTTGGCAACCAACGTATTAGGAGCATTACCGCCACCTTCTGCTCTGGAGTGTGGACCAGAGATTAAATCCTACACATTAATCCTGTCTGTCTAATATACTCAAAGAAAACTCTACTGCTCTGCCCACTTGGCAGGGTCATTTAAGTTTTAAAGCTGAGCTCTTGAACTCCAGTCTTCCTAAGTTCTTCCTTTATATATTGTCTTTCTTGATCATACTTAGTACAATCTAAGCTTGCATGCATGATAGTCTCCTCAGCCAGCTGGAAAAAAAATATGCGCATATATCGGTATCGGCAATCGGCCACAGTGGGTTGGAAATATCGGATATCGGCAAAAAATCTACATAATTCACCAATGAACACATTTAATCTTTCACTTAACAATGCATCCACTGAAAAAAATTAATTTATTTGCTACAAAGTTTAACTTTCCACATCACTTTGTATTTTAATTGTTGTTTAAATGATGAATTGTGCATGTAATGGTCTCATTTCTGCAGGATTTCTATCTTATCTAGCAGCAGTTCTACCTCCTACAAAGTTAACACAGAGAACTGGTGGGTTATTTTGTCCACCACTTGTACATCCAGCATTGTTATAATGGAAGAGGTGTACTTGTGGTTTGTGTGTGAGACATACTGGCCAGCGCGCAGATCATGGAGAAAGCTGCGAAGGTGCCAGCAAGCCCCTGTCCACTCATGATGGGAGTTGTGTAGGAGGCAGGCAGCATCCCCGCCAGCCCGAACAGACTGCCCTGAAGAATCGCCCCGAACGCTGAGGAGGGAAAGAGAGAACAAGACAAGGGTGTGTAGGGATTAGAATTTTTCAATCGAAGTGTCACTGTGACACAGAAAAACACTTCGTCCCACAGCAACAGAAATATTGCAGCCCGCTCAAACAGGTCTACCAAAATTACCTGCCACGTCAAGCAGGGAAAGATGACACCCTTTATGAGAACAAAATGGTGCAAACAAAGTGTTTTACATAACCATTACATAACTATTATTTTCTTTTCCCTACTTTACACAAAGTTGTTGCCATTAAAGCTTTTCCATGCAAACTTCACTGACACCACTGGATTACAGCAGTTTATACAGCAACATAGGAACTTGATTAGCTGCAGAAATCTTGCAATGCATGACCATTAAGAGGAATGTGCAGATGTAGGAATCAAAGCTGCAAGATCACAACGTTCTCCCCTCTAAATCAAACACGATGGGCTGTTCCTCATGAGGACCTGGGGGTCAGGACTGGCCCAACAGTGGTAAGGAGGGGGGTGAGCTTATCCCTGCTGCTCAGGGAGTTATTGTAAATAAACAAACGCAGTGAGATCATAGTCTGTGTTCAAAAGCTCAGTGTGGTACGAGGGAGTGTGTGTGTGTGTGTGTGTACCTATGTGTAAGGGTTTTTCCATAACACGGTGAATGAAGATGATTTTGAGTCAAAGAGGGAGATGACATGTGGAAATAATCACTTGCATGAGTTCAGTGCGGAAACAAAAATGAGGACGTCATCTTCCTTCACAGCTGTTTAGCTAAATTTATGAAAAACGCTGTAAGAAAAATGCTGACAAGCGCAAGTGAGGACTGTGTCAGCTAAAAAGTTTGTGGTATCATGTAGTTTACTTTAGGGAGGGTTGTAATATCTTTTCATTCAATTTGCTATGTGACTATGTCACAGATTGGAGCTTTCCCCAACTGATCAGAGAGCAGAGAGACTTATTAGGACTGCAACTGACCAATTTATCAGGTGATTGTTTTTTCAATCAATGGATCGATCGTTTGGTCTATGAAATGTCATGTAAGTGAAAAAATGCCAATCACAACTTCTTCAAATGTCTTGTTTTGTCCAATCAAAAGTCGAAAAACCCAAAGATATTCAGTTTCCTATTATAATGACAAAGAGGAGCAGCAAATATTGTCATTTTAGATGCTGGAACCAGCATTCTTTCACTATTTTTGTTTGAAAAATGATAAACAATCTAACGAATGATTATCAAAGTAGTTGCTGATTATTATTCTGTCGATCAACTAAATGATTAATCAACTTATAATAATTTCAGCTCGAATTATTATTAGTGACATATTGTAAACTCACAATTGATGCAGACGATTTTGATCATAGTGACGGTGAAGAAGGGTAGGGGGGCTATGTCCACCTTGACGAGAACGGCTGTCACCAAGAAAACCAACAGGATGACGAGCAGGCTGCCTGAGATCCGCAGCTTCTGAGGAATACTGAGAGAAAGAGTGAAAACGTAAGGAACTTTAATTTGGAAATACATTTCAGTATTTCAGTAAACTACTAACCAACCCAAAACAATAGTCAAGACAATGAAACGTACCCATTTTAGGAAACTTTAAGAAGTAATTTTAAAAAGGAAATAGTTGGTGACATTTATTCATTAAAAAAATTAGACATTAAAAGTAAATTTCCTCAATTTCTGGTTAACAAATATTCAACCAATTATGTTCATTGTATCATTTGAGGAAAGAGCAGGAGGAAAAGAGCAGGATGTGTTTTCAAATGTGTTAAGAGCAGTAAGAGAGTAGGGAATATGGAAGGATAGATATGAGTCATTGACCTGAAATGAAAACAACATTTTTCTGATGAAAAGAGAGGGTCATTGCTATTTTGAGGAAGTTGATGTCCTCCAGTGGAATGTACAAAAGGTCAATTCACAATTAGTTCATCAAAAGAAGAGGAAAAAATAGACAAAATTCTCTAAAAAGGAAAGTGAGTATATTTAAGGAAGAGAGAAACAGTGAGAAAAAAGGAACAGAGGAGAAGGTAAACAGAGGTAAAGAAGAAGATGGGGGAGAAGCAGAGAACATAAATAGCATTCCTCGGTGTGTTTGTGCAGGGGAAGAGTCCGCCGTGGTTGGGGTCCAGCCCAGATCTCTCAATCCGACTCTAATTAAAGCAAACATACTGGAGGTATAACAGGATCATGTTACCTTTAGTGGCATGGGGTGACCAAGGGGTACCAATAATCAGGAGGAAAGGCAGAGAAGAATGGAGGGCACAGGTGCAGTATTTGCCTCAAAAAAGTTAATACCTTGTATTTGGGGAATTTTTAACTGTAAACAGCAAGTATGTTTTAGTCATACTTAAAGTCAAGATGAAATGAAAAATGCCTTTTAAACTGTTTCAGATCTAACCCTAATCATATTGTGCACCTATTTAACAAATATGCCCAAAAAATTACAAAAATTTTGTATTTTTATATCAAAATCCAATCATGTTTTCTTCCTGTAAAACAAAATATGACGTGTGCTTACGTAGGCACTGAGACCTACTGATAGACGTCACAGCGGAGCAAAGGAGAGACGCTGAGATAGCGATGTAACCGACCGGCACTCTGGTATTTGACATGGTTTATTTTTCTTCCCTAACCCTGAAAACAAATAATTTCTGAAATATCTGTATGAAACAAATATTCGTTAAAAAAAAAAAATTAAAAAAAAACAACCACTATTTGTGCTTTGCCGAATAATGTATTTGTATTTGGGCACAGCGCTACTGTCTATCCTGTTTCACTCGGAAATACGTCACAATACGGAGGTTAGATACTCTCGTTTCAGCTGGACTTTAAGTACTGACATTTTTAAGTTATCTCTTTCTTTAGGTGGGTATGTGTACATACTAGACAAGACTACAAGCTACATAAATTAACAGGAGCGGGGTGGGGATACCTCTGGTGTATGAAAGAGTTGAGGCAGGTGAAAATGAGCAGAGGAACCATGGCACAGAGCGTCATCACGTTGTTGAACTTTGACTCCAGAACGCTGCGATGGCCCTCGTCCTCCATCGTCACATTATCCGTCTGATTGGAGGGGAAGTCACTGGGTGGGTCCTTCAGCCTACTGGTGAAGTACTGAGGACGGAGGATAGAGGAATGCTCATTTATCACGATAAGTACCTTACTTTTTTTTTTTTTCTCACAACAGTCTTTAACAGTAACACTGGATAACACCACAAGTCCATAGCTGTAAGAGGCACACAGTTTGTATCACAAGAAAAAAGTGATCTTTCTCTAACATCAAAAGGATAGGTTCACAGGTAAGGTCAGGTCTTAAAACAACAGTCAGGTGCCAATATAAACACTGAAAGAAGTTGTAATCATTTGCTGCAATCATTCCTCCTGTTCATACAGGCTATTAAAGATCCCCTTCAAATGTGCTTTCAAAATAAGTGATGGGGGCCAAAATCCATTGTGTAAAAAGTCAATTCGCGCAGAAATGCATTTAAAAGTTCATCTGAAGCTTATATGAGGATTCAGCAGTCTGAGTTAGTCATATAAAGTGGATATCTGCCACATTTACAGTTTATAGTAATCTATATAGTTTATACTATATAGTACAGTACTTTATAGCATCAAATTCCTTTGTGTTTGTCTTTGTGTTTCCTTGGACAGTGTTTCCCTGTAGAGCTGTAGTGGAAGTATAGTAACAAAAAGAGGGACTTTGGCACCAAACAGACTAATGTTGAAAGATATCTATTTGATTTGACTAATTAGGACGACTGAAGTTTCATATTATCTTTAAACTTTTGAATACATTTTTGCACAGAAGGAGGACTGTGGATTTTGGCCTCCATCACTTACATCGTGAGTGAACAGGAGGAATAATTATGACAAGAAAAACCTATTTCAATATTAATTTGGGCACCTGACTATTGCTTTCAATCTATTTCAGGAAATATGCTATCAACCAATTAAAAGCACAAAAGTAGCTGTACCAAAAGGCCGATACTGAGAGCGTTTCTAATATTTTGTCCAACACATTTATATCAGTGAGATAGACTAAATGTTAGAAAAAAAAAACTCTCTGTATAATGCAATACAACAGCACCACAAACTACAGCATCCAAAAATGACCAAGTTTGAATCAACATCTCTCTAAAACAGTTTCAACAACTGAACATTATAACTTTGTACAACTAACTGTTGTATTGGACTGAATTAGTTTTGTAGAAAGATGGATATAATAAACTAATAACTGACTGCATTAAAAAAAAAAAAAAAAAAAGGTGGGAGGTTGCTTGGGTGAAACATTTATAATTCCTTAAACAATGCACAGATAAAACATACTTAAGAGCACAACAAAAATGGCTGAACTGAAACGTTTAAAGGTTCTATATGTAGGAATCAGAAATTCCTTCTCATTAGTGATACCAGTGGCCATTAAGCGAGCTGCAATCAGTCAGTATCCTGTTGTTAACTGCATCCTGTCGTCAGCATCCTGTCATTGCGTGAGCAGCAGCAGAAGACTATCACAGGTGATGTCTTTTTCCTCACTTACACTTCTTATAATAACATAAAAGATCTCTAACGTGTTTTCCACCATGTTTCTGCAAAGCAGAAGTTAGCGAGAGAGTTTCAAGGCACTACTACTAACGCAAAAACGTCACAACCTGTTCACTCATTGGCAATAAAAAACAATAAATGTAAATTGCTTCATAATTCTTACATATGGAGCCTTTAAAGTCAGCCAGCCAACTTTTCTTTGTCAAACAAAATAAACACTCTAAAAGGAAGAAGGCTATTTGTTCTTCCCCTAAGGGAAAAAAATCAACTCCCCCAGGATAATGAAACTGAAATTCCACATTTTAAGAAGTTAACTCCTTAAAACTCAAAAAGAATTGGCAGAGGATTAGAGAGGATATACCACTGCAATGGAAATCCATCTGGCTAGAGTCAAGTCAGACATTCTGAGTGAAACCAGGTGATTTTAGGAGGGAATGCAAACAAACAATATTTCTTTTCTCTAAGTTAGATGACCTTCCTCTAAGTAGCGGCCAACCTTTTAATTAGCTAATCACTAACCAACAGGCCACCAACAGGGCTTTTCTTATCACCTCCATCTGTCTGTTGTTTCAGAGATTAACTGCATTAGCCAGCAAATATTCTCACATCGACGAGCTTACAATTGTCCTAAAAATATACTTCACTGACCATTGTTGCTGTCATGAAGAAATTCCACGGTAGAAGGGTTCCCAAGCCCAGGACAAAAAAAATTAGCCACACAGCATAGTATCTGGGAAAGAGACAAGGAAGTTCACATGAAAGTACATCAATGAAGTCATTCAACTTAATATCAACAAACAACTCAATCAACAATGGGAACTAAAACAGACACTGGAAACAAAATATTGATTCTAATGAGAGTTTTTCTTACTTGTCCCGAGGTGCATTAATGGCCGTCATGGTTGTTTTTAGTAAGTGAGAGAAACAGGTTCAGTCAGGGTTTAATCAGGGTGGCACCAGGTCTGAAACACACAGATAACATGTAACTTAGAAAACATTTAGCATACCAGCACATGCAAATATCATCAGCAGCCGCTATCTGTATCGCCTTTCTATATTTAGTTTTATTTTAATGAGCGAATTAATCAAAGAGCCAACACATCAATTCAAAAATAAGCTGCAGAGTGTACAGAAAATAAGGTAACTAGGTGATTTAGTTTAAACTGGCAGGTGAAGTTTAAAGTCAGCTTGCCAAATTCAGAGGCTGTCTTTGACCAGCACCACCAGCAGAAAACCTCATGCTTAGCAACAGAGACACAGCAACAACTCTGCTTCCAAACTTTGGTGTTGTGAACATGTTTTAGTCATTACAGAGTGAGATAAAAAAAAAATCCACAAGACAGCAACAGTTTTGAAATTCAAAAAACCTCCTTCAAAAAGCTCACAGTATAGCATTTCTTTTAAATATACTAAAAACATGAACAATAACAATTTCCTGTCCCCCTTAACCTTTAAAGAAAAACACTTTTTTTTAAATAAAATTTAAACTTACTTAGAGAAGAGTTAAAGCAGGCACAACAGATTCCTCTTTCCTCTGGTTACAAGCAAAGGAGCAGTACATTCATTTTATACCATACAGAAGGTTTAGTAGGTGGATACCCAACTGTCTGCTGCCTGTTGGACCTGCCCCTAGTCTTTGCATCTCACTGTCCATCCCTCCCCTCTTCCCTCCGTCTCAAACTCCCCTTTCTCTTCGACCCAACCCTCATTACACATTTTTACATTTCAAGCATGTGTGACGCTCTTTGGCATACAGATATTAACTCCTACATGTCTATCATTTCAGGTCGACTGTAAATATCGAAGGTCAGATTCTTCCTTGACAAGATTCCTATGAAAATTAAACAAGAAGTGCTTGTAAAAAGAAAATGTAACACCTCAAGGAGAGAATGTGAGGGCTTGCTTTTTGCCATTTCTCCTCCATAACTTTCTCTTATCAGCATTTAACAAGCCTTTACACCCCCATCTATTCTCAGCATGAGTCTATCCTCTTCATTTCTCCCTCCATTTCCCCACCATGTTTCTCACTTTCAACTAATTTCTCATCTCATTTCATTCACTGTTCCTCTTCTGCACCTCTATTATTATTATTTTCATGTCTGTTGCACCCTTGGGCTTTCTTGTGCAGCTCATATTTTCTTGTCCTACTTTCTCCTATGCCCTTCAATTTCTCCCCCTTCATTCTTCTTTCATCTCCAGCCTTAACTTTGTGCTCTTTCCTCCTGGCTTCCTAACATCTTTTCTACTTTAATTGATGGAAGACATTTGCTCAGATAGCTGTGTGACACCTTTCTCCAAACAGAACAACTTTTGTCAAAGAAACTTCTTCGTTAACAACACGAAGCAATTTGGCATCAAATCAAGCTAAACAACACAGGGCAAAGTTTAGGTTGTCTCAGTATGCACATGAATCATGAGCACTTAAACTCGACAGCTCTGAATTCACTGTGCTGATTGATCAGACACTGATAAATGTTTTAATAGCTACCATATGGAGTCTTGTCCATTTCTAGTGTTATAGATCAATGGTTTTATGAATGAGTTCCTGTTTTGTTTTGCTCTCGTTCTCATGCGTCTTCATGTAATGTGATGCACATTTTTGCCATATATATATATATAACATGTAGGTTTTAAACTGTTAAGAAAAGATATTAAAAAGGAAGGAAATGCATTCAACATGTTTGTTAGACCTCAAGAATGTAAACCAAGCATCAACCAGCAACAGATTTCAGCACAGCCTTTTTAAGTGGTCAAAACAATAAACGCATCATTTCAATAGTCAGTCACGCTGTTAAAGTTCTGGCACCACGAAACATCATCTATTCATTAATTACATCTATGATTTAATTTATTCACACTTGAATACATTGTTGTTTTCAGCTCTTCCCAAGTGCATCGTCTATTTTACTTGTTGCTGACAGACATGATGAATCCCATGGTTGATCTGCCTGGTCATGAGTATGCTCTCAGTTAAGGACAGAGACTGCTCTATATGAAGGGAACCACACACATACTATAGCTCCCTACGTGACATGCATCTAAACTATATTGGACTGATTGAGAAGAGTCTGAGTGGCATGTGAGACGGGACAAAAGTCTGATTAATCAGGCCAACATATCAATTTTAGGTCATCACTCGTACATAGTGGTGTATATGTCAGCTGATAAGTAACAAGAATTCCCAATAGAAAAGTAGCAAAGATATCTTTGAGGTAATATAGGAACTGTAGCTGTGTCACAAATTACATACTGATTCTAAGCAGGGTTTGTGTATGTAGTTTGTTCACATTGGGAAATGAGAAGACTACTTCTACTAAAGTGTAACTGCACCCCTCAGTCTGAGCCTTACTCCACCCACCGCATGATTTTGAAAAATGACAAAAAAAAAAGGGGCTGAGAGGGGGGCTGAGGGGAGGAGAGGGGAGGAGAGGGGCTGAGGAGGGGAGAGGGGAGGGGGGAGTGTGGCTGTGTGAGGCAGGAGGGCAGGAGTTGCCCAGTGACATATAATAATAATAATAATAATAATAATAATAATAATAATGAGAGAAAGACAAACAGTGCATCAACATTTAAACGAGCCAGAAGTCAGAGCTGGTAGCTACAAAAACAGCAGAAATCCTCCTGAAAATCCGCCCTGGAGCTCGCTAACTTTCCGGCTGTCTGTTCCTGCAGTTACCAGCTGGTAAAAATCTTGTTTTAAAATGGTAAATCGCAGTGTAACCTGAAACGTCACTGAACCTGTCCAGGACGCAGCTCTGCTCTGCAGCGGTCAGGTTCAACTGACAGACAGGACAGACGGTTTCAGCAGAGCTCCGATTACGCCTCGATTTAACATTTTAAAACAAGATTTTACCAGCTGATAACTGTATTAACAGACAGCCTGAGAGTTGATGAACTGCACGGCGAGATGCGAGGAGGATTTCCGTTGTTTTTGTGGCTGCCAGCAGCTCTTCCTCCTACGGACAGTCGCAGACGAAGAGACCCCCTCCAGCTGGCCAGCACCGCTGTTAGCTGCTGCTAGCTGCTGAAGCTAAAACTGTCTCTCTCAATCAGCATATATTTGAAAATGAGCGTATGCTGGATGAGGTGGGCGTTATCATCCTACCATTTACATAAATTTCATGACATATAGAACTCCCCAATGGTTGACTCCACGTCAGCATTAGCCCCACCTTTTCAGGGCAGATTTTTTTTGTTATAAATTTGGCGTCAATGTCAATATTAACACCAGCATTGATGTGTTTCGTTACAGTACAGTCATATCATTTAGTTAACAGCTCAAAAAACACGTTTCAGTGTGCAGTACCTCTTTAAGTACACTCAAAAAGTAATAACTCCCTCACAATGCAATCCACAAACAAAATAGAGGAGCAAGTCACAGCTGGAAAAAAAAGTTCCATGGTAGGTGGAACAGTAAAACTGAAACTTATTAACTGGCAGTGGCATAAGTTTCACTGTGATTAACGTTTGACGGTACAAGTATTGTATCATTTCCTGTAGAAGACGGTAAATGATTTTGTTTGATTTCTTGTATACTAACTGCAAAAACAGTATACTATAAAGATTAGTATACTGTAGTATATAAAATTAGCATATAGTGTGTTCACCAGAGACAAGCCTCTGGTGTCTCTATGTCTCACAGTTTAAAACACACTGGTTCAACCATGTCCCAGATTCCTGTAAAGTATGCCTTTCTCAACCTAACGCATCATCAAAACAAGCCAGCTGGCATGAGTTGCCTGGTGTTGAAATTCTGCCCACCACACACACACACACACACACACACACACACACACACACACACACACACACACACACACACACACACACACACACACACACACACACACACACACACACACACACACACACACACTAACACAGGCACTTTGCAGTCTGTAGAGTGGTACAAAACTCCAGTTTGGCATCAGTCTGACACTTTAACTGGTTGGCCTCTCAGCGACATCCAACTCCAACAATAAGCACTCCAATGAAAAAAGATTTTACCAGGAGTGACGGTAATTTGTTGTTTCCTCTAATGTCAAGGTATAAAATATAGTTCAAATCTTGCCAAACTGGGGCAGTAGGTGGTCCCATTTGTGCCTAAAATTTTAATTATGCAACTTGGAACCCCGGCCTGGTCACACCACTTTTTTTTTTTTTCCTTTAACAGCTTGCAAAATTTAAATTTCCTGCTTGAAGTTTCTTCTCACAAGAAACTGTATTCATTAAGCATCTGCTGTTGGTCAGAACATAACTGATAGAAATAACAGAAATAGACAATAAAAGTCTGTTAATTCCTGAATTAAAACAGCTATAAATGTTTTAAATAAAATATAGCCTAATTAGTTTGAAGAAAACCAAAAGAAAGAACAGAAAGTGCACTCGAAATGGAAAGTTAGAGGGAAAGAGGAAGAAAAACCTTTTGACTTGATGAAGTAGACAAAGTTGCAAAAGTGTTTTTAGGATTCGTTCATGATTCAGATTCTACACACTAAATGTCTATTTTATGAAGAGATGTGACTAAAGTTAATGAGTAGTCAGTATTTCAATCATGCTATGTTATAAATATTAAAGTAAAGCTGTTTCCACAACAGCTGACTGCTCCTTTTAGGTCAGCTGACTGATCAATAAACAGATTACAATCGAAGGGGCATTGTGATCTGGTAAAAAAAAAAAAAAAACATCCACATAGGATACACCTGTGGTTCCTTTCTCTAAGATTTGGAAAGCACCTTTAACGATCCAGACATCCTGAATGATGGCAGACCTCGACGAATTTCCAGGTCAGGGCCGAAGGAGCAAGGATGGATGGAAGCATAATTAGCAGAACGGAAAGTAGCCCGTGTGTAATAGAGGTAGCACATGTCTGTCTGCGGCTGTTTCCGGGTCAACAGTGCCCAGCAACGACAAGGACTACAGTACAGCGGACATGACAAACTTGGAGAAAATGTGGGTTAAAAAAAACAAACAAAAAATACATTGAAATATATATCTTTAAGTGTGACCTATTATCTTGAGCACAAGGCTAAATCTTAATGCAAAAGGACAGGAGTTCATTTTTCTTGTCTCACCAGCATACCTCTCTAACAGGGTCGCCTTTATTCCCAGGCTAACACACACACAACAGTTTGATGCTGGTCATATGATGAGTCAGAAGGAACGATACCCTCCTTCCTCGAGGTCGTTTCCCACCGCTTATAGAAAGGGAACACTGCCATCAAAGTCGTGACATTTGCTTTACCCAGACTGAGATGCCATTCTTGAAACTAACCAGAGTAAATGGATAACGGGGGAGATATATTCTTACACCATCAGACGTGACATCTTCAAAAATTAATATGAATAACAGCAATAAGCATGCTAAGCTGGAGTTGTAGTGCTTAATATCAGTCAATTAAATATATGTGATGTGATTTGTCAGCGCTACAAATCTACAAAAATGTTCAAAACCTCGAAATGTACACCTCTGAATGAAGTACAACTTAAGCTATCACCAAATCCAGTTTCTCAACCCTGGTGCTAAGGATCTAAAGAACTACTGGTTTCCATTAAAGCGATCTAATTAGAGGTTATTTCACAAATGGGATAACAACAGTAAACTGGGGACAAGGGATACTAAATTAAAGTGGAAGTAGTAGTTGGAAAGTATTGTTTCCCCTTTGTGAGCAAAAACAGTGTAAAAATGTAAATACTGAACTTGTGTGTACAGTGTTTAAGTGTTTTTTTGCAGTAGAAGAAGAACAAACAGGATAATAATGTAGTATCACAGCACTCTGCACTCATCACATTAAAGCTTACAAACTGTGCGCTGTGTCCCTTCAGTGTTGACATATCATACTAACATGTTTTCTTAAAATTAATCAAAACAGGAAGTGCTGCTACAGTGTCAATAACAAACAAGAGAACGATTATTTCCTTACATGGAGAAAAACCAGACAAAACCCTTATTTGTTAAAGTCATGTCACACTAATCCAACAAAACATATCAAGTGCATAAATTATCAGTGAGGTTACCATCTAGGGTTGGAGCGGGAACAAGCTCTCAGGGGCCTGGATCAGATTAGAGCTGCAACAGTAAGTAGATTAATAAATCAACCAATTTATTAAAGTCATTTTTCAAGCAAAAATGCAATATTTAATGGTGCCAAGTTCTCAAATGTGAGAATTTGCGACATTTTCTGGGCTTTCATTATAGTAAATTGAATATTTCATGGTCTCGGACTGTTGATCAGACAATCCTCAAACTGACCTCTTGTTCTAAATATCATCAGATCGAAAGTAGAAGCAAAAGTACAACATTACCGTCATGCCATTTAAAAAGTTTTCCTTGTTTCCTATGCCAAACTCATAAATCCATACAGTGATGATGATTCATATGCCGTTCACATCTGCGCCTGACGACCAGGTTTCTAGTTTCACACCCTTCCTAGAATGACCGACAAAAAGCAGCTTGCTCCACAGCTCTGCTCGAGAACACTTTACAGTTACGTTGCAGCACATTGACTTTTACAATCTCGGTTCTCATTTCACACTGCATTTGCCCCTGTTCTTCTTTCAAGGACGATATTAGTGACTGCCCTTGGTCTGCCAAAACAGGAAAGATTACACATTTCAGCAAACGATCAGACAAACTGGAAAAATGGAGGAACATGTGGGTGACCGTTGCCTAACCTTAAAAAACGATGTAAGACTCAAATATTACCATCGAGAAAAACATGAGAAACTGCTATTTCTCAAGATGTCTTGTCTGTTTTTTAAATAATGAAGAGAGATTCATGAGCAATTTCTGCTTCAGTTGTGGTTCCAGTGGTTACACCACAAAGCCTCCAGTGCAGAAACCATTTAAAGATCAGCGGATCAGTAGATTTAACCCGTTAGAGCACCAACAACACTATATGGATCTGTCGTACTCAACATTATCAAGCCATGTAATGCATTCATTACATGCCCAAAGTAATCATGTTCACACTCTTTCATTCACTCAAATTTGTTTAACTATTGAAAAGGAGACGATTACTGGGAAGTCCAATCATTACTGTATATTAACTTTGTGATAGAGATCAACAGCTGCAATGAGAGAAAGGAAATGGCTTTGATATATTATCAAATTTAGATGTGTATTAATTGATTGGAAAGGAGCTTTTCTACAAATTGCTCCATGTTAGCTTCACTCAGCTAATCACACCTCTTAGTAGGGATGCACTGCCCAGGTATCAGTCCAGTACTGTGCTCATAAACTACTAATAATCATTAAAATACTTCCATAAAAATGATATTGCTGCCATTCAAATGCACCCGATATCACATAACAGCGACGTTACATTAGACTGTCAGTATTTGAGCAGGTGCAGGAAGAGAAATGTCAGCTGTTTGGAGATATTTAAGATAAATGAAGACAGCAAAAGCAAAGCACACATCCGCAAGTTCCGCTCTGCCAAATTATCTGATGAAAATAAATACCGTCATTAAAATCACACTTCGAGTCAGCTTCCTGAGAGTGTTCATTGGAAGCGTTGCAGAGCTACAATGGGCAATACATGATTCACAGATAATCAGCTAACCTTGAAATGCACGTTATGAGCTACTTGTGCTGACAAATTACCAAATTAGCTTAGCACAAAGTCCATACTATATTCTGCGTTAAAACCCAATTTGTTTTTTTAAATTAACAGCAGCAATCATGCATCTAAACCTGCAAGCAAGGGCTGCTTCCTTTGTTTTGTACAAAAGTCTGCGAGAAAAAAAAAAAAGCTGACAACCACTAATCACTAATCATCACATTCTGTGGTGACTCGGGTTGCCTTTTTGAGCACCAGCAGGCTGTGTATTGTCGATCTGACTTTTGATAGTATTTGCAGCCAGTTACCATGGCAGCAAATGAAACACCGCCTAAAAAAATTTCACAAGTTTCCAACAAACGCACACACTTTGGTTTGGTCAGAGGCTGTTTTCACAGTCGGCAGCCATCCCTTCAAATGGCTTGTCCTCACAGGCCTGTCATGTCACCCGCTGGCTTTATACTGGTAGCCAAATTAAATCCTATTGATAGAAAAAAAAAAAAAAAAAAAAACAGATTAAATGACCAAAGCTCATTTCAGGGAACACAAACTGTGACCCTGACAGGTGGCCAAATACACAGTCAACTCATCACTTACACATGGGCACAGAGGCATTCAGATATTCAGCGGCAAACAAGGAAGGCACAGCAGGCCTAAGTAACGCTGTACCCGGATAGACAAAGAAACATGCAGACTGATGAAAATAAAACCAAACAAACCTCTAAAAAAAAAAACTGGTGGAACTGATTTTTTTTGTTGTTTTATGGGAAGCTGGGGGGCAAAAATCCAATCAAAGCATAAAACTTTGCTTGGTACATGTTGCTTGTCTCTGCAAGATAATTCATCACAAAGAGAAGACGCTGCATCCTTCATTGTAAACCTTATGGCTCTTGGAAAAGTGGAATCAAATTATACCATCGAGAAAAACATGAGAAACTGCTATTTCTCAAGATGTCTTGTCTGTTTTTTAAATAATGAAGAGAGATTCATGAGCAATTTCTGCTTCAGTTGTGGTTCCAGTGGTTACACCACAAAGCCTCCAGTGCAGAAACCATTTAATCATCACTTACACATGGGCACAGAGGCATTCAGATATTCAGCGGCAAACAAGGAAGGCACAGCAGGCCTAAGTAACGCTGTACCCGGATAGACAAAGAAAATAAAACCAAACAAACCTCTAAAAAAAAAAACTGGTGGAACTGATTTTTTTTGTTGTTTTATGGGAAGCTGGGGGGCAAAAATCCAATCAAAGCATAAAACTTTGCTTGGTACATGTTGCTTGTCTCTGCAAGATAATTCATCACAAAGAGAAGACGCTGCATCCTTCATTGTAAACCTTATGGCTCTTGGAAAAGTGGAATCAAATTATATCAATATAGCCAGCTGGAATGTTTTTATTCCAATGGCAATAAGCTAAAACTGTAGATTTATTTCAAAGAATTAGATTTGAGAATCTTAAATTTGGACTGGAGTATTTTGGCTCTAACAAGACTGCAAACATCCTTTTTGGGGAGGCACGAAGAACTGAATGGAAACAGGGTGCAGCTTCATACCACACAAAACCACTTTCCACTCCTTCTCTTTCTTTTCATACATGAATTGCTACTAAACTGAGCATATCTGATGAAATCTGAACCTACTGTGCTTTCTACTCATTATTCAGCTTGGACAGGTTATGTGAATCATATGATTAAACTCTTCTTTTGTGACAAAGCAGCTTACATTCAGACAAAGGTCTGCGCAGATGTAATCAAGGTAATACCAAAAAAAAACAGGCAGGAAACAATGACACAGAGACAGGAAAAGAAACATTAATGACAGCAGCATAACGGTAAATAATCCTTGGTGAAAATTCTGGAAAGGGAAAAAAAACACATCACGTCCACACCAATAGAGGGAGGGAGCAAAAAAGATCTCCAAATCCATTGTCTTCACCCTGACCCCCCCCCCCCCCCTTTTATGCCCTAAAAGATTTCCCGCCACTCTGAGAGAGCAGGAACAAAGCCCATCTCCTGCTGCCTGTCTTTTTAGTTGGTTCAAGTAGTCTGAATAAATAGCTGACTGATGAACTGGGAACTCCACTCAACACTACTCCATTATAGTCAGCGATTCTGGGTTTAAATGAGTAACACTGGGAGAGGCCATGGTTTTCATATTCCCTTTGATGAGTCAGTCTAGTCTTATCTAATCTTCACAAGAGGAGCTGCCACCAGCCAAAAATGATAAGTGCTTTCTTCTGCCGGCGTAGACAATAGCATCACACCGGTCAACTCAGGCAACAGGTGGAGGAAAACTAAACTCCCACTCATGTAAAACAGATGCTCATGGGCACCCAGCGGTGGTGGGTCGATGCTGCTGTCCCATCAGCTGTTCATTGGAAAACAAAGCCACCATTCTGGTGTGCTCCTCTCCTTGCTCCTGGAAGAGCAGAGTCACAAATAGCACAGACACGTGTGACATGGAGCCGAACCAGAAAACACATTTCTCCCTCAGAGTCACATACATCCCTTATCATTTAGGAGAGTGAGAGTAATCCTGTAATAAATTTTAACAGGATGCAACACAGCTATACCCTAAAAAGATGTACATATTAATGGAAAAAATACTCCACAGCAAACCCTACAGTGGTAAAAACATAAATATCATTACTATCATTAGTAATTGCCGTATCACCGTATTAGTGACTGACAAACACAGATTTGACACAGATTCCTCTGCTACATTGGTGTTTGCTGTTGAAACCCATCACATTTCCGTTTTGTGACATCACCAGCATGCTTATGAAGTATTAAATGGACTTTTTACTTCTTTTTCCTCTCTTATTGTTAGGTCATGTGAACCACTATCTGCACGTGATAGCCTAAAACTGCATTAAAGCTGCCAGTCACACGCGTGCTTTTCTGTAGACAGCAACAGTCATGCGGTCCATATGGTCTTTAAAACAGAGTGAATGCACTTGAGAGTTAAGATCTTGGTCTAAAATATAAAAATACTACAAGAAAATTACCACGTTAAATATAGGTGAGGAGCTTAATGGGACTGGCTGGTTCACATCCCAAAAATTAGGTAAAAACTGCAACATTTAGGAGTCAAATTCTGCATTCAATACTGTTATTTATCACAATCTGATTTATTTAAAATGAACAGAAAATACCGTGTCACATGTTGGCTGACAATAAAATAATATTATTAAATGTTTTCTATGTGCAAGAAACATGTGTGGGGTTTCTCCCGTATAAAACGAAGCAATTTCATTATTTTACTACCAGTGAAAATAACGCTAAATATTATTTTTAGACTAAACATTTGCCGACATGTGGCTAACTATCTCACCCACAACACCATGACTGTAACGCCCGCCGGTAAGCTTAACAGTCCGGCTAGTTAACTTCGCTGCCCTGGCTGGACTTACCACGCTCGAAGTTGGCGCTAAATTTAATTCCCAGGAAACAAAGAAGACACAGGACTTCCAGCATCAAAACACCGCTACCCTTCTTCATTTCTATCTCTCAGGAAGAGTTAGATACATCACATTAAGTCACAGAATCGACCAAAGTCGCACCACCAACCCGAAATTAGAGAGAATTCCATCTTAAACGAGTAACCGTTAACGTTATTTTAACAGCAAATTCGCTTTTAACCGTCAGTTTTGCAGTGAATTACAAGTGAAAACAGCGCTTTCGCCTCAGAAATAACGGTCCTAGCAGGTTGACAGTGACTTTTAAGTCAGTTAACTCTGTCCTTAGTTCAACACACTAAGATAACCTACCTTTATCATCAGAGTCTGTGCAGTCTTGTTGTGTCTGAACCTCTCTGTCTTCGAAGCACTCTTGTTGCATTCACGTGCTCCTCGTAAAAGTTAAATTTCTGCTTACTGCGCAGTCATTTCAACACATTTTCAGCGACTGACCATGTAACAGAATTAGTATCTTTTAGAGAATTTATGTATTTCTCAATATTCAATGGTGTGGTGTTCACCAAGACATACCAGTAATGTCACAATTTCAGTTCAACCACATCGAAACCAGAATTTCCGATTTTACATGAAGTCGAGGGAGGAGGCGCAGAGAATTTCATAGTATTTTGTTGTGGGGTGGCATCAAAATGTCATTTGTTAACAATCTGCCAGCTTTTTGATTGTTTCCGTACCATCTGTCTTTGCGATGACGCAAGTCTTTACTGACACATAAAAAGACATACCCAAAAAAAGAGACAGACGCAGTGGACTCCAGTCAGTTACAGACTAGTTCTTTCTTTTGTCTGTTATAATATACAGTATAATTATACTTTTACTGTGCCTTTCACATTTTTTACTCTATGTTATTATTCTTGTGTGTCCTTGTTTTTTATTTTTTTACAGCGCTGTTTTGATGATTGCTGTCAATAAAGTCTACAGAGAGAACTGTCATGATTCCTGCCTCAGTCCTGTTTATGTTGTTTCCCTTCCCCTTTCTGTCCCTGTCTCTGTCTTCAGCCCCACACTCTCTTCTCTTGGCTTTGCCATTCTCCACTTGTCCACCAGATGCCAACTGACTTTCCTGCCTGGTTCCCACATCCACCTGCTCACCTGTCGCCACTTCCCGAACATCTTCACTTGCTGTCTACAGTGGGTGTTTCCATATAGCTTAGTGATGTGTATGCAAAGATGACAACTTCACCTTTCAGTGATTACCAACTGTCACAAGCAGAGAGATAGAGCGATGACAAATAACTAAAGTATACCATGGCTAATAATACCACTCCGACCTTAAGTTTTATATAAACGCCATGCAGCAGCCGCTGAAATGTATGAAGACAATCAGTCTCTTATCTAAGAGTTATTTGCTGGCTGTTCAGCTTGCTCTGCGTATGTAAAAGAAGACTGCTGGTATTAATTCAATGCTGCTCTGTGTTGATTTGCACAACAGAGAGTTCATTTCCAGAAACAGCAGTCCATCTTTTTGGAGCAAGAGAGATGTTAAAAAAGACATTCCTCAAATACAAACACTCTTTCAGTAGCAGTGGGCTATTTGTGTTCTGTCCCGAAAGCTCAGTGCCACCCTGGAAGTACAGTTTAAAGTTTTATGACACAAATTACACAGCTAAACACTCTTGTTTGTGTGCATGCATGGGAGGAAATGGGACGAAACAGGCATGGAGGGAGCTATTAACAAACTTTGTAATGTCTGCATTACTCAGACTTAACTGTCGTGTTTTTACAAATGCAAAGACACCACATGAATTTGGGCTGAATGTCAATGCCGATTGTGTTTAACAGTCTATGGCTCCCAGTCAAAGACAAAACAACACAAATAGAGAATAAGAAAGACAGTGTAAAATGTGAAAGCAAGTTTTCTCCGCACAAAGAGCAATTCTAAATGTTGAATTCTTGTCCTTTACATGAGATGGAACAAGAGCCCTTCAGGAAAAATGTACAATCAATTGGTACTATTATGCAACACAAAGTCCTGTTGTAAATCTGTCCAAAAAAGGAGAGCATGTGAAGTAAACATGCTACAATCCTCTCTTCCATTGCTTTTAAAGTACAGCCTGTTTTCTGAAGTGTCTGTGAGAAGTGACACCCATGTATAATTCCATCATAACACATGGGCCTGTCTGAACCGCCGCGCAGAGGCGATGTTTATGGCTGGTTTTGTGTTGCGTGTGAGTCTGCACACACTAAGCGTCCATCTCCGCTGTTTGCTCATATAGTCATGGTAGGTAAACAGTCATCCACACCCTGTCCCCCCCCCCCCCCCCCCCTCCTGTCTAAAAAAAGCTTGCTGTGGTTTTGCACAGAAACCATCTGTGAAGGAGCATTAGTCTGGCTGCTTCACTAACCTGTACCCAACAAGGAGGAGGAGGAGCTGGATCCAACAAGACTGAGGGTCCACTGTCTCTCTCTCTCTGCTTGTATAAAGACACAAAGACGCACTTGATTTCCATAATTCATATTCAAACTTCTTTATTTCCTACACAACCAGCTGAAAATGTATCCTGCCCTCTCCCTACTCTCTGTGTTTCTCTGAGCCTTTGGCTTTTTACTGACTTGTATAACCACAGGGAAAAGTCAGTCAGCAGCTTCCTCAGTGTAGTGGGGCACAGCCGGGTTTTTCCACAACGGGGTGAAAGGAGAGGGCGAAAGAAAATAAGAGGAAAAGAGGGAAGGAGTGAGACATAGAAAACAGAGAAGAGAGACATTGGTTCCTACAACACAGCAACAGCAAGTACCTCCTCATCCTCCATCAGACAAACACTATCCATACAGAAAAGAAAATGTAAGAAAGATGACTGCAGATGATGAAGAGCAAAGCAAACTGCAACAGTGGAAACAGTCTCAACAACTGTAAATCAACAGGTGCATTTGTGGTTGAGGTCTTTGCCAGCAACTGATTTCTGTGAGGCACCTGTGTGACAATATATCATCCTATATCCAGTGGAGTCATTTGCAGCGTGCAAAAACTGAACATGCAGCCATATCAACCTATTAATAAACCCATATCTTTCCATAGTAGCGCGTAAGTTATTGTAAAGGAGAATCACTGGCCTTTGATGCATGGTTGAAGGCATTTCTATTGTCGGAGGACAATCTTATGTCTCCAACTCCTTCAACTTCCTGCTGACCCCATACAGTTCCCTCTGGTGCCATATTTAGAACGCAAAGTTTATGAGCAAACAAACATCATACTAATTCAAGAGTATCCTGTGAAGTCTGTGGCATAAGAGGCGATCTCAGGGAGAGGCGGAGGGCATGACATGAATGAGCTGGAAGTGGCTTTCTGACCACATACTGAGATTTAAGAGGACAGCGGTAGAAAAAGGAATTCCAATGGATGGCCTCTTCAACCCCTAAATGGCTCAGGAGACACACAGAGAGTGAAGTAAATCCCATTTGGGATTAAGAATTTTGAGGCATGGCTACGTTTTCAAGGATTAAGCTTTGGACTGACGCAACGAAGACGGGCAAACAAAGAAAAAACTCCTCAGGGAGGTCTGAGAGAGTGAAATCCCTCCTCATCTTTACCTTGGTAGCCCCTTCAAATTCCCAACAGAGTGTAAGATTGTGAGAGGTCTGCAAAGGTCACGTACTAGTATGAAATCCCTGTCACGTTGGATGATCCACAAATCTGCTACAGACAATGAATTCCTCTCAATCCAGTGGTGCATTTAAGGACAAGAGCCGAGTTTGAGGCAGTCCATTATGGGATTCACCTCTTTAGGGGGAGACCAGCAACTGCAGAATTGGGATTAGTACCAAAATTCTGCACTTGTGGTGGGTTATTGCTCACATTCTTCTTGTAACTTGTAAATCTTTGAAAAGCCTCAAAAACCATTGGGATTTGGAATTTGTCGAGGGCCCGTTCCTTTCAGTACGATATCTGGATGTTCTCAATATGTCAGCAGATGAATTCACTTGTGTGAGCTGTGATATAAACTACTGATTAGAGGGACTAAACACTTCTCCTTGATACATGCGTGTACATTGATATATCTACATTTAAACATATTTGAGATTCTTGTGTGTATTTGCTTTCTTTTTCTGTCTGTTCACCTTTAAAAAACCTCTAAACCTCTAAAAGAACATCTCACTTCTCTTTGCTGTATTTACACTGTTCAACCCCTCAATTTTTACACTCCTCATAACAAAGGCTTAGATTTTGGGCACAAACTTATCTAAAAAATGAAGCATCGTTGCCAAATGTTCTTTAGATTTAGCAGCCTATAATTTGTAAGTGAAACGTTTATCGCTCAGATGCAGCCCTCTCTATTTTTTCAAGGATTATGTACGGTGAATAAAACTCGATAACTCCCTTTGCATTTTCCACTTATCAGTAACTTCATTTTTTTATTTCAGCAAAGAGAAACAAGTGTAATCCTTTATATCACATACTGTGAGAAAAGACTGAAACAGGCCTTGAAGCTAAGAGCTGAGAGTTCACATCAATCATTTCTGCCAACAAGCAGTTCTCAATGTTCGTCCAATAAATGCTCATAAAATTATGTAATAGTTCAAAATTTGTTCTGTGTATGAGGACGATGGTGCCAGTGTGTGTTCTTTTCATTTTTACACTCATGTGCTGTTGTGCTTGAATTTAACATGTGTATTAACAGTATTGTCCTGATGACAGGGTTGAATTCAGTGTTCCAGAGAAAGTTGGGGTTAAAGGTTAAATCCACACCGAAAACTGCTGCTGTTGAGGGGTCGAATCTTTGAGACATCAACCTAATTACTGATGTCACAACAAGTGTTTTTCATTAATAGTTAAGAAGTTAGCGTCTCAGATAAATAATTTAACCTATTTTAATGGGTTTCCTGGTGGCTATGTTGAAACTTGGTGTTCCAAAAAACATTTAGAAGATTTAATAAATCATCTTTCGTACAGCAGATGTGGGTATGCACGTTCAAACCGCATTGGACTCGTTCATATGAGATAGCTGAGACATGTTAAGTTCTGATATACACTTATATATATATATGACTTGTTATTGAGTTATATCTTATAGAGGCTTGAGGACACACAGCCTCACAGTTTCTAATGGTTTCTTTATCTCAGTTATTTGAACAATAATCTCCATACTTTCACAAGCTTGTAAGATGCATGTCTGGCTATTCACAATTACACTCAAACCTCCTGATGATGGTCACAGCCTCAACTGACTAATGTAGGATGATTGTGTTTATTTGCGCCACTCACAATAATTGCCATGAAGGAACTAAGGTACAGACGATGGACACAGTAGCATCGATATCTTTACAATATAATCAAATTCAACCATTTCCCAAATCTTAAGCAAGACCTTGCAATTTTGCAAAAGTCCAATTCAGAAAAAACGTTACAATTCAGCTTCATGTACAATCAAACTTTGGTCTCAACAGACCAACATCTCAGAGAGTTTCTCTTTCCTACAGTGCTCCTCTCTGGCAGAGCTCTTTCCCTCTATTAAAAACACAACAAATCATTTACCTGTAGTACCTAAAACTGATTTATGGAGCTTGTTTGGACAATTGTAAGAACAAACAGGCTTCATTAAGGGCCTTACGTTCCTCAATAATGTTCTACTTCCAGATTACTTATCTGCAAAGACAACTGGCAGCTAACTAACTAGGGAAGCTACAATAATACAAAGCTTAGACAGCTATATTGTTGGATGGTGAGTTACTGCGATATTGAGCTTTATGTGTTTGCTGTGAATTCCACCTCTACAAGTTGAAAGCTGATTATGTTGCAAGCCTTTTGATATACTTTAATTGTACATGGAAGAAAATTAGATGCAACTTAAACAGCAGATAGGTGTTTAATTTGGTGTTGAATACACATTTTTACTGAGATTTTGTTGCATATTGTTATGATTAACTAGAGAAAACCAGCTGCATTAAAAGTTTTGAAGATCATTTCACTTCACAAGGTTATTTGGTTATTGGCTTGTTCTTTAAGGAATCACATGTTCTTCCTGTGGCCTTGCAGTTGTGTCCAAAATTTTTACAAAACACTGTGAGTCCTTCACGAACTTCCACTCTGGAAAGCTTATTGTTCAATTTTGCGTGCATCAGTCTTTTAGGTACTTTGAAGTGCATTTTGAGTACATATCCTTTTTCCTTCCCCACCAAGAAAAAGCATCAGCAGCTTAATGATGAATGGTCTTTGCAGAGGAATTCTGTTACATTAATTTCTGATGTACAGATAAGATATATTTTAATAGCATATTTGGTTGTTGTGCTGTTGTTTATCATGGTACAGTCTGTACCAGCATGTACGCATGTGGGGTTTCCTGTGTGTCAGCTCGTTCCTGCACACGATATGCACGCTACACAATATATCTACCGTACTTCTAAAGTGTGTGCATGTGTGTTATTTGTATAAATGTGTGTTTGCATGCAAGCAGACATGTTTTCTTTGTACGTGCACTGTACATCCCCACATACCATAGCATCACCTGTTAAATCAATTCAGGAAATCTGAATTCCCTGTTGACAGTCTCAGCTGTTAAGACACTTCTGGTCCTGTGAGTAAATCTTGCTGTCAGCTCATGACCATCTTTGGATCTGCTCTTCTCTTCAGTGTTTTTAGTATCCTTGTCACTCTTTTTTTTTTTTTTTTTAAAGATCATCCTTATCAGTCCTCATCCTGGACCATCCTTTTATCTTATCAGGGACTGTCAGCAATCCTGTGGGTATGTTCTCATCTGGAAAATAATTAAATGGAGGTAACAGAGGGCAAGGTCTTTTTTTTTTCTCTGACTATATTGGAGTGCTGCCATTACCATGTTTTCTATGGCGTGGTTATGTCCATTTAACATCCTGTTTGCCCATTTAAAACCCATTATTCAATTGTTCTCTCTCTTTTACAGTGTGAGACGGCACCAGTTGTGTTTTCCAGTCTCACTCATACCAGCCCATTACACCATGACATGTTTGCAACCCGTTCCAATTGTTTGCTTTACTGTCTGGATCCCAGAGGCCATCTGTTGAAGCCATCATCCACGACGACAAATGCAAGGTTGTTATTGAAGCGAACTTATAATATGAGTACAAAAGATGATGATAAAATTATATTTTTATATATTTTTAACAGTCATGCTGCCAGAATCGAAGGTTGAGGATTTTTCAAGTCTACAGTAAGTCACCAGTGAAGGACTTTGGCCGTCTTCCAGGGATGAGTAACTGATGATTTATATGAACTATGCTTTCTCAAAAAGAAGTTCAAATGAAAGTGTTGACAGTGTGTTCTGTGAATTATTCAGAGTGATGGGGTCACTGTGGTTAGAAATACATGAATTGTTAGTCTTGGTTTGGGTGATCCACTAAAAATCTTCACTTATTCAGTGAAATATCTCAACATCTACTAGAATAATTGGCACAAAATGTTGTACAGACTTTCATAGTCCCCGATACTCTGGCGATCTCCTGACTTTTCCTCTATATCGCCACCATGAAGTTCACATTTGTGGTTTTGAGTGAAATATCTTGACGATTGGATGGATTACAATTAAATTTGGTAAAGATACATATTTGAAATATTTCTGGCATGATATAATGACACATTGGTCCTTTCATGCAGTAACATGAACATGAATAAAGAAACATCTATCCAGCGTAGTTTTCAAAAGAGTTCTTGTACTTTTACAAAAGTAGTTTTTAGTAGGCTTGAGTAGACTTAATTCACTTAAGTAAAACACAGGGAATATGGTTTGATAAAAGCATGTGAATAATGAATGACTTCTTGTCTTGTTGTTTCCACCAATGCTAAGAGTCTTATCATATTATTAAAGGCCATACACACCAACTCAGGTGTTTTCATTTATTCTGGCTGATTAGAGCTCTGCTTGAAGGTGGGTGGAGCTCTGCTAGGATTTACATAAGGTCACTAAATAACGATAAAGATGGAAGTTGTCCAACCTTAACAATTGCAAGAAAATCAGAAGATTTGGAGGTCAACCAGTCTGTACACACCCACACAAGCCTGACATGAGGTCTAATCAGCCAACATAAGTGAAAACATCTTTCTCTTGTATACATTTAGTGGAAAACAGCTCCAAGCAACAAGAAGTCATTCATTATTCACATGCTTTTATCAAACCATATTCCGTTTTTTAAGCACCCTGTATTTTTACAGGCTGAAATAAAGTAAATTGAGGGGCTGTCACCAGATCCTTCAGCTGCATGTGGACCGCATGGCAATGTGACATCCATATGATTAACTAAGATGCATCTGCCACATGCATGTTCTGACTGCATGTGAAATGTGAGCGTCACCACTTTGAAATGAAAATCCAACTAACGGGTCAACAAACTAACTTCAGTTTCACTTTTCTGCTGATATGCTGCTATAATATTTCTATTAAAGACCTTTTACCGATAAATACTTTCAATTCTTATATAAAAAAGGTTCACATGTTGATTTAAAGTCAAATTTCTGCATTTGAGACACAGCTTTATTTTCTTCACAGTGCTGTTTTTAGTTGTGTATTTTGTCCCTGCATGGCTCGGGGGTCAGTGTGCAACACAATGAAAGGTGAAACCTCAGTTTACAGATGGAAACCTGACAGTGGCTGGTATTTATAGCCAACAATAAACAGAGGAGCAAAGCACCATCCTCAAGCATGAGGATGATGTGATACACAGTACAGCAGAGGCATTTTAAAATTATCAAAGGTTGGTGGCAGCAATGATCTGTAACAGGTAGTAATGTTTTATGAGGTAGGAAATGAAAAATAATCCTAATGATGTCATCAGGGTCATCTCAGTTTGAGCTTGGAGACTAAATATTTTTAACAGAAACCTTTGTTACAAACAATGTTACATGGAGTTTGAAAGAAATGGGCTTTTACCAGGCAGGGAGGGTCTAACGAGAGATGCCTTTGAGATGCATTATGGGAACTGTAGGATCCAGTGTTTTGGGAGATTGACACATACTGAGGACTAAAAGTCATGATATCTCTGCTGCTTACACTTTGACCATTTTAAAAAAAAAAAAGGTCTCTTTGAAGTCCTACATCATGGAAATGAGAACTAAATCATTGGAAAATCCCTTTGAGATTACATAAAAACTACTTTGGATTTTAGTCAGAAACTTTCTCTAAACAAACAGTCAAAAAACCCAAAAGTAATTTATGATTAAACAGAAAAGCAAGAACATTCTGAAGTTTTCCCTCCTTATTTTTTTACTGCAAAAATGATTAAAACCATTATTAATGTGGACAAAATGTTTGATATCTAAAAAATCCTATTAACTGACTAATCAATGAATTGACTTCTCATGTGCATAGCAACTTGTTTTGATAATAAAGATACATTAAATATGAAACAGATAAAAGAGCCTGAATATCAAACCACAAAAAGTATTTAAATTGAAGACAGTATTATAGACAATATTTTGAATAATTTAGGCTGAACATGGCAGAGACTGTAGCATGTCCATGTGGTTTCAGAGTCGCAGGTCTTACAACATGTCAGCCTTCATGTTAGATGAGCTTGTCATGACACAGGCGAAGGTGCAGAGGAAAGTAAGACAGTCAAGTTAGGTGACTAAACTATGCTGATTAAGTTGTGGTTGTCTAGAAAATAAAGCAGTCTAGCCTGGTTGAGTAATATTGTCTGAATCATCAAAACACAAACCTCAAAAAGTGACTATGGATGTTTGTGTGTGTGTGTGTGTGTGTGTTCTTCAGAAATGCAACCACGTCTAAAACTTAATCTGAAGACTCAAATGCAATTTCCTGGATATGGCTTAGCCAGTAGGCTCAAATATGACAGGCAGTGCAGCAATATTATTCCTCTGGCTTCAGTATCGTGGCTGTGCAGACCTAAAAAAAACAAAACAAAACATAAACTGTGGGAAGTCTATACCAGTCTAAACAATGACCCAGAAATAAAGTTTTATAAAATCAGTGGAATTTTTTTTCAACTGTCCCAGCGTTTTTACTCTTTCATCCTGTGACTCATACAGACTTTGATGAGTTTCATCTCATTAATCTGTGGATAGCCCACATCAGAGAAAATGTGCCAGTTCAATTCAGTGCTAGTAAGTACGGAAAATAAGGCCATGACATCTAAATCACCCTGAAAGGCTCGTGCCCATAATCATGTAAATGTTAGCCCTCGACTCAGGCTCTGTGTGTGGTCTTGGCTCCTTCTCACACAACATAAATTTCCTAAATACATCTCAGTATCAAAATCATCTGATTTCTTTCTTGGAAAAACATATTAATAAAGGCTTAGTCTGCAGGAGCTGGCCGAACAGCTGAAGTGCAAGGGCAATATTGTTCAGAAAAATTACAATTAGTTCCCTAAATCTCTTACTCCTGATCGTGATTCCATTATACCCAGTGCACATAAGTCAACACAGACATACAACAGTATCAGCAAACCAGATACGAGGAAGGAGGCGAATGGAGTCCAATGTTCACCTTAAAGTAATTTTAATCAAGGTAACGGACCGTTTCATTTGGTCGCCTGTCTATGGCATCAGACCCCTCTACCAAAGAGTATAGTGCACAAGATGCATGCCTCAGCGTTGTGTTTGTCCGCTACAATTGCATCTACCAAAGAGTAACTTGCACACATACAAGATAATGCATCGGTGTTGTGGTTGTTCGACAGAAACTGTTGTCTTAAGTTATCAGAGAAATAAACTGGGCAAATGTTGGCAGCATTAGCAGCAGCTCAGCTAACAGCCCCCCCAGGAAGTCCGGTGCTCGCAGAACATTGTCGGAGAAACATTGATTTTTTAGGTGAAACAGCTTTATTCAGTATTTTTACTGATTTTAATCTGCGTGTACATTTGTTTTTGGAGAGGAGGAGACCTCTGCGGATAATTCGGCTCCCAGTAAAAACATCCTTAACGATGAACACTGGAGTAATCCTATCCTGGAGAAGCTAGTTGTTTAACAATGAAGACAACAACTCCTATGATCTCTTGCTACTTCACACTGTCATCACACTCCGTCTTTTGTTATTGTTTTGATTGAGAGACCCCCTAGCTGCTGAAATTACATATTGTGCGTTTAAAGGATAGGTTCACATTTTTCAAGTCTATCTTAAAACAACAGTCAAGTGTCCATATGAACACTGAAAGAGGTTTTCCTCGCTGTAATCACTCCTCCTGTTCATACTGGCTGTTAAAAGATCCCCTTTAAATGCACTTTCAATGTAAGTGATGGGGGCCAAAATCCACAGTGTGTCCACACAGTCATTTTGTGCAAAAATGCATTTAAAAGTTGATCTGACCTTATATGAGACTTCAGCAGTCTGAGTTAGTCATATCAAGTGGATATCTGTCAGCCTTTTAGCAGCCTTTTTAGCATCTAATTTCCTCTTTGCGTTTCCCTGTTGAGCTGCAGTGAAAGTATAGTAACAAAAAGAGGAACTTTTGGACTAAAAAGACTGTAACATTGAAAGATATCTACTTGATTTGACTCATGTGGACAGTTGAAGCTTCATATTAGCTTCAGATCAACTTTTAAATACATTTTTGCACAGAAGGAGGTTTGTGGATTTTGGCCCCCATCACTTACATTGTAAGTGAATTATGAAGGGATCTTCTATTAGTCAGTATGAACAGGAGGAATGATTATGACCAGTCACATACAGTGCATGCAAGCTCCTTGGTGGATTACTTTGTAGCGTGAATGTTGTATTGGTCTATCTATCTCACAATTGTCGCAACAAAAGATAACACAGTTGCTGCTGTTATAACTTTCCAGAGTTGCAAAATCTGTTTGTGAGTATTACTAACTGCTGTGAGGTGTTTTGGTGTAATAAGCCTTTAAACGCATTAATCTGTAGCTCCAACTGAACTTCCTGGATTGTATTTCATTATCTCACTGGTACCTCACCACTGCAGCCCCTTGCATTGTTTTAACTCAGGGCTGATTTCAGTCTGAGTGCAGCCTTAACAAATTTTATCTTCTTTGTTTAATCCATAGACGTTTGTATGTTTTTACAGGGTAATATGAGTCTGACTATTTCTTGGCTGGGAGCAGTGATTTCCTGGGTATCTTGTCATGGCAACAAGGCTCCAGCTCCAGCTTCTAACATCTAACATATATGAGAGGTAACAATCTTCTCATCTAAGTCTTGGCAAGAACTTGAATAAGTCAAAATGTCAAACATTGCTTTTAATCGAGCCAAATATGACGGCAGCTCTCACACTATGTGATGTTAGGTGTATCAAGTGCGAAATGGCAGTGACCCAAAAACATCATATTCCCACAGAAACTCAACAGATACACAATAGTATGGCTGAATGCCTCCTACTAAAGACATGCAGAGACGTGTATCTGTGTCAAATTGTTCCAAGTTGTTCTGCCTGAATCTTAGGCTCCACTCTCAGTCAGATACTCCAGTCTGACACACTTTGTCACTTTGTGGACAGAACGTGGTTTACAACAGAAAACCACTGGCAAAAATTAGATCAAGATCCAACGTTATTCGAAAGACTGAAATGGCAAACATATGTTTCTGATTATTTCAAGGAGTTTCCCTGAACCAACATGGGGAAGTTATGTAATCTCATCCCCTGATGAAAAACGGTTTTCTTACCCTTCCATTCTTCATGCAGAAACACAGCGCTGACACATTCTTTCATTGTGAAATGTACTGTATTGATTATGTGATGAATACAAACCTGCATGAATATTTGTTGATAAAAGCCATACTGACCCCAATTTGCCTCCTATAAACTCAACAAACGTGTGTGTATGTGTGTGTGAGTAAGTGAGTGACTGTGAGATGCTTTATTCAAGATGTAAAAGCAAACTTAAGCTTATTTACTTATGGAAAGTTAATTAGACCACATTCCAGTGTATTTAAACTAAACTGATCTGAATCAAGACTTATTTTCTGAACAAATATGCTTAAGTCAGTATTTTCTTTCAGACAACTATAGGAGCTCTCTAAATCTCTCTCTACTTCCTTGTTTATGTGTGAGAACCTGATACAGCAAACAAACTAAATACCTACACAGACCACACGCAAATACACACATACTAAATATTAGTGCTGAAACCATAAGGCGATTAATTGATTAGTTGATTGACAGAATCAATCTGATAACATGCTATGCCAAATGTCTTAGTTTATGTCTTAGGGAATCACCAAAGCAGGGGTGGAAGAAGTACTCAGATCCTTTACTTAAGTACAGTAAAAGTACTAATACAGCAATGTAAAAAAATACTTCATTACAAGTAAAAGTACTGCATGAAAACTCTTACTTGAGTAAAAGTACAAGTATTAGCACCTTGATGTAGTTAAAGTATTGCAGTAAAAGTAGTGGTTTGGTCCCTCTGACTGATATATCATTAGATTATTAATACTGAAGGATCAGTGTGTAAGCAGCATGTTACTGTTGTAGCTGCAGGAGGTGGAGCTAGTTTGAACTACTTTATACACAGTTAGCTAGTTTAGTCCAGTGGTTCCCAACCTAGGGGTCAGGCACCTCCAAAGGGTCACCAGATGAATCTGAGGGGTTGTGAGATGATGAATGGGAGAGAAAAGAATAAAAAATAAAGTTCTGATACACAAATCTGTTTTCAGTTTTTGGATTTTTTTTCTAATCTTTGATTTTTGGAGAAATATTGGATCATTTGAACATTTATTGAAATGAAACCATGTGAGAATTTTAGAGGGAAAAATCAGTATTTGGTGGAGCTGTTAACAACTCATACACATCTGATACGTTACCCCGACTAAAATCTAAAAAGGTTGGAAACCACTGGTTTCATCTTTAACAATGTGTTGTCTTTTAAAAGTTTGTTATATTATCCATTGTGTCAAATCTTCATCTGAAAAGTAACTAAAGCTTTCAAATAAATGCAGTGGAGTAGAAAGTATAAAGTAGCACCAAATGGAAATATTCAAGTAAAGTACACGTTCCTCAAAATTACACTTAAGTACAGTACTTGAGTAAATGTACTTTTTCAAATGTTACTTTCCACCACTGCACCCAAGTTATTACAGTTCATCCCAAGTGGCCACTAGCACAGCTTGAGGTTGAAGCCAATGCGGAAGTACCTTAACCCCATGTCTAGACAGCAAACGAAGCGTGAGCAGCCCGTCAGCAGAGCAGCAGAAGCAACCAGTGCTCTGTCTGTGTATCTACACTGGAGGCATTCAGGTGCAGTGTTGAGCATAGGTCACCTGCATGTTGGAAGCGCTCAGAGCCAAATACCAGCCCAGCAACCTCCAGGCCTGAAAAATGAAGCCAAAGCGGAAGTGACAAAAACTGCAGTTCCTCGAATGGCCACTTGAGGCTGGCTCCAAAAGCAAGTCAATCCCTATATTCCCCCATGTTAAAACGCCCAACTTTACAGCAGAAATAAACATGTTTACAGCCTGCTACAAAAAACAGTTTTGTGTCCGGTGCAGACAGCTGCATAGATACATTAGTGTATCTGTTGTGTGTGACGTGCACATGAAAAACACATCTGACACATTTGCTGTCTCGAAACGGGGTCAAAGGTGAAATGCCACCAACAGCCACTAGATGTTGGCTCTAATTGACTCCCATTGGTGTTGCCAGATGTGCAATGTTAAAGTATCGTACGTACCAGAGGCTTAAAATTATCTTATTTTGAGGAAAATTATCGTACTAACCAAGAGAACAAATAGGCGTAAATGTGTAATTTCAGAAAACATGTATTTATTGAGACAATTACTTTTTTGACACTGCCTACAAATCTAGCCACATCGTTTAAAAAAAAAAAAAATGCTGACGTAGTTATATGTGTGTGGAAGGAGGTAGTCTTTCAGGACTCACTCAAATAAAAATGTCCCAATATTGAAAACAAAAGCATAGCTGTTCAATAAATAAATACATTTTCTTAACTTTTTTTTCCTGGATGCAGCAGCAGTAAGCTATCTCTCATGCAAATGACAGCTGTGCTAGTGAGTCACTTCCATCATCACAACAAGCATGATTTTTCTGGAAAAATGTCACTTGAGAAGAGAGGCGTAAACACAGACATAAGATCCATATTTTACTATCCTGATCGTGTCAGGAAATTAATTAAAATGAGATAGACTGATAATATCTTCTAAATGTCACAAAATGGTCAAATTATCGTACATTATGGGACTTTTGGCATTATTCATTGTGCATCGTACGCGAGCAAAATTATCGTACAAATACGATAATTATCGTATATCTGGCAACGATGACTCCCATTTAAAAAGGCTCAACTTCTCTCTATAAATACTAAGTTAATCATTTTTTTCAATGTCATTATGGTCTCAATTTAAATTTGGGAAATTTTTGCTCCATTAATAAGATTTGAAGACTTATAGTAGCTTTGATGTCTGTGATTGACAGTTCGCTCACCTGAAACTCCCTCTGGCTTTAAGATAAGATAAGTTAAGATATAATTTATTGTCCCACAAGGGAAATTTTTCTCGGGCTCCGAGCCGCTGCATCACACAACACACTTACCGGCAGTGTCACAATGCACATGTACACATAAAACATAGATCATACATACACACATACATACATTCAGGATTAAACGTACTTAATGTGTTTAAACGAGCTTAAATTCACATGTTGAGTGAGACAGTATATTTTTAGGGATAATAAAAAGAATAGAGAAGTAAGGGAAACAAAAACAATCATTTAAAAAAGCCAAATATGGTCAAACCAGATAATAAATAGCCAATATTTGTTGAGATATTTGAATCTGGACCAAAGTTGTGGTCAATCAACACTACCATCACTTGAGAGTTTGATAGTTTTGGTTGAAACGACTCAACGATTCATCTGATAATTGAGAGAATAATCGACAAATTGTTGCAGCCCTGCAAAATACAGTCAACTCTTGTTGACCTTTGTGCTCTTGCTTTGCCTTTCAGCAAATCTCACTGATTCATCAGAATTCATGTCGTGTCCCAGAGGGCATCTGGTTGTAAACATAATGACGCTTTTGATGAACCAGTCTTAGTCACCTGGTTGCACTCCAGTGCATCATATTACCCTGCTACATACTTGTGTGCTGTCTGTTGCCCTGGTCTGGTTTTTGAGATAGAGCTTTCTAATTATAGTTGTCTAGTTGTCTCGGGACACAAGGTCATTATGGGGGATCAGGTGATCAGAGACACAAAAAAGCACAATGTTTGGGACATATCCAGTTATTTTCTAGGCTATATTTTTCATATTGTCAATAAATCTTATGTGCAGAGTCTAACTAAAAATTAACTGATCCGATTTACAAGTACTATGTATGTATCCAAAGCCTGTTCATTTTATTCGTCTGTGCTGTAGCTGAGCTCCGTTGTTCTCCAAAAACTACTGCAGTGAAAACTGACAACACAGCAGCTTATCACTGTGAGAATAGCACCTGTCTTGATAAGAAAGCAACTGAAAAGGTCGTCAAACATTCCGCCAACATTGAATCAAGCACACTGAGGAGAGAGATGGTGTGTGTGTGTGTGTGTGTGTGTGCGTGTGTGCATGGTGAGAACATAGTATCAAGTGTTTACATGATACAGTAGTGATTTTTAGCTCAGTGGGGTCTATTCTCAGAGCTCTTTCATGCTGTCCCCTGCTGTGAAGTGAGTATGTGTGTGTGTGTGTGTGAGGAGGATCTATAGTCTCACACTATCACCTGCTGTGATGTCTCAACTCAGACTGTGCACAAGTCTCAACCTCTGGCCCAGAAACTTTGAGTCCAAAGCGAGGTCAGCTTTCAACTTCCTTTGCAGCTATCACAACATGCATGCTGGATTATTTACAGAGAGATACTGCGAGTCAGCATGCATGCATTAGACTGATATCACATATCAAGTATAGCTATAAGCAAAGGACTGTAGTCATACATCATCTGGCGCACTTTCAACACTATGCACTGTTGGAGACGTGATGCGCCTGTCACGTCCAAGCAGCGCACTGCGACTTCGTGACCATTTGACCTTGTCACCATTTCTGCCAGAGCTCCACATTCAAACAGAATCGGCTGGTGCTATAAAGCAAACATCTGGAGTTGCACATAGCAGAGAATAATAACATGGGCATCCCCCCCACCTCCTCCCCAGGCACAGTATTTTTGGCAGGCTGTGTCAGCAGTCTCTCTATTATCATTTAGTTTCTATCATAGATGTATGAGAAAGAGACTTACCTTCACACAAATGGTTGGCAATGCCCTCACATTTGAGCAGCACGTCGGTGCCCAAACAACAGCATTCATGCATGCATTCGTCTGTTTTTCCCTCGTCTCACTCAGCAGTAAAACTCAACTCAACGCTGCACATTCATGCAGTTGGCAGAGAGAGACGGGCTGCAGGGGGGTGTCTGACTGGTCCAGATTCCGACAAATAGCGGGGCAGCTGGTTACTTTGGATTTCTGCAAATAAACCAGCAGATTGTAATCCCTTTAAAACATGCGTCAGAGTCCAAGGCCAGATATTGGGTCAGAGAGCGAGAGAGGATATATTACCAAATAAAAAGGTCTCTATTTATAAAATCAACTCCTTTCTGGTTCTGTACCCCTACCACTACTACTAATTCAGGTGATTTAACATAAGCAGGGGTGTAGAGAGTTATGGGCACTGAACCTGCTATCAAATACATCCCTAATAAGAACAGAATCCTCTAAATTTTGTTAACAGAAAACATTTGTTATTTGGATCTTGATCAAAATAGACAATGAAAGACAATCATTCACAGTGTAGTAGTTTGTAAGAAATTACTATATAAAATACTTGTTTTATAAGACAATAACATTAAAAGAGCAGCATTAACCAGCTGGTTGTTTTGCAGAATGTGGGAAGGAGTGGTGATGTTCTGACAACTCACCAACAGAAGAATAAGAAGGAGAGGTGAAGACAAGAGATCTTCCTTATTGATTTTTCTTTTTTAAAAACTTGCGTACTTTACAGGCTCACATGCCATTTTTGGCTTAAATCATTTAGTAAAGCAACAACTGACAACTAAGGCTTCACTCGATCCAGTCATCAGATCTGTAAGAGGACGAGCATGTGGGCATACGTGAGGAAACAACTGCGTTGGAAACCTTCCCACGGCAGCAACTGCAGCAGCAGTGTCACTCATTCTCTTTGCTTTTAATAGCAGCACTACTCACTGCGTGAAAGGTCCAGCGCGTGATTAATGTATACTGAGATTAGCAACAGAGAGTAAACAATCAGGTAAATGTATCTTCTGGCCCTCTTCAAGATTTTCTACAAACAAATTGTCCTTGAGTTTACACATGGATCTAAAACGTGTATATCAGGAATGTGATTAGATGGACTGCAAATTTAACACAGAAAACTACATCAGTACTTGAGAATCTGTCCAGTAAACTCAAAAAAAATAACAAGAGTTCCTGTGTCTGCATTTTGTCTCATTGTGACACCTCCCACATTAAACACGAATGAAAAAAAATATGAAAAACATTCATTTTAAACCGCAGTAACATGATCATCAATTTTTATTTCTATTGCCCAAGACCCTGCATGTTTGTGTGTGCATGTTTTAGTTTCCAGAGGGTGTTCACCAGATGTTTGCTGCCTCCTCCACATGGAACTCAACCCATGAGGATGAGTCTGTCAGATCTCCCTATCCATCCATCTCCCCCACACCCGAAAATCCCTCTTCATCCACACCTGCATATACTGTAGATCTGGAATCCCTTCAAATACTTTGGATCCTGTGGGAAGACCTCATGGGTGAGTAACTCAATGACCCAGTTATGCAACCGAGAGCTAGTGGAATTCCTGATGGTTGCTGAGTGCCAGCGAAATTCTTCGTAACAGTTTGTGGGTGCAAATTGTCACTTTTCACACACACTGCACACACATACAAAAAAACTGCCTATGTAACCCCTTCTTTTTTCTGTGTTAATCTCAGAGACAGCCTGACCCACATAAAGAAAATCCCTCCAGCTCCCTTGGCTAAGTTTCACATAATTTAACTTCACAGGAGATTAACCTCTTGCCCTCTTTTTTTTCTTCAGGAAAGTATGGGGCAATTTGCTCCAATAGGCACAGTCTGGGTCAAAATCCAGCAATATTCTAACTTAATATACTGTAGCTCCTTAGTAGTTTGGTATAAGATAAGCAGTTTGGTATAAGATAAGGTATAGAGTCATTTAGCAGTGATTTGGGTGGATCAGGCCAGCTGAGGATCTTGTAAACGAAATATCTGATTAGATTTGAATCTGGTCATTGACTTCCCATTAGACATGAGCTAACATGTGAGAAATCGTTCCCAAAGGTCCAGGGGTGTTTGCTGGTGATCCTGTGTCTGTAGGGGTGGTTGCATAACCAGATTAGGGTAGTTGGTTTTAGGGTGGAGGGTCACTGAGGCCCGATTAGCTCTTTAGCTTTACAATCTACAATCTGAATCGCCTGAAGCAGCTTCCCAAACACAGAGATTCCTGAGTGAGCTCCTTTTCTTCTATCTTAGATTCTGAGGCCACCAGGGAGAGATCGAAGTCCAGTTTTTTTTTGGTCTTTGTGGTTATTTGATTATACCAAGAAATCATGGAAAAATGGTTCAAATCCTGGCGACTGTGTGAATGTAATTTTGCAGCTGATTTTCCATGAAGAGTAATCTAAACCTGCTGTCTGAGGAATTCAGAGCTTTGGACATTAAATAAATACATAAAGACAGAGCCTTTAGTAAAAGGCAATGGCAAATTTACTGACTTGTAACGATTTTTACTTGGTTGCTCTTCAATTAAATTTGCTCTCAGAACGTACAAGATGTACCAAATATCACAATAATCACTTAATGCACTTTGTCAACAATCGACAAATATTTTTTCACAACTGAGTTTGTGGCAAAATCACAATCAAAGGATGAAAAAATATAATTTTCTTCTTAATAATTTAACCTCAGCAGACATCTCATTTTAAGCAATAAGCAGCTGAGTTGCAGGGTAGATGGATAAATTAAAAGCTCCTGCAGTGCCACCTACTGGTAAATCACATTCCTCAGAGCAGAAGCAGGCAAAGATTTTATCACTAATTGTGCAGATAAGTTTACATTTTAGTGAGTAATGCAATAATGGCTAATCACACACATCTCATGAGCATTTAATGGTTGAGCACATGAAGCCAATCTTGGCTAGAAAAGGCTTATTAACACTAGTATTTGCTCTCATTTAAACACATAACTACTGCCAGATGTAGCTGCAGATGTGTCCTTACTTTGTTTTACAGGTTCATTTCAGGTCACATTCAGTGGCTTTTACATGTCTGGGGGAGGACGTCGTATCTGTCAGCCTAAAATTAACAGAAAAGTTTTTATATCTGTGTCTAAACTAAATGAAGAGGGTTTTGATACTTTGATACCACAGACACTTGAAACTTAAACTTCAGGAATGCAAAATGATGCCAAAATCTTTGTTATCAGCACTACTGCCAAAGAAGAGTAGTCACGTAATTGGTTATGAATCCCCCTGTTTTGTTTGACTCTTTAAAGACTTCTCTTAAAATTCACAAGTACAACTGGTCAATGTAAAGTCAAAGTTCTTTGGGAAAAGCATAAAATGTCAGGAAACATGTCTTAAATTGTTTTAGTGATATCACATATTAGTGGCTGCAACTGCTCCCATCAATAACACAGTAACAGTTTACTGACCATAAAGAGTTTGATGCTGCAACAACACACTTTATTCATGCTATTCAGCAAACAGAAGCCATCTCAGAGATACTGAAGTCCTGAAAAAAAATCCAGGTGTTTCCAATGATGAGGTGTCTGAAGCTGCAGTAACTCAATTGGCCACTAAACGCACGCTACAAGAAAACTGGTATTGAAGACAGTGACCATAATACACAATAACAAGACTCTGAAACTGAAGCAGCTGAAAGGAATTCAGCCATCGTTAATTTCATTATTTACGCCTGTGCTTTTCCTACTGTGATATGTCAAAATATCAGCTAAGCATATTTTTGTGTGGGCATCTTGATTAAAACCCGACCCTTCCAAATCAAAAACACACTAACTGACTCATTTATTCTTTTAAAACAACATAGAAGTTCTTGGTGCTGCTGTCAGGATTTCTCTCTGGATGCGAGTCAGACCAGCACAATGGGATATGAATCCTAAGACAAGAAGTCATCTCTAGTGGGTGTCCTGTCTCTAGGGGTTGTTTTAATGATCAGTTATGAGCATGTGATTAAAGCATAGGTTGAGATAAACCATTAAAACAAGCCACACAGATTTAACATCATTCAAATAGTGTTTATCTTTCCTGTTAACAGCAGTGTTATTAATCAAAATAGTGACTCTACTGAGAAAAAAGCACATTCCTGTTAGTTGCTATTGAGTTCCCACAACAACACAGGTTATGTTAACAGTGAAGAGGAACATGTAAAGTACCTCAGGTGCATAAAAACAGTCAATATTTCTGTAGCCTACTGCTTAAGATGCCTGCCACATAATTGCAACATCCGCGGTTCGATTACGGCAGCAGACCTCTATTGCATGTCACCACCCAATCTCTCTCTCTCTCCTTCATTTCCTGTCGACTCTCTCCGTTGTCGCTATAATAAAAGGCATAAAATCCCCCCCCCCCCCCCCAAAAAATATTTAGAAAACAGTCAGTATTTCCGAGCGTGAGTCCGTAAGTGGTATTTCAGGTGTGCACTCTGTAGAAACCCTCTGCCGCAGACATCACACTGGTGCGGTCTCTCTCCTGTGTGGCTTCGCATGTGTTTCCTCAGATGTCCGCTGTGGGTGAAACTTTTAAAACAGTGAGAGCAGCGGAAAGGTTTCTCACCCGTGTGGATCCTCATGTGTATCTTCAGATCCCCTTTCCGGCTGCACTCTTTCCCACAAACATGGCAGCGATGTAGTTTTACCCCGGCGTGGCTGGCCATGTGCTCAGTCAGGATGGTCGTACTGTTGCACTGTTTACCGCACACGTGACAACATTTCGAGCCCTTGTGTGATTTAAGGTGCACGCTAAGACTTTCGGTGGCCTCCAAGGTCTTTCCGCACACGGCGCAGAGGACACCTGCGTCCTTCGAATGCATGCGGAAAGCGTGATTTATCAAGTGATGATTGGAGGAAAAAGATTTGTCACAGAGATAACAGTGAAAGTTGGGTATAACTGAATTCAAATGAGATGAATCAGAGATAGCACAGATCTGACTTTGTTCTGTCTGTGTGTGATTTGCCCTTTCTCTTCCATCTTGGGCACTTTCATTTTGGATCAGAGGTTGTGAAGACAGAGGTAGCATGAAGTGTGCCTCTTCTGTTTCCTGCAACTCCTGAAACTGCTCCTCACTTTCACCGATCTGAGTCTGAGGCTGCAAAGACGGTTTCGTGTCCTCCTGCTCATTTTGTCCCCAAGCAGAGGAATGCGGCAGGTACAGGACATCAGCCTCCTTAAACTCCTGAACCTGATCTTCTTGTTGCTGACTGGTCCAGAGTTCCTGATTTTCCTCCTTGACTTGTCGGGGTTCTGGTTCCCTCTGACAGACGCTGAGACTCGACTCCTGCTCACAGTGTTGCTGCTCAGGGGGAGTTTCCTCTTTACAAACCAACGATTGAGAGATCTCTGGAGAAAAGAGTAAAGATTTTGTTTTAAATTCTGCTTCAGTTTTATCCCCAAAATAGTGACAAACAGGTTATATGATGCCAGATATGAGCTGGAAGAATATAATTTCCTTATATTCTTATATCTTATATTGACATGTTGCAAAATTCAACCCACTAAAAAGTATTAAAATCACTTGATAAAATGTTAAATTTGTGTTGTTCATTTTGAGGCACTGTTTTAGACATTTAATAAATAAATTTAAAAAAAAAAAAAAATTAAAAATATTTTTTATTATTTCATTATTTATTTATTATTTATTATTTCAAGATTTAAGTCAGATTTATGACACCTGTGGAGTAAAACATCTCAATGTGAGAATTTAGTCGTAATACATTTATATGGATATAAAATACAAACAATATTTAATGATCAGTTGTTCTGTGTTCAATCCTCTATGGCAGAAAGGCAAAATAATAGTGTCTATGATCTCAAGAGGGTGTTATGTTGACAATATTAAACTTTAAGTGGTCAAATAAAAACTTTCCTTATTTAAATTGAACAATTGAGTCATTTAGCAGACAGCAGCTAGTCCAGAAGATGGTATTTGTTGTTTCTTGTGAGAACAAGATATTATCAACTTGGAAAAGGATCTTACATTTTATGAATATATCATCATGTGGGAACAAGAACCATGATGTTGTGCTGACAAGATCACTGTGTTCCCAACAATAAATGGATGTTGTGACACGGTTCATGTTCAAAGCCGATATTATCTTATAAAAGATGTATTGGTATCAGCGTATATGTTCACTGATAAGTAACAAGAAACTGCAATACAGCCATGCTGAAGATACGTTGGGGTTATTTAGAAACTGTGTCACTGTGACATAGTTTGTCCGACAGAAAGTGCTGAGAGGTTTTTTTCAAATGTAAAATGCCACGCTCGGTACATACCTTGGTCACAGTTATTTAAAAACAAATCTAAGGGATCAACATCAGCCAGTATATTGTGATGGGATTATTTTAAAGTCCCGCTCCACTCAAAAATGTGATTTGCTTTTTGTTCTCTCACTGTGATGTTTCAGCTTCACTGTGCAGAATGATGTTTGTGCAAAGTTTGACACTAAAAGGCTGTTTTCACATTTTACCTGATGAAGGGGGAAAGTTTCTCTGTTCTCACTTTAATTCTCAGTTTAACGTGCACGTAATGGCATAAAATGTGGGTTAATATTCAACTGACACAAGTGGGATGTGGAAACATTGGACTTTACAATGTAGAAAGGGACATCTTGTGTCCAATAGTTAAACTTTTGAAATGAAAAATGTTTACTTATGCATAGATTTTGGATTTTTTTCATGCGGGAGAATAACTAGATGTAATTTTAATGATTTTGATGAGATAACTGTACTTTTTTTGTGGACAAATAAAAGGAAACATTAAACATAAATGATTATTCAAAGTATGTTTATATATCTAAAAACATCTCTGGTGGGAATCTTTAAAGCTCTTAAATATATTGGTATCACCCCAATATCAGTAAGATTTTAAAAGTTGTCTTAAAGTTAATGAGAAATGTTCTTATTTTGTCATCTGGATACTACAGACCCTCAATTAGTGAATCAATTCAGTAAATTGTGCTGTACTAGTTAGTCTATTAATTAACTAACTTGTTGACAATGAAAGAATACAAATTTGATTACAATGATGATTCAGTATTTATTAGACATTGCCTATAGTAAAAATCATGGAAAAACACATTTAAACACATTACTAAAGGGTTATACTTATAACTGTTTACAGAACAAAATGTGATTTTTTTTTTTTTTTTTTTTCAAACAACCAATTGTGAAAAAATACTGACTGCAGCACTAATTAGAGCTTAGCTACTTAATTCAGGGCCATAAAAATGCCACATTTACAACGTTACAGAAAATAAAGAAACATGAAAATATAAAGCGGTGAAAACATTATTCTAACGGACACAGACAGATGTGAGTAAAGAAAAGTAAACAGACCTGTTTTCTGGTTTGAAACTAAATCCAGCAGCAGTCCTCTGAGACGCTCAATCTCCTGCTGAGAGCTGGAAGCTTCTTCTTCATATTTTGCTATCGTTCGTTCAAAAACCTCAAATATTTCCTCTGCAGCAGCTGTCAGCCGCTCGTTAACGAAAGCCCTGAGGAGCAGCGGGGTGGACATCTTAAAATAACTGTTATCAAGTGGGTGTGTGTGAGTAGGTTTTATGGTTCCAGTCCCCTGTGGTGTTAGCCTAGCTAGACAGGCTACGGAAGTAACAACAAACAAACAGAGTAAAGAGCGTCTGCGCATGTCAGACTTTTGCTGCCCTCTAGTGGACAACAGCAGGTATGAACGACAGCAATGTACGGAGGATGAATAGTGACATTATTACCTCCCAATTAACAGTGGTGGAAAGAACATTTACTTAAGTACACTTTGAAGTACTTGTATTTGCAATTTATGCTACTTGTATTAGAAAAAGTTTTACTGAAAAGTAAAATCCAGGCATTAAAATACTTACAATCTTATTATCTTATATTATTATATATATTATATATTTTTTTGCATTACGATGTGTTTTTAAATGTCAATCTTCAGATGTTTTTCTTCATGTCTGTCTTTTTTACAGTGACAGTTTTTTTTTTTGTTTGTTTGTTTTGTTTTGTTTTTACACTGTTGGGTATTTTTTTAGTGTCACTGTTTTCAGTTTCAACTTTCTGTCACCGTTTTGGCATTTAGAAGAAGGGTTTGAGGGGAGGAGCAAGGAGGGTTAGTTGGTTTGGGAAGATATAATCTACATATGTAGATTATATGTATATGCAGATTATATGTAAATCATGCCCTCCTTGCCCCTCCCCTAAAAACCCTCCTCTAAACGCAAAAACAGTGACAGAAAGCTTAAACTGAAAAACAGAAAGTTAAAACTGAAAACCAGTGACACTGAAAAAAAAAAAACGAGTGTAAAAAACAAAAAACTGTCACTGAAAAAAGACAAACATGAAGAAAAAATCTGATGATTGACATTGAAACACATCATACTGCAAAAACTCTAAATCTAAATAAAATAAGATAATATGATAGTAATTTTTTGTAAAAAAAGTGCTTCAATGTCGGTGTTTCCTTTTTCAGGTCAGGTTTTATTTTCAATGCCAACATTTCACAGTCATATGTATACTTTATACCTGTACTTTACTAATATTCTACTTTTTATTTTTACTTTTTTCTTTTTTTTTGCATTTAATTTAACAGTAGTTGCCTTGATTTCACAGACAAAACATATAAAATATGCTGCGTTATTACAGATTAAAGGTCCTGCACACCGTCACAGATGTTTTCAGCTATTGTGACTTATTAGACTTGTTCAGATTGAGTGTGATGTCTCCAAATGTATACACATATAATATACATTTAACTCTGTGAAAGGGACCATTCTTTAATGATGAACAAATACTTCTGATACTTTAAGTACATTTTGCTGGTTATACTTCTGTACTTTTCTCAAGAGGAATTTTGAATAGATGACTTTTACTGGTAATAGAGTATTTTTAAACTATGCTGTATACTTTTACTTAAGTAAATGATCTAAGTTTTTCCTCCATTACTGCTAATTAAAGTAGTTTATAGTTACATTTTACAGCAGCTTGGACTCAGTTTACTTGAATTCATATTTTAACAGTATATTTCGCTGGCTTACTTTGTGGTGTTTTGTCAGTCTGAGGCAGAGTTTTTCTCTTGCAAGTGAAGAAATTAGATTTTAGCATCATCACATCATGCAAACAAATACATATTACTCTGTCACCAAGGTGACAGCACTCACATGAAATCAATATTGCTGTCTGATGTAATGTGATGCATTTGCTCCTGTGTGACTTCAACTTTTACTTAAGATACACTTACAGTGAGTGTGAACTGACCATTCTCATGAAACAAGATCAGCGTGTAAAACCTGCAGGAATGACATCAGTTTTTTTGTTTTTTTATTAAAGGCCCTTTTGTCAGGAGTAGCCTGAGTCGTGATCTATACCCACTGCTCCCAGTGCTCTTCCTTGTCCTCCCAGTTGACCATCTGTCCCATACTGAGCTCAAAGGAGACGAAAGGACAGTCGTGATGCGAGGACGCTGTGCATCTCCATCTGCAGCAGGTACATACAGGAACAAACAAGAATGTGGAGCTCTCAAAAAAAGAAAAAAGTTTGAGAATGACAGGACAGGTTGAACTATCAGACCTCACTTCTTATTGCTTTGACAAACTAAATGTTGTATTCCACACTCATTGTTTCAGCAGTATTTCAAAATAAATATTGTTTTATGTTGCTTTTTATTTTATGTTTGCAACCTCTCAACAGCTTTAAGGAAAGAGAATAAACATGTTAAACTGGTTCGATACACCACCATATAGCCATAATGCTCCATAATGTGAGAGCAATAAGGAACTTGCAAGACTTTACTGTGACCACCAGAGGGAAGCATGTACTTCAGGATACAAGAAATCTCTCCAATTTAGAGCTTCAGTAAGAATACTTTGATGGAAAACAGCAGTGTTGATATGTTATGACTCATCCGCTTGTTTCATTCATACATACTTTATGGGGCAGGTGGGTAGGTTGGGAACTACTGGACTAAACTAGCTACCTGTATATAAAGTAGTTCAAACAAGCTCCACCTCCAGCAGCTACAACAGTAACATGCTGCTTAAACACTGATGCTTCAGTATTAATAATCTAATTATGTCATATATAATAATATATCAGTCACTGTAGAACAAGTACTTTTACTTTGATACTCTGAGTACATTTTGCTGCAAATATTTATGTACTTTTACTTAAGTAGGATCTTTCACGCAGGACTAAAAACAATAGTAAATATTAAATTAAAACAATAGTCAGGTGCCCAAATGAACACTGAAACAGGTTTTTCTTGCTATAATCATTCCTCATTCTGACATTCATTATGCACTTACAAAGTAAGTGATGGAGGACAAAATCCACAGGCCTCCTTCTGTGCAAAAATGTATTTAATAAGTTTATCTGAAGCTAATATGAAACTTCAGTTGTCCTAATTAGTCAAATCAAGTAGATGTATTTCAATGTTACAGCCTTTTTAGTGCCAAAGTCCCTCTTTCTGTTAACAGACAAGGAACAAATTAAAGCAAACTACTGGAGGGATGAACACCATTCTTGCAAAAGATATTCCCTCATTTGATGGTTTGATGATGGTGGTGGAGAACGCTGTCTACCATATTGATCCAAAATCTCCCATAGGCGTTCAATTGGGTTGAGATCTGGTCAATGTGAAGTTCCATAGTGTATGATTCACATCATTTTCTTACTCATCAAACCATTCAGTGACCCGTCGTGCCCTGTGAATCGGGGCATTGTCATCCTGGAAGGATAAAGGTGTTCACCCAGAACAACTTTGTATTGATTTACAGTGACTCTTCCCTCTAAGAGGACAAGTGGACCCAAACCATGCCAGCAAAATGCCCCCCACAGCACAACGGAGCCACCAGATCCCCTCACTGTAGGGGTCAAACATTCACACCTGTACCAGTTTTTCCTTTAATTTGTCACTCTTCTGTACATCAAGGAAACACAAAAAGGGGCTTTCATGCTAAAAAAGTGACTGTAAATGTGGCAGATATCTACTTGATATGACTAACTCAGACTGCTGAAGCCTCATATAAGCTTCAGGTCATCTTTTAAATGCATTTTTTTGCACAAAATGATTGTGTAGACTGTGTTTGGCCCCCATCGCTCACATTGAAAGGGGATCTTTCAACAGCAAGTATGAACTGGAGGAATGATTACAGCGAGGAAATCCTCTTCCAGTGTTCATATCGGCAGACTTGACAGACCTGACAGACTTGAAGAAAAAAAAAGTGAACCTGTCCTTTAATTGTAATTTGTGCGCATGTGCGAGGCGTGTTACTTCCTTGCATCTGAACATTGGCGAAGCAAGCGAGCCCTGTCCACTATCGTCGGTGCAGAGCAACGCGTTACGGAAGGGCGCACAAGTGGTGAAGTCACGCCAGGGACCCAGCGGAAATGTCTGAAAGTGGGACTCAGGAGCCCGCGGAGCCCCTGAACGGCGGCGGCGGCAGCGGCAGCCCGACGAAACGAGCACCGAGACCGCCGGTCGGCAACAAAGTAACGGTGGTACTCGGGGCTCAGTGGGGCGACGAGGGAAAAGGAAAAGTTGTGGATCTCCTGGCACAAGATGCGGACATAGTATGCAGATGTCAGGTTGGTTACCCCCCCTCCCACACACACACACACACACCCACACATGCTGCGTTCATTTGTAATGCGTGCGTCCCCGGATATCCTGCAGGTAACCGCAGCTGGGAACACCGCCTCTCCGCTGCGTTAACTTGGATGTCAGTTTCCAGCTAGCTAAACCTCTGAACCGGCTAGCTAACCAACATCTTCAGCCACTGTGGTTGTTCTCGATGTTTTTGGCTAATGTCACCTTGAATTCCTGCTAGCTGCTTAGCTGCTCAGACACCTGTACTGCTCTGATAAACTGTCTCCTGTCGTGTGCACATGACGAGGTAGCTGAAGGTAGCTTTTGGCCAGCTGAAGAGATCCGGTGCATCACTTCACTGGAGCTTTTTTCTTTTTTTTTTGGCACCGTTAGTGCGTTAAAGCCAGACGGTTAACCTCGCCAGCTAAAGTGGTCCACTAATGTTGGCTGCAGGTTTGGTTTATGAGTCACTCTGTCAGATCAATTATTTACATAAGTTTAATTACAGAGCAGGGAGGTAACATAATGTGACTGTTATCCATCATATCTTGTTGTGGTCATAATATTTCCATATTTCATATATGAGTGTATATAATTTAGCCTTTAATTGAAGTAGTTTCTTTTGATTTTTTTGCCTCTTTGTTTTTGTATTTTGATAAATTTCACCAGCTTTGCCTGTAACAATGTCCACATGCCACATTCAGTCTCTTGACTTGTGTTGTTTTTGCAAAGTAAATATTTTTCTTTTCTCTCTCTATCTCTAATGTTTTGTCATTTTAACTTTGGGAAAGATGATTTAGGTGAACTTTGACCTTAAGTCTTCCAACATGATTAAGGATCTATCGATCTATCCATTGACACTTACTGCACTCCTGGTCTCCTGGTCTTGAAGGCTGCATTAGCTACAGTAAGGTTTTAGTGAAATAACTGTACTTGACCATTATTCCCACGCTACTAATTGTTATTAGGGCTGCAACTAACAATTCTTTTCTTTGATTAATTGTTTTGTTGGTCAGTTGTCAGAAAATAGTGAAAAATGCTGTTATTATTTCCACACACAGCTCAAGAAGATATATTCAGATGTCTTCTTTTCTCTGACCTACAGTCCAAAACCTATATATATATATATATATATATATATATATATATATATATTCAGTTTACTGTCATATATGACAAAGAAAAGCAGCAAATCTTCACATTTCAGAAGCTTGAGCGGATGATTTTTAGCATTTTTGCTTCAAAAATGACCAAAAATGATCAAAATAGTTGGCGATTTATGACAATCGACTAATCGTTGCAGCTCTTACTATTTTTTTCTTTTCATCAGCTTTCATAGTTTAAATGTTACATTAAACCAGTCGTCAGACCCAAAAATGCTGCCACATCATGTGGAAAATATTGTCATAGTTGAGTTTGTTTGCATCGCCCAGTTAGTTAATTAGTTTGGAACTTTATACTGGTGGAAAATTATCTATGGCTTCACTACAAGGCATTTATAAAAAAAAAAAAAAAACAATTCAATACAATATGGCTTATTGTTGGGTCCATAAAATTGTCTGATCATATTCCAAAACTCAAAGATAATCAGTTTATTATCATAGAGGACAGTTTTTCCCTCGGTTGACTGCTCTGGGCAGCGGGGTTGGGCTAGCCAAGTTAGGCTAACCTGTCGCTAATTTTGGGGCTAACCCCCTTCACTTTAATCTGCAGTTGGGCAAACAACAGACAAGACTTTTACTGCCAAACTGACAACTTACTGCTAACCTTTTCCTCTGCTCTGCTCACATTCACCGTCACTTAATGTGTCGCTACGCACACACATTACGCACTGCCCTACTCCTTAACGGAGCTACGTTACTCTTACAACAGTACCTTTCACGTACACGTCCTTTGAAGAATGAAGAGAAGGAGGATGACTATTCCACGCTAACTGTAGCCCATTAATATTAATGATCTTGTGAAATTTTAGCAGCGGCACTCATAATTTTGCAGCAGCGAATGAATATAAGGGAAACACTGGAGGAGTATGAAAACAAGAAGGTATTCACATTTGGGAAGCTGGAACCAGTGAATTTTTGCTCAAAAATCCCTGCCAATTAATTTTCTGTCGATCAGCTAATCAATTAATCAACTAATTGCTGCAGCTCTTTAATACAAATACACAAATACTGTAAAAAAAAAATAAAGTACAGTAAAATAAAACGTGAGAAGAGCTAACTTAGTCTGTAGTTTAACAGGAGTGTCTTGCTTTCTTCAATCAACCAATTAATGACCATTCAGATGCATGTTTTTAAGTATTGTGTTGATTCTGTTGGCTGCACTTGGTTGTACCCACATACGTATTTACACACTACATACAACACTTACGTTGTTTTGCTTCGGGGGGCCCGTACATACACCACCTTATCATTTCAGACAGACTGGGAGGCCATGCTGCAAAACGACACTATACGCATGTTGATAACATACAGCTCAGCATGGGCCGAATGTTCAAACAGCTGTTGCTTTCTGATCTAACGTCAGGATTTTAAGGGCGTATTGAAGTATGTATTCTCTCAAATGAATTGTAAACTGTTCACTACTGTCACTTTAATCTGTCGATTATTTTCTTGATTAATCAATTAATGTTTTTTTTTGGTCTATAAAATGTCAGAAAATGGTGAAAAATATCAATCACTGTTTCTCAGAGTCCAAGGTGACGTCCTCAAATGTTTTCTTCTGTCCACAACAGTTCACAACTCAGACATTCAGTTTATTCTCATAGAGGATTAAAGAAACCAGGAAATATTCACATTTGAGAAGCTGGAACCCAAGAATTTAACCTTTTTTTCTTAAAAAATACTCAAAACAATTAATCAATTATCAAAATAGTTGGCAATTAAATTAATAATTGGCAACTAATCAGTAATTTGTTGCATCTCTACAGTTAACTACTGTCACATTGGCGTTAGGCTCCATGCCGTGTGTATAAAGGTATGTTAATGTGACTGTACAGCTAATGTCATGCTGTTACTCCCCATCAGGGTTTCAACACATCAAATGATTGTGATTATTTTAATCTCATCAAACTGTAATTTTAGCTGCCTTCTCTTACTTGTCACAGACCAGCAGCGCATGTCTTTGCAGGAGAAGGACTCAGTGGTTCAACTCCTGTCGTTTTTGTTTTGGATTTGCCTGTGGTGTGGTTTCCTGATGCAAAACAGGTGGTTTTGAAATCATGATGTAATACCAATAGGCGTGTGCGTGAAACTTTGTTTTGGACTCGTGATGAGGCAATGGCTTCCTCTGTTCTTTGCTTAGTCTGTACTTGGTAGATGTTTGTCCCTGATCTCAGGAGTAGCTAAGACAGAAAGCAGTAGAGGGAGGACTGAACTCTTGCCTAAAATATTTTAAAAAGTCCTACTATGATGGCCCAGAGCCACATACTTAGACTACATTTGTTCCTAGCAAGGCTGAAGTCTGGCCAAGTCTGAAGACTGGTCAGACGTGGTCTACTGGTCTACTGATGTACGGCATCCAGGCACAAAATTAGCACCAGCAACCAGCCAAATGCTGGTAAAATATGCAAGTGGCTGGTAGATTTGGTAGAAAAAAAAGTAATCTATTGAATGGCTGGTAAAACTTTAACATACACAAGCCATTTGGCCAGTGGACAATAAAGTTAATTTTGCACCCTAACGACATGTAACTATTAGCTCGGAGACAGCTACAGCAGACAAGTGTACTCAGTGCACCTCTCTGGACTGGAAATCATAAGACTCATATGTTTTGGCAATAGTGGAAAAAGTATTATTGGGGCAACAAGACGTTTTGTGTTCAGTTTAGTTTTAGCACAACAATGTGAAGAACTTCCTGTTTTTGTTGAATAGACTTCAAACCCTTGTAGCGCTCTGTTTCTTGTTTTTTGTTGACACTTTTCCTGCAACACTGTCTGTTCATGTACAGTAGTGAAAGACTGAAACAGGATATGAAGTCAGAAGGACAAGATTATTGCAATATTTTTAGATGTTTTAACCCTTTTACTGCCAATTTCGGACATTCATGTTTAATAGTTCTGCCCTCACAATACTTTGGATTTCATGTCATCATGCAGCTTCATTGTGGTAGTCAGCTTATTCGGCTTGATTGACAATCATGTAAATTGGCCACAGTTTGTTCCTTCTTAACTGACTCAGTCAACTTTTCTGTGCTTTTTCATACTTTGAGGAACATGAATAAACATTTTTCTACCAAATCCTTTTTTTTGGCGTGCTCCCGGCAGCCTACTGGTTAAGGCGTATGCCACATAACCACAACATCTGCGGTTCTTTGTTGCTTGTCATTTCCTGTATCTCTATCCCCTTGTTTCTTGTCATCTCTCTACTGTCAACTTTTCAAATGTTAAATGTTACTCTGAATACAAACTGTCATACAAGAACTCTTCAATAAATTATCATATAATAAAATCGCCTAAAAATAATGATTTTAAACCACGATGTGTTTGATCCAAAAACAAGTAAAGAATAAAGGAACCTCTTCAACCGTTTGACGCCCAACACTTTTCAATACTCGATGCTGTGATTACCTTTCGGTTGGTACCAAAAAAGTAAAACTTATACCAGATTCTTCAGGTTCATTAAATAACACAGCCAATGTTGCTAATCTTTTGACTGTTAGTACTAACTCTGTGGCGTTCAGAGGACTATTTTCTGTCTCTGTTGATAACAAGTTGACGTAACAAGGATTCTCCTGTGTCTCAGATATTCCTTGTTCCTGCAGTCCTGCCAAGGCTGGTAAACATGTAAAAATAAACTCCACTCTGGCAGCGTTACTGCACAGTGTCTAACCATACATTATGGTGTACATGTGTTTTTGGGGGTGAGGTGGTGGTGGGGGCTTGTGTGTGTGTGTGTGTGTGTGTGTGTGTGTGTGTGTGTGTGAGAGAGTTAGCAGGGAAGTGTTGGAGCAGATAGCGTTGATCTTTTTATAAAACAGGCTTTGCCAGCACTCTTGCGTGGTGTTACTTACAGTCCAGACCTCTAAGATCCTAGAAGTCACAGTAGGGAGAGATGGGTGTGTAGCTAAGAGGGTGTGTTACCCACGAAAACACGTCTCAGACATTTGCATACGTATATTTGGCATGTCTTCTGACAGTTTAGAGACAAACCAGTTGATTAATCGAGAAAATAACAGGCAGATTATTTGATAATGAAAATTGTCATTGGTTGTAGCTTAATATTTTTCTGCATTGATCCTGAGTCGTCTTTTTAAAAGACAGTCTGCTGACGAATCAAAGAATCAGCAGAGGACTGAAGCCAAGTTAATGTACTTGATTATACTGAATTATTTTATAGCCCTCATCTGTAAAAGTTCTTTACAGATGAGTTACAGTTGAATGTAATTGCCCTTAAGGTTAAATCAGCCCTTCCTCTGCTTGGAGACACAATACAAACCATACCTGAAACTGACCGAAAGGCTCTGAAACAAGCTCATCAGGTTAAACCGATGATCTGCCTGTTGGAGCAAATGTCTGAGAAGTCCATTCAAGTTTACACTGTCGGTTCAGTTGGTGTGTTATACTTGTATTTGTCAGGCGTAGGGTACAATTATTTGCTATTAGCTGTGTCATAATGATAGGTAATTTAAGGTGGAGGCACCTGTACCACACGCAGAGTCATTGCACACAACAGGGTTGCTATGGAGATGTTTGCTGAAACCAAGGCTTGGTTGGCTAACAGTCTATTGTGATGAACCTAACCCTGCCCAGGAGAAATACCTACACATGACAGACCATGTCATCTGTCGCAAATTAATGTCAGAGTGCTTTCAGTTTCTTTTTAAACAATACTTTAATTTGAATTTAATTGACCTTGAATCTATTTTAGAGGTGGACTTTGTACTCGCCATGGCGCCATGCTGCTCAGAGACAGTCTTATATACAACCAGTCTGTTTTAATAAACCAGTCATTCTCGATTAATTTTTCTGCGGATCAACCAGTTAGTCGACCAATTCTAATTTCAGCCGTAATAACAACGTCTGCCCTCTTATACCAAAGCAGAGCAGTGTCAGATCCATGTTGATCCCCGGTCAGGAGCAGCGTCACAGCTCCAGATCAGGTAACATGTCTTGATCCATTAACACCAACAACAGTAAACTCAGGCTTTTCTCACGTCTTTGCTTTATACTGAAAGTGAGAAACTAAAAAGTCTGATTTCATACCAAACCTCTTAGTTTTCTTTTATTTTTTTTCTCACTTTGTGTCTGTGAATGCTTCCATCTGTTGTGTCTGGAAAATCACTGAGCTCCAGTCGTGTGGGGTGAAATTGTTTGTATCACAACAGCCCTTCGGTTTGAGCAGATCATCTTTCCTGACACCACTGTGTTAAGGCAAATCCCTTTTCATTGTACTCTCAATACACAGTCGGATAATCTACGCTGCCGTAGCCGTTCACAAACCACAGAACAGTAGCAGGTGATCGAGTATCTAAAGTTTCTTGTGATTGGAATGAGAGGCCCATCACGGGACTGTATAAGGCCCGGAGTTACCTTCTGTTGGGGGTGGGATGGATTGTAAAAGTATCTAAAAAGGAGAGGCATTTATTCCCCCCTCCCACCTGTTCCCCCACTCCACCTTCAGGCTGTGACCAGGAATAACCCCATGTGGTCGAAGCACATGTTGGGCATGATTTATACCCGCAGGCTACAGCAGTGGTAAAAACGTCCTGGTCACAGGACGGTGTAAGTTGAGTTGGCACCTCAGGTCCTGAACAGTGACGCAGGCTGCAGAGGCATGTACAAATCCACAGCTGCCTCCTCCCCGCCCCACAATATTTGTAATTGACCAGACATGTCATCAGATCTGACTCCAGGAGCTGAGTGAAAACTGATCCGCTCCCCCTCAATATTCAGTGTTAAACGACGCGTAACATCACTGAACTCCTCCTGTTTCATGTTGTACGTTAAACGGTGAACACAACAGCTGTGTGTATGGATTACGAGCGATGCCATAGTGTGTTTTTGGTCCTTTCTGCATCCTCCACGTGTCAGGCACAGATCTGTCTGATCAGTCTGTATAAAAAACTCTAAATACTTAAACTACTTTCCTTCCTTGACATTTGTCCACTCTTTTCTCACCTCAGTGTCTTTGCACTTGAATTGTGTTCTTTTCACTCCTATTATCATGCTCTGTTTTTTCCCCCCGTCTGTATCTCTTCTTCATCATTTATTCTTTCTCCAGAAGTTTTTAATTTCATGAGCCGCAGAGCTCTTTGCATCTCCGTCTGTGAAGTGTGAAGCAGAGAGGAGCAAAACAGGTCAGATTGTGACGTCCTAGGACTCACTGTTCTCCTTCTGGGCTCCACTGTTGCAATTTTATCTCCATAGTCAGCTGTTGTAAATCATGTGCAGGCCTGTATGCAGCGTCCAGAACACCCAGCGAGCACATACTGTCAGTGATTAAATAATTAGTCCAAAGATGGTTGAATTGTTTGATCCCATCGATCATCCAATCAGAGTGCTTCACTATCAAATAGTTCAAAGTGTTTGCATCTCGACTTCTTTGAACTCGTGTTTTTCTGTTGTTTTGGAAAACGGTTAATCATTAAAATGTTGTTTCTTGGAACATTTTATTCATTTCAGGACATGTGCGTGGTTTTATACAAAAAACATATTTCAATTTAATGTCCTGCAACTGTTTTTACCCAAAATAAAAAGTACTTTTGTCAGATTATAGTATTTGAGCCAGAAAGGTAATTTCAGTCTCTGCTTGTAGAGCTGCAACTATGAGTTGATTAATCAGCAACTATTTTGATAATCAAATAATCATCTTAGACTTTTTTTTTTTTTAAAGCAAAAATAGCAAATATTTGTTGGTTTCAGCTTCTCAGATGTCAGAATTTGATGCTTTTCTTTGTTACGCATTATAGTAAACTGAATATCTTTTGGGTTTTGGAAAATTATAACTGCCATTTCTCACTAATGACTGACATTTTTTGCACAGACAAAATGATTAAGCAGTTAATCAAGAAAGTAATCATCAGATTAATTGATTGCAATAGAAAATAATCATTAGTTGCAGCCCTAACTGCTTGTATTTAAGAGTAGAATGAGCATGACATTTGTCACCCAGTTTAAGCTCCTTGTTTATGAGCTAAGTGACAGTGACTGCCAAACTTTTGATATTTGACAAGTGCCAGAAAAGGCAGGTTAGCTTGTTAGCGGCTTGTAAAACAACATATCGATGGAGCTGCCGATCCTCTGTTGGAGTATGATGGGGGCTTCTGACTGCAGTCAGTCTTAGATTTTGTTTACGTAGGTGTTGGAAGCAACAAGTCTTGCCAGGACACGTCCGCGGCTTTGTCGTGCAAGGTAGATTATTATTTACTTTGTGTTTAATCCATTGCACCAACAATCCACTTGACATTTCTGTTGCTCACGCATTTGTCAGTAAGTTTACACTGGAGCGAAACCTTAACTGAAGTTTGGATTTGAGTGCATAGTGAGCAGAAGTCTCTAAGCAACGGAGCAGAGCAGCAAACATACAAACAGTCACTGGCCGGAGGTTTATGTATGATGCTTGTTGCTACTCGCTAAACTATTCAGCCTGCCTTCCAGTTCAGACAAACAAAGTTGCAGAGCTTCCATTAGACTCGTGCTTCTGCGTCCCTGCTCGTCTCTCTCCTAATTGGTCTCTCGTCTCTTCTCTCCGCAGGGCGGCAACAACGCTGGACACACAGTGGTGGTTGACTCAGTGGAGTACGATTTTCACCTCCTCCCCAGCGGCATCATCAACCCCAAGGTCACCGCTTTCATTGGTGCGTAATACACACTGTACTGATGCAAGCGTTTGTGCCATCTACACACTTTAGTTTGCACACACACACACACTCTATTTGCTCACACACAATTATGCACCGACTCTCCTTCCAAGGCCGTCTTCGCTCCCTATTTTCTTGATGAATTGATTGAGCCTCCTTTTTTTTAGTCCGGCGCTCGTCGCCGCCGCCAGCAGAACAGCCTCCATTTTGACGACTGCTACAGTGAGTGTGATCAGCTTGACTCAGAGCCAGACTGCAGGCTACATCACATCCACTCATCTGCAGTAACTTCATTAGCTAATGGAGTATTACTTCTTCTCTCTGGCTCCTAACGCTCCACACATCTGCACTTTAACATGTGCGGCTCTACGATCTGTCGATACTTAATCAAGTTTCTGCTTTTTCCTCTTTGATATATATGACACATTAATGCCATACTGCAGACTCAAGCACTCTGAGAGGAAGGTTTGCAGTATGGTGGTGGAGTAAATGTGACCTGCACTTATGAATGGTGTCTCAGGGTATGGTGCACTTGTCCCACCCTTTGTCATATTAGTTTTATTAAGTTTTATATAAAAAGCCAGGAAGTGTATTTGTTTATTTTGATGGAAAAGTGGGAAAAAAATTAAATTGGACAATCAAAAACTTATTGCAGCCATTTATTGTTTTTTTTTTTTTTTAGTGTTGACTTACCTGAACTCATGTGAGTTTTCTCACCGTTTTTCACTCCACTTTCTATTACCAGAAGCCTTTTCCGAGCTGTTCTCATTTAAAGAAGCACCATTAATCTCAACAGGAGACACTACGCACAGCGTTTTCTTAACAATACGTCCAATTTGGTGGAAGCTTTTACCGAAAGTGCCCAACAGTGCCATGACTATACTTAAAAGCTGTCAGCTCCTTGAGGGTACCAACTCTCTCGCAGAGATAATTCACGCTCTGCACATTGAGCCTTCCAGGAGGAAAAAAAAAACTATAAAATACAGTGACTGAGCTGTGGTGATTATTTGGGAGGTGTACAGATTATTTTTTAAAAGAACAGCAGGCTAGTTTGTCATTCATGGCTGACATTTTTCTTTCTTTCTAATTCCTCACATTCACAGTGAGATCAAACTGGAAATATAGATCTTTAGTGTCTCTTCCTTGATGAGGCTGTATTTTGTATATGTGGTTATTGTTGGAACAGACAATGGGACGTTGTGATAGTTGGAAACAACATATCTTTAAATTCAAGACTCTAGTCGGTTATTTTGACATCTGTGTGACATTTTGAAAAGAAAATCTAGTTTTGTCGTAGCAACAGGTGAGTGTTACTTCATAGTTACATGAAGCAACTTCATGCTGATAAACTGTACAAACTGTACTCATCAAACTGTGAGACAACTAGAAAAGTGTTTATTATTTGTATTCATAGTGACAATATAATAATTAAATAGTGCAGGCAGAGTGGAGAGGCACTCCTGTTTATTTTTATTCTCCCCCCCTGAGTGTGTAAAAGTACATTCATGGCCTCCAGCGCTGGAAGTTCAGGTCTTTCCTGTTCTTGAGCTGCAAATGTTTTACTGCGTGTCTGCATCTCCTACATTTTTCTCAATTTCTTTCCTTACATTTTTATGTTGAATTTCGGTGGAAGTAATTACCTCACCTACTCCAGTTAATGCAACCCAATTAAAAAGATAATTAGGGCCAGCTGTTTGAATACTCTTGTGAACAGGCAGATAAATACATCCTATAACATCAGTTAGGCTTGTCAGCGCTCACCTGCGGCTGCTTTCACAACGATAGACGTCGACTCTGGTTTAGATGTAACTTTTTAAAATTATTTTATTTGTTTGCATATTAAAAATAATATTTTTTACAGCAGATTTAAAGATGGGTTGATTGTAGTAGTAGTTAAATGCTTATTCATAGATTCAGAAGTTTTCAATGACTGAGAAGGAGTTGATTAATTATACACACTCAGTTGCCAGTTTATTAGCTACATAGTAGGTAAAACTTGCAGTTTAATACAACAGAGCTGTAATAAATCAACTGTCATGAAGGTTATAATGTTCTATTCTTTTTGTTGAAACGATTTTTAAGAGTTGGTGCTTCAATTTGGGGTTTACTGTAGTTTGTGTCGCTGTTAAATTGTCTTATACTGAAAAATGTTTCTTATAACGGTATTTAGTCTAACTTAATCGACATAAATGCACTTATAAACACTTCTCAATGTAACAAAGTAAAATATCAGTGGCACCACAAGCTACAGCCTCATCATCAGAAACAGATTATAACCTTCATGAAGGTGGCGTTTCTAGGATTTTTTTCACATCAGACATTTTAACTTGTCATAGTAGGAAAATTACAGGTGCTACTAATAAAATGAACAATGGCTCTGTTCTATTTAAGTGTCCCAGTAAAGACAGTGTGACAGTGAGCCAGCATGCACAGTACCAGGACCCTGTAACTGAAGCAGCTAAATAAAAAAGCCATCATTAATTTATTTGTTTACACCTGTGTTTTTCCTACTGTGACATGTCGAAATGTCCTTAATGAAAAAAAGGTCAATTGCTGGGATGTTGTATTAAAACTACATTAGTTTTAATTTGGTGAATATAATAAACTTATTGTAGTGAATCAACCTGAAACACAATGTCCAGTTCACCTCAGTTTGGGGAAACATGTGACTCACATTCTGTTATTTTACTAATTCCAGTTTGTTCTCTATGCAGTCATAAATCAGTGGCTCCCAGCCGGAGCGTCATGACTTCTGCACGGAGTCACAAGATAAATAGAAGCAGTGTAAGAAAGAAGAAATGATTCCTAAGTGTTTACATTCACTCAGGGATTTTATCTTTTTCTTTTGAATGTTTAAAAATAGAAAATATGACACATAATACAGTAAAACAGTATTAAATTGCAGCCGTTTATTATTTTTTTGGTTACTGTGGTTACAACAACAGCTCATTTTCATCTGAGCCGTACTGATCTCAAGGCAACACTTAACCTCAGCACTGAAGCTTTTAACCAAAGTACCCAACAGCACCATGACTGTACACTTAAGGGCTGTTGGCTCCTTTAGGGTATCCACTCTCTCACAGTCAATTAATCAATCAATCAATCAATCAATCAATCATTTCCCTCTGAAAACACTGGAGAGTTTCACCTCTTGTAAAAATGATTAAAGTGAAACAATATAAGAAGGTTTGAAGTAAAGCTGCAACAATCAGTCGCAGCTTCACTCTTATTATTATTATTATTATTATTATTATTATTAACTCTTAACTCACATAGATGTTTTAGTAATTAAAATAAAACTGTCAAACATTTGGTGGCTGCAGCTTCTCAAATGTGAGGATTTGAAACTTGGGTGTGTCAAACATGAAAGTAAACTCGATATATTTGCCTTTTGGACTGTTGATCTGACAAAACAAACACAACAAAGACATTTGTTCACAGTTTTCTGACATTTTATAGACAAAACAATCAATTGGGGAAGTCATCGTTGGATTAATTAGCCCTCGTTTCAAGGGAACATCACTCTTTGGTGAAACTGTTCACAGCTCATGGATTGTGGATCTGTATATAACATGAGTAGAGGTCACAAGTAGATGATGCTTTCTTTTAAGAGGAAAGTTGGGAACCACTTGTGTAAATAATGTGAATAAAATCATATGAAACAACTGTATCTTTACACACACCCATCTTTTCTCAGTTTAAGTTTAAAAATAAACTTTTTATTTTCTATTTTTTTAATGCACCTCAGGCAACGGTGTAGTGATCCACCTTCCAGGCCTGTTTGAAGAGGCAGAAAAGAACGAACGCAAAGGAAAAAGTGAGTTAAACATACTTTATATAACAGACAATAACAGAACAAGTCTGCGTTTTCATGTGTGGAGACTCAACCTGTATTTGTGTCGGCAGGTTTAAAAGGCTGGGAGAAAAGGTTGATCATCTCAGACAGAGCACATATTGGTAAGTCCTGACTCTTTTTTTTTTTTTTTAAATCAAGCTATGAGTGAATGTTTGAATGGTACGCATGCAAAAAATGTGTGCGTATGTGTGGACGTCCTGCTTTCTCTTAGGTGTGTGAGAGTGTGTGTCCCCTCTCTCCCTCCTCCGCAGTGTTTGACTTCCACCAAGCGGTCGATCGCGTTCAGGAACAGCAGAGACAAGAGCAAGCAGGCAAGAAGTAAGAAACCAGTTACTTAACAATGGCTGCAACACACACACACACACACACACACACACACACACACACACACACACACACACACACACACACACACACACACATGTATACAAAGGAAGGACAGATCAGATCAGTCATCTATGTGAGGAATCCTGTGAGTCACTTCTTATGAAAAAGCCAATATAACGCTCAGGGACGTGCATTCACCTTTTGTCTCATGATTCAGAATGTGTTTGGAAACAAAACATGACAGACTAAAGCAGAGTACGGACAAGAAACTGCAACACTTTTTGCTTTCCTTTGCTTTTGATTCATGTTAGCAGTGATTCACGGTTTTTTGTCATGTGAAGGTCAATGTTCTGCTGTCTGGATGATTTTGAACTTTTTGTCACAATTGTTGGTACAAAGGAGAATTTTTTAAACAACAAAAAACCTTCTGGTGGCTGGTCCAGTCTCTAGCCTCTGCTTTTTCTTATGTTAGCACCTTGTATACCACTATTGATAATCAATTTGTCGTTCGAGCAGAAATAACAGCAGAAACATTTGATGCTTCTCAAATGTGAAAACTTGCTGCCTTTACTCGTCTTGCATTTTAGTGACTCCAGTATTTTGGGATTTTGCAGTTAGTCGTGCAAAACAAGACATTTGTTGGCAACACTTTGTGCTCTAGGAGACTAATCATAATAAAAATAATAGTTAATTTCAGCCCTTGTTACATTTATTTTAATGATGTATTCCCATATTGAACAAAAAAGGCAGCAGCCAATTTCAAAACAGATCCCTGTAGATAAATGTTGACATTCATTTTTTTTTTTTTAAAGATAACCTTTAATTAGAATTGAACAGATATCTACATTTCTTTCATTAATTTAAACATTTATTTATCTACACTTTCCATATGTACAGAGATGTCTTTCCACAGCGACACACATGCATATAATCTCATCACTGCTCTGCCTGGAGGCGTCCTCAGAGAGTTCAGAGGACAGACAGACAGTTCAGCCGCCCTGAAGCCAGGGACACACAGATGGGAGAGTCTCCGCTTCATCACTAAGAGACTTAATGAACCAGCAGTCAGACTTTTAGATTCTATGAAGAGAGAAATATTTCATGTAGACATTCCAGGTATCCTCTCATTATCAGTCTGACTTACTACACACCATTTTTCAAAACAATTTTGTGTTAATACATCTTTAGCCCGGGCAGTGAACCATACCGGTCTATGTGAGGAATGTTAAGCCGAGGCTGTGGAGCATTCAGCATGTTAACCTCAAGAGAGACCATGTGTATTCCTGTTGAAAGCTGGGTTGTCTTTAGCAGCTCAGAACCAAAGCCTCAAACACCCAGCCAGATACTGTGTGTGTGTGAGAGAGTGAGAATGCTTGTCCGCTAGGGTGCCTTAATGGCACAGTCATTATAAGCTTTCAGCAGATTGCTCTTACGGGCTGGTGGATTTCCAGTTTCTCCAGGCATCCTACGAGCTCCGCTGCTGGAAGTCAGAGCAGAATGCAGTTGCTAAGAGTCAGATAAGACAGTTTAGGTTAGCCGGGACTCGGGTTTCTTAAAACTAGAAATAGCACAAGTCTGGGTTATGAAAACAAAGAGGAGACTTTTAGTCCTGTAATTCCACATACAACAAACTTAAAATAGGAAAATATTTGGTCACATTCAAACGCAATTCGAAACCAGCTCATGTAAGTTGATGCATCACTCAAATTGTTTACAACAACTATTCTTATTATAGCTGTAGAAACATCTACACAGACACAAAAAAGGTGTAGAATTTCCTTGCAAATGCATTAACGACAGACCACAACAGCCAGTCTGTGAGCCGTAATAGAATCAAATCTGATCCTAATACACAATACGCTCGTTTCATTGAAAAAGACGGGATTTATTGATTCCATCTTTTTAGAGGATCAGTGTCACATCTGCTAGGAAAACTTATGTGCTCTTAATATGTTTATTGCATATTACACTCTTCAATCAAAACTGAAATAACAGAATTTTAGAAAACTGTGTACATGTGACTCAGTGTGATGGTTTATTAATGTTTCCTGCCACATTTAAGATTTAAAATGTATTATTTAACAATTATTGTGGATTTTTCTGTCACATTTTTAAATATAAATAGCCATATAATGTCTCAAAAACATGTAGTCTTTTGAGTTGTGCTCCGTACTCACATGGTGATTGCACACTGCATGTTACACATATGCCGTTGCTGATGATGAAACTCAATAACCAAAGATGATCTTTGGCTATTTCCATTCTGTCGTTTGCATGTTGAGTAAGCAAATTGTCCAGCGCCCAAGCCTTCCTTTTAATAGGCCGAGTTGCCAAGGGGATATGTCGGGCGTGTCATGTGTAAATGTTTAGCTAGTTTGACAAGGGGACAATGCTCTGTCAGTAACAAGTCTGCAGAGTCTCAAGTGATACAGAAGTGTGAAAAGATATTTAGTGTCAGGGCTCGGGTTGATACGGGGGGTTTAAGATCAGGGTTGCTTGAGATGCAGAAAATAGTCCAGTGATGCTATTCAGCATTTTCTCACAAGTCAGTATCAGCATTGGACTATACAGATTAAGCCTCACCTGTCGCTTGTGACTCACAATGTTCAATCAACATCTGTATTTGATATATGTATCAATTTACTGTAATTTACACCCATTTTGGTGATGTAAGAAAGTAGTTCCAGTCAGACATGGCAGGTCATTTGTCCACCGTAGATTCTTATATTTGCCGTTAAGCTGAAACTACACTGCCATCTGCTCTTAAAGGGTCCAGAGGTTTTATAAGAGTTTCAGGGTAATCGAGTGGATGATTAAACTGCAAAAAGTCATTTTCTAGATTGAGATCACATGCTAATGCTAGTCTTTTTTTGTCTCTCTCTCTCTCTATCTATCTACTCTTTCTCTCTCTCTTTCTTTCTTTCTCTCCTCTCTCGACCTGCCCAGCCTCGGGACAACAAAGAAGGGGATTGGTCCAGTGTACTCGGCCAAGGCAGCACGTAGCGGCCTCAGGATATGTGACCTGTTGGCTGACTTCACTCAGTTCTCTGAAAGGTTTGCTTCAACATTTCAAGATAAGATCTCTAAGGGTTTTGACTCAGTTTGTCTTTTGTGTGTGTAAAACTCCACAGAGACGATTAATCGTAATACTGTGAGTGTGTAACATCGTTGTCTGTTTCATGCCTTACAGTACTTTTCCCTCACTGAAACTTCCAGGAAAACCAGGACATTTTTTATGAATTTCATAAAATTTTACCTCACACAGTTATCTCTAGTTTTATGGCCTGTTTTAAACAGAGGGAACTTTATCAGGAATACAGGAACTGTTTTTGGGAAGTCAAACATTAACTAAATTCAGCTCCAGGTACAATGGAACCACAGGAGTGAAAAGTTGTGTTTGCACGTCACTCTGGGCATTTTTATCGCATCAGAATAGTGAACATAAAAATGAAAGTGCAGTTTGAAACGTAATTTTCACATAAGAGGAACTGACAACAAGTTTTTGTGTTGTTTGTTTTTTTTAATTTACTGTCAGTTTAATTAGTAGTTAATGTACTGCTCAGGTGAAACTACAGTTTAAGCTCTTGATGTGATTACGTGTTTCAGAGTTAGAGATTTATTTTTTTTTATGGCCAAGGAACTATCGAGTTGGATTAAACAGTAATTTGACTGTGAATGACAAATAAAAAACTGCATTTCCTCTTACCGGTCTAGTTCTCCTCCAGTCTAGTTCTTCAGATTCAGGGGAAACACAGACATTAAAGTGCATTTAGACTTTTAATTCCTGAATTTAGTTCCTGGGGTTTTGTAGTTCCTGCAAATATTTAGTTTTTAAAGTGTGAATGAATCTATAACGCCTGGAAAAATGGCTGAATATTTAGTTTGAGTGAGAGTTTAAAGTCTATCTCAACACGACGTAGAATGAGATCATACAAGTCTATGTGGTGGAGAGGAGATGTTTGTATTAATCAAACCTGATCAGTGTTGCTTGTTGCAGGTATAAAGTTCTGGCCCAGCAGTACGAGGCCATGTACCCGACTCTAAAGATTGACATCGAAGGAGAGCTGGTCAAATTAAAGGTAATGCAAATAAACAAAAAAAAATATTTCGCGACGTATTTAATACATTTCTGTCTTTGCAGTAACATTTTGTACGTTCTTGTTTTGTAGAATTACGTGGAGCAGATCAAGCCCATGGTGAGAGACGGGGTGCACTACATGTACGAGGCTCTCCATGGTCCTCCAAAGAAGATTCTGGTGGAAGGAGCCAACGCGGCGCTGCTGGACATAGACTTTGGTCAGTACTTCACTGTGTGTGTATAATATGTGTGAGTGCGCATGTGCACTGCAGTGACACACGCTTTACTCTTAACTTGTTTGTTTGCATATTTTCCATTAACCTATCTGATAATAAGCTAATTTCGTTCTGCTAACCTGTACTCTCGGTGTACATGTCGTTTCTAAGCGCTGTTCAGTGCATCTACAGTGACCCAGTGATGAAACACTTAAAGCTTTGTGATGCTCTTTACAAAAAGCCTGCTTGGAGCTCAGACTAGTGACGATGGTAAGTTTACTAACTACTACTGACGTGCTCTGGCATCCAGGCTTGACGTGCACGCTCACGAGATAAAACCACACCCGACTGTGCATGAGCACGAAAGGCACCCTGTATCAGCAGTCTGTCAGTGAGTCGATCAGAATTACAGAGTAATTATAAAATTCAGAAATATTCAAATATTGAAAGCATTAAATTGGGATTTGCTTTAGTTTTATTTTTTCCTCTCAGATAATGATACACCAGACTAAACATCCTAATCCTCTAGATGTTCCAGTGTGTCACTGTAACAGAGCAGAGCTGTCATTATTGAAAGCAGTGACGGCACTGAGCAGATTAAATTACATTCGAAGGTCCAACACTGGTTATTATCACAACACCACGCTTGTAATAACTCTGGTGGTATCAGGGCACAGCGTCCTGCTGACTGATAGACAAACAAGCTCTCTCTCTGATAGCTAGCAGTTTATCTATACGTCATAAGAAATGGTGGCAAATGTCATCAAGCCATAACTTTATTTAGAGTTCAGGAGCATCAGTGGCATCAGTGTTTAGCTTTGAGAGAACACATGACTGCTGATGGATGCACTGGCTGTTGCAGGGATCAAACCTGTGTCCCTTTTTGATTACACAACAATCTATTTGAACATTTGAGATGCTCTGCATGTGGCCAGCTTCCGGCAGTTTGAACTCTGCACTTGCACAACAGTGAAGCAGACAATTTCTGAAGCACACCATTTTTTTAAAAAAAAAAAACAAAAAAAACACCTGAGGTGGAGCTGGCTCAGTGTTGGATCTGTGAGCGGTTATAACCTCAGGTGCATTCTCAGGAAAAAAGACAGACTAGTAAAACTGCATTCAACTTCACTGAGTATTTTGGGCGAGGTTCTTTCTTCTTAAACAGTCCAACTAACCACAAGACACTTCACCTGAATCCAAACTCACAGCAAAGTATTTGAGAACATTTTACGTAATTAAATGAACTTGCAGGCTTCGCCATGAACCAGTGAGCATGTCCAAAAGTATTTGAACATCTAATGAGCTGTGGTTTCAGTGGTGTCCAGTGATTTAGGGGAGAAGGTCACATCTCTGAGGACAGGTCTAGTCTGGGCTAGTCAGCCAACTATATCAGGACAGGTGCTGAAACAAACATATCTGCTATGTCAACACGGTGCCTTATCCGGAAACAGCTCATAGCCCTCGCTACAAATCCACACTACGCTAGGTGCAGCAAGACTGAAATAAGTGCTTAAATGTAGAGAAGAATGAATCACAAACATCAAAGTACAAACATATCCTTCTTGACAAAATATCCCCACTTAAATCTTTTAATTGCATGTTTGTTCAACCAGCCTCTATGAATTTAAGGAAAAGGTATAATCAGTTTTCACTCATTGTGTCATTGCAGGGACGTATCCGTTCGTGACATCGTCCAACTGCACGGTGGGCGGGGTGTGCACGGGTCTCGGCATGCCGCCTCAGAACGTGGGTGAGGTGTACGGGGTCGTCAAGGCCTACACCACCAGAGTGGGCATCGGAGCTTTCCCGTCAGAGCAGAGCAACGTAAGAAGACGCACGCCGCAACTTAGAATCATGTTTAAAGATGAGGATAAAGCTTTTTCAAAATGACTTTTTCCTACAAATATTGATAAAATGTCACAGGAAAAAGCTTAAAGTTGTACAACTTTCAGCTCAGGTGGCTTAAGTCTGTACAGTAATCAAGGACATTGGGGAAATAAACTTGTTTTAATGTCATATTTACCTTGTCTACCTGGTCAAAACATCGTTTATTGACGTGATGTGTAATGTGTACAACAGAAGGTGACTGTGAGTAGTTTTGTTGTCAAACAGCGCCACCCAGAGGAAGGTCCGTTACACTGCCACCAATAACCATCTGTAGTAAATTTCATTTGTTAAGGTCAATAAATCTGTCTGTGACACCTGTTCATGACTAAAACTGAAGCCTGAATGCAGAGGTCAACATTTATTGGTGGGATATTTTTGGTTTCTGTGACTGCTTGATTTGACTGTGACATAAGTCATGTAGAGTGATCGGTAGAAAAAAAGTCAAAGTATTGAGTGTGACGGTCTTTCTGCGCTCATCCTCTTGTCTTTTTAGGAGATTGGAGAACGGCTTCAGACTCGGGGGAAGGAGGTGGGAGTGACCACAGGCAGGAAGAGGCGATGTGGTTGGCTGGATCTGGTGCTCATCAAATATGCACACATGATTAATGGTTTTACCGCGTGAGTGAGACTGTTTTTTTTTTTGTTTGTTTGTTTGTTGTTCTTTATGAAGTGCAGTTCTTTAGCGGGTAAAGGTAGCTTTTCTGGCTTAATTTAGACAAAAGGGCAGAAGAAGAAAGAGTTCCCTTTTTGCTCCAGTTCTTTTAAAAAGAGTGACTCATCTGTTCGGGTAGTGCACACTAAAAGCACCTTCCTGTCCCCTCTGTTCCCCCACAGTATAGCTCTTACCAAACTGGACATACTTGACGTGTTCTCGGAGATCAAAGTGGGCGTAGCGTACAAAGTCGGCAACCAAACTATACCTCACTTTCCAGGTGAGCCAGTGCATGAGTGAGCACTTTTTGTCAAACTGTTTAAATGGAAAAATGTCATTTTATTCCAGCATCTGTTAAAATAATAATGGAGTTGCCAAGAAAAGTGCTCTCTTCTGTCTCTTTCTTTAATGATGTTGGCAGTAAAGAAGTTGGTTTGATGAATCAATTGGATATCGTCTGACCTTTTGTCAGTCTTTTCCCTTCTTCCGATCATTATCATTATTTATAGAGAGCTCCGTTTCAAGGCAGAAACTTATTGATCTGCTGTCACAGCAGTTTGACTGGCGTCTCTTGTAAAGTTAATTGTGTGCTATTAACCTCCCCTCCCTCCCCCTCTCTCCGTCCCTTCTTTTCACTGACTCTGTGCCAGCTAATCAGGAGGTGTTGCAGTGTGTGGAGGTCCAGTATGAGACGCTGCCCGGCTGGAACAGCGACACCTCGGCTGCTAGAACCTTTGAGGAGCTGCCAGAGAACGCCCAGAAATATGTCCGCTTCGTTGAGGAGCGCGTGGGAGTGCCTGGTATGACATCAGACACACACAATCATTGATATACAGAATACATATAAAATTAACATGCATAGATATTAAGCCTTCTTGATATACATGCACTTAAGTAATTGAGTTACAGTCGGCTTTCTCAAGTAAGTGATTTCTTAAATGTTGAGTAAACAAAAAAACTTTTAAGAGACCTGATTTCCCCTGAAAAATTTCTCCTGGAGAATCACTATTTCTTGGACATTTGTACAAGTTTCTTATCTAATCTAAGCTTTTTAGTTGTGCATAACAAAGACTTCAGACAAGGGAACGCACCGCAGTGACAGCAAAGTAGGGATGAAAGGAAAGATAATTACAGAGTGATGAGTTCTTGTTATACACATTAATGCTGTCTGGAAAAGCCCCACTTTGTCTGTCTGTCTTTTTTACTGCACTGAAAAAAACAAAACAAAGTTTCCAGAATAAGGAAAGAAATCTGATGACTGATGTGCAGCATGTATGTACAGAGTCACGGGGCCACTGTACTACATCAAAAGCACTTGTCAGATGGTCGAATAGCTTTGGAAACCTCCCCCCCCCACACCTTTTCCAACGTCTGATTAGAGGAGCTGTGTAGAGCCATTTCTGTAACCGACAATCTGACATTCACACCTACTTGACGCTGTGATTGGTCAGCTGTGTGGAAAGGAGAAAAGGTTTGAACGTCTCTCTCTCAAGCTCTCTGTTTTCCTTTCATGACACAACTATTTCTGTCACTCTTCATGTGAACTACTGCGTGCAACACTGTAAAAGCCTCGCAGGAGAGACTAACAACTATAAAACATTTTAGTTTCCAACGAGGTTGATCAACCATAAACCAATATTTAAGGTAAACTGGTTACTACAATGCATGTAGACACACAGATCCTCCAGAGACCTGCTGTATTAGAACACCCTACGTGACCTCTTTTAGACTAAATGTAACTTGGACCCAGTCTGATATAATTCCAGCTTCTACATGAGAGTAAATTAACACCCACCTGTGCTTCTTTGTTCCCTCAGTCAAGTGGATCGGAGTAGGCAAGTCTCGGGAGTCCATGATCCAGCTATTCTAGACAGAGGGAGGAGAAACCCAAGCAAAGAGGATGCACAGCAGCGAATCAACTCTACCCTTCGTCCCTCACCCCCCTCCAACCCCCCCACTCACACACAGCCTACCTACCTGTCTCAACACTCCAACAGAGACATGAGCATCATGTCCGTTTTTAACACTATACCACTGTATCATCAGACCCTTCCCATGTAACAGGCCAGACCTCTTTGGATCAGACTCCCATCAGACTGAACTCCGTGTATGAATGGTTCCCAGCGTCTGCATCTGGATTTTAAAGCCGTTTTAAAACTTTAGGATTACAGTTTCACACTGAAGTCCCTCGTTTATTTGTCCCTGTTTATATCGTAGCCATTTATTTCAGACACACAATACACTCGGCAACACCAGCTGCCGTCAGGTCTGATAAAGGACATGAAGGGGGACACACATTCACACTCACACACACACCCACAGATACAGATACAGACACGGGTTAACTCCCCGGAGGAACTGTTCATGTATGTTAGGTCAAACTTTGTGTATTTTTGTTAATCTATGCTGTGTTTTAAATGCGCTGTGCCAGTCTGTTGTAAATCAGTTTAAAAGTTTTAACCTCCGCACTTTAGATGCTTCGGACTATACCTGCTTTATGTTTTATTCTGCCAGATGTACAGCACATCCTGACATGATAAAGGGATCCTTTAATATTTTAAATTTTGTCTTTTTATGTTTTGTTTTTTCATCGTCAGACGCACGTTTGGAGTAAAGACGTCTTATATTGCCTTGTCGTTCAACCAAAAAAAAAAAAAAAAAAAAAGAGCTTTTACATTTCTTGCAGCGAGGAATCACTTCCACTGAGTGCTGTTGGTTGAAAGGTTGGTGCTCATCTTTCTGCATTGTGATGATACACATGTTTCAGGTATTATTTTGACAGGTGAGTTTTCCTTTAAGCAGTGTAACTCCCTTTTTTTTTTTTTTCAAATGGAAATCAACCCAGCAGGCCAGAGTCTCTTCACTTACATCATTGTGATTGTTTCTTGTTATCATTATTGATTTCTTTGCATTTGTAGTACACTATTCTGTTACAGAGTACGGGGAAGACAAACAAAAATAGAGTCATGATGATTTTTCAACAAAGAAAAGTATGAATATGGATTGATAGATATAAGACAGTTGGTCATCTTTTTCATCTTTTCATCCAGTCTTCTGACGTTGTTAAACAACAGGTCATTAATACAAGGAAAATAAGAAATGTCTAGTCTTGGAGTGGACTGTATGTTCGATATTAAAGCTTGTCATCCAGCAAAATGGCAAACAAGCCAATCAGAGCTACCTGATGGTTTGGTGTCACAGATGGAAAATGATACTGTAATGTGTAAAATTCCTGCAGTTCATGGTGTGAATCAGGTTTTGCATACTGCTAGATGTGAAGATATTTAGATTATGTTAAATCCAGTGATTCAGTACTGCACTTCTATGAAGTAGGAGGACTAAAATGGGATATATTCTCAAAAATCAAAGCAGCAGAGGCTAAGATGTTCTGACTTTTAGTCACTTATACAGGTCTCCTCTAACACTGGATCTGACATTTTCCATCAATGCTGCATTCACAACAAATGGGATGGTCGGTAGAAATGGGAAAGATTCCCATGCTGACGACTTGGGAGTATTCACATTTACGACGATTGTATTGTTACAGAATTTGTCAGAGTTAAAAATACTGTGCATAAACCATATAAGACTATTTACATCCATTAAATGTGGGTTTATTTACATTTAATGACAGACTTTGGCTGAGTTGTCCATTTATGGTTTTTATTATAAAGCACCAAGTTGGATCTATCAAAGCTGACAAGTCCCAGTTTCCACTGTAATTACAATGTGTATGTTGATGTGAACAGTTTAATGGCAGAATGCTCCTTTAATGAGCCCCTAATAGTTTGATTAGAGGGGGAGAAGAAGAACTGGAAACCAAACAACTCTTGGTGAAGCTGAACAATTTTTGGTGAAAAAAAGTGTTGTAAAGACATACAGTAATCAAAAAAAGTAATATTCCCAATTCAAAAGCATACTGTGGTAGTTTAAATGCACCAACAGATTCTTAAAATATATCATTTGCACATTACTAGAAGCATTATTAGCAGCCAGGAACACTCTGAATGTATTTTCATTTTTTGTGTCAAATGTTAGAAAGTCTTGACCTGTTTTGCAGCGGCAGCGAAACACGCCGTCCATGAACATGAGGAAACATTTTTGGGAGAGTTTTATTCCAAAACACAGTTAAATATACACATGTTGAGCTACATCATGTTTTGTTACCTGAAATTTTGCATTCACTATTTTAAAATAAGCAGTGTCAGGGAAGCATTTAATCAAATTATCAGTGTGTAACTTTGGAATAAAACTCTTCTGTTTGTCAGTTATATAAAATGGTATCAAGTCCGTCTCTTCTCTGATGACGTAAACATGAGCCGTACAGTCTGAACCACTTATCTCAGGACATACTGTACATCAACTAAAGGGTATTAATGTATAAAATCTTCATGTTAATTCTGTCTTTCGGTTGTATGTACAGTAACTGCTGTCATGTCAAACCACTGGGACGCTACGAACCCAACAAAGCCTCATGTATAGTTTCAACAACTTATTTAAGGTAAACTTTGTTAAGAGTGATGCTGTTCTCACTGATAAAGATAAAGTCTCACTAACATGTTGCTCCTGTCTGTCCTCTAGTGGAGCTTAGGAGACATGAAACTAGAAATGCTGTGACAACAATCTTTCAGTGTCCCATCACTGCTTGGTCCACTGAACATTCAGGACAGACTCTGCTTTGGCATCTGGTCAAGACTAAATGAATGTGTTTTAGGCTACAAGCGCACAAATATACACACAAACACCCTCCGAACACAGCCAGCAGATCCTGTTAATGTTTTAGTTTTCATTTAAACTCTTACTCCTTTTATTTCCAGTGACGTATATATTTCAGGTTGTAAATCATCACATCTTCACATTCTCCCGAAATTAATCCTGACATATTTGGTGTCTTTGGAAACTTTGGTATCTCGACTCGAATTTAAAATAAAGTTCTGTGGGTTTGAACAATGTTGGACTGCAAAGCCTGAGTTTGTCATGTCGGTGAGGTTTTAAAGGTTCATAGTTTTGCATATCTGTCTTAAAACAACAGTCAGGTGTTCATATTAACACTGAAAGAGGTTTTCCTCACTGTAATCATTCCTCTTGTTCATGCTGGCTATTAATTTGCTTTCAGTGTAAGTGATGGGGGTCAAAATCCACAGTGTATCCACACAGTTATTTTGTGCAAAAATGTATTTAAAAATTTGTTTGAAGCTTATATGAGTTTTCAGCAGTCTGAGTTAGTCATATCAAGTGGATATCTGCCACATTTACAGTTTTTTTTAGCATCAAATTCCCTCTTTGTGTTTCCCTGTTGAGCTGCAGTGGAAGTATAATAACAAAAAGAGGAACTTTGGTGTTAAAATACTGGCTCTAATGGCCAATATGACGTCCATTTGGCCACCTGACTGTTGTAAGAAAAATTGTGAATCCGTCCTTTAAGGGGTTTAACACACAATGTGCACTATTGTGTTACTTAGTGTGATACAAGTGTAATACATAACTTTGGATTTCAAATGAGCCTTTTAAATATAGCCTCTGGTGTGTGTTTGTTTTCCTTTCAAACACCACAGTTGTCAGACTTGTTCCAGATACTAGTCTGAACCAGATATGTTTCATTACTTGGAGGTGGATTACTGCATGGCTTATTACACATCTAGCTAACTAGTTTCCATCCGTTTTTTTCAAATTATTACTGTATAAGAGAATATTTCATTGATTAAGTCCATCAAAATCAAATCGATAAATCTTAGTCTTACTACTAAAGAGATATTTGCATATTTCCAGGAAAAAAGAGAAAGATCTAATCTGTGATAGTTTATGCGCTTTCAAGGATTATTCATGAGTGTTTTTAAGAAAAGTTTAATTTGGCAACATGTTTGTTGTTCTTGATTTATGACTGTATTTGTTTCTCAATGTTGTTATATTTGGACCTGATGTTCAGTGTAGGCCTTTATTTTAATGGCAGACTGACTTTTCATAGTAGGAAAAGCACAGATGTTACTAATAACATTATTAGTTATTACAGGTTGTTCTGTTAAAATGTCCCAACTTTAATACTGAAGCAGCTGAATAGAATTCAACCATCATTCATTTATATTATGTGCACCTGTGCTTTTCCTACTGTGACGCATCAAAATGTCCATTTTAACCAGGAGGTTATTGTTTTGTGATGAGATACGAGCATTCATGCCACAACATTAAAATGATAAAACTCATTCAATTTAATTTCCAATGAGTAGAGTATTTGTTTGTCACATGTAGTTTCACACCGGAGCAAGTTTGACTGCAGCTTTCAAACAAACACATTGAAAACAGCCTCAGTGAAGTACGTATATATGTATATGTAGCATTTAGATTATGACAGAACAGAAAGAAACACACAACTAAGATGAGCCTGGAAGTGTGAAAGCCTCACAGACAAACAGGTATGAGTTTGACAGAAATGTTGATGAAATGGCCTCATTTGTTTGTCAAATATGGGGGCAGATTATTTCCTGTCTGGGCCACAAGCAAAATCTGTGGTCGCTGTTACGTTTCAAGCTACAGAAGTTATGTCTGGCCTCAAATAAATGAGGCCCGTGTTGTCGTCTTACATGATTTGTTATACGTACATACACTGGTGAAACTGGCTGAACTGTTGAACCGAGATCACAGGCTGGTTTCTCTACTGCTACATCGGTTTTAGTAGTCTGTGCTTGGGGTTGTGTTTTCTTTTAGTTTTTAAGTGGGTTATTAAAAACCAGCAATTACTGTGTGAAGCGCTGCTGAGATAAACTTCACAAAAGTACCACCGAGGGTCACAGTTTGGAAGGAAACAGTCAGAAACACCACAAAACTTTGACTATTAAAGTATATTAAACCCATTTTCTGTGTGAGATATTAAAAGTTTCATGCAGTCGAACATTCAGCTTGTGTTTACCAAAATAGATACAGATCAAAATCGCTTCCTGGAAGATATATATATATATATATGATCTATTTATTACCTCGATAAATACTCACACATCATAAATACAGGTTAGTAGCTTTTTCTCTATGACAATAAAACAGATTTTCTGGAGGCTGCGCACAAATGTGTTAGCTGTTCTTTTTCTTTGCATCTTTAATTAGTTGTGTTGATTTCACATTCTGTAAAGGTTCATAAGTAATACAATAAATAATAGCTTTATTAATGGTTAATAAATAGTTTACTGATGCTTTATAAATCACTTCAAAGCCATCAGGAAGTACATGTTTTGGGTTGCCAGTTTGTGAAAAATCCCTCCAGCTGTTGTTTAGTGTTTGCTAGTGTACAGTTATAAATGTTGGACTTAATAAATGTGATTCTCATCAAGTCTGCAGTTATACATGTTAATAAGTTGTTGTAATGATTTTTGATCAAGATCCACTGCAAACCTTGCTGATTAATTAACCATCACATACTGTTCAGGTCAAATTTGAAATGTTATGAATTTTCCCAGAATACACTAAAATATTTCAATTGTTTAAAAAATGTTGTGCAGCTGATAGAAATATTTGTACGTAGAGGGTATTTAAGGTTAAATTAGAAATTGCTGTTCAAAAATGTTGTTGCACCTTCAGTAAAACTGATTGAAATCATTGCGGCTGTCATGTTCTTGTGTTTTAGTTAACATAAGAACATAATATAGTGTGATTGTGAATGTTTTTTTCATAAACAAATAGCGTAGAACTTAGAGTTGCAGTGTGTAGAGTTTAGTGGCATCTTTGCAGAAATGGAATAAAATATTCAAAAGTATGTTTTAATTAGTGTAGAATCACCTGAGAGTAGGAATTGATTTACCTTAGATTTACCGTTACCTTAGAATGAGCTCCTTATATCTACACAGTGAGCGGGTCCTCTTCCACGGAGCCCGCCATGTTGCACTGCCATGTTTCTACAGTAGCCCACAACGGACAAACCAAACACTGGCTCTAGAGAGGACCTTGCGTGTTTTTTGCGAGTTTCATGGCCACTGAAGGTTCTCCTACACGCTTGGAAGGGGAGGGATATTCAGTTTGTTGCAATCTGCAACCTCACCGCTAGATGCCACTAAATCCTACACACTGGTCCTTTAAAGAATTAAACTCTGCTCTCTCAAATTTTAATTAAGGATTAATAAAGCATTTATTATGATGATAAAGCACCTATAAATGAAAATATATATTTGTGGTTCACAAATTTGGTATAGAGACTAATTATGAGGTGATACTGTGAAGGGTCAGAATATGGATAGTACGTGAGGGTTAAAGAGTTAAAAAGGCAAAGTAAATACAGCCAAAGGGAATTTCCACGACAAAGGAGCATTATTATTATAAAGTGGAGCTGCTGCATTCTGCAAATGTGCTACAGTTTTGCAGTTTAGGCTGTACGTATAAATATATTAAATATCCCATTCTGATTTAATTGTAGCCTTAGTTGCAGTAATTATACTGTTATAGAAAAGGTGCTTTGACGTAAATATATACGTACTGTAAGAAAACACAAATGTATGTGGGGTGTGTAATACTATACAGCTGGTTTTAAAGAACTGTTTTTTACTGGTTATATTAATATCAACAAATAGACATTATCCATACCTTTAACAAGAGGCAACCAGTTAAATTAACTTGTATTTAATTGCTTATTCTGTGTTTATGTTTTGGCAACATCTGGGCTTTTGTAATTGTTTGTAATAAAATTAACATATTTATCTTAATGTTATCGTATCTTACACAGTAAGACAGGTGCTTTGGATGGATGGATGAACAGTCGTTGGGGTTTTTAAAAATCTGTTATCTCTTTCTGATTTATTTGGGTCACGTTTTTAATTTTTTCGAGGGATGTATCATCAATATCTTGCAATAATCTAAAATATGAATGTAGAGAATAGTTTCCTTCATGAGCACTAGAGGGAGGCATCAGACTGTAAATGACTGAACTCTAAACACTTGACAATGAACTGCCAACCTGAGTGAAGATTTTTCTTGCCTCAGAAATGTTTTATGATTGGTATCATGAAGTCACATAGACACAGAGAGGTGGTTTTATATGGTTTTATATTTCATTTTAGTGAAAATCAAACAAAGGCGACACAGCTCAAATTAGGCAGAAGAGTGCTAACGTGTGTACTATTAATACTCTGTGACCACAGGATGGCTTTGACCACAGCTTCACCTGCAGCTCATTTCCCTGCCTTCACCAAGCTTCCTTTCTTTATTTGACTACATCTGAATGCACCAACAACCTCTAAATACGCACAAACACTCACTCACTAAGAATTCATCCAGATGCGATTAAAGTGAGACAAGCGCAAAAACACGTTGCCTGATTTTCCATAAACTGGACATTCAGTGCCTGGAAACTCCACAGCTGTCCAGGGTGAGGTCATCCTGTTGAATAAACTGTGTCACCTTGAAGCACAAAAACACACACACACACACACACAGTGGCATTTGGCAGAGGGCCTGGTCTTCCTCAGTATTGTGTGACTATGTTGATGTGAGGCTGGACAGCATCACAGCAGGCCGGTGGGCATCGCTGCCCCACGATTCACGATTTGGGTCGGGGCTGCGCTAATTTTGTGACCAGCTGCCCCTCCTTCCTCTTTACCCCTCATCATCCATCACCTCCTCCCCCATCTTGTACAACTCATTCAATCCTCTCTACCCTCCAAACTCAACCTCCGTACCCCACCACCAACCCCTTCATCCTTTCTATGCGCTGCTCGCCCCCCTCTTCCCTCCTTCATTTGAATCCCACAGTGAGGCCTCTTTGTCCAGTGGCTGCCGCTGCATTGTGCAGCAAAGGGAAGCAGAGTAAATGGACAAGCAAATGAGTTTTCTCCTTCAGCCAACTGTGGTGTTAGGACGTACGCGCGCACACACACACACACACACACACACACACACACTGATGCACTCACCTACGTGCACACACAAACATACACACAAAGATTCACGCTGCCATTCAGGAAGCTCTCTGTCTCTTTGAACATTTTCTTGAACTGAATGTCTTTGCTTTGTGTGTCCGTGACCTTTGACCTGGACACAAAGGCCTCTATAAGAAAGGGAATCGCGTGGTACTGAGCCATGACATACTGTATATCATGGTTCATATCATCACACCCATCACATCCTCCCTCTGTCTTTGAGCTCTGCCGCAGAAAATGCTGCTTTTTTATTGCCTTATTTCCACATTTCCTGCACCTTCATTGTACATGTTTATGTCCACAGCTCTGGTCTGGTCTCCACCAACTCCTGAGGGAAATATCTGGTTCTCGCTCCACTATCTTCACCTGCAAGTCGGTAACTTCAGGTGCCGATTGGTGCTGGGCAGGTAGTCAAGTGGGCAGGTACAAGCTGCTTATGTGAACTTTTCCACTGGAAACAGCTGCCTGCTGCAGCTGGAAACATGATAAGGGAGGTAAGAGTGAACCAAAACAGTAAACATGCGGGCTGTAACACCAAAACAATGAGCTCAAATATGTCAAATGTTCCATAGTGTTGAAAGGAACCTTTCAGTAACGCCCCATTTACAGTCTTTTTTCTCATGTGTCCTGCACAAGATAGGCAGCAATAACAATGAATTAAAGATCTAAAGATAAAGATAAAACAAATGACACAAAATGTTACAAGATTAAAATCACTAAAACTCTATAAAGACCATATAAAGATCATAAGGTGACACCTTAAAGACAACCTAAGAATAGTCTAAAGCCATCAATAAGAAGAAATCAGACACATTTCAAACTATCAAACAATAAAGTGACGAGTCATTACGCCTCCAAACATCAGCCGACAGGAGAGACAGTAAACAAAGACAGTAAACAAAGTGTTTTAATTTCAGTAGTGACTCGTCAGAGATGACTTATCTCATGTTGTCGCTGTCTGGGGTCGGTGGGAATATGTTCTTCTCTCTGTCTCTCTGTTAAGGTGGTCTGACCTGTGTGCAAAGGTCAACAGCTAGTAGCATTTAGGTCACAAGTGTGTTTTTGTTCAGGCAGCGTGTCAGACACATTTTCCGACCTTCTCTCATTTAAAAGGGGCATTCCACCCTAAAGCAAGTTGAAAATACAAGTTTAGCATCTGAAATATTGTCTTTTTACTGGAGTTTGGAACATTTTGCTCCTTTGCTGAAGGTCTTGACTCCTGCACCTAAACCACAAAAACTCCAATGTGAAAAGAAGAGAAGGGTAAAGGTCAGGTCAATGTCGTTCCATTTTCACTCTGAAACTTGCAGATTTTTATTTTTCTTGATGAAAATCTCCAACCTGTCCTTTATCTGCCATATCTTACCGATCACTACCAGCATTTTAAAAGAGGCTTGTTCACATTTTCATACCCACGAGAGTGATTTAAGGGTGTCTGCACCACTTCTACAGTGCTCTTGAACCAACCCAGTGAACCTCTACCTGATCCAGTAGCGCTGCTGTGCTACTGACCCGTGACTCTAACCTCTCTGTGGAATGCACGGCTGTAAAAGCCTATAAAGTTGTTTTTACTCACTATCTCTCTTGACCCTCCTTCACCTGCCTCAATTCTTCTCTCCTCCACTTTCCAGCCCCTCCTCTCCTCTCCTCTCCCCTCCCTCCCTTCCCTCCCCTCCTCCTCCTCAGCCCCTGAACTGTGCCACTCTGTAAAAGAGCCCAAACGCAGCAGATGTATGACGGCCGACACTGTTAACAGCTGTCAGCTCTTATATCAGCTCCTGTTGGGTTTCTAACCCCACACACTAACCTATATATCCTCCGTACAACGATCACCAACAGTTGTAGCACAAACTTCAAGGGTGAATTCCCTCCTGCCTCTCGGGAAAGGCGAATGATTGTTTTGCTTGAGAAACTTGATTTCTAAGTAACAAAAATATAGTTTCCCATGTGATTAAAAGCAATAAATAACTAAACAATCAATATTCCTTACATCTGCGGCTATGCATATATTCAGTCCTCTCATCAGTCCTTCCTTTCTCTTTATTAACCTTCTGATCAAGAACACAGGATCACCTAAAGTTTAGTTAATCATAAAGTGGAGGAAAGTATAAAACTATCCCGTCAGCTGTTATTTGACTTAAATATTATTCAAGTAAAAGTAAGATTGCTAGTTTTAAAAAGTATGAGCTTAAGTAAGAGCTCTTTGAAGACTGCTGTGACTAATAATTTGTTACACGTGGTCACTGTTAAAAGGCCAAAGTTTCGGTCTGACCATGTTATGTATATACATGTACATTACAGACCAGTTTGGTGATGTTCTCTATTCTGGTGTTAAGAGAAAGTCCAAAACAGGTTCTTCTGATTGTCCCATAACAGCGTAACGGTGTGCTACTCTGTTATTCCTGCTTTACTATTTACATATAGTATACACAACAGTTTCATATTTATCTGTATTGACATGTTGCATTCGTTGAGATTACCTTAGGAACTGCAATGTTGTGACCAAAAGCTTGACTTAATCACTAAATATCTGCATTAGACTAAAGTGTGTAGTGCTTTCTTTTCTCCATATTTTGTTTGCTTTCTTGCACTGTAGCATGGCGCCATTGGTCTTCCCAAAAATGCATTCTTTTCATCGACATAAATGAAGTTTCAATTACTGACCTAAAAATGTACTTAAAAAACATCATTTTTTATCATATTTTTATCAGTTTATCAGGGGAACTAATCAACTGCATCACAAAGGAGAGAGATTTCATTTGCATGCAGATTATTCTCTGCTTTCCTTATCTTTGAAGGCGTCAGTATACACCTTCAAAGTTTCAGACACTGTTTGAGGAAGCACGCAGGATTTTAACTTTTCTCTCAAGCTCTTTGTTTTCATTTTTAACACAACTACTTCCATCACTTTTCATGTGTACAATGTGCTTCAAATGCAACACCATTAATGCATTTGAGGAGAGGCTGTCTGTGCTGTTATCCCAATTTCTACAATTCATAGCATCTCGTTCTTCTCTATTACGGCAGGCTTTTCACTCGGGCTTCCAGTGTGGCCTTTAGACATGTCCGGACAACACTTCATATGAACTGGTTTGTTTCAAGCATACCCTAGCCTATAACTCTACTTTATCTAACCTCATTCCTTTCTGGATGCTTTCTGGCATCCATTCCTCCTCAGCATCTGGCTGCAGTCCAAGGTCTCGCTGCCCATCTCTGGCAGCTCCATCCCTCACCTGTTGCCCCTACTGCTTCCCTTCCCTCAGCTGAACACTCACTCATGTCTGGCCCTTTACTGCGGCCCCAGCTTCAACCCTGCTCCCAGTCTCAGCCTGTAAAGCTCTGACTCCCAGCCCCGACCTCCACTCCAACCCCAGGTCCCAGCCTCTGGCCCTGAGCTTTTACCTTCTCCCCAACCCAGCTGCTGTCGCCTTCCCAGCCGTCCAGCTCAGCATGAGAAGCCTAGCAGCTGTTGATCAATGGGCAGCCGGGACCAACGCCTGCCTGTCCCCTCCCCTGACCTCCTACCCTTACACCGCACACACACACACACACACACAAACACACACAGATGCACGCACACACTCCCCAGGGAGGCAACAGATGGGGGTCAGCCAGAGGAAAGGGGTGTGGTGGGCTACAAAGGGCTGGGTTAGGTGTGTGTTTTTGTGCGCGTCCGGGTCTGTATCAGAGTGTCTTTATGTGTGTGTTTGCCAAATAGCTTATTCCACAATTAGATCTATAGTCTCACACTGCTTTTTGTGTGTGTGTAATCTTGTATGTGTGTGTGTGTGTGTGTTTGAGGGGCTGTGGCTGGACATTTGCTAGCCGCGTGTCTCCAGTATGGACAGGTGTTGGCGTCAGCAGTGTCCAGACTCGTTTCGGCAGCTGCTGCCACCCCTCTTCTCCCCCACTTCTCTCCTCTTCTCTCATCTCTCCCTCCCTCCCCCCTGACAGATGTAGCCACACTACCACCACCTCTCAGCTTTTTATGGGCCCTGCCTGTTTTGACTTTAAATATTTGCCCAGGAGGCGCTTGGTCTGTTTGGACGAGGGTGGGAAGGGGGGCTTTAAGGAAGAGCGGGGTGGACTCACGACCTGACACATAAACACACACAAACATTTTCTCTGTGTATTAATATGTACAGGTCCACCTATAGTATATGTATACACACACCTGTATGGGCAGAGGTTGAGGGCTGGCTTGTCTTTTTCTTTCCTCACCAGAATAGAAGCGGCAGACAAACAGCTAAAAGGGAAAAAGAAAACAGTCCATGCACTGATCTGTGGCCCTGATGGTGAAGATCAGCTGGCAGCTGGGAAAAACACCAGCAGTTAACAGCTGATGGCAAATGGATCTTCAGAGTATTGGGATTTTTTTTGGCACCTCAAAGAAATGACACCACACACACACCAAAAATGTGAAAAACTTCCAAACTTCCCCTTGTGGTGAAGTTCATAACAATTCACATTAAGAGGGAATACAAATGCTCTGGATAATGTTTTGGTGATCGTTGATAACATTAGAGGTTGATACAGTGAGTTTGCTTTTTCAAGGAAATGAGAAATTCAGGCTTTTTTAAGGCTGCATCAAAGAATTTTTAAATATGCTCAATGGGTCAAATAACAGGGTGTAATGTGAAAACTGTTGTACTGAGAATTACTGCATCACCAGACACATTTCCCCTCAGCGTTTTAGCATCTTTTAGCTCATTGTTTTGGTAACTTTTACAATTTTCACTCTCATCACTCTTTTCAACATTGTTTCCAGTAGCAGCAAGCAGCTGTTTTGAGTTACAAACCTCGTAAACCAAATATCGTACACTACATGCCCAACACCATATGACAAACAGTCAAAGTTAGTGACTAGCTGGTGAACATAGCAGAGCATTTAGCAGCAAAAGAGCCAGATATTTCCCTGAGCACTTGATAGAAACCAAAACAGAGCTATAACAAATGTGAATACTGGACATAAACATGACTCCAAATGACAGCGACTGTTGCTCCGAATCTGCTGGATGAACAAACAGGCAAATGTTAGCTACAGTAACACGTTCACCACGTCAGATTTATAAGGTGATATTAGGTCAATTTGGTGTTTTCAGCTTATTGTGCTCATCAATTAATGTTGCTTTAAAGACCATTTCACTGCACCAGTTCTGGTAATAAAAACTCTATTTCGGGCTTTCTCACATGTAGAAATCTACTTTCTGATTTGACAAAAATAATCTAATCGAATGTCCATTTGCTAGTTTTTTACAGGAGCTTTCATCTGCATCTTCAACTTCGTCTTCATGAGCAAATGTAGTTGGCTCAATTGCCATCACGTGACTTCAGTGTGGAACTTCAGATGTAAATGGATCTTCCTGATTCTCTATCATACCATACTGCATAAAAAGTGCAACAATATATCAGCTTATGTGCACAGTTTCATGTTTTCTGCATCCAGTCATAGTGAATTTATGATTCCTTCTGATTCTGCATAGTAGTTTGCCGCAAGTATTTCCAAATAACTCCTCCTGGGTTTGAAGCAACTGCACAGTAGAGGTGGAGCTAATGGCTAAATAACAGAAGAATCAATTAATAGCTACACCTGTAGTGAACATTTTCATGTTTTATACAGAAACACAAATAGGCACAAAAAAAAAACTGCATCAACACACGCTAATCTCAAGGTGACACATGCACACTGAAGTGTCGTGTTTTTCCAAAAGTCTCTGAGGAGCGACTAAAGCTTCTGCCTGTGATCCATCAGAGAGAGAGAGAGAGAAATGCAAAGAGAGAGACAGAAGTTAGAGAGGAATGTGGATATAAAAGAATGATATACAGTTGGGGTTTGGAGTTGAAAGATAATTAGAACAGCAGTGAAGGATTCTGCTGCTGATCCCAGAAAAAAAACACCTCCACCAGCTGGGTTCAAAGTCCAGGAGGGAGAAAAGACAAGGAAGAGAGAAGACGAGAGAGAGAGAGGGCCACAGGAAAGGAGAGATTTGGGGATCTAGCAGAAGAGTGGTGGAGCGCACCTTGTTGTGCCATCTGGGCCGACTCCCCCACCATACACACACACACACACACACACACGCATCTCTCCTTCCCCTTATCCTCCTACCCTCCTCCTCCCAGCCCATTAGGACGGAGGATTAAGGTGGTGGCAATTACAAGACGCAGCCGACAGGAGCGTACCTGGCAATACATTTAACTGTCCAGGGGAGGGAAACGGGAGGGTGAGATTGGAGCAGAGGGAAGGAGGAAACGAGGAGATAGAGAGGTAGATCGAGAGTGAGGCAGCAAAGGCAGAGTAACAAATGAAATGGGTGGAAAAGGGAGATAATTAGAAAAAAAAAAGACAACACACACACACGTACTCGGATTGTTGTGATAACAGCAAAAAGAAAGTTTCTTGGTCGCCAGCTCGGCCGACTCATCTTCAAAAATGGCCGAGTGAGCAACTGAGTGCCAAACAGATGCTGGTACAATTGCTGCTGTGCCCCCCAACTCACCGCCGCCACCCCCACCAATTCTACCCCTCAACCCCTCCACCACCCACCCAGCTAGCCAGCCAGTGGGGGCTACAGCTATGGATGGCGCCCATATGGCCGCAGCTGATGGAGGTGATTGTCGGTATTGTTCACTTTGTCAGCGATCCTGGGGATGCGGGAGAGAGCTAATGATAATGCAGAGTGCAGATGTGCTCCGGAGCAGCCCAGTCGTTAAGCAACAACAGCTTGTGTTTTGTGTGTGTGTGTGTGTGTGTGTGTGTGTATGAGAGAGTGCATGTGCATGTGTGTCCTAGGCTTGTGTGTGTGTGTTTGCATATGTGTGTGTATGTGTGTGTGTGTGTGAGAAAGAGAGTTACAACCACAGCTGCTTGCCAGCCTGTCTGCCTTCTTGAGAAGACCTTCTGGAAGACTTATTCTATGCACACACACACACACACAAACTCACAACCATATATGTCACATGCACATACACACACACAACTATTCATCCAAAGTATTTCCTGTGTGTGAGGTACAGAAGCTTTGAGGTAGTTTTCAGTTTTATATGAATAAAAACTTTCTGAAGTGGTGGAAGAGTTATAGCGCCTGCATTTTTGGACTTACAGTAAAAGCTGTTCGAACAACATGCAGGACTAACAGTAAGCTCTTGTTTTGACCTTACTAAAGGGGAACTCCAGCAATTTTACATATCAAGGTCTGTTTACAGCTCTTGAGGAGTACTTCAGCATATGTGAAAAAGTTTTATAAAGCATTTTGTGGCTCCAGGAAGAGCTGCGCAAAATCTGATAAAATGTGATGAGTGATATCCGGACCGTCGGTGGTTGAGTTGGATTGCGGTTAATGTAGGCACCAGGTTTTGACAAGGAAAAACACTGTTAAAACAGTTTCTTTGTCAGTGTCTTTATAAAATTCATTAATTTCTGTTAATAGTTATGTTCATTAAGTCACGGTTTGACTCTGCAATCTCTGGCCTCATGTTACTTTACATAAAAGATATTCCAATATGTTCTACAACTATTTAGTTTACAGATTTTAAACGTGACGAAATGAGAGCACTTGTATCAGATTAGTACTTGAACTTGAGGTGTTGGTATCTGAAGAGAAGAAGTTCCTACTGGATTCAGATCCACTGGTTGACTGGAGCCTTTCTGTGTTGGGTTTGCATGTTCTCCTTGTGTCTGCCTTCAGGTCCGGCTCCGATTTCCTCTCGCAGTCAAACAAACATGCAGGTTATTTTAATTGGAAACCGTAGGTATGAGCATGAATAGTTGTTTGTCTATGTGTCTGCCCTCTGATAACCAGGCGACCTGTCCAGGTTGTATCCACCTCTCACTCGGTGTGTGCTGGGAAAGGCTCCAACTCCAAACAACTCTGCACAGGGTCAGTGAAAGCTTTCCACTTATAATACTGACATGTATCTTTCACCAGCTCATGTTCTGACTCATTATAATTGCTTGGTTATAAGAAGAAAGAAGATTATTGGAGTCACCAATATGATTCCTTGGACAACCTCAGAGACTTTACCTTTGAGGGAAATTCCCTAAACAAAACTTTGTGACAATTAGTGATGTAACCATTCAATATAATGGATTAAAATCTGTCTGTAAATACTGATTTATACTCGGTTCAGTTCAGGAATCAGAAGTGTTAACAGGAGAGAAAAAGATAGATCAGTGCCTCCCTTCAGACACTGAAAAACACTGAGTTCTAACTAATTGTTTTGCTGCTGACCCTGACCTCTGACCTCTCTGTGTGAGAATTCCCCCGCAGACTCATGCGTATCACATTTAATCATCACTGATTGTGTTGCTTTATGCTTTAGCCCATTGTTGTGTGGGACACAGTTGAGCGTGTGACCCCTTTGGTGTAAATGAATGAACTGCTGAAGCTGAGATACTTCCACTCCAACATTTACAGCAGATCCTACACTGGTTCCCAACCTTTTTTTAGAAGACACTTGGTTATACACACATCAGATGTAGGTACAAAGCTATTGGAAATCAGCATCAGTGGAGGTTTTATTTTTTTCATCCCAACCTCTGTTGACTTTGTTTTATGATCAGTACCTGCAAAACTAAATACATTAAAATCAACCTCAGCTTGTTTATTCATATTTAGCAAATGTTAGCATGCAGACACATTAAACTACTGTAAGATGGTGAATATGATAAACTTGATACCTTTTAAACATCACCGTGTTAGCATCGTCATTGCCTTCGTAGGCTGATGTTGCATTTGTAGGCTCCTAGTCTTGTTGCATAACAACCAAGCAGCAACTACCACAGTTTGAAGTTTAATGTGGAAGTACCTTAAACTGCAATGCCACCAATGGCCACTAAATCCATGGCTTCAATTGACCCCCATTCAAATAGTGTCAACTTCTCTCTAGAAATTCTAACTCAACAATTTTTAATGAGTCATTATGGTCTCAATCAATAAAATTCAGGCCCACTAATGAGTGTGCTGATGGTCATTTTCGAAATTATTGCTCTGTTAATAAGATTTGAAGACTTATGGTAGCTTTGATGTCTCCAGTGTGGGCATATAATGAGAAGTTGAAGTTAATGTAAGTTAGAAGTTATTGAAAAGTTTAATGTTACTTGATTATAATACCTGCCCTGTTAGCACAATATGCAGGGCTGTTTTGACTTCAGCTTGGTGTAAGATTTGTTCCTGGGGGGGAATATAATGTATTTCTGTATATTTCTCACTTTCCCCTGCTGCTGTTGCTTGTGCTGCTCTGTCTTTTCTGTCTGTGCGCTGTCAGTGTCCTCTTTTTACACTTCCGCGTTTTCAGTAATCTAGCATTTGCTTTGGTCCGAAGTAGTTTCCAGAACATGAAAGGCAACACCCCTCACTCCTTATTTGGAAGGTCCTGGCTCCAAACGGAAAAGATGACGCCGACCATAAGCTGAAACTCTGGTCTTCCAACCTGCTCCAATGCAAACCACTGGGTGACGTCACACCTTGCTACGTCCATCTTACATCATGCAGTCTATGGTAAAAACACCTTATATTAACCAATATCTACTTGTAACCCCTTGTCATATGACACATATGTTAATTAGTTGTGAACAGATCCACTTAGGAGTGATTTTCCTTTTTCAGATAGTTCCATTTGAGTATTTTCAGAGGCCACAAGAGGTCAAACTATCCAGTATTTAACAAGAAAAAAAAAAAGTTTAAAAATAAATTAAAGTTCAGCAGAACTGTTTCTTCTTTTCTATCTATCCTGCACTTTTCTATCTATCCAAACCATCTTTTCACAACACCTCAAATCTATCTGTGATCCATTTGAGGAGTCCTGAAAATGTTTTTTTGGGTACCACTGTGTGAAGGGAGCAGAACTGACAAGATATTGATGGTGATGAAACAGAGGAACATTACCTCAGTTTGTTTGTACAGATGAAAAATAAGCAAAAAAATGCAAATATGAAGAAAGAATGCATGGAACTTTGTAAGAGAGCATCTTGTTTTGCATCCCACTTGCTCTTCGTCTGTTTTTTTAATCTCCTATCCTCTCCTCTCCTCCTTGTCTACTTCTTCCCCACCACCATACAGATGGTCCCAAGCTGCCTTCAATAATCCAATGCACAGCCATGCCAGTACACCCCAGGCTACACCCCTGATGCTACACTACTCACACACACACATACATACACAGAGACAGTGCCAGTTCCCTAGGCAGGACCCCTGTCTCTCTAGCCCAGATTGGATCAGTTTGGTTCCGCATGGAGCAGTAACACTGGGCCTTAGGGCTCTACATGGGCCTGCAGGGTCCCACATTGGCCTGAAGAAGCTCGGGCTACAACGGAAAAAAGCTCTGGGGCTTGATTGTTTTATCTTTTGATGATGGCTATTATTATTATTACACAAGCTGGAGTGGCCACATGTTTTCGTTTTCATCAACTGTCCTTGAAGAATTTAAACCCCGGTTGTGTCAAGAAACACAAGGGCTGAGAGAGAGAGGGAGGTGAAAGAAAAGCAGTGAAAGGGAGATGAGCGCACACCGAAAAGGAACTTCATAAGCGAAAAAGAGAACAGAGAAGGCAGAGTTTGGCATTTGCAGGCAGGAGCGGAAAAAGACGAAGGAACAGATCGAGGGAGAGGGCGGATGGAGGGTGACGGAGGAAGGGAGGGATGGAGGCAGATAGAGAAACAGGAGGGATGGAAAAGAAAGATGGGTACGCAGAGGGAGGGATGGACAGAGTGCGGCGGATGGGGGAGGGATGGAAGAAGGGATGGAAGGAGGAATGTGACAGATGGGTCGTGCCTGGCCAGAGCTGGGAGGGAGCGGAGAGGTTGGCATCACAGGGTGAGAGAACACACACACTCAGACACACACATTCACACACACACACACACACACAATCACCGCACACATACATGCATGTGTGCCAGTTAACTCCTCTCATGCACATTCTCTGCTGTCAGGAGTGTTTTCAGCGTTTTTCCTTGTGTCAAGAAAACGTCGACCATATGATAAATAGACAAATAGATGGCGCAACGGACATGTTTCGACATACTGTTTGCATAAATTTCCTTCCTGCTCCTGCAATCAATTTCTGCGTTGGCAGGCTAAGATAATAGTTCAATATGCTGAGTCTAATTTTTTCTTTCACATCAGCACTGCTCCTTATGATGACTTGAATTTTTGGGCAGAAGTTTCCAAAGTTGTCCTGAAAATGAGATCTTAAATCTTTGCAAAAATTGCAAGTCAGTGGGATCAACATGACCTGAAGTATGAGAGACTTCATTGTGTTGAATGGATGAAAGTACAAATGCAAACAGCACTGCACTGCTGTTTTCTAAGTTAGAGGTTGACAAAATTGTTGTCAAATGTGTTAGTCAAATGTATTGTATTGCTTTTTATTATATCATATCATATATGATATATCATACTGTAACATATGGCACTACATTGAATGGTACCAATCAATCGTACCATATTGCATTGTGTTGTATCATATAATATCATCATTACAATAAGTATTGTTTTATAAAGTACCATATAGCATGATATCATATCATGTTGTAGCTCACTCTATCATATCATATCATATCATACTGTAAAATACTGGACCCCAACAAATAGTACCAGACTGTATTGTATCATATTGTTTTGTAGAGTATCATATCATAGGGTAATCTATCTAACTATTTATTGTATTTGCACAATATATCATACAATATACTGTATCATATCTTCATATCAAATTATTAGTGTATCACATTGTACTATATTGTACAGTAACATATTACATGATGTATTGTACCAAATACTGTACGGCATCATCATATCATGTTGTATTGTATTGTATTGTAATGTATAGTGCTGCTGTGCACGATATATATCGTACCATATCCTGTATCATATCAACATATTGTATTGTTATGCTGTATTGTATTGTACAGTATTGTATCGTACGGTACCATATAACACAATATATCGTGCCAAATATTGTATCACATCATCATATCGTATTGTTAAAATATATCATTTCATACAGTATCTTATTACATGATATATCATAGTGTAGATTATATGATCATATTATATCATATCTTATTGTCATACTATGTTTCATCATATCAAAACATATCATATCTTATATATGATATTGTATCATACTGTACGTTATTGCACTATATCGTATCTTGCCTTGCCATATCGTACCATGTCATACCGTATAATATTGTATGGTATTGTAACATATTATAAGATATCATATCATATCATATCATATCATATCATATCATATCATATCATATCATATCTTATCATATCATATGGTATTGTAATATATTGCACCATATTGCATACTGTACTGTATCTCACTGCATTATAATCAATTTTGGATGTAGTTTTTTTTTTGTTTGTTTGTTTGCTTGTTTGTTTGCTTTTCTTTTATTTTCTTCTTCTCTTTTTCTTTTCTTGCTTTGTGAATATTTGGTGTGTTATGTCGCCTGTATTTAGTTTATGACTGAATCAAATTAAATCAACTTATTCACCAGGCATTGTTCGAAATCTATTATCTTCAAAATCTGTTATACAGTTATGTAACACTGTGGCTGTTGAGGTGAACTGATTCCTTTTGTTTTTGTCTCCATATCAGGTTGTTTTATGTTTTATATTAAAAGTTTTGTTATTCATTTATGTATGCTGCTGAAAAACTTCTCCTAACAAGTCAGGAAAAAACTTTTTATTCAAAAGTTTTAAACATTGTACTTTTATAAAGTTTAAGGATATTATAAACTGAAGATGGAATGTAAGACACATACTGCTCCTTATTTCTGCTGATTTGAAAATGTATTGAATCTCAACACCACTGTGACACATCCAATTTTGTGATTTGTTACACTCCAAATTATAAGATACAGCGCACAGCTTATGGGATGTAAACCATTACCCAGAATGTGTGTGTGTGTGTGTGTGTGTGTGTGTGTGTGTGTGTGTGTGTGTGTGTGTGTGTGTGTGTTTCATCATGTCTCCGCTGTGTTTCAGCAGGAGGAAAGACATGAACTTGACTCTTCCACAACACCACAGCTGGCTGACTGCTGCTCGCTTGTCATGTGTGTGTTTTTGGTTGTGTGTGTGTGTGTGTGTGTGTTTGTGCTTGTACATGTGTACAACTCAGCAGGCAGGTGCAGCAGATGTCCGGCAAACACACATATACACATGCAGTAGAGTAACACCGTTAACATCTACACAGCAGACAGCAGCAGCCCAGCAGGTCGTGTTGGTGACACTAAAGGACCCCTCCCTGCGTGACCCCGTCAGGTCACCATGGCGATGATAAAGTGCTGAGTCGTGCACATGTGTCCCGGTGCCAGCAGTTTCCAACAACACCCCGAACACGCCCTGGTAATGCCCCTTATCTGGCAGACACACACACAGCTGGGAGAGGATGGCAGAAGTATGGAGGGAGAGAGAAAAGAGGGCACAAACGATTTCTTTCTGCAGGGGCTGCATTGTTGCTTTAAACTTAGTATAAATTCAATTCATTTGTCTGTTTATCCCAGAAGCATCCTCTTCAAATGAATCCCTTTGATTGAAAGATGTATGTCCCTCCATACCTTTCTCTTTTTTTTTCTTTCTCTTTCTCTCTCTTATGATGAGAGTTCATGGCTGTTCTCCTTCCATACAAGAATCACACAAAGGACAAGTACTGTTTAATCCCATCGTAGCCCAGCCCTAAAGACAGACCAGCTGGAGGCCTTTGTGTTTGTGTATGCTTGTGTGTGCGTGCGTGTGTGTGTGTGTGTGTGCGTGCTAGATGACAGGTTATATAAACCTGTGCTCTTCGTGTGTGTGCGCAACCACAGTGTGTTTGTGCAAGTGTGTGGATGACTGAATCTGTGCTTTTTCTTATGAGCAAAAGTAGATATATATATGTGTGTGTGTGTGTGTTGGGAGGGGGTTGCAGAGGAGAGTTATGGGTAAGTAGTATATGGGGCCCCCTCTCTCACAGAGAGACACACAGATATTCAAGTTCGAGTTGCGTCGCCTTTTGTTTTCGAGAAGGGGAGGAGGGTGCAGTGGGTGGCTGGCTGGATGGCTGGATGGCTGGATGGCTTGCTGGGACACTGTGCCTCCCGTTTTTCCCAAAAAAATATCCCCCCTTTCACCCCTCCTCCACATCCCACATCCCCCCCTCCCTCCCTCCCCAGCCAGTGTAGTGCCACTGTATTGTCTGCTTGCAGGCGGGCCGCTTGTTGCTTGCCTTCTGTCCTGCTGTGCTGAGTGCCTGACAAAGGGGCTCTTTTAAATATGCAGACAATCCTCGATCACTTGCACACACACACACACACACACACACACACACACACACACACACATTTGTCCTTGCTTTCCTCTCTCTCCTCTTGCCGTCAGTTCTTTCCATGCCTAGACCTTGCCTGGGAGTGTGTCCTTTTTCACGGAGAATCAACAAGTCTCTGACGTGAAAAGGATACACAAGGCTTTTCTCCCCGTGAGTGTGCGGTTGAAGCTTTGAGTGAATGCTGTTAGCTTTGCTTTAAGGAGCAGTTGTCTTGTCAAGGCTAAAAGCTAGAATCCTGTTTGTTATGGCCTTTGTTACGGAGCTTTATTTCTCACTGTACATTTAACCAGCTTCATTTTTCACGCACAGGAAAATCAAGGTTATTTCATAGCACTCGTTCCTGGGTGCAACATAAAAACAGCAATCCTTGACTATTTTTCACATACTTTTACAAGCAGATAGATACATCCGTTTATTAAACATTTATTTATACGGAGTGGTCCATTGAGAGCAGAATCACTCTCTTTTGCATGGGCACCCAGTTTTTATGGGACAATAAAAACTAAAAACAAACATTTAAACTAACTTTAAAACTTATAAAATACAAATAAGAGATATAAATACAATGGTAAAAGGATAAAAACAGGAGAAACCAGCAGTAATTACATTTGGATGCAATAATATGGAATAAAAAACAATTTTCAACAAACAATTTTCACTCAGATCTGACCATAGTGGATACAGGTAGAGTCAATGGTGGACTAAATTGGAACACATGTAATAATACGCTCAATATTACAAGCATTTTAGTTTTTATGCAGAAACAGCTGTCTTTAATTGATTTGAGAAGTTGCAACAAAGTTATGGAGATTTTTTTTTTCTCAGCCAAACCTGCAGATGTCAGTTTAGAGAGATGAGCTGGAGCTGGTTTGAAAATATGACACAACAGTCAAACATCAGGACGCTTCAGTCCACATGACACTCTCCTCTTTATCTCCTCCTCCACCCTCCCTCAACGGAGCCCTCCCTGGCAGCTTGGCAGAGGCCGCTCCCTCACGCAAAGCAGCAGAGTGCAGGGGCCCGGGCCCCAGACAGGAGCCCAAGCTGGTCTCAGCCTCCCAACATGTTGAGCTGGCCCGCCTTGGGCACAACCAAATGGTTCTGCAGCTGCCCCTTTGTCCCCCTTCCTTAAGTAAACAAAGGACAGAAACAAATTAATGACCTACATTCACAGCAAACCTCGCACGGCCTCCTCGCAGAGAGACACGGAGAGAGAGAGAGGGAGAGAGAGAGAGCAGTTGTCTACAAGCAGATGTTCACTTACAACACTGCAGATTGCAATTAATGATCACCAAGCAGCGCATAACCAAAGGATAGGGTTGCTTTATTTTCTGCAGCAGTTATCATAATGTCCGCTGTCTGTCTGAAATCATGATCGAAAGCAGCGCTGAGAGCAGGTTCATCAAAAAGACAGACGTTTTGTACAGAAAGGAAAAAAAGAATTAAATTCTTTTGTGAGATATCTCCCAAAACTGTGATACACGTTTAATAAACATTTTAAACAGTTGCTCACTTGCAAATAAGATCTTTTTGACACTTCTTAAAGTTTCTTAAACCAATTTTAGGCACTCATCAGACGGAGAACAATGTCATAAAGATTAGGAGTGAGCTTATCGCGTGAGTTTGTGTTGGGGGCTTACTGAAGAGACCATCTGTGGCCTAATGAACGCTGCTCCTTGGCCTCTGAGTGCAGGGGCTTTTAATGCATCTGTAAGAGCAGGTTTACTGAGCAGCAAGACATTAGCTAAAGCTGATTTCTTTACTGGAAAACTGGACTTGAGGAGCTTTGGAAGGAGGATGTGTGCGTGTGTATATGTGTGTGTGTGTGGTCCAGGTATTCCTCATGTTGTGGGGACGTAAATCTGTTTAAACAGTCATGTCGTGGGGATTTGCCTCCCTTATGGGGACAAAAAGCAAGTTCCCTTAACGTAAATCATTAATTTTAGGGTGAAGACTTGGTTTAAAGTTAAGGTTAGTTAGGGTTATGTTAAGGTTAGGGTAAGAGTTAGGGTTAGGCATGTAGTGGTTATGGTTACGGTTAGGATAAGTCTCCAGGAAATGAAAGTAAGTCAATGTCCTCTGAAGTGTTGGAAATATGACTGTGTGTGTGTGTGTGTGTGTGTTATGGCAGGGTTTTTTTTCTCAACAAGCTGCTACACTTTTTTTTTTTTTCCCGCAAATGCAGCTTACACCTTCGCCAGTCCAGCAGTGCTGTAGATATATCAGGAGTTGTGAAGGCACGCGAAAACACACACAGTGAAGTACACACAGAAAACACACAGCGAGTGTGCAGGCCTCCATGCTGTGTCCAAACATGTACACACACATGCACATACGCAACTTCCACCCACATTGCAAACCACTGAGTAACCGGACGCCAAAACCTCCCGCACTGGCCCTTCTGGAACCTGTAACTCTGTGTGTGCTATAAAAAAAATGTGTCCCTATGCAACAATGTGAAGAATAACTTTATGGTGAAGAAATTCAATGTTTAGTTCATTTTAATGGCAGTTAAGAATTTGCTCAAAGCTTTAGGTATGATTACACATTATGATGTAAAAAAAAAAAAGTGGTCAAGTAGCTGTGACTGCTTCGATTTCATCCATGAAACAAGAAAAACCAAACAAAACTTCACACGTAGGTTGAATTTCAAGATTCTTATAATTTATTGCAGTTTGCACACAATTTAAAAATGTCAACAACAGCACACCAAAAATTACAAAACTAAACACAATTAGAATTTACTCCCCTTGAGAAAAACAAACAAAAAAAAAAAAAATCAACCCAACTATGATTGTCAAAGCTAAAAATGACTAAATCTGAAAAAATAACATAAAGGTAAAGAATTTTTTTTTTAATCTCGAGGGGGAGCAAATATATCTGAATCAAAATCTGCTTGTTTTTTCCCAGACAGTGATTGTCCTTTTTCAAAACAGACTCAATCATATCACGCCCCCCCACCCTCCTAAAACCGCCCCCCCCCACCCCCCACCCTCCCGCCCGTCTGTCTTGACATTTATTTTTATACCTTGCTTTTAAAAAAAAAAAAAAAAAAAAAAAAAAAAAAAATCTCCCCCCTTTGTTTTCAAGTAAGCACAGCAAAAGATGGAGATGTCTCGTCAGGGTGGTTAGTTCAGAGCGTCTTGAGCAGTTGACTTCACTCCCACAACTCCACCCCACACTCACACTTAAAAAAAAAAAAAAAAAAATTAAAATAATAAAACAGCCCGGACTACAGCAGTTTAAGGCGGTCAAGTACAACCAGAGGAACAGAAACAAAAAACAGAAGTAATGATGAAAACAACAGCAGGATGGAGAGAGCCCATATGCAGAGACGCTGCCAGTGAAGAAAGAACGTTTTGAGGAAAAAAAAAAAAAAAAAAAATGAGACGACGCGGTGCAAACTGCCGCAATGTCACCCACACTGTTGCATTGGCAGAGCCTGTAGGTGCCACCAGATGACAGGGCGGCACACAGAACCCCACACGTACGCACAACCACCCCACCCACCACATGCACGTCCACGGGGGCATGAACACACACGTATACACACAGATCTGAGGGTTTGATACCGAAGGAGTGCCAGTGAGGGCGGGGGGGGGGGAAATGTGGAGCGTTCACTTTTCAGTATCTCTGTGTCAAATGTTTTTGGATTGTATAAACGCTTGACCAGTAGTTTTAAAATCATCACAAAAAGAGGTTAAAAAAACTGAAAAATTAAACTGATGTAGCCCCAACCCAAAATACAACATTCACATACAAAAAGAAAAGACTTTTCCAATCACATGATCAAAATATAATAAGACATCATTTTCTGATAAATTCAATAAATTCCATGAATTTATACATGATTTTAAACAGCTATTTTTTCAATGCTCTACAGTATCAAATACTTCCATAGCGTCAGAAATGTTTTTTTTTTTTTTTTTTTAATAAAGGCATCTTTTCAGCAAAAATTCTGATTTCATGTCTTTTAGCTTAAAAAGGTGCATTCAGGCATGCCAATTCTCTCCCATCTCAAAGTAAGGATTATGTTTTAAGTGGAAAACACACACACACACACTCACACACACACACACACACACACACAAACATCTTCACACCGCTGCATCCAATGTGAAAAGCACTGCACTGAGTTGGGTGGGTATTTGCACTGAATCAGCACGGCCCCGCTCAGCTCAGCTCAGCACATCTCGGCTCAACGCGACACAACAGTGTGACAAAGATATCTGACCCTTCAACTTTCAGCAGGACAGCTCAGTTTCAGCCTCTCTCCTTCTTTTTTTCTCTCTCTCTCTCTCTTTCTCTCTGTGTCCTTCACACTTTAGCCAAGTCAGAGCCACGTAACTGCACTCAACAGACCTGAAATAAGTGCCCAATGAGCAGAAATTATTAAGAAATGGCTTGACCACGCCTAGAGCTGGAGAGGACGGAGACAGAGATGGAAAACAAGCATACAGCAGTGGAGAAATTTAACGCCTGAGGAGGAGCAGGAGGAGGAAGTGCTGGGTGGACGTACAGTAGATCTTCAGTAGGTTAAATTGACTGATAATAGCCAAGTCACACGCTCATAAACACACACACACACACACACACACACACACACACACACACACAGCAGAGAGATCAGTGCATATAGACACAGGCTTTAAAATGCTTCATCATATCGCTTCAACATCCAACGGAAACACATTCGGTAACATTCTTCTAGGAGCCCAGCGACAGACCTATGACGAGTATAAAAATTCCAACTTAACCTTTTCACTGTCAAAAGTGTAATGTTCAAACATTTCTCCGCCACCCACTCCCACCCCCTCCCCAACCCCTCCCCCCGATGCAAAAACCACAACTTAAAGGTTTAAGACAAAATCAAAATTTCATGCATTTTTTTCCATAGTCGTGAGAAATATATTCAGTTTTTCAACAGACCGCACCCTGGAGTAGTATTCACAAAGAAAAGAAAAGGAAAGCCCGTTGTCAAATATTTGATCAATTACAATGTGTACAGTAATACAGCAAATTCACATTTTTATTTTAAAATATACAAGTTTGGACGTCATGCAACAACAGCAGGTCCCATTACAAAAAAAGTAACAAAATAATAATAATAATAATCATTAATTTAAAAAAAAAAATTAAGATTTAAAACTATAGCAGAACAATATACAACAACCTTAAATTAAATACCTTTTCAACAAGAGATGTTTTAAAGACTGCCAGCTAGATTTAAGAAAAGAATTCTATTAATAACAATAATAATAATTATCATAATAATTTGTAAAGGTCTTTTCATTTTTAGAAAATACTTCAAATTGATTGGAAGTGAAAAAAGGAGACTGTGCATTGCATGAGTGCCATCAGTTCGTCTGTCAGTCAGTCAGCTTTCCCCTGAACACACAACACCAAAGAGCTAAACAAGAGAAGCGGGGAGCGCTTCGCCACAACACCTCCATGCCAGTAGAAAATAAAATTAATACACACAAACCACACTCATACACGCTCACGCACGTCAGGTGAAGTTTTTGCCAGAGTAGTGCAGTATCGCACGCACACACATTTCTTCAAACTGTGTGTGGTGGTTATCGACTCGTGGTGATCACAGTACCCGTTTAGTGTATTGTAATGCTTTTTCACTTCAGTGTGTTCGACCTGAACTCCTGCCGTGGTGTTTGCTGTCTGTGGAACTGGGACCAATATGTTGGCCAGCGTCGGAGTGATGTGTCAGAGATGAAACACAAAGTGGAAACTCTTCAAAAAGGCGAGACCTTCTCACTGGGACCCATGTCCTTAGACGCAATGAAAGCCACCGAACAGAACTTGTGCCAATAAAAAATAAGTATTCAGAATAAAATAGAATAAAAACAAAGTTCCCCAAACAACAACAAAAAAAAACTCAGTAGTAACATTTTCATGTGCTATTAAAGTGCAATTGAATGAGATTTTGCGACATACAAGAACATGACTCACTTAAACCCCGAATAACAAACTTTGCCACCTGCCTATCACCTCCCCACGCCTCTCTGCCCTTCTTTAACTCTCCGCTCTCTTTCCCTTTATCCACCCCAGCAGTCTGTATCTACTTCCACAGTTCCTGGGAGCTGTCCTCAATCGCCCAATCCCTGACATTGGGCAGTGCCAGCGGTTCACTCTTCACTGACAGCGAGTTGACCAGTTCGCAATGGAACTTGCGGATGTGTCGGTAGAGGTCCCCAGACTGCGTGAAGCGCCGTTCGCACCACTTACAAGCATGCGGCTTCTCACGCGTGTGCACCACTGCGTGACGGCTGAGGTTGTGTGAGTACTGGAAGCTCTTGCCGCAGGTGGTGCAGGTGTAGGGTTTCTCGCCGGAGTGTGTCCGCTCGTGGCGCTTCAGCGTGTACATGCAGGAGAAGGTCTTGCTGCAGATGGTGCAGGTGGGCACATTGACGTCTCCGGCGGGCTTGGAGCGGATGCCCTCCTGCTCCCTGAAGTGGGAGCTGAGGTGAAGCTGGAGGATGTGCGGGGAGGGGAAAACCTTGTTACACAGCGGGCACATGAAGATCTGGGTGTGTTGAGCTGACAGCATGTTGGAGACGTAGGGCAGCAGGGAGTTATCCATGCTGGCTGCCTCGGCCTGGGCGCGCTCATTTTCACCGCCCAGTATGTCCTCGTCATCTGCTGTGGCCGAGGGCTTCTCGTCCCGCTCCAGCTCTGAGGCCAGAGAGGCCTCTCGCAGAGCGGACAGGTGCGCTTCCAGGCCAAGCCTCCTCTGGGCCGACAGCGGCCCTCCGACCCCGTGGTGGGTCAGGCCCCCATTGGTGCTGGGAACCGTTGCCTTGGTAATGCCGCTGTGCTCCATTTCGTAGTCCCCACCGCCCAGTTCCTCTTCCTCTTCTGAAGCCACGCCCCTCTCCACCTTCACCCTCACAGCCAATGGACTTTGGAGGCTGTCTGGTGTAGCTGCTCCGCTGAAATAGGACTGGTGATGGTTACTGTGGTTGCTACCGGCAATCGGCTTGACTGACAGGTCCAGGACACAGTCAGCCGCATCATTTGATACCCTCCTGCCCCTGTGCCCTCCACGAGAGCTCACAGAGCGGTGGGACCTCTGGGAGTGAGATCCAGTGGAGCTGGTGGGGCTGCCGGCCGGAGAGAGGAGCTTCCCTCCCTCCCCCAGCCCTTCCCCACCCTGCGTCTCCGCCTCGCTGTGGCCTGGGCTGGTTGTAGCAATGGCTGGTGTCCCTGGTCTGTCAGCGGACGGCAGCCTCAGCCACAGTGGTCCTCCCTCTGCCTTGCCCTCCTCCTCTTCATCACTGTGCAGCAGGTCAGCAGTAGCAGGCCGGCCTGTAGAACCGTCTGACAGACTATCGGCCTTATCGGAACAGCTGGATCCACCATCATCCTCTCTGCGCGTGCTATCTGCCTCCGCTGTGGCCTTCTGCTTCAAACGTTTCTTACACACCTTGACAATGTCATACATGTGCAAGTAGCTGGCCGCTGCCAGCACATCCTCTACGGGAAGATCCTGGAACTGCAGCTTGCCCTCATACATGAACTCCAGGAGCAGGGAAAACGCCGGGGCTGTGACGATGTCGCTGTTGAGGTGCACCACATCTCTCTTGTCCAGCTGGTCCTTGTAGAAGAGGTGAAAGTACATGCTGCAGGAGGCCAACACAGCACGGTGAGCACGGAACTGGGCATCGCCCACCAGCACCGTGGAGTCACACAGGAAGCCCTGGTGCCGCTGCTCGCTCAGACACTGGAGTAAATGTCTGCTGTGGTCTGGGAACTCCATCCTGCCGTCCTCATAACCTGCAGCCATACAGAGACAGAGTCAAAGTTAGATTTATGTCTGATAAAAGTCTCAGTATCCATGATGTCAGATTTTAAATTTATAACTATTTTTGACGAGGCCTTGAAAAGTTTTAAATAAAATATTTGCTTCAATAAAGGTAAATACGCAAGAAAAAAGAACAGTTAAATGTAGATGAAATCCTACAAAAGACCATTTAAATTCAGAGAAAACATAAACAGAGATTCTAATGAGAGACAAAACAACAGACTTGATTTAATTTCCAAATTAAATGTGTCTGTGGTAAAATTCAAGTTAAGCGTAGAGATCATGGCACTGTTTATATCATCACTTAGGCTTTTGTGGTGACAACAAATTTTCTGCAAACAAAATTATCTCAAATGTGGCCAATAAAAAAAAAAACAGAGAAATGCGAGACAGAAGAGACAAAAAACACATATGGCATGAGATGCTGAAAACAGACCACAGACAAGACGACAAGCAAGCGAAATAAACACACCAGGAGAAGGTAGGTCAGTAAAAAACAGGAACCCAGAGAAACAAAAAAAACAACACGACAAAACATGCAGCAAAGATACCTTACATATTCAAACTCTATTAATATTTTCCATGTGTACTAGATAATCCAACATCAACAGAAATACCTCTGCTGCTCAAATTCAGAAACACCATGCAGGTGCCTGTAGGGTCACGCATACATTCCTCCGTATGATTCAAAATGTTCATTTTATTTCTCTAATACTTTATGAAGTGTAAATAAAAAGCAAACGGACAAAAATAATAGTATTTCAAAACTGTAATAAAATAATCACTAGTTCAGTTTTTACAGAGAAAGACTTAATCACAGGTAAACCACCAGCGACAGATTCTTCTACTCTGTCTCTCCGCTCTCTCTGTATCTCTCTAACTCCTCCTCTGCCTGCACTCCTGGATTGTCGCTGCTCCTACGCTGGTTATTTTTATTAACCCACTTTGGCCTGGCCTGGCACAGCCCTTTTAGGTAACCGGCTTTCAGCTGTACACACTGTCCTCACGTACACAACACACACACACACACACACACTTAGTACCAGCCTACCTACCAACCACCTCCACAGGCTAAGTCGAGCAGGAAAACTGGCCAATTGAAATAGCACTGCCGAAAACAAAACAGCTTGTCCCTCGTTTAACCTGCGAGTGCCGGCTTTAGGTGTAAGATTAAAGGTGCAAAAAAAAAAAAAAAAGAAGGAAAAAAGGCAGAAAACTTGCAGCGATGCTCTTCAAGTATCCTTAAATTTATCTAGTCGATAAACTACTGTATCGTCGGATGTGAAAGACGACAGGAGAAGATAGCGAGAATAAAATCTGTAAAATCATTAAGTCCCACCTGTTAACCAAGTCGATTTGTCCTGCCTGAGAAAATACATCGGTCCCGCTCTGCACTGTGTTAACCAAAGCAGTTAAATCACCTCATTTGAATGAAGCTAAACCAAGAATGTCAGTGTGTGTGTGTGTGTGTGTGTGTTTGTGTGTATGTGTGTGTATGTGTGTGTGTATGCGCTCGCCCTCCGGCTCATTCAGACTGCTTTTAATGAGGGGGCTTACGGGGACAAGGGTGTACCACCTCCCACCTCACCCACCCCCCCCCCCCTTCCACCCCCTCTGTCCAGCCAAACCCCTCTGTCACCTCCTCCTTCCACACACATACACACTATCCCTCACTCACGCACTCCCTCCCATCTGAATCTTACAAGAAAAACCCCGCACATCCGCCCCGTGGTAGAAGCTGCCCTCTTCCTCAACCCCCCCCCCACCTCCCCACCTCCTCCGCCCACCACCACCACCACCACCACCACCCAGAAGAGAAGATTTACAATACAATCACTGTAAGTGCCCTGCTCGTCACAGCATCAATCCTAATCCTTAAAGATGGCTAAAAATAAAGACGGCAGTGGCGGCGGTGGGGAGGGAGCCCTCGGCGGAGGCTCAGGAGGGCAGCAGCCCGTCACCCGGCCCGGCCAGCCAGCTCAGGCAGGGGTCTGAGAGAGACACAGAGAGGCAGGGAGGGAGAGGGAGAGGCTGGGACGGCCAGGGAGGGAGGCTTACCCACATCTGATCCAGCTGACGGGGGCCATATGGCAGCTGCTAGCCAGATAAAGAGATTAAGACTAGGAGGGAGTGCGATTACAGCTGTCTAGCCAATTCAGGCAGCTCAAATCTGCAACTTCTAAATTAGTCTCCTCTACTCCAGCCGACAGGAGGGGAAAAAAGTGGGTAGAGTAGACCGCACATGCTTTCAAGTAATTTTACAGCGAGTTAGATTTAACTGGGAGAAAAAAACAGATTAGATGACGAGGATTAAACAACTGCTCCTTTTATTTACATTATTTTATCAACTAAAAATTAGAGTATTTTACTGTGCTCAAATTTAACTAATTAAAAAATGACTAGATTTTTTTTTTTATTAAAATGTTTTTTAAAAAGCATTATTTTTAATAATGAAAGAACTTTTCTATTACTTGGGAAAAACAAGAACTGAGCTCTATTGAAAAAATTGTTTCCTCACTTGTAACTTTGCTTTCAATTAATGAGTTTCCGGACAAAAATGCCTGACGACACAAATAAGGAACAGAACGAGAGTTTTAAATGCATCTCTCTCTCTCTCTAGACAACAAACTAAATACACAGCAGAGTGTTCCCGGACTGCAATTACCCCTCAGACAGGCAGCACCAACACACGAGTTTACTACTCAAGCACTCACCAGCAGTTTCACACAGCGCTCACACTGGTTTGACACACCGGCGATCCCCACAACAAAACAAAATAACTACTCCACAAACCCCCGAACGCTCCGACTCTATTCACTCTGTCTCACACACATGCACAGACACACAAACACACACATACACACACACAAAACGATACCTGCAGCAGTATGCATCAACTTGATTAACTCCACTGTAGCAGAATAGCTTGGCTCTCTGGCTGGGAATGGCTGTGTGTATCTCTCTCTCTCTCTCTCTCTCTCTCTCTGACTCTCTCTCTTTCTTTCTTTCTTGCTCTTTCTCTTCCTCGCTCGCTCTCTTTGAATCAATGAGTGGGTAGAAGAGGAGAGAAGAAGAGGGAGGCAGGCAAAAAAAAAAAAAAAACACGCTGTTCAAACTGCGAGGGACAGATGCAAAGTGGAGGAGATGTTGGAGGGGGAACGAGATACCACCTCCCTCCCTCCCTCCCTCCCTCCCTCCCTCCTCCTCCTCCTCCTCCTCCTTCTTCTAACTGGCGCTGATCGGCAGCCACAAACACACAGCGCACACACACACACACACACACACACACACACACAGCACTAACTCTCCCAGGCTGCCGCTGAGACTCACAATAAAGGACTGGGGAGGGGTGGAGGGATGGAGGAGGAGGAGGAGGTGGGGTGGATGGCAGCCTGTCAGCTGCTCTGACATCATCCTCAGATGGAGATGCTACCTCCAGCTGTGCTCTTTCTACAGCCATATGCTGCCTCCTCTACACTCCTGCCACCAGACTCCTCTTTCATTCTACCAACACCAACACCACGCAACTTTGTCTCTCTTTCTCCCCCTTTTTCTCTCCCTCTCTCTCTCTCTCCCTGGGAAAAAAACACGGGTCTACTAAATGCAGTGGGATGCTGATTTGGTTTTTGGAAAACACTAAAAACGAAAGAGTTTAACTCACCAAATCATGCAACCCCAACCACCTACTGCGACCAAAACTATGAAGGAAAGGGAGAGTTTACAATATATAAAGAGGGATTCTGAGTAAAAACTTTTTTTTTTCCTAAATATTTTCTAGTGTTGTGAATTTTTGTAAATATGTCTCAGCCTCTTTCCACTAACTATAAACAAAGGCCAACACAGCACATTTGCAACTGACAGACGCACGCAGCTGATATTGTTTTCCACTTCTTTACGGTTCAGCGCCGCTGCCTCGTCTTGCATTCATTCATTCACTCACTCATTCATTCATCTATCCATCCACCCCCCCCCCCCCCCCCCCCCCCAAAAAAAAATCCCCCCCCCCCCTCCACTCCCCTGCTCCTCCCCCCTCTTTACACGGACCCTTCGCACAACTGACAGGAACAGAAATGAAATGTGGAAACAATGGGAGCAAATCATAAAGAAAGAACCTAATGAGTGCAAATCCCAAACAAAAGGTATACAAGGCTTTAATAAGCCGGAGAGAAACTTATTACAACAGCTTTATTTCGCTTTCGTTTTAGTGAAAGTGTGCACGTTAGGAGCGTGTGAATGTCCAGCTTTTTAATGCATAAGACAGTAGAGATAAAACTACCTTTATCTTCAATGTTATTCATATTATTTTTGTCTATTTAAGTCCAAAAGATTAATATGGCCACGGTGGCGAACTATGCCCATTAAAATATTGTCTTCACTAAAAGACAAACACGCAGTAAAACTTAATAACTTTTTATCACAACTACAAATAAACGTAAAGGTTAAATTGTAATATTTTCCTTGTCTTGTAATGCGTCGTTCAGAGCAACATGTGAGTATATACAACATTTATAAACAATTACGAATATTTCAATAGCCTATGTAAAACTTTTACTTACAGATGTCCAATAAAAAAACGCAATTTAGGGGGAAAAAATGACTTAAATAGGTTCTTGCTGCAAAAACGCTCCTAATTGGCTACAAAATCCAACTTCCATAATCTTTAATAAACTAGGGTAAAAAATAAGCCTTGCTTTTCCAAGTCTGAAACATTCAATTATCTAACTTAAACTTTAATTAACTTCACCGCTGCAGTTTCGGTTGGCATATTTAATTTGCAGTGTTAGAAAGTCGTGTGAGAAGCTGTTTGGCTGCAACCACAGTTCAATTTCTGTTTTACTTTTGACAGACTGTAAGTTAATAGCGTGACAGTGTCATATACTAGTCCAGGACTCACAGAAGTCAGCAATATGATCACAACCGTCTTGTATAAATTTAACTAAACAACATTTTAAAGACGCTTGAACTGTCAGCCATGACAATGACTGTTTATAAGCTTTAACCAGCAAAAGGAAATTAGCATAAAACTTTAAGTAACGTCGCCGCCGCTGACAAGAGAGGCTGCGAGACTCGGGAACAAACTAACAACACAAGAAGAGTATAATTAATTTCTTACCAGAAGACATGTCAAGAAAAGAGAAAGAAAGAGACACACGGACACACTGACCCTCGCTGCTAGCTATAGCCCGGTCGTGGCTAACAAAAGTAACGCGAACAGGCTACAATATTGAGCTATTTACAGTTGTTCTGAAGGCCTCGGTGCTATGACAACAGCTGCTAAAACACCACGGAGGGAGAGCTAACATGGCAACTATTAGTGCGTGGAGACAACACAGTCATGCTAAGGAAGGTTTAGCTACTTTTTCCCCTCCGTAACCCACCCTCTCTCTCTCTCTCTCTCTCTCTCTCTCTCCTGAGCCTCCTTTAATCGGACTCCGGTTATTAGAAGCAGCACTTACAGACAACAAGGTCCAACGTCTTCCCTGCTTCCTCCGTCAAATCCTCCTCTCTTCTTCTTTTTTTTTCCTTCGGTGACAAAACTAGATTGACTTTGGACTAATTTCCATAACAGGCTGCCGAGGCGACCAGGCAGGCGGGAGGGACGGGGAGTCTAGCACTCTGCGGCGGCCAGATGTTTCCGAGCTGTTGCTGCTCAACTCGGGCTGGGAAAGGAGGCGAGTTGACTGGCACGGCGCGGAAGCCAATGGTGCCGGCGAGGAGGAAAGTGAAGGCAAATTGGAAGCGGCCCTCTAACAGAGGAGAGGGAGGGATATGTCTTCTTCTCTCGTCGGCGTAGGTTGACACCAGGCAACAACAACAGCAGCAGTACACACACACACATACACACACACACACACACATACACACACACAGCGAGAAGGCAGGAAAGAAGGAGCTTGGGCCAAACCAACTGGTTCTGCGAGTCAGTGAGGCGGACTGGCGCAGCGGAGAGCGAGAGAGTGGAGAGCGGCGCGGTGCGCACTGGGTACTGTAGTCCACTGGAGCGGTGGGGGGGGTGGGGGTGGGGGGCGTGGGGTGGTGGGTGGGGGGGGTTGTTGAGGGGGGGTGGAGGCGGAGCTGATGTGAGCAGGTGCACCACCTTGAGACGGGGGGAAAAAAAATATTGGTTTCCGGCGGTGCTGAGCAGTAACGCGTTAAATTATGGAGGCTACATTGGTTGGACTGTTTGTTGCTGGCAAAAACAAATAAAATAAGATAACGGGTCTTAAAGGTATGAACAGGTGCACTGCATCACCTCCAGAGGTAAAAACAGCATGGTCTCTAAAAGGGTTACTGTTTGATTTGTGAGTGAAATGTCATCATGAGATAAGTAATATGTTCATTATTATGCATTAATGGCTAACTTTTAGGCCACTCTGTAGTCAACCAAATTACTTGAAACAATCTATCAATTCATCGATTAAATCACAACCATTTTGATGATTGGTTAATTAGTTCATCAAGCAAAAAATGTCACACAACACTTGCTGGTTCCAGGGTCTCAAATGTGAGGATTTGCTGCTTATCTTTGCTTTATATCGTTTTAAATTAAACATTTTATGATATTGGACAAAACAAACAATTTGAATCAATATGTAATCTTGAGTTCTGGGAAATTGTGATGAACTTTTTCACAATTTTTGACATTTTATGGACTAAACTGTGAATTTTTATTTTAATACTGTGAACGTTTGCACATTCTCAGTCAATATCTTGTAAAATTCAACGGCTCTTTTAACATAGAATATATTTTTACTCTTTTTCTCTTACTTTGTATAGGTACTTCTGTTTTCTTTTACCTTCTATTTTTTGACTGTTATGCAACACAACACCAAGGCAAATTCTTTGTATGTGCAGACCTTCTTGGCAATGAACCCGTTTATTTTCTCTATAATTCTCATCTTTACCCAGACACTAAAGTTTACTTCCTCTGTGAACGCATCCTCCACTATTTGTATTTTATCAAAAGAAATAACATAACTGGAGACCAATTTGTTGCCCTTGCTCAGTCAAAGGAGCCAACTTGATATCTGAGAGTGATGAAAATGCAGTTTTGCAAGTTTAAATCCAAAAGAAAATAAGTAATAAGATGTTCATGTAGTCCTTCTATATGAAGACATATTTTTGTCCCACTACATGATCACAGTTTGTCAAAGTTTACATATGTGGCTGCCTTTAGTTTGTGATAGATCACTTTTTCAATTAAATTGACACTTTAAAGGCAATTTGCCAGCAAAAACAGTGCACAAAATGAGGTAGGCATTTGATGAACGTAACAGGTTCCTGTCTTGGCGGACAGGTTTTAAGTCCAAGTACTCTCCTAACATGACTGGCACATTTATCTGAAACTTACAGTACAACTTGCAGTGCCTTGATGAATAAACACCAACATTATGTGTGGCAAGGCCTGTTTAACCAGTAAGTTGCAGTTTACAATAAACAGGTTGTTCCATCTATTCACACTTGACTGGTCCGTTCCGTCACTGACAGCTAAGTTTTAAAAAAAATCAGATCGGCTTATGGCTGCAGTGGTCATCACAGTTTATCTGCAGCTTTATTCAGCATTTAATTCTCATATATCTTCCTGAGGTAAATTTTTATCTCTTTTTTTATTAGGAATGTCTTTTCCAGTCTACAGTGCAGCAGAGCTGGAGACATTTGGGTTGTAAGTTTCCTGTATGTCATCCAACAGAAGAGAACAGCAAATCTATGGCACAGAGAAACATTGCAGTGCTTCTCCCTGTCCAGAAAAATGACAGCCTGTTTCATAATTTTTTGGAGAAGGATGTTCAATCCGGAGCGCACCCAGGGGACTCAAAGGAGCTTCAAGAGGTCCCAAAAACACAATGAACAAGTTAATCTCACCAACAACAGCTTAAATGGGAAGTAAATGTGATCATTTGTAGGGGAGGTAGTCATAAATAAACAAAATCAATAATATATTAGCATACCAGAACACACTAATCACAAGTAATCAGATGTTTCACTCTGCTGCTGTAAAATCATATCGAACAATTTTTTTTAAATCCTCTCAGATGTGGGTCACTGGGACAAAAACCTTTATCAAACGTCTGTCATGGGAGCCTTGACATGAAAAAGTTTGGGCATCTCTGGTTGCCTGAGCGAGTCTGCGAGGCCCATTTGCATCGCCTAAACCTGTCCCAGTAAACTAATTGGCGTTACTAATAGATGGCTGGATGAACTGCATCCCTGTATGGTAATGAATTCACACGATCCGGTGTCATAGCTGAAGGACTTGTTAAAATGCAAATGAATGATGACCCTGTTATGTGTCTATCAATTTGGGGATCCATGTTACCAGCGCAGCACAATGAGCCCCTTGTTCATGCACGAATATACAATTAGGCCCACAGGCAGAAACAATTCAACATTAGGCCGGCACAGAAAATTGGATTTAAGGGCAGACTTTCAAAACTATTAGCTAATTTGAGCAATAAATATAAAATAGTATAACCATATTTAGGGTAATTGCAGATTTCACTGATTATTAGGCTAATAAATAAAAATTTAAGAATAATTATTTCTCAGTGTGCAGGAAGATGTGATGTCACATATCTCTTTTGTAGCTCTTACAGGCTCAGATAGCCTTGAATGCATTGAAATCTATGTGTGGATGTTTGTCTCTGTATCTGAACAACTCAAGAGATTCCTCTGCAATTTTCTAAACTTCTTTCGCCGCTCCTGTATTTCCCTTTCTGATCCACTTTTCTTTTTTTTTTTCCACTGACAGATGCCAGAACACATACAGCCCAGTGTGTGTTTATTGTCAGTGTATGAGCCAAAAAAGCAGAGCCAGCCTGATGTTTTTTGAGTCATATATATACTACTAGTTCACCCTCCCTGCAGCTCAAAAGTTTGTCAAAGCAGAGGAAAGACTGCAAAAAAGAATGAGCTTATATTCACATGCCCACCGCAAAAGAAACAACATTTTTGTTTAGGGTTTCAGTCTCTTTTTTGTATTTAACACTGATATGAAATTAAATGCACCTATCCACAAATAGTCAGGTATATTTAGAGGGAATCAGTCAGGATGTCCTCAAATCTTGTTATGATTTACAGCAGTTTACATTCTCACAGTATTTATTTTAAAATGTTTAAATTCACCAATTAAGTTAACAGTGTACATTTATAAGTTGCATGTAGCCCCAGTGTGTGTATGTGGTTTTACTGTAATGTACATACAGTATTATGTTTAGCTGGTTTTCTACTTTCTGCCTCTGGAGGTCGCTGTAGATCCCATGTTTTACACTATGATGCCCTTTCTCAGTTTAATGATGAAGCTTTATTAATAACATTTTCATCAAAAATGTGTTGGAAAAGCATATACATAGAGGAGAGTGAATAAAACATACAACAAAAACATTGTTAAGTGGAGGTGTAAAATGCATGGAATTAAACAACTAGTAACACTCAAATGAAAGAAATATTCAGAATCAAAAACAGGGTGAAAAAAGGACAATTATGTGTATTAAAGTACAGTATATGAAAATGAAAAAGGAATAAAGAATGTACTATAAGAAGACAGACAGATTTTTAAACAATTTCTTCACATTTACCTGACTAACAGTTGTAATTGTGCTGCTTTTTGTGCCACAGTTAACTTGCTTTTTATATCTATTCATTGTATTTATGGTACATATTTCACCCAAAAGTATGTGATACTAATATTCAGGATAGTCCTGAGTAAGACCTTTTTTTTGTCTGAAGCACAGAATAAGCATTTTATTAATCTGGCAGAAGGAGTGATTCAGAAAAACCTCTGGCCATTGCTGAGACATTACGACTGTATGCTTCACAGGTTCCACCTTTCCTTGCCAGCATTAATTATATTTTGCTTGTCAAAGGGTTTTCATACTCAAAGGCATTGAACACAGACAACTGTTAGAAAGCAACTCTTCAGCACCTCTGAAAAGGGATTCTGATGATGATCATTATTTTTCTCCACTGAAATGCAACATAAATTGCGTCTCAGAATGCTATACGGGAGATTTCCTTAACATTTTAAATACACAACAGTCTGTTACAACCAGTATGCTTGATGTAAAGCTTTGACATTTCATTAAGTTACAATTAAACTTCTTCAGCTCTTCTAATTGTTTCTTTGGAAACATAAAAATTGTTACAACTGTTGTGGTAAAATTGGTGATCAAGATGTTAAATGCTCATTTGCACTCATTGTGTGTTGCTCTGAATGAATAAGAGCTAACTCTTTCAAATGAAAATGTTAATTTGCAGAGATATCCTGTGTAGTGTATTGTTTAGCTTGGCTACAAAGCCGCAGGGGGGCAAAGTAATGAAATATACCCATAACAAGCAGCTCACAAGGGCAACCGAGAATGCAGAATCCAAGATCATTATCTCGTTTTCTTTGAGAATTTCTTACAGATATGATAACAGAATATGATTTGAGATCAGTGGACCTCTATTGAACACTGAAATGAGGAGAAAGTACTCCACAATGCAGACTTCTTAAGAGGGAATCTTCAGCTTAGGGATGCCCAAATAACCCTTGCTTCCTTTCTGCTTGTAGAGCTCTGGTGTTTTGTGTCAGCCTGAGACCACTTGGTAAACATCTTGTCCATCCATCCATTCATCTATCCATAGAAGTCTTTCTAACTTGAGCCATAAAGTGTGTCCCACAGCTTATTTATGCCCGTAATAGAGGCATGCAAGAGGGGAGACACTGGCTGGCTGACAGAGAAAGAGGAAGGGAAGGGGAGGGCAGACAGATGTTTGAATCTCAGCCCTGGGGCCGATGAGATTAATCCATCCTCCAAGGCAGAGACAGAAACAGAGAGAGAGAGAGAGAGAGAGAGAGAGAGATGGAAGCAATGTCTATTAGTACAATTGGCTGGCCTCTTTCCTCTCTCCATCCCAGACATCCCTCTCCTTTTTTCTTGCCGAGTTGAGCAACATATCCAAACCTATTATAGATCCAAACACCCTGAATGCCCCTGGATTAAGCTGCCACTGTGAAGAAGAGACCGTCCAGTAAATCCTTCAGTTTAGAAGAGAATCAGTATGTTACAGGTAAAATAACAATAACTATACATACACATTGTGTGCACACCTCTCCTCTCAAGTGTGGCTGTGAAAATCTCACATTGATAGTGTTTTGTATAGAAACAATGTGGAGATTTATAGGCTGCATGGCTATAAAAGATGCTTCATCAGTTGGTGGATAAATATTCTCATATCATGTGGTTCATCCCAGGTGGGTGTTTTTTTTAAAGTTCTTTTATGAGATTAATTGTTTTGCATTCAGTATATTTTGATTTTAAATGTCAAATTTCTGACACAAAGCTGGAGGTGTTTAAAACTTTTTCTGCAGGAGTTTTTCATAGATTTAGCATAATCTCACACACCTGCCTGGCATAGAGAGAGATCCAAAGAAAGAAGAAAGTTGGCGAAAACATAAATGAATATCCACATACACCACATGACAACTCAAACTACAAACTCAGCGTTCCCTAAGCAAACTCCACTACCATGGAAAAACACAAAACCAGCACAAACTTTTTGTCTGTCAGAACCTCTAAAAAATATTCAAGCAACTTTTTTTTCAGCTGACTGTGGGAGGAAGTCCGTCCATATAGTTTAATGATCTGATCATCTGGACCAGTGAGGCTGCTGTTGTAGGCGGTCTGGAATGCAGCCATTTTGACTGAGTGTAAAATATTCATGAACTATCAATGGTAGCCCATCTGACTGGCTGGGGAACAGCTGCTGGGTCTCTGTGCCTCTAGAGGTGCAGCATCTGTCCATCTGAGCAAAGTGAATATGTGTTTGTGTGAGCGCATGCTTTATATGTGTGTTTCTGTGTGTGCATGTGTGCCTTTCTAGACATGCATGTGTTTATGAGAGCACACATCTTAATGCATGTGTGTGTGCATATCTCAGAGGGACTAGACATCAGGAGAAACAACTGTGTATTTAACTTGCTTATCTCCAGATGGTGGAGGATCATTTTAGAAATGATCAAAAAACAAGTCTCAGTTTTATCAGGATCTGTGCTTGTCAATCAAATATCATTCTTACACACACACACACACACACACACACACGCACACACACACACACACACAAACACAGGGTGAGCAGCACCACAGCAGTTGGCTCTGCTGTGTGTGTGATGTGTTAAAGTGAATGCGTCTTTTGTACATCAGAGGTCTCTGCCATTCTATATGTATCTGTTTGTGTGTCAGTATCAGCACATCACAGCTTAACCGTTTGTGTGTGTGTGTGTGTGTGTGTGTGTGTGTGTGTGTGTGTGTGTGTGTGTGTGTGTGTGTGTGTGTGTGTGGGCTGTTCGCACCGTGCGTGTGAAGCTCACAGAGAGCTGTGCAGCTTTGGCTGTGGCTGTATGATGGACATCTGGAAGCTAAATTGGTTAATGGCGCCTCCAAGCCAACAGCCAGCCGGCCGCCCTCTCACTGAGCTGAGAGAGAGAGTGTGTATGTGTGTGTGTGTGTGTTTGTGTGTGTGTGTGTGTGTGTGTGTGTGTGTGTGTGTATGTGTGCGCACGCGCGTGCATGGTGGGGGAGACTCTACATCTGGCCAGACAAACACCCCTGCTGGACATTTGGGGACTTTTCCCTTGCAGTTTATTAATTTATTTATTTTTTGTCATCTTCAGAGTAATTTGTGTGTGTGTATTTACAGGAAAACTGCTGCATTTGAAATCATAAAGAAGCATCACATTTTGCTTTGATCACCACACTACAATCCATTGTTGCTCACAACAGTTGCACTAGCTTTACAGCAGACTGACATTCACAGCACTTCTTGTTTTGAGGAACTTCAATGCTTAATGTCAGCTTTCACTGTAACTCACAAGCCCAGAGCTCACTAAAGAAACTTCTTTTTATTAACATTATTATTTTACACTTGTATAAACAGCATACAAACTAATAACAAAAAATACATATACAAAATAAACAAATATCAGACATAAACAAGACTAAAGCCGACAGCCATGCCAGCAGTTCTGTGAGGCTCTATTTAGATAAATGTGAATGTGAGGTGAATCCTAACATCAGCATGCTAAAATGCTGTTAATGACCATGCTAACATTGTTTACAGTGTTCACCATCTTAGTTCAGTGTGTTTTTTGACCTGATGATGGCTCTAAAGGAAAAGTCAGAGGATCATTTAAGGTATTACAGTTCATTCTGAGTGGAACATGAATGTCTGAATGTCTGTCATAAATTAATTTCATAGTAATCCATCAAGTAGATTATGAGATATGTATGACACAAAGTCTGCCAGCTAACTTTACAAGCAACAGGACCAACACACATCAAGACAGCAAAGACTGCATTCGGCATAGGAACCATAATTCTTCCCAGCCTGGCTCATCCACAACTGACAGAATCACCAGCTAACAAAGCAGCACAACTAACTTGTCCAAGGCACTCTCTCCCTTCATGGAGTGGTAACATTAACTGGGCATAGCATAGCGAAACAGTGTACATGGCATGTAAACTAATTTCTTTCCTAACCTGGCACCGTTATCCTACACAGATCACGTACATATACTTTGAATTGGCCTTAAACATAGCAATACACGTGGAGAGGAAACTCAAAGCTCCTACTTTACGTACTTTCTTTGTTTCACACGTGTGTTCATGCCTGCAGAACATACAGAGGTGGAACAAAGAAACATAAACACAGTCCCCATCCAGATATAAAAAGCAAGTTAACTGTGGGCCTTTAATTCACAAGAGTGAATGCTGCTAACCTCCACTATTTAGAACTCCAAAACCCTGTAACCTTTACTAGCTATTGATATGGTAATTTCGGTTGTAGTTATTAATTTAATTATTAATCAGAGTTCCAAATTGATAATTTATTTGATGAGATTAAATAATAAATTGGCTATCAATTTTCCCTTTTTTGAAGGGTGGTGCCACGAGGTGAATTTAATGCAAGTTAAATTCTATTATTTAATATAGACATTGATTGTTTCTGATAGCCTCTTACACTGTTGCTCCTACATCTTTTGGTGCCCCGTGTGAGGCATAGTACTCTTTGCAATAATTCATAATTGTGCAATATTCATTTTAGCATAATGTTGGCCAATAACAAATTTTTAGATTCAACATCACTAGTCTGCCACATGAGTAGATGTCCAGCTGCCCTTACTAACAAATGAATTGTGTTGAGAATTTATTTATTCATCAAATTTAGCTAAAGCAATTTGACATTTGAGTTACTGATGACTTCCACTTTAATTTTAGTGTTACATTAAGAGCTTGCTATTGCTGCTAGCCATTCAAGTTGAACCTACTTTGTAGGAATTGTAAGAATTTTGGTTCAGCATTCGAATACCACATATTCAATGAAATCTAGTCAATCTGTCAGAATGGGCTGTTAATTCAAGTTCACCCCTATTTAATTAAGACACAGGATGCCACCAGCCCTATGAAATAGAGAGAGCTTGTACCTGGCTGTTACTGCCATGCATTCAAGCCTGGGTAAGAAACAGAGCCTGAGATAGAGCCACAGCATGCTATCAGCCCTGTGAAACATAGAAGTTACATACTTAGCTGCCATGTGTTCCAGCCTGACTCAACTTTAAGGGACAGGAAAGAGATAGACTCGCTACTGAATGACAGGTATTATGCGCAGACTGCATCCAAAGCTCTGTTGTTAAGATGCTTGCTTCTAAACTTCCATAGGCAAACCAGCCTTGCCTTTCAGAGCAAAGCAGCCCTAGAAAAAGAGGTAGAATCCCTTAGAGTACAAAATGCTTGTCTCCCCCATGAAGTTCAGACAGCTAAAAAGAAAGCAATGCACAGAGGACCTGCACTCAGTAGAGTTAGATCTAGCTAAGGACATTGTACATTTTGATCCAGACAACAGTAATCACAACACTGACAATTACTCAAGGGAACTAGACCACAATCTAATTGATTTGGCCCATGCAACCCACAGGGAGAAAGTTAAACTTGTTTGGAAGACCAGCTCTAAAGCTGTCCATAAGTTTAATCAATCACAACCTGCCAGTGTCAGCAATGACTACAACAAGCTCTGTCAAGCACTAATAGAAGAATTCTCTTCTACTGCTGACAAAACCACATCAATGGTTGCAACCCTCCAAATAAAATTTTCGCATCGTGAGCATCCCAGTGAGTACTACAAACATTCAAAGCATGTTTACTTTCAGGGCAAGAATGTACCAGGCTTAGAAAAAAACTCCACCTTCAGTCCTCCATGTGTACACAATCACATAGTACTTATGTCAAGGTAACGCCTCAATGCACGAGATAAGGGAGAAGATACAGGTAGCTTGAGAAACTGTTGTCACCTCCAAAGCAAGGGGGAAAACAACTGATTCTGCCAGCTCAAACACTAAAGCATCACACAGATCTACTGCCTCAAAAGATCAACCTCACAACAACTCAAAAGAGGTTGACTAAAGGCCACATGGGGACACTGAGCATAACCACCATGCCCACCAACTGCATCAAGATAGGCTTTCACACAATAAAAGCAGTAGAAGGCCATGCTCAGACATTCTGGCCCAGAAGCATGACCAGACATATATGACCACAGTTCAGAACATGGTCATAATCCATCAGAAAGTGACGGCACCTCTGAATGCCTCTCTGCCTTAAACTTAAAGCACAAGCGCTCCAGAGCTCACTCCTCATGGTCATAGCTAACAACACAGTCCACCCCTGTACTGATAGTAAGACAGACTAGCTCAGGGTGCCTTATTTTTCTTGCAGACTCAGACACCACTGTCCAACTTTGCAAGTACACTTGGATCAACTCCTTGTCAATAAGACCACTATTGTAAAACACTAGCTCAGGACACCCCATTATGACCTTACAGTTCTAGTCATACACATGCCCAACACATGCTTAGGACATTACTATAATGTCAAACAGAAATATACCCATTAGGACTTTGAGATTTTGGAAATGTGCTGACACCCTTCCATAACAGCACCTGCCTGAAGGACAAAATTGTAAAGCCTGCCAAGATCAGACCAACACACACTAATGGACACTCTAGAAATGGCCTAATCATTGTATGTACCACTCTCTCTGCATCTCACCTCAAGAAATTTACATCACTAACATTCCTGTTCTCACTAACCCCGATGAATATGCCATTACCATATGTCACTGTCATTGTTGTTTATCTGGATTTTGTTTTTGTAACTTGATGACTGTTCGTGCTTAGCCAAGATAGATAGTGCTGACAAATGCCCAGTTGGTTAATGAACTGCCCAGATGTTACAAGCTTGAATGAAATGACTACAGATATTTCTTCTGGATAAGCCACCAGACGAATGGCTTTTCCAGAAGAGATATTTCTTCTTCCAGCGCCACCAGCTGGTGGAAAAGTCAATTGTACCAAATTACATGGCAATTCATTAAATCATTGTTGAGATATTTCTATTTGGACAAAAGTGCTGCTAGCTCGGCTAAAATTAAAACATGAATTAATTAATTACAACAAAGACAATGTAAAATCATGAATTGATTAAGAAGAAATACTAGAACTTCATGATCATATACAGTGTACATATACAGTATATACTATATGTTTAAAATTACTGTATATATATTAAAAAAAAAAGATAAAGCAACCCAGATGACAGTCAAAGATGTCACATCTCTATTTAGTTTGGAGCACACTGTTGACCTCATGGGCATATCTGAGTAGAAAGTAAAAGGAGATGGAGACTGATAATAACATCAGCCCAATAGCGGAGGCAGCCAAGAAGGTCAAGAAAGAGAAGAAGAGGGTAAGGACATGGCAAAATAAAATGTATAACAAATCAGAACAAGGTTGTGAGATGTGCTCACTTTTATAAAGTAGCAAGAACACGGAGGACCCATATCTGCCATCACATAATCATTCATTACAGCAATAATAGAGCATACCTCTTTGTAATATGATAGTGATGTAAGGCATTCAGTTAAGTACCCATAATCAATGTAAAAAGTGTCCTCGGGAGTATTATAAAATTTAAGGTGTGCATAATACAAAAATGATTTTCTCACATTCATAAACACATATCAAAATAAACATCAGGAAAACAATATAACTGCTCTGCTAGGACTGTGAATACCACAAAAGCTGCCATAGCAACCGCTAGCAGTGCTTTATGGGACTGCTTGACTGAAACTACTTGCAGTATGAAACGCTACACAGCTCTTGCATATCAGGTGTTCCTTGATGATTACTAAGACAAGCTGCAGCTGTGTGGAGCTGCATAGCCACAATGTCCACTGTTCAGGAAGTAAGCAAACAAAAATAGTTTATGTGTATTTTGAATTTTGTATTACATGCTTTGAAAAGAGCTGTTTTGAATATTGCTTTTACCTCATACATTGTTTTATTCAGTTTTTGTTTCAACTAATTTGCAGTTCATGATATGCTATCCTGCTAGGACATAATTACAAAAACCAGATCTTCAAAAGCTAATTATGGAAATGTTCATGCTTACTACAGCTGCTAGATCTGTACAGGCAGAATACACAGACAAACAATGAAAGAGAGGGAACACTAACATGGACAGAGCTTTAAATAAATACAGCCACAGCAGAGGCATTACAGCCATGTCCAGGCCAGGAGTGCACAAACAGCAGTGTGATCTCCTCAAATCTTTATTGTGAGATCTCAGAGATCATGTTGAAATGAAAAAAGCAACTGTAGCCTCTGTTCTATCTATCTGTGTGCCTGCCTGTCTCTCTCTCTCTCTCCTCAGTCCAGATGTCAGAGGAACTAGCCAACAGCTGCGGCAGGAAATTAGCCCCCAGGCAGCGAAAGGGCTAATACACTTACACACAGAGGAGAGAGACCAAAACAAAACATCCAGACACACACACACACACATACAAAGATGAACTCAGAAGAAAGCAAGTGGATGGCAGAAACTGTGCAGAGGATGATGCAAAAAGTTTACTGCATTTTTCTTGAGACCAAATCAAATTCTTTGTGTGTGTTTGTTTGCAAGTGAACATGTTGCTCTATGTTGTTGCACATTTATAAGCATACTCACAATAAACATACCCATGCAATGCAATACTTTTGTATGTCTGTGACAGTATTTGTCCATCTTTTTTCTCCCAGATTAATCCATTTTGTTTAAAATGTGTGTGTATGGCCGACGGTCTGCCAGCCTGCCAGCCTGTCTGCCACAGCGCCAGCCCCCGAGCCAGCGGGAACATTTGCCTTGTGGCTCCAATTCCCAGGAATGCCTAACCTGCGCCAGCTGTTGAGAACATGTTACCTGTGCCAACAATGCGCCGACTCTGCCCACCACATCAGCTGCTGCTCTGTCTCCATCTGGGTGCGAGATTGGATTTGTGTGTGTGTTTGTTTGTCTGTAGCTAACTGTATCTACCTCTTCGCACATCTGTATTTGTGATTGGATCTATGTGCATGAATGCTCAGCCTCTCTCATGTGTACAGTGTGCATGGTGCCAGTGTGTATTATGAATGTATGGATGTTCCTAATATTGTGTGGACTGTATGTGTGTGCGCGCGCCAGCTCTTGTGTGTGTATGTGTGTCTCCATCTGTGTGTGCTGGGCCTCCCTTGCTTGCATCTGGAGCAGCATTGAAGAGGCTTTCCAACAAGGCCAGTGGCAGCCAGCCTGCCAAACAGCCCAGATGTTAGTTCTGTAAGCCTGAGGCTAAATGGAGGGAGCCACACACTCATTATTCAGGACTAGTAAATTGCAACTGCTTTTTTGCAGAAGAGAAAAGGAGAGACAGCAAGAAAGAATAAAAGAGGAGGAGTAAGAGAAAGTGATAGACGTATGGAAAGAGAGAAAGATGAGAGGAATGTCGTTTGATGTGATTGTTACAATAAGCCTCTTCACAGAGCTCAGCGGCAATGATAATAAATAAACCAGACTAAATGCCACTTTGATGAATTACCTGTCTCAAGCAAGTTTCAAGCCTTTGCAAGTTGATTTTCACACAGAACAGATGTGAACTGAAACCAGTGGCTCCCTGGAAGGTGGGAAATTAATCTAAAACCTTATGACATGCTTTGAAGATTGTTTGGGGAAAGAATCATTCTGGTGAATTGTAATCTGGGACTAAACTCATCAGGTCCCAGTTACAGACCAAACCAGGTTTAATTTTGACCTGCTGTACTTGAAAGTATTGTAATCTGAGGTGTTCACAGTTTTCCTGTGCAATGAAAGATTGCTATCAACATTTGGGGGATGCTAACTTTCAATTTAACGTCAAAACAAAATGTTGGCTCCTTGACAACTTTGTGATCGCCTGAACACGGCACAATGTTTATTGCTTCATCTGACTATATTTTAGCAATGTCATTGTGTTCCCAGATCTCAGCAATTACTTCGGTGAGTACAATTTTATCATAATCAATAGAAATGGTAGTCAACATTATGAAAATAAGACCTAAGATGTAATAAATTTAAGGTTAAGAAATGGGCTAAGACATATAAAACTACCAGAACGCTTCTTTAAACTTGAATTGAAAGATTTCTGTGATCACTTGGGTCAGTGGAAACAAGCTATAAACACAACATGTACAGTACAACTTATAAACTTATTATCTTATAAAACTGATATAGGGAATGTGTTAGAAAACAGTTGCCTATGTACTCATCCAGCAGACATGGAGTAACATTAGCATTCATTTGAAGTCATGTTTCTGGTGACCTGACAAATGTTAAGTCCAATACTTCACGCTCCTTTTAGCTCTGTTTAGGTCTTCACCAACTGCTTTTAGCTGCTCAATGCTCAACTATAGAAAAAGGCTGATAACATCTGCGTTCTGTGTCTGGAAATGAGGTTGATGACAGCAGTGAGAGTGAACCAAAACAGTAAATTTGTGAGCTGTAAAACCAAAGCAATGAGCTGAAAGACACTAAAATCCTCCATGTAGCCGAGGGGAGCTGCAGAGTCAGGTGATAATTCTCTGTTCTGTAGGTTCATCACTATCAATGACAATTTTCACATTACAAGTATTTGATCCATTGTTACTATCATTGAAAATATTGATTAATGCAGTTTGAAGGTTAGTTCACTTTACATTGACAAACACTTTCACACTTATACACACAGTAAGGTCATCTACAGTATATACACTACATTCGTGTTTGCTTTTGAAATCATAATTTCTGCATTGAGGCAGTTAAATTTGCGTACTGTACTAAGACATTGAAATGAAGGAAATACTATCATAAATCTACATTGAAGAATTAGGTTACTGTGAGGTCATCCTCTGCTCTGTCTGTGTCCTCTAAATCCACTGTTTTCCAAATGTCAACATTTGTCCAAAATGTTTTTTTTTTTGGTAAACAGGAGAGCAGTTTTGGAAATAAAAACACAACATGTTCATTCACCATCAAACAGTAGGACACAATTAGCTTGATCATCTGGACGGCTGTAGCTGTGACGTTGGGGCAGATTTGGCTGTGTGTGTGTGTACACGTGTGTCCATGTGTGCATGTGTGTGTTTGTGTGTACACACTATGGTAACCACAGAGGTGGCATCTGCCAGTGCGCTTTAGCTCTGTTTGTGAGATCCATGTGTGTGGACTTCCACAGGGCTTAGAGAACGTCCTCTCCCCCCCATATGGTGAGCTGTCACTGGGACAACACGGTGCAGCCCTCCCCTGTGCAGGACCTCCAGCCAGCCATCAGACTAACTGAGTAAACAACAACTGGACATGGGGTGATGATGTTGTATTTGTTAGTATATTTTTTGAGTTGGATATTATCTCCTAAAACCTGTGATGAAAGACCACAGATGACATCGGTATAATCTATTTCTCACGTGAATTACCTCGGTCATATGTCAGTATTTATGCATCAGTGATATCCCAAAATCTGTTTATCGTTTTTTGAAAACAACAAAATCCATTCTCACAGATCCAATCAAAACAGATTTGATTTCTAAATCATTTCACAGGGGTTAAACCTTTATGACTGATAGGCGTCAGATGTTACTGATACAAGTGAGCTGGATTTAAATGGTGTAACAATGTTAAGGATATTATGTTTTTTTCTGTTGAGAAAAGAAAAGAAAAATGGTCGTAGCTTCTCCACGTTAGTCTGCACTGACAAGTTTCTATCAAACACAGGCTATGACACATTTGGGAAATGCAAATTGCTGAGAGAAAAACATAACTGAGAGACAGCTCCTCCCATGACAGATATCCCTCTCACATCTGCTTCTCTCTTCCTGCAGACAGATGTTACACAGCAGTTTGTTCTGAAAAGGAGAAGACGATTTCTCCTGAGCCTCCCCGAGGAGTGAGTAGCCTGGGGAAAATCACATTTACACATAAAGTGTTAATGTGTCTCTGTGAGCAAGTGTGTGTGTGTGTGTGTGTAGACAAAAAAGAGACAGACGTTGGGAGAGAAAGCGAGAGAGCGAGAGATCTATGTCTTACAAAGGAAGTAAAGGAGGCACAGACCAGAAATAGGAAGTGGCAGGACTGGAAACAGAGGGCCCTCGGGGGCCATCAATAGCTTTAGAAGTGGATATGTATGTGTGTTTGTGTGTGTGGGAGGGGGGTTACTGCTGCTCTATCCTCTGGCTGTTCTCAAACTGTGTGTGTTTTTGATGTTGATCTCACCCAGTTGTTGGCAAGCCAAACACAGTCTGTGCACCCAGATGTTGACAGATGTGCTGTCTAAAATCTACCCTCCTCTAAAGCTTGCACACACACAATGACACACACAGGAGAAATAGTGACACACATTCTTCCTGCACCCCCCTCTGGAGACAATCCTTCTGGCTTGCATTAGACATTCAACAAATTCCACAATAGTTCCTAAAAACCAACCTCAGCCCCAGTGGAGAGCTGCCATGTTCCTAAGGGACCGCTGTCCACTGCTCTGTTCCAGATGTTCTATAAATAACTAAAACACACAGAATTCGCTTCATCCAGATGTGCTTACTTCACAGGCTGGAATCACAGTGGAAGAGAGAGAGAGAGAGAGATAGGCAAACAGCTGGAAACCTCAGAAGAACCAGAACTATCGCAGCTCTCCCTAGTGGTCTGGAGTGGTTCATGCAGCAAGGAAGTCGGAGACTGATTGGGGTGGTTTGGTGTGGAGGGTCATTTAGTTGTCACCAGACAGGTTAAGGTGGATTTCAGCAGTTGTTTTTCATCTTATCCCAACCTGTCTTATCCTGTCCTGTCCTATTCCCATCCTATCCTATACAGTATTATCCTGTCCTGTCGTATCCTACCGTGTCCTGTCCAATTCTATCTGACCCTGTCCTATCTTATCATGTGACCATAATCTACTACAGCAGACCACATGACTTGTTGAAAAAAATGACCGAATTAGTATTTCTAGAGAGAAGTTGAAGCTTTTTGAATGGGAGCCACTCGGAGGCATTTTTTTGGAGCCAGCATCTAGCAGCTGTTGGTGGCTTTGCTCTTTAAGGTACTTCTGCTTTGGTTTCAGCTTCCAGCTGTGATAGATGCCACTTGGCAGTAGACTAAACATATGATGGCTTATTTGAATATTGTGGCCAACAAAACTACCAGTTATACAGCAGGTAGGTGTTCACATGCGTTCCAATATACCAACACAATTCGGTTAAAAGAGGAAGTTACTATAATAGTATAATTTACCTGCCTCCTTCTCAAAATAATAACATAAATGGTCTATCAAAGGTGTCTGCCAGTACTTTCAATGTGCACATATCAAAACACTCATACACACATAAACATTAGTCATTTAGTTTATATTGTCCAAAGACACTTTGACATGTGACCAGAGGGAGTCACGGATCGAAACAACATTTTTATATTATTATATCCCATTATGTCCCATTAGTTTTTGCATACATAGTTTAATACTTATGCAGATTTATGTTGTGGGACGTCAAGAAAGGAGGGTTAAAAGGTAAAAAAAAATCGGGGACAAAACAAAGAACAAGGTGCCCAAATAGGCAAATGAATTATTTTTCTGCAGCCTATGAAAACAAGATTTTGTGCCGCTTGGGAGAACATCTTATTTCTAATCTTTTGTCCATACGTGAATGTATTTTGTGCATCTTGTGTATATATACAGTATGTGTGTTGCAGAGTTCAGGCATATGTCAAGGTCACACCTCAGCAATGGCAGCGCTCCTCTGGAACAAAAACAGATCAAAGTTCTCCCCTCCCTCTCTCTCTGTCATCCTCCCACTGCTTCATTGACTCGACCACTGAGCAGAATCTACATTGATGGCACCCAGTGGAACTTCAGCATGCAGCTGGAAGAGCAGCGAGAGACGAGGTGTGTGTGTGTGTGTGAGAGAGAGAGAGAGACAGAGGATTCATATGCATGTTCATGTCACACAGTCCAGAGTCTGGAGATGTTTGTGTCACTGAAGGCTGAAGGTAGGATGGTAGTTCTGGCTGCTCCCACTGCCTCATGCAGGAAACATCTGTCTACAAATACAGAGAAACGCACACCTACTATTTACTCAAAACATTATCCATATATGACAATAACACACATCAGATAATAAAACACAACATAACAAAGTGTATAAACCACCTCATCTAATTTCTCTCAGTTTGACAGAGTGCAGCCAGCCTGTAAACAAACTGAAATCTGCAGTCTCATTCTTACAGGCACTGCCAAGAGCTTATGACGTTAGAAAGCGTCAGAACAAACCTGAGCAGTAAATCAACAGTCTTTGCTTTGTGGCTCAGCTCTCTTTTTTATCACCGTGGTGCAAAATGACTCCCACATTACTGCAGCAGCTGCCGCTAAGCAGCGGTCAATCACATAATTGCTTTTCCCCTCACTCGTAAATAATCCTGCTGTCACATGCTATCAGAGATACTGGAAATACAACTTGCCGATGTAGACTGTACAAGAACTTCCTCTTGGGCCATTGTTGCAAGTAGCATCAGAAATAATCATTTTCATGTACAAGTTTCCAAGCTGACATGTTTTACTGAACTGTGAACTCTTTTCAGCTTGATATATTTGTATTGTATTCGATGTATTTAGTTTCAACTTTATTTTCCTCCATGTTTCAGAGTCAGAAGCAATTGAATGAATTGGTTTCATACTTTGGACTTGAATACTGTGTAATAGGAGCTTCTAATGTGCATTTGGGTAAGTGTAATGCAATGCAGTTACAGTATGTATGTGTAAAAATGTTCATTTTGCTGCTCTTAATTGACATCAGATCCCATACAATAGTGATTCAACCTCATAATTGGCAGGAAATGTGTTGTTTGTATCCCTGACTCTTCTGTAAAAAAAAAACTGTATAGTTTATAGGAATTTATAGCAATAGACATCATGACTGATCAGACAAAGAAAAAGACTATAGCGTTCAGTCCAAGTCCAGCTTCCTCAGCAATAAATCTGAGGAAAAAGAAAGATTGGAATTGCATTCCAAAGTTGAAAAGTACTCCAAGAGATGCAGATGTGACTCTTTTTTTGACTAATGTTTTATTAACTGCATTCCCTATGCACATACAGTATGTATGTAATATTAAGCTGGGCAAGTGCTTAAAATGAAGTATACAGTAAGTTTAAAATGTCAGTTTTTTAAAGACAGTTGGTTATTTGGGAATTGTACACAGTCAAACAGATAGGTGTTGGATAGCTAATGTAAATAATGTATATATTTATCTTAGTTTATTTAATTATTGGTATATTGCAAGCTGTCACTGCCTTTTTCAGAAAGTATTTTTACTTATGTCTGTGCCTTAATAACAGACAGTAGAGAGAGATGACAGGAAATAAGGAAGAGAGAGAGAAGCCACAAAAGTCCCGGGTCAAACTCGAACCGGATACACTGCAGTTCATGGTTGACATCTCAACCCTCAAGACATGGAGGCACCTAAATATCACTTGCTTTTGGCAATATATTTTATTCTAATTGTTTGGTTGTGGCCAGTAACTGTAATAAATATGCAACAATAACCTAAACATTAAACATTTGTTAGTAGCTAGACTGTTTTAAAACCAGTGGAAAATTCAGTTTGAAATCCAATAACTTCTTAACACTAAAGGTGATGCCATAATCAAGAAAAACAAGAAAATTGCAGATTATCCCTTTAATGACGAGGTTATTGCAGTAGTATGTAAAGTTAATCAGAATCTGCATTCGCTCTTCTGGCCTCAAATCCTTCATTTTAGGGCAGAGCAGCTGCACATTGCAGAGCAACCTGAGAAACCAGACTGCTCCAACCTGGGGGTAGAGGCATATGTGTAAGGGGGGCTGGGCGTAGAGGACAATTTGAGTGTGTGTTTTGTCTGTGTTTGTGTTTTTTTTTTTTTTTGAGGGAGGGTCGGGGGAGTGCAACCTGTCTGCACATGAGCAGAAGGTATGAACATATACACACAGGTGCACATACAGTACACAAACACACACTTTGCATATGTGAATATATGAACATTATGCATGGATATAAGCACATAAATAAGCAAACAAAGACACGCAGACACGTACAGTACACACACACACACACACACACACCAACACACTCGCTAACCAAGGTCTAACCTCCAAACCTAACCTTATCTTCCTGCCTGCATGCAGCAAGCAAGCTGAACACACTCACGGTGCTGAAGTGCATTGACATATTTTTACACTAAGCTATCATCTTCACATATTGGGGACAAAACAACAGGAACACTTTACAGTATGGTGCAGTCAAATAGCAGAGATTAAATGTTGAAATTTATGAAGGTAGTTTGCAAAGTTGTATTTGAATACACTTGGCGTTCCTGTTATTTTGTCCACCCCCTGTACTTGATAGCATTATACATTGGAGTCACTCTAACTGAGATGTTAGAGTAGTACATATATCTAAATCTAATATCTTTGGTGATAAAATATCAGCAAGTGACAAAATGTGAACAAGAATGTAATTATTTTCTGAACACTGTTAGACTGTAATTGTGGTGATGGTTTCAGGCAATGCATATGATTACATGACAGCACAATATTATGTTTCTGTAGTAAACTAAATCAAAGGGAGATTTATTCTACACAATTCTGAAGCAATAAGAACATAACTTGACTTAATAATTTGACTTTATAGGCTAGCGACTGCTTTTTCAGTTTGCTTTTTAATATTTTATTTTGCTTTTTCAAAATTAAACATTGAGTGCATTTAGTGCGCTGGTTATGTGCATATAAACACCATATCCTGCTTTTTAGAAACCTGGATATGCTACTGTACCTGGAGTACTCCAATAGAAACCAGGACACTGTGGCATGTAAACACCTGATCCAGGTTTCTAAACATCCTCTGTTGGTAGGGAAATGAGTGGCTGAGTTTCAACTTGACACAGATGATCAGACATCTAGATACTGTTAGAATCGTGCAAACAGGGATATGAGTAACCAGGTTTCTCACGTTCCATGTAAATATCATATCCTGAATATGATCAAAACCAGGATAAGACCCAAAAGCGGATACTAACACGAATGTTAACACACTCATTTACATGCAAAACAACAACACAAAGTGTATAGTGCACCTAATGCAACTCGGGTAGGGAGGAAAAACAAGACAAAACTAATTAAAAAGAAACATTTAGATGAAAATAACAGTACAACAGTTGAGAGGTACTGGGACCATTCATGGGGAGTTTGATTGATTATATTGTTTACATGATGAAATTTGATTTACACACAGGCACAGTCAATATGCTTGAGAGGGATGTCTTTCATTATAGGCAATAAAAGCCACATGTTGTAAAAGGTTTTACTTTTCTTTCTCAGCCAATATGTAATTTTCTCTAGTTTTATGGAATTATTCATTTCTGCAACCAAAAACTGTCACGGGGTCTTTTGATTTCCAATTTAGTGTTTTTGTGGCAATGATTAATAATGTTTCTGTTAGCTTAACAGCATTGCCATGACTTCTGGAAGCTGCTTTAAATATATATATAAATTTCATCTGGTCATCTGGTACTCTGCAGACTACATTTCACACCTGAGTGCAAAATAGGTGACCCAGAACAGAACAGAGCAGAGCAGAGCCATGCTGGACCATACTGGCTCCCAAGCTGTCCTGCTGTACAGCACACCTTCAACACCGTGGCTGCAGCTGCTCTGTCCTGTCTCGTGTGTGCATATGTGTATGTGCGTGTGTGTCTGTTCTTGTGTGTACGTATTCCTCTGCACGGGGTCTGTCTGACCGCAGCTGTCCCTACCTCTATGCGGGTCTCCAGGGCGAGGCTGACCTCTCTCCTGAAGCCACTTCAAAGGGACCAGGGATAGGCTAAAGGGGCTCGGGGTGCCGGGCCGGCCAGCACGGCTGCTGCTTCCCTGGGCTTTGGGAGCTGGGGAGCTGGGGCTGGAGTTAAGGTAGGGGGGGGTGGAGGGGCGGAGTGGGGTTGGGTGTGTTGCAGTAGGTGAAGGGACATAGGGGGGTCTGGGGTATGTGTGTGGCAGGAGGGCAGAGACAGGAGGCATGGGAACGGGGGTAGGGATGTTATTATAGACCAAGAGCTGGAAGTTTAGCTTAGTGTGTGTGTGTGTGTGTGTGTGTGTGTGTGTGTGTGTGTGTGTGTGTGTGTTTTTGCCGTTCAACCTGGACAGACCTTCTGCGCTCTGGTGTCACCTCGGAGTGTAAGGGGCGCGTGATTCACTCTGCAGCGCACCATCTCACCCACAGGGAGTCAGGGGTCCAGCTTGGTAAGGACTGATGGCACAATGTGCCAGGGGGGCCACCGTTGAATGGGGGTCCCAATGGAAAAGAGAGATTACAGGCCATACATACACACACACACACACACACTCATACAGAAACCATAACAGGAACACCTGACACAATCATGCAATTCACGTTAACAAGCCTGGAATAAACGCATTTCTGAAGTTTATACTTTTCAAAAAGTCCCATGAAAAAAAAAACAATCTGTTTTTCTCCACAGAGAGAGCATTAAAGAGAAGGACAAAGAGGCATTGTGATGCATGACATATACTGTCAACGCAACCTACCTGGTTTGAGCCAGTTGCATTTCATTCCCTCTTTCTTCCTTCCCTCATTTCCTGTCATCTGTTACTGTCCATCTTTGAATAAAGTCAAAAATGCCCCTGAAAATGGACAAACAGGGAGAAAGGAAAGGGAAGCAATAAATGAAATGAGAGGAAAAGCTCAGGACAAGAGAGGAAAGGAAAGATCAAGAAAGTTAAGGAAACTTCTTGCAGTGATTTTCACAGCGGTAACTCAACTCTCTGGTAATTTCTGGGGCTATTTTTTGTGGTGTTGTTGTATTGGATTACAATACACTGTAGGGTATGTTTTGAAATTGTAGACCACCTGAATATACAGTCACACTTTTACTTACTATGTATTTTTACTTACAATACTTAATATATAATATTGATACATGATATAAGCACCTTTCACTGCCACAAACCTCAATCTATTATCTACCTTTTAGAGCATTTCTCTCTCTCACACACACAGACACATGGAAACCTAACATGCTTGAAGTCCACAAATATACACCATGTGTTGCAATTGTGTGTGTGATCATGCACTGATGAGCAAAACATACCTAGAGGATCCCACCTTAACATGGTGCTCTTCTACAGCTGATCTGACTGATTGGACAGATTCACTCTTCCACTGCAAGGATTGTTCATAATGACGCCTCGTGGGGACACAGAAAATAGACTAGTGGACTAATTATAAGATTACTGTTTATCCAAGTCCCTCTGAAATGGAGGTCACGTAGAGAATAACATATCAGTGCCTATACACTGAAAAGAAACTGTATGAACCCAAGTATTTCATACACAGCACACATGCTATGAATAATGTATGTATTTGTATGCTATATTGACTCCCATTTGCATTTTTATTCTATCTATTAATTTGAACTTTTACTGAAATGCTATTATTGTTGTTATTATTGTTGTTATTATTATGACAATATTACAGTACAAGCAAAGAAGAACAAGCTCTTCTACATTTGTCTTTTACTAAAAATCTTTTGTAACATTTCTTTTGGAAAAATGATTTCAAAGCAACTTGCTTCCTTATTTTCATAGTTATTACAGTATATTTTGATCGATTTCCCCATAGAACATCATTAATATGCAAACATACAAACATGCCTTCTCCAGATAAATACAAACTTTGTCCCACTTTAAGCATGAGAAAGCTGACTATAAGTGATATATCTCAACATATAGATAGTTTTTTGACATTAAGAGAGGGTTTACTTCTAAATGATGATTCATTAATTAATATTACCAAATCTCAGAGAATACTTCCACTTTTAGGTCTGATGGTCATTAAAAAATTGTTAGTATTAAGGTGGAAGCCCCACCATAAACTACAGATTACCCATTATTAGACATTATCCAAGGCATTGAAGACAGTTAAAACTAATCTATATAACCCAGATTGGGAAATAATGTCTGTGATTGCACACAAATACAGGGTGGGAGAGGGTAGGGAGACTTTAAAGACTGGAGGAGCCCTTCTCAGGCAGTTAATGAATGTCATAATGTGCACAGATAGACAATGAAATGCTTATGTTAGAATAATCTGTTGAATAATAGTGTTCAGTATTACAGATGTATGCAGGTGCTGATGATTAACATGAGGACACAGAATGTTCCTGATAAATTTGATCTACCCTCCAGTAATACATGTGTGGCCAGGAGAACATGGATTCAAAACACGGTCAGTGGAGTGATTTAATTACCTTTACAGACACATCTTCATTAGGGGCTATGCTGAAAACTTAAAAATATCTACATTATGTTATTATTTTTTCCCCCATCACACTTCTGTAGGAAGCGTAACATTTTATATGAAACGAACACATGAATTAATTTTTATTTTCGTGTCATATCATTAAAAATGATCCATCCCACATGGGATTATATGACATGCAATAATACAACATATAAATAACAACTTCCAGTGATTGACATTCATGTTCCAAACAGAAAACAATCATTGCTGCAAACCACATACTGTATGTAGTATGGGGAAAACATGCTTTACACAGAAAAAACAAGCAAACAAACAAACAAAAAAAACAATATAAACGGTAGACATTTTTCTTAATGACCAGGCATTGCCCAAATACTCATATCGAACAAAAATGTCCATTTGACAAAGTGTTTTCATCATTTCAACATCTTCCATAAGGAAGCAATCACTTTTAGTAAAACTAAAAGTTAAATCCCAACACACCGGCAGCATAGCCCCACACAGGGCAGACACAGGCTTGGTAGAGTTTAATATACATGGAGAAGCCAAAATCAATAAATTAAGTTTTACCGATGACTTCATCTAAAGCCGAACTAGCTGATTCAAAGAGCAGTGTTGTCCTCATCAAGACAAAAACCAAGATGTCTATAGGAATTTATGTACTCTAAATGCTTATCACCAAATATGAATTGGAACTTACTTGTTTTATAAGTGTGTAAGTGTGTGTGTAAGTTACAAGTAGGATTTGTTTTGTGTGTGTGTGTGTGTGTGTGTGTGTGTGTGTGTGTGTCACAGGGACACGTCTGGCCACAGCAATAGCGACAGAAGGGCTCCCCTGTGTTGTCTTTTTCCTTTTCAAGCTGTCTCTTTACCCCCGCCTCCCCTACACACACACACACACACACACACACACACACACACACACACACACCTTCCCTGGCTGCTGGTTTCTGCCTATGGGCTGTGCGCAAAAGGCCAGCTGATGAAAATATGTGTGTGTGTGTGTTTTTGTGTGTTAAGAGAGGCCAGAACAGTACACACACATATATTATCTGACACGTTAGGTCCACCTGTGTCTGCATTCTGTGCCCAGCCATGGCCCCATACCTATACCCTCTGCTTCTGCTGCCCGACTCCACACCATCTGGGGAGAGAGAGACAGAGAGAGAGAGAGAGAGAGAGAGGGAGAGAGAGAGAGGAAGGAGAACATAAAAGAGAGCAGATGAGGGAGGGCATCATTGGGCCAGAATGCCAGAAAACAAAGAATCTGCATTTAAATTTACATCAATATATCACTTCTAAATGAAGAAAAGGAAGATGGATTATAAAACCAGACCTCACCATCACCCCAAATACAATATAAGGGCAGCTGACCCTGCTGGCATAAAACGACCTGCTCAGGAATTCAGAAAATGCATTGTATCAACAATCTGAGCCTAAAATGTCCACTGAAAGTTTAGATTTACGCCAGACTGATCAGCTGTTGAGTAGCAGTTTCAGTCATATGCTAAGCAGCTGTCTGATCCTTCCGGCTGCAAACAGCATTTACGATACTGAAAGTTGCGGGGATGTCAGACCCTTCTGAAAACATTCTGCTCAGCTGCTCCAAAACTACTGTACAATATTTCTTTGAATATGTAAACAAGTACACGAGGAACTAAGGGAAAAGACAAAACAAAAAGTTCAGTTTCTTCACTGACGTAATTCCATTGACAAAAAATGACATTTAAATTTTACATTTCTCTGGTAACTTTTAAAGCAGAACACCATTAATTTTACACACACAGTCATGAGAAGCACTACTCAGCCTATAGAACAGTTGTGTAGTGTCTTCTGCGGCTCTGTAGGAGCTTTGTATAGTCTTAGAAAATAACCCCTGATTATTTCATTAGGGGTTATCTTGGCTTAAGGTTTACATCAGAAAGCCTGCATTACACAACGGAGGTGTGGAGTTTGAAAGAAGTGGGCGTTCACAAGCAGGCACATTAAAGGAAATGTAGGATCTAATGTTTTTGGATCTTGACTCTTAAGAGTTCAATTTTGACCATTCTTTTTTATAATTAACTTTTCTGTCCCCCAACTTTGTGGAATTGCAGCACAAAAATGCAGGCTACCCCTTTAATCAACATTTGCCTGTATTTGAGTTAATGTAATGAGGTACAATGTATTTCACTATTTCATGATGTCTCCAGTTTTGGAATTTTATTAACACTATAGCAGCCAACTTGTCCAGAATAAAAAATAAAAATATTTATATACATGTAGCCCCTAATACAAATCACTCAAAGGGCTTTACACTACAGCATAAGACAGTTGTTACCAACCGTCTTGGTTTGTGACCCCTTAAAATAAAGCCAGGTCAACCTGGGACCCCTCGTCACAAGTTGTATTGTCTATCAGTTAAATTGTCTATTTACTTTTTTTTTTTTTTTAAAAAAAAGCAAAAACGTTTTGAGTACTTCTTCTAGCACTGCCAATTCCAACATTTAGTTAGAGAAAGGGTGAAAACAAAGCAAGATATTTTGCCTGGGGCCCCAAATCACTTAAGCCGCCCCTGATGAAGGGATCTTATAATGATCAGTATGAATAAGAGGAATGATTACGGCAAGAAAAAACTGTCTGAATGTTCATTTGGGCACATGATTATTATTTTAAGACACAAAAATTGTGAACTTATCCTTTAACTTGTAATCCAGCCCTTTCCCATTGTGACATTACTACTTTTACTTACTGAGTATCCACAGGAACACAGTAGCCTACTTATTCCGTCAGTGTCAACCACAAGCCTGCGGTGCATGAGCCTGAATGTTTTTACTCTACTCTAACTACAGGATCAGACCCAGTTAAGGCCTCTTCCTCCCGTCTGGCTACAGCAAAATCGCGGCTTAAAAAACACCTGATTCTCGCGATGGTTGGCTTATTAGCCGGCAGACACACACACACACACACACATACACACACACGGGATGTTGGGAATGGGATGATGAGAGAGCTCTACAGTGGAGGACAAGCAGACGCCGAGCTGAAACCGTTAAAACCGAAAACGACAGGACCAGGCGAAACGGTAGGATGTGAGTGTGTGTGTGTGTGTGTGCGCGCGCGTGTGTGTGTGAAAGAGAGATGTGTGTGTGTTTGTGTGTACGCGCGCGCGCGCCTGTGCACGAGAGAAAGGGGTTTGCCGTTCCTCCGAGGTGACGTCACGAGTTTTCCTGAAAGTCAAAACAACCGTTGGATGCGGTAACGGTCAGCAGTCGTGTAGCTTCTCGGAAATCCGTTTGGTGACGCTTTTAACGATCATTTCTGAGCAGTTGGCCGTTGCTGGACAGTTTAGCTAAGATTTACGTTGCTCACTCAGAAGGGAGGAAAGAAAAAAAACAATATATAGAAATATAAGTCGAGCGGTTTATGAACAGCAGGTGCACGGGGATACCACCGCACCTGCCGCTACAGGTAATAATGTTAGCTAGCCCGCACTGTTGTGACAGTAAACAACAAACAAGCGCCGCTAAAGCCAGCTAGATAATGTGTGTTTTAATGTCGCGATAACGTTAGCAAAGGTGGGGGCGGTCCTGTGTTTGGCAGGTCACTTGGGAATAATGCTTGGTCCTAGGTTGAGAAGTCTGCGTCCCTGTCTCGAATAAGGGTAACGACAGTTTCCGTAAACCGGAAAAAAATGTAATGTTTTTCTTATTATTGACACGTTTTTACATGTAGACAGTGTTTTGCGATGCTAACATGCAACATGCGTCAGCTTGACAGCCAGTAAGCTCAGTGACGTAGATGATGCAGTGCTGCTAACTGTGTCTTGCTCATCCATGCTACTCAGCAGCATGATCAACATAACCAACATTTTACACCTCCATATTCATTCCAGCAGCTAGATATCACTCATATTTGCAGCAACGGTTGTGTCTGACAAATAATATGTCATGTTGATTTTTATAGCTGCTGTAGAGAGAGAGAGAGAGAGACAGCAAACTAGGCCTGGCTTGATTTGTGACTGCACAAGTGGTCATATGAATGATTAAAAGGATATATGACACACAATAATGATGATAATTATATAGACAGTGTTTATGATGCTTCTGCGTGGGAAAGCCTGTGATATGGGCTCAGTAGCCTGCTTTTTAGTCTGACCGAAGTTTGTCTATGTACCACTGAGTATTGAAAACTGTTAAGTACTGTGAGCTGGCAATTGATGTTTGGTCAGATTTGTGGTCTTGTTTGTTTACTTTTTCATTGATCAGATAGTTCCTGGTTTAGACCAACATTTGTTCTTGTATAGCTGCTTTTGTTTACATGGCAATGACAGCATTTAACATTAGGAACAAGGAGATTTGCAGTAAAAATATGCTCATATTTCTTAAAGTAAGGTATTGAAAACTCACATACTGCATCAGCAGAAGTATCTGAAGTTTCCAACAATACTCAGCCCATCATGTGATATTTCACATGTTTTCAAAACCAGTGGTTTTTTTATTGGTCGAGGGAGGAAGACATCTTTAGCTCTACAACCACAAACCTGCCGTAGACTGTTTTTCTGATCTTTCATCTGTTTTTCTTTTTATATGGAAAACTGTTAGCAGCATGTCAACAGCATCAGCTTCAGTCCTTTGTCAGTGTCAACACCGGATGTACAGAGGTTTTGTGTGGTCACACGTGTTTTGTCAGCACTCACAGCCCAACACACCATCACTGCATTTATATGCATCAATACAGTGATGGTGTATTGGGTGTGAGACGCGGTTTAGACAGACAACTGAAAACCGTGGCTGAAACGCATCCTGTGTTAGCCGAGTCTAACACATTAGGTCCTGCCAAAGGCTGGCGGGCATTTTAGGAAGAGGACTGTGGTCTCACCGCTGTTGATGTCAGCCAGGGTTTGTATGAGACCACAGTCTGGGGTGAGGAGGGGTAAAGTGAGGTGAGATGAGGTGAGCTGTCCTGACAGGAAAATGGGAGTAAGGACCACTCCTCCTTTTTCTGAGCTGATTTCAAGTGGAATAGTGGTCAATAGTATCTATGGACATTACAGAAATTTGAATTTCTAAACTTATTAACTTTTAAACTTATTAAAAGTTTCCTCTCTGTACATGATCGAATTAAAACACTACATCAATTGTTTTGCATGTTTTAGCCCATTACATATAGTGCATCCTGTGCTACTTTCCAAACCGTTCATGTAGGTTTATAGATTGATTATCTCTCCCTAGGTATCAGTTCATGATAATAGTATAAAAATCAGCATTCAGAAGACTTCAATTTTTCTTGGTAATCCACCAAATTGAATACTTATTCTTCTCCTTTCACTTTATACAGTATTTTAGTATATTAATATACAATAGACTGTATTTAAAGATCTTTATATACAGTCTACAGCAGTGATGCAGTTGCAGGTAGGGCTATGGCTGGTAGAGATCTAAAACATGTAAACTTCTGGTGTGGTCCTTTTAAGATAGAAATAACAAAAATAAATGAAAACTATAAGTAAACTTGCTGGTGTCCTGTCAGAGAGGATATTTCAAATGCTGCTCTAAAGTATTAGTTTATGTTTTGCTCCTCTTCACTACTGTAATCCTAGCAGAAACCAAGGAGTTGACAAGATTTATATAAAGCAAAGTGCAAAAGAAGTTTTGCTTGTATTTGTTTTTTCCAGTTGCCATCCATTATTACCTTGCAGTCTTGCTTCATACATCTAGACTGATTAATAGTGGGTTAGCTGACTGCCTGGTCCCTGCCCTCTTTCTTCATTGTCCTCCATCTCTCTCTCCATTTCTCTCTATTTCCTGTGATTCTTTGTTTCTTTTCACACTATCTCCCTTTCTTGTTTATTATTATTTTTTGCCCATGTCGTTGTCCTCCTATCTGGAATGAAATATCATCAAATAAATGTTGTCTGGCAGGTGCTTCCCCTGGCATAGTTGGTTCAACATGGCACTGGATATCTCCATAGCAACAGCTGCCCTGGTGACAAGGGGTTGCCTGGACATTTCTGCTCCTCTCCTCTCCTCTCCTCTCCTCTCCTCTCCTCTCCTCTCCTCTCCTCTCCTCTCCTCCACATGGCAACTAAGCATTTGAAAGGGACAAAACAAGACATCACCAAAGAACTTCCACTGGTTTTGAATACTTGAAATTTGAGGAAATTGAAGCTATACTAAAATACTGTAAACTAAGTGAAACTATGAGCTGAGCATTGTAGCAGCCCTTGTAACCAAGAACTAAAATGTGCTATATTAGTCTGTATTTGCGTGTCTGGTTTAAGATCGGTAACCCTGCCGTTGCCTTAACAGCGGAAAAAAGCTCTGTGTCACCTACTAGGATGTGCGTGTGTGTGTGTGTGTGTGTGAGTGCGTCTGTTCCAGCCTTCGATATGACGCTGCAGTCCCTTCAAGTGTTGGCAGCAGTGCAGACACTAGCTGATGTGAATACTGATTTCTGGCTAGATAGCTACGACTGCTAGCCTAGCCGCCGTAGTGCTGATCTCCATTCAAGCTGAGCGGCGTATAGTGTTGATGCGCGTTGTGTAATACAGTGTAGTAGGGTGCATTTGAGGTGAACGCGGCAGCTATGCAGAGAGAGAGAGAGAGAGGGGAGGGAGAGCGGGAGTGAGACGACAGAGAGGTGCAGAGATTTGGGCAGAGAGAAAGAGAGTGTGAGAGCATCCCTAACTGCCGTTGTTGCTATTTATAGCCAAGCCCTACTCCACAGTCCTGAGATGCTCTCCCACTTCCCACATACAAGACTGACAAATCAGCCTACACACACACACACACACACATACATACACACATGTCGACAAAATAATTTGACAGGTAGAAATACAGCAAGCACAGGAAGGTAGACTGGCTTTTGCACACAGCACAACCTGCCCACCAGAGGAGAAAATATCTATGAATGAATGAGAGGTGGAGCTCAGTGATAGTTGTTTGGCAATCAAGGTCAGTTTGTGCTTTATCAAGAGCTCTGCAATAATTCATCCTGTTTACCAGAGAGAGTGTTAGCAATAGAAAGAGGAACTGGGTGTGTGATTGGGTGGAGGGAGTGTTTGTCCTCACAATAACTAGTTGTTTGTCTTGTCAAATTGTATGAAAGGGCTTTAGAGAGAGTGAAGAGGGGAGAGAGGGAGCAGCAGAGGAAAAGAAAAATAAATCCATGCCTTCTTTTTTCTTTATTTTTTTTCTCCTTTCACTTCCTTCCAGGCTGAGTCACTGCTGGTGAGGAGGAAGGTCTGGAGAGGGAACGAGAGAGGAGGAGGAGGAGGTGGAGGAGGAGGGGGAGAAGAAGAAGAAGGGAGGGAGGCAGGGAGATAAGCCACAACAGGAAGCAAAACGACACACACACGTACACATACACACCGCGTGTTTGTGTGTGTGTGTCTGAGAGAGAGACTGCGCGAACGAGAGGGTGAACGGGAAAGGAAGGGAGGGAGAGTGACGCGGAGACTGGGAGAGCCGGCCCCCCCCTCCTCTCCTCCTCTCCCTCTCTTTCTCTCCTCTCCTCCTCTCCTCCCCTCCTCCCTCTCTCTCTCTCTGTGGAGCAGGCGTGTAGCGGCATCAGACTCGGCGTGAAGGAACCATGAGCGATGTCACCATCGTTAGAGAGGGATGGCTCCAGAAACGGGGTAAGTACATCCAGTACTCTCTTCTTCTGCTGCCCTGCTCTCTGCCTCTCTTTTCTCTCCTCTTCTTCTCTGCCTCTTGTCTAGACTGAGGGCCTGGCCGTGCCTGTCCACATGTGCCGGTGGGAGGATGTGAGTGTTTGCGATTGAGTGTGTGTGTGTGTGTGTGTGATCACATGGATGTCTGATTATCTAGTGTGCGAGTGTATATGTGTTTGCCCTCACAGGGATGTGTCTCTTTATTATAAGCTTGGCTGGCTGTTTGTTTGCTAAGCCTCTATGTGCTTCAGTCAGGTTGTGTCTAAAAAAGAGTGTGTGCATGGGAATGTGCATGTATTTGTATGCACAAGTGTGTGTGCAGTTAATAACATCTACGAGGCCTGTGGTCACTGCTGGTGCATACTGTTCTGTCAGGGTAGTATGTCTAATAGTCTGTGAAATCAAGTTAGTTCTGTCTCTCTCAGGTATTATTCAACGTAGTAGTGTGTTAAGTTGATAGGAAATTCTGAATGGTGTTACTGGGAGTCATATGACACAGGGTTGAGAGGTTGGTTGGGGTGGAGTCGTGGGGGGTATTGACAACACATCCTGTTTACAGTTTAAATAAGAAAAAGAATGAGTAATAGTGGAAGAGCATGTAGCAAAGATAGTACTTCCCTTTTCTCAGACACTCATAGCTTATGTTCAGTGAGTGGTTGCTGCAACAGGTGAACTGTCATTTGTTGCTGGGTCAAACTGACCCAAAAACAGTCACAAAGTGTTACAGGTTTCTCTGTGGCTCTGTGACGACTGCAGCACTGTCTGTTATACCCTTTAGGGCTTTTCATTTTTTTTAACATACTGAATATTGTCCCCGAAACCACAATTTCATGGGGTCGTGTGTCTGCTGGTGCTGATTCCTTCTGGCAAAAATGTATCTGTGTGTGTGTGTGTGTGAATGTGTGTGTTTTCAGAGAGAGAGAGAGAGCTTCAGGGGTAGAACAAGGGGGATTTCCAGACTTTTAGGCCAATGAGCATCATCCTCCTGACTATGTGATGGTGTCTAGGAATGTGTAACACAAACTGTTGAACAGGAAGTGACATGAATACACAACAGACAGCAGGCTTCTGGGTAATGTAGGCTAGCACTGTGGCACAGCAGGAGAATATGTTGGACACTACATGAAGTGAAGTGGACGCTCTCACACACACACATACACAAATGCAGTACACAGTCTTTACTGCTGAAGTTGAGGGGAGGATCTTTGTCTATGTGTGCCAGCATGCCAGTGTGATCCTCAGACGGTCGTCTGTGCATATTAAGAGGAACACATCGCCCCCAGTCACGACGCAGCGCTACCAGTGTTCGTCAGTGTGTGAGAGAGAAAGAGATAGAGGTTGTGGGGAAGGGTGGGGGGGGTGTTTGTTTGTGTCAGGAATATGAATGTTTGTCTGCATCATATGCTAAATCTTTGTCTGTATTTGTGTGTGTGGAGAGGAGCAGGGTCGGGGTGCTGACTCACTGTCCAGGTCGTGATACAGCAAAGACTGCAGTCTTAGTCATTAGACAGCTTTTTACTGAAACGAAACAGCAAGAGAGACTGAGAAAGGTAGTGAAACCTACACACACACACTCACACACACTAACACACAAGCTTTTGTACTAACAACATAACATTTAGTTGTGTTTTGACTGTCTGGAAGGCCCTGTACTTTCTAACTCTTCTTCAAATGATGCACATTGTTTGGCTTTGAATTGAGTGACACAAAAACAGAGACACAGAAAGAGAAACTAAAAAGACTGAATGAGTGACTGAAATAGATGGGAGGAGAACAGAGAAAAAGTGTGCAGTAGATCTCTGTATGAAAGAGATGTTCATATACTTCTTAGATGTCTCTAATTAAATCAATCATGAAAAACTTTTTCATAAAGTGAGTGAAAGAGGAGTACCTGAATATCTGGTCCGAGCTCTTGTGTTTTGGTTTAGGTAAGTGATGATGGGATAAGTCAGGGTAGTATGTTATCTTCATTCCTCTTCAATCTTATAATTAATCATTTTATGTTAAATTAATTGCTTATATGTTCTTTCTGCAGTACTCGTCTACAACAGCTGTTAAGTATATGCTTCCAAAATGGTACAATTTTGCAGCCAAATTAAATAATTTAATGGTAATTAGATATAGAGAAGATAGAAAATCTTTACTTTTTGTGTTCTACTTACGCAGAGATGGTCTTAAAGTAAGCAGTCAAGTCAAACGTGTTAGTCATCATTTTATAGATGACTTGATGCACCACAGAGATTTATGTTGACGTTATCGTAAATTGTATGCTCAGGGCAACACACTCATACATAAATTTCACATGTGCTCTACTGAAGTGAAGGTCTGGCTGTTCATGACTTTTTGTATGCTGCTGTTCACTTTACAGCTCGCCTATGGTAAAGACTTGCGTGTGTAATATGATGCTTTAATAATGCTACTGTTTCGCCAAGATTTTATAGTAAATTCTTCAGCATAAATGTAGCCATAACTCAGGAAGCGATAAGGAATCTTATATGTATATATATGTGTGGATTGGATTAGTTAAAGAATAAATAGTGACTGCACAGTTGTGGTGACTCTAACCCTAACCCTTCATGAGATGGTTGATGTTCCTAAAAATATATTTTGTAGTGTATCTTTGATTGTTTTTTTTACTCTTTATCTTTCGTGGTCTGACTAATGGCTAATAAAGTGATATGACTTACTGATTGAAAGAAAGTGTTTCCCATTCATAGCACAAAGTATCAGTGATGACTTCTAGCTGATGCACCCTCATGGGGATGTTCTCCTCTGCATGTTTTATGAAGGAACTGTGTGTGTTTGTGGGTGCGAGAGTGTTTGTGTCTTGCTTTTGTGCGACAAGCCACAAACCATTAGAATAATTGGCCAAACATGACAGACGTGTACGGCGCAGCGCCACACACAGTAGACTCAGTGATCAACTTACACATGTCAGTGGATGCTGATCACTGGCAGTGGTGTGTGTATATGTATTGTCCTCAGTAAGTAGTGTATGTCCAACAGCAATGACTTCAGGAGTATAGAAGGCATCATTTTATAGTTGATGACACTAAAACTCTGTATTAAACATACACTATAATGTGCAATTTCTGATCCACAGTAAGTGGTCTGAAGCTGTATAAGTCTAGAGTATTTAAGACTGTCAATAGGAAACATTTACACAGAATAAGGAAGGAAGTAACACTTTCCTTATTTTGGCTTCTGATGTAAAATGTAACAAGCTTAATGTTCTTTTTTTAATTCCTCCTTCTTTCTCCATTCCTTTTAATCCAGGTGAAAGTGCTTCACATAGAAACATAGTTTCAAGTGAAATGCATGTATGTAACCATAGCATAGAAACAAACATTTCTACTTATCGTATATGACCTCAAAGGCTGCTCATCACCAGCACCTAATTGTCATCCTAGAACACAAAGACAAACTGCAGGAACATCACTTCTGCAAAGAACAGTACAGTATGTCCTCAGATGGCCGAGCCTCTCAGTACTCACTTTCAGTACCCTGGCGATGATTTCCTTCCTGTCTTCATTAAAGCAGAGGAGAGACTGTGTTCGGCTGCATCAGTTTTTTATTTTTGGAAATAAGGAACAGTGGATATAAAAGAAAGCCAACAGACTTGCAAGTTAAACAAAATAAGCAGTGTTTGGGAAATGTGTTGTTCTTTTCATGATGATAAAGATTGAATGATTAAAAAGATACATTGAAAAATCTGATGGATAGATTCAAGCTACAGGTGCTTCGGAAGAACATTGCAGTGTGTTTGGGGGTGAAAATCAGATGTTGCTCTGCTTTCAGTTGACAGAAGTTACAAGGCTTTTTTTATTCCACCTTAAAAATCTGAATCTGAAGTTCATTTCCGCCCAGGCCAGGAGTTTACCTTCTGTCAGCCCTTGTGAGGCCACAGAGGTCACAGTCAGCCACTGTAGTCGAGGATACTGTTACCTCCACCAGCATCAGCCCACACAGCAGTCAGCACAACAGATGGCCAGGAGGGAGGAGAGGAGGAGAAACACTGAAGGAGAGAAACAGGGAGAACACAATCATCTTTTCTTTGACACTTTCTGGCCTCCAGAGGTGTTTCTCTGCAAAAGCTACTAATCAGATGAGATTCAGCTATGTCAAAGTCTTGTTACTGGCTCGTTTTTTTAAATAATGTAAGATCAATGATTCTTTGCCTCTCCGGAGGGTTTAAGCACTCACGCATAAGTTAAAGTCAAGTGGATGTTGTGCATACTCTTCCTTTTACAGTTGTGTTATTTGGATTCGTCATGCATCTTAAAGAATGTAAGCTATTTAAAAAAAAAAAAGAAGAAATAATTTACTTGGTCTATGTAGTGAAGTCAAGGCTTCTGTTGTTCCCTAAATGCAACTTCTGAGAAATACCACTTTTTTTCTTGAACTATAGGGAAGTTCAAACAAAGTCTCACATTTACATGACCACTAGTTCAGTTTCACTATTTGTTTTGTACAGTTACAAATACATATCTTACTGGTGGCTTAAAATAAATATATGAAATGTGTTTGAGTTCTGAAGGCCTACTAACTAGGGTCTATAATCGCATGTTAAGCTGAAGGTACTCTGTAACAAATTAGAAACTCCACTACAAATACCCTCCCAAACTTTGTCAAACACAGAGGTCATCTAATTTTAGAATCAGCATCTCAGTAACTGCGTGTTGTATTTTATTTCACAAGGATTACTCGTTGTTCTTCTTCTGTCAGTTCAAGAATCCTGATGGCTGCAGTGGAAATTATTATTGATTTCTTTGACAGCATTTTGGTTAAAAATTCAAGCGGCTCATGGGAGTTATGGGTACATTCATATTGACATGGTTTTGTATTGGACATGATGCAGTTTTAGATTGCATTGCTGCATCCCACACAGTGACTGAAATGTTTGTTCTGCAAGCCTTGCTGTGGCTGTGTTACAGCTGTTGTCTCCATATCTTTACATTGTTTGTATGCGCATCACATCCATGTAGAATTCTGATCACAGTATGGACCTTAGCACTTTCATGTTCATTCAGTGTGGAGACAGTCAGGAAGTGGCTTCATTAGATATTCAATGTCTTCCTTTATGAAAATCCTTTTTTTTTTTTTTTTTGTCCCGACCAGTCACTTAATGCATCTTTGCATGATCATACGATAGACATTGAGCTGAAATGCGAAGTAACTCACCCGTCCTCTTTATATTTTCCTTTGGGAACTGTATTAGCTATACTGTATACGTTAGACTGCTGTGAGGTTCATTGGGTGCAGTGCAGTGAGGCAGCCATCTTGGCTCAGTGAGTTCAGTGAGTTCAATGTTGCTGGAGGCTGGCTGGCTGGCTGGATCAGGTGGCAGTGCCAGATCTCTGATATCAATCACCAGCCGCTGCTGCTGCTGCTGCCGCCACCACTGTCTGCTGCGTCGCCCTTCTCCTCTCCTCTCCTCTCCTTTCCTATCCTCTCCTCTCCTCTCATCTCCTCTCCTCTCCTCCACTCTTCCTCCTCTCTCCTGTCTCTGCTGTAGAGCCTGTCAACACAACTCACCCCTTTTATTGCAATTCACGTTCCCTTTCTCTCTGTCTGTCCCTGTATCTCCTTCCATCTCCCTGTATTCCTCTTTCCATCCCCTCTGTTTCTCAAACTCACATGCATATACAGGGCAGTAGCAGACAGGCAGACAGTGCAGGCTTTGTTATGAATGGCATCCTCTTGCACATCCGGAGGAAGTGTACGCTCCAGTGTGGCTTTACAAACTGTCTCCATTGTCCTAAGAATGACTCACTCTACACTGCAGAGAATGGCAGTCAGCCAGACAGTCAGACAGACAGACAGCACATTGCAAACAGACAGACTAGTCTGCAGAGCCTACAGACAAACAGCACAGGAAAGACAGGCAGAAAGACCGATAGTTTGTGACAGATACAGCCAGCATAGAACACAGGCCAATACAGAGGAGACCTGCAACTAGCGGGTACAGACACAGACTGAGAGACAGATGGGTAACATACACACAGACAAGCAGCAGAGAGTGTGTCACCTTTGTTTTCAGTCTGAATGTGATTTTTTTTTTTTGTTTGAATTGAGAGAATAAACCTTGAAATTAAATTCCGCTCCAAATTAAAGTTACACAAGGCAAGAATTTTATGCAAAAACACACCTGTCTCATCTGATACCATCACAAATTCAGGCTGCAGAGAAGAATGTCTTCTTCTTGTGTTCTGTATGCAGGAAATCTGCTCCATACGCTGGAGGATGTGATAAATAAAGTGCACAGTATGAAACTAAACAGTGGTGAGCAGCCTCTCCATTAAAAAAAAAAATACAGACTGTATTTTCTATATCTATTCCTGATTTTTTAGAACAACTTTTGACAACCAGTCAGAGAAGAGGCGTGAAGAGTTTATAAAAGTTTCTGACAAAGTCGGATTCAACAAACTCTCTTAAATGCACAAATTCGTAAATCACCTGTTTCATCCTGATGAATGCCACCTGTTCATGAGTAGGTGCGTGTTGGAGCGATTTGAACATAATGGACGACCCTAAAGTTGCCATATGAATTTATTCTTCTCCATTTGTGGATGAATTTTATTCACAAAAAATGTTACTAAAGAGTAAAAAGAATAATTTCACGCCTCAGACCTAAAGGTACTGCTTTCAGAAGTCAGCAGACAAAAACATAAAACATTTAGCAGTGTCAGAAGTCAGGGACTCGAAAAAATAAGAAAATATTAATACAGCTGCCATTGATGTCAGTAGAGCGGCATTGTACTGTGATAGAAATAAAGCAAGAAAAATGTGTATGTTCCATTAAAGAACGAATCTATCCTTATGAGTGGTTCTTGCATGAGGCCCAGTGTGTCAGAATTACTTTCACTTGACATTACATTGAATATGTTTTTCCAGTTGTTTAAGATACATTGCCTATTCAGCAGTTTTGAATGTTGTAGCTTGGAATTTTCCATAAACTTATGGGTACTCAGATAAATTCAGGAATATACAGTATAATGTGCAATTTCTGATCTATAGTAAGTGGCTGGAAGCTGTGTAACTCTGCAAACTCAGTCAGTCAATAGGATCAGTGGTAAGTGGTAGGAAAAGGCCACACAAAACAGAGAGATGGATTAATGGATGGGTGAGTGAATGAATGTAGAGTGAGGCAGTCTTGTATTAATGAATGAATGGATCAATGAATGGAGTGCTGATCACTGCAGAGGGAAAACTTGGATAGAGGAAGAGAGAAGGGGTGAAGGAAGGAGAGGTTGAGTAATGGGATTAGTTTGTAGCTCAGGATCATTAAAGTGCTGACCTCGAACATTTGATCAGTCAGGATGGATGTGTGCACATGCATTCACACATACATTGTACTACACTATTATTATTATCATTACGAGTATTTAGATTAAAAGAAATGTGGAATTTCAGTTTACACTTTCAATTACTTTATGCAGTGATGAGTGTGATCTCAAGCAGTGTTTGGACCAAACATATTGTACTGTATATCATCTGCTGCTACTGAATAAACAAAATTAGCAGAGAAGGATGTTGTTGCAGGTTGTAACAAATTTATGCTTCACCCCTTTTTTGTAGTTTAAACTTATTAGACCTTTTTGTTTATTGTTGTTTGTAAAACCGCAACATACAGATAGTTTTTTAGGATTCCTATAAATATTGTTATATTACCTCATTTGTCCTAATGTAGCCCACCATAAACTGTGTATGGACGCATCATAGATACATACAGTAAACACAAACCTCCTCCTCTATAATTAAATTTATGAATTCTGGGATTCTCGCCCATCTCAGTTTCCTCATCAACTGGTTTCTTGCCACCACTTTTCCACCAGCAACTCTTAAATGTTTCCGTAGTGACCTATGGCCATGCATTGGCTTCAGCAGCTCTGTCCTTACTTGACAAAGCAATGTGGGTTTAAGCTGAAACCAGATTCTATGTTTAAGTGTGCTAGACACACAGATTAGACCAAAAGGGTAGTGTGTAGTGTAACATCTTGAGGTATTGTGGGCTTGTTCGAGTAGGCTTTGGGCTGATTAGAGGAGGCAGGTTAGAGTGGGGGTTGGTTTGGCTGATTTAGGCCAACAGATTAGTGCCTAGTGGCTAACGGCTAATATAAGTGCTGGCTGGCAGGAGAAGGACCCCGGAGTTTGTGTGACCGTTTGGCCTTCTATTGACACTTACACTTTTCTCTAGCCGTCCAATAAAATATTGACCCATAACTTTTCCTATAGCTACATTTTACTAAAACATTGTTTTTGAAAGCTATGAAAGAAAAGTGTATTTTTGGGAAATGCTGTTCAGAGTTCCAAACTTCTATTTCTCTATTTCTCTTCCGTTTCAGGCAGCATAGATCATCAAATGTACACTCACTTGGCTCCCTATTAAATAATAAAAAAGCAGAATCTGACAGTTTGTTTTAGAAATTTCAAGCTGTTAAGCAGACATCAGTTTTTGCTTGCCAAAGTTGACAGAAAGGTTGCAATGCCACTAATTGTTCATAATATAATGATGATGGTTAAATTTGAACACATATGTCAGTAACACTATTCTCCAGATGTAAAGTATGATGTTTAGTTATTCTGTTTATGATTCTGAGATATTGACTAATTATTGTTTTTCCACACTTGATTTCTCTTGTTGAACTGTTACCTGAGCAGATAATTGTACAACAAAAGTGAGTTTCATGTGTTTTTTTCCTATGTCTTTGTCATTGGCACAGAAAAAGTGGTTGTAAACAGGGTCAACCACACCACACATAATGGTTGAAAGTGGTCTACATCTGGTTGCCAAGGACAACTGAACAACCATCGCTGCCCTGAAACATGGTACTTCCTTGATGCCCTTTCTCCTCTTCATTGTGCTGCTGCAGCACAAAGCTCTGTGTTACTTAATTTATAAAATGGAACATCAGTTCTAGAAAGCAACCTCTGTTACAGAAACTTATGCGGAGAGCATGAAGGCAGCAGCAGCAGCACTGATTTTATTTAGTGTTTCTGAATCAATTACCCAGTCTGATTGATGTCAGATAGGACGCAGTCATCACTAATGTACTGTAAAGCAGTGTCACTTACTGAAGTTTACAGTTGGCCCGCTCCTTCCCTTGCTTATCTGTTGAGCATAGATGAGCAGAGATTTGGGCATCCATTAACCACAGTTATGAGATCATTTTGGTTGTGTGTGTGTGTGAAACAGTAGAATGCCTGTACTGCTGTGGTTGTCTGAGAAAAACCTCTTGGTCAAAAAACAATGACAGTTTACTGTTTGATCTGACACTGGTGGCAATCCAAAATCTGCTATACTGGAAATAAATGTGAACCCAGCTGCCTAATTTAATCTTCTACATTACTTCTAATTAAGGCCTGACCGATGCTGGAGTTTTGGGGCCGATGCCGATACTGATATTAGGGAGTAAAAAAAATATATCAATATATTGGCCGATATACATAGGATATATACATAAACACACATTTTTTGCAATGATCCTTTTAATATGGTTATCAAACATTTGTGACAAAGATACGTAATGGAGGCAAGATATTTTACAGTTTAACAAAACTTTATTGTATAAAATGACATTGGTGCACTGAAACAGTAAACTTCACTGTGAACTTAATAATTATAAATAACTATAAATAAAAAAAACACATAGAACAGAAAAGACATATGTATGTATATATTAAACTTTAATTAACAAAAAGGATCAAATATACATAAAATGATGCCTATATAAATTTAAAAAATAAAAAAATATATTGGCGCATATTGGACAACATATACGTTAAAACAGATATATCTGTGATGATCAGTATATCGGTCAGGCTCTACTTCTAACACAACTACTGTCTTAATCCAACTGATACATCACATTAATACAGTTGAAGGTGTAAAACATTCATTTCAACGGTCAGTAGATTTCAAATGACAGTGTTATTATGAATGATGTTATACTTTAAATATTAAAGTATAAATATTAGATCTGAATATTAGAGCCTCTCTACATGTTTTGGGCAGCAGTGTCCCAGGTAAGTTTGGAGCCCTGCAGAGTTGATGAGTGTAGTTGAATTAATGGGTTAGCAGCAGGTTAATATGTTGGCTAATGTAGAGTGCCAGTGTAGCCATTATATTAATGCCACACTGGCACAGACTTTGTGATATAGTAGTAATTTCTTGTAGGTTTTTGAGTATACTACATATGGCCTATTGAAACAACATGTGGTCATTTTGATCACAGGGGTATATAAATGGCTACTGTAGGCTGCACTTGGTGGGTTTGGTTTGAGTTTGCTCCTGTTGTCTTGTAACAGTTGGCTGTTATATCTGACTTCATAGTTGAGCTGCATGCTGATGTCACAGTGGCCAGGTTAAAGGGACAGTCAGTCTATTTATATCTTCCAACCTGTAATCTGTCTCTGACAGGATTAACTAAGCCACTAGCTTCAGCCTGCTGTGCCACACAGACACACTGAAAATGTGAGCCATGAATAAATACACGTATTCACTAAGATGAACAGTGAGAACAGTGTGTACAGTACATGCAGCGCACAAGTGCATAAAATGTGATATACATTAGGATATTCTAGGAAAGGAAGGACAAATATGTGCCTGATTTTAAGCAGCCAGAAAATGTGACACCATGTAACGACGTCAAGTGCCTTTTTTTTCTATTTGTGTACATGTTTGCTTGCGTGCACGACTTTTGCGTGCACGCATGTTTCACAGAGTCTCAGTTAGTTAGCCCGATAAAAACCGAGAGGAAGAAGAGACCAAACAGTGACAGAATTTTTTATCCTCCCTCAGCCTCCTCCGTCTCTGGTTGCCAATCTCCAGTCATTAATTAGCTCTCCATGATAAAATTCCCCGTTCCCACTCTGACACTAGTGTAGAGCAGCGGACGGCAGTGGTAATCATGTCAGCGAGGCTTGGCTCAATGTTCTGAAGGGGCTAAATGTCCCCCATATGGTCCACTGGCTGGGGCCCGCTCCTCACCAAGCTCTCATTAAACTAGTGCTTAATATACGAAGGTAAAGAGGGACACACACACACTAATGCATACACTCAGCTGTAAGAAACAAATCAAGACATCTGACAGGGGATTGGACACAAAGGGACAGGAGGACAAGGAGGTGGTGTTTGTTTCTGTGTTTGTGTGTACGTGTGGTTTGTGTGTGTATGTGTTTTCAGAGACTGATGCTGTACAATTGTTGACTTGCCATCTGTCATCAAGAAAAGAGTTCTATCTTTGCATGCATGTGTGTGTGTGTGTGTGTGTGTGCATACAGAGGAAAGATGAGACGGAAAAAAGAAAGAAAGAAACAGTGAGTGAGGTGCAGATGTCTCATAGCATAGCGGCTGGAACATGAGGTTCAACGGCAGGCTGCTGCATGAGAGGAGGTGGAGGGGGAGAACAGAGAAGAAAAGAGGACGAACATCTGCCATATTCAGATATTGCTCAGTGGTTTGAGTGTTTCTACACAATATCTCGAGTTTGAATAGACCTGGGAAACGGCCTGCTCATTAAGTATCTTGCAGGGCGAGGCAAGCAAATTCAGAGAGCACCAATGTTATTGAGGATTTCACATACATTATATTCTTCAGTATATCTCACCAATAATGCAGAGGCAGAGAGATCTTTGTTTCTTTTCTTTTAAGAAGGTCGCAGTGTAACTACTTATCATCAAGTTTTTAGCGTATTGTCAAAATCAGTTTCAGTATTAAAAAATGAAAATTCCCTTGTAAAGATCTATATTTTTAATAAAATAATTGAGAAACGCCTAGCATCTGAGTGCTCTTGATAGAGCTGCAATGTTTAGTCAATTAATCGATTAGTGGATTGACAGAATATTAATCATCAACTATTTGGATAATCGAATAATTGTTTAAGTCAGTTTTTTAAGCAAAAACAAAAAAAAATGAACCAATGACAAAATCTATGGCTCTAAGAAATTAGAACAGGCATTTACATTATGTTTGAACATTTCATAGACAAAACAATAAATCGATTAATCCAGAAAATAATTGGCAGATTAATCAATAATAAGAATAATTGTTAGTTGCAGCCCGAGTTCTTGAGCAAGACACAGAGTCCTTAAGTCCAGTGGAGCGGGTCTATAGCTAACCCTGATCATCTTGTCACACAGTCGTCAATTAGTTCTCACATTACTGTCATTGGTCTTAAACAGCATAATGAGTTTCAAATACTGAATTTAGTCTGACTGACTTGTGTTTTCAACCCCTGATGTAAACTATAGCTTTGTTTGTGACTTATTGCTGTATATAAAGCAACTTGCATATTTGAAAATAATACAGATGCTCTAAGTTAAGCTAAGTATTTGACGTATTTATATACAGTAAGTGTGTATTTTTGTATTTAGTGGTTAAAACATAGGTGACATAGATGGTCATCTTTGTTTCTTTTGAATGGTCTCAGCCTCAAGTGCCTGATGTCGGCCAGCTGAGGTGGACATGTTGTCAAAAACAGCCTCTTAGACAGACAGACAGACATCACAACATGACAAACACCAGCTCTCAGGGAAGGACAGAGAAGTGTTTGTCTGAGACGGACTGATATATAGAGGCTGTCTGTCACCTCAGAGTGTGACAGACAGACTATTGCAATCACACTGTGATCTCGTTAGTCCAAACTCACTCTTATATAGTTCATGATGTTACACTGCTTAATGCATCTTGTAAACAAAAGTCACATGGGCTTACAAATAGCTCTTTTATTGGATGTTGATTTGGTAAACTTTCTTTGTCAGACATCAGGGATTTTTAGCAGCAGATGAGCCAAAACTAAATTCCAGTCTCTGTAACTTAGGCGTGTTTGTTACGCATGATGGAGCATGACTGATTATGAGAAAATCAGTTGAGGCCGTGTTTTCCCCTTGTTTCATTTTGTTACGTCAGGTTTTACAAGCATGATTAACTGCGGCCTATCACATGTCTCCTTATATCCATAAAACTGCGATTCATCCAGATATAACCATGTTATACCTCTGTTACCTTTCACTAACAGCTTGAAATCACTTTAAATGAAGAACAGATAGAGGTATCACATTGTGGTTACTTGGAGGCATCGCTCTCACCTGTCCACAAAAAAAACAAAAAATGAAGGAGGAGTTTGAGTCAACCAAAACTCCACATTGTCACAATGTGAATGCTCCCTGACGGACAGATGGGCATACACTCGGGCAGGTGGAGAGACAGACAGACAGACAGGTAGCCAGGCAGGACAGAGGGGAGAGCAGAGAGCAGCAGTTAGTGAGGTGGAGAGCACTTACTGTCGGCCCTTCAGTACAACACATGAATGGAACCTTTAGAGGGAGGCACGGCTGGACTGGTGTGCGTGTTCGCGTGTGTGTGTGTGTGTTCGCGTGTGTGTATGTGTGTAGGGTGTTTTGGGCGGGGGGTGTACTTGACAGTACTTGGGGTATGGTACTTAAGTGTTTACTCTTGCCTGCTGGGCTGGGCTTTTTGTACTCTAGTGTGTATGCGTGTGTGTGTTTGTGTTGACAAAGTATAGTGTGCATATGCATGTGTATAAGTTTACAGGCAGACAGGGAGACATACAGCACAATGCTTCACTGCTTTAGGAAAGGAGGGGGCCTTCACAAAAGAGCAGGGGGTCTTACGTTGCGCACACACACACACGCATGCACGCGTAACGCCAGCTGCCGCCCACAGCCCCAGCCCAGCATTTCTGAATAAATAATACAGAGCCAACCACTCTGGAATAATAGCGACTTACACACACACACACACACATACACACACACTTACATGCACAAAGCTTTGCACCTGTTCACCACTGCTCAACTGGACAGGGTTGGGCTGGTTAAGGTCCCACCCAGCCTGTTTTAAACACGCACACACACATATACACACGCATGTGCACACACTCCTTGTCTGTTGTAGGCAACAGTTGGACAGCTGTGTCTGTCTCCTGATCCTCCCCATCTTATTCTGATCGACAGCTTTTCTCATTGACTGATTGGTCCAGCTGCCTTACTCTGTTCCTGTGATTGGATGGTTTTTCCATCCAATGAGGGAGCGAAACAGGATAAGAATTTGAATATGAATGTGAGATTTAAATGTTGAACTTCAGAGAAACCCACTCCTCTGTGTCATTACGAAGGCACTATATGAATATAAGAATAAAGTTTTTCATGACTGGTCAGGTGCTGTTATTTTTAACATCATGATTATGATATTTATGGGAGTCGACATCTCCATTCACAAATATTCACCAACTAACAACAGGTGACAGTTATTATTACAGTCAAACAAAGTTGCACAAATTGTTCTGTTTAAAAGGACTGTAAATATGACACTATCACAGGCCCTACTGTATTTTATAGATGTATTGTTGATGTTAATATAATTCCAACTAATAGGTATATTTAAAAAATAATATACTGTTTTTTTTAATAGATAAATTCTATTTTATGTGAATGTCAATGATGTAAAATAAATTAGGAAATCAATGATGCCGACACACAGTGCCGTCCAAAGGAGAGAACAGAGAGAGGTAATATAGCAGCAATCAGTGCAATTTGATTAACTCGCTCATTGGCTGTGTGTGCCTTTCCTAATCACATTGGATATACTGCATTCTGAACACAAGCAGCATGGCATTCCTAATTTTATTGGCTTTTTGAATACAGGGGCTTTTTTGTACCGGTTTGCGTGGATTGTATTTTTACCTTCCTGACATGCTTTAAGACATCCAAACAGATCAGTCTTTTCAATGGTAGTCGTTTGTGTATTTGTGTGTGTGTGTGTGTTGATGGACATGTGAAGTGTAGAGGATATGGACCATCTCACTGAGCTGTTTGTAATATCCTTGATAGGGTTTACTATGATCTAGACAAGAACCTGAGTTTTCTCTGTCTGGTTAATAATCATAACATATAAGCGTTCTACTGTATAGCTACAGTATGTGCTGAACTTCCTGACCTGTAGCATATGACGTCTATGCATTCATGCGTTTGTAAGATACTGAATCTGATAGCCAGTCTTGTTCCTCTTTCACCGTGTTACCATATATAACGGAACCTTGACTTCCTTAGTGACATTTCTTTTTCATACATTTTCAGCTTAATTTTCCTGTGGTTGAAACTGTCTCTGACAGCTCTGCTCTCAGACTCTGACAAACTAACTATGAATCTAAATGATATAAACCGCTCAGTGTATAGTGGGTGATGGGTGAAAATGGGTTGTTCTCCTGGGAAAACCAAAGCCACCAGTAATATGTGAGGATAAGAGTTGACTGAAGGCTGACCCGGCCTTATGTACAGTACAGGAGGTCATACTGGACCCAGGTGTGTCTTCTGCCACTAATGGTTCCGCTTCAAAGGACCAGCTTCTCCAAACAGAAGAACACAGAGCAGGAAATCACAAGCAGGGCAGAGGGGCTGTAACGAAATCCTTTGAATTGTATTATTAAGGAGGAAAACTTGACTTTAAATTGTACAGTTTCTAAAATTCAACAGCCTCCTTGGATATTTTATTCTTTGGTGTTACATGTCAATCCTTTTTGTGTTGTTGGGTGTTGAAACAAGGTCTCAGTCTGCTTCAGGGAGCAATATTATTATAAAAGATGTGAAAGGTGACAGAATTTTTCTTGTTTATACAATTTTAGCACAAAACTTATATATATATTGGTGTTACAACAAAACATGTCTACAAAATAATTCTCTGTAGGGCAGCCTAAAATTTTACATTTTCCGGTCACATGATGGTCATGTTCTCTGGTATTTCGTTTTGTGAAAGATGTGTTTGTATTAATAAATATTGATTGTACTAGACTCCCCACAGTATAACTACCATATGTAGACCATATGTAGACATATACTCCTAGGTGGATAGGCATGGAGCTGATCGCTGGCCAACTTTGTCTCTCAGACCCAGTTATTGATGTGATTGAGGGGATCTACCAGTTGATCCAAGACCAGTACTTCTGTTCTACATGTCACTATGACTCTATGTACAGTATGTCCACCTTCAGCACTTCCTGATGTGTTTATATCCCTCACAGCTGCGTACTGGTATTTGTGATAGATAATTGTAATGACATACTTAGAGGTAAAAGTGTTCTCCATTTGCTAATAATATCACACAAACCGCAGGACTTGCTGGATGTTGACCTTGAATTTAATATGTTGAAAATAAGGTAAAGTTAACTATATTTTAATGTTACAGAAAACAAAAATGAAGACAAGATAATTATCTTTTGTTGTAATGATATGCAACATTTAAAGACACAGAAGAAGTAGTTACAGTAATGTATCAAGACAGTAAGACAGTAAGCTCGGAGTCGCTGTAGCTAAGTGACCTTCACCCACCCACTTTGTGTACGTGTGTGTCTACATATGTGTGTGTGGGTGGGTGGGGGATAGAGAAAGGAGGAGGGGGTAGCTGGGTAGCCACAGCCTCCTGTCTGGCACAGGTGGTGTTGAGCAGCAGCCCTCCAGCTAAGATGCTAATATGCTAACACCGCACTAATCCTAGGGTGCTTTAGGAAGCAACGGTCCCTGCCTACCCACCAACAACACACATGAACAAACACTCATGTACAGTACACAGTCACACACATATACGCTCAGAGATTTAAGCTCACCGAATGCCTGCATGCACAAATACACACACTTACACCAATTGACACATACACACATGGCCCCCATCATATATATATATACGCTGTATACTGTATACACATACAAGAGTGCTGTTAGGGAGATTAGGATGAGAGGCGTCTTGGCTGCAGTGCGTCTGTCAGTCACTCTCCAGCTCTGTATCAGCATCACAGCGGTGGCCATCATGCTCCAGGGAGCCACCACCATCTACTGGACTGCAGTGGTACTGCAGGAGAGGAGACGAGGAAAAAAGAATATGTTAAAATAATGTAGAAATTAAGGAACTATACAAGAGAAAAGGGTTAATTTAGAAAAAAACATTTTTTCCATGAGCTGTAATGTCATGTTCACAGTATTGTTTCACAACTTTGAAACCAGGAATATGTTGCAAGTGTGTGTGTGTGCGCTTGCATGCGTGGGTGTGTGTGCGCATGCTTCCTTCTGTACCAGCTGGGGGAGCAGAGGGGCACCAGGGCAGCCTGTGTGTATGTGTGTGTGTGTGTGTGTGTGTGCATCCAGCACAGCATACCAGGAGGTCCTGGCAGTGTGCAGCTGGCTGGGTAAAATCTCCTAGTGGCCCCCAAGGGATGGCCACACTCCCATGGGTTTCCACTCAATCTGGCTGCCCTGTGACTGCCCTGCTCTGTCCCAGCTCTCTGTCACTGTCTCACTGTCATAGCCTTAACCGCACACATTGAGGCCCTGCTCTCTCTCTCTGTCTTTCAGTCTAAAGCTTTCTCTCTCTCTCTCTCTCTCTCTCTCTCTATGTCAGCCCTCTTTTTCCCCCATCCTTCATTTTAACATCTTCTTCGCCTCTAGGCTGCTCTTGCCTGCGTGTCGTTTCAATCCACATATTGAGCCACAGGCTTGTACAATTGTTCCAGCACTAAACCTTACAACCCAGCTGCAGCCCCAGCTTCAAATTGAATTTAGTTCTTTGATTCTTCAAAATTCCCCCCCCCCCCCCTCATTCTAGTGTGGTCTGATCATTACAAAATACAGTTAGCACACGGCACCTCTTTTCTGTCAGTGTCAGTAATGGTGACTGTATTTAAAGCACTCATGCACATACACTAACACCAGTCCAGCCCCAATGTGGTAATGAGACTAATGCACTGTAATTGGATTGGCTTTGAAGAGCCTGGATTCGTCTTAAGATGTCTGAGCAGACTGGAGTTAGAACTGCTGGGGTCGGGGTCACGCACACGCATCCACAGTGAAATAGACTATACAGATGGTACAAAAAGTCATTTTCTCTCTCAGCACTGTAAGAGTGACTGTAAGTGTCCTGTGCAGCTGTTCAGCAGGCATTCTTGCTTGCTTCTTGCACTTAAAGACAGACTCTCAGACCGATGTCTTCTCCAAGGGTCTTATCACACAATTCCCCACTTTGTTATCCCCAGTGCCCTCTCCGCTGCGCACAGCCACGTCCCCTTTCCCCCACTTCCTTTGCCCTTAAGTTACCTGCCTGATGTTTATCCTGTCTCTCTCCCTCCTCCTCCTCCTCCTCCTCACTATGTATTACTGCTTGTACTCAGCTGCTCATGCTCACATACACAAACTCATGAAAGCCCTCTCCACACTGTTGTGTCTGGAGGTGTCCTGACATTCATCAATAAGGAGATCAGTTCAGACCCACCCATCAGTTTGACTCCATACAGCTACACTTTGTAGAGATTTACATTTAATTGAACTCTCCCTACAGAGGTTTTATTACATTTACTGAGATACTTGTAGCTTATTTACCCCATTTGAAATGTACAGTATGACAAAGTTTAGATACCTTAATGCAGTTTAAACATGATAAGCCTGAAATTAATCTTTCTGGCCAATAAAATGTTAATATCAATTTTCCAAAGCCTAAGGTGAATTCTTAAAATTGCTTGTTTTTGTCCAAGCAATTGTCAAAAATCCCAAGATATCTGGTTTACAATGATGAGAGAGAAAAGCAGCCAGTCATCGCATTTCAGATGCTGCAACCAGTAAATGTTGGCATTTTGCTTGCTAAATGACTTAAATGATGAATTAAAACTCTTGTTGATTCCTTATCTGTCCATCAACCAATCAGTTCATTGAATCTTATCAGCACTGACACATGATGTAGTCAGGTATCCAGTCAGTACATGTGCAACCTGCCTGTCACTCAGTTAGTTAAGGAATAAGTCAACCTCTAGACATGATTAGTTAACTTTTCCTTTGGTCGGTCAGCTGTTCACTCTGGCAACCAGCCAGCCGGTTACTCAGTCACTTGGTCAGTAAACTTTTTATATATTCTGTCCTGATACACTCAAACCTTCTGTGTTGCTGCTCTGAACACTAAACGTGTGTGTATGCATATAATATGCAAGTGTGTGTGTGTGTGTTGTTATGTGGCCAGACGACACATTCCTCTCCCTGCTGGTGAGCTGCTGTGTATGTGCTGGAACGTGGCAGAACCTCCCCTCCACCCTCTCCACCCGCCTCCTCCTACCTCGATACACCACCACCCGCCACCCCTCCAGCTCCCAGAGTGCCAGTCACACAGCCCCGTCTCTGCGCCATCTGCATATCGGCTTCAGCCTCGGCCAAAGCATTAAATTAAATCCCTGTTTGGGTTGATTAACAAATGGCTGGTGAGCTCACATAGTTATGGAGTTATTTATTTAATTGTCATCAAGGTTTTCCCTGATTTTTCGTCTCTCTCATTCTGTGCGGTAATGTGGAATTCGGCAGAGCAGGGGAGCAGAGGTGCGCGGGTGTCCTGAAGGAGTGAGTGTGAGACAGAGAGATCGAGCGAGACTGGAGAGTTTGTGCAAGTTTGCGTGCCTCATTTCTGTTTTGCTGGCTGAAGTTCAGCCATACCATTTGTACCTGTCTCCTATTTTTCATTTCTGCATTTCTCCCCCCCCCCCCCCCCCTCTGTCCTGAAATGAATAGTTAATCAGTCCCCTAATTGAGTGACAGTTAGTCAGTGCGTTGTTGTAATTGTCCAATCAGAAAGCTTGGAATGGACACAGTCACAGCTGATTCATCTGTGCCTCTAACTGCAAAACCAAAAGCTGCAACTGGAGGATGTGCCAACAAGATTTATTAATCCTAGAAATTCTAAAATGACTTTTAAAAAGTCCAATTTAGTTTTTAATCCTTAGTTACGGGCTCAAAAAGGCTGAAAGTAATAGGTCTTGAGGGGCAGACAAGTGGGGGAAAGTTTGCCACATTTATCCCATCTGTTTTTGTTTACAACAGTCCCTTGTTAGTCAAACATTTGACTAAGACAAATACAGTGGATGTGGTTGTTTGTATGTATTTTAGACCTTTCTGAATCAGAGTTACAATGCTATTTAGGCTTATCATTTCCAACCAAGAAAAGGAAAGAGGAACAGGAAAAATTAAGAAAAATATCCTGTACATCCAATTAAGACATCAAATTAGCTGGAGGACTCGCACTTTAGAACTGTTCTGTGTTTTGAACAAATTTAAGTCAGGAATTTAAATAGACTACAAAAATGTTTATCTTATCTTCTGAAACATTCTCTGTTCCTTAGATCTTTCAGATCACCCACATTCTCCTGTATTACTGATATCCTGTAGTTCTAAAAAGAAACAAGAGACTCCTGTTGTCTTAAGCACTGTATAGTGTAGTATTTACTAATTGGCCTTAAGGGAAAAGTAAAGTTGTGCAGAAACCTAAATGAGACTGAAGTGAGGAGTCCGAGAGAGATGGTGTGGGAAGGAGACCGGCTGTTCTGTTTTCTCCAGCAGTCCAAACTAGAGATATGTGGCTCCCCAGACAAGCTGTCCAGAGTGGGAGAGCTCGCTGGACTCATTACAGGCAGGGCCAAGACGGGATTGCTTGACAGAACACCATTGGATCATTCGGAGAATTGGAACGATGGAAACAGAATTGTGTTAGTATGTGTGTGTGTGTGTGTGTGCGGGCGCGTGTATGTGCGAGCGTGTGCCTGTGTTTGTTTGGAACGCCGTGTGTGGACAACTGTCCATCTCCTCTCTCCGTCTGTGCCACCCCTGGCTGCTCCCTCCCCCGCCCCCCAGTGGACATGTACACACACACACACATTTATATACACTGTCTAGGTCCAGCCAGCAGGATTGCTTAAATGTTTTCAGTTGTACTGGACAGCTGAGTGATGAAGTGGCCAGCCACAGGCGTCCATTGGTTGGACACTTCATCTAGAAACTGACTCAGAGAAATGACTGGACTTGGACCAGCAAGCCAGTCATCACTGCCAGTTTATAACAGTTTTATCAGTTTAACTTTGTCTTTATCCTCTTCCGTTCTGTCAGTCAGTCGATCTCTCTCTCTCTCCCATTTAGTTTGAAGTTTCTCTTTTCCAGATGTCTAGTTTCTTCCATCAATGCTTTTTGACCTCACAGCTGGAAATTGTTAATTTCTGCAAATTTTTGTTTGATGGGAACCTACAAGAGCACAGTAATAGAAACACCTGTACACCTCTTAATGATAACAATAATAATAAAGTTCCACAACAACACAAACTATATCCTCAAATATTTCCAAAAAGTTGAAACATCACCTTTGTGCCACAATCTCTACAAAATATGAACAGTATAATTATAGTAAAGTGTTCATTGCAAGGTTATTTTATCAGGTTGCATTATATTATGTACATGATATTGTACATAAAACACAAAAATACATGGGGTTTGGTTAGTTCACTTGAAATGAAAGAGGTTTTTCTGGCTTTTATTCTCTCTCCAGGGAAACAAAAACCAACAAAACACATCAAAATGAACTGAACTGATTAAATATAATTGCAAATCTGATCCCCAGTTTTATAATATGATATTGGTTTGGTCAATTGACGAGAAATTCTCTTCCCGCTCCTTTAACACCCCCTTACCCACCATCTCTTTTCCTTCCTCTTCCCTGTGCCTTTCTCCATGCCATCTCCCATTCAGCCCCTCTCGCAGCACTCTGTTTATCAGTAGCAAGTGATCCAAAGAATATGCTTTTGTTTCTGAAAGAACAGGAGAAGGAAGGAAATAGGGGGAGGTGGGGGAAGAGTGGGTGGATTTGCGAAAAAGAGAAAAATAGAGACTGAGAGAGGAGACGAGAGGAGAGGTGTGATTTGGTAATCCTGATGACGCACTGGCACCCAACAGCATTTTCTTATCTGTCTATATCTGTGTCTCTCTGTGTCCCTGTGCGGTGGTTCAAATCAGCCGCTACCCCCACACCACACACACACATACACACACACACACACACACACACCTCCACCACCAGCAGCACCCAGAGGTACTGGCAGGGCCCAGAGTCGCATGGTCCCTTCGGCGGAGCAGGTGTTTTTCTGCGACGTGTTAACGAGCACGGCCTGCTGTCATTTCAGCTTTAAATGGATGTCACAAATAGAACACACACACACACACACATACACATGCTGCCTATTCTTCTCTCCCAACGAATTAGCCTAAAAAAGGTAATCAAAGTTGTTACCGAGCTTCGTGTGATATGTGTTGTGTATGAGTTTGTTTGTGAGTGTGTGCACAAATTACATCTTTGTCTATTAGTCTTCATGGAGTGTAAGTGTGTGTATATGTGTGTGTGTGTGTGTGCTCACATGTGTGCATGTCAAGGAATGACTAAAATGGGTTGAGAAGCAGGGAACATTTGTATATCTCTGTAGTTTTTATTTCTGTTGTTTGAAAAGAGAAAGTGAAATGTCTACACAGCTCCTCGCTTCGGAAAGTGTCGAGATTGTCACTTTCTTTCATCAGAGCGGAGTGTCAGTATTTCTTTAGCCGTGTATTCTGTGCGCTCGTGCATGTGTGCGCGCGGTTCCCTCCCCGTATTCATACTCATTGTACTTGTCCAACTATGTGTGAATCTGATTCTGCACACGTGTGTACTTAAATCCATGTGCGTATCCATGCTGTTTCCAGTAAGTGTTATCCTCCTCTGTGGTGTGGAAATGTTTGACACTCGTGTAATCCTGCAGCGGGTCATCTGATAAAGCTGTGGTGCCACCTTAGTGCCAGTCTGTGCCAGCCAGTTGGGTAATACTCTGCCACCAGCTGCTCAGCAGATGTTGTTATTTGTTGCTTCAGTCTAAGAAGGGTTATTCTCCATGTGTAATCTTATTTTGTCTCATCTCATCATTTCGTCTCATCTCATCTCATCCCTCAGCTCCTCTTCCTTCTTTGATGGCGACCGGTGGTTTGTGTATATGTGTGTGTTTAAATTGTGGGTTCATATGTGTGTTTGTGTGTATATGTGTGTGCAGTATACTTGCGTGTGTGTGTGTGAGTATGTGTGTTTGGTAGAGGGGTCATCACCTCGACACCTGCCCATGTATCAGCCAGATGATGTTTCTGGCATGGTTAGTTTGAGTGTTGTGCTGGTAAACATGTTTTTGTCATTTTTTACATGATAATCTGATCTGAATCTGGCAGGCAATGTGGGAGTCATAGAGATGCAGTGTATGTGTGTGTGCGTGTGTGTGTATATAGTGTGTATATGTGTATGATATCATTTGGACAGATGAGAGTCAGAGTCAGTCAGGCTGAACAGACAGGCTCTTATCTGTCTAGGGAATAAAATCTGTATTTAAAATCATCACCATAATCATTATTGCTATTAATACTTTCTGTATATTATCTTGATCATCATAATCATCTTTACCCCCAAGTGCAATATTGCCATCATCATCACTGTTGACCTCTGAATTTAGTTGTGTCTGTATCAAGTGTATAATTTAACATCTTTTACTCAAATGTTCTCCTTCTTTCTCTCTTTGTGTCCATCTTCCACTCCAGGTGAATACATAAAGAACTGGCGACCGCGTTACTTCCTGTTGAAGACAGACGGCTCTTTCATCGGCTACAAAGAGAAACCTCAGGACGCAGACCTTCCCTACCCCCTAAATAACTTCTCTGTAGCAAGTATGTTACCTATCATACAAATATCAAATCCTATCTGAAGGATGCATTTTTTAAATTTCTGATGTACCAAACAGGCATGACATATAATGCAAAGCACCTACTGTATCCATCCCAACAGGTATACAGAAAGAGTGGAAGCAGTGTGTCTAAGAACAAGGATATTTTTCCTATGTAGTCATTACATTTTAAGTACGTTATCAACCCTGCACATCTGACTGTTGGCTCATAACTAATATTATAATACAGTGATACCTAAATAACTCCTGTAGGGAACATTTCTCCCTAAAACAGTTTAGAACAGCACCCCTAGAGGTGATCTGTAATCAATCTAGCTAAAGAACACATCAGCAAGTCCTCCAGTTGAAGGACAGTCTCCTCACACTATGCCATATAGTAACCATAGTAACCAATATTCTCTAATTGATTTGTGTTTCAATATTTTTTAAATGCCAATCACCTATGTCATGTAAATTGCTATGAGGTGTTGCTGAAATGTTCTTGTGGTTTCATCATACAGTACAGCGCAATAGTGAAATGGTACAACAGTTATTGCATCAGTATCACTCATGGTGCGTCAAAACATCAGTCAGTCAGTCACTCATCAGTCTTCACAGCGTTGCTATGCTTTACACAATTCACTGAGGGACCTAATTAACCATTTATCAGTAAATCATCTGTCTGCACCTGGTTAACAAGCTCCACAGCGTTGTTGACATGTGTAATTACCCAGCTAAAGAGTTAACAAGATTGATTTTAATGTCTCTCATTCTCATTACCACCACATCACCTCCCATTGTTCATACAGTAAATGCAGAATGGTAGTCAAACTTTGTGCCTGCTTTCCAGGTATTTTAGCTTTACAGTAGAGTCTGTTGTCACATTGGCCCTGACGTTTCACCTAGATTCCCTGTGTCCCATAATCTGGCAGTAGACAGAAGTGAAAATTGGCTTACTACTAATTTACACAATCACTTTTACCTTGACAAAGGTTAAGACACTAAACCTTTTCAATTATAATCAATTATTACTCATTACATTAAAGACAGTAAAGCTGGTCGAGCCAGTACATCACAGTTGTATTTTTTGCTATTTAGAAATGATTTATAAAATGAATGTGTTTACGTGTAGTATTCACACTGGTGATTATTACTCTTAAAAAGTATGATACTGTCTCTTCTAGTATTGGGTAAACATGTCAATCAGATAATAAATTTCTTTAACATTTCTTCTTTAATAAAAACAATTTTAAAAAGTACATTATATCAGATAAAATAAAATAAGAGTAAAACAAACAAGCAAACAAAGGATGAAAGACAAGAAGAAAATAAAAGCATACAACAAAATAGTTTTGCTTTAAATATAATCAATAAAAGACAGAGTATAATGTGGTCTGGTCACTTAGAGTTACAGTAGTTAGAAGCCTAAAATCAGCAGCAGGAGGCAGGAGATTGTTTTTGGGTTAGACCAGACCAATTACAATAAACAAGTTAAAATGAGATAAAGACATTTTTTAAAGTGCTTAATTATGGAAATATTACTTTGGTGAATGACACAGGATTATCTAGTTATTGGTTTTCTAGAAAGATTAAAGCAAAAATACAACCAGATTATTGGTGGATCCACAGTTGCCACAGGATTAAACAGATAAAACATTTTACATATATGCAGCATATGTCTAATGATGTCTAATGTCATAATAAATAAATGGATGCATGTTAATGTACAGTAGTTGTTTACTCATTATTTCATGTTCATAGATCAGTGGACATTTAACATAATCTGATAGGTGCTAAGCTGGTGTTTCACTTCTTGGCACAAGGCCTGATGCAGATGACATGTATATGCATGTCCAGTATCTATGGAAACCACTGTTACTACTCCACAGGATATCAGATTAATCACATGCTATTAACCGTTGTCTTCTGTTTAATGTATAATAAAAAATTAAATTTTATAGGTTTAGTCAGTTAAATCTCATCAGGTCTTTCAGTTGAAAAGGGTTTGGAGGAGCACAATGTGAAATATCTGCAGAGCAGAGAAGTGGGGACTGGCGATGGACGAGACGATAGGAGAGGCAGAGGACAGTACAGGAAAATAGATGCGAGATGAGGATGAAACTGAAAAGAAAATGATGACGAATGGTAGAATACAAGCTGATACCTCCGAGAAAATGATAAAGAATGGTACATTGAAGGAAGAAGGAGGAGAAAGAAAGATAGAAGTCCGGAAGGGAGGACAAGTACAGGGAATGAGCGATGGGAGTCGATCGGTGGGGGCAGAGGAAGAGAAAATTGGAGACGTGGGGAGGAGAGAGGAAGAAGAGAGAGGACAGAGATGGAAGGATGATTAGGGTGCAGAGCAACGGATGAGAGATGGAGAGAGAGATAGAGGGATTGGAGGTTGAGGCTTTTGTGGATGGATACGGGGGAGTGGAAGGGAAGATGAGGGAGGAAAGGAGGACCATCAGCTCTGAACAGACAGGGAGGAGGAGACGAAGACTGGATTGGAGAACGAGGAAAAGGGGGAGAGGAAAAGAGTTTGTGAGGAGGACAAGCCAGGCCATACATCCGGCCCCGGCTGCTTGGCACAGCACTGGCACTGCCACATCTGTTGCCCAAAGCTGGGAGGCCAGGTGGCGTGTGTGTGTGTGTGTGTGTGTGTGTGTACATGTTTGTTTATTTGTGTGTGCCCGTGCGTGTGTTTATGTGTGTGCGTGAACAACAGAAGTGGTCAGATGGAACAGAGATGGTACAGGCCTGTTCCCTGCAGAGGGACTCATACATACAAGGCTGTCACACATGCACGCACGCACGCACGCCAGACGCATGCACGCACACACACACACTGATGCATGCACTCACATACACCCACTAAACTGCTACACAGATTTCACAATTGCCTGCTGTGGCAAACAACCCAATTTCAGCTAACATTCAAACTTCAATATCACTTTTTACATGCGCATGTGTAGGTGTGTGTGAGTGTCTGTCCATGCGAGGGCGTGAGTGTTTTTTGGCATCGAACATAGCATGACCTTGTTTTCTGGCAGCACAGCAGGCCATGTTCACGAGTCAGGTAGTAACTTCTTTGTGTGAATGTGTGTGTGTGTGTCTGTGTGTGTGAATTTACATTGAAACTGTGTGTGTACGACCTGAGTGCTATTGTCATTAACCTTCCTGTCTATATTTAGGCTGAGCCATGACGTGCTGTGCTGTGCCACACTTAAACAGAACGTAATTGGAGTAAGGGATAGCTGAGGATGGGAGGTGAGACAGTGGGAGGAAAGGAGAGGAAGGCAGAGGAGAAGGAAGGAGTCGAGGAGAGATGAGGGCAGGAGAGAAGGTGAGGAGAGAATGACAGCAGACAAAAGGGAGGGGAAGGGAAAACAGGAGAGGTAAATGGAGGGTGATATATGTAGTATAAAGAGGAAGAGGAGATAGTAGGGGAGATGAGAGGACAGAAGATGGATCATTATGCTCTTTTACATCAGCTCTTGTCCCCAATAACCACTGAGACTGCTGAGGGACAATGAAGATGCATTCTTTCCCACAGCGAGCTCACAGCCCCATCTGGCTATGTGTGCGTACGTTTCTGCGCTTGTGTACTGTATTACGCATTTGTGTAATAATGGCCTACTGTATTGCCCATTTTCACAGAAATGTGTCTCTTCGGATATTCTGCCAGATGCGTATGTGCTGCAACACATAATATCCCTTGGCACAGGAAAGCACCTTTATTTGAATCATGCGTGGCTGAAGTTTTTACCTGTTTTTAAACAACCAAATTCAAAGGCCAGCTGTATCTTTTTTTTAAATGATTCAGTTAACAGCAACTTGATATTCAACATGAATTTCTCTGGTTTCTTCACCTCCAAACAACTGTATCTAAAAATATTTAACTTTCAATATGTAGTGGCCTGCATTATTTTCCTATTGTTGCTATAGTTTGAGGGGAATTAATTGCGTTTGCTCAGATTTTTTCAAATAGAAGTTGTGCATCTTTGCCCAAGACAGGACATGATCATTTTATTTATATTTACATTAAAATGCATACAGCATGTAGAGAAGATTTTTATAAATACAGAACAAGAGCAAGGAAAAAAAGTACAATGCAATAAAACAAATAACAAAAGAAGAGAAAAAAACAAGTAACTAAAGTAACTAAATGCACTCTTACCAGATCTTAATCTTAATCTATGTATAGTTAAAAACTCTTCCTAGTTATGTTTTTTTTCCAATTCTTTGCTGTTCAATGCACAGACATCTATACTTGTTTAACTGTACTGAAAAGACAGCATTGTCCCTCTGACTGTCTGTTGCAGAATGTCAGTTGATGAAGACGGAGAGGCCGAAGCCAAACACCTTCATTATACGCTGCCTCCAGTGGACCACGGTCATCGAGAGGACCTTCCACGTGGACACGCCTGATGAGAGGTCAGCCTGCACTCGAATTCCCCAAAAACTCACTTTTTTACAGCATCCTGCAGTTGTTGTTGGTCAAAGGACAAAGAGGATGTCTAGCAGTGTCTTCCTTTGTGAAAGTGGCTACCTGAATCCATCTAATGAAAGCTCTAGTCAAATATATCAGGTTGAATCTGGCTTTATTCAAAGTTAGATACTTCTAATATTGTACAGCTGGAGCTTTCTTTAAAGCCAGATGTGAGAAAGAAACTTTTTATGTAGCTTCTTAGAGCTGTGATGCTCCTGGACAAATAGACCCCAGACAAAACAGGTTTTTGAATGCATATTGCTTTTATTACTGTAGATCATCTGACATTTCTCTTACAGCAGCAGTTTGATTGAAAAATTTGCATTTAAACTCAGTTAAAAGCTGACAGTTATGACAAGTCAAATACTTCAGGAGGCATTTTTGAAATCACACTTTAGTTGGAGGTTGTTAAAGTTACTGTATTTCCATTTCAGCTCAAATTAAAAACTTAATACCTGCAAGAAAAATAACAAAAGATTATGAACCAGTTCTATTCAAGTAAAAGAAAGAAAAACAAATAAATGTGCCAAACTTGACTTAAAAGCTTTTAAATGACAATGACACCAGACTAAACATTGATTTAAAATGATGTGGGTAAAAGTATCATCAAGGGCAGAGGTATGTCTGAGGGGGGTATCTACTGTAAAACGACTGTGTTTTGTGTGTGTGTGTGTGTGTGTGGGAAAGGGAGAGGAGAGACAGAGTGGAAAGGAGACCTTTCAAGTAGCATCGGCATAAATTCTCCAGCTGCTCAGTTCCTTTCTGAGGAGCTGAGGTGTTTATCTCCAGAAAATGAACAGCTTTGCCCAGAAGACCACAGATGCTTCTGTGCATCCTTTGAGTTTGTGCGTGTGTGTGTGTGTACGTGTGTGTGTTGCAGCTGTCTGTCCAACTTTGTCAGCCTTATATGTTTCTTTCTAAGAGTTTTGCGTCCAGATAATCAAATAAACATTTCAGAGTTAACACAAAAGAATAACTTTCCATTGATCATTTTATAAAGTCAAGTATAAACAATATTCAAGTGTATAGGTAGACAACTGTGAGCTCCAGATGTGTGTATGTTTTATGGTAAAAGTGTGCACAAGTTGTGTCACCATACACAAGAGTGTGCACCATTGAAGTTTAGGTGTGTGCGCCACAACTGTCTGTCTCTGCCTGTGTGTGTTTGTGTGTGTGTGTGTGTGTTACTGTATCTGTTGTACTGTACCAGTGCTGGCAGGGCTCCAGCTACCACAGCCCCAGCCGTGAGAAGAGAGGGTGGCACGTGTTGGCATGGCGCCCGACTGTAGGCAGGCCCATTATCTCTCATTAGCAAAAAAAACTCATTATACTCAAAACACTCTAACAAAGAGAGAGAGCATTTATCTGCTGCCTGACCTTGAGAGAGTTCCCATTGCTTTTCATGTAGCTACACGCACACTCACACACGCAAACACATACACACACACACACACACACATACACATCATGGATGCCACAAATTGAGTGCTCCATTGTTGTAGATGGAGTGTAACTTGAGTTTGCCCTTGTTTTGGAGTGTGTAGGGTACGCTCAGAAGTCTTTGCAGTAGAAAGGGATTCAGATCTTAAAAACACACTGCTCTGTTTAGGTTCAGATAGATGTTCTTCCAGATCCCTCTAGGAAACATATGGGCATCTAACTCAAAACAAAACAAAAGTTACGGGGGTGATCGTTTGGGAGTCACACAGGTTTCATTATTATGATCTCCTCACCGCTTACACTGGGTAAGTGTATTTGAAAGTGCACACTCGTAAATCCCAACTTGCTTCACCAGAGTCTTCTGTTTGGGCTCTTCAGTGTTTTCTGCTATCCTGTAACCCCTGCATGTGGCTCAGGATTAACACTGTTTGAATGAAGATCAGTGAGAAAAAAATTCAAAGGAGAATTGTTCCTGTATACAGTTTAGTCCTGAGGAAACCGTATTTTCATTTTACATTTAAAAGCAGAAATATTATAGATAAATAACTTGATTATAAATACGAAATTAACCAAATTTACAATATAAATAAGTAGTTGTATAAGCTCTGTACAATAAATATGTATAAGTTTAAGCTCTGTTCTACTCTAATGTAGTCTAATCTTTTGGTCCTCTAGTTCTTTTCCCTTCTTATGTTCTTCTTCTTCTCCTTCTTCTACCTCCTCTCTTGTTTATCAGAGCAGAGGGAAGCTCGGCCCTGTGTATGAACCATTATATTCATCATCGTTAAACACAGTAACATGTCTTCACATCCTGATGCATGGCTGGCCTTCTGCTACTGATGATGATCTCACACATACACACACACAAAATCAAACTCACACAGTTTCTCTCAGCAGATGTTGAACAACACCGCTAATGGAAAGTCAATGGGGAGGAACAATGTTAGCGAACAACAATGCATTGTTTCCCCTAATGCATGGGTGTGCGTTTAGGCACACACTCGTTCACTCTCTCACACGCACACACACACACACACATACACATACACAGACTGGTAGGCATTAGTTCTGCTCCATGATCATTGCTCATTTGGTTAATTCTCTAGTTGACCATGTTTCCTCTCTGTTGAACAAATAGGTGTTTATGTTAATTGAAAACATTTTAGTGCCTTAAAAAAACAATTTAAATAAGTACATTAGTTATCTTATTGGAGAATCTGTGACCAGTATCATATTTTACACCTGTGTAGTGTGCTATTACCGTCCTGTATCTACTGTACCATATGTACTGTACTGTATGTATTATGCTGTTCCATCAGATCAGCATTTCAAGTTTCACCAAAACTAGGCAGCACTTAAAGCCACATGGACAGCACAGGGGCGCAATAACAAGAATATAATCTACTGTAATACAATAGTCCCTTGATACCTTTGTTTTTAACCTTCAAATGTTCAATTTCTGCATGGATTCAGTTAGTTAAAGGCAAACAACATGAATATTAAATTTCATGGAATGGAAATGAAGGATCATGTCTCAGTCGTTTTCATGTGTCAGGTGCAGTGGCTAGAATTTGATATCAGCTTATACCTGAGTCCCTAAACTTTATCTTGTATGTATGTTGAAAACCCAGAGATGAATGGACAGAGGCCATCCAGATGGTGGCTGACAAGCTGCAGAGACAAGAGGAGGAAAGGATTCAGTGCAGCCCCACCTCCAACATTGACAACATGGTCGAGGAGGAGATGGACATCTCCACCACACACCACAAACGCAAGGTAACACAGAACAACAACAGGCAAGCACGCACACGGAAATATGAACACACTCAATCTCACACACACAATTCAAAAATGGTTGCAGCTGTACTATTACTGTTCATTGCCATGTAATGGGTTATTACCTTGGACTGCTCGCATTTTAAAAAACAAAAACAAAACCGTCCTCACACACAGATTTGTGAAATAGCTCCTGTAAACAACATGGGTGTAAATTGTTTTTTTCCAAATTACAGTGCTCTAGTAAGTAAAAATAGTCATGCAGAATAGGTTTATAATGGTTGGTTTGTGTAGTATCAAACACAAATGCTAGACTTAGATACAATTTATAGAAGACACATGTACTGAACAAAGCTATCAATAACAGTGGTTCCCAACCTGGGTTTCCTCAAATTTTTGTTTTATTTCTTCTGAATTACTGCAGATTTTTTTCTCCTCAAGCCTCTAAATGTTTTTAAAATAAAAGAAGGAAAATAAATCCTTTTTTATTTAATTGGTCACAACTGGTAGACAATGCAATGTGTGACGAGAGATCCAAGGTAGAGTTTGCTTCATTTTAAAGGGTCAAAAGCAAAAAAGGTAGGGAACAACTGGTTTATAGTGCAGCTAGAGGCTCCTGGACGCTCCACTGTTTATTACACCCCATGATATAAAGGTAATGTGGGGTGTAATTTTGCTTTAGGGTATTCATGTCAGAAACAGAAAGTTAGAATCGATGGCATTATTTGCAAACGAATCTTATTTAAGTTCATGGCTGCTTGTGTTTAGACTTTAGATAAGTTTGGCGTCTTTTGTTAAATGAATAAAGGGTCTTATAGAAAATATTTTTTATATTCCTTAAAGCAGTATGGAAAATGATATTGTTTTGCTATAAGCACTGAAGCTCAGCTATTGTATTTCAAACGATACCCACCCTTACACTGCTAGTAACGTAGGACAACAAAACTTCTAGAGGCCATAACCAATCAGCCATTCAACTTGAGGCAAACGGAGCTAAATATATTTATGTTTCCTGTTTCCCTCCCCCACAGACAATGAGTGACTTCGACTACCTGAAGCTACTGGGTAAGGGAACCTTTGGTAAAGTGATTCTAGTCCGAGAGAAGGCCAGCGGGAAATACTACGCCATGAAAATTCTTAAAAAAGAAGTCATCATAGCCAAGGTTAGTCTGGCACAGACTGCTTATCTGTTGGTTAATCTTTGTGCCTTTTAACTGTATTTGAAATGGACCAAATAATACGTAAGTTTGTGGCATTAAAGCCTTTTTTTCTGGCCATTTAATTTTTTGAATCATCAGCTATCACTTTCTGAAGATTTTAATGCATTTCATGGAGTGCTCTTCAGCTGCCTTCTTATTGAGTTGTTTGATTTCAAATATTTTTGCCGTATCGCTGTATATACAGGATGAAGTGGCTCACACACTCACAGAAAGCAGAGTACTGAAAAACACCAGACACCCCTTTCTCACCGTAAGTATCTTACACACACAAAGCACAAATGGTTTGGATTCAGACATGTGTGCATATGGAAATGTACTATTATCTATAAGAGTGTATGTCACATGTGTGCACATGGCATATTGATCCTATACATACACACCTGAGTCTCTCGAGGCTAATTATGAGTTACACACCAAATTGTTGTACATTAACAGCCACATCTGTTAGCTTTGCACTTTCTCTTTGATGTACACATTTACACATCAGCCACTGCTCATTTCTATCACACTCCTTATGCTACCATTCCCTGGAAACAGACACACACACACACACACTGTATATGTATGTTCACACACACACTGTTGTGAGAGCAATTACAGTTCACATCTGAGTTTACACCTGTCACATCTGCAGCCACAAAGAGGCTCAGACCAACTGTTCTTTTGTTTAGCTGCTTTTTCAGTCAAAAGAAGACACACACACACACACACACACACACACACACACACACACACACACACACACACACACTTGCTTTGAATAAGCAAATACAGACATAAACTGTTTGAAGCTATGAAGGATCACGTTTTGTTGCTTCTGCTGTTTTAGCTAGAATGAGACCAGACTCTTGCTGTGTACAAAACTGTTAACTCGTTCACTGTCCGCTATATAGGTAGTGCATGTAAAAGACTAGTGCATAATGTATCATTTGGCAAAATAAAAAAAATGCAACAGAAATACAGGAAGCTGTTGTGTCAGAAAACATGTCATGGTAGTTAGCACTCGATTGGTAACGATCATTTGTACACTACTTTTGTTGTGTAATTTGAGTCAGGACAACTGGACAAAATAGTGCACTATATCATGAAAAATTAGTTTTCCAATGTAGACACAGTACTGATATTGCCAGTGCCAAATTGTCCACAAAGTGGTATCATGTTTGATCATGAATACATTAAGTTATGTACATAAGGTGTGTCTGTGTTTTTGTATGTGCACTCATTGTGTGTGTGTGTGATTCTTGTTTCAGTCATTGAAGTATTCATTCCAGACTAAAGACCGCCTCTGTTTTGTCATGGAGTATGTGAATGGAGGAGAGGTAAGACACACGCACGCACGCACACACACACACACACGTATACTTTCATGATTGATGTGCTATATGTGGTTACCTATTTTTGTGTGACTGCTTTCAACAGCCAGTTAAACCAAAAGTCTACCACAGTAACTGACAGCGATTAGGCACTCCACTTATTCTACTGTCAGCTCAAAGATGTGTTGAAGCTTGGGTATAGTTACACATTTACAGTATTTCATAATTTACATTCCTAGGATCTTCTTTCAAAAAATCCTTCAAATATTAATTTAAATAAAAGTTAAATATCAGGATTGTTACACGTGTTTTATATGATAATGTATCTCTTTCCTTTGCTGCAGATGCAGGCCTTAAGCAAAACAAAACTATACTTGATTCAAAATGTAAAATTGTTGTTTTGAATACTATTTCAAAGCTTTTCTGCAAAGCATTTGTTGGTTTATAACTGTCTCTCACAGCTGAATGCACAATATTTTACATAAAGAAGTGTCATTGATGTAAAATAGTCTAATTGGAGCAGTGAAATCAACGGCAGGAATGCAGCAGAGGAATGATAAAACGTGCAAACACTCAATAAGTGACTAAAGTTAGACTGTTCAATAGCTTTCTAACACAGTTAATTTGCCAACCAACTGGCCTCTCGCTTGCCTCCTCATCTCTCTTTTCCGTTCCATCCCTCTCCTGCTTGTGTCTATTTATGAACACACCTATGGGGCAGATATAGCCAGAATGACAGTCGGAGACGAAATGAGTTTGGATTCCCCCACTTTTCCATTTCTCAGATTTTTAATCGGGCCGTTTTTGCAATCTTGGTTCATTCCCTCAGTGTAACTGTCACCTGCTCCCCTCCCAGTTAGTTAGGCAGTTCAGCCAACGCCAGGCCTGAGCAAACACACACACAGACACACGCATGCACAGAAAACACCAGCAAACACACACATACTTAGACAAACACACACAGCAAATTTTTACCTCAACGGACAAATTGTGACCACACATGCCACACGCGCACACACACACACAACCCATTACAAACCTGCCACAGTCACAGCTGCCAGTACACTGATGAAGGCCCACCTGTCGTGTTACCCCCTCTCACCACACCACCACCCCCCCCCCCCCACACACACACACGTTACACACGGACACCATTTGAGCAAGGTGGTCTGTGAGCATCACTCCAGCGGCCATATGCAAACCTCCCTGAACAATTAATGGGGAGATGTGTGCCCTTTGGCCTCATGGGTAATTTGTACGACTTGACTGGTGCGGCACAGCAGGCTGGTGTCATTTTGGTGCCACATGTGTAGCTGTGTGGCAGTGACAACTTGACAACTGATGGCAAGGGAGAGAGTTAGAGAGAGAGGGAGAGATGGAAGAAATGTGAGGTGAGCGATTTAAAAAAGCAAGACTGAGGAGAAACGGGAGGTCATGCCACCTAAGAAAGAAAAACGAGTTGTGTACTCTTTAAAGGATAAAAATGAGTTTCTTGCCAAAAACAGAAAGGGATGGATGTGAGAATGAAGTAAATGAAGACGGAGACTCAGGGGGCAAGGCCAGTTAGGCCACTAATGAGTGTTGCACTGGAGGCAGTTGGGATGGGAGGGGGGGAGTAGTGTTGGCGACGGCGGCAGCAGCGGTCGGCCTGTCTTTAACTAGACTGGTGTATTGATTAAACCCTTGATTTGGCCCCCGTCGCCGAACTCCACGCCAGCACTGTGCCAACCTAGCCCAGAGGGTAACGTGGAAGAGGTATGTGTGTGTGAGTTTGTGTGTGTGTGTGTGTGTGTGTGTGTGTGTGTGGTGAGGGGGGCTGCTAGATGAGGCGCCAGCTGCTGAGTGCCTCCACCCGCCCTCCTCCGAGACTCCCCCACCCCACCCCTCTCCACGCATACCCCTCACACACACACACCCCACGCTCACCCTCCCCTCCGCTATCTATCATCTCAATATGGTGCGGGCAGCCAGTTTGTGTTGTGCTAATTTCCTCCAATAAATCAGTAATTATTGCTGTGCCGTCCCTGCTGTCTCCCCCTCCTCTCTCTCCCCCGCCCTCTCTCTCCTTCTCTCTCTCTCTCTCTCTCCCTCTTCCACTCACCCTCTCCTCTGCTCTCTCTCTCTCTCTCTCTCTCTCTCCCTCCCTCCCTCCTCCCGCAGCTGTTTTTCCATTTGTCCAGAGAGCGGGTGTTCTCAGAGGAGCGCACGCGCTTCTACGGTGCCGAGATCGTCTCGGCTCTCGACTACCTGCATTCAGCCAAGATTGTGTACCGGGACCTCAAGGTAAACAGAAACAGAGAGGGGAGGCTGGTTGGAGGGCATGGATGAGAGTGATTAGAAAACTTTTTTTTTTTTTTTAGCCCCCCCACCTTTTGTGTTTCCACAGTTTTTAAAATATTTTTTTTTCATCCATTCTCCGAGGAGACAAGTGGCTCAGGATGTGTGGTAATTAAAGAGAGGGACAGGAACAAGCTCACACAGACATAAAACAGTAGAAGAAGAGTAGTGCGGGAGGCAGTGGCAGGCAAGGGAGAGGGGGAGGGGGGTGCTGATGCCACAGAGGTAGGAGAGGTAGATGGCTCTGTCTGAGCGTCTGCCTGGCAGCCTTGGCCCCAGCCCTGCTCACAGCAGCCAAGAAAACTGAAAGGAGAAAAAGCAGACAGAGAGCGAGAAAAACACTTCAGCCATTAAAATTAAAAGGTTGAGTGGCTCCACTATATGCCTGAAGTTTATTTCCCTCCTCTGCTTAGAGTTTGTGTGTCTGAGAGTGTGTCCTGTCACTACGTGGGGTAATACAGCCTGGTTTTCCTTATCACTCTACCTCTGTTCTCCTCATCAGTGGCAAAACCTTGACTCCACAGTACACAATCAGTATTTTAGTCAGTTAACAAAGTAGTCAAGTATTGTGTTGATTCTCAGTCACAAATTATAAGAATTAAATATTATTCAGCACCTCTGACAAAAGGCTCTTGTGATTAATTCAGGCCAGTTCCCATCTTTATGTAACTGCATTCTCAGCATTACAGTTTTCTCTTTTATTTCACCAGATTATTGAGATTCAGATGGTGAAAGTTACATTGTATGAATTGCTGTGTATTTTTTATCCTCCAGTTGGAGAACCTGATGCTGGATAAAGATGGCCATATCAAGATCACTGATTTTGGCCTCTGCAAAGAGGGCATCACAGACGCTGCTACCATGAAGACCTTCTGTGGCACGCCAGAGTACCTCGCACCTGAGGTAACATTTCTGTTTTCTTCTTGTCTTTTGTCTTATTTCTTTCATTTTTACTTTTTTTTTCTCTGTTTTTCCTGCCATGAACCTCTGCACCCTCATTCTTTTCTTATTCTTTGTCTTCATCTTCCACAATGTTTGTTTCAGTCATTGTAAAATAATTTACAGTAACTGTTTTTCTACCTCATTTTCACACCTTCAGTCTTTTTCCTTTGATCTCCACACTATGTAGCCCAAATATGCAGTAAGTTACAGCTGCAACAATAGAATAACCTTTAATTCTTAATACAGTATAGTTCCATACATCAGGTAAATATAGTACTATGTATCTTCAGTTTAGTAAGTTATAAAGCATTAGACAATCACCTAAATATTAGTCAATCAAAAAAACAAAAATGATGTGAAATAGTACAACAATAACATGAACCTGCATAGATATGTTGCGTATATGGCATTCAGCTCTACTTATATAATCGACAAAATCCCCAACAGAATGCAGACTCTTTTATAAATTGCATTCATCAATTGAATTGAATCTCAGGGACTGTATGTTAAGTTCTGTAAATGAGCAGATTGACTAAGGCTTTGTAGTACATAAAAGCATCTGTGGGATCCACAGGCGGCCTATCCATTAGGCAGCATTTTTTGCACCGCTCAGGGTTCCACTAGGACAGCCCCTGTGAACTGTGGGACTCATGTTTCCCAATGCACAGCGCCTGTTTATCTAACAACAGCTCCGGCTGATTAGTTTAACAACTGGGATTATTAATGATCTTTGATAAATGGGCATACTCTGGGTAGTTTGATGAAGGAGCTGCATTCAACGCTAGACAAACCACATTCAGTATACCCGTACCTTTGAATCATGAAGTGATGATCCAGGCACTCTCTCACAAGCCTGTGCCTATAATATCTGCATTTAATTAATGCATGTATATTTTCATTTGCAGATTTCACAGGCGAACAGTGTGGTGAACAATAAATATGGGGCTTATGCGCATGAAGGTGGTGTTGGTTGAATTAGACAAACACATACACACAACTACATTCTTGTAATAGTTTTTTGCAGCCATCCGCTGTCCAGCCATCAGCGCTGCTTCACTCGAAGGCCAGTAGATCAACTGGCAAGAATGGTGCAGGACTGTGGGTGGTGGAGACAGAGCGATGGAGATGTGGAGATGAAGGCAGGAGGGGAGAGGCATAGTGTATATCCCACTTGAAAAAGTATGGAGGACAATTTGGCGCAGCATTTTGTGCTTTTTTTTAGAGTCCCTTCCTTTGCGTGCCAAAAGCTGATTGGAGGCTGTTGGTTATTTTTCACAGGATGTGCGTCTGTGTGCATTTATGTGTATGTGTGCGTGCGCGCGCGTGTGTGCTGTGTGTGTGATTGCAGTAGAAAGTGCGGGCTAAAGCGAGGCAGATGGCGGCAGATGGGCGAGGTTGGAGGAAGGTGCTCGGAAAAAACCTGGAAATCTACACCACCGCCGCCGCCACTCGCCCGCCCGCACGCTCTGCTCGCCCGTCCGCGTGTAAAAATAACACAGTTTGCTCGGAGCCAAGTTACAGAGATGCAAAGTAGCCGGGATTAAAAAGAGAAAGGGGGGGGGGGGGTGGGAGTTGAAGACAGAGGAAGATGAGAAGGGAGAGAAAATATTTCAGGGTTACAGGAGTGAAATTCAGACAGTTCCTGTGTTTGCCGTCAGTGAAAAGGGCAGATAAGAAGTGAATAAAGAGGGTTTGTGTCTGCTCTGTGCCTGAAGGAACTCGTACATAGATGCTTCAGCAACACAACGCTGTAAAGTGAATAATTCTTCAGCTGAACCTGTAAAGAATAAGATTGAGGTGTTACTGTTTGTGTCAAGGATAGTCAAAAATAAAAAAAGATTAACATGAGATTAATGAACAATAAGCAGTGTAGGTCCTTGTGAAGGGATGGAGCAGGATCAGAGAACACATGGGGAGTGTTATTTTTTGTGTTTGACACATTTCCTTGTGGCTATTTTTTTGTTAAAAGTGTTGACGGGGATAGATTTGGGCTTTTTCCATTTATTTGTATGTGTTTGCTTTTATTTTGTTTGAATGTTGTATATGTTGGGCATTGTGATTTTTTTTTTTTTACTGTAACTGTAAATATTTCACAAACATAGCGGCACAGTCAGCCATTAGTAAAACACTGCAAAAATATCAGCATAAATCAAATTCCAAAATGATGACACTGGAGATAGAAGGTCTCTGCTTGACACCAACAATATGTGAATGTATGTTCACTGTGCCCAGTGTGTTAGATGTGTGTGTTTGTGTTCCCTGTAGCCTGCTGGGTATCTGGGCTGATACAGCCACAGGCTGTGTGTGCCCGTCCCATCTAGTCCTGTCCAGGCTGCCAAAGCCCCCGTCCTGTGAGCAGCATCGAGCTGCCACATGGCTGCCCCAACAGGGACCAGGACAGGACAAGACCTTATCCCTCATGGCTGCTTTTAATTTGAGCTCTTCTCTTCTCTTCTCTTCTCTTCTCTTCTCTTCTCTTCTCTTCTCTTCTCTTCTCTTCTCTTCTCTTCTCTTCTCTTCTCTTCTCTTCTCTCCTCTTCCCTCCTGCTGATTTTCATTTGTTACTTCTTCTGTCTTGTCCTATTTATTTGTCCTGTCTTTTTTATAAAATATACACACACACATACACACACTCCCATGCGTCCATGCCTAAGGCTGTGGGGCAGCATTCTGGCTCTGTGTGGATTAATCTGCTCCCTGCCTGCAACCGAGCTGCCACCACTTTCTTCTGTCCCAGGACACACACACACGCTTGCATGCGCATACATATACATATCCAACTGGACAGCTTGCATTTGTATACATTTCTGTACCTTTTTTGTACAAAGACTCGGCACACAGCGCACACAGCCGTGTAGATCAGCATCGAAAACAGCCTTGTAAGCTCCTCTGAATTTCATAAACTGCACACAGTGTGTGTGTGTGTGTGTGTGTGTTCGTGTGTCCCTCCTCTAGCTGCAGGGACTGAAACAACACCAAACATCTCCTAGTTTGCTGCACTCTCAAAACTTTATGAATTTGATGAGGACGGATAAATATTCCATCTGCTGTGTGTGTGTGTGTGTGTGTGTGTGTGTGTGTGTGTGTGTGTGTGTGTGTGTGTGTGTGTGTGTGTGTGTGTGTGTGTGTGTGTCTCTGACAGTCTCCCAGCAGTCTAAGCCAGTGTTATCCCTCCAGCCGTACCAATCAATAGTATATCTGGAGCTGGCGGCAGACTTCGTTCCCCCAGCTCTTCTCTGCAGATGCCAACAGGGTGACCAGCTTAATGCACACACACACACACACACACACACACATTCACACATAAAATAGCACTCATAACTCTCTTATTCATTTCCACGAACATGTTGACTTGCAGGCACTGCAGCAGCCGCCTGCATCATTAGCAGTTTAGTGTCGAGTGTGTGAGTTCAGTCAGTTAATGACGAGCTTTCTGTCATGTTGAGCTGCTGTGGAAACTCGCAGGCAGCTGTTTGGCGATTCTTCTCACCTGGGCTCAGTGCATTACATTTAACATGATTTACAATTGTGGGTGTACAACAGAACCTCATCTGAACCCTCATCTGGCATTTTATTATCATTTTCTGCCAAGTAAAATGATCTCTCTACCTTAAGAACCCCTCATCTTTGTGTGTTGACTGTTAGGTATATTATAGCAAGTCTCCCACAGAATTGTCAGCTGAAAGATTCAGGGTCCCTCATCTACAGTATAAAGATAACATGAAATAGTTTTTAAAATTATTATTAATGGTTTGCTGAATCTTTGCTGACAATATTACTTACATTATATCAGATTGATTTATTAGAAGTTATATCCCACAGATTCATTTTTAAATTTCATACTCATGGATATCCATCACTATAAAAGTGTCAGTTTAAAAGTGATCGACTTAAAAGTTTTATAACCTCAAACCAACTCCTTCTCATCTTTTGACACAACTATTGAAATGTTCATGTGCCTGAAATCTGGAACATCGGAGCACAAGTACTAAAATATTAGATTGTATTTCAGAAAACAGTACATTTTTCATTACATTTGAGTGTTTTTGTGTTTTCTGGTGATGTATTTTCAGTCTGCAGTTTGGATAAAAACAAGTCTCTATTCAAGCAAAGCCTTGTATGTACTTCTGCTGTTGCTAATGGCAGATATTACCTCTGTGTACAGTATATTTTCAAATCTATTGATATTTTAACACTCGCTATATATATTTATCATGTGATTTTATAATGGTTGTGTCAAAAACATTTTGTGTGTGTATGTTTGTGTATTTGTGTCTGTTATCTTGTGCTCATGTCCACCCTGCCTGGTCCATTATTAACAGTGAGAAGATGTTATTATTATTGGCGAGATGTACAACATATGCTGTTCTGGCTGCTCTCCAGCCCTGCCTGTTTGTCTGTCAGTCACACACACACACACACAGACATACACACAACACACACGCATGCACACATCTACACTCATCATGGTGTTACATGTTAATAAGCTTATTATGTTAATGTGGGCCTCAACAGCACCTGAAATACCTCTCTTCTTGCGTCTGCCTCCCTCCTCCTCCTGCCTTCCTCACTCTTCCAGAGGTGAGCAAACACGCACCTGAAAGGATGAAAGAGAAGGAACAAGTGACATGATTAGAGGACGGAGAAGGCAGGATAAGACCGGATGGAGAGGACAGCACAAGGAGAGCAGGCAGGGAATAGAAATAGGAAGGCAGCCCAGGTATAAGACTTTGATACAGGAGGGTCGTCTTTCTCCTCCACAAACGCACACGTCTCACAGTACAGTACCTGTGTTCGCCAGCTTGGAGGCTGGACTGTGGAGGGCTGTTCCTGCCTTTTCCGTCCAGGGACGTTCCTGTCTGTTCCTGCCAGGAAAGGATCAGTGTGCCAAAGAGAGCTGGCAGGGACCAGAGGGGGCATCTGGTGGGCCACGCCAGCACACTGACTCCCTTACTGTAACAGTGGCCTCTGAAGACCTGCCATCCCATGATGTTTGCCTCTGTTTGTGTGCGTGTGTATGTGTGTGTGCATTGAAAGAGGAGACTCCGATATACACCTCAGTCCTTGTTATCTCTGCATCCACTTCTATTCATTTCAGCTTTTACTGTTTCTTTTATTTATGCCTTGAGCAAAATGGCATATTGACTCTCCTTTGCCGTATTTCCTTGCTCATCTGTCTGTGTCTTAACTGAATACCTTGGGCAGTCTGTAATGTCTAATAAAATAAATGCAGAAATGCAGAATAAAAGCAGATGTCCAATAAAACAAATGGCCCCGTTAAAAAAGAAGCAGAAATTAAAGAAACTCTAAGTGTCTGTCTCTGTATCCTCCTCAGGTCCTGGAGGACAACGACTACGGCCGGGCGGTAGACTGGTGGGGTCTGGGGGTGGTGACGTACGAGATGATGTGTGGCCGACTGCCCTTCTACAACCAGGACCACGAGAAGCTGTTTGAACTCATCCTCATGGAGGACATCAAGTTCCCGCGCACTCTGTCTGCCGACGCCAAGTCCCTTCTGTCCGGCCTGCTCATTAAAGACCCCAACAAACGGTGTGTGTCAAGGGTTAATGTGGGTAATTGTGCGTGTGTTTCACGCAGATACACACAGAGAGTTTTTGTCCCTTACATTTAAAATCACTTTGGACACACAGAGGGATTAATTGTAGTGATTTTGTCAAATGTCCTTGAACAATGGGGAAGCAAATAAAAAAAATAAAAATGAAAAATGTTAGATACACTGTCTTGCTTCCTTCTGGTATATTTATTTTCATCTGGGATATGAACAAACATCACAACTGTTCCATATATACAGCATATACACACAGAATTTCAAATGTTTTGATGATATGAGGAAAAAATGCCTTCTTTACAATGTGTTTCTTTTGGTGTTTCATTCACCAATTTACGTAATATTTGTGGCCCTCTGATTGGATAATTTATCCAGCATCTATTTATATGAATGAAGCTGTTGTGATACTTGAAAATATACTCGATGAAGACGGAAACATCTAAGTTTGATCACTTTCTGTTTATCTTATTGGTTCAAATCAAATGTTGCTTCTTCTGTTCTCAATATTGTTTTATAATAATTAACATTCCTCACTCTTCTCTTCTAGGCTTGGTGGAGGACCAGATGATGCAAAAGAAATTATGAGACACAGTTTCTTCTCTGGAATTGACTGGCAGGATGTCTATGATAAAAAGGTGTGGAGCAGCATGACGGTTCAGTCATATGTTTGCACTCTGTGCTGTGCCAATATCTCAACATAAAGATCTGTAGTTAAGTTATTTAACTTCCTGTGTTTTCATAAGTTAAAACTTTTTGAATTTTAATTTTTATGATGAATTTTATTTATACAGAGGATCAGGGTTAACTCATGGAAGTGTGCATATATCACACATGAACACACATGATGAGTGCATCAGAACAGACAGGCAGACGTATAAAGCGCAGGGCATTATGGAGAGGTGTGACGTTGTATCCTGAAGGTCTCGCAGTTTCATGTGCATGTGTTTGCTCATATAACACCACCAAGTGTGACTCAAGTCCTGTGTGACAACACCTATAGCATGTTACACAGGTACTGAGCTTCCTTTCTTCACTTTGCTCTCTCCTCTCCTTTCTGGATGTGTCTGCCTCTTTTCTTCACATCCTCTCCTCCTGTTCATGTTTGACAATCTATATCTGTACTGTAATCAAGTCTTCTGATGACAAAGGCTGCATTTACACTGCATGTCTTGATGCCCAGTTCCGATTTTCCTGCCTATATCTGATTTTTCTGACCGCCTGTTTAGATCTACTTTTACAAGTGACTGATATCCAATACCTGTGTTCACACTTGCTTAACACTTGAAACAACCCACATGCATAAATGAGGGTTTGGTTACCGAAACGGAAGTAAAAAATTTGTTTTTGTTTTTTCCAGTGGATAGTAGTTGTGCCAGCTGTGCGTGTGAAAATAACGTCACGTCATTAAAATGCGAAAAAGTATGAGATGGTTGCATTGTCAATGACGTGTGAATCTATTTAGTGATGTCGTATTGGCAGATATCCGATTACTATCAGATTTATTTCCACATATGATTGAGGCCCAAAACGGATCTGAGAATATCCGATTCCATGTGCTTTTTTCCTGTTTACACGTTCATAATACATATCCGATCTGTGCCACATGTGAGTTAAAAAAATCAGAATTGGGTCACTTGTACCAGGCAATGTAAATGCGGCCAAAAGCACAGACAAGTGGTTCTGAATCTGAGGAGGAGGCTAGGAAACATACAGTAGAGATTTAAGTATTTTTAAGATGAAAGCTACTTTGATAATGAGTTAAGGCGCAGACCCTGCTGTCTCTGAGCCTTTGCACCCACTATTACAATTTCTGATCAACTGCAGGAAGTTTTGTGAAGTTTGATTTCATTTAAGCAGCTGCTCTGTGGTTTAAAACAGTTTGCTGTCGCCTGTGTTGTTGTAAAAATCTAATCCTCCCTTTCTGTGTGTCCTCCTCACCTCTTTGTCCCAGCTGGTTCCTCCGTTCAAGCCTCAGGTGACGTCTGAGACAGACACCAGATACTTTGACGAGGAGTTCACAGCCCAGACCATCACAATAACTCCACCAGAGAAATGTGAGTATCTTCTATAACTGTCTCTCACACTCACACATGTATGCACAAACATATGCCCGCATTAAAACTTGATAAAATCTCACTTTCATTTTTGTTTATGCAGATATTCTCAGGGGAGACAAGTGTAGAAATAAGCAGAGTGACAGAAAACATTAATTCACTGGTTTGGAGTGTGTGTGTGTGTTTATCAACAATCAAATATAAGTTACGTTATATATTACTGTTAAAAAAGCAAACCAGCACCTGACATCCCAAAAAAATCAGTTTTATACTTGAATTAATTTCTCTAAATGACCATGATGTTAATAACATTGCCGATAGTGATCAAATTGAGCTTTTTTACTCACATTTTTTACTGTAACAATCACAGTTTTACACAATTTCTTAGTAACAAGTTATATTTTGTTTGTGTGTGTATATGCGCTGCCATTTCTTTCTTGAGGTGAGACATTTCCTCTTGAATTAACTGGGGGAACAAACACTCAAAAGTGCCATTTTCTGTTTATTCAAGTGTCTCTGTAATAGTCCTCGGGCCACATGCATTTCTTCACAGGCTTTTGAAATAAAGATACAGGTTTCAGAATCCTTCGGCACTGAATTATGCATGAGTTGAACCGATGTGCTTCTCTGCACTAATGTGAGGTTCCACTTGTTTTGTAGGTCACACATCAGTTAGTTAACGGGAGATTGGCACATCAAAGACACACTTGTTAATGGAAGCATGTTCAGTTTAAATCTACAGGACAAAAACGTATCGCAAACACGACACTTTGTAATGTTTAATCATACAGAAATTTTAAAACCTGGCAGCTTATAGATTGCATGTTTTGATTTTATGTATTTATATTACCTGAAAAAGTGACATTTAATGTTAAAAGCAGGGATGAATCCAGTCATTAATTATCTGAGAATCCACTTTTCTCTCTTCTTAGTTGACGAGGACGGGATGGACTGTCTGGACAACGAGAGAAGACCGCACTTCCCACAGTTCTCCTACTCTGCCAGTGGGCGGGAATGAACTGTCCATAATGTTGACGTCATCACAGCTGGTCTCTGAGGTCATCAGTGTGGGACAAAAAGACCCACAGCTTTGGACCAACCCAGAACAACCCTGACTTGAAGGATTTTGCCCATCTTCTCCTCCTCTCTTTTTCACCTCTCCAATGTTACTCTCTTGTATTTTTCTTTTTTTTTTTTTTTTTTTTTTACATTTTTGTGAATCCCTTTTTAGAGAGATGCTTTCTCACAGGTACAAACTTCCAAGCAAAATTACCCTCTAATCCTGCACTGCAACTCTAGGTGATCTGAACTGTGATGGGATCAGTTACTGTGTAATGTCCCTTTAATGAAAGGAGCATCACCGATGGCCTGCTGTGCTTTGAGGGTCCCGTCAAACCCACGTCTAAAAAAAAAAAAAGAAACAAACTAACCAGACACTTCTGATCAAGATAGACAACAGTTGATGCATTTTTAAAGAGACGTTTTGTCGCTTCTTATCTGTACGATGGAGATACAGCATTTTAAGTCATTTAAATCCAAACTGCCATAACTGGTTGTATCTCAGGCTTTTGCAAACAGACAGATACTCAGACTCACACAGTCACTCGGGTCTGATTTCAAATCCTCACATTGATAATTCTGGGATTGACTGAGGCTGCCTGACGTTAAGAACGCAGTCGTCAACAGTGAGCAGAATCCCACGCACCTCATGTTGTAGACAGACTCGAGCAGGATTTGACTCAGGTTTTGCTCAGTGCAATTCATTATTGTTGTTGCTGCTATTTCAACTACTACCACTCCTACTACAGGTACTACCACTCCTACTATAACTATACTACTACTGCTACTACTAAAACCCGGTGCTACACTATTAGCTTAATGCTGCAGGTCATTACACAGGCGCCAGCAACACATCGTCTATGCTTGTACAGCTGCAGAACAGGTGTCGCTACTGCTCCTAATGTACAGCTATTACACATCAACTCAATAGATTAAGAAGATAAAAGGATGTCATGTTTGTGTGTGTGTGTGTGTGTGTGTGTGTGTGTGTGAGAGAGAGCAAGTGCAAGGTATTATTATGGGTTTGTGTTTAAAGAACGCACCTCAAAGCACAGCAGTTCAGAGGGCTGAAGCTCCCAAACCCTGAGCTTTACTACGTTACCCATAATGCAGTGCAAGGTGGTTGATTTATCTGTCAACGCAGAGGTGAAAATGAGAGGAAAACGGTTGACTTGAATGTTCTCCCCAGAGGTTTTTTTTTTTTTTTTTTTTTTTTAATGTTAAGTCCCTCGTGAGTTTTAAATCTACTGTCCCAAAAGGGAAAAAACAAAAACGAAACGGTACTTTGTGTCGATGATGGAAAGCTTTACTGTGACATATTGTTATCATGGCTTTGGGAACCACACGGCTGTACCTCTCTGTCTTTGTGCAGGAAAGTGAAACTGCAGCAGGAACAGATTCACCGCAGAGTGAAAAAGAGAAATCCGGGAAGGCAGGGTTGGGCATTGGCTGAGATGAGATGAGAGAGAGAGTACAGGTGAAAAGCTCCAAGAATGATACGATATGAAATATTTATGATAAGTTATGATGTATTGATGAGCGAGATAGCAGCTGTTTTCCTGTGAGTTTCTTATGAAGGATGTTTAAAAAAGACATTATGGTCTGTGTGGAGGTATGCATCAACAGTTATGGGTTTACACCAATCACAGCAATGGCTATAATATATATATGTTCTATTTATTGTTCTACTCATCGGTTTTATATTTAACTTTTTCTATTGTTATTACATTATTATAGAAAAAAATATTGTTATTTCTTAGGGCTGAGAGGAAAAAAAGGCACCTCAAGAAACAAAAATGGCTGAAGAATGTAGGAGGGAAAGCAGATAGCCTTCCTGCTCCATTGTTTATTTAAATGACATTTTTTGTGTTGTTTTGTGACCAAAATGTGACAGCGGAGAAGTGACAGGACACACTGAAGACAGATGATAGTTTACTGTGAACTTATTGAGGGGGAAAAAAGAGTTTGGGATGGGGATAGAGAGCCAGGAATCTATTTCTCTAATTCAGTTTCTTTCCCAAACGTAATCCAAATCAAGACTCGTCTTACCTGATTGGATATTGACACAAATGTTCCCCATATTTGATCTTACCACAGGTGTGTGTTGGTGAAGGCTGAGGCAGAGTTCAGAAAGAAAGGCGAAGTGGAAGTTGAGCAGAAAGAGAACAAGTGCAGCACAGAAGTCTGAATGTAAAACGGTAAGGATGGAAAAAGACTCAATACTGAACTGTAATTGCTACTGTAAGTGTGTCGAGAGCAGAGTAGTGGAAAAAAGTCGAAAGAGTGGTACAATAGTGTTTGGATATGAAATGTGATATGTAGGGAAGGGAGTGTAATAAGGTCTGTCTGTGTTTTCCTGTTAGTTATTAGGATTTTAGATGAGAAAGAGCATTTCCCCCAATTTACCTTTTATTTAAAGAGTGGAGATGATGAGAGTTGGGTCCCGACCACTGCACCATCCCCGCATGTCTCTCTGTCTTTACCGTGTGCTGTCATTTCTCCGGTCTGGACTTTTGTTTGTGGTTGTTGAGTCGTCATGTCTTCCAGTCTGACCAACAAGATTTCAAATCCCCTCGATTTTTCTCGGTCTTCAAACGCCGGGTAAGCCTTACGGTTTAGCTCTAAATAAGTCAAAAACTTTGACATCCAGCACTTCAGAACCAATTCGCCAGTTGTGAGGACATATATTTTTAAAAATATGCTCAACTGTATCTAAAAAAAAAAACCAAACATTTGTGTTCACGTGCATTTTTTATTGAGGAAGACGTCACCTTCAGTATCTGGATGACACAGATTCAAGTGAGAGCACCAGGGGATGTGCTCTTATTAGGTATAGACAAATGTACTCCATCTATTTATTTGAATGTTTTTATTATTATCATCGATGGATAACTTGAATTTCTTTTCTAATTAATTTATTTGATGTCATTTTGTTTTGGAGTTTAGTTGTAAGGGGGTGTAGTTGTGTTTCATTCTGCAGTTTAAGTCTTCAGAGACTTTGTTCTAAAAATAAATGCCTCCTCTTTTTTTTTCTTTTCTTTACAGATATCTCTTACACGACACATTACCTGTTTTTCCGCTGCTCTTAAGTCCATATGCTTTACTCTTGCACATCCATTTAATTGCTAATAGCTAGCAAAGGCGCTTTATGGCAGAAAGTATAAAAGGATGGCGCTGGCCTGCATGCTGTAGTCCTCCTCTGTCCGCACTACCAGTCCTGAGTCAAAGTGGCACTTAGAAGTCTTATGAAAAATACTTTTCTGTGATCGATTGAGCCTGTCTGGCACAGCTGAGGCAGCCGAATAGTTCAAAATGAGTACAAATCCCACCCAGCTGGCACTCTCGACAGGCTCAAGCAAACGCTCCCAAGTATTTGGAAGGATTTCAGCTTTGATTTGACCCAGGTCTGCGAGCGACTGAGGAGTTATAGCTGTATGTGCACGCTTAACGCCAAAACCATTAGAAACCAGAGTTCATAAAATACCGCTTTGTTGCTTTGGCCACAGCACTTTCACATCCACCACTTTTTATATGATTCAGAGGAATCTGATTCAGCCCTGCTTTAAAGGAAGATTTTTAGCTTTTTTATGTTTTTAAGAAAATGAGGATTTGAAAGCACATCTCCCCTCCACATACGACCGATATCTTTGATGTTGCTCTGATGTCTAGAGTTGGCAAAACCTGGGTGATCGTGTCCCTCATGCCAGAGATGTCCTAGCTGGGGCAAAAACAGACAAGTCAGTGCAGTCAATCAGTGGGAATTTTCAGTAAATTGGTCAGTCTTTATAAACTAAAGTGTTTGGGAAAAATCCACTGAGCGATCATCGCATCTTCACTGACTCCTCCTCCTCATCTGTTTTAAAAAGTTTTCCCTCTGGTGAGCCCTCTAACTCTCCTTGTTCAATCTTCTACTGATTCAAGTTCATTTACTGGCAGCAACAAAGCCAGAGGCTGATTCTAAGGGTCAGAGATCATAAAAAAAAAAACACAAGAAAAAAGAAATATTTTCCTCCTACTTCTGTAAGTGGAGAATGTGGAGCTTAGTAATCCTCTTCATCAATGTGAGTTTTCCCTTAATAACTATGAATCAGTTGTGGGCACATGTAATTTAACTTTGTCTCAGCTGTTATCACCAAACAGAGGTTTTTCAACTGGATGCTGAAATTCAGTTTCAGCCTCCGCACAGCTTTACTGGTGCCCCTGACTGGTGTGAATCTACAGTATGTGAGATATCTGACGCTGCACTGACAGTGTTCACTCTTAAGCTGCTGCTGTTTGTACTGTACATCTATCACACAACAGATCTGACTCCAATAGTATTTGAATAATATGTAAAATCCTTTCAAAGACTTCAGCTGCTCCGTATTGATCTTGCACGTTGTTAATGAACCGACGGTGGCAGCCAAAAAAAATCACAAACCATGCTCCGCCTGGCGTTTAATGCAGATAATAAGTAAACGGCTCAAGTGTTTGGAAGGATTTCTGATAGTATTTGACCTCATGTCCGCGACAGAATCCCTCCCCTCTCTTCTCTCTCTGGTACTAGTCTACTATCATCTTGATTATTAACATGAACAAGCATGAAATGCATTTATTTATAAACAGCAAACAAAAAATGGCAAACATGTACAAATATTACAAAGTGTAACTGAGTTTTAATTTCATGTCCATGTCCATCTACTGTAGCTTTACAGCTGTGTGAGACATTTCTGAGTGGGCCACGTTTCCCTGAAGCACTGTAATACTGAAGTCAGCTCTGCTCCGTGACATGACAGCGGAGCAGAGCTGATGTCGACTCTGAGACAGTGTCAGGAAACCCAGCAGATCCAGAAAGATTCAGAGAAAAGCAGATCAAACAGCCTTTTTCTGTCCCTCATGCTGTCAGGATGCTGGCCAGTGAGGCCACGAGGATGTGAAAACAACAGATTACCATCAACATGAAGCTGTTTTTTACACTGTACATCCTTAGTATTTTTACACATAAAATGTATATGATAGGGATGCACATTATTTTCCTTCTTACAGACAGCTTCAATAAAGCACTATGTCAATCTGCTGTGATGGTGTGGGCTTTTTTGTTTGCTTTGTTGCTAAAAAAAAATGTTTTTACTGCCTTTCAGTTTGGTTAAAATGAGAAAATTAAGAATAAAAATGAAACATTATGTACAAAGAAAACACGTGAAACAAATATACTGTATTAGTTATAAGATTTATCAAAAGAAAATCTAGACACCTGTATTTAACTAATAATTTAGGCCATTCCAAAAGCTCATTGGTGTAACAGTGCAAATAAATCTCAAAAAATGTTTTATTTAAAAACATTAAACATCATCCTAATGCCTCTAACTGCTCTATATACTGCAGTAACAGTCTGTTGCAAAATATAAAATAGAAACCTGATTTTCAGTTCTGATAACAAAAAAATGTTGTAAACATTTTAGTAATAAAGTTTTTCAAGTGTATACACTGCACCTTAATATAAAATGAAAACACATACTGTACATGTATCAGTCTTCCTGCACGTCACCCATTTAAACAAGATAAGTAACAGTTTATGTTCTGGTTAACAGGAGATTTCTGACACTGAAAATATCCGAGCAGAGCAGTGGTGATGACGAGGAAGAGGAGACAGGCAGGACAGACTCATGTGGACAGAGTGTTGACTCGTCTTGTGTTGGGGAGCTAGGAAGACACACACACACACACACACGACATTCAATAAAAACCTGCATCAAGGAATCTATAGTCAACATGTTTCAGCAAATCCAAAACTGTTTCACAGACAGAATCATTAGTCATGAAGAGACAAAAGTCATCTTACTGATTTTATTTTAGTAAACTGACAACTAGAACATGCTCCGGAGGAGAAAAGACACCGTCACAAATTAAATTAGTAACAGAGCGAGTGAGTCACACACTCCTCTGTGTGTGTGTGTGTACCTCTATGCGTAGGTTCTGCATCTCCTCAGTGAGTGTGTTTCTCTCCTCCATCAGCTGGTTCTGTTTGGCCAGCAGCTCACACACCTGCTGGGCGCTGCTCTGACAGTGACGGTCCAACTGCTGCAGCCTGCAACACACACACACATACACACACACGGTGACTAATCCCGGTGTGCAGTGAAAGAGTTCATTGTCTACAGGAGCGGCTGTGTTCGAGGGGACAAACTAATTGGGACGTCCCAGTAATGATCAACACTTTGCTTCATAACTGCACACACACACACATCTTTCTCACCAGACTGTTTGACTATTTGACAAGAGCTACAGGATTGACAACACAGTGATAAAATCAACTGAGGAGAAAACCGTCATATGGCTGATAGATAAAAGATTTTGATTGATTGACTGTCCAGACACACTCATGCAGTGAAAATAAACCCAGCTGTTCTCAACAGGCTCTCAAGACAGTCAACATCTTCTGCTCGGGATGATGAATGATGTCTTTCCTGAGCCAATCAGGAACAAACACAAACAGTGCGGTAAACTTAAAGGTTCAGTTCACTCAAAGAGATTTTTGCCTCCACTCCAATATAACGGAGGTGAATAGACTACATTTTAATTTTAAATTCCCTCATATACTTTGCATCAGCTGATGCCAGTCAGGAGTCTCCATTTTTTCAGTATTAAGAAGATCAAATGAAAACTATCAAATCTGTGGATTATCAAGGGTAAAAGGGACACTGATGTGAATTAAAATCACTTAAATTTTGAGTTTTGTGTCATTTGAAACTGTTGTTCTACAATACAATGAACTAAAACTAAAACCTGATAAAACAAAGTGACATAAAGCTCTGAATCCTATTAAAAAAAAAAGTTATTATTACAATTTTAAGATGGGTAATAGTGACAAGTCTCAGTTTGTTTGATGTCCATCACCACCCCCTGTTAGTGTGTATTTTATACTTTATATTATTAGTTTGGATCCGGGTCACAGTGCTTGTGATGGTCGTCTTTGGACAATCACTATTTTGCCAGAATTCAACCAGTTCTGTGACTTTTTCTATCCTGATAACGAACACTTAAACTTAAACCTGATTATTTTTTTTCAGATTTTTTATCAAAACGTACAATACCAGTCAAAAGTTTGGACACACCTTATTCTGTATAGAAGAGGAAACGTTCATTCACCAAACGCCTTTTTTGCAAATGTTTATTATATTAGAATATTCCTTTTAGAGGGTTTTAACATCAGGAACAACAACAGATGTTCACATCTGATTGATATCCAGTCATTCATTAAGATCGGTTTTGGTCAGATCACATTACTGCATCGCCTCCTCGTCTGCAAACACAGTATTAAACTTCTTCTGCTGTCACGTCCATGTAAACTCTGTTGATTATTTGATCAACACAAAGTCCAGTGATATTAAAAGCTCTCTTTCAATATTTACAACATTTGGTTTTATGTCAGCCAAGAGGGTACTTTCCTCTCTCACAGTTTCAGTCAATATTGTGTGTGTCTGTGTGTATGTGTGTGAGGGAGGGAGGGAGGTGGTGTTTTCCAGCTGGGTTTTGAGTGTATGAATAGTGTGTGTGTTGAGTGTGTTTTGGGGGGTGGAGATGGAATGTCTGTTAAGATATTTCCCACCAGCAGCCCATTATTTCATCCATTCAGTCAGTCATCCCTCCTCTAGTGCAGCACACACACACATTTGTGCAGCTATCCTTGTTAGGATGTTGCATTGACTTCCATTCCCTGCAGACAGCCTAACTTAATCCCAAACATAACCAACTCATGCCTAACCCTAACCTAACATCAATTTGTTAACCAGGACCTCAGAAATGAAGTTTTGCCTCATTAGGATCAGGCTTTGGTCCCCATGAGGACTACTGGTCCCGACAAGGTTGGTGTTTATACCAGAAAGGTCCCAATAAGGTAATAAAAACATGCACACACACACACACACGGCTTATTTAAGTCACTTTTGGAGTATCTACATGGACTTTTTCTCTAATTTTGTCTCATTTCCTGGAGACCTACCCTAACCATAACCACTGACCCAAAAATCAGCGTTTTACCAACTGGGGACACGGCTTTTGTCCCCAAGTGCGTAAGCCATCCCCAATTAAGTGGTCTAAAATCTGGTGTGTGCCCCTGAAAGTGGTTTAAGTCATGCCCCCACACATACTCCTACCCTCCAGCACTGGAATCCACATCTGCAACTCAACCAGCCATCCATATTCATCCATATTCCTCTAACAGTAGTCACTCAACACAACATCCTACAAGATGGTTAAGTTGTACAAAGTAATACTTTGATGCTGTCACACAAACACATTACAGTACAATCCAGTATGTCAGCAGTTTCCAACCTGGACGTCCGGACCCTCAAAGGGTCACAAGATTCAATCTGAGGAGTTATGAGATGATTAAGAAAGAAAAGAAACATACATATATAACTGCAGTTTTACTCTGATGTGTCAAGTCTTCCCTTCTTAAGAGTTTGACGACAATGTGAGAAGGGAACTCTGTTCAGAACTCAGACACATGCAGCCTGTGATGAAGGGTCTTGAGTAGACTTTGCTCGGCTGTGAAGCCAAAAAGGCTGCACTGTGTTTTTATATGAAATATTCTTCAAAGTAATCATCTTTGACTTTGTCTTTCACTGTTTCAACAGGTTCAGAAGGCAACAAGAAAGGCAGGAATGAGGCGTGGGATAAAGAAGAGGAGGAGGAGGAGGAGGAGGAGGATGATGAATAGAGTTTGTGGCTTGGGGCACAGAGAGACAGAGAGAGGTAGCTGGGGGGGAGACAGATGCCCCTGCCCTGCTGGTCATGTTGGCAGTGGCAGGGCTGCCTGTGTGTGACAGACGGGGGAGGCGAACATCCCAACTCTCCCCCACAATCTGCTCCCTGCTCTCCCCCCACATTCTGCCCCGCTTGTCCTCACTCTGCCCCGCACCGTGTCGTCTTCCACCGCAGGGTTTAATCCTGCTTCTGCCTGTCCCTCTTCCTCGGGGCCTCAAGTTTTCTCAGCACCCTTTTTCATCACCATCAGTACTCCCTGCTTATACCCTGCCCTCCTTTTCCGTCTCCACCATCTTCCACCCAGACTGAAGGCCCACTGGGCGGTTTATCCGAGACCTGGAGGCTCTGTCCAGTCCTGGAGGCTGAGGGCGATGACTTCCCTCGCCGCCTGGTGCAACTACAGCTGGCTGCCAAGCTGTCCTGACCAGCCACCCCGTCTCTCCCTGCTCCCGTTCTCATTCTCCCTCCTTCCTACGCCATCACACAGCACGGCACAGCACCACACAGCAGGGCCCTGCCACGTCACACAATAACACACACACACAGAAAGAGCCCCGCTGTGAGTGAAGGCACAAGACACAGACACAACTGAGCGCAGGAGATATCGGCTACACAAACACACAAACACACACACACACACACACAGAGCGGAGAACCTAAAGGTCAGGAACAGAGCCTGTCGTTCTGATCTGTAAATGTTTGATGAGCTAAGTGTTGAGAACGTGTCGACTGAAGGCCTTCAGCTCCACACCACCATCTTTATCCAATCACAACCACTGATGTTGGTGAATAAAGATGCACCAAACACATTAAAACAGTTTTCTCCTGTTAAATAATCTGGAGGAGTCTCAGTAATGACTCCCCGGTTCTGAGTTCAGGGTTGCCTCAACAACGTTCACCAAGAAGAGTTTGACACTTTTAAGAGAGCTGACTACGACGTTGTAGAGAAGATTTATTCACTTATTGATTCAGTCTGTTGACCTGCTGACATGACGTCCTGATAATATAAACTAAATGGAATCAACCTTCACTGAGGAATCATACTGCACATTCATGATCTGATCTTATACTGACTTTAAAGGGTAAAGGATTTCTCAAATACCTCCAGATATATCTAGCAGCGCTGACAGTTTTTGTTTTACGTGGCTACGTTTTCTAGAAATCAGTCTCAGAATTTTCAGCCTCCACTAAACAGGGAGGTGAGTTTTGAAAATTTCAGCAGCAGAACATCATAGTAGATGAACTTAGTTGAAATTCAACGATTAGTCGATTGCACAAAATTAATTGGCAACTATTTTTATAATCAATTCATTGTTTGTTTTTTTAAGCAAAAATGCCAAAAATTTTCAGCTTCTCAAATGTGATGATTTCATGCTTTTCTTTGTCATACATTATTTTACAACAAAATAATTAATTGATTAATCAAGGAAATAATCTGCAGATTAATCAATAATAAAAATAAGCATTAGTTACAGCCCTGAAACCTGGGCGAATAAATCCAAAATTATTGGTATGGTCAGATACGACAAGAGGCACGTGAGGAAAAGTTTAAGAGAGAATGATTTAAACAAGAATGATCCGAATCGATGCAGCAGAGGCTGAGATATCCCGACTTTGAGTCCCTAGTATGAGTCAAGCTCAACAAATACTGGATCCCACATTTCCCATAATGCACCTTGATAGCATCTTTCAAACTTCACACACCCAGTTTGTCACACAGGCTTTCTGTTCAAATTTTTAGTCTCCAAGCTGAAATAACCCTCATGATGTCAAAGTGATGTCATTTTATTTGCAACACTGGTTTTCCATTTGTAGAGAAACTTTGAGACACTATGTTGTAAAACATCCTAAATCCAGTTATTTAGGAGAAAAGGCAACAACTGCAACACTGCTGGTGAAACAAATTTCTTTAGCTGAGGTTCAGACACTGCGGCGTGGATGCCGCAACATGCCAGCAGCCTTTCACACATGCCAGTCTGACAGAAAGTCAGCTGAACAGGCAGCCAGTAAATCAGTCGCTCAGGTCGTGGTCTGAGATGTTTAAAGCTGCTGCAGGTTGTAAGCTGAAGGTTTATGTAATGCAGTAAGTAAAGCTTTGACCCTGGCACACATATCAACAACCACACACACACACACACACACAGTTTGTCTGGCCAGAGAGCCGCCAACCTCTGGCCTTATACAACACACACTCTCTCTCTAATCCACCGCTTGTCTCACCTTGCATACCCTGCCTCAGAGGGGGATGTGTGTGTGTGTGATTAAGGTAGCGCTCCTTCCAGCAGCTAAAGCAGCAAATCCAATAACTGGCCTCTATCGACTGGCACACTCATTAATTAGGGCTTAATACGGCTTAATGCTCGGGCACTGCCCTACACCAACACACACGCGCACACACACACGCGCACACACACACACAGCAGGCTGGCTCGCCTCTGCCCACTGCCTGGAACTGGTGAGGAGAGAAGGAAGCTTGGATGGATCCGTGGATGGATTGATAGCGAGACAGATAAATAGATGTTTAGGTGGAGAGGATCTGCAGTCGCTGAAAAAAAACAAAAACAAGGGTTGACAGTTTGTGGTGTCAGCGAGGTGCAGGAGTGGAGCAAAGGAGGGACGGAGAAACAAAGAGGCTGAAGGATCCAGCTCCAGCCGTCACCTCCCTGCCGCCTGCTGCTGGCCTGGCTGATGGCTGATAGGAGGGTTGTGGAGGAGGGTTAGAAGAGGGTAGCCTCCCCGCTGACCTGGTGAAAGGACACCACCTGCTGGATCCCACGGTTAACTGACACACACACACACACACACACACGAAAGACAAACACCTACACTTTAATAATTCCTTAATTATCCTCAGGAAAAATACCTGAAACCGTTTCCAGAGCAGTCTTGGTAGTAAGTGTGTGTTTTTCTCTCCAGCACACAAAATAAAAGCAGGTTTTGCTGGGAGGCAGTTTGCAGTAATTTCCCCTGACAGCCCGATAATCAAACTCTGCTCACAATCTGCACCTCGAACCACCGCACTCTCTATTGACTGCTGCTACTAAGGAGATTAATTACAACACACACAAACACAGTCACCTCTCTGTGGTATACATCAGTCGTAGCCCACAGCTAACGTCTAAACTCTGTCGTGTGTGTGTGTGTGTGTGTGTGTTTTTGTCTGTGTTTGCATATTTATTTACAGGTGGGAGCATATGTCCTAAAGGCACGGTCCAAAGGGAAAGTGCTAACGTCATGTTAGAGAAACAGAGAGACGGTAATAGAAAACAGAAGATCTGGAAGCGACGTGAAGGTCTGTCATTCAACAGTCCCGTATGAGTGTGTGAGTTTTTATTACTCCACAAATCAGCTAGTGGAGCGTGTCACTTTAAGAAAATATTTAATGGATAGCAAATACACGATCAGAGTAAACTAACGTCTTACTGTATATTCTGTATGTTTCCAAAAATAACTACTCAGCATTGATTATATTGAGGAACATTACAGCACAATGTACTTAACATTTAAGTACAAAAAAATTTACTTCATCTGTGGAAAATGAAGGGAGGAAATATTAAGTGTGAAAATAAACGTCGGCTATAATTAAAGAGCAACTTTCAGCTGTGTTCCTGTAACGAGATCTGCAACAAGAGAGATGCAGGACAACACGCACACACACACACACATGCACGCACACACATCTGAACACACTTGCACAAAAAGGAAAAAATCAGGAAAATGAAACAGGACTCTGCTAGAAACTCAAACCCTTAAAAATAATCTAAAAATCTGAACCCTGAACACACTAACCTTTGGCTAACTCAACCTGCGTGCGTGCATGTGTGTGTGTGCATGTAGCAGGCGGGGGCCGGAGGGGGGGGTAAGAATGCAGGCAGACGGCCTTGGCTTGCCTGGTTACAACAACACCGCCAGGGGCATGAAGGCTGCAGCTGCCATACACACACATACACACACACACACACACACAAAACCATATTTCGCCCAATCCCATACCCACCATCACCACCCTCACACGCCAGCGCTCGAGCTAAATCTTGGCTGGCACACAACTGCACTCAAGAATGTGTGTGTGTGTGTGTGTGTGTGTGTGTGTGTGTGCCTGAAGGCCATGCCCCTCTCCCTCTCCACCAACCTGTCATGCCAGTTGTTGCTCTTGCTAACATGCATATTTGACATGGGAACACGATTGGTGACACTATGGGTTTTGATCTGGATGAGACAAACATGCCTAAATCCAGTTCTCTCTCTGTATTTGATGTGATTTTCTTCTCTTTATGTTGTACATTCATTTACTGTCGCCCGTTAGTTTTCAGTTTTGACTGACTTGCTCCTTTCAGACATGCATTTAACTCGTTACGTGTTCGGGCAATTTAACATGTCAGCATCATGTCGGAAAAGACTCAGAGTCCATTTATGTTAAAAGTCACAATCTGCCTACTGAGGAAACATTTCTGTAATGTGTGAATTCAAAGGAGACACATATGAGATCACTTATGTAAATGTCTGAATATACAGGTATATATTAAATATATATATATATGAAATAAGTGTATTACGGCGCATTAAGACAGTGCAAGACTGTAATAAATGTCACATTTAATTATTAAATCTAATGCACAAGGAAATAAAATCCATTTAATGGGTATTTTTAAAGATGTGTTTTAATTATAATTTTTTTTTTGCGAACATTAAAAAGAAAAAAATCCCATTCATCTGATCATCAGCCAAGTCCTCCTTAACATTCACATGCTCCACACATCCACTGCTTAGAAAAAGATGAAAATTCAGTAAAACACTAAACAATCAATACCATGTGAGCAGATTAAATTAAATTACAGTCAAAGTTTAGGTTTGATATATTGTACTTTTTTAACTAGAGTGACCTGGGTTCTGTGTAAAAGCAATCAGACATTTCTAATGCATGATTCAATTCATGAAAAAAATATACTGGTGCTTAGACAAATGTAGGGTTACTGAAGTTGGGTCGAGTGACCCCGCAACGCTGCACCAGAGCAGCAAAACATGCCATAACTGCTGAATCAATTTTAAAACTCATCTGTGATGCAGCCTGTGTGAGAATTATCACCACTGTTCTCCAGTAGCGCTGAAGATGAACATTGCAGCTCATCTGCATCAGTCCTGCATGTTTGAACAGAGTCTACGCTGAGTGAAAGCTAAAAAAAAACATTTTAACATACAGAAGAACCCAGACAACTTTGTAAGAAATCATCAATTTACTAAAGTCTTTAAGAAATCTAAACTTTAAAGACAACCATACCAGTGTTCCCATTAATACAAATCCCATATTTTTTACATTACTGCTATATTTTTATATTACGTTTTTAATTTTTTTAATCAAAAAGCCAGATTGAACTGAACATTAACTTACAGAGATTTGAAACTAAATCCATCATAATAAATTTGTGCTTTTACTGTTGTGAGTTAAACGGTTGCTATGTGGGAATGTAGGTGGAAGAAGTCTGCACTTGATGATAAAAATGACTAAAAGATCACATATGAAACCAGCTGAAACTTGGACCTTAGGAAAATATTTAGAAATCGAAAGCTCTGTGGTATCATTTTAAACAATGTTAAGCATTTCTACAGGATTCCTTATATATAAGCTACAAGAACCAAACACTTGTGTAGGCCCTTAAGACTCATCCGTTGTTTAATAGTTGTGTCGTGACAGTATAAAGCACAAATGCTGTGTAAAAAATTTTTTGTGCACATTTAAAAATATGAGAAACAAATGAGATTGATGAAAAATGCAGCAGCATGTGCTTATGATCAGAAACCCCTTTAAAAACTTCCAACTGCTGCTCTCTCTTTTATAATCTGTTTGACACGATTTCTTCCTGTATTCACCCACAAGTCAGACTTTACACCATCAAACTGGATCCTTTTCTTCCAACAGGAAATAAATAAAAGAAATATTCAAGGTGAGAGAAGTTTAAAAAAAAAAATTATACTTTTTTTTTACTACTTTGTTCCAAATGTCTTCTCTACATGTGAAAGCTTTTATGGTGGAATAAAACAAGATTAAAATTAGTCGTTGGGATGACGGTTACAAACCTGCATTCATTCAGAAGCCCAGTATTAGTTTCACTGTCTTGAATTCTGCACAAACGTCAGCGTGCAGAAGTTCAACACGAACCCAAACAAAGTCAAAAAGAGAAAAAAAAAACATTATGACAAGACTTTACAGTAAAACAAATTTGGAAAGTATAAATGAGGGACGTCAGAAAATAGATTCATCCCCTGATCTGAAACAAAGCAGGAAAGCAGCTCTGGATGAGCACAGAAGTTGTCTCTGCTTTCATTTCATCACTGTATTAACAGAGGTTTCAGTGTTGCTGCAGGCTGTTATCATCATCTATTCAATGTCAAAGTGTTTGCTGCCATGAGGCCTGCTGACTCCTTTCAACTCCTCTGTTTGAGTGTTTTGCTTTTCTGGCATTAAAGTGTTTCTGCTGTTGTTACTTTTAACATTTTTTCTAAAGAAGGGGCAGGTGTTTCTGCGCGACTTTTCTAGTTGTAGTTTTATGAAGCAGTGTTAGCGAGTGTCACTGACTGGGGCTTGAGATGTGACGCTTTGCACAGTTAACGCTCCAGCTTGCAAGCCTCTGGCTATAGCCCGACATCTGAGCTGCAAATCTGTGCATCTGTGTGTGTGTGTTGTGTGTGTGTGTGTGTGATAGAGCTGTAAAGCCACCGTTTGACAATGCTCTTTCAGCAGGCCGCCCCGCGGTTGCTCTCGGCTACAGAAGCCAGCTGGGCAATGCAGAGATAGAAACGATGAGAAGTGAAGGAGAGGAAGATGAAGTGGAAGAAGAGGACGACTGATCAGCGCCATCCAGAGGTAAAATACACAAGCGTGAGAGAGAAACAAAAAAAAAAGAGATGCAGTGAACTAAACTGTTCCTCTTCTTTCTTAATACAGTTGTTCAGTAGCTCTCATCTGAAAATCATTTGTGTCCCTAAATAGTAAATCAAATGCATCAATATATACATATATATATATAAAAATATAGCAAATAAATCTGAACTTTTTTATCCAAGTTCAACATCTATTTTTTTGACAGAATGCTCAGAAAATGTTTGTGTTTTAAGAGTTAACAAATTCACAGATACCTCTGAATCGCCTGTGTGATCGTATCATGTCTGAACCTTTTTTCTGCCGTTTCTCTAACACACTTAAATCTACTAATAACTTAAAGTGAAAAAAACAAAAACAAGATGAAGTGGAGGAAGTGCTGTTGTGTGAAAACATTAAAAAAAAAAAAACTGTCTGATTTTGAAAAACCTATGAAAAGAAGATTCCAGTGCATATGTGATGTGTAAAAATGTATTTGTGAAATGTAAAGAGGTGATATCAGCGCAGTCAATATTTAACAGTCTGAAGTGTATTAATGTGAAGTGTGAAGTGTGTGAACGCTTCGACGCCCGCCTTCTTCATTGTCCTCATCCCCAACACATCTCACTCTTTTATCGTCCTTCTATCTCCTGGTACCTCTCAGATCTGACAGATTCAACTCATCATACACTAAGATACATTAACACACACGCACACACATACTCCGCGCGCTTGTGTGTGTGTGTGTGTGTGTGTGTGTGTGCGCGCACACATGCACAGAGACAAATGAAAGCTGTCCTGTTTTCTTCTAACCAGCCTCTGCCAACTTAATTTGCAAATGAAAAGTTTTGCGAGGAGCGTCCTTTTGCTTCTGGGGCATGGCAGCACACTGTGTGTTTGAGGGTGGGAGGGGTGAGGAGAGATGAGGGTTTTGACAGAGGGTGTGTGTATGCCTGTGTGTGTGTGTGTGTGTGTGTGTGTGTGTGTGTGTGTTTGTGTGGCAAGAGCCCAGATGAAGCAGCCCTCGCCCGGGGCTCGCTGTCCGCCCGCGGTAGCAGCAAGCCTGTTCCTTCTTCCCCGGCCCGCCGCGACCATTTGTTCCATTAACCAATCTCCTGGAGCCTCTGGTGCAAACACACACACACACACACACACACATCCACAGGCGTACATACTTCAACAACTGCTTGCACAGCTCATGCCACACATGGCCCTCCATCCTTCGCTCCATCCCTCCCTCCCTCCTCTGCTCTCCTCCAGACGCACGCACCATCTTTCTTCATGGAGGCCATATGGCCCAGTGAAGCCTGTGGATCTACAGGCACATCTGCGTATATGTTGCTGCTTTCCTTAAAGGGCTGCAGAGTGAGCTGTGTGCTCACATAAACACTCACACAACCATACAGTCCATGCACACACACACGCACACACACGCACACACTCTACTGTCACTATGTGTGGTTAAGAAAAAGTCGGTGTTATGTTGGTCTGTCGTACGTGTGTGTGCGCGTCTGTGTATGTGACCTAAGTGCGTACATGCGTAGTGATAATTGGTGAAACAGCCTGCGAACAGCTGTGGGGTGAGAAAAGGTTGTGTGGTGTTTGGTACAGAAAGCAGAGAGGAGAGGAGAGGAGAGGAGAGGAGAGGAGAGGAGAGGAGAGGAGAGGAGAGGAGAGGAGAGGAGAGGAGAGGAGAGGAGAGGAGTTGGACATTATCAGAAGGGCAAAGAGGAGAGGAAAGTGAAATGACAAAAGGAGAGGAGAAGAAGAGGATGAGGTAAAAAAGAAAAGAAAGGAGGAGATAAAAAGAGGGCAGGGGAGAAACAGTGGATACAAATCCTAAAGATGAACAGTTAAAACAGCAGAGAAGTCACGGCAAACTACTTCTCACTAACAAATAAACAGGGTGTAGACTTTCAACACTATTTCTTTCTCATTATATAGAGATACTTTTTTTATTATTGATTTCTTTTCTAAAAGTGATTTTCAGTGTAAAATATACAGAAAGGTGAACTACAGTGTCACAGACAGCTGTACATTTACTCTGACTGTGGCCCGCTCTTGTTTCATTACTTATCTCAATAATTTGGCTGCATCAAAAAGAGCTGCTGATGCCACCTGGATATTTATAATATCATTTATTATTATTATTATTGTTATTCAAGTTCACTAAAAACTGTACATTAGCAGGAAATATCTTCAGAGCTGTAACAGCCTGCACAGACATCGAAAATATTCATAATTGAATTTTCTTCACAGTTGATTCTCACTAAGATTTGACATGTTTCCTCTTAACTGATCTGCACTCATTTAGATGTTTTATGTTAAAGCTTTTTGTTTTGCCAGAATTGTATCACAGTGTCATTTACATGACAATGATTTGTCAAATTCATTTGAAAATAACAAAACAGGTTTATTGGCTTTGCTATTAAGATATTTAACTTTAAATAAATTGTAAAGATGCATAAATCACATCTCCTGCATTTTTTCTTTTTGCATCTGTAATTACGTTGCTTGTATGTTAATTCTGAGCTTTCTGACAAACATAACCTGCTCTCACTGAGACATGAGCTATCATGAATTTAAACTATCAAGTGAAAAGAGATTGATTATTTAGTTCTTGTTTCCTCAGGTATAAAAGAAATTTGCTTAAATGCTTAATAAAAGAAAATATGTTGGTTTATTTCTTGAGTCAGAAAGCTCATAAAAACGACATCTAACCTTCAAATTAATGGTTTACAGTAGCTGGCTTTGTATCTTCCCTAACTTGCTGTTCTCCATCGCTCCGCTCTCCACCCCTCCGTTCTATCCCTTCATTTCCATGCAAAAACAAACAAAAAAAAAAAAAACCCACAAAAATAGTGAAATAAATAATTAATTGGTGCAGCAAAACATTGTGTGCTAAAACCCCTGTGTAGTTTGGCAATCAGCTCGCCCATGTAAAAATAAATCAAGCTGATTTTCCAAATGTTTTGTGCGTGGTGCGCTGTTGCCGTTCTTCGCAGCACAGATTGCGGGCCGATGGAGAGGCTGTGGGGAGGGGCGGGGCGCTGGATATTGAACCCACTTACACCAGCTTGTTAACACGTACACCTTAACCCCCGAGCGGCACGGCAGGGCGCCCACTGAGCGCTCAGGGCCTGCAGGGACCATCTAATGTAAAGCTAATGTATGGACACACATACACACAAACGCAGTCACACACACATACACACTGGGGATTATGAGAACATGCGTGTAATTCAGTACGAGAAAAGTACCATATGTAGAGAGACTTGCGTACCTGATTACACACGAATATGCACGCACACACACATCTACAGTTCATTCCTGCCCTTACAGCTTAAGTCAGATATCACAACTGCAAAATTATCATGGCTGCGATAAAAAGCCCTAAAAATACTGCGTGTACTTTCTTTTATTGCTTGTTTAAGCCAAAACCAATACGATAAGAATATATTTGTGGCAAGAAACAAGTTTTTTGATCCACTTTTCCACTTTCGCCTCCTGAGTAGGCTCATAGAAATACAACCACATAAAGAAAAATCAAGTAGAGCGACACAGTGTATCATAATACCGAGGTGCTTTACCATGCCACCAATCAAACATGAATCATACCTCTCTCGCCTCCCCTGTCTCTCCCTCGTCTCTGCGCTGCACCTCCTTACAATAAATCACCTAAAAGAAATATTCAAAACTAACAAATGCAGTCCCGATCAAACACATTCTCTATCAAATGAAATATCTCTCAAAATGTAATACAAAAATGTGGTCAAGTGGCTTAACAGTCCAAAAGTGACCTCATGTAGAACTGAACTCGAGAGATTTTTTAAATATCAGGAGGATTCATCATATTTTCTGTCAAAGCAGAAAATAAAACTCACTAAATGCCAAGAGTGATTATCGTGGTTCAGTTGGGAGAAGAGAGAAGTTAGGTGCCAACTTCCCAGCCAATCCACTTTTGGCAGCCAGATTCCTACTCTGCTAAACCTCCTGAGAACACGCAATAGCAACCCATACACACACACACACACACACACATAAAAATACCACCATAACATATGCGCGGAAACATACAGAATATTCATACTTCACACTCCTCGAGAACTTAGATTGTTTTTCTGTCTATGAAACACACAAAAAGAGTCGCACACAACCAGGAGACAGCTGTGACTCGGGTAAACTTTGTTTTTTGGCAGCGTCTAACTGTCGACAGGTTAACACCGGTGGGTGGTAGACAATATGTAGTGTCAGTGATGGAGCAGGAGAAAAGTGTGTGTGTGTGTGTGTGTGTGTGTGTGTGTGTGTGTTTAGTTGGGTATGAGAGGGAGGGTGTGGGGGGCGGGGGGGGGGGGGCACTGGGGTAGAGATCCTGCAGAGTGGGGCAACAACACCCACACACCCTAGCCCACATTGGCAGAGCCAGGCTGTATGCCAGGCGCCCTGTGGAGACACACACCAACTGGGCTCCACACTTAGGGAGGAAGAGACCCCCGCATCACACACACATGTACTCACTCACTCTCACAAACACACACACACACACACACACATACAGATACTGTAGCATAAACCAAAGTAGAACCACTTTTAGCTGCGGCTTTTATAAGTCGATGTTTCCAAAAATCAGTCTTTATATGCTACGTAGAGGATGATTTTTACTTTCCGCCATTGTAGTTGAGTTTCCCAATTCTGAGTGTAAAATGTATGCATTATGTACTGCGTCGCCCTCAAAGATTACTACAACAGAGTGAAAAATGCAGTGCCCACAGCATGTTCACTACTTTATTTAAAAAAAAAAACCTACAAATCAATGCTTAGAGTTTGATAGACTTGTAAATGACTGTTTACCGTCACCTGTAGGTGATGGTGCAAAATGACGATAATTCATCAGTGTCTGACATTTCTATTTGCTGCTCATTACAGAGTGAATTGTCTATTATGTAGGAAACAACGAATGAAGGAGTGTTGTCACCGCTAATTTATCAAGTTTGTCTATTTCAACAATCAACACAGCCACTAATGATTAATCTGATATGTAAACACACAACTTCTAACCCTTTTTCTGCATTTCACCCGGTGCTTGTTATACAGTATTTATCGAGCTGTTAGATATTTACACATGAATGCGGTTAATGTCCTCTGTGGACCACCGCAAGTGATTCATAGAAGTCTGGAACTAGTTTATTCTTTCCAGAGCGTTATATATGTGTTTTTTGATCAGAGGAGAGTGTGAGTATGCAGCCTGATTAAGTAGAAAATGTTGCCTCTACAAAGACAGCAGGAGAATAAACTGCTGATGACACAAAAACCACTGTGTCAACAAAAATTAAAATAATCAAACATGAGATGTGCAGAAGATGGACTGGTTGGGGACAGACTGTGAAGAAAACTGCTGCCAGAGTCCACAAATGGAAAGAAATTAAAACTAAACTCCAACAACAATAATAAAAAAAATATTTTGATGTGTGATACAAGTTTTTCATTCAAATAAGTTCATTAGATCAAGGTGGCAAAGGTACGAATGTTCAAAAACAATCTTTTTGATCGAGGAAATTATAGTTGTACACATTTGTGTTGTGTTTTTTTGTTAGTAAACAAAACAAAAATTGTCTAAAAAGCACCAAAATGTTAGAAAATGTCTATTTATTCCGGTGTTTGTACAGTACGTGTGGTAGTGTGTGTGTATTCTGTGTGTTTGCGTACCTGTCCTTCATGCGCTGGTGCATGCGGCCGTGCTGGACACACTGTTCCTCCATGTTGGAGCAGCGAGCTCTCAGACTCTTCACCGCCTCCTCTAGGTGTTGCTTCTCCAGGCCCAGCTGCTCCAGCTCACTCCTGCACACGCACAATTGAAAATGTACCTTATAGATGCTGAATAGTGAATAATTAAAAAAAAAATGTTTGTCTTGTGGTAACACTGTGGATATAATTACATACAATACATTTTGTTTAGAAATATTTTCTAAATATATAATTGATTATGTAAATATTATTATGCATAAAAGGTTATTACAGGTGATGTCATGTCATATACTGAGACCATTCAATCTGCTGTCAAAGGATGAGTAGTACTTTTATGGTATAAAGTTTATAGTATTTCTTTTGCACTTGTCTACTTCCTTATTTTAATAATTTAAATAAAAAAACAACAATAAAAAGCCTTCTGTCTAGCGCTCTTTATCATCGCACTTGTACCTGATCAGCTACTTGAGAATTAGTACAACGGCTCTCGTTAAGTAGCTGTCCTCTAACGTTTGATTGTTTCACCTCATTTCTAAGTCGCTTTGGATAAAAGCGACTGCCAACTGACAAAATGTAAATGTAAAATTTGAAATGGCATTCTTTACTAACCCCCTTTACTTTTTAAAGATAGAGATTTCTTATTTGATTGCAACAGTAGAGACACAGACAGGAAATGCAAGAAGAAAGAGACCGATATGACTTGCGATAAAGGTCCCCTGCTGCAATCGAACCTGAGATGTTGCAACTATACGATCTGCGTCTGACCATTCAGGCCACCGGACGCCCCCCAAACTCCATTTTCAGCTTCACAAACTCAATCAGCAGCAGTAGGCCTCATAATCCTCACAGCCTGTGCGACTAACAACTGAAAAACAATTTGTCAGAGTTTCCTTATTTATCTTACTGCAACTGTCTCGGTGTAACCTCACTTAGCCTGACTGAGGCTGTCCAGCAGGACTTTAACCGCTACACTGGGCTTGGACTCCAGGAGCTCAAACAGCCCGAGGCACAAAACACACCAACACCACACTGCTGCTAAACTACATAACACACACATACAGCAGATGCAGGGTACGAGTGCATGCCAGTGTGTCAGCATGTACTTGTGTGTGAAACCTTACCAATAAAAACACATTCAAGGTATTTGGTAGTTATTACCGTCTTTTATGTCTTTTTGTCTTTTAATATACATCCATAAGCAAATACACAGTGTACTTATGTGTGTGTCTGTATTGTGGGCACGTGTCCTATGGCTGGTGAGGCCAGTGCGGTCTGGCAGGGCCAGATTGGGGGCTGTCATGTGACTAATGTGCAGCACAGCTCCAACAGCTGACAGGACACTGGGCCCAGGGTCACTCTCATACACATACAGACACACACACACACACACACACACACACACACACACACACACTCGAGCACACAAACAGACACACACAGGCAGCCCAGATGGAGAGCTGGGCAGGCCTGCTGTGACTACTGTAGCATCAGGTTAACAAGAAAACAGGTCAGACTGGAAAGCAGTGTGTAGTATGTTGACACAATCTCTCCAAACAGCCTGGATGGATGATGCTTCGTGAAATGATGACATGAATGTCCGACAGGGAATAGCCAACCGAGTGAGTGAATAAACAACTGGAGGAGAGAAGTTGTGTATATCTAAACAAGTAAATTTAACTGTAAACTATATGTGAATGTCTTCATGGGAAAATAGATGATGAATAAGTTAGGATGAAAGCCACTGAGTTAGAAGGACTGAAAGAAAATGGAAACATGAAACATGGTTAATAAAAAAAGGAAATAATGACCTGCTGTTTTCTGTCAGCTCTTCCAGTTTGACCCCCAGTGTGCAGCACTCCTCCTTCAGCTTCCTGATCAGGGCATTCTGGGAGCTCAGCAGACCATCCAACTCTCCAACTGCAAAGGGATCACAGGAGCCCTGTCGGTTACTCTGGGGATAACCACTGTGGTGATTTCATGCACTCTGAGGAGCTGTCAGAAATCCTGGCTGCACAGAAACAGATAAGGGGTTCAAGCGAATTCTCACTTCAGTTAGACACTTTTACTTCTCAGCCCGCACGCCTACACAGAAGTTCAGAAGCTGTCAAACTCGAAACAGTGCATCGAGTATCTGCTGTCACTGGACACCGCCATCACCCACCTCCTCTTCTTTCTAATAACCAAACCATGTTTAATAACACAGCATTATATAGACACTGTATATGTCCAGTTTATACTCTCCCTAACCATTTTGAAATGCATGCCACATGTGCAGTACAGTATATAGTATCTAGTATATCTATATCCGTCTGTCTCTAATAAATCCTCACTCTGAAACAAACAAAAATGAGCCAGTCCTCATGTAAAACTAACCATGTATAACGCAATATCTAAACAAAATTCACCACTACCTCAATCAAGAAAACCACCAGACAATATTGGTGGCTGACTGTTCTCAAGGAAAAGCACAACAAAACCTTAAAAAGGTGCAATATACGACATTCAGCTCCACCAGATGTCAGCAAACAACTATTTGCTATGTAAAGATATAGCGCAGTAATGGCGTCCTGAGCAGAGAATGAAGTTACACTCCCACTGTGTGCGTTGTTATACGAGCTTCTCTGCTCTTTGTTTTGGAAGCTGGTCCGGCCACGCGTGCGTGTTAGTGCATGTGAGTCCCCCCCCCCCCCGTGCTCCCCGTGTCCATTTTCAACATGGCAGCTGATATCTGAAAAGATATGAGGTGAGAAATAGGCGATGCAGTAACAGAATCTTGATCCATATTTGATCAGCGCTGCCTAGTTTGACAGTTTGATCTGAGTTTCATGAGCTGTGTACAGATGTAGCTTTCTTTTTCTTTTTTTTCTTTTCCAACTTTATCAAGTAAACAACGCACGCATTTGTTTTGGTCTGAGATGCTGGTGCTCTGGTCCAACATCTAGTGGGGCTGAAAGTCGTATGTTGCACCTTTAAGTCCCAGCAAAGTGACTTAATGCCTTAAAAGTGCTGTCGGTTACACAGGGCTGAAGATAATGTCTACTTTGCAACACAAGTGGTCAAACTGCAGCATCAAGCTTTTAAAGGATTTTAAATGATCCTTTCTAATCTGTGCACATTATAGAGGAAAAGCAATCCAGCTAACCTCTTTGTTTCAGTGTAAAACGCAGAATATGTGTCTGAATTAAGAATAATAAATTGTTGAATACATTTCAAAATTTCAAGTTACTTTGTTGACCCAGGATTTAATTTTGGTCATACTTTCATTTAAATTCAGGGGGGGAAAAACCATTTAAATGTGAAATAAATGTTTCACAGTGCTTAGACAACAACACATTAAGTCAATTTGCAAAAGTCTGCCAACCAAATGAGTCTCACATACCAGAAAACAACATCAACATTACGTACAGAGCGAAGATTAAATCTATGGGCCGCAGCAAAAGCGAGATACATATGTCTCATTGAATGTATTCCCAAAAAATGCTTTTGTTGACGTTCACATTAGAATCACAAGAAATGTGTTCAAACAACCGGGGTGGGGGGGATGTACAGAGAAAAACAGAAGTGCAGAATGGAAAGATAAAGTGTGAGAAGGGTGAAACGAGACGGAGAAAGAGAGGGGATTGTTGTTTGAAAGCTCTTTTCTTTCTCCTTTCCACCCCTTCCTGCCACGTCCTCATCCACTCATGGGGGCCTCTTTCTGAACAATCCAACACTGGGCTTTCATCATTCCTTTGAAATGATCCACGTTCCGCTCTCCAACATATGTCTGCTCTTTTAAAATAACAATGGCTGCCGTTTGGATGGAGGGAATGATCCACCTGCTCCGGCATTCTGTTACAGTCGACCGAAACCAAAAACACCAAGGACTCACAGTCTTTGAAAAGTAGCTCAGACTTGTGAAGAGTTGTTTTTTTTTTGCATACAGTAGATATTGGGGGGAGAGAGAGAGATAGCAAAAAAAAGGAAAGTAGAGGAAAAGCCATGATGGTAGATCTCTATGGTATAACACATACGTTTTATCTGCAGCCTGAAATTTGACTTCTCTATTATTCTCTCTCTCTCTCTGTGCCTTATAAATGCCATGTAAATATAAAGGAGGAGAGGTGAGAGAGAGGTGTAAAGGCCAACTCACCCGAAGATATTTCACTCCTACTTTGGAACGTAACATATTAAGTTTTTACTGGCGTCACGAGACCACTTATTCCACTCAAAGTCCCCACATCACTGCCATAGATAATGCACAGAGGGCAGAAATTGGATGCTACAGAGCATGAAACTAAACCATACAACCTCGCAGACGTGCACACATACGTACACTCAACAAAGTTTGGTCAGTGCTGGAAAAGTTGCATGAAGAATGCTAATTAGCTGAACAGGCTTTGAATACGTCTGGCCATGCGTAGGCCAAAAAGAACCCTGGGACACAGAAACACAGCAGAACTGGCACTGGAAACAAACAGAGGAAAAATGAGGGAGGGAGGGATGGAGGGAAGAAGCGTGGCAGGGAGGGAGGGACGGAGAGAAACAAATATCTGATATCATCTAGAGGCTGCTCTGTACGCATTTACTCAAAAAAGAAACATGAAAAAAAAAATCTAAAAAAAAAAAAAAAAAAAAGGTGGGAGGAGGGAGCGGAGAAGAAGGGAGAGAGGGGGACGGATGGATGGAAGGACAAACGGATGGACAGAGAGGCGGGATTTGGAGAGCAAGAAAGCTAATTATCCAGCTCGTCTGTTGGGTTGCACGGGGAGAGGAAGTGATGCGAGCTACTAAAGGACGTCCACCCCTCCATCCCCTCCCTATCCACAGTTTCCTGCTGTGCTCTGATGTCAGCTCTCTTTAGACAACATGTGTGCTGCCGACACGCGCCAGAAACAAACCCTTTGTTTACCCCCCCCCCTCCCCTTCCTCTCCTCCCCTCCCTCCATCCATTCCTCCCTCTATACCCCTCTATCTTTGTTCTGCGTACCAGCAGGCTCCCTAGTTGTTGAAGGGAACCACAGGTAAATAAAAAGATAGGAAAAGGGAGGGTATGAGGGAGAGAGAGTGGCTGAGGGTGGGTGGTGGGTGTGGGGGGGGGGGGGGAGGAGGGGGTTCCAGATGGTGCAACAGATGTGCTAGCAGCAGCAGCTCTGCTGTGCAGACAGACAGGGAGCTCTGTGCTGGGTCTCTCCGCTCTGCTCCCATCACCTTCCCTCTGCTTTGCCCTGCTATTCTCTGTTCTCCTATTATGGCTTCTGTTTTGCTCTTTTTGCTCTGTTCTGCTCTTTTGAGGTCACTTCAGCTCAGTCTCAGTCATCTCACATGAGTTGTCTTTATGTCCGTCCCCTCCCCGCTCTGGCCATGTTGTGCTGGTGGGGAGCAAGGTGGCACAGCGAGAAGATAAACCATCCTTCAACTGGAGGATGCAGGTTTAAGACAGTGTACATCCACCCTGCTGAAGTGTCCTTGATGAAGACACTGAAACCCTCCCAGCTCAAGGGCTGTGATTCTGTGGCAGACCCTGATCAACTCTGCTGTTTTGCTTCTTGCATTTCTAGACATTCTGACTTTGTGTGCTCCATTTCATCCAGTTCTGCTTTGTTCTGTTCCCCCCCACATCACCTTCCCCTCTGCATGAGACAGCCTATATGCCTGTGTATCATCAGTGGTCAACAGTAAACCCGCTGACAATACAAAACATGGAGATATTCACCGAAGTGAGGCTCTTCATTGAAAACTTTTTAACGCTACTCTTTGAGAGGTCTGACCCCCAACGTTCACCGAACACATCTGCGTCACTTTCCAGCTCGATCACAGCTGCTGGAGACAATATGATGCTATTTTAACCACTCTGCTGTCTTCATGCGCCAGGTCTTTTTACTACTATTTATCACCTTTACTATAACTATTATTATTTATTTTGCTACTGTTATGAAATGCTATTTCTGGTTTGTGCATGTATCTTCTCCTCTAAAGGTCGGGAGAGGGATTGCTATTCATTTTTCTTCTGCTAATGCTCACTATTCTTGACATACAGTACAGGTACAAAATGAAGATGTATTTGTTATCACATCGATCACAAATAAGCTGTAAATATATATTCAATATGTTTGTAACACAAACAATGTTGGCAAAATAACTCTAAACAAAAATTTGTCTGCTGAAGGACAGACGCTCCACTTCTGAAATGTTTCCAGTGGACATTTGAACCATGACAGAGCTGTGCAGCCGCATGCAGTGAAAACATGACATGAGGGAGCTTTTGAGGACCTGACACAAGTGTCCACCTAGCGGACACTTAATCATCTTTGATACAGGTCAGAAATATTTGATTAAGTCAGCTAAGAGAGGTGGAAAGGAGAACAAATAGGCAGTATTTGTGTTCACTGTTGAAGTGCAGGTGGTGGAAACACTGACCTCTCTGCTGGTATTGTGCCTCTGTTTGCTCCAGCAGCACGGTCAGCTCTCTCTCCCGTTCCCGTGACGCCTGAGTCGCAGACGTCATTTCCTCCTCGTGAGCTCGTTCTGCATTCTCTCTGTCCTGTCTGGAGAAAAAGGACAGGATGATAAGGGACATTAAAACAAACAAACAAACAGACAGAAGTGCGTTATCATCTCAGCTTAAATGGTTTTCTCTGCTTGATGACTCGTCTTCTGTTCGTGACGGCGCATGAAAAACATTTTCTGCAAAAGGCTATGACTTATGTCTCATACATTGAAGGCACGTACAATATTTTTTTTTACCATGTGATTCTGAGGAAGAGATACATAAATATAAAGTCTGATGTGTTTTTCAGCTGACTGTGCCTGAAAATATGGACCTGTACCAACAAGACCGAAGTAAACAACTTAATCACTGTTACATCTGTGCATTAAAGACAAACATGTTCCAGTTTTGTGTTTTTGTGGTAGGGCTGCCCTTTAGATTACTTGTGGATCACAGATTGTGCCTTTAAGTGGCCTCTAATTATACAGAGTACTAAATTAAAAAAGTTACCAGCCAAATACCAGCGACCTTTTACCAGAATATATCAGGATCAGCTGATTGATGTGTGCACTCCTAATGAATTCTATCATACTTAAAAGGTTTCTGCACATGCATGAAGGAGATCATGTGGAAAAGACAGACAGGTAGACAAACACAAGTGAGGAAGAAAGTGAGAGGAGAACACACACTCTACAACAAGATAAAGAACAAGTGATGAGGGGAAAGACACTGAGGACAGAGAGGAGAATGACAGAAAAGACTCCGGGGGGGGGGGGGGGGTAGAAGGGTAAAAAGGTGTCAGGTCACTGTCAGTTTGAAGACCCCTGAGTGATACTGCAGCTGTCCACAACACACACATACACACACACAAATACATTAGTCCGCTACAGGCTGGTCAAGAAGAAAAGCTTTATCCAAGATTTTGAAAAGTCAAAGATTAAGTTCTGAACAGGACTTTAGTTCAGTTGAAAAAAATGCTAAAAAAAAAAAGATATTGTTCTGCTTTGTAATATTACTTTGCTTAACTGCATGACTCAGTAGCGACACATTATGCCTACTAGCATAGACATATTTGATAGCGATCGAATCACTTTAATCTCTACTTGTCTCGATATCAAAATTGAGCAGGTAAGATACAGAAAAACAAAAAAGAGGTGCTTATCCTTGCGGGCTGTGAACAAAACTGCATTTTACTTCTGTTTCAACCAAACTTTCTAACTCAACTAAGTCCAAACGTACCCAAACAACAGAGGAACAGACAAAGAAGGAAAGAAAACAAAAACTACAAAGACAGGAAAAAAAAAAAAAAACCCGAACAAATAAACAGAACTCTTCCTGAAGTCCAAAGGCGCTAATGAAGAGAGAATTCTCCAGTTTAAGTGAAAACTTTTCTCCCCTACAGCGCTTGGCCTGCATCTCTAAAGTGACCGCGTCTGTCTGTTCCTTCGTGTGTGTGTGTGTGTGTTCTCCTGCTGTCCTGCTGTCTGGGGTGTGAAAGCGGGTGGCGGGTGTGCAGGGGACACAAGGAGACTGTGTGTGTGTCTGTACGCGTATGACTGTGTGTGCGTATGTGTGTGTGTGTGTGTGTGAGAGAGTGAATGAACCCCCGCTGGGCTTGAACAGCAGCCTGAGCCACCAAAGCGCACACCAGGGCTCAGCGGGAGATGGCGGGCAGGCATTGCCAGCCATTTGGTCCTGTAAGAGGTTCCAGGGGGCCGTGTGTATTTGTGTATGTCTGTGTGTGTGTGTTTGTGTGTGATGGTGGGGGGGGGGGGGGGGGGGGGGGGGGGGGGAGGGACTCACACCAGACCTGTTTACCCACCAATTAGCATCAGACAGGCCGCCAAAAAGTTCCAGCAGTCAGCAATAGAGTGGTGATGAGGAAGAGGAGGGCGAAGAAAAAACAGAAGATGATAGAAAAGCAAAAAGACAGAGAGATACTCATTTGGCATCTGTTTGGTCCTGCTGATCTACTGAACCAACATTCAGTTTCAGTTTAACCCCATAAAGTTGTACACAACTTAACAGAACAAACAAACGCAAGGATTTCAAAGAAGTAGGGCCCGAGTGTTCAAATCCCTGAGACAAGAGCCTAAAACACTGACGAAGAGTGAAACTTTATGTACCTCATCAAGGATCAAATCAAAGCTGGGAAGTCGGGGATAGGTTGTGGGGCTCTTTTCAGGGTGCCATTTTGTATCCCCGATCAAATGCACCATGTTTACTCGCAAAAATGCTGTCACAAAATGGCTGATGATGAGTACTGTCAAATTAAAGCATAAAAAAAGAGAAAGCAAAGGAGAGATGTCAGCGGAGAGCCAGGCCCTGGATAAGGACTGGTTAAGGACGATGAGAAGAGCAGAGGCAGATATGTGGGGCTGGAGCTGGATAATTCTCCCTGGACAATGATCTGCCTTCCAGCTAATTGGTGAATGGGCTCTGGGTTGCTGCCTGTGGCAGGAACTCTTGTTTGGGCCTAGGAGGCAATAGACTGAATGTTCAGTTAGGAGATAGCTGGGCCTGTTTGTATATGCCTGGCCTGATGCACTGTAGGACAGCTTGATAAGTATGGCGAGAGCTGCATGGGCCAGGGGCCTAAGGTAGGCTGGAATGGCTCTGGGGCTGCGGCCAGGTACAGTGGCTGCTGGGTAAGTGGGAGGTGGCAGAGGCGGTGGCTGGCTAGCTAGCTGGCTTGAGCGGCGAGGAAGAAGAGGGGGCCCAGTCCACACTGCCTGCCTAAGTGGGCACTATTCAAGCTGTTGCCCATTAGATGTGGGGTGCCAGGGCCTGACCAAGCGCGGAGTTTGCAGCACCCTGTGGTGCAGCCGGCATCCCACGCCAGAACCACCAAATGCCGCGGTTTATCAGAGAACGAGCACAAATTGGAGTCAGACGGTGGACTTGGAGGAATTGGAGACATTCGCCAACGCCAGACACCACTGACCGCTGTTTGGGCTAAAGTAAAAGACTATACTCTCCTAATAAATACATTATCACTCAGACACAAATACATACAATTTAAAGTCATACATACAGTGTATGAACACACACATAAACATATTAAAGGATATCAATGTATATAATATACATGTAAAATACACAAAATATTCAAATGACTAAGAATCATCCACATGATTTATTTATTCTCTTCAAACTTCAGTAACTTTTTGGAAGCATTTACCAAAATCAAGCACATGATTTGGATGATTTGCTCCTTTTTTTCAGAGAGTAAAAACAAATATTTATATAAACGATCTATATAGTTACTGATGGAAAACTAAAGAGAACAATTCCTCAAATCGATGCATATTCATATCTTCGCTCCGCAATGCTCCTGTGTTGCAAAATAACAGGTGTGAAATTAACATACAGGTGAACAGATTGTGAACCCAGCCTATAGCACAAACATGCAAACATACGAGCTTTGTTCGCAACAAAGACGACTGATTGTTGCAAGACATCGCTGATCCCTGAAAAGAGTAGAGGAGGAGATGGAGAATCAAGTGGAAGATGAGTAATACTATTTCTATCACAGAGGACCATCTGTACTAATACTAATAGCTACACTCAGTGCACCGTTTGACTTCATAAATCCACTATTTTCCAAACATTTTAATTATGAGACATTTGATATGAGTGTTGTTTTAAATATAAAATTTATAATCAGACATTCTATTATATATAACTACAATCTAACTTCTAAATTATTCTTCTAGCTTCTAAATTAAAGGCATCCCTTTAACTATATAATATGAAACTGAAAAATATGAAAATCTATTACATTTCAATTTAAATTAGTTATTTAAACTGATGCACCAAAAGCTCAAACAATTATTTGGTGAGACTACCCTTAAATATTGAGAAAATATTGAATATTGATATTGATTTTACTGCTATGAACTGATACTGTACTATCAAATTACAACTGTTAACTATTTGCTTGTATCTTGCTCAAAAAAAAAAAACGGTGACACTTGTGATGAATCATTTTTGTGGAGGAATTCCAGCAGATCCACAGCTATTTATGATGGACTTCATCAATCAGACGACATTAATATTCAACAGTTTGATACACAGAACTACAAAGATGATTTCTGCTGGTGTGTGAGTGCTCTCGTTTCTACGTGTGTGACTGAGAGACGGTGAGACGGAGGCCTCGTGTAGGCCCGTCTAACGGATACTTGCCAACGATGGTCGAGTGCACTGCGGAGAAAATAAAGTGACATATTGAACATTTTTCTGTGCTGCTTGTTATTTATTGATGCTGCAAACAATAAACATCTGAATTGTTTTGTGTAGCAGACAGCACGCAGTGTCACAATTTTCTCTCGCACGCACCTCAATGTGTTTTTAGCACATTTTTATCAAACCTCGGACTGATGCGAGTCAATCACTCTGCTCCCACATGTTTGTCTTTCGACACCCCTCCCTCCGCGCCGCCGCTTTACCTTTATGAAACAAACGCATCAAACAGAGAGGCAGCCTGATGCAGCATCGCCGTTAAACACCCAGTTCGGCCCATATCTCCATCTATCTGTCCATCTATCCGTCCAGAGCGTTCTCATCTCTGCTCCGATCCTTTTTTTTTTTCTCTCCCGCTTCCATCTCTCCCTCCTCCCTCCTCTTTTCCCTCCCACCCTTTTTTTTTCCTGTAACTAAACTGGCTGTGTCTCTCTCCATCTGCTGGTTCTTCCTTCAGCGGCCCTGCACCTGTTCACACCTCCTCTCCTGTTGGCCACCTCTTCTCTCTTCTCCCCTCTCCCCTCTCCCCCCCCCCCCCCCCTTTATCTCTCTCTTTTTCTCTCTCTCTCTCTCCCTCCCTCTCTCTCTGCTCAGTGCGATGCTGCCAGGCCCGTTCCTGGCTCAGTTAGCCTCTCTGTCATTCAATCCATCTGTCGGCAAGTCAACTTTGTTTACAGCGGGCGGCCCGAGCCTCTTTTCTTCTTCAAGGAGCGGTAAAGCCCCCCCACCACCACCAAGGTCAGTGGTGAGCCAATCGTGCCCGAAAAAGAGAAAACTGCAACTGTTACATTAGCAAAAAAAAAAATAAAATCTCCCTCTTGTCCTCCAGCACACACAAGCATATAATTATGGACAGTTACTCTCTTGAAATGTACACAATTTAAAAGCTGTCTTTCACTCTTCACACAAGACAGTGATGAATTCACAAGACCCTCAAAGAAATAAACATTTGCTGTTACAGCACACATCCCCTCAAGAAAAAAACCCAGCTCTAGATTGAAGTAATTAGCTGCTGATTGGCCTCTGTCATCTATCTGCACTAAAGTGAGAGAAGTTTAAAAGTCTTAATTGGCACAGATGACTGATGGTTTTAACACAGGAAGAGCGGACTGGCAGCGCAGGCATCTGTGATTTTTAAAAATAAACACACAGCATACGTACAATATGCTCCCATACTGACCCGATCCAGAAACCCAGGATTCAACGTCAGTGTCAAATCTGTGTCCTACAGAAATAGTTGTGAGTAGCATATGCAGCAGGGCTGCAGGTCAAATCAATTTCAGCTGAGAAGGTAAATTATTAAAATAATTAATTTTAGGAAACCAGGTTACCGGCTTCAAGTTACTTCTCATTAGGCATTTGTAGCATTTGTAACATATGTTACATGCATATTATTGTATAAATGTCAAATATATTAACATAAAAGTCAGATTGGGGAAGAGAAAATTAACCAAATGATAGAATATTTTACTATGTTTACAAGTGTACATTTCTAATTAATGTTAAATATTCAGCATGCATGCATTAAACATATATTTATCTAAAAGACAAAAAAAATGAGAGATGACAAAGAAAGTTTCAGATGAGGAAAAAAAATAGAGCAGTGAGAGAGAAAGGTGAGCAAACTAAATGTTTGAACCACATGGAGTGTTCTCGCCTGGTGTGAGCACAATCCACCAGTGTTGGAATTCACTTCACACCTGAGACATACCTGATGTCGTTTCAAACGCCCCTCATCCCTCCTACCCGGTTATAAACTTGGGGGCAGCTGGCAGGCTGGCACACGTGCCATCTCTCTCTCCTTACCCACCTAAATAATCATCAGCGAGTTCTTCTATTATCTTTTTACTTCTTCACCTCTTTTCCTCACCTTACCTATGCAAACTCCTTTCCTCGCCTCTTCTCTCCTCGGTTTCTCTGCTCCTGGGCCATTAGATCAGATGCCTAGTGAGGGAGAGGCGGCCATTGAGGTGGAAAACAAAGAGAGGCTTTTTTAAACTCAGTGGGGGGAACTAGGGCTGGAGATGGCACCGTAGGGGGGCATGTGCCCACCCGGTGCCTGCCATCATGTACAAACCATCGCCAACCTCTCCTCTGCTCCCCTCTGCTTCCTCTATGCCATCCACCCACTTCTCTCTACATTTAAAACTTCCTCTGTATTATCCTAAACCCTCTTCTCCACACAATTTCCATATCTACTTCCTTTTCATTCTCATCCACAGCTAGCTTTATCTATTTGTCCTCCTTTCCATTTCCAGACTCATTTCCAGTGTCATCTCCTCCATTTTTAGTCGCCTGTGTCTTTGCCTGTATCTCCTTGCTAACAAACTGCACTGAACAGCGTCACAGTCAAGGTTGTGTCTTTCAACCTGGTTCACGCAGAGCTTTGTTTAGAACAAGGAGCACATCAATATGCATAAATATAGCTTTGGTATTTTTGGCATTTTACACTGTGCTTCAATATAAGCAAAAGCTGAACGTAGCAACAGATCTCTGGAAGTATGTTAATCTCTTCGAAAGATGTACAAGCCTTTGTTTATATTAAACATCACAATCTATGTGGATTTCCTTTATTTAGGACTTCTTATGGTAATAATTATCGACTAAATGTGAAAATGTACATATATGCCAGCCATAAAAACTTCATCTCTGCAATTATTTATTTATGTTGCGGTTTCTTTCAAATTACATGCAAGAAAAGGAGCAGAGGAGGAGCTGTGGTTGATTTCAAAAGTGCCTATGGAGGAGTTTGAGGGAGCACTCTCTGGTCCTTCACCTCCCTTATACAACACACTCCATAACTCATCACCACTCTCCTCCCTTCCAGTATTCCTCCATATGTCCTTCCAGAATATATCTCCACTCAGCTGCAACCTTGAACCTATCCTATCCTCTTCCTTCCAATCTCTTGCTTCTGTCTTTGTGATCATCTCCTGATACAATCTGCCGATGGGGGCGCTGCCCTGCTACCCACGAGGCACCGTTTGGCACTGCTGTGCCCACAAAGGGCAGCAGAGAAAAAGAGATGAATTGACAGTAGGAGAAAAAAAAAAAAAAGAGAGAGAACAAAGGGCAGCTATATGAAGGATAAAAAATTAAGAGGATGAAAAAGATAAAAGGATAGATCAATCAGGTAAAAGAGTGACAGAGGTAAAAGAGAGAAAGGAGGGGAAATGAGGAGCAGAGAGAGGTTCTGTCATGTTGGATGAAAGCTCTGTCTACTGGGCAGTGGGCACAGTGTAGTCACTGATGGTGCCATCCTCACAGCGGGGGCATGTGAAGGCACAAAGTTGACCAGATGACACACACAACTACACAAATTCATTCAGCGTGCACAAGATCGATGCACACCACGGCCGCAACACGGCAAAAAGCAGTACATCCTCTAAAATGTCGACAACTACCGCTGAACTCCTAATAAACCCTTTCAGGAAACGCCTCCTAAATTACTCAGGTACTTCTAAACATTTTCAGGGCATTTCAAGATACTCTATAAACCATCAGATATATATAGGTTAAGCGGTGGCCTCGTGTATGCAGTGTAAGAGAGGACGGGCAAGAAAAGAGGAGCATGGAATGAGGTGAAGAATGGATGGTGGATGGATGGCACAGGGCTGGTGCTCTCCCTTTCGTTCTCTGTCCTCCAGCAGTAGTGTGTATGTAGGCCAGTGTCCCAGGGCACACTTGGCTGGGGTGGCAACAGTTGTAGCCGACAGATTTGCCTCCATCTTGCCTGAGGTCTCCCAGTCAGCGATCTGTCTATTCTATCCATTCCCAGCCCCACAGGATAGACAGATTACAGCTCTGCTTAATAACCCTAGTACTTGTAGTGTGATTTTCCACTGCTGTATTTATGTTTCTACATATGAATCTACATGTTTCACTTCATGATGTCTCCAGTAGTTCATGCAATACCAGAGTTAGCTAAGCTTGCTTTACAGGTTCCCATTGTATCATTTATCCTCTGAGAGATACCTGTATTAGCAAATGGTAGAAGAAGAATAATGCAGAAGTAAAAGTAAGAGTAAGAAGTACAGAGGAACAAGGAAGAAAGCCATTTGTTGGGTGTGTTTGTCGTATTAGCAACTGTTTCCCAGATGAAACTATCCATCCTTGTATTAGTCTTGAAATGGATTTAAATTTATATCCATAACTGTTTCAATATTCTAGTTGTATAAAATCAATATCAAATGTAATCCAAGCACTCAAACTGAAATAATTAATAATTTAAAAAAGACAATCTTGAATTTTGGTCTTTTTCAGAGATCACGTTCGACTTGGTAAAAAGCACTCATGTTGCATACAAAGCTTAGTGCCGAAGGTGAATTGGAGAAGCTACGCAGATGCACGAGCTACAAGAAATCAGCTGACAACCAGCTTAGATCTAGACCTGGCTGTCAAGATGTCTTAGATGCGTAGTGTATTTGATGTAACACTGGTAACACTAAGACAAGGTGAAAGTGATAGTGAAAGACAAGAATCATAAGCAGGAGGATAGAAACAACAATGAGAGGAAACATTTGTTTAGATCAAGGGTTGCAGCTAAAGTCGGAGGCTTTATTTTGAAAGGAGAAACGTTCCTGCTCAAGAACATTTTTAAATGTTGTGTACTGCTTTTTACTAAACTGTATTAAAATGTTTCCACTGGTTTCCATATGCATTAGTTAGTACCCAGCTTGACAGAAATACACATTCTGTTTTAATTAGTCACATCAACTAGATAAACTCACAATTAAAGACCAGAGAAAGAAAGATGCAGCAGAGAGTAAGACGGTGTGACAGAAAAGACAAAAGAAGATGGAAAGTCAAAGAAACTGAAAGAACGATTAAGGACCAAGTCGGTCTCAACAGATTGAGCGAGAGAGACGGCGAGAGTGCAAGTACGAGAGAGGTGAGAAGGCAGGATGGCAGAGAGGGCACTCCGACAGCGAGGAGAGAAGAACGTGGCAAGGTCTCGTCACCAGGCCAACGGGCCCACCACTGTCAACATCATGGCACTCTGTGGTACACACACACACACACACACATACGCACACACACACACACGGCTGGCCGACGGCCCTCCCAGCTGCCCTATCCGTAACTGTCTGATTAGTTGTGCTAAGCAGCCCCTCCCCTGCCAACCATGGTGCCATCTGCTACCCAACAACATGGCTGCCGACCAGACAAGCACACACAAACACACACGCAGACACACAAAAGCACACAGCAAGCCTTATACCTGGCACTGCCCCGCTGCTGTCACACACAGACACACACATCAAACTTCACAGACACAGGTGTAGCCCAAAGGTATCAACACTTAACGTTCGCACAAAGGCATGCACGCAGACTCGTGTAATTGCACGCTCACAAATATGAGTCAACACACATCATGAAGCGAGGATTCTTCGAGCATGTGTTCAACCGCACATACAAAAAGTCACACACGCAGTTGCTGTAGAGGTTGTGTGTGTGTGTGTGTGTGTGTGTGTGTGTGTGTGTGTGGTGACGGTGCTTAGGCATTGCTATTGCCAGGTAGAAAGAAAGATGCTGTGCTCAAGTGTGTGTGCGCTCGCTGGCAGCATTTGAAGGTTCATTATGGCCCCCACCTCTCCTGAGCGTCTGCAGCCCGCGTGGCGCCCCGGCCCTTTTATTCCGGGCCGTGATTGGACAAGGGCCTCCCGCCGAGTTGGTTTGCAGCAGTTTTGTCGCGCCCAGATTTCACTCGCTGCTCAAAGCGAGCCTCTGGCGGGACGCGGCATCTGCTGCCTCACCTTCCTCATTTACACTTCTCCGCCCTCACACACACACACGCAGTTCTGTTCACCGCCTTTCCAGACCTTGCTATCACGATGTACAACTGAGGGGAGAGGGGGGAAAAAAAAAAAGACAACTAGGTAGAGGTACAGAGAGAGAGCAGCAGCGTGACATGTTTAATAGAGTTTGGGGAACTTTGTATATAAGAGTCTCAGCGGTTGGTCTGGAGCTTTGTCTGAATATCTCTCCGCCTCTCAGTCTCAGCATCCATCTTCTGATTTCAGGGTCACAGAAAGGAGATTGTGGCCTTAAAACTCTCTGTCTACCTGCTCTCCTGCCTGTCTGTTTCACCCACTGTTCTCACACTATTAATATAACTATTAATATAAGTGATGGCCTCATCTTGTATTGTCTTGGTGTGCATGTTTCTATCTTCTGACACCTCATTTACAAGAAAAGCGTTTTAGAAAGCTATGAAATGGCACTACAGTGAAAGCACAAGTGCTGGTACTACAAACATCCAGTCAAAAAGATTTCAACTTACAACTTTAATATCTGAGCAGCTCCAAACCCTTTCTAGTATAACCAGCCTTTGTCCACCTTGCTCCAATTGGTCTTTTCTCATGTATTACAGAGTTTTGTATATATTAGAGCTGCAACATTTGTTGATTATTCATTTGACAGAAAAAATTAATTCAACATTCTCTGTCCCCAGTTTCTTAAATGTGAGGATTTGCTGTTTTTCTTCGACATATAAAAACAGTCATTTGAATATTTTTTGGTTCTGGACTGTTGGTGAAACAAAACAATCAAACTGAAGGCATCACCATAGGCTCTAAGATATTGTGAATAGCATTTTTTCACATTTCTTTTTAACATGTCAGAGAACAAACCATTAAATGATTAATAAAGAAAATAATCAGCAGATTAATCGATCATGAAAATAAGCATTAATTTCAGCCCTAGTCGATATCCATTCCATTTGCTGCCACTTAGGTCACTGTGGCATAGGTTGGACATATAATCCCTCCAAGTTCTGGACTTTCTGGAGTGTCTTCATCCCATTGGATGCACCCAGAATACACCCATAAACATCCAGGAGGCATCTTGATTACATGCCTGAAACACTTCACTTCTTTCAATTGAAAGGAGCAGCAGTTCTACTCAGCTCTTCATGCTGTCTCAGGTTTAGAAGTTCCTCAGTGTCCCAAGGCCGACATCTTAAGTCAAGGTTAGAAGTTCCCCCCTTGATGAAAGTAGTCCGGGGAAAGCCCTGGTTCTTTTTCCTGAGTCATCTCATAGTTTGCTACACACTCTTTGAGAGTCATTCCCAACTGCCTCTCCATACTCCTCCCACAACAAAGATTTTACTCTAAAGGTCACAGAAGCTTCAAGCCCAAAAGGCCTCCTTCAGCTCACAGGGAGCAGTAGGTCATGAACTGTCTCTTTCAGAGTGGTTTATCTCTCTGTCTACTGAGGTTGGCAGGGGTAAGCAGCTGTCTCGATAAGGCTGGCTGTATCCCATGGTAACCAAGGTCAGGTGGAGATATGCTGTGCTTTGTGCAGACAGTCAGGCTGATCTCCTTGTAGAATGGATAGCAAGTGTACAGACTACGTGACTTCAGTTAACTTTAATCAGCATATTGTCTTGTTTACGTTATAGTTCAATAACCAATAAAGGCATAGATGTGTGAGGAATAACCATATTTGGAGGTAGTAAGAGTAAGGATTTAGTGAAGGGTTTAAATACTCTTGTCTGGAAGTAGACGGCAGAATTGAGCGGCATTGCAAAGTGTTTTCACTTGTACTGTAACTCTGTTCTCCTCAATCGAGCTTCAATAAATTCCTGTGTAAGACATCCCAATCGCCTGCCAAGTTCTTCACTTTGGGTTAACCAGCTCTACATTAATTCCTTCAATGTCCACCCGCAAGTTCTTGTGGTGCAGCCACTGCAGGCACCCATGACCTTCTGGTCACAACTCAAACCAGCTGCCTCTGCAATCAAGGCTTTGACTGTGGCCTTATTAAATCCAATGTCCCCAAACATCATGATGCAGGAAACCTTTTCCAGATGTAGGAGTTGGAGACTTTGCTGTCAGAAACCTATAGCAGCCATTCACAGTTGACCCTCACTGCAAGTTTCGTTGCACTGGGTCCAGCAGCCTCCACGCCTCCTGATCTGATTCACTACCCGGAAGTTTTATCTGAAAGCTCTACTACTTTCTTCAACTAAGTGTCCATGTCATACAGCCACAGATCAGATTATATGAACGGTCATGTTCAGATATTTCCTGTCCCAAGAATCCACAAGTTAGACAAGTTCTAGGTGAGAAAGTTAACTTATTCACTGAAGTATTTTCAGCTCCAGGTCCATCGACAGCTCTAAGCAAGCACCCTCATGAACATGGATGCTTGATTTCATGGGGATAACAAAACTGGAAGATTTGGGGCCTTGCAGACTTTCCACTCGTCCAAAACACAAAGCATGCACACAGGTCTCAGCTAACCACGGGTACACTAACGCATGCAAACACACATCTACCCATTCATGGTTATCTGGCATGTGTTGAAACAGAAGTTATGCTGGGCAGTTTTTACTGTGGCCTTTGGGATCTGTGATCACAACACGGGAAGCGAGAGGGCCGGTTGGAGACAAGGAAAGAAAAGAAAAAGTGAAGAAAGACAGGAACAAACAAACAAAACAAACTTAGTAAAGCCCTCTGCTGGGCTGGGGCTGGGACTGGAGCGTGTGTGTGTGTATGTGAGGCGATGTGAACAGAGTGACGGGGATTAGGACAGATCCTGGGCTGTCCAACTCACAGCTGGCTGATGATCCAATCCTGGAGCGCAGCGCAGCGCACCAGCCGCCATGGGACCCCCGGATACGTGCATGCATCTGTGTGTGAGTGAGGGTGTGTGTGTGTGATTGCGTCTGTGTGTACAGGCATGCGGTTATACGAATGACGTGCGTTTCAGTGTGCACATTTGCAAGCGTGCAGTTGTACAAACAAATATGTGTGTGTGTGTTAGTCAGAAAGGAAGGTAGGGCTATCGGAAATCAAACAGAGGCTGTCTGTGCTTCATGTCCCCCGTTTGAAGGCGGGCTGTGATCATTTGGGCCACGAGAGGAGGACAGAATGAAAGAGGGGAGCGAGCAAGTTGCACAGATAGAATCAAAGAGCTGCCTTCGAAGGCTGGTCATACAAATGCCTCTCAGCCTCACTACTGTGAATCTCACACTCTAACTCTCAAAGAACACACATACAGCAAACACAGTTACACAAACCAGCCCACCACAGCTACAAAGACTCATGCATGGCTCTGTAGTGAACAAGAGAGGGCAAACGGAAGCACGACTACGAATGAACTGCATGTCGTTCTGTATAACCCCAGAAGGCCCGCAGATGGACAGAAAGAGACAAAGGTACGGGGGGTGGAGGGAGGGACAATCGCTTGAGGTTTATTTGTTTAGTTTGGAAAGGCATGAGAAAAAAACAATAGAGAAATGAGGGGAAAAAAGGGGAAAAAAACAAACCAAGCTCTGACCAAATTTCAGCAGGTGTGTGTATGTGACATGTGGATGTGTGTGTGTGACCGTGTATCTGTGTTTGATGCTTGCTTTCTACACTGCTCCAAAAGCTTCCGGCTACCCTGCTTTGCTAAATGCCCTCGTTCATCTGCACATATCTCAACTATATAACTCCATTTTTAAAAACACCAAGTTTGGGCACAATAACCTGCTGAACATTGAGAATAGAAACTGAAATCTTCTCTGTGTGCCCTCAGTAGACCTTCCTTGTTTCAGCATTCATACTGCTAAGCGACATAAAAAAGTAATTTTAAATTTTATGTATTTTATGTATTTGAAGGCGTCAGTACACTTCAACCAAAGTGCTTGTCGGATAGTCCGACAGCATCTAAAACCCGCTCTGCCCACACCTTTCCAGAGTCCAACAATTTGTGTAACTTTCCAAAACTGACAATCCAACAAGCACGGTGACTTAACGTGGCGACTGTTGAGGTGGACTGTGAGAAAATAAGCCAGGTTTGAACTTTCCCTCTTAAGCTTTGAATATGTTCTGAACAACTGTCACGTATCACCCTTCCTTATGACAGCAGGCTGGAGTTAGTTTTGCCTTCAGACATGATCAGTTGACTTATAGTACAAATTAGTTTTTTCCTAGCAGACCACTGCCTGAAGACTGGTAGCCTGACCAGCTGGACCAGTCTATTTCGTTAGACGATACTAAATGCAAAGAAACAATTAACCAACTGCTAGAATCAAGTGGATGATTATTGATACGTACACAGTAGGTCATAATTACTTATTACCAATGTTTTGCACTTTAAGTCATAGCAGAACATGATCAAATATACATACAGTTTGGGATGACCAGCATTGTTTGGTAAAATGTCTTTCATAACCCCTAATCCTAATCTCAACTCTCAACACTACATGCTTAACCTTATTATTATTATTATTATTATTATTATTATTATTATTATTATATACTGTGTATTATATACTGTATATATTTTATATATTTATGCTGTTAAGTGAGTGGATTGCCACCAAAGCAGGTTTCATTGTGTTTAACATGCAATGACAATAAAGCATCTATTTATCTAATCTTAAATCCAATTTAAGCTTTAATCAACATGAGCTCCTTAAAAAAGTGAAGTTAAGTTTTAAGTCCTTAAAAAAGTAAAGCTATTTTTGTAATCATTCTACCTTGTGACAACATTTGGGGCTCTCACACAGACACAAACATGCAGTCTTTATAAGCTGTTCCATCCCTGCTATTTAGCTTCATTGACGGCTTTTGCTTTCAAATATCACTATATTGATTGATCATTTTAATGACTTATTATCTATACTCTATACTGTGTTTTCTGTGAATTACTTGATGACAGCCCTGCTTTTTAAAAGCTCTAGCACTCAATGCTACATGTGATTTTGTGATATTTACTATGCAGAAGTGATCTTTGTGCACCTGTACACAGACAGCTGCGTAGAAGATGAAGTGGTTCAAAATAAAAAGTCCCTGGCGTGCCCCAGTAGCCTACTGGTCAGGACACATACCACATAACTGCAGCTTCCGTAGTTTGGTTCACTTCCCTTGTCTCTCTCTCCCCTTGTTTTCTGTCATCTCTGTTGCCATCTAATAAAGGCTTGAAAGAGAATAATCCCCACCTCCATTTTTTTTAAAATACAGAATAGTCTCCACACACTGTGAACTCTTATGTTGGTTTGTTCAACAGCAATGTTTCTGTCAAGCCATTTTTTTTATTGTGATACTGAATATGGACATGCTTCTCATGTACTACTGAAGAAAAAATAAAAGATATCTATATTAAATCAGTATCAGAAGTGGCTTTCACTGCTAATGACCAAAATTGAATTTGAATGGCTACATGTTCAGCCAAGTCAACAGCTGTCAAACATCTAGTATGCATCTGCGGACAGATAAAACTATAAACTCTGTCATGCACATACACCCGCACACATGGCAGTGAAATGGTTTTGTCCAGTAGCTCCTCTAGTACAGGTCAAAGTCATCATGTTGCCACATTAATATGCATGTCATTCTCCACAGCTGGCTGCAAAATACACACACACACAAACACACACGCACACACACACACACACACACACACACACACACACACACACTTCCTGCTTCATCCCTTAAACACAAGACAGCCCGCCATGCGGCCAGTGTGTTAGCGCTGGCCAGCTGACAGACAAACACACTTAAACACAGATCAGAGCCGAGAGCAGCAGTGGACAGACACACACACACATACACACACAGCCAGGCTGACAGATACAAACACAAATATACAGGCGCACACACACACACACACACACACACACACGCACTCACACAGATTACACAAACTTGCATCCCGCAGCCTCCAGCGCCACAGGGCACCACCGCCACATCTGTGCCCATCTCAGACACCTCGGCTGTGGGCAGCGGGGGTGAGAGAGTGCCCTGGGCGGCTGGCATGGGCTGGCATGGCCCTGGCAGTGGATGGTGTGGAAGGGAACAGCAGCCAGCGGATAACAGGATAGACAGAGGGAAGGAAAGGAGAAGGGAGGAATGCAGGAGGAAAGGAAAGGAAAAAAAAAAAATCAACGGGAGAAAAGAATAAAGAAAAGAAAAGAAATTGCTTCAAGGATAGAAGATGTCAAGGAAGAAGAGCTAAGGACACCAGGACAGCTGGAGGTATGAACGATAAAAAAAATTTAACTGAGGGAGTGATACAGGAGGGCAGGAAAAAATGGGATAGAAAGATGCAGAAATAGATATGATGAGAGAAGATAGAAGATAGAGGTAAGAGGGAGGGGGGGCCGGTAGCGCCTGTTGTGAGAACGGGTGCAGGGCACTGGCAGGTGGCACTTAGGCCAGGCTGTCCAGTGACCATCAGCCGCACTGTTCTCTGTGTGTGTGTGTGCGTGCGCCAGGGACAGAAGAAAGGCTCAGGCGCCATTTTGGCTCTGCTGGAGCTGTTGCTGGGCTGGGCACTGGCCTGGTGGCACAGAGCGGGCAGTGTGTGTTTGTGTGTGTGTGTGTGTGTGTTTGTATATAAGTGTGTGTGTTGCATTATGTTGTGGCATGCTTAACAGGATTAGAGGTGACCTGGTGAGGTCCAGTTGGTACTGGGACCATGGCACAGCGGTGCGCATGTGTGTTTATGTGTGTGTGGGTTGTATAATAGGATTAGCTGTTACCTGGTGCGGTACAGTTGGTGTGCTGGTCTGAACTGGACTGGACTGGGCCGAGCTGGGCAGGAGCTGGGCAGAGGGGAGCGCTGTGTGTATATGTATATGTGTGTGTGTGTGAGTGTGAGTGTGGTGGCATGTATAATAGGATTAGGTACTACCTGGTGAGGTGCAGTTGGCGCTGGGCATTTGCCAGCTGTTCTGCTAGGCTCAGGGCTTCGGCCTGCCATTGGCTCCCGTCCTTTTGGACCGCCTCCAGATGCTGCCGACAGCCAACCAGCTCTGAGCTCAGCCTTTCCACTTCCTGTCCCGCAGAGATGGAAGGAGAGAGGGAAGAGGAGGTGAGGAAATCTTTCACAACAACCCACCTTATGCCCTCAGACAAACACGACGTTTAAGGCTGACTACAACCTCATGTAAAGGTTGAGCACGACATGGAAATCATTTTAGGTTTAATCATCTAAAATTAAAAATTAATTGCTTAAAAAACAGTAAAATTGTCTTGTTTACAGTATCATAAAATATCAGAGAAATTCATATTTTTTATGAGGCATTCCAATAAAAAAAATCTTTGTTGTGTTTCGACATGATTTGAAAATAAATATTTGAGGAGCTGTTGATTTTACTTCTTACCTCGATACAGCCTCCTCAAAAAATGGTAAATGCTTACAAATTACTGACCCAACTAACCGATCATTGGCTGACTTAAAAATTAATTAACTAATCTAATAAATCTAAACTAATCAATGGGTTGAATGCAAACGTACCTGTGAAGCCTTTTCCATCTGCCTCTTGGTCTTGGAGTTGAGCTCTCGGAGCTCTCTCTCTGCCTCCTCTTTCTTTAGTTGGGCCTGGCTGAGCTTATATCGCAGATCCACACACACCTACAGATGACAAAGACTGATTAAAAACTGCCAGCCCTTAACAAATATTACTTAATGTCCGTTGCTTCTTCATTTACTGTTTTTTCTGATTTTCTTTTCATCATCTTACCCTTATCTTAAAAGGTTCTACGTTTCAATAGTCATCCAACCATCTGCATTTATTTCCAGGCTAAAGCTCACTGATCTAAATATGTTGTAATACTGACCTATTTTGCTAAAAAAAAAATCACAATCTACTCTTTATAAGTTCACTAATACTATGTCATTCATGTTTAAATTTGCTACACTATGGGCTACTATCATTTTTATCGTTTTCATTTGTTGGTTATAATATCTATTAGAATAATCTATCAAAATATACAATTGTAATTATGTAAAAATGTGACACTGAAAATAGTTCTCATCTGCCCTCATCCAGTACCACTACCAAACAGAAACTGGGTTGATATGAATTCAGTGTCTTCAAGACATTTTAGCAGGGCGAATATTTGTTGATGTTCAATGCTTGAACTAAAGTCTTCCAATTTAAGCCAAATCTGCAGCCCACTAGACAATTCTGTTGCTGCTTTGCTACAGTTTACATGTACAGTACCAATCGAAAGTTTGGACACACCCTCACATTCGCGTGAATGAGAACTGTACATATACTCCTGTAATTTTACAATACAAGAATTATCAAAACCTTATCTAAGCTTCTTCAAATGAAGCTTGCTTATTGAACTGACCCTTAATTTATTTATGTACTCACATTGAATATACCCTTCCAACAACAGCCAGAAAATAAATACTGAAATAGATAAACCTTTGCTGCCATCCAGTGGATTTACAGGAGCATTACAAGTAGACAGTACAGACTGCATCTGTGTGCTCTCTACCTCTGTTCCTTCAAAGTTACAACTATCTTTTTAAGTTTGACCTCCCAAAGCTAAAAGAGTCTCCAGTTGTCTTTAATCATGCAGATTCAAACTCCTAAGTGCAAACTATGATCGATGTAAGCACCAGTCAAGTAACAATACATGTTGACATAAGGTGTTCTTCCACACTGCACACAGTGTACCTTGGTATTGTCTTGTTCCTGACTGGTAAGTCTGTGAAGAGTGTCTTCCAGCTGATTGGTCAGTGAGCTCTTGTCTCTGTGAGCTCTGTCTAGCTGCCCTTCCAACTCAGCTACACGCTGAGAGAGGCTGGACACCTGATACAAACACACAATTTTTCCTTTGTGATTTCATTGAAAACAAAACAAGAAAAACATCCTCACAAATAAGAATATTAATAATTTGAGTTCATAATTTTGCTAAACAATTTAAATAGTTCCCCTTGTGGTTGTTAAACACCATAGAGGTATGAATGGTGCTTTTCCGTTTGTTCGTTAATATTTAAGTATTTCAAAGCAACCGGAACTGGGATAAGAACTACATGCAGTACATACCTTTAAACAAAACTATAGATCAACCAATGAGTTCTCTATAAACACAAAAAGTTAATAAGTGAGATTTACTGTATGTGCCAGCTCCTCTTTCTGTTTGCGGGCCTCAGTCCGGCCCTCCTCTCTGGCCTCAGCCAGTCTCTCCTGCAAGGCCTGGGCTTGTCGTTCTAGCTGTTCTCTCTGTCGAGCCAGCTCCCTTGAGAACTGCTCACACTGCACCTCCACCTGCATGCATACAAACAGCAACTTAGGAGGAATCTCTTAGCTGAGTGAATGACCTTCACAAATAAAAAAAGGATGTTAAAGCAAACACACAGCACATTTGGAAAGGTTTGGTGGTTGTGTTTATGTTTCTCTAACCCTAGCTTTGTGAAGATTTGCTTCTTCAGCCATCTCCACAGCCTGTTTGACCTGAAGACAGGCTGACCACTCCCGATGTTGCGCCTCCTGCTGACTAGCCCGCACAGCACGTAGAGCCACCAGCAACTCATCACGTTCCCTTTAAGGATGGACAGGCATAAAAACCATCACATAGTTAAGACAAACAAAAAACTGCAAAGTATGAATGTGTCTGTGTGTTTCCCCACTGACTTGGTAAGCCTGTCAATAGCCTGGACATGCAGATTTGTGTGAGTCCCAGCCAAGACCGCTTCGTGCTGTGCACACTGAAGACACAATCCTGCCACACGGGGCGCTCCATCCGCCCTCAGTGCATCCGCAGCCTGTTTCTCCCTGTGTCTCAGACGAACCTTCACCTCCTCACACTCCTTCTGACTGACTGACAGATCCTTCCTGATGATGGAAACAGAGATAGAAAGGGGGCAGGAAAGGAGATGAGTATTGGTCTTTTATTGTTTAAGAAATAACAAAGATAAGAAAAAGCTATAGTTACTGGCTACACTGGCTTCACAGCTAGACCAGTACACTGACCTGAGAGAGATGACCTGAGCCTCCAAGCTTTCAATCTGGGCCTGGTGGATCACTCTCAATTGTTCCTGATGAACACAAATGATTTCAGAGCAAAATGTTTGTATCTTTGAAACACAACGTTGAATCTATGTATGGGATTAAACAGGATGGGATGGGGTTATGATTTTGATGAACAACTGTACACTGCACTAGTAATCTGTAGGACATTCTGGTTTACTGGTTGTTTTTCAGTTTATACAACTGACAACTGAAATTCAATATATTCATATTCTTCAAAGGCTTTGATATTTTCAGGCTTCCTCAGAGAATTATCCCAACTACTCTCGTCTTGAATACAAAGCACACAAATCTATGATATTGCAGAAATTTCATGACTGCTGAGAATAACGTGGGATTGAGATGGGAGGATGAGAACTAAGCAGTAACTAGAGGACAGGAGAGAACGGATTAATCTTCCCTACCAGCTCATTTTTCCATGCTGTGAGTTCTGCTCTCTGCAGCTCTCGGTGTCCTGTATTGGAGGCTATGTGGTTGCTGGCTGAGATACCTTCATTCACCTGAGTAACAGCAGGACAGGATGAACAGTTTTAAGAGGATGAGTACTTTTCTCAAGATGATGGTAATCACTGTGCAAGCCATGCTGGATGTAATGACTTCACATTTGGAATCTCCTGAAGATAGCTGATATCTTCTGATTTTTTGCAGAGTAATGTCAAGGACAGAGGAAACCAAAGTATTTTATAATTTATTTGATATATTACAATGTATGCACCCTTATATAGATGGCAGTAAAAATGAACATATATTTCACATCATATATCACAAGAACAGAAATCATACACATGATTTTCACACACATTACCGTAGAGTTTTGAAATGTGTAATCCTTCAGAGATTCATCCACTTTTGATTTGAGTTGTGAATGCAGCTTCTCATTCTCCACCACGACCACTCTGACACGCTGTTTCATCCCCTGCAGCTCCTCCTGAAGTCATGCACGCAGATAAATGAATCAAAACTCAACTAAATAAGCACACTAGTAAAAATGTCTGCAAATATAAAAACACAAACATTACGGTGCATACCTTGCAGAATTTGACCTCAGCTTCCAGATGTTGGATGTACTCTGACTGGTTGTGAATCATTGGGACCAAATCCTGAATGCCAGGCAAACTGGACTTTCCCTCTTGCTGCACTCTCTGAAAAGAAGTGTGAAAATCAGAAATAAGGCACCACATTCACCACATTGAGCTATGGAGAATGTATCCTAGCCTGACAAATATTTCTGTAATAGGCTTTCCCTAGGCCTGACATATTTAAATGTTGAGCCATGCAAAGCTGCACACTCTACCTTGGATGGAGTGTGTTTCTTTGGAGGAGAGAGAGGAGCGGGCATTTCTCTGCACTGCTTCAGCAGAAGGCTCTTCAGCTGGTTGACTACAACAGACACCGAAACAGACACACACACACACACAACCAAAAGCATTTTATTTTAACTTTGTGGACTGTCTGACAACAAGATTATGAGCAGGAAAATCTCCAGTCAGACAATCGTGCCACAACTAACCGCAGAGTATCCACTATATATATAGTGCTCTAAAATATCCACAATAAAATTGAAAAAAGTACTAAATACTAATGTAATGTACCACATTTTATAGATGCAAAAATTACAGTCTTGTGACTCTACACCTGTCAGTGATGATGCAAAATGATGATGATTAGTAAGTGTCTAAAATCTCAATTTATTGCTCACTATAGAGTAAACTGCTGAGTGTCTATTACACAGCGAGTAGTGAATGAGTGAATGAGGGAGTGATTTCGGACACAGCCTACTAAATGTCACCTGCTTCGCTCTGTGTCTTTTGGCTCCATGCAGCCGTGTCCTCTTCAGCCATGGCAGTGAAGAGGCTGCCATCACTGCCTCTGACTTCCTCCACCTCTTCTCCATCAGGGTTCAGCTGCTCCAGAGCACTACTCAGCTGCTGGATGCTCTGGTTGGCGCGCTCTGAAAACAATATAAACACACACAGTATATTATTTCTGTACCCCATGACAGTTTAACTTATAAATTAGAGAGAGAGCCACAGGCAAAAGACTTACTCATCACCCAAACTGCAGAGAGAACTGGATTGGTGATGCCATAAGTTTTCACACTGTAATGAATCCTATAGTTCATTCTAGTGCTGCTGAATGGACCAGAATCTAAACCTCATCTAGGTGCAGGAACTCACAAAACCATTTCTGGTAAACAAACAGTTCCTCACTTCCTTTCTAGAGGGAAGTTCCAGGTTTATTCCAGTGACAACACAAATAGGTCTTTCTCACGGCAGCTATTTTGACATTTCACAATAGGAAAAGCACAGGTGTAATTAATTACATTACGGTTGCAACTAACAATTATCTTCATAATCAACTGATCTCTTCTGCTGTGAAAAATGGCGCAATTTGCTGGTGTTGTCTGACCAGCAGACCAAAAGCTCAATATTTTGAATTTACTCACACATATGACAAAGACAAGCAGCAAATCCAAACATTTGCGAAGCTGAAACCAGAGAATATTTGGCATTTTTGCTTAAAAAATTTCTGAAACAATTAGTCCATTATCAAAATAATTTCAGATTTATTTTCTGTCTGTGAACTTATCAATTAATCAACTAATCAGCTCTAAATGGCATTAATTACTGATGGCTGCATTCCATTTAGCTACTTTGGTTTCAGCATCCTGGTATCGTGCATGCTGGCTCATTAAAGTCCCTTTCCACTCAAAAATGTGTTTTTCTTCTTGTTCCTACAGTTGGATGTTTGAGCTTCACTGTGTAGAATGATGTATGTGCAGAGTTTGACACCATAAGGTTGTTTTCACATTCATCTGCTGAAAGCGGAAAGTTTCTCTGAGCTCATTGAGCCAATTGTGATTCAATATTCAACTTACAACTAAGTTTGATATGGAAAATTGAAACTTCCAGTGCACACACACTGAGAATGGACTTTACAGTGAGACAGGAGACATCTTGTGTCCAACAGTTAAACTTCTGAAATGAAAAATATTTACATATTCATAGAGTGGGTTTTTCTTAATGAGCAAAAAGGAGATGCCATTTCTAAGGATTTTGACAAGAACTTTTTTGTGGAAAAAACATATCAGACATAAATTATTCAAGGCAGAGTATTTTATAAACATCTTAAAACATGTCTGGAGGGAATCTTTAATGGTATTAGTAACACTTGTGCTTTCCTCACAAAGTTAAAATGTCTCCACTTCTGGCTAGATGGATTAGCTCATGTATAGCAATTCTGGAAAAGGACAATTTTGGAGGTTTTGGACGTCTTTGGAAGTAACTAGCAAGCTTATCTGAAACTGAAGCATTAACCTAACATTAATTTCTACCAGAGTGCTTGGCATCAGTCTCTCCAAAGAGCAACAGGTGGCAGTGATGTGACTTTAACGGCCCCATCATTTAAACAACAGTAATATCAGTGACACTACTATATCAATACGGCTATAACTTATTAATGTTGTACAGAGCACCTTTTAAGACACCCAGCTGTAGCACCGTAATGTGCTAAACTGTGTCACGAACTCCTCTCAGTTTAACTAGCTGCTCATTACGTGAAGTAAGTTAGCAAATTTCGCGAGTTAAAATGTTAACTTACGCCTCAGCTCCTTTTGGTAAGCACCCAGCTGCTCCGCTTCCTCCTCGTCTGAATCTAACGGTTTCATTGATTTAAAATCGTTGTTATATTACACCATGTTACGAACTAAACATGCTAGGCTATGCATAACAACTACAACATCAACCATCATATCACACACGTCGTAACGGTCATCGATTCGCAACGATAGTGTATTTGTTTTACTAAACCCGCGTGTCCGGAAGGCGGTGTTCACTTTTTGTTATTGTGATATGACGTACCGCCCGGCGCGGAACTCAGCGCGTACCGTGAACAATAAAACGAGCCAACCATCTGCCAACGGCTGCCACTTCCGTAAACTCAGGCAGATGCTGGGAGTTGTAGTCCTTATTTGTAGTCTCAATTACTATTTTTATGTTTGCGACCCTGTGGTGAATATAGTGTATTGCAACTTAACATACTCTAAATAAGGCATCACTATTACAGGTGATAATGAGGTGTTATTCTTATAATGTAAAGTCTACGAAGCTGTAAAGCTAAATGTGTGGATTTAAATTTAAAAAATACTTCAAAAGCCTACCTGAAAATGCCGTTCCTCATCATTAGAATGCAGAACTCACAGAGAAATGACACCTTAACTCTGCAGCTTTTGCAGTTTTTTTCCACTTTAATTTACTTTATTAATTCCAGGTTTAACAGTCTCACCGAATATCCTATCTAATGTAAAAAAGAAAGTTCATGGACCAAACCAGAGCTAAAATGCCAGTTAATGTTGAGCTTACATTTGTCAGGTGGCCGGAAATGCCACTCTGCTCATGTTGCTCTGTGTCTACTAGATGTGTAAGTAGTCAGTTAATTGCAAACACTCAGGTTGAGTATCTAAGCTCAATACTTTTGGGAAACAGACTGAAATGTGTCAGAACCACCAAATAAATGTGTATCAAAAGTATCAAAAGATAACAAATGCTTTGATTCAGATTCAAATATTTCCTGATTTAAATCATAACTTAATAGAAAATTGTAGACTGTATGTCATTCATATTTTTTTAAAGATCCCCTTCAGACATGCTTGAATACAAAATACTTGTCTGATATGTTTTTTTTTTCATCAAAAAAAGTAACCTCCCAAAAAATCCTTGAAATTGCACCTCTTCCTTCTCTCTTATTGAAAAATTGAGAATCTATGATTATGTAAATGTTTTTTATTTCAGATATTTAACTGCTGGACACAAGGTATCTCTTGCTTCAACACTAAACTCAAAAACTTGTTAGAAATAAGGTGAAAAAAAACTTTCCCTCTTCAACACATGAATGTGAAAGCAGCCTTCTATTGTCAAACTCTGCACATACTGTACATCATTCTGCACAGTGAAGCTCAAACATCCAGCTGAAGGAACAAGGAGAAAAAACTAATATTTGACTGCAGGGAAGTTCTTGTATGGCTGCTTTTCATTAAGACAAAATTAAATACTGATGCATTTGAGAAGTTTTCCTTATTTTGTCAAAATATTTTTTTTAAAAAAGAGAAAAATATTTTTATATTCCTCAAAGTAAGGTGTCAGAAAAACAAGAAAAAAACGGTATTGCTTTGGCATAAACACTGAAACTCAAAGGTATCGTAGGTATTGGTATCAAAAAATAAACACATTAACCCTAACAACTTGCCTCATGGTATCTCATTTTGTAGTCTCTCTGCCCCCTAGTGGTCAGAAATCGCTTACTGCAGCTTTAAGAAAAACATTCAGAATATGAATAATTATTTTACAGTTCTCTGGACAACTGGGTAATTTTGAGTCTACACATCTCCTCTGTTAATTAGATTTGACATGTTAAAACTTTAATGATCCCCAGTGTGGAAATTGCTGCTGCAGCAGATTCGAGCGTGAGCGTCTAGAGAGAAGTGATTGCAATAACTAAAACAGAGAAACAGCTTGAGAACAAGACTACAAAACAATGAAAGCTGAAAGTGCTGCAGCTACAGGGTTAAAGATCACCTGGTGTCCTGGTTCAGTGTTCAGCCCCGATGTGCTTCGCTCCATGTCACTTTCACTTCTCCCATCTTATCTTGGTGAGTCACCTTTGAGCCCTCCCACATGCATACACCAACTTGCACATTAAGACAGACACACACAGAGAGAGAGATTAGATTGCTGATAATAGGTGAAAAACTGTGTGACTGCTTGTTATTACTCAGAAATACTTTTAAATTGTAATTAGAGCATCTGGTTGTGAAATTTTGGACATTTCACATGAAGAAATGAAGTGGTGGAAGCTGACACAAGTCACGTTCCATGCTGTTGTATGTAAAAAAGGAATAAACTGGACAAAAGTTGTGTCAAGTACTTGAAAATACACAGTATACAAGTTTGAGCAATGATGTTAACAAGCAAAGAGCTGAGAGTGACACATAGGGTGTATTTCCTCACCGGATCCTTTATAACCTAAATGTGGAAATTGCTTCAAGTTCCTGGCAAAAATGACACAGACTGGGGGGACTTTCAAATGACATAGTTATAAATGTTACAAATATAATGATTTTGAGTTTGTGTGTGTGCACATTACTGCCTTGGTGGAATAATGTATCTCAGCTCTCTGTTTGTTGCTGCTTATGAAAGGGTCAGAACAAAGGTAACCATGGATACACGCTCTTCCTATTTCACAATAACAGATAACTTCCTGTTGAATGAGCCTCAGCTGTACTTTTGATTTTTGCAACATTTAAGTTTTCAAAAGAAGATGCAGTGAGTCAGACTTTGGCAGCTTCATTCATTAATAGACATTGTGCTGCGATCTAGATTTGACATTTTCATTGACAGTTTATTGTGACAGCTTAAACACAGAGTTTAGGACATATGGATTTAAAATCAGAGGTGCAATTGTTGTGTAAATGTGAGTAGTGCAGTGTTTTTGCCCTGAAAAAGGTTTTTAACTGTTAATTCTTTAAGGAATTTGTACCACTAGAAGACAATATCAACAAAGGCAGGTCCTACATTGTTATCTCATGTTGAGACGCTGTCTTGTGACAATCTAGATTGAAGACCTTCTTATTGTGGTTTATACTGCACTCATGTGGTGCATAATAATAAAGTTGTGTTATATGAAATAGCCACAAACTCACTACTGCACATAAACCTTGGAGGTAGGTAGGATCACTCCAGTATACAGTCTGAGTACTGGCAGGTACATACACAATGCACAGAGTGGTTGTTTTGGGGGTCAGTATGGGCCCAACAGCAGTTTTTTGTCATACAGGTTAATCGAGCCATAAATACAGTTTTTAGACATGTATCCTTTTGCATAAACAACTAATCCATCTAATCTAATCTATCTAGTTTCTAGTCCCAAATGATTACTTTCATATGTTACTATATATTGTAAGTGATAGGGTTGGGTTTACCATTTATCAATCTTCAGCAGAATCCTATCATGGTCATTTAATCATATATAATGATTTGTTTGCAAGATTCTGTTGTCCACAACTTCACCGAGTTCAAAGATGCACAGAAAAGGGAAGTAGTCTGAAGAGTTAAAAACTCCAGCAACACGAGCAAAAACAACTTTATAAGAACAATACATTTTACAAGAATAATAAAGTCGTTCTTTATACTCCAAGTATTTCTGGAATTTTGACCTCTTCAGTCCAAATTACTTATTCCAAACAAACTGAATTTAAGAAATGAAGTACTGATGTTTTTGTTTTGTGAAGAGTTTTGTCAGATCTCATCCAGTATAGTGGAACACAGTTAATTTCATTGAACATAAAGTTGATTGTTTTATATGTAAGTTTGCATGCATTTTCTATATTGTATATGTGATTGTTTTTGTCATTTTATATTTTCTATAGATTTTTTTGTTTTGCTTTGTCTCCCCCTACCCGCCCCCATGTCTGTATTTTTATTGTTGTTTTGTACAATTCTCTTAACTAGAGACTGTGTTTGTGCATACAGCAAAAATCTGAAAAATATTCTTATTAATGTCTTGATATTCATTCTAATCATATCATCCAGCTTTATAGGCAATGCATCTTTTAATGGAGACACAGTTAAGTATCTGTAATTTGAATGAACAACATTTCTTGTGACAGCACTGTTGCTGTGTGAACTCTCTGTCAGCATCATTTAACCACAGATATGTGGTGATAAAAAAGGCAATATGGGGTGCACCTCCATTACATTTCCATTCCTATCTTGTCACAAACATGTTTGCTTCATTAAATAACTTTTATAGACTCTGCATGGGAAGGTGCACAACGTCAGTGAAGTATTCACACAAGTGAAACAGCACTCGTCTGCAAAGGAACAGTTACACAAGGGAGTGTTTGCATGCCGGGGTATTTCCAGGAAACCACATCAGCCTACCAATCTGACTGTGGTAGAGGCTGTAGTTTGATGAGAAAGCCCACGCACAACTCTGCAGCCCCACACATGTTAAATGTCACCTCTGGCCTACCATATATAATTATTACCAATTCCCCACCTGTCACTGCCATATCTCGCCTCGCTCCAAACTCCCCCCTCCCACTGCATGATCCACTCCTCCTGAGTGAACTGTTTTTATGAGGGTGGGAGTTCCCTTTATTTTATTTTTTTTAAAAGAATGACGCCCTTACATGAGGCTGGAAAAAACTGAATACTGATTACAAAAAAGCACCTAGAAGAAACCTCACCATTTGAACTTTTTTTGTATGGAAATGTGTAAAAATGAGAAAAGAAATAAGAGCAACGGATGTGGAAAGAAGAAGAAGAGAAAATGAGCTAACCCAGTTAGGCACTGGAAAATGGTACACTCTGCCACATCTAAACCAGGCATCAGTTATCTGATGGCTTTTGCAGCACCCACTGTGCTTCCTACACTGAAGATGGATTCACAGCCAATAGTGAGCAACTGCTTTTCAGCAGAAACAGTGTTGGGCAATACACTGCACAGTAAAGAGGGGCAATGGTGTAATAAGAGTGCAATGTTGAAATCTTGAAAAGCACACACAAGCACTCTGTATGTGCAAGTGCATGTAGGATAGTGCATGTTTGTGTCGCATACACATATTCTGTGATAGTGCAAGCACACACACTTTTTTCCCTCCCTCCCAACCAGCCACACACACACACAATAATTACAGAGACAAGAAAACACATGAGACAGATTTCAGATTTCTTAATAAAAATAATTCATTTCAGGACGACATATAAATAATTATTGAATCACACAATACAGATATCTTGATATGAATAAATACTTAACAAATAAAACCAGGCTTTTTTTTCATACAATACCCTATTGTCGAAAGGTCACACAAAGAAACTTCCACACTGTTTGCATGTTTTGTTACACCTTCTGCTCTTAAGCGGATGCTCTTCCTACTGTTGGAATGTCCCTAAGCGAGTCGGAGTACCATTCCTAAATGCCTCAGCAGCTTAGACAAGTCATGTGCAACTTATGTGATCTCCTCCCAGTCAAACTCAGTCAGACCTCCCAAAATCATGTTAAGGAGATCTTGATGAGCTGACCACTAATTGGCCTTTAATTGATTAAGGTTTGTCTAGAGGTGATTAAAGCACACAGAGATCTACGTACAGGCCGTCAACACGTGGGCTGGCCTGACAGCTTTAGATACAGTTGAATGAAAAGGCAGACCGAGAGCCTGTTTGTCTATGCTTGTCTAACAAGAGCCACAGATGGACATCTGCCTACAGCAGTTGAAATCTTCAGCAGAACTATAAGGGAAATAACTGTTCCAGTTGATATCACATTTGAGTTAGTTTGATAAATGTTTTACGCTTGAGATATGCTCTGCAGATAAACATTTCTTCGTATGAGGATAAAATAAACACTCATGGAAAGATGGTGCCTATTTAGGGGATTTTCAACATGAAAGCACTTGATAAGCGCTATTCTGCAGCTACACACAATTGGAGATGTCTATCTGTGGCACTCTAGTTAGTTTAGAATGGTCCAGGCTGGCCATTTTTAAGGAGGTAACAACAACTGTTTGGTGATTGATGGCACGTGTATTTTTTTTTTTTTTGGCAGAAACAAAACCAAATATATTAAAATACATTAAAAAATCCCAAAACAAATTAAAATAAGAAAACAGGAATGTCAGTTTTGCGTATTCCAGACGCACACATGTGCGTTGTGTGTGTGTGTGTTGGAGATGAGGCATCGGGTTGGAAGGTCCTATAATATGGACCAAGATCCATATTCACAAAAGCATTTTATAGGTGGGAGCACTGATCCAGGATCACTGATCAGGCTCCTCTGGTCCATAAAATTTCAATCACTACTTAAAGGCAAAACTTATCGAGGATCAGCCCCAATACTGTGCTGTTGTAGCGGCAGCACAAAACACATTCAGATAAACAAGATTGGCCAAAGCAGGCAATGGGATTGCTCTCTGATGTTTGGAAATTGTCGCCTTGGCACATCCAGTGGGGTGGAGCAGAGAGGAATGCATTTCTTTATGGGTTTGTTTACCTACACATCACCTCAGGCTGGGGTGGGGCGCATACAATCTCACAGAGCTGTGTTTGCGTTTGCGTGTGCATGTGTGTGTGTGTATGTGTGGTGCTAAGGTGGATAATGTTCCAGTCAGACTGCATCCGTCATTATGTTCTCAGTTCTCTCTATTGTTGGCAATCCCCTTCTGACAGGACTGGAGCTACTACATTTGTGTGCGCATGTGTAGGTATGTGTGCGCATGTATCTGCGTATGAGTTTCTAGGTGCTTAAGTGGTCAGTAAACAGGAAAACAACGTCCAAGGCAACAGATCTGTTTTGGAGGAGAAGAGGGGAAATAAGAGGAAGGACGGGAGGAATAGAAAAAGAATGAGTCTTGTCTCTACTGTGTTCTCTGCCTTCTGTCCGCTGACACCGCCAGCATGTTGGCTACAATGCAGAGGCTTGTATTTCTGTACATGTAGCACCAAAACTAGCAGGGGCCTGCCCTGTCTGTCTTGCACTGTTTCCATATCAAGCAATTCACAATGTTAACTTCATATAAACAGATAAGAATACTAAAGTTAATTTGCCTTAAAATATAACACTGCAATTGACTAATGGAAGAAAATTAATTCTTGATCATTTTATAGTATTGATTGCAAAAGCCTTTTTTGGCAAATCTTTGTCAATTTTTAGAGGACATAAGAGTGATTTTGGAGAGCTAAACTAAACAACAGTGGTTACCATTTCATTTTATTTCAAGCACTTCATTTGCTTTGCTTTGGCCCAGTTTTGGCTCACTTCTGCTTACTACTTCCACACATTTGTTGCTGGACATCCCCAACTACTGCATTCCTCTCTCTACAGAGCAAATGCTAGACAGACAGGCAGACAGATACACAGATGGGTTAAGACAGATAAACAGACAGACAGACAGTCAGACAGACAGACAGAGAGACAGACAGGGGTATAAATCCTTGGCTGTGGTCTAGAAAGCAATGTCAGATGCTTCTCGTTATGTCAACATACAATCATTTTGTCCGGCACGATTCACTGCGTACCTCTAAATACATATTGTACACAAGAGTTAAGTCAGTTGCTCTGACATGTAGCCAAACCTCTCACCGTGTAAGTGTACACAGCACATCAGATGATAATAATTGCACAAAGAGGTATTCTGGAGGCCATGTCTACTGCGAACACACACACACACACACACACACACACACACACACAAACACACACACACAAACAGACAAACACACACACACACTCACTTACTCCCCCCCATGTACACACACTCTCTCTTCACATTCTACATGGGGGGTTTGATTTTCAGGCCATAAGGTTACTAGTTAGTCACTAGCTAGTTAGTTAGTTGGTTAGTTAGTATCAGAGGTGCATTGACTGGCATGGGGCGCCCATGGCAGGGCAGCGGCTCTAGCGTGCTAGCGATGTGTCATCATCATCGATGCATGGGTGCGTATGTGGTCAGCCGCGGTAAATCTGTTTGAAGTGGTCACACTCGTTGCAGTAGCCCTGTTTCTCTTGGTTCGCGTAGTGGTCGCAGCCCTGCGTCCGGCACCGCTGCTTAGACTTCTCCTTGGGCGCCTGCGCCCTCCTGCCCGCCTCTCTGCCTTGGCCACGCGTGTGGCACTCTGGGCAGAGGTCTGTGCAACCCGGGGACACATTACTGCAGCCACTCCGCCGGCACTGAATCTGGGTCTGGGTCTGGGATTGCTGTGAAGATCTGGGTTTAGCTGCTCGGTCACGCTTTTTGTACAAAGGGAGCAAAGAGAAAGAGGAGAAAGTTCAATTGGTGACTGAAACTGTGGACCAGCAGCATATTGCAAGAGTTGAGAAGACAGGCAGCAAGGATCAAAGAAAAATAAAGGCAAAAAAAGGACACAAACAACAGATAACGAAGTACAGCGAGGGAAAAGGAGTTAAAAGTGCAGTGTGTAGAATTTAGTGGCATCTAGTGCAACGGACTTGCAGAAATGGAATATAATATTCATAAGTATGTTTTAATTAGCCCTTTATATCTACATAGAGAGCAGGACCCCTGCCACGGAGCTTGTTGCACCGCCATGTTTCTACAGTAGCCACCGTAAGTTCTCCTACATGCTTGAAAGGGGACGGGGAAGGGTACTCAGTTTGTTGCAATCTGCAACTTCACCGCTAGACACCGCTAAATCCTACACACTGCACCTTTAAGAAGGTACGCCAGACACCTACCATGACCAGTGGAGGGGAGTGTGGTGTGCGATGTGCCACTTGGTTAAGCCGTGTGCTTTGCTCTTTGACGTAGCACTTGTCGCAGTAGCCCTCCAGCATTGCCTTGCCAACTGCACCACACCCAGGCCCACGACACCGTGAGGGATTTTGGAAGCCTGCCTCCAAACCATGCCGGCTCTGGACCGGGGCAGGGGGAGGGGTCAGGTCTGGAACAAACACCAGATTGGCCAACATAAGTAATGTCCCATATGTTTGAAATTTGAGTAAAAATAGTTCTTAAACAGTGTTAACATGATAGAAGCAGGCAGACAATGTTCAATTAAAAAATAAAAGATAAGAAAGATAGAAAATCCAATTAAACATTACACAACAATTCCTACAAGCAAGACAACAACATAAGCAACATAACAGTCAGAAGCTATCCAATATAGTTTCAGGACTTACGGTGGTTGGTCTGATAGTCTACGTAGCAAATAGTGCAGAAACCCAACTTCTCTGGCGTCCCAAAGAACTGGCAGCCAGATCTTTTACAAGGCCGGGCCAGAGGGGCCTGCCAGGCTGAGGTGTGTCCTGGGGTTAGGGTGAGGCACGGCCGTTCAGGGTCCCTTGTCTGGCTCCAAGCTGAAGATGTGGCCTCAGTCCTAGGGTTGTTTTGCTGTGGCTCTCCCCTCTCTGGAGCCTGCTGTCTTTGCATGCAGGGTGGACACAGGCCATTGAATATCCTGAACGCCTCCTGTCTGCACATACTACAGCGCTCTGTCTCTGTCTCGCAGCCACCCCACTGGGTCCAGCCGGAGCCCTGGGCCGGATGGGGAGCTATAGGCCCCCCATTGGGGCCTGGGAGTCCTGTAGCAGCCGTTCCAGCTCCAGGGGGTCCATGGTTCTGCCTGGAGTTGAAACAGCGCTCGCAAAGTCCATCATGTTCCACACTAAGGGTGAAGAGGCAGCCGGGTGTCTTGCACTTCATGGCATGAGTTTCACTGTACAGGCTGAGGCTGGGAGCGGTGGGTGGGGCGGAGCGGGGGCTGGATAACACCACCCCTCTCCCGGACGAGGAGGATGGGGGGCTGCTGCTTCGGGCTCCCCTGGAGCTCACCTCAGTCTCTGATCCCCCTATCACTCCTACCCCACCTTGTACCCCTCCTCCCTTGGTCTGCACCACCCCTTCTATCCTCGCTCCTCCACCAGTAGTAGCCTGTCTCTTCTCAAAGCACTCATGACAATGAGGCTGCGTGTCCACAGAGACGTAGAAGGTGCATCGTGGTGTGGCACAACGGATTTCAATGAGGGAGAGCTGGGAGACGGAGAAGGGCGGCGGGCGCTGCGGCTGAGCGGCCCATGCCTGCTCCTTATCCTCCTGCCAGCGCTGGTACTCATGGTTGACCAGCTGTAGGTAGTCCTCCATCAGGTTCATGTCTTCAGGGAGGTTGCCCTCATCCAACCTTGAGAGAGACATACAATGTGGTTCTTAACTCAACAGCACGTTTTGTAATTGTATACCTTTTGCTGAATTTAAAGTTAAAGGCATACTATGTAGGATTTTCATAAAAAACAATTTATAGACTCATATAAAAATAATCCCCCTCAATCATCAAGTGTGTGGGAGTATATGTATCTATAGACACCCTGCTCTCTACCTGTATTTTCTTATTTTCTTGTTATTTTGCTGTTTTCAGGATGTTTGTGGGTGTCAGTCTTTCGGCAGCTAATAACAGATCGCAGGGTGTGAGATAGGGACTCTACAAAAATTTAGCGACCAGTTTACATCACTGTGTTTTTTTATGTGCTTCAGTGTTTCCTCTAAATGTTGTCAATAGTGGCACAGCACCACTGTTGAAATGGGATGTTTGCTTCTCTGTCTCTCTCCTCTGCTCTCTGTCTGTGTCTGTTTGACTGAGGGCAGGGCTGAGCTCCACACACACACACGCACACACACACGCAGAGCAGAGAGGCCACAACGGACAGGATGAAGCCTGCGTTTTGGCTGCATTCACACCACACCCAGCAATGCGGCACCTTCCCGCAGGGTTGTGCAGAGGTGTGGGCGTGTTTATTTGTGCTTTAGAATGTAACCACCATGAAATAATCAGAAATAACGTTTTATTTCTCTGATTCACGGCTTTGTTCTCGCTACTGCCACTCCCTCTCTTCACTCACTCTCTAGCTCGCTCGGCCACCGCTGCTCTCTCTATCTCTCTCGCGCTCTCAGCTCGGTCTGGTGTTGTTGAGCCGGGGAGGAGGGACCAACTTTGAATGTTGCGCTTACAAACAGCAACCAACAAATCCTACATAGTATGCCTTTAACATCATTAATGTCATGTGTCATTAGTGTTAGGTCCTCATAAGAGTGATTCATTTTAGGGTTGATGTGATCATCAACTTCATCATTCCTAAGTTGCAACATGCAAAATTGCATTTAGCATCGTAGACAAGTCTAATAACTGTGATCTCAGTCTTTTCATTTTTCTTTTCCACTTTGTCTACTTCATATTTAGGACACAGAAGTTATTGTCTGTAAGTACCGTGCAGCGTTGATGATCCGTGTAGCATCGTAGCCCAAGCCTATAACGGGGATCTCTATAAGCAGCAGGTACTCTTTGAGAAGCCTCTCTTTCTGCGACTGTTCCTTCTCCATCAGGAAGTGAACCTTCAGCTCCTCAAAGCCCCCACGCCCTGGGTTAATCAGCGGTACTGCTCGGATCTCTGGGAAATTCAGACCAAGAAGTTACACAATTATAAAAACTTTGAGCAACTTCATATCAGTCCTCTCTCTGACTCTCTTACTACATAAAACCTATCTGTTAGTGTTTCATACCTGGACCACTGTCTTTGATGGTAATGAGGGGTGCAAAGTGCTGGGAGTCATAGCCGAGCACTATTGGGTATTTGTAGCACTCAGTGGGTGGCCAGTGTAGCGGTAGATAAATCCCACCCACATTCAGAGGAGAGATGGAGGAGCCAGATTTCATACTCCTGACCACCTGGTCTGTTGAAAGAACAGCGATTTAAGGTAGAGTTACTACTGATTTAAAAAATAATCATCCAAAAACACGTTAAATATGTTTTTAGTAGACATTTTCTGGAAAAACAAAGGACTTCTTAATGCCTGATCACCCCTTTAAAATTGATTTTGCCATTTTATTAAGTGTACTGGAACAAGACCTTGGAAAAAATGAGTTTATAAAGCACAATATCCATTCTACATCTGCTCACAAAGATAGATGGGAGGTGATACAGTGAAATCTAACACTACAAAGACTTCAAAACAACAGTAAAATGTTGAGCAATGTGGCTGAGGAGACACCTTCATCTCCTCTATCGCTGAAAGACATGTTCATGCAAGACCAGTGAGCCTTTGATGGCTAACAAGGAGCAATAAACTTTAAGATGATCTAATGTGTGTACCTGCAATGACGATGATGGGTCTGCGGAGAATGTTGGAGAGGACAAAAATGTGAATGTCCTCCAGAGAGTCAAACTGGAGGCCGTTGCTACTGGAGACTGGAGACGCCATCTTCACAATCTTTTCCCACTCCTCTTCCCAGTTCTGGGACAGCAGACACACATACACACACAAAGAGTTGGGACATGAATTTGTGTAAACTTGTGTGACGGATTATATTTTCATAAAATGTATTGTAGCTAGGAGAAAGAGGAGAAAGACTTTTGCTCATACTCTTGCTTAAACTAAGAAAGAGCACTCTATAAAAACAAGACATTTATTTACAGGATGCAAAAGACAAAGACAAGGATTGAAATCTTACTATCCAACTAGCACAAAGGTTGTATTTTTTTTTAGCTCAGGCTTCTGCAAAACACTTGCTCCTAGCCAAAATGTGAATACAAAGTAATGAAAAAGGCTTTTAGTGTAGAGCTATGCTAATCTTCATACCATGGTGGTGTATCGGAGTCCGGTCTGCGTGAACTCCTGAGACTGGAGCAGCTCTGCCTGGAAGCGGGCCCTAAAGACACCAGTGTCTGTCTCTTTCAAAACACCATGGAGGGCCTTCCGAAGCACCAGGTCTGTATCCTGAACGCCCAGCATGTACTGAGAGGCTGCATGGAGCAAACAATTCCCATCTCCTATAGAAACAACAAAGAAGGCAGAGAAACACACACAATATTAGTACTAAAGGTGGTTGATTTTGAACACGGGACACACGACTTCTAAAACTGTGCAGAGACACATGCACGAACACACGCAGTATGCACAACTGCACACACATAACTGCATTGTACACACACACATGCGTAACAGGAGTCTGGGGATTTCCAAGCTGTCAGGCCGGTTGTCGCACTATCTGGTGTCTAGACTATTATATGACCCTCACATGTCTGCAAGTACGCACATTCTACAGACAAAGCTCGGCTTCTACCCAGCTGGCCTGAGAATAACATCCCTTAATTCACCTGAAATACATGTTTGCAAAATTAAAAGCTATTTTTTTTAACTCCTTGATACCTGGAAAATCTCCAGCAAATTGTTTGTCTCATTTCATATCAAAGAAAACTGCGTCCTTTATATTCTACTAACCGTCTGGAGAGATAAAGAGCTGGTTTCTCTGAACGCATTTGTGTGTGTAAAAGCACGAACAACTTAAAATCCTGGAATTTTATTTAGTCTCCTATGGCGGAGCTGGGTCTTTTTCTCATTGTGAAACAGGAGAGCCCAGCCATGTTAGTCAATGTGTGTAGCTCTGAAAAACCCTGTTGCCACACTAAACACAGGAATTTCCCTGCGCTAACTTCTGCCTTTTGTGTGTATATGTGTGTGCGTGTTCCCCTCCTATGATCCCAACTCATCAATGCAACTCAGCTGGTCCTGGACTTTCCACAGGGGTGTGGCTTGGACAGGATGGAATGTTATCTTTTTTAACAACTGCTATCAACACCCGATGAGGGCTGTGATTAATGCTTATGATCATGATCTGTCCTCTGTTCACTAATGCTTACCTGGAAATGGTTCACACAATGAAATGAGCAAACACACCTTTATCTGTATAATGCTGCTGCTGTATACCTTTCAGAGAGTTGTTCACATTTTGAGAGCGAGCCTATGTGCATTAGAGAGATTAGCCAGCCTACCATACAAAAACTCTGTAGTAAGTGTTGCACCATAGGCCGAACTGTGATCAGATTTCAAAAAATAACTATGTGTACAGTGAGATGACTGTAATGTCAGATTCCGTTGTTTTCTGTCAACCAAAAGGAACATCCCACTGTACGTTGAGGAAAAAAAACCAAAAAAACATCCGCTTCTATTTCAGACTAGCTAGCTGGTGTTGCATTTCGGCACTCTTGCATCATGCTCAACAAAAACATAAAATGCACAGCTCTCTAGTGAGAATAGGCATCCTCACAGAGATCCATACAGAGGCATACAAGAATAGGCACAAACACACATGTATAATCAGTTCCTCTTGTGCACAAAAACACGCAGACTTTTGACCCTGGATTGAGCTGCCTGACAACTGAAGATGAAAGATGGTCTGTTGGTCCCATCAGTCTAAATATAGATACTTCCTCTGTGGCAAGCTGCGACACTTCCTGAAAACACACCAGCGTAGGATCAGGCTTAATCCTCATCTGGTAGCCATCCAGGTGACACTTGCCACAAGTTTGCAATGTTGTGCTTTCCAATGACGCTCTAGGTCTGTGTCACAATCATTCTCTATCCCACTCTTTGTCTGCAAGCTGTTTATTGAGGTTAGTCTGACAAAACAAGCCCTGCACAAGACCATTTTAGCTTCTGCTTTGATAAGAACTGAAGATATGGAGAATATTAAACAGCAGTATGTTCAATATCAAATAATCAGGATACCACATTTACAAGAAAAACTTGATATATGTGCTTATAAAAACAGAACACTGTGGCAGTGTGTGTGTGTGTGTGTGTGTGTGTCCTCTCTGCTCTTATGTGGCGTCAGTGTATTGTAGCTGAACAAATCCTGCCTGTTGGGGACACATGACAGACATGGGATGCTGTTTGGGAAAAACCCTCGGATGCGTCCGAGACATTCAAGACAGAAGACGCACTGAATTTCAATAACGCATTTCTTCACTGGGCGGAAAAGTTGCACGAACCAGGAAAACGGATATTGGCCTATTAATTTTAAGTGCCGGGGAGTGAACGTCTTATGTTTGGCTTTTATGCCGGTCAGCTGTATTTCTTAGTCTATCCTGGGAAGGTTTTGGGAAGATTGAAATGAGTTGAGAGGTTCTAATCTTCAGTATATTCACATACAGTAGATGATGACCTCAGAAAAAGATTTTGGGCTAACGGGTAAATTCACGCAAAGTGGAGACTGATCTTATAACAGTGTGCTGACTCTGAGAAGCTTAATATGACCCGCCTTGACTGGTCATTCACTGACGGACTTTTGCTTTCTCACGTTCTCTGTATGTGTGTCTGCTGAGCTCCAGTGACTCAGCAGCAGTCAGTCAGTCCTCTGTGTGTGTGTGTGTGTGTGTGTGTGTGTGTGTGTTGTCCGTCCTCTGCTCAAAGTCACGTCTGGGTCCTTCAGAGTTAGACGCTCCAGCTCCAAATTCTGTCTCATCTTAATGACATCATCTTCGCAAACCAGGAAATTCCATCCAAGTTACTGGTAGCAAAAAGGCAGAAAACTTTTTCATCTATTCAGGGGTCTTTCTGAAGAGGAACTGTATGTGTGTATTTCTGAGTGTTACAGTAATTCCTTTAGTCATTACTAACTCATTTCGTAATCACCAGGGCCCTTTGTGAAAAGTTTCACTATTTACAAAAAAAAACAACATGAGGATATAACACACATCATCCAGTAAGTGTTCAAAGTAAATTCTGAAATGAGATTGTTTTAGGATTTTCTCACTGCCAAGTGTTTATTGCTTCCTGTGAGAAAGAAAGAAACTATTTCCCCTGGAAACTCACATGTCTAAGACAAACTTGTTACCCAGCTTGATTTCCGCTTCCTTCTTCTGTTGTTAATGCCATGGCTGATGTTTCCCTTCAAAGACTGTTTTTTCCCCTCATCTAAAAATAGAGTCTGATGTACATACCAGATGTGTTTAAATTAATACAATATAGGCCAGCAGCAACAGTGACACAGACTTGGATTTTTTACACATTTGATTTAATAAGGCCCAGTGAGCTCTGACACATCAGACAGTCACAAAGACATAAACCTACGTCAGTCAGGCAGGTGGGGAACTAAAATTATTTAAGAAGTTTTAAGATCCACTGACATTCACACTCCTTACATACACCTACACAGAAAAAGAGGGGACATACCCCTAAGGTTGTATATGAAAGACTGTGGAAATAGTCGGGTCTGAGGCACCATCAACAGTAAATAATACTCCTGCATGTGACGCCAGAGAATTTCCCAGTACAGAGCTATGATCATAAGTAATGAGGCCCATGTCTGTATGTTTGTGTAGCCTGGGATGTTCCCGTGTTACGACATCCACGTAATAGAAAACATGACGTAGCATTGGGTTGACTGGACTCAAGCGCTCAGCTCGGCACAGTAAAAACCAAAAAGGGGGCTGCTAAATGAGTGTATATGAAAGCGGAAGCTGTATCCATCAATTGTTGTCATTTACAGTAACCCTGCTTGTGAGTAATGACATCTCAGAATTTACATATCAAATGGGCCTGACTCATAAATACGCACCTCCTATATCATAGAAAATGAAACAAAAGCAAAACACGCCCACCCCCCCCCTCCCCCCTCCCCACCGAGTGATCAAGATTGCTTCTGTTCCTGAATTCAAGGAACAGAAAATTTCACATCAGCTCAATCTGTTGAAATGTTCCAGTTGTCTAGCTTTGTGTCAAGTGTCTCCAGATCCTCCTGCTCCAACAGCATTTATTCTTTTTGGTCCAAACATACACAACCACTAAACCACAACTTTAAACTCCCTTCCTGTGATTTAACATCTCAAATTACTCCAAACTTACACCCAAGAATCGGAAAAATCATAGAAACTGGTTTAAGGTTTCCATTATAGCTCCTAAACATCAGCACTAGCTTTCTTACCATTTGTGCGTAAGGGCACCATCTTCTTCACCTCCCGACACCAGTTGAGCTTCTTCTCCTGCTCCAAGGAGGCCTGCATGGCTCGGTCTAGGATGGCGGCTTGCACCACCTCCCTGAAGGCCTGCGGGAAGTGGTTCATGGCGATCATCTCCAGCGTGTATCTGTGCATACCCCTTAGGTGGTGCATCAGGCCGCCGCTGGCAGCCGGCTTCACCACGTCATTGGGCACTCGCTGACGGATCTTCACCGCCTTCAGCAGGTTGGAGACAAAGAGGAATTTGGGGAGGAAGTTCTGACCTTGCGACATGGCGGATGGGTGGCCAGGTGGATGGAAGGTGGGGAGGAAGAGGAACAAGGAGGAGGAAAGGAGGAGGAGGAGGAGGAGGCACCAACCGCCGATGATCGAACAATGTGGAAACTGGATGGAGAGAAGGGGAGTGGATATGTTATTTCACAGTAGGATAGAGTAGAACAGTCTGGTGGGACTGGTGGGAAATTTTCAGCGGAGATTCCCTTTCCTTATTAATTGAGACTCAGATACAACTTAATTTACAGTTTGTTCGGGAAACCACCCAAGACACAGGATCATCCCGCTGTAAAGGCTGCTTGGTGCTTTTTCACTGGAGATTCTGGTGGGCCAAATAGAATAAACAAACAAAGAACCCTTTGTGTTCTCGTTTGTTCTTTTAATTCTCCTTTTTGTCTTGACGGTTTTGGAGAGTCCCCCCCCCCCCCCAACAGGGCGTCCCAGTGTCCCACTGAGCTCAAAGCCTTCCAACAATAAACTGGTGTTTTCCAGACTTGAAATGAAGGCCACCCAGGGCTTCCCAGGCTGCTGGGAAGGTCACACTGACTGCCCGAAGGACTCCTCCCTCGCCTTCACCTAACTCTGGAGGGCAAAACAGTCGACTTACATTAAGTCACAGAAGTAAGGTTGAGAATGATTGGAAATCTTTCAACACTGGTGCCAAAACGATAAGCGAATTTTGACAACAATACCAAAAAGATACTGTTTTTATACTTAATTTTCTCCAAAAATCTTTTTTTATTCCAGAGATACATACTAACTTCTAATTATATCCCTATTTATCGATGTCTTAACACAAACAGATGTGTAAGAACTTTTCCTAAACAAAAATACAATCTGTAGTTAGAAAAGTTTCCTGATTTCTGGTAGAAGAATAGAAGAATAAATAAACAAACCTAAACACATGACCAAACAGTCAATGCCAACTTTCAGTACCTGTCAGTTTTGATATTTAATACCACACAGACTTACTTTAGTATTAAGGTTTAATACCCAACCCTGACCAAGAATCAAGTGTTTACATGAGTGTACAACGCTGAGGGATTTTAAAGGAATATTTCACCCAAAATGCAGAAAGTGTCAGCACATTCTCAGCTCACAGGAAGTTAAAAGTGTTGGTCAGCAAGTAGGCCCAGAGTTTTGCTGACTTTCTAACTTCCAGCAACAACCTCACGTCAAGTGATTAGCAGCTGGCACTCGGTGAAAACTGTTATAGTTGCTCACTTACAAACACCTTTACACTCTTCTTATATAGTGGCCTGTGTGGCTGTGCTACCCCAAAACAGCAGCAGGTGCAACAACACACTAGGCCATGCTAAACGGCTGGTCAGTCACATGAGGGACTAGTCAACAGACACCTGGATGTCAGTGACCGTGTTGACAGGAATCATTAATCGCTGTTTGGTGTGTTGGCACCGCTGGCAGACTTTAGGCAGACAGATAGAGGCACAGTGGTGGACGCTGCGGTTTAGGATGGCTGGCTACACCAAAACACAATAACAGGAGACTTTGCTGACGTTAAAGGCTTACGTAATTCCAATGACAACTACCTTTGAAACAATGTAGCGTTCAATCTGGTCTCACAGCTCGAGTATTGATACATTGTAGCCGCACCGATGCTACATTTGGTTGTTTAAATGCCCTGTTATCCGCTTGAGGGTGACGTCTTTGTAAACAATGGCTGTCAAAGCCACTGTCGTGAGCAGGCTTCAAGCTTCCTCCATGTCCCCAGAAACACGACCATACATTTACTCAAGGCCCAAACGTGATGTGGCTACAAAGTCTATCCCCCTCTCCGGATAAGAAATGTTGTCCACATGGGGAGGCACAAGGAGGTAGGACGGGTGTCTTACCTGTGTAATATGTCGGGGTAATAACAAAGCCCTCCCGGATGCTCAGGCTAGTCCTCTCTCAGCCACTTCACTCAGCCTCACCGCAGCGGTCCTCGGCGCCATTCAACCTTCTCTTTCCTTTAGTGTCAGATCTATTTGGGAGCCCTGGCAGTTTGCGAAGCCTTTCAAAAGAGTACACACGTCCGCTAACGATAGTTTTAAAAAAAAGGAAAAAGCCCAAGTTAAGGGGATTTCCACACGGGGACTTTCCGTCCACCCATTTTCCTCTCTCTCTCAGTCACAACCTGGGGTTAGTTACAGCTCGCTGCCGCCAGGGGGATCTATCTGTCTGACTCAATACTGAAAAGCATATCCCACCTACTGTGCACAAAGGAGCGTCACTGAGAGAGACAGACAGGTCGCGTCATATTCTATTTCATGAGAGCCTTAGAAATATATCATTAGCCTGCAATGAGACCAGCCTCAGCAAATGAGTCAGGAAGACGAGAGAAAAATTCTACACTTTATCATAAGCAGACTTGGACCGATTAGCTGAATGAATGTAGTATATTTGCATATGCATTTGTGTATTTATGCATAGGTAATGCAATGATGAGGTGATGCTGTTTTGACTGTGAGGAAAATTCTGTTTGAGGAGGTTGCAGGTTGTGAAAAAGACTTTCTGGTGCTTAGAGGGATTTAATGTCTTGCTCAAGGACACTTCAAAAGCACATGGGCTTTTTAGTCCATGCATGCATGACTGTAGATGCTTTATTCAACTATTCTGTGTTTCTCCCCCTCTCTGTCTTACATTTGTTAGTTAGTAATTTAGTTCTGTTATTTATTGTGTTGCTTAGACTTATATACAACACCATATACTTATTGTCACCATAGGGAACTCAAACTGGACTCAAATGCTGCACACATGACACAATATTTTGTCTTATCATATAGCTGCCTCCATTGTAGTAATAATAAAAAGCAAACAACATATAAACAAAACAACCCATACTGTAGCACATCACAACCACAAATCACACATACTGCACATATTTCACACAGCCGGTGATAAGAACAAGCAACATATTACACAACCGCTCGCATCATTCTATGAATCTATTGCACAACCCTGCAGCCTTAAGCAACATTATGATACTACAAGCAACAAGCAACTGTGGTAGGTACAGTTGAGTTTTTAGAACATTTGAGTTTACATTGGGGTCCTCTATATATCGTCTGCTAGAGGGTAAGAGCTCATACTCGGTGTGGAGAATATGAGATGGATCAGACAGTATTCCCTGATGCTTACCTGAGAACAGACTGTTCATATATTGACTGGAGGGACTGGTGTTCATTCATATGACACCAATGATATCAGTGTGAGACAATATATAACATAACAATGCAAAGAAAACTTCACGTCCCATTCTCTGTAATCTGCCACAAAAAGTCCCCTTCTTACAAAACTAAACCAAAAAGTTTTTTGTTTTTTTTAAAATAAGCAGCCAATAAGAAGAACTCATCAGAAATTAAGGACATGTTACCAAAGAGTGAACCCTTAAATCATGATATAATAAGATATTAAACATATTCCAAACATCATCTAAAACATATTTATTCTAATTTTCTATTGCTTTTTCAACATCTGTCCAGGGACGACATATGAAATTTAGCTTTTTAGGTTAACTCTGTCTCATTTACAGTTCTTTTTTCTGTTGATAAATGTCAATAAATAAATGTAAATATGGAGTTTCAACCTCACCTACTTCAGGGTTTCCTCAGGGTGACCACTAAACCTTCCTGTTTCTATAGCTAATGGCAATGTACCTGAGCAAAGCTGTAATATGACCGTAATTCATCAATCATCAACCAATCATGAGGAAATATACTTTACAACATCCAGTACCCAGTCTATCTGTGACTGTCAGGGTAGTTGAAACAATGGAGCTCTTGACGAATCACAAGCGCACATATAGGTGGTTAACAAGGTGTATTATTGGTGACGGTGCCAATCGTATGAGGCGAAGTGCAGCAACTGTTTTACTGTGGTTTAACCAATATAGAGGTTAGAAAAGTGCGCACTTTGCTCCCAACTGTCACATTTTACTTGCTGCTGTTGCATGTAAAAGCGTGATAGTGTGAGACATCATTAAGACATGATGCATCTAGGTGGTATGAATGGGAAAATACCAAAATACCTTTGTGTTTGATAAGTGTAAGGTGTGTGTGTGTGTGTGTGTGTGTGTGTGTGTGTGTGTGTGTGTGTGTGTGTGATAGAGAAACAGAAATATAGCTTCAGTATATATTTATACTTCTAGTCCTTGTTTGTGTCTATACTAACATATTTTGCAAATTATTCAGTTGAAGACTGAAACAAATGACTATTCTCAGTGTTTTTCAAATAAGTAATTACTTGTTTAGTCTGTAAAATTTCAGAATGTTTACTTTACTATGATATGAAATTGACAAAAGCAGCAAATCCTCCCATCTGAGAATCTAAAACCTGCAAATATTTGGTATTTTTGCTTGATTAATAACTTATATGAATGTTTAAATTGATTAATCAAACTGAATAATGCTGCATTAATTCAAAATGTTACCATCAGACAGACCACCCTGGCTTTCCTAGTATCACATTTCACATAATATGACTGTGGGATTATTGAAAAAACAAGTATAATCTGGCCAGACTCAAAGTGTGTCAAAGTGGATTTACCAAGAATCTAATCTTTGAGAATGATATACAAAAGGAAACGGGAGGAAGGCTGACTTAGCTGTGAAGTACATCAGATGTAAAACTTTTATCTCTATTCTCACTGTAACCAAATATCCAGATTTACTGCTGTCAAGGTAGAACGTTTTATCTCATCTACCTGTTATTATCCTACTAAAACGTACTAACCCCATGTGCTGTTTCGCTCATCACTTTCTATTTTCTTTTCTCTTCCCTGTGGAAGGAGTCATTTGTCTGTGTTGTGCCCAGACACTGGAAACCACAGCTCCTTTCCTACCTACTCATGCAGGGAACAGAAACTCTAATAATCACCTGATGGTGTTGATTCATGAAGAATGAGCTCACTGAATCAGCCGTGCCTTTTAAAGTGGCCTTTAGCCAATATGTTAAATGGAATGGATATACAATATCCTAATATCTCTGTTAACTAATTTCACTAATTTTTCCAATTAACCACAGCTGTCTCCAGCATCTGCAGAGGTCTTTGGACACTTTTAAATAGTTATGATGCTTTATTTCCAACTAGTGTAGAGGCTAATAAATGATGTTGATGATATAACTCTCCAAACTTCATCCTCACATGTCGGATGAGTCACAGGTTGGGATAATCAATTGTAGCTGGTTGTGAAAGAGATGAAAGCAAAACATAAGCGTCATCTGCACATGGAAAACCCCAGAATAGACACCCTGTTGTTCCGAATCACCAGGTGATATAACATGAGCAATCCACTAAATTCCTCACTGTCCAAATGTCTCACCACACTACATGAGAAGGTCAGACCCAATACGTGCTGAGGAGAGTAAAAAAAACAACAAAATCACCACTGAAATGACCTTTTTCACAGAAGACGTTTTAACTCGTCATAATAGGAAAAGCACAGGTGTTACTAATCACTTTAACAATGTCTCTGTTCTATTGAAGTGCCCCAGGAAGCCGTAACAGTGAGCCAATATGCACAATACCAGGAACTCGAAACTGAAGTGGCTAAGTGGAATTCAGCCATCATTAGTTGTATTGTTTACACCTGTGATTTTCCTACTGTGACATGTCAAAATGTCTCATGTGGAAAAAAAGACCCGTTGTTTCCGAGTCTGAAGGACTTTCTTAAGAACTCACCAGTTTCACCACAAGAGTAAATAAAGTTGAATTCACACTTAAGTCCACTGAAGTAATAGCGAAAGTGTGCAAATGTAGGTTATTATTTTTTAATTAACAAGACTAATTTGAAAGAAGAATTCTAACTTATTGTCAAGCTACGTTTAACAACTTAACAACAGTTACAACATTTTAAAAGCTGGACATTGATGTATACTTTGATCCCATAGTAAGAAAGCTGTCAAAACATAAAATCTATGTTGATACGTCGACCTGTTTTTACACAATATTGTGCTTTTGTTGATATGGAACACTTTATTTTAACCTATTAAGCATTTATAAGCCATACACAAACATTTAATAAATGGTTTCTATACATTATAATGTAGTTATAAGCCAGGACATTTTAAGTGTTTATTAATATATTTGTCAGCAATTATAACTATAATTATAAGGCGTGTGAAGACATATTTTATATCATTTCAACTGTATTTTACCATGTTGTCATTCATCATCTCCATTATACACCAGCCTCCAGAGTTCTGGTTGTTGACAAATACATTAACAAACCCTTATATCTGCAAACAACTACATTATAATGTGTTACACACCATTTATTAAATTGTTGTATACTGCTTATAAATGCTAAATAGGGGAGACTTAAAGTAAAGTGTTACTAAGATAAAAAAACAAAATGTTCTTGATATGCATTGCCTGCTAGAGAGTCTGCAAAGAGGGCCCTTCCTCTTTTACATAGATGTAACATGACTCCATTCTCAAGGAAAGGAAGTAGAGGTTGCAGCAAGATGTTCACAAACATGCTAAAAGAGGAGCCTGAGTCATTGACACTACAACTGTGGTTAAGAGAAAAAAAAAAAAAAGTGACTTTGGTTCATGAGTGGCTGTCATACCTCTTTACACAGCACATGTATCCAAAAAAGTTGCACCTTTGCTTGAATGAAGCATGGGATGTTCGTCATGTCTTCCTCTATCCTCCCCCTGTTTTTCCTGTCTCTTTCTTTACTGTGTAGTATCAAAAACAACTAAAAAATGTTACTAAGCTTTTGATAAATTGCTTTAGTCTACTTAATATCTATTTGATTTTTATAATATCTTACATTGGTGCAGTATACTGCCATCTTCTTTTTAAAAAAAGGCACAGCACAACAGGTGGATACTATTTCTGTTTATGATCATTACGGACATATTGGTCATTTACATGGATATCTACTACCAGGTATTTTACATTAATCTATAAGCCTCAGAATACTTACCTATATATGTCCTCCAGAGTCATACGTCTCTTGTGTTCTGACAGTGTGGCCAGTCCCTCAGAGTGACTTCTGAACCCAGATCGTTCCATCAGAGCCCCAAAAGCCTCGGGGCCCCATCCTGGTATGAGGTGGCAGAACAGCGGGGAGAACCCTGAGGAGAACTGTGAAGGGGAACATCTCAATGCTCTTCTGGCTCTTCTTCTCAGTGGAAAGCACCTGCGAAGGCGGATCGAAACCAACCCCCACTTAAAATCACTTGACACAGCTTTGTGTGTATGTGTGGGGAGGTTAAAGGATGACATTAAGTTCACATTGTTTTAATTGTCATTCATAATTTTTTTTGGGGGGGGGGGGAGGGGAGCCACAACTGGACAGAAACATCTAAAAACTTAAGTTACCCTGGAGAGAGAAAGAGAGAGCAATGTGGTTTGGAGAGGTGGAAGATGAAAGAGTCACAACAGCTTATTTACTGAACAAGCCTGACCCCTAGTGGCATTTATGTAGAAACACATAAATAAAAAGCAAACATTCAACCATCTAAACATAGGATGGTGATAATCACACTGTAATATGGAGGTGGCTATTTTCTCATATTGTCCCAATATTGTCTCATATTGTCCTCTTATCATGTCCAATAAGAGGACATGAAAGACAGATGACTGAATACTTGAATCAATGCTATTTTGACCATATATCATATATATTTTATGTTACTCTATATCAGCCTTGGGCCAGTTTTTTCAGCTCAGTTTATTATTCCGTCAATGTTGTACAGACACACTGAAAAAACAAACAGGTGAGCACTCACATACCTTCTTACATTTCACTTTTTATTAAACGATTGGGAACAGTCAGTAAAATATTATCATTATTATTGTTGTACTGGGTTTATATTCTTAATATACTAGTGTTTGTTTTTTTGTTTTGTTCAATTTATTTTACATTTTATTTTATTTCCTTCCTAGTTTTTTTAGTTTAATGATAATAACTCCACACACAGTACACAGTGACCTGCTTAATTAATGGTTCAAGCAAAGTGCTGTTAAATTAGACAAATCTGTCGGGTCAGTAGGTTTTATTCATCTTGTAAATTTATAAAATGTTACAATGTCATATTCATTGGGATTTATGTGAGTCTTGTGTTTACATTGTTATGTACTGTAGATTTATGGATAGTCATGTAAAAGATTTGATGTAATCTATAAAAGGGGACGCTTCAGCTTTCGTTAGGGGGCCAAATATCTGTTCAAACTTTAAAATGTTCAGCAAACTTTCAATATTCAAAGTTGTATTCTGTGTTGTGATACCTTTTGTACTTTTAGAGCAATTTAATTCCAAAGTGAGGGCTTTTACAACATCTTATCTGTGTGTGATGTCATCAGGTACAGACTGAAACAGACAGCAGATAAAAAAGCCTAAACATGTCTCATTCCCACAGTTTTAACTCTTCAAGCACATATCATACTTCAAAATGTTGTCACAAGCCTCCTTTGTCTCAAAATGTAAATATATTTCCCATATGAGTTATAGTTTGGGATCTAAACCTTTGATTGATAGAGAAAACGCTGTCCATCTCTCATTGACTCCAGTACAAACTGTAGGTGGTCCCTCCTGTGTCTTAAACTTACAGATTCTCTCTTCCTTCAAATGCTGTGTTTTACTTTTTCAGTGGCTTTAACAATCAATATTGGAGATTGAAACATCTCTTGTAGAAATTCCAGAGAAGCAACCGAGTATTTCACACTGACAAGCATTTCCAACATCAGGCTGAAAACAAAAAAGACACATTTTACATACAGCTGAAATGATAATTAATTATAGGAAAATGAATCAGCAACTATTCTGATAATCAATTGATTGTTTTCAGTTGCTTTTCGGCAATAATTTCAAACATACTCTATTTACAGTTTTTTTACTGTAAGATTTGCTGCTTATCTTTGTCTTTTATGATATAAGATTAAATACTTTGACTGTTGGTCTGACAAACAAGCAATCTGAGGACATTACATCAAGCTTTAGAAATTGTGATTGCCCTTTTTCTGACATTTTATAGATCAAACAATTGATTATTGAGAGAAAATAATTGACAGATTAATCAACACTAAAAAAAACAATTGTTAGTTGCAGCCCTAATTTCACATGAGTAGTGTCACTAAAATGAGAAATGAAAACTAAAATGTAATCTTGATTTATTCTAGAAGCAACAATCATTAAAAAACCCTGAACACTTAAAAACTCTGATTAACAGCAACGCCCGTAAAGCTGAACGACAACACTTACTCAACCTTACCGACCTTTACAGCACTGTATGTTTATGGAAAAAGTAACCATATAATTCCATTAACAGCACAATTACTTTCAGAGTCTAAAGAAAGTCCCCTCACAACAACAAATACAAGAAAAAACAGAAAAGAAATTAACTAATTAATGACTGTTGCTCTCTCCAAGATCCACTTGTGGGTGCTGTTGGTGTCTGCTAGTTTCTGCTCCTCTTGCTGTCATCTAGATATCTGGGAGAAGTGTTTGCTTTGCTGTTTGATTGTTACAGGTATAGTAATAGATTGATACTATGTTTTAATAGTTGAGTTGTTGTTTTTTTCATTTTTGGTTGTCTGATGTTTAGTTATAAGTTTTTTTTTGTTTGTTTTTATTGACGACAATAGAATACAAACATTGAAAACCATAAAGAAAAGTATTTTCTTTCTCATTTTTAATCCCCTTTAAAGGGAAAACGCTATAGGACAAAACCGTCTGACACATATTTAGTCATAACCCACCTTTGTAGAGTCCCTGTCCCGATATAATCATTAAGATCCCAAATATGAGTCAATGAAACAGAGCAAAAAGATGGATCAATATCAAACAGAGCAGAAGTTAATAACATTAGTCCACTGCCTACATAAGCAATAGATAAATTAATAAATAAATATCACCTTTTTTGAGTTTTATGTGCAGTCTGAACTGAATTGGGTTTGCAGAATATGTCTCCCTCGGTTGTTGGCCTTTTTTTTGTTTAGTTTTTTTAGGGGGTTTATTTGCTTTTGGCTCAAGTGTCTAATAGAGGGAGATATTGTATCCTGTATTGTGGCTTGAGGTGCAACACACTCGAACATTTCAATCGACACAGAGAGCACTGGAGGGGCAGTTTTCCACACTGTTAAAAGAGTATGTACGATGGGAGAGCAAGCACAGTGAGTTAGTTTAGAGACTCCAAGTATTTAAATGTTCTCTTAGATCTGCATTATTTTACATTCTTTCTCTTGTTGCTTCAGTGTTTATCTTGTTCTTGCTTGTTTTATTTTCCTCTTTAAACTACCAGCTTCTTCTCTCTCTCTCCCTCCAGCAGTCTCTTACTGTTTCTCGTCTATCCCTCCCTGTATTTCTCACCCTCATGTCATGTTTTCTCTTTCCCTTCCCTTATTTATCCACTCTCTTTTTCTCTCCAACCCTTTCTCAGGGAAACCAGAGCTGTCAGGACATGCTGGGCAAAGTTTGATTTCACTCTCGTCGGTCTCAGGGTGGGGCTCTCTGGGTGTGTGCATGTCATAATTCATGACTCACCTCTGTGGATCTATGTGTTGTTTATCAGCTTTGTTCCTCTGTGTTTGTGTGGCTGCATTTGTGTGTATGTGCAGGTGTGTGAGTACAGCCAGGAAGACAGGGACACTCCAAAAACTCAAACTTGTATGTCGATTTGGATCAGTTTTGATGTTTAAGTACATTTTGGTCGTTTATATGATATTTTTATTGCTGTTTGTCTGCAATGGCCCTTGAGAAACTAAACTGGAGACAGATATCATAAAATATTTGATACATTATATATGCACATACACACACACGCTCTTCTCCTTGTGTGTCTTTGTTCTACAGTAGCTTCCTGTTCCTCTCTAACCTGCTTTATCCCTCAAAACATAAACATGTTAATTCGACATCCATGATTTTTGGGGTCATGGATGTTTTAAGAATTAGTCTAAAAAAGGTAACATCTTCATCAAGGAAACTCTTTATTGCATAAAAATACACAGCCGACCAAAAATAATCAATTCATACTACAGCAGAAAAACATCTAGGTGACATCCAGAAGTGGATGAATGTTAATAAGACATTCTCTGTAAAACAGTTTATACCCATACAGTGACTAACAATGACTGGAAAAAATTATGTTGCAAACAGCTTCATGCTTATCAGTAACATTTTCATCACCTCACCCTGAAGACAGCTGGGGGCAGGTTTTTTGAGTGTAAACCTGCACGAATCTGTCCTGATTCTCAGATAAAACATCCACCAAATTATAAAATTATATCATCTTTTCAATTATAGTTATAGTGTGTTATTGTTTTAGGTTTTGTTTAGTATTATTCATGAATCAATTTGTTGTCTCAACAACTTGGGTCCTCAAAGTTTCATGATAAAAGCCACATTCTTACATGAATTGGGTTGTAGACTTTAGCCCTCTTTCTACCAAAAGGTTCTAGGAACTAGTCTCAGGAACTGAGCTTGTCCCTGTTGTGCATTCCTGTTTGTATTTCCACCACATCTAAAGAAGCAGCTTGATTATGCAAATTAAACCTACAAGGAATTTAAAAAATGACAGCGCTGTTTGAAAATCAGTATCGACACACGAGGAAACAACACCACAAGAGTTGTCCTGTTCTTTGACTAATATATTTGACTACTAATCTAAGATAAATCTTTTATTTCCTTCAGTGGTCTGATCTTTCCACACTACTCTCTCATGTTATAAAACTAACTTGTTTGAGCACAAATCCTGGCATGATCGGAAATCTGACTGATGTGTGAGATTAAGTGTGAGTCAGTAAAACCAGATGGCGCAGTTTCGTGGGACATTCAAAGACCAACAACACAACACTGAAGAAGGTAAGGCACGAGTGTTACACAGAGTATATCAGAGGATTGTACAGTGTATCATCAAACCAGAAGGTGGTTAACCAAAGGATCATCATTGAAACTCTTGGTCACTTAGATTGCCAAGAATATATATAGATTTTCCCTTCCTTCTTCTTTGATATCCAAGCATCCAGTCATGTGTAAAAAACACTAAAAGAAACAATTATTCCAGTTAATCTAAACTACACACTGAATGCTTTCTCTAAGAGGCACTGACTTTAACACTTGGAATGCACATAATGAACTTCTGACTTTATAATGTTCCCTTTAAACCAACATGTCAACACGTGACTTAATTAAACAAGGCAGTTCACATGAGTTTAGACTGTTTAAAAAATGTTGAAATATTCTTGTGAGGATAGATTTTTCCACAGAAGATTGTTGCACATCTATTGTTTTTGCTATTTTAGCCAGTTCTCAATTCTCTAGAAGTGAATATTTATTAAATTGGGACTGTTTTATAAATCTGCTGCAACAGAAATTAATCAAGATTAGCTTTTAGTTTAGAGTGATGGAGAAACAACAGTTGCAGCCAAATCAGGGAATTCAAACATGTCTTCTTCCTTAATATCATATCAAACATCACAACGCTGTGTCTACTTGTTAAAGTGTATTATTAGTAGTGTTCAGAAAAAAATACAACGACAGCACAGCAAACTCCCACAGTTATACCCCTTTGGTAATAAGTAAATAAAAAAGTCTGGAGGCAAACAGCAGATAAGAATTATCAAAAAAAAATGCATAAAAAAGGTGCAAACACGACCATTAAACTAGATGTTCATTCCCATGTGTAGAGATTACATTCAGATTCTGAATCCAGCCTAATGTTTACATTATAAACAGCAACAACACGCAGAATGAAAGACACATATTGAAGGATTCAAAAACTAATTATAACACACAGGACTAAATAAAACCATGATTAGTGATTCCTTTTGCATCCTGTGCAAAGATTTTACTCTGGACTGCTTTTACAGCAAATGAGGCTTAATGAGATCTACAGTAAGATAAAGCAATGCCTTAAATATGATGACATCCCTTAGGTTAAGTGCACTTGGGTGATCTTGCATTGAGAAGTACAGGTACAAGTACAGATAAAATCAGGAATATGAAGAATATGATTTTTTTTTTTATGACTTTATCTAAAATAGAGGTCTTTACATTTAAGCTGACGTGACCTCCAATCACAGTCCACTTCCAGGAAGCATCGCCCTTTGCTTCTAACTTCACTCTTGAATGGTAGAGGAGGGGCCATCATGGATCTTTGGTGAAATGGTAAAGTGTCAAAATGTTCAATGGCCAGCACAGATCCAGCTCAGAGTGAAAAGTGGGAATGGCTGTAACTGGGTAGGTGTAGGGCTGGGCAATAAATTGATATTATATCAATATTGTGATATGAGACTAGAAATCGTCTTAGATTTTGGATATCGTAATATCATGATATGGCATAAGTGTCTTTTCCTGGTTTTAAAGGCTGCATTACAGTAAAATTATGTAATTTTCTGAACCTACCAGACTGTTCTATTATTTGTCTTTACCTACTTTTTTCTACATTACTGTTGATTATTTATCAAAAATCTCATTGCGTAAATATGTTGCGAAAGCACCAATAGTCATCCTTAGAATATTGTTGTAGCATCGATATCAAGGTATTTGATATTTGGTTCTGTCCATATCGCCCAGCCCTAGGTGGGTGTGTAGTTTTGTCTTTAAGCGGAGGAATAGATGTATTTGGTCTTGGCCAGGCCGGTCAGCTCATCCTCGTAGCGTGGCAGGCAGCAGAAGAGGACGGCACAGCCGATGCAGACGATGGTGGCGCCCCAGCCAAAGCCGTAAGCCCAGGTGTAGTAATAGTGACCCTCGAAGATCAGCTCGTTGAACTTGACGGGGTAGATGATTAGAGCGATGATCTGGAGGATCACTGCAGAGAGAGAAAGATGAGAAAAGTTAAGAACACACTTCTTTGCACAGCTCAGTGAGCAAGGAAAGAGAGTTGCGAAACGACAGACTTTGCTTTACGTTCATTTTGTTGCAGCAGCCGTCAACACGGGAGAAATTTAAAAGCCCTGAAAACTTAAGTATTTCTCCACATTATATTATCTCCACACTGTAAATATTCATGACTAAATAAATAATACTCAAAGTTAAAGTTGTACTTACTGTACTACTTAGTGGACAATGAACAGTATAGAAGATGTTTACATATAATTTTACATTAAAATGTATGTACTGTATATGATGCTCTGTGTAACAATTGCAAAAAATGTAGGTTAATTGCATTTAATTGTACAACAAATTTGTGGCAAAGTGTGATAATGGTAACTTGTTAATACATTTGATAATTTATTCTCCAATTTCATAGATCTGTAACAATTTTCTGTATCTGTTTATCAAAATAAGTTTTTAAGTAATAGTCAGCTTGAAAGATGACAAATTGATGTATTGAATTATTGCCAATCACAATAGAGAGAAAGAGCCAAAAAGTGATTGACGTTAAGAAACACAGATAAGTATTTCATCAGTGCGCTCTGAACAGTTTGATTCCCAAATCTAAACAGTGATAGAAAAGTCAGTCGATACGACACACGATTAGACAAAACAAGGAAACGAAGAAAAAACAAACAAACAAAAAACTTACAGTTATGCACCCAGTAGGAAAAATAAGCTACTCCGGCATTAACATCAGGGTGAAGAAAATACCTTCACATGAGTGTGTAAGAGTTGCATCAGCATATCAACATCTGTGACATCGGATGAGTCAGTATTTTCAGACAGAGACCAGATCTGCTCTGAATGACGCCTGTCACAGTTTCTATACAGTTATTCTCGAGAAAGGTGTGGCATTGACTTTTCCCGTGATTCACTTTGCTGGAACAATCATTTAAGAATGACTTTGCATAGCTCTTAACGCCTTCAAGCAAAGGCAGGGCAGGCGGTGAATAAGGTGCGATACTTCATCCCAACCCCAACTGTTGTACTAATCATCGACTCACAACTTAACTGTAAAGACTCCCTTTAAAATTTCTGTTTTATTACATTAGAAAAAGTTTGTTACATTTCAAAGTAGACCATATAGTTTAAAACTATTGATTGCATTTTCCTGCCTGCCAGGTAACCATTCCTCACAGTTAATTATAAGTATATGAAAAGCAACCTGCTGAGACTTAAATGTACCTGAGAGAGGTATGCATCAACATAAGTGTCTTTATTGTTTCAGCCGAAACACGGTGATGTCAGCCGTGTAATATTAAAGGCTTTTTATTATACTCAAGACTCAGAGTGCCTTAGATTTTTCACTCTTGTTTGCAGTTGTCTCGGCTGTTGACTCCAAGAGCACCTTTTTAGCAAAAACACTTCTAGATTTTTCCTTCTTTTTAATCACTTAAATATTTGAAAGGCCACAAAAAATACCGAGCTGTGGATCTCACTAGTGATTAGTGGTCAGCTCTTCTTGTTATATATTAATGCTATATCTTAAAGCTGAAACTTGCTTGATTTGTGGATCTTCAGAAAGGTAATTGGCAGCAATATTGATAATCGACTACTCATTTAAGTAATTTCTTAAACAAAAGTGCGTAAAATTTTCAGGTTCTATCCACTAAAATGTGAATTCTTCCTTGTTTTAAATTGAATATATTTGGTTTTCACATCACATTGGGCTCTGGAAACTTGAGATGGACATTTAACATTTTCTGTACCCAAAGATTAATAAACTAAGAAAATCCTCGGCAGATCACTGATGCAAATAATCATTAGTTGGAGCATTATTGTATGTTAACTCTAAAAAGATTGCTTTGGCCATTAAAACATAAAGTCTTGGGTTTGAGCTGGACTAAGCTGATACATAATATAAATGATTTTGGGGATAATTTGATTTTTCTATTCTTAAGGCTACTTACGGGGAAATAAAAATATACTTTTTTTGGTAAAAGCATAGTACTGCACATATCAAATTAACATAGGTGGGGTACAAGGTGATTCATATGAGCCACAGATCAAACACATGAGTATTGTTTTCAACTACTAACTGCTGTGCTGTTACGATGAATCAGTAAGGAGAGCTACTGTAAGGGTAGCGATAATAGAACTAAATTATAAGTGGCTGTTTAAACTCACAGTTTCGCAATCAAAAGCTATACAATTGTGTGTGGTGTGTGTGACAATGTTTGGCTCTGTCCCATGTTCTCAGACTCTCTGTGGCGTGAGTCAGTCAGATAAACAGACTAAACCAGCTGTTTCCATGGTACTGTCACACCAAAAATCCCCAACCTTCCCTTTTTTCGCAGTAATTCACTTTCTACTTTCTTCACTCCCTCTCTACCTCCCTCCCTCTCTCTGCTGTACTTTTTACGTCAATCCCACATACATCACCCTTTTTCTTTGGAGTTCAGGTTACGTTTTTCATCCATCGATCACTCCCACTTAACGTCCATCCCTTCTAAAGAAAGCCACAATGTTGAATGTCCTGGTTTCCACCTCCTACTTCCTTCCTACTCCTCTGCTTTTACATGAACTGTTAACCTCTACCTCTGCTGTCTCACACTCCCTCGCAGATTGTTGGAATTTCATGTTCCCAAAACACAAATGATGAACTTAAATGAATGAAAATCAGCATAACGCAAAACTATCTTCCACATAGTCTTGTAAAGTCAATAAATTTAATGGTTTGGCTCAACGAATCACAAATGAACATACAGTAGTAATACTTTTTTTGGTGCCGACTGAAATGTTTCTGTAGGATTATTATTGAAAGTACTGAAAGTTGGCATCATGCCTTGTGTGATTCAAAATTTTGTAACTTGGCCTTTCAACATCATATTTACTGATTTTAGAGCTGCAACAATCGACAAAAAAATTAATCACCAACTATTTTGATAATCAATCTTTTTGAGTCATTAAAAAAAAAAATTCCTCCAAATTCTTTTGTTCCAGCTTCTTAAATGTGAATAATTTCAGTTTTCTTTAGTCCCTTATGTTAGTGAACTGAATATTTTTGGGTTGTGAACTAACTGACAGAGCAAAACAAGACATTTTAGGTGACATCTTGGGCTTCAGGAATAAGTGATTGACATTTTTCACCATTTTCTGACATTTCATAGACCAAACGACTAGTTGACTAATCAAGAAAATAATCAACAGATTAATATGATAATGAAAATAATCGTCAGTTGCAGTCCTATCTGATTATAATATTAATTTGGCAATTTTGTACTGTATTGCATGTAAAATTCTTGGCTGCTTATGTTTAGATAACAATTAACATTTGATAAATTTGGCTTCTTTTGTAGAAAAACATATTTATATTCATCAAAGCAAGGTATCATTTTGGCCTCAGTACCGAAACTCATATATTATAATGGCGTCAGTGCAGCAAACAATACTCAGTCCTATTTACAACCAGCGGTATCTAGCCATGCAGATAGTTTGGTTATAATAATGAAGGTGAATGGAATTTATTTCTCTTTTGAATAACTGAACAGCCTGTGTCCTTCAGGAAACAATGACTTGGCGCATAAAGATAATCCTCACTGTGAAAACATTTATAGGGACTAAGCCAACCAGACATTTCTTGAGGCTGCTCATTGACACTGCAGTTAATTCACTTTTCAGGTTTTAAAGTCTACACATGCAGGCGTAAACACGTTCTTTACGGATGGAATATCACGAACTGTACAGGTAACACCAGAGGTGTTTTTGTTATCAGTAGCAATTATTACTTATTGATGTTACTGACTTATTTATGGTTGAGTACTGTTCTTTGTGTAATAAGAGCTCATTTCATTTTTTAAGGAAGTACAACTGAAACATGATGATTTGGAAGTCCTGCACTTGATCTGCTTTAAACTTTGTTCTTCTAAAAAGTATAAACTAGTAACTTTCATGGTCTGTTGCCAAGTCCTCCTGACGCTGCTTTAAGCGTCTCTGCGTGTTTATGCATGTGTGTGGGTATCTTACCGACAACAATCAACAGCAATCCAATGAAGGGCAGCAGGGTGATGTTGAGTGTGCAGCACAGAGCCACGCAGGAGATGATGAAGGCGACGATAAGAATTAGGAGGCCGATGATCATCAGAGCAGCCACTGCCTGGGCCCAAGCTAAAGTCCAACACACAAACAGAAAAAAAAGAGTTAGCAGACAGAAACACTAATAAAAACCTGACAAAAAATAATAATTTTTGGTCCTCTGTAACAATAATGGTTCTCTCTCCAAAAATATAACAGACACAATATGTTTTACACAACAGTGACACTGCTCTTGTAAAAACGCTTGTTATATTATATTTTATGTATGATGTATTATGTGTTATAACTCTGATATTTGTAAAAATATTATTATTTCTGTCTGATGGTTATAATCATTCTGTGTTAGAAAAACTTTTTCTCTGGAACTAAATGAGCCATCTATTGTGCAACAGGTGTGTCTGCATGGCCTTTACTAATTGTTACACTCACACCGTGAACACATTGCACAAGGTTAGTAAAACAGGTTGCATTTATATAGCACCTTTCTAGTCTTCTGACCACTCAAAATGCCTTACACTACATGCCAACATTCATCCTTTCACACACACATTCATATACTGATAGCAGAGGCTGCCATGCAAGGTGCCAACCTGCTCATCAGGAGGAGTTTCAAAAGCTCATTGACAAACACACACACACTCACACACAAACCGATGGCACAGCCTTCAATGTCAATATCGATATTTGACACTTCGACATGCAGGCTGGTGGAGCTGGGGATCGAACCGCCGATCTTCCAGTTAGTAGACAACCTCTGTGATATCAAGTGAGGGACACAAGTTACCACTCATACATACCTGCCACACCCTTAACAACACTTTCTCTTTCTTTGTCACTCTGTGACACTCGCTGGATGAGGCCTCTGTAATTATAAAGGAACGTGAAGCACTGATACAGGCTAAAACAGGCAACTTCCCACCATATGTTGTTTTAGATCTTTGGCCTCAAAACCATATGAAATACTTGACAGATTTTAAGTGTACAGCACTCTTTGTACAAACCACCATATGAGATGTGAGATATTGTGTTTCAGTGGGGAAGTTCCCGCTGTATATAGGGAAGCGTTTACAGTGCAAAATAATCTCTGTTAGGAAACATCTCATGCCTTGGCAACACATTTTTTTTAAGTGTTCTGTGTGTAAAAAAATCCCTCCCTTTGCATTGATCGCCATGGAAACATCCAGCACAGGTCAAATTTCAACTTACAAAATGATGATCAGACAACAAGTAATGCAGATAATCCTCACATTTTTATATACTGTGTGTTAAGATTACAGCCAAACCCAATGTAAAGATTAACAAGACACTGCCACACCCAATTCAGCCCACACCCTAAATTATTATCACCCGTATGTTTGTGTGTGTGTGTGTTAAAGCAGTGCCTTACCCACCTCAACCTGAGGCGTTTTTTCCAACATGCACGCACACACCTAACTAGTTCGACAGGTTAAATTTTCTCCCATTATGATGTTAAGAGGCATTCGAGCTCCCTAACGACACAGTGTTGTTCTTTATTTCATAGTAGATTGTTAAAACACAGACCAGACTCATTCTGAGCTTCAGCAGTAAGGCACAGCCCTGCACAAACACCATAATGTGAGGAACTGCAGCCTCTGTGATTGACTGTTTTAATTATCCCTTCCAGATTAGATAGCATGGCATGTGAATGATATCAGGCATGCTTGGAAGACTCTCAAGACTCTTCCAGCAATACATGAAAACCACTTAACAGTTTGAAAAGCAATCCTGCAACGGCAGAAATCAGCTTGCTAGACTGTTGAAAGATTTAAACTGTTTAAAGATTTAAACGTAAGAAGCTTTTTTTCTCTCAAAAGTAACTGAACATAATTAGCTTAGCATTCGAGCACTCTGTAGTTTTGTGACGCAGTGATAATTCATCATCCGCACTGTGGTGAATTAAAAAATACTGTAATTCAGAAAAGGTATAGCTGAAAGAATGAACAATGATCGACTCCATTTAAAGTGGACATGTGAGCATTTGGATTCCTACTGCAGACTTTACTGACAAGCCAGTCAGGTTGTTCATGCTTATGAGCAAAACAAAAAAAGGAATAATCTCCACTTGTTGCCTTCATATCAAATCTCTTGGAGGCCTTTCGGTTACTATGAGCCAGGGGCAAAAGTCAATTTCCTCCTTACATTTTTCTTTTTATTAAGGTGTCCATTTACACACACCGACGCCTTCCTCAACATGCATACTTAACATGCAAAATGTGTACACTACAGCTTGTTGTTTTGTGTTCTCATGCCGTGTGTGTGTGTTTCAGGTTTAAGTTGGGGAATGTATTGTATTGTTAACATTTCTGGGTGTGTGCCAGTGTGTCACTCAACAGCGCTACAACTGCCCGTCCATATCACTTCTTACTAACATCTGTTTTCTTCTTCTGGTCACAACTACAGATATTTAACTGCACTTTTACACTTTGACTACATGAACACATCAACATGTTCTTGTCTGTGGGTTTTTTTTTTTTAATCAATGTGCCCCTATGAATTCCACAAGTTACTAAACACTCAGACTGAAACATGCTCCGACTCTCCCACGTTCATTGCATAAAGCCGTGGCACTGACAAATGTGTTCTACAACTGGGGAGGTTTTTTGAAAGCTTGATTTTAGAGGAGCCCTGGTCTTACAGTCAAGGATAATATCCATCAAACCTCTTAGAAAAAGGCTTTCATACAAGCAGCAGGGATCAACTTGACACCCTGCAGTGCTTTCCTTGAAAAGATTTTAATGGGACACCTGCCCAGCCAGCAGATCTTGATGCTGGGAACATTCACGCCTGTGTTTTTACTCATACTGTAGAATACTTGCTTGTTGAAAAATGAAAATCTTTCAGTTTCTTATCAATTGGCTGTAAGTCAATGATAGAGGCGTTACTAAGCTTCATGACTTGTTTGTTTATTCATGTAATAATGAGCAACATTTGGATTCTGATATCAATATACTGTTTACTTAGAGTGGCGGCGAGTAGTCGATTAATTGATCAGTCGATCGACAGAAAATGAATCTGCAACTATTTTGATGAACAAATAATTGTCAGTCAGTCATTTTTCAAATATGCCAAATATTAAGTGGTTCCTACCATCATACATGATAGTAAACTTTATATCTTTGGATTTTGGACTGCTGATCAGACAAAACAGGATATTTGAAGACATTTCTTTGAGCTTTAACAAATTATAACATTTTTCTCTATTTTGTAGACAAAATAATCAGCAGATTAATTGATAATGAAAATAATCTTTAGTTGCAACCCTATACTGTATATGATAATGTAATAAATCTTCAGGAAAATCAATTGAGAAGCTATTTATGGATAAAATAGTCAAACTGGGATGTCTGTTTTTGGCTAATCCAGGAAATTAAAAACCTAACCAATCAAAGTATTTCATCAGAATGATGCAAGAAAACTAAAACTCCCATGTTGCCACAAAGAAGTCCTGTTCAACTTTACAACATTACGCTTATTGACCAATTACAGCACATTCAGAAATATTAAAAGGTATCGCTACCATCTGTCTCACGATATGTATCGTCATATCGCCCAACCCTCAAGCATTGCATCACATTGAAGCTGGGATTATCTACTTGTCATACTTTTTGTTAATGATACACGCCTAAACATGTTTATTCCTGTTTTTCAAATGGAAATGGCAGTTCCTGGAAATGCAGCTTGCAGCAAAGGGAGCGGCCTAGCAACCATGAAAGGGAGTCTGTTTGGTCTGATGCCAATATTCACTACATCCTTCAATTCACCCACACACACACATTATCTGTGCTTGTTTCTGTAGTTTTCAGTTCACCATGATATCCCCACCAGTATTTACGCCTGAGTCACGATAGCCAAAAATGCTCAGAGGAACTGCAGGGCAAAAATGTGTCCTAGATCCAGCCAGCAGTCTTCTGGCAGCTGTGTCCGTCTTTTGTTTAACTACGTCAGTCCTGCTTAGTCAAAAGAAGATCCGGCCAGAACAGCATCAGTGCATAGCATGGACAAAGAACAAAATCTAAAACTTCAAATGAGACCAGAAAATACCTAAAAAAATACAGCAGCCTATTGTCTTCAACACTCACTGACCTGATCTTTGGCACATTTCATTCCAGTTTAACTTCTGGGAACTAGATAAAAAACCATCTGTGTTTAACTGTGTTAGTTCACACTGATAATCGTCTCTTTTATGGGTCTCTACAGCTGCTGCCAAATAAGTTCACATTGAACATTTATATAAATAATAATATATAGTAATATATAATAATAGTTTTCATTATCAATTAATCCGGTGGTTATTTTCTCAGTTCATTGATTGATAAAAAGTCTACATAATGTCAAAAAATAGGAGATTATTTTTATTTGCACACACATTAGACTGCATAAAATCCAGATAATAAAAATAAAAGATGTGACAGGAACAGAAGCCACTAGCTTATACAACAGACCTCCCCTCAACTTAAGAAGAAAAACAAACAATAACAAACAGTAGCAGTGCACAGTTCACACAAAAGAACAAAATCTAAAACTTCAAATGAGACCAGAAAAAAAAAAAAAAACAAGTTTCTACTCACTGACCTACCATCATATATTCTAAGAGCCCCAGAAGATGTCTTTAAATGTCTTATTTTGTCTGACTGACAGTCCAAAACTGAAAGTGATTAATTTTCAATTAGAAACTGGAACCAGAGAATGTTTGGTATTTCAAAAAATTGTGGTCATTTCATGAGTGAATTCTCAGTTGATCGACTAATCGATCAGTTATCTAATCATTTTGGCTGTAATTTGAACAATAACAAACACACAGGAACACATGTTAATGCTGAAACACAAAAATAACAAGATTCATATTTTGGAATTAACATCTAGGTAAGATGGGTCATTTCACTATAAGAAGATTTTATGTAACCGACAACAATTACTATTATAATCCTGTTACTGATATATAGCCGACAGTTAATCTTATTACATAAAATAAATAAATGTACCAGAGCTTGTATGATGTTAACAAAGGCTCACTGTAATCAGCCTTTGATCAGGACTTGAAGTTCACACTCAGGTTATGTAGTAATGACTTACAATAGCTAAGAAAACAGTGCCGAGTTTGTAGCAAATGTTAAAAGGAACCCTAAAATATTCCCAACTATCAGGAACATCTGTTTATAGAATATAAACCAGTTACTTTTGATATCTGTGTGTGCCTTTGGCAAGAGAAAGATAACCTGCAGTCAGTGTGCAAACTGGTCAAAATGACTGATAAAAGCTAAAGTTTAAGAAGTAGAGACACATTTCCTCAAAGAACACGTGTGTTTTTAGATCCCAACAGGAGCCGTGAGCCATTCGCTGGGCTAGGAGACTTCCACAGAACCTGATAAGGCAACAACACTTTCATTGTTGGTGACTGTGGGTGTGTAACACAAATAGAGCCTGAGAACATCAGTGCAACAACAGAGTGAGTCTGTTCTGTTCAGGAGTTACTGTTCAACATATCTGAGAGAGTGTCAGCAAGTTTACGTGATGAAGGAGAAACTCATTAGCAGTTTGTCTATAAATAGCCGTATCTGTGTTGACATGTCTGACATCCAGTCAGCCATCTTAAAATCTGCTTCTCATCCCCTTTTTCTGGAGTGTACTGAAGGTCAAAAACTATTTCAAATATTTAAAAATCGGCCTGAGGTGTTTTGTGGATTTATGGTTTAAAAACTACAGAATTTTTGCTCCCAGCGAGCAAACTGACTCCAACAGACTAAACTCTGTGAGCAATTTTGCAAGAATGAGGTTATTTTAAAACTCAAAGCTACTTTTAATTATAGTCCTCTGATGATTCATTTATGAGTACACACAGAGGTCAGATGTTTTATTATTGTCAGTGGTATTAGAAGTAGTTACTGTAGTGAAGGTAGTACTGGTATAGTGCAGTATTGGCGGCAGTAAGATAAAAACATAAAGTAGTATCATGTTTGAGAAGAAAAACATACACATCATATATATATACATATATATACATCATATATATATACATATATATACATATATATATATATACATATATTATTAGTGGAGTTATAACAACCACATCTCTGTGTATGAATTTCTCTTACAATGTACCACAGCAGGTCATTGAGGAGCAGGTACCTCTCTTTGAAAAGTTTCTTCCTACCATAATGCCCATTGAAACATTGTATGTGATACTGGGCTGAACAAATAAACCTGACTTTAAAAAAAGACATTTCAAGTAAAGCAATAACTATTAGTTGATTAATTGTTAAGTTGATTGACAGAAAATTAATCAGCATCTATCTTGATAATCTAAAAGTTGTCTTGAATTAGCCTACTGTAAATATAATATTTTGGGTTTTGGTAGGACAAGTAAAGCTGCAATGATGAGCAGATTAATCAATTAGTCGATCAAAACTATAATTGATTTATTGTTTTGAGCTTTTTTATGTCCAAATTCTCTGATTCCAGCTTCTCAAATGTGAATATTTTCTGGTTTATTTAGTCGTGTATGACAGTAAACTGAATATCTTTGGGTTGTGAACTGTGTGACATTTGAGGACATCACCTTGAGCTTTGGGAAACAGTGATCAACATTTTATCAACCAAACAACTAATCGAGAAAATAACCCACAGATTAATCGATCATTAAAATAATTGTTAGATGCAGACAACATAAGGCATTTGAGGACGTAACCTTTGTCTCTGGGACGTTGTGACCATTTTCTAATGTTTTAATGAACAAATCACTGATCAATTAATCGTGAAAATAGTTAGTTACAGCCCTAATTCAAAATATATTTCTCCTATCAGGAAATATTCAAAGTTTTTTTTACTAAAGAGGCTGTTAAGGGTTGTTAGACACCACCTGGGTTAAACCTCCCTCCTTCTTTCTGTTGTGTTTGCTCAGAGCTGGAGGTGATAAAGAGCCAGTTAAAGTCAATGAAGACCAAAGTTCAGTCTGCCTGCCTTCCTGAGTCCTGTAGGCCTCCCTCCTCCCTTCAGCCTGGAGTTTCTGTTTGTTATCAGAGCTCGAGTCCTTCAGGTTACAATATGTGACTGTTGAATTTTACACCCCAACAACAACACTGAAATCAGCTCATCCTATCAGCTTCAGGAAGTCGTGTAATTCTCTATTTTTATGCCATTCACTGTGGTGTTATTGTTCTGAGCCGCCTATCGTGTTTCATGTGTGGTGTAATTGGCACTTACAGAACTCCATAAGCGACTTGCAGTCCCAGTGTTCATTCCTGCCCCGGCACTGGTCCCACATACTGGCGTAGTGAGACTTTGCGTCCTCGTCCTCGACCCATCCCGAGGTAGCGGCGATGGCGATAATGTCAAAAATAATGGCGAAGAGCAGGAGCAGGGGCACGATCCACCTGCAGCGGGGGTAGGCGATCCCACAGCGAAACATGACCGACGATCAGAGTGTGTGGAGCGGGGAAGAGAGGAGGACAAACACCGGCAGAATGCTTCGCAGTCCGTCTGGTTCAACAGTGACTTGTGCGTCTTTGCGCACAGAGTGTCAGTGGGTGTGGATACCAAATAAAAAAAATGCCCCACCCGAGTATGTAATGCTCCGGAGTTGCTGCTTGTCTCGCTTAAAGCTGACTCAAGCCCAGCCCCATTCAATGTGTCATATTACACTCAGGAGGGAACAGTTGGAGCGGCTGAGTCATGAGTCCCAGAGATGTGTTTTTGATAGGAAATAAGGCGGTTATTAAATAAGGGATTGCAACAGGTAGCTGGACTGGGCTGAGAGTGGGTGGGGGAGTGAGAGGAAGGAAAGGTAGAAAAACAGATAAAAAGAGAGTGAGAGGGAGGGTGATGCAGTACATTATGTTGCCACAAGAAGGCAGCCCACTCATAAGTACAAAATCTACAGCCTTCCTGTGCAAAAATGTCAAATGTTTGAAGCTAATATGAAGCTTCAGCTGTCCAAATTAGTCATCTAATATCTTTCAAAGTTAGTCTTTTAGTGCCAAATTCCCTCTTTGTTACAATCCTTATACTGCAGCTGAAACAGAAAACACTGTCTGTTGAAGACTTTACTAAAAAAGACTGTAACTGTGGGAGATATTCACTTTATTTGACTTACTCAGACGGCATATTACCTTCAGATGAAATACATTTCATAAATACATTTTTGCACAAAATGAAGAATGTGGATTTTGTCCTCCATCACTTAAATTGTAAACACATTAGGGTGGGATCTTTTAATGGCCAGTATAGAGGAATGATTACAGAAAGCAAATCATCTTTCAATGTTCATATGGGCACCTGACTGTTGTTTTAAGACAGACTGGGAAAAGTGTGAACATACCCTTTAAAGACATTTGCCTCCAAATGTGTTTTAAGACATAAAATTACTCTGCTTTGAATAATAATTTGTGTCTGATATGTTTTTTCCATTTAAAGAAAGTTTAGTTAAAGTCCATTCTCAGTGTATGTGCACTGGAGAATTCAAATTCCTACATCACACTTGTATAAGTTGCATTTTGGACCACGATTGGCTTCCAAACTAGCTGCAATGTCACAAATCATGCTCTCCTTAAACTCAAGATTTTCAGCAAGCACAAAAAAACATTCCACTTTTCGCAGGTGAATGTGAAAACGGTCTTCTAGTGTCAAACTCTGCACATAAATCATTCTGCACAGTGAAGCTCAAGCATTCATGTGAAGTAACAACAAGCAAAATACATTTCTGAGTGGAGTCGGACTTTAAATATCTCCAGTATCTCCAGTAGTACACTGTTCCCTTTCTTTAAAGGCCCATACACATATATTTAAAGTACAGACATGAGACAAATTAAAGGAAAAACCTGAATAACGTTTTGCACTACCAAAGTGTTTAAGTGTGCGTCTTGTAATGCAAGACGCACACTTAAACACTTTGGTTTTGCTGCTTCTGGTACTATAACTGTGTTTTATACTGTTAACACTGCTAGACATAAGACACTTACACCATCACCAAATTAATTCCCTCAAGTGCAATTTCTGTGTTGAATTGATTTTAAAAAATTGTGACTATTTTTGTCTCAGTACACTTAATAGTTATGTTGGTGTATATAGTATTTAGTATCCTTTTTTATTTTTACATGCTTTATTTGTAAAGAACATATATAGTATTGTTGTTTTTGTTTCTTATCCATGTGTCTGTTCTTGTACTTCTGCTGTGATGAACCTGAATTTCCTTGCATGGGGAAACTAAATTGTTTTTTAACGGTGTGAATCATATGTGAATCATACGTAATGATCTTCACAGTCACCAGATCTTTTAAATAATGAATGATAAACATCAAGACATTGCAATGCTATGGATTATTTTAATTGGTCTGTGTTATTCACAGTATCATAACAATTATTATATGATTATGGTAAAACATCAAATACACGTCTGGATTTAATGCAACTTTGGGGACATTATGGGATAAAAAATAAAAAAGGTCACATGACAAAACAGAAATATATACAGTACATGTAGCAGTGAGATTATGGAGTGACCTGTCACAACGAAACAGGAAATAAGGGAATATATTTTGGAAGAATAGTGTTCATCCCTCCAATCGAGTCTCTTTGCCAAGCAGCACTGAAGCTTTTCTGGCAGCTCACAGAGGCTCAACATCTGTAATACACTTTTTTATTGTTTGTCTGTTCTTCTTCTGTGTTACAAGTATTAAAATGTAATCAGACATTCAACGGCATCATAAAACATTAAAATGTAATCATCTCTTTGTTTAAAAACCGTTGATCAATGTGGTGATAGCAGATTTCCTGTTCTGTTTTGGATTTTAGTGTTAGGGCACTTTATTATTTTTATACAGGAACCACAGACTATGCCTTTAAAGTTGAACAGCAGAGAGAGAGAAGAAAATACTGATAGTGACATCTAGAGACGATCTCTGGTGCCTAATAGACGGAGAAAACAGACTAACCGTCAAGACACTTTGACAGCAGCTCTGGTTTATTTTACTTTCACAGCTGTAAGCCTCTCGACGCTCAAATAAAATAAGATTCTGACGCAGTATTTCACACAAAAACTGTGTGAGCCAACAAAGTCTGGCTACTGATTCATGAGCTGTCACCAGATGTCGTCATCAATTCAAGTGTTAATACTCTGATGTCCACAGTGGGGAGACAGACATCTATGTTTGTACGACAGCACAATGTATATGTATTTCATTTTTTTTGTAGTTGCTATAGTAAGGTCCAACCTCTTCATGCCATTTTATTAAAATCAGAAATTCAGTAACAAGAGGAGATTAAAACAAAATACGCACACAATTACAACACAATTAGTGACAATACAGGTTGAACAATTAAAGCTGCTGTGTAGGATATGTTGCACATTTAATCATAAAGTATTGATACCCCTCTTTTAACCACCTCTTGTGAAAAAGTAATATTGCAAATACTTTAAAAAAAAAAAAAAGAACAATAAACTTTCAAGACATTGCAATGCTATTGATTATTTTGATTGGTCTGCGTCATTCACATTATCATTACAATTATTATATGATTATGGTAAAACATTAAATACAGGTCTGGGTTTAATGCAACTTTGAGGACATTATGGGGTAAAAAAAAATAAAAAAAGGTAACATGACAAAACAGAAATACATACAGTACATGTAGCATTTCTCCAATCTGACTTTTTGTCTCTTGAAGATTTAAAATGCAGTTTAATAAGTTGTCTACTAAATATTTTCACATAAACTAGGGAGTCATAATACTGATTCTTTGACGTTATAAATCTTACAATAATTCATAGTTTTAAAGGGTATGCAATCATCAGTGGACTCCATACATTTTTGTAGCTGCTGGGTAACAAAAAGGTCTACACCACACACTGCTGAATTGTTATAAGTTCTTATTTAAATCCACATAAAAGTGACAATATTTCGTTCCATGTGGAATTAAACAAGAACTGGGAACACTGGTAGCAGTGAGCGGGTACTTATTTGCTCTTTTGTTTAAAGGGTGTGCGACACACACAAGTCAAAGTGAGTTGATTATCTGAGTGCAGTTTTATGTCTTCAGCCTCTGTTTCTTCTCATGATATTACTCAATTAGCATACCAAAAAGTCTAAAAAAAGTCAGTTACAGTCTGTCTGATGACAGTGACAGTAAGAATAGAATATGAGATGACAAATACAATGATTTCATGACCTTATTTTACACTTCTCCTTTTTTTTAAATAGGCAATTTATCCAAGAGATACAACACATGAATCATAATTTGGAGGAGGGATTATTTCCTTCTTGCCCTCTTGATTTCTTGCATATTCAAATGTCAGAAAAAACAGAATTTATAATCTCCTTCAATACAACAAGAAATACTTGTCCAGTGTTGATATAGGGGTTTAATCAAACAGCCAACTATCACCAGGATATTTTCACAGTCTGTTCTAACTTCCCGCGTGGGCTCAGACAGGAAAATCGCTCCTCTTCGATCTCAGCCTCTCTCAACACTTCTCTCTCTTATCTCTCTCTGACTTCCTGTCTTCCTGTCCTCCCTGCCCTCACTTCCGCTAAACAAGACGCCAGGCAGCACGCGGGTAGAAACTCTTCCCATCCCTATCCAAACAGTATCCTGGTTTCAGCTACCGCTGTGTTGACAAGGCCGAGATTGTGCTTCTCGGATATTTTCATTAGTTTCGTATTGTGCTGACATGCTTAGTAATGTGCATCATCTGTATATCATATCAGAATATTTTTCACCGGGACCCCCTACACCTTTTTCCTGTTCTGCTCTGCTTCCGTCTTTTCCTCTGTGTCCCCTGCCTGCTGTTTGTAATGTCACATCAGTTATTCAGTCAAACCAGCAGCATTCTTTAAGCTGAACAGTAAGGCCACTTTGTAATTGAGCTGAGTAAGATTTTAGTAGGCGACTGAATAAATTCTTTGGTATTTTAACCGAGCTAACCAAGGTTGGCTTAAAATGAACTGAAATGACAATGAGGGGAAGTACAAGCTTTGACATGGGTTGGATTTTAGGAAGTCAAGTGTGGAATGTGGACTTGGCAACTTGCAAGTGTAAGAAAATAGTTGCTCACAGATTTCTGCAATATACATCGCTAATTATTCACAACTAATTGATTCCACAGAGTTTAAGGACATTGTGAGAAAACTGCAGTTTTTATCAGTCTATTGTAAACAAACTTTGGGTGTGACATCTCACCATTTTCCCTGATTCCCCTTTTCCCCTGAACTGACTTGTCCCACTCATCTCATGGGACGGCACTGCTGCTCCTGTTGCTACTCCTGGAAGCTCTGAAGTCCTGGCATATAACAAACAACCTGTACAAGTTCAATATGACAACCAGGAGGTTCTTGATGGCGAAGAAACCGAGCATCTGGTGGAAGACGTTGTAGTGGGTCATGACGGTGAGCCTGACCACCAGGAAAGGCCCGTCCTGGATAAACAAGGCCTCCACAATATTCCATATGTCCGTGCTGTTTATAACGCAGAGGGATACCTCCTGAGCACCCTGCTCACCCTCATTGTCTGAGTTGTTGTTCACCACTATTGAAAATAAAGAGACAAAAAACAAGCACTTGGTGACACAGCTGACATGTTTTATGCAAGGAATTCTTGTAATTCATGTTTATGTATTTTTCATTTCCTTAATTCAAGATAAAAATCTTTCTTGATCTTATCATACTGAGTAAATGTCAGGGTTTCAAATCCTGCTCCTGCTCCTCTATGCATGAGTGTCTGAAGTTTGCTCTTTTGAACATGTTTCAGCCCTTTTTGAGTGCATCTCAAGATTTACTCATTACCTTGTAAAGTAAATTAAAGACTTAGGGACTAAAAAGATTCTCAATGCCAACTATCAACACTGTACATATGCTACATTCACAAAATAATCCTTTCCATGTGAGTTGGCTAAATGACACTGTAAATCCAAAACTATCTGCAAAACTAGATACAACTAGGGGTATTTGTGATTTGGATGAACTGACCCATAAATCATGTTTAAAAAACTTTAATTGAATCAATTTTCCATGACCTGCTTTCTTATATTCAAATCCTTACAACAGCTTTTTTATTGAAGAAGTTTATCTGACATAAATATCCATGCACCCGCAAACATTCGCGAACACAATCTCATCACATAGTCCGTTAGTAGCTATTCTGCTTTCGAATATATCATATGATCATCATCAGCAGATGAAACTTTTTTTCTCACCAGCTGTTTCCAAGCTCAAGGATGAACTTTGAACCTCAGTTTTTAAGCCAACATGGGTGAAACGTTCACAATTGGGGTTCACAGTTTTTCAAGTCATCAGTCTCAAAATGATAGTCAGGAGCACAGATGAACATTGAAATAGGTTTTTCTTGTTGTAATCATTCATCCTGTTTATACTGACTGTTGGAAGGTCCCTTCATAATGCACTTACAACGGAAGTGATGGGGGCCAAAAACCACAAGCCTCCCTCTGTGCAAAAATGTATTCAAAAGTTTATCTGAGGCCAACGTGAAGCTTCAGCCGTCCAAATTATTCAAATCAACTAAACATCTTCCAACACTAGTCCAAACAGACAAAGTCCCTCTTTTTGTTACTATACTTTGCCAGAGAACAGAGAAACACTGTCCGAGGAAACACAAAGAGGGAATTTGATGCTAAAAAGACTGTAAATGTGGCAGATATCCACTTGATAAGACTAACTCAGACTGCTGAAGCCTCATATAAGCTTCAGATCAACTTTTAAATACATTTTTGCATAAAATCAGGTACATTAAAAGCACATTTGAAGGGGATCTTTTAATAGCCAGTATGAAAAGGAGGAATGATTACAGCAAGGAAAACCTCTTTGAGTGTTAATATGGGCACCTGGCTCACTTGAAAAATTGTGAACGTATCCTTTAAACTGCTCAGGAAAAAAAAAAAAGTTTGAATACTTATAATTCCATGACAACTGAGAAAACCCCATCAGCTGATGAGGATCATGATCGAAAGCTGCAGAGCAGATTCTAAATGGACCTAGTGATGAGATTGTTTCCAAGATCCAAGAATGAACTTTGAACCTCATATTTATGAACATATTGCATGTATATGCCAACACTCTCTGTGTTTGCAAGGCATTTAAACATACTGGACATGACCGCATGTTGACACTAACAGGAAGACACACCCACGTGAGCGGACACAAACACATACTGCACACACCGGAGGAAAAATAGCTTCAATTATAAACACAACCGAGTGCTGTGCATTCAAGATAAGTGCTCTTAATGCATTATGACGGTAAAGAGACACATGAAAATATCATTATAAAGAGTCTTAATGCCTACTTGTAAATTATTAAAGATTGTGTTATGAATTATTCTTACTTTCCGAGAACAAAGTTGTGCTGTTTCTAATCACACTGTGATGGTCTTCCTTTCTTTTCTTTCTTTGTTGAAACCCTATCCTTGTTCTTCAGAGGTGGGTTTACATTCTTTTCTGTGCTCAATGTAATAAGTTAAAGACATCAGCTTGTTGAGCCTTGCCTGATAACGGCTCCCACTTATCAGTCCACTTGAATCGGATAGGCTTTTCGCTGGATAGTTTGTCAACATCATTTATGTAAAAGCCTAAATGTAGCGCTTGATTTTCTTCAAGATTATAAACATTTATACAGACTCCTTAAATACATCCTTCCTGCTACTTAATTTCGTGTTTAGCTTGCTTTGAAAGACTATAGTTATGAAAGTTGGGACATTCCCATGTCTCTGACACAGCCTTTGCGGTTGATTCAAGGCTCCGGAAGTGAAAACAGATTTTTGGGTTAATAATTTGACAAAGCTGGAGATAGAAGAGCAAAGATTTCAGCTGAACTACTTTTCGTTGTTTGCTTACACCACTGGCAGGGACACTGCTGACATTACTAATGTCTTTGCCAATTTCTAAACACATTATCCCCCTCACAGTGGAGAGGTCTCACATCTGTAACTGCTTGAGCACCAAAGCTATTGGTTTAACTGAAAAACAAACTGACCAGCTAGATGTAGGGGGAACTGCAACATGCTCCAGGTCCATACAGCTAAGATGATGTAGACCAGAGCAGGACTGTTCTCTCTGCAGAAGACACAGAAAATACAGTAAAAACATAGGCAACGTTACTTTAAAAGCGCTTGGATTGTACACATACATATATGCGTTTTAAGTGTGAGGATGCTTATATACATGTACAGGACTGAGTGTAGACAGATAAAACTAAAACTGATTGGCCACCCACTTGACATCTGACAGCGTCTCACTGGTAAATTCAAGGATGTCTGCCGCTGTGCCAACAAAAATCAGGAGAAGTTGAGAGAGCTCGTCTCTTGTGACTCCGCCTCCCAAAGGAAGGAGCCACTTCCCCAGGATGAGGAGGATGAGCAGGATCTGATGAAGAGCTAGGATCCAGTCATTGGAGCAGACAACTGAAAGAGCTTGTTCAATACTCTGGCAAAAGGAGAAAAATCGAAAGTTATTTCATAGTTTTCCAGGATGTTCGCAGGAGTTATTCACTCAGGAACCATGTTATCCCTTAATGTGCAGCTAGCTCTTGACTCATCGAATGCTACCAGTTCCTTGTTGATATTATTACAGCACTTTAGATTCAATATCTCTTTTATAATTGCAAATGGACCACTCAAATGTTATTCTAAAGCAGTTTGTAGAGATGACTCTAACCTGGCAGTGCTTGCTGTACACACCTCACCTAAGACTTCTCCTATAGCTCAAGTAATATTTGATCTGCTAAATGTTGAATCTGAACTGAAACACAGTAAAGGGCTGGGGAATGCAGCCAGCTTTGGGAGGTTTGACCACCAAATTTTTACTCTTCAATTCCCTGAAGCTTAATGGGTGTGGTGGTCATGCTATTGTTAAAATCTAAACTATTTTAAATGGTTTCCTTTTATTGTGGTTGACCTCAGACTTTGCAGGTTTGTTATTAATAGCAGAAAGTATACCTGTTGTCTGTTATCTACCATCCCCAAAGCTAAACTTCATTCATATCAAGGTGCTACTGTCTGTAATTGTATTTTCATTTTAACACATCAGTTGCTTCATTTATTTGCTTTTTGTAGTACAAGTCTCTGTCCTCTCAATTCAATAACTTTGTAAACTAATCTGATAATCATTACTGGTTTATTCTTAGGTCTGTCTGCAAAGTAAAAATAGGGCTTTTCCTCTTGTGCTGCTTTTGATATTGTAGATCATATTATTTTAATAGATGGTCTGGAATCTGATACAGTGAGTGGTTTTCTTCGTATTTTTTAACTTTATTTATTCAAGGAAGTTTCACTGAGAGGAAGCATCTCTATTGCAGGAGCGCCCTGATCACATTCACACAGTTACACACATTCATACCTGGAAGCTGCCCAGTACAACCACAGTGTGATTTGGCGGCTCAAGGGCACCTCAGTCGTGGTAATGAGGGAGGGATAAGTGCTGCTTTTTCACTTTACCCACCCATATTTATCCTGCCAGACCTTCACAAGCTTGCTTCTCTAACCTTTAGGCTCCCACTGCCCATTAGCAGGTTATTTGTACTTTTTTCCTGACAGGCTGTTTCATTATGCTTTTCTGACCTGTGGAGTTCCTCAAGGGTCAATCATTGGACCACTTTTATTCTCCTGCTACATGTTGCTTTTAGGGCATTTTATCCATCTTGTATCATTCCTGCGCTGTTGATATTCAATTTTGATATTTGCAAAGCCTCATAGCCTCTCAATTCTTTCTACTTTGCATAATTGACTTGTTGAATTTAATTCCTGGATGACTCAGCTTTCTTCAGTCTCACAACAAAACTGAAGCCATTGTCTCTGCCTCTGATTGTTTGAAGCATATAAACATGTAAATAAGCCAAGAAATGGCAGAAGTAATGGGTCCTAAGGGTCACTGAATGAGGATGTTTATTTCCATTGTATATCATTATAATGGGCAAATGAACAACACAGAGAAATCTGATGAAACTAAAATGTCTTAAAGGGTATTGCCTATTTCATATGCAAAAGAGGAGGATGTTTGAACAAATCAAGCAATTATCAACAAATGCATCTTTGATTATTTGGTTTGATGTTCTTCCTGGCTTTTTGCCTGTCATTAACACAATCCACTGACTGTTTTAGTTCTCTTAATCTTGTCTCAAAATCTCCATAAGAGAGATTGTGTAACGTTCCTTTCCAGAGTCCAGGCCTGTATTTTTGGGAAGACGCTTTGTCTCTCCCACTGGTGGGTTCTCTCTAAACTCTAACACCTGTGGGCAGCATCAAGCTTTCCAAACTTTCTGATGTTCATGTTTTTCTCTTCTGCATTCTCTCTACACTGAGAATTCTGCAGCTCGATTACGAAGTAAAGTAAGTCTCACCAGGGATCTCTTATTAGCTCAGTACTGGCTTCTAATCCGATTTAGGAGTGAATTTTAAGTTCTTCTTCGGTTCAATCCCCGGACTGGCAGGATCATTCTGGACGGGGAGTGAAAAAGCATTACCTCATTGCCACCACTGAAGTGCCCTTGAGCAAGGCCCTTAACCCAAAACTGCTCCAGTGGAGCTGCTCAAGGGCTGGCAAATCAGATTGTGGTTGTACTGGGCAGCCTCCGGGTGTGAATGTGTGTAACTGTGTGAATGTGGCAGGGCAATCCTGCAAAAGAGAGGCTTCCTCTCAGTGAAACGTCCCTGAATAAATAAAGGTTAAAAAACAAAACTGAAGAACTAAACAACAGTTTGGCCCTGAGTTCACATGTGACCTCATACAGAAATACACAGTGAAATAAGCACATAGCTATGTGGATATAGAAAAAAAAGGAGTAGGTGTAGCTTAGAATGAGCATGCAGACATTTTACAATATTTTGTTTTCTACAGACATCATTCAAGAGCATCAGTAAATTAGTTTACCAATCCATTAAGACTGTTGACTCTTGTTTACTCAACAGTTAAAATAAATAAACCTGAATATCTTGCAGAAAACCAGAATCAAGCAAATGAATTGAATGATTGAATAGACTGACATTTACTGTTTTGTTTGGTAACATGAGAGGCTGGAAGCTCCCAACACAATGTATTATTATGATGCACTGTTCTGTATCAGCTATCCTTATCATAAATGCAATTACCACACGAAATTGGTTCTACAACAGTTTCCCAGGAAAAACTTGAAAACCCAGAGTGCCCTTAAGGGATAAGTCCACAGTTTTTCAAGTCTATCTTAAAACAACAGTCAGGCACCCATATTAAAACACAGATTTTTCCTCGCTGTAATCATTCCTCTTGTTCATACTGGCTATTAAAAGATCAACCTCAAATGTGCTTTCAATGTAAGTGATGGGGGCCAATATGCACAGTGTGTGCAAAAATTTATTTAAAAGTTTATTTGAAGCTTATAGGAGGCAAAAGCAGTCTGAGTTAGTCATAACAAGTGGATATCTGCTACATTTACAGTCTTAAAAAGAGGGACTTTGGCACTAAAAAGACTGTAATGTTGAAAGATATCGACTTGATTTGTCTAATTTGGATGGATGAAGCTTCATATTAGCTTCAGATAAACTTTTATATACATTTTGGCAAGAAAAACCTATTTTGTAACCTATATTTGGGCACCTGACTATTGTTTTAAGAAAAACTTAAAAAGTGTGAATCCGTCCCTTAATGGTGGTATTGCAAAAATCCATACCTTATGTACACATAGAAAAATACTGGTATACTGAAAAAAGGACTAACTCTGTCAGTTAAACAGTAAACATCATGAGGTTCAGTATCTTGCCATTGTCATTTTTAGAATAATCATATGTGCTGATGAAACAGTTTCTGGAGAAATATGAGCAGTTCTGTTGAATCTTGATTTTGTAGTTCCTGGCTAGTTTCACTACCCTACATATCGTCTGTCCATATTGCACAGTCAGATGTTTCCAAGAAATCCATCATTTAAAAACCCTTGAATCATCTTTCTCATCCTTGTTCATTTTTGTTCTTTGTAGACATATCATAAGAGACAATATGTTCTACGATAAGAGGCAACAGAAGAGAAATAGATTTATCAGTCTGCTACTCTTACCTTCAGGTAGTTCGGGTTCGTCATGTTGTGCAGGGTCTCGTTCAGAGTGACCAATTTACGCACATTTTCCCAAGAGTCAAGCTTTTTGCACTGAAAAGAGTTGAGAGGCTTTTCACAGACAACCTGTACTTTTCAATATAGTTCAAACTTTATAAAGCTTCGAGTTTAAAGGCAAATGCAGTACTTGATGGCATTTATAACAGTGAACTGTAGCTTTAGTTGCAAAGAGTTTTGCAATCCTCTCCCACCTGCCAACATCTGTCATTAGATGATATGCATGAAGGCTGTTTTATTGAGCATTTAAACACTGACAGTGTGGTTTTGTGTCTAGTGTGCATGCACGGAGTACCTGACGATCTTTGACTGAGTTCTGCTGGTGGTGGAGCTCCAGGATCCAGATGGAGGGAATGATACTGATGAGAAACAGAAAGATTGGCGGAGAAAACCTGTAAGAGAGACCAACAGCACTTCATCAACACAACTTCATAAAGATGCTTGGGAAAGAACGATTTAACACAAACCTTGAGTTCCCATTTAGTATTGATTAGTGAATATTACAGTTTTGTACAGCTGAAACAAGTAGTTGATTAATCAAATAGTCAACTGACAGTAAATTCATCTGCAACAATTTGATTCTGATAAATTTGATTATGATAAAATAATTGTTTCAACCACATTTCAAGCAAAAATGCTAAAAATGTGCTTTTCATATGTGAAAATCTGCTGCTTTTCTTTGTTGTATATGATAAAAAAATAAAATATATTTGTATTGTTGACTGTTGGTGTGACAGAAGACATTTGAGAACATCATCTTGGCTTTTTTCATTATTTTGTGAACTATATAGGCCACACAAGTACTCAAGGAAAAGATTGGACTGATTAATTAATAATAAAAATAATTTTTAGTTGCAGCCTTACAATTGTGTATCTTTACAATCTGCTTTCAGTTTACTTTATCAAAATACCCCCACCCACGCCACTGCTTCTTGTAAGACTTACACAATAACAAAACACATGTTTTTCATCATCTCTGAGTGTGGAGAGAGGGAGCTGAAGGGGTGGATGTTCCTCTTCTTCACAATTTTACAATCTGACACGTTGCACCTTTGATGTGGAAGCACTATGTTTTCGGTTTGTCTGTCCGTTTGTTCCATTCTCATGAACATGATATCTCAGGAACGCCTTGAGGCAATGTCTTCAAATTTGGCACAAATGTCCACTTGTACTCAGGGCTGAACTGATTAGATTTTGGTGGTTAACCGTCAAAGGTCATTGTGAACTCATAAAACACATTTTTGGCCATAACTAAAGAATTCATACGCTAATTATGACAAAGTTTCATACAAATGTCTAATAGGATAAAATGATGAAGTTATGACATTTTAAATCCAAAATGTCAATGGTCAACTTCACTGTGACATCATAATGTTCTGCAAAAAACACTTTTCTGACCATTATTCAACATCTTAACTCAGGGACAGAAGGGCACATTTGGTCAGATACTGAATCGGTAACACTAATCTTGGTTGTCCACCTTGAAACTTTGGTGATTATATTGATCTTCTGTGCTGCCAGGTTGAAGATGTGTGTGAATCATCCATGTTTTAAAATTTGTAGCTTCTTTGCACTTTGCTTTCCCATGGTACTTGTATGAGTCCATCCTCTTCACTTCCTTTCCCTGGATGACAACCAAGAGAGGGGGCGTCCTGATCCTCCGGTGGTTCACCACAAGCTCATTGCTTTTGCTGATACAGAGCTTTAGGTGATTATCATTGCACCATATGAGGAAGCTCTCTATCAATCCTCTGTGGGAATAGTCTCCAAGTGAAGACAGCGTGTTTCTCACTGAAAATTATTCCCTGGAATCATACATGTCAATAAAGTGATAACTGACTTATGAGTCTGGACAGACATGGATGTAAACTGCAACTTGATTGGTTGATGGAGGCATACAACCGTGAGGCGGTATTTCTAGTTTTTAGTATATGTCAAATATGATATATGCAGTCATTGTTGTCTTTAAATAACTACTCGTATAAAGACAATGAACCACAGAACATTGTTTGCAGGTTCAGTTTAGACATGAAGGAAGACTATTTGGGGCAGATACATAACTGGGATAACAGTAAGGGCGTTCCACCCCATCCTCACTGTCCCCAGATATCAGTAAAACAAAAGCAACGGGGGAACAAGCAGGATGCAGAGCATTTAGGGAGGTGGGGGAAGGGATGCAGACAGGGGAGACAAAAATAATTTAAATTTAAGTACTACATATTGTAAATCTACTCAGCAGAGAAAACAGTACAATTCAGACAGCTGGGATTAGTTTTACACAAAAAATAAATAGATCAAGTGTTTATCATCAACATAGCTTACTGTATAACATACTGCATAACAAATAAAATATAATACATTCACAGTACAAACACTGCATGCAAGCACCTCATCTTACCATTTGTAATCTTGTCCCTTTCGCCTCCTCAGTGTAATTATCATTTCAGCGACAAGCGGCAGAAAGAGGAAAGTCAGAAACCAGTAATTGCTGTCCTTTTTCTCCCATGTCACCCTCCAGACCCCAACCAGAGAGACGAGGAGAAATAACGCTCTGGTAATGATCGCATTTATAAACTTGAACAGGATCATCACGCTGGCTGTTTGCAGGAGGTCACTACTGTGCACCACTAAAGCTCTCCCGTTATTAGTTAAGTTCCCACACAACCGGCGACTGCAGCTCTCACAGATTAGAAAAAAACCAAAAACTACTGGATGAAGAACAAAGTCCACAAAGTTTAAGCTCCGCCTCGAAAAAGAGTCACATCCAGCTGTTTTCCTGACAGGGGATCAGATAATGAGTAATGGCGCTGCTGCACGAATCTGGCTGCCGTTGAATACGTGTCAAAGCTTCTTCAGAGAACTCATTCAGAATTATTCATTAATTATGGAGGGCATCATGAGTCCATCACAGACCTCCTCTTCCTCTTCCCTGGGAATGTACAGGAGAGGGCAGCATCACATCATTTGTGAGTCAGTGGATACATCAGCATCGTGAGGCGCACTTCTCCTGCTGTTTTCATTCCAGAAAACTGTAATTTACAAGCTCTGAGTAAACAGCGGTGCAGGGTGATTAATGGACTGCACGGTTACATTGCTACTGCAGTGCTGATTTTGTCAGTGCAGTTATGGCGCCATAGTGGAAGTGGAGGTATCCGAGTCCTTTAAATAGTAAAATAAACAAACAGTAAAATACAACAAGGTAAAAATATCCCTTAGAAAATAGAGCCAACGTCCTGAATTAAACATCTTAAATGAGTAAAAGCACAGAAACAACATCAGTAAAATGCACTAAAATTATCCAACTTAAGTTTATTACATCATATTATTGGATTATGATTCACTTCAAGCAGCATTTTGATGTTGTTGCTGTTAATTATACTAAATACTTAATTACTTTTAATTTAACGATTTTACAGGTAAAAGATTGTACAATCTGAAAAGTGCCAAGTAGGAAGTACAATATTTTCTTATATTTATATTATAATATTTTCTCTAACTTATACTTAGTTACTGTAATAAAAGGTAAATTTACAGTTCTTCCACTGTTGGGACAAAGGATTTTACTGGGGGAATTACACACAAAATAGGGTGAGAATAATTGTTATTATATCATTATATTATCATTATTATTATATTTTCATTAGAATATTATTTATTATTTAGTTTTTAAAATGTTTATTTCTTTTTCAAGTTTTCCTATCATATACTTTTTTTCCTATGATCTACTTTATGTGTGTAAAAGGTGGATACATTATTATACTGTAATTCTGGATGCATAAAGATTTCTTTTAGATTTGCACCTGGATTATGTTCATATAGATGTAAAACCATGCAAACATTAAAAAAAAAAGAACATATACACACATATACACACATACAAAAACAAGAGCAGTGTAAAAAAACCCAAAAACAACACAAAAAGCAGTTTGCACAATGTCATGTGTTAATTTTAACCAACATATCTATACAGTCATTTATGTTTTTGTAAATTTAGGAGTTTTAATTTTAACAATGGATATGTTATAATAAAATATGGAAATATAAACTCCTCAGTCAGGATTTATTCAGTTTAAAACCACTATAATGTATTCTAATCACATATCTTATTATCTCCCCACGCAGGAAATAACATGTCAGACCAAGTCCACCATGGCTTTCTAAGTCTAAAACACACAAACATGCTCATAGGCTTACACACACACACACACACACACACACACACACACACACACACACACACACACACACACACACACACACAGAATGGAGTAATTTTGCCCTACTTGGCTGCATGCTGGGTTGATTTCTATTCAAATCAATCTGGCCAGCCAGCCAGCCAGTGCAGAAGAGGAAACAGTAGAAAAGCTTGTGACCTTGGAAAGGAGACAGACTTTTCCTGTCTTTGTTCCAAATTGTCTATCATCGTCGTTCGGTTTGCATCATGTGATATCACAATGAGTATTTCAGACAGGGAAAGAAGTACAGTAGGGTAGATAGTATCCAGCTGCATGCAGGGAAAAAAAAGAGTTTGGTTACATCCTACATTAGAAAACATTGTGGGTTGAGTTTTTTTAAAGCACTATTTGTGAAACATGCCCCTGGTGTTTATCCCATTTCCTGGTTTCTAAGCTCTTTAAGTCTAGAATAAACTGTAAACAAAAAAGTGGCTCTGACACAAAAATCAAACCAATTTTAGAAGAGAGTGTTCCCCCTTACGCTTACTTGTTCAAAGAGGGAGAGACGGTCAGTCAGTCAGTCAGTCATAAAGGGAAACAAACCTTCCTCTGTTGTCTGAGACAGAGAGGCCATCCAACATCATACCCCAGACCTGGTGTTACCCAGTGACTCTGTTCAAGACTTGGCTCTCAGCTGTTTGGAGATGAGAGTGACAGAGATGGCCGAGGGGCTCTGATCGCTGATCACAGAACGTTGATTCTCTCTATGCAGCTGCTTCACTTAGCACTGCTATAACGCTCACTGTTTGCAGTGTCAGCAAAAAAAAAAAAAGGGAATAAAATAGACCACATTTGAGCAATAATCTATATCAACTATGAGATCAGTGTTTGAAATATTGTTGGTTATGAGTGCCTACAAATTACAAAGAAGGAAGACTATTAGATATAAAATAGAACTGAAAATTAAAATCCATTAAATGTGCTCAGGGAGGCGAAAATGTAATCAAACCCGCTTCAGTGAAACTTATGTATCAAGAAAGATCTTGCAGTCCCATATTAGGGATGTGCAATTATAACTTTCCCCTTTCTCAATAAACTCTGAGTTTTGGTTGGTTTGACTTTGAATTTATTCATTTCAACAATGCACACACAGCAAGGTGCAGACCATTGCACATCACACATCTCTTTTCCAGTTTTCGCTATCTCGCCTTCATTATTCTGGCGTCTGAGATTGTTGAGGTTGGTGTCTGAGGGCAACAGCCTCAAGCGCTACCCCAATTAAGGCCAGAAAGCTGAAAATGTTTGGTGGATAAATCCTGATACTGGAGAGGAGTTGTGCAATGCCTTTTAATTTTGATAGCGTTCATGCATAAACTGTGCACATTTTAGTTGAAGGTTTATTTTGAGTGGCCACAATTTTTGTTATCACAGTGACAAAAATCAGTCATTCATGTCTGGCTGATACCTGATCCATGTAATAACTAGTGTCAATAATGAACCAGTGTACAGAACTGGTGCATCACTTTTCTTTATTCTTCATATGCTACGTGTCTGTTTTAATCCTATAACTGCAAGTGTTTAAGGAACAAAAAGGAAGATATTTTTGCATTTTTATCCCTTCATAGTATATATTTCTACAAATTGGCTGTTGGTTAAAAGTAGTCTGCGGTTGAAAAGGTCTTGTCTTAACAGTACAAACCTGCTAACCCTCAGAGACTTTAATTTGTTTGGGTTTCAACAGATATTTTAAGGGTTGCATGCTAGAGCAGCTGTTTAAGAGGGGGGGGGGTTCACCCTGATGAGAAGAAAATTCAAGTAGAAACACTGAATCCCTGCTAGCTCATGGTATTTAAAATAAGACCAGGCTTCAGCAGAATACAACAGCAATCGAAAACTTGTGCTAAACTTCTGTTTCTTTCATGTTGTATTCAAACATGCAACCAGGTTAATTCATATTTATGAGTGCGGAAAGAAACAGCGCAGCTTTTATCAGCAGTTTGTGACCAACAGCCACACCTCTCTCAAGACTGGCTAATTAATAACTAGGCTATTATGTTACACAGTAAATTACCCTCTGTTATCCTGTGTAATTCAACTGTCACCGGCTCCATGTTGTTACTGTTGTGTCCCAACAGGTGGCACTCAACACCACAGCTTCATGAGCAGAGACAATTATATATCACTGGCAGTCACACCTTTATTAGTCAACCTGACATTTGTGCTAATGGACAAAAGGCTCAGCACACAAGGTACAGAGGAAGAGGAGGGGGGGTGAGAGAGAGACTGAAGAGGTGTTAATAAAATTAGCAGCCATTGCTCCGTGTGTGTGCTGATCTATTTTTAGGAATGAAAAATGTTTTGTTTCACCATCACACAGTTACCACAGTTCAGTGAATGTAACTCATATTTTCCAAAAGAGGACTCCTTTTAAGGAAAAACCACTGAATTCCAGTCCTCCTTTGTTTATTCATTTAATTTCATGGCAGCTGCTCGTGCTTTAAAAGCCATATCAGAAACAACACGAGTGGATTGTTTCCCAAATATAAACTTTTTTTTTTTTCCTTTTTAAAACAGTACAGGTCATGGGTGAAGCAGGTGGCTAAATGGTCATACAGCTCCGGCCTTGATTCTCTCCCCCTCGTGTCAAAAATACTGTTTCAGCTCTGAGCCCTGCAGAGTCACACATGTCAGGCATTTGCATTGGAGAAATTGGACTTAAATGGGTAACACATGACTCATTCTGTCTCAGCCCCGACAGCTGCAACAGGCCAAGCAGTTATTGGACAAATATGATTCGCCTCAGAACAGAGCGAGTCTTCAAAGCTTTTCCAATGTGGAATCTTTGACGTAAGCTGAGAAATAAAGAGATATTGAAGGGGATTTAGTGTGAAACATATTGAGTTACGTTCAAACCATATCATGGGTATTAATTTTCCTTTCACTCGCTAGATTTCTTTTTTCTGACCTTAACCTGACAACTGTTATGAATTCTGCATTAGCAATCAAAACAAAAGACTATTATGCAGCGCTGGGCTGGCCCCTGGTTGCTACTTGGCTCATATTCCCTGTACAGTAAACAGCCCACAGATGTTTTACATTGATATTAACAACCTTAATTTGTCCTGTGCAGAAAAAGGCCAAGCATAGCGTGGGGATTAAGTTCTCAGCCATGTATCACACACAGTACAGACAGCAATCTCATTTAGCTTGAGTGAAGTTTACAGTGAGTGGGTTTTGCATAGGTCATTAGTTGTCTCAAAATACCCCCCTGTCACCATAGCAACTTCAAGTGACTGCTAAATTGCCTTATAAAATGAGATAAATTATTAATGCTGAGAGGTTTTTTTTTCTTTAATATGTGTGCTCAGGCTCTGAGCGCTTAACAAAATACTGTATTTCCCTTCCTGCGCTGCTGTAATGGAACTATTCAGCAGCTGTCAGTCATATTTCAAAAACTTATCCTTTGCCTCCATTCTTGAGTATAGGCTGATTGCTGTGTCCTGATTTGCAGATGTATGACACGGATTACACAGATTACAACAGCATTGCGCACACGACAACCGAAGCTGTTATTCAAATAGAATACCTTCTGTGTAAAATGGCTGCATTGTGGTTGCCTATATATATATATATACACTCACACATACACACAGTTATTTGACATATACATAATGCAGTAGTCGCAGCCCAGATGGGAGGTTGACACGCACCAGTGAATAATCTGATCATAGATGTCTGCTGACATTTATGCCCGTTTTATAACAATTCAGTGTTTGACAGAAAAGGCAATGGTGATGCATTACACAGATGGTAAAGGCTGAGGTCACTGTCCTCAGCGACTTCATAGTCAATGATAGTTTGACCACTGGGTGTAATAACCTGACTGATGTTTGAAATGCGCCGAGCAAATCGTAAATGCTGAGATCAGGTTCTGTATTAATGTATTCCTCAGATGTGGAAGTGACACTTTGACCTCTTTGCTTCAAAAATACAGCTTTTTTTTAAAATTTTTTTTTTAGATCCAGCGTCTCACTCCCTTCACTGGAAACATCCATAACTCACAGGCAGCTGTAACTCAATCTAACAAAATGCCTTTTCAATCACTCTCATCTTTTATAGTTATACCCATCAGACATTTACATAAATACATTATTCATGGTTCTAATCCCGGTTTCAGATGGGGAGATATAAAATGCGACTCTGTGTGTGTGTGTGTGTGTGTGTGTGTCCTGATGTGTATGCAGATGGCGGTGGGGGGGAGAGGGGAGAGAGAATGAAGCAGCCTATTTTGTTTGTGGTTTGCACATTTCTGATTCAGCTGAGCACTCTCCATCAATGAGGCAAATTTACATGTGCTGCTGCAGTAATAACCTAAAACCCATAGTGATGTTAACACTTGTGTACACTCGAATTCACGTTGCCCTGCCGCATGATTACATTTGTGTGGCGCTTAATAAAATGACTCACTTGACATTATCAAACAATTCAGCTGTAATAGTCGCCCATGAATGTGAAATTGTGTTTTGCAGGCAATTAGTTCATTGTCATGGCAGTCATTCAGACTGGGCCAGCCGATGTTTGCCTTATGAATTACTATGTCTCATACACATATAAATATATGATATTAGGTGCGATCAATGGCTGCAGCCGTGAATGGATAAAATTATTGATTTGTTGGAAATGAGGGAGCTCGATGTTGAATACTGTAATTGAACAGATGGATTGCAGAAACCATAAATTATGCATCAAACATGATGATGTAGTAGCTCATATATACACATATGATAATAGATAGGAACAAAAAGAGAGAAATCTATCTCCACCCCCCCCCCCCCCCCCAAGAGGTTATCTATTCTGTTGTGTGCAGTAATAATCCAGCAAAGACACACACAGTTCACTGCATGCGGTAGCTCCTTTGATGTTTTGAACATATCACAGCATCACAGATATTTATGAGCTATGTCAGTTAATATTCAGCCTACAGTAGACTGGCTGACACCTGCGAATACACAGAAATTATCTCAAATAACCTCCTGATGAATATATCCAACTTAAAGTTCTGGTTAAAAGTGATTCTTTCAATATTATAATTGGATTTCCTGTGCATGTTGCTGTCCACTGTAGGTGGACTCACATGTGATTGAATGGAGAGAAATGTGACACCGTGTTTTAATGAGTCTAAGAGGCTAAAATTAGCCCAGCAACATCACTCAGATCTCCTGTTACCTTTCCTAAAGTCATCCTACAGACGGGGGCCATTGTCATGTGATTATAGCGGCACAAAGACGCAGGTGTAAAGTTACTATTGAAACGTGTTCCTCTGGACAAATTACTTGATGGATTTTTAATGTCCCAGGGCTTTCCATTAATGATAGATGGATATCCACTGGGTAATGCAATTGTGCATGTGGTATCAGTAGAAGATGGTGTGTGTTGGCCTAATTTCTCAGAGGCTTTCTTGCTTTAGTCATCTGTAGATTTTCATAATGCCTGGCAGAGCGATTAGAAATGTGGATATTCACACTGAGAGCTTTAAATGTGTAAGTAAAAGTGATGTTTTGACATGTATATCCCCTTTATTGACCCAATGCTGCTGAATAATTCTGAATATTTCCACTTCAAGACTATTTTCAGCACTTTATTTGAAGACTAATTTAGGAAATGAGAGAGCCTTAGGTGTTTTTAATCCTTTAATGGTCATTTTGAGAACCAAGTGTCTTGTTTATGGTGGAGTTTTCAAAGGTATTATACTTGATTAATTGATTGATTTGATTTGATTTAGCTTTATTTCAAAGAGCTTAACAGTTTTTAACAGTTCATCAGACTTTGTAATATATATATATATATATATATATATATATATATATATATATATATATATATATATATATATATTCAAAAACATGGTAACCAAAGTAACCAAACATTTTTTTTACAAAGTGAATATTTCCATAGAAAACAAATGTTATGATTATAAACATCTAAAATTATGATAAATCTAACATTGGAGCATTGAGTTTGTTGAAACTGTTATGTCAAAATTGTTTTTTTGGGACATTTTAAGGTGTAATCAATGAATAAACATATATTGATAATTATTCAACAAAGCCTATTTTAAACCTGCAATAACTAATTATGGCCACTTGGAGGCAGCAGAAACATGCTGTAACACAACACTGACATATTATCACTTTTTATGTTGATATATGGCTAAGTTGTTAGCAAACAGTTGTTTATTCAAACATCCAGTAGACACGGAGCAACATCAGTATCTATTTGGAGTCGTGTTTCTGGCCACCTGATGAGTGTAAAGCCCATATAAACTCTCCTTTTAGCTCTGTTTTGTTCTCCACCAACTCCTGAGGGAAATGATCTGGTTCTTTAGCTGCTAAAGGCTATATGCTCACAAGATAGCTGCTAACTGATCTGTTTGCTGTTTGGTGCTGAACAGGAAGAGTAAAGTGGGTTTAAATTAGCTGCTTGTTGTGGCTGAAACGAGACTACTGGGAGCGGGAAGATTTAACCATAACGGTTCATTTGTGGGCAGAGAATCCAAACACTGTGGGTTTATAACTATGAGTTACTCCTTTCTAGGGCTGCAACTACCAACTAGTTTCTTTATTGATTAATCTGTTGATTACTTTCTTGATTAATTGATCAGTTGTTTGGTCTATAAAATGTTAGAAAAAGGTAAAAAAATGTTGATCACTGTTTCCCAAAGCTCAAGATGACGTCCTAAAATGTCTTGTTTCATCCTGACCAACAGTCCACAACGCAAAGTTTACTGTAATAGAAAAAAACAGAAAATAAGTTGAACTAGAAGATTTTAATATTTTTTCTTTAAAAATGATTCGAAATGATTAATCGCTTATTAAAATAGTTGGCAATTTAATTTTCTGTCTATCAACTAATCGATTAATCGACTAATCATCGCAGCTCTACTCCTTTCACATAGGCAACAAGTAGTCATGTGACATAAGAATATTGATTATAGCTGTTTTAAACGCAATAACAGATGTAGTGAGATTGCACTGCATATTAAATTACTTTTTATTGTTTTTATATGAGAATTAGTTCATTGTTTTATTTAGCCTAATTTATTCATCTTTATTCATTCTTCAATAAAGTGATTCATGTTTATATTTAAAATGTTTTTTTATTTCCCAGGTTTCACATGACAGGTTTCTCTTGTTCATTAAGAATAAAATGTTTGTATTTAACTTTAATGGAGAGTAATTTGTAGATTAATGATCAATTGGCAACTATGTTAGAAAAATACCAAAAAGTTTCTTGCCTGGGATTTGAGGAGGATTTTATGCTTTTTTTTGTCATACATTATATTGAACTGAATGTCTTTGGGTTTTGGACTGTCAGTCGGATACAATAAGTGATTTGAAGATGTTGCCTTTGACTCTGGAAAATGATCTAATTTTTCACTAATTGCTGACATTTTATAAACAAAACAATGACTCAACTAATCAAGAAAATAATAGGGAGATTAATCGACGATGAAAATAATCGTGAGTTGCAGCCTTATTTTTCCTGTGCAAAAATGCTAATCAACGCACTGAAGAGGCTCATAATAAAAAAAACTGTGGTCAGTTGGGGGGAAATGACTGTTTTGTTGTTGCTTCCTAAAGGAAGTAAGAAATAACAAACAATAGCAAGTATTTTCCCATTAAATGGTTTATCTCTTTATCTCTACAGCTGCTTGGGTTGATTTCCTATCTGTAGCTCTGTGGTGGTTGAATGGTTAACATTATTTTCAGCCACACTAACTCAAATTCATATTCATCATTAAGACCTGTCAACATATGGTCAGAATTACATAGGAATATACTGTTTTAATGGATTTCGTATTGCTTTGCTGTGGTTGAAACTGTAACCCCGGCTCTCCATTTCGAGGTGGCTTTCCAACCACATTTGTTGTTTCCCTGCTGAGCTGCCTCATTATGTGGAATGTGGAACACCTGTGCTGAGAAAAAGAAAGGTTTTACCACTTATCCAGTCAACGTATGTTTCTATTATAGGCAACAAATAAGCCAGAAGGTGCCTGAAACATATTAATACAGTTTTTACTTGTTATTTCCCATAATAAAGCCTTTTTAGTGCCTTCATTTGTGAAAAAACAATGATTTTACAGGGTTCTTTGCATGCAGTCAAATGATATCAGTAGCAGAAAGAACAGTTTCGTGTCAGAGCTTTGAAAACGAAACAAAAAAACAGTCATACTGTGAGTGATCTTATTTCAGCCAGCCAAGTAAAATGCCCCATTAAACAAACTTTGGAGCAGTGTACTGATTGCAAAAGAGAAAAAAAAACTGCTTGAGTACGTAAACTGAGCCCGTAGTGGAAAAACCTGTAAGATTCACAACCCACATGTGGGGCTGCACTGGGACCACTTTCAGTTTAACTGTGGGGGGATTTGAGCTTCCACACTTCAGCATAGATAACACATTTAATTCTTACCAGTGTGTGACAATATGCCTCACAGTATAAAGCAACTAAACTCTCTATACACTAACTATAACACTAACTATACCATTCATTATGGCTGTAACTAACAATTATTTTCATTACTGATTAATTTCTTGATTATTTTCTTGATTAATTGATTAGTTGTTTGGTCCATAAAATGTCAGGAAATGGTGAAAAATGTCAATCAATGTTTCCCAGAGGCTAAGGTGATGTCTTTAAATGTTTTGTTTTGTCCACAACTCAAAGATTACAGTTTAGATTACAGAAAGATAATCAGTTTACTGTCATAGATGACTAAAGAAACCGGAAAATATTCACATTCATGAAGCTGGAATCAGAGAAATCAGACCTTTTTTTTCTTTTAAAACACGACTCAAAGCAATTAATTTATTATCAAAATAATTGGTGGTTCATTTGTTTGTAGGCAATATTCAATTCATGGATTAATCATTGCAGCTCTACTTGTTTTCTTGTTCCAAGTTCACTCATGATTTGTAAATATCTCGTTTTTTTTTCTTTTATTAAATCTTATCTGATCACAAAGACAGATTGAGCTGAAGAGAAGCAGATGAGATTGTAAATTTGTATTTGGGTACTAAACATGTGAATGTAGCATCTGTTACTGCTCAGTTTTAGGAACATGTCCCAAATATTTTTACATTAAGTCATCACATTTGTCCTGTGTCTGAACGTCAATACTCCTCTCTTTTCCCACACATATTTTTGTATTTATTTCTTAATAAGAATTTCTCACCATGAGGCTTGATTCACACCGATTCACGTCAATATGTGCATCACAATGCTGCATTGTCGCTGCTGGGCTCTCTTGCTGTTGACAAGCAAACACTTGCAGTTGCCAGATAAGAGCTTGAGTGGTGCCATTGATTAACCAGGGACTTCATTACGGTGGCTGCCATTAACAATGCAACCCCATTGATTCAGCCACTGAAATGGCTGTGAGAGAAATCAGGAAAGATAACACTAAAGAGCCATGGTTTATATTGGATTCACTGCAGGAATCCCAACATCGCTGCAGTCGCATATATAAGACAATGAGCCTCTCTGTAATCCACCTTTTACTCTGAACCGATGCACTAAACTGGTACTTAAAATATCAGGGTGTCACACAACATTGCCTCAGCTATTTTAGTATTGATACATTATGTTCTGCTGCTTCTTTGAATAGTAGCCAGCAGAGAGAGACTGATGGCAACATTTAGAGGACTAACATTATAATCTTGTTTCTTAGTGTTTTATATCATTATATTATATTATATATGTCTATTAAATAGGATATTATATAATTGGAGATTATTATCCACATGAGCCTTGATGTCTTGTATGTCCTAAATATACCAGCCAGGCCTTTCATAACAGCATCAACAACCAGAGGAAAACATATCACAAGAAAACACTTTACTGGATGTGAATCATGGGGGGAAAAAAACGCATTGCGTAATACTGTACTTGAAATAGCTGGTGTCATAGGCCTATGTCGCTGTTGCATGCTCTGTGATCTGAGCGGTGGATAAATGCAGGGCAAAGAGTGTCTGACAGTGGAGAAACAGCACAGCGCTGTGGACCGAGCGGGTACTTTTCTATACACCAATAATTCCAGACAGCCGATAAAATACAGCTGACACATTCAGCCAGCGGAGACTGAAAGGACAATGAGTCCACAGATGTAAATAGAAACCGTAAAGTTTGTATAACTTGATATTTCTATCATAGGTATAATCAGTTATTCATACTTAAATATTGGTTTCCTGACACAGCTGTAATTCCTCGGCGTTTGTAGTAATAAATATTCATCAACATAATTATATAAAAGGCTTTGATCGTGCAAATGTGTTAACCCTTGTCAAATATATATCCCGCTGTCTTCACAAGGTCAGCGCAGCGTTTTAACATGATTTATGTCTGGATAATGGACCGCCTCGTGAATTCTGTCTCGTGACGCCCCGCTTTCTAACTCGGCCAATTTTGTCTTTAATGCTCGCCTCAAAAATATATAAAGGCCATTATTTTCAGCAAAGCCGAACCTGCGCGCCTGAGCCGTAACGCGCATACCAAGTTCAAGCTCAAAGCAAAGCCGGCACCTCACGGGTCCCACATTGCCTTTTGAGGAATCATTTGATAGCCCTATTAACTTTCATGTAACATTGTTTCTTGAAGGCATCCACAGCAAGCGCCTCAGTGTCATTACTGTGAGAAATGTGCTTTCATACTGAACGTCTTTTACAGAAGTCCTGGAAGAAACATACTTCTGGAAAAGCCCATAAACATAGAATATTAGCTTTTATAGGCAAATAATTTTACGTAATCAATATTTTCTGTTTTTATAAACGACTGGCACCCACTGGTGATCATAAATTTATGATATATTAATAGTTATACCTTAATATTTTATCTAAACACGTGACTAGGCTTAATAGAAATGCGCCAAAAAATAATTATCACAAATTTACTTCATTGAATCAAAACTTACACTCACACATTGAATTTCCTGCAGTGCATTTACCGTAATTCGTATTTTTCCATGACTCCTTACAGACTAATACACGGTGTTTTAAACTCTACAGAAATATGCTCCTTCCAGGACCTTCGGCAATCCATTCAAGCCAGCAAGTTTGGAGAGCGTGTTGAGTTTAATCAATTCATAACGTCGAGATGGAGCCGAACTCACTGAAGGTAACGTTTGTTATCAACCGTCGATTTATTTTATATTCGCATTGCGCTAATCGTTACCGACTGTAAACTGTACTCATATGGCTAATCCACAAAACTTTGACACATTGCATTTAGTATGACCACATCTGTGTCATATGTTGAACATCTAAAAATAGTTACATGATGCTAATTGTGTGCTGAAAACCGATTTCCTAATGTGATATTTGCCAACCGTGCGTATTTACGCAGGGGTGTTATAAATGTTTGTATCCACTTGGCTACGATTTGTTTACCAAATGAGTTGATAAGCCATTCATTATTTAATCAATTTTGTGTTTTTCTTCTACAGTGGGTGGGCTCGTCTTGCGGTTTACATGGACCATATATATTCTATAAAGCCTTTAAATTTAACCGGGACGGCAAACCGAGGATTCTGTCTCTCGGAGACTTTTTCTTCGTCAGATGTAAACCGGAGGATCCTATTTGCATAGCGGAGCTTCAGCTGCTCTGGGAAGAAAGAACAAGCAAGCAACTTTTATCAAGCTCCAAACTTTATTTTCTACCCGAGGATACTCCCCAGGGACGGACAGTCACACATGGAGAGGTAGGAATATTCATCGCCTGGTGAACAATGAAGCATGCTTGTTGTTTTCTCGTGTTTTATTCTGTGTGTTCTCGCTTGTTCGCGGCATTTTATTAAACGGCATCTTTACTGCATTAAGAGTTGGCAGTGGATGTGTAGTCTCCGGTGACACGGGCATTCATAAACGCATGTTATTGATACTGACATTGATGTAACAGACCAGTAAAAGGATCGACCTACAGCGGCATTTGTTCTCTAGTTTTACTTTAGCCTATTTCTATTGTGGTGTCAACTGCTGAATGTGCACTTGTCCAGCTGCGCTCAATAAGGCTGCCGCTGCGCTCTATGGGGTTAATTGTGTTATAAAGGGGAAAATCCGCAAGAATCCTGCACCCATGCTCTGTCATTTCATTTCTTGGTAAAAGCGTGTCAGATACTGACATATGGGCGGAAATTGCGAAACGGTAATGAATGCACGGGATCAAACTGGCTCAGATCGGACGGTACGATAGTTATTAGATATTTTGTAATGCTGCCTGATGTTGAAAGAGGGGAGAGCGAGTCATAAAGCGTGGCAGAGCAAAGCCAGCGCCGACACGTTTTAACTACTCTCCAAGCTTTGCATAATTTTCCATGTGGACATTTCCACCCTCGACAATGTGATATTGTCAGCTCACATTTGAGGCAGCACTTAAGACGCCTCTGTGTTACATTACGCCGTTTGTTGGCACAGAAAGGCAATAGTTATGATTGACTGTGGCCATATGTGGCGCTTGTGATCCGGTTACATCGTTGCACTGAATGGCATTACTCTGATTATTGAGGGGTTTTTCTTACCAGCCATAAAACAAATGATGTGTTGTTTTCTCTCTGATATTCTTCACTCAGCGACAACAGCACTTTAATTACCACTCTCTGCTTTTGATCACTTGCGGCTGGATGGAAATGATTCTCTCCTGCTGTTATATTGTTTATATTGAAGGACAAAGCCGTGTTTGTACTTGACTCTTCCGCTGATGGTTTACTTACATTCTTTCCTCTTGAGTAATAGAGTGGCTATCACATTTCCCTTTCATAAGAAAGGTGGCTATTTATGGCCTGCCGCTTAGACAAGCTATCATCTTTGTGGCAGAATTCTTGTATGAACGCGTATCATCTCCTCAAGCCCTCTCGCTTTAGCCTTTAACACGCTGCAATTATTTAGTAATTACTTTGAGTGCATGCATCGCCGAATCTGAGGCCACACTTGCGCAACGCCATGTGAGCTCCGCCCCTTTCCCAAAGACTTATTTGCATTGCAAAGTGCTCACATTCCAGTCCATCGGGTATATCTGACTGTAAAATATTATATTAACTACCAGAAGGGCTGCTCTGCCAATGCAAATCAAATCTCAAAGAATTTGGGAGTTAAACAGCGTAGCACACAGTGATACAATCATCTGCTGTACTTTGTGTAATTGATGCGAGAGTAAAATCAGAAGGGGAATAAAAGCAGTTTTCCCTGCATGAATTATGCAGCAACTTGCATCACAACGCACAAATCCTGCAAACTCTAGAGAAAGATGCACTCACTTTGAAGTTGCACTCTGATTATAGAATAGGCCAGACTATGAATTAATATAATTTGGGGATGATATGTTTAAGTGCAATGTAGTTGCCTGCAGGCTGACCTCAATTAAAGGGCTTGTCAAATCTTCTACTCTCAGCACATCAGACTACTTACTGTATATTACAGAGTGGAAATTGCCCTGACAACTTCAAGTCAGTTTATGACCTTCATTGAGCCCATTCAGATTCTCGCTGACTTTGCCCCATAACACTAATCTGCACTGCATGAGTCAGCGAGGAGCGCTTACAGATGCAACATATAATCCAAAAAACAAACAGGAAGGGTAAACCTGCCTCATAAAAAAAAAAAAGAAAAGAAAAAAAGCTGATATGAAAACCCGTCGTCCGTGATGTATGAGGGGAAAAGACTATTTGTTTTTGAAATGTAAACATTAGAGAAGAATCCATTTTTAGTCGCACTGGAAAGTGGAGTTTATAAAGCTCACATTAGTCATTTTTCTCCAGGAGCGGTGGCGTATAAAGACAGATTAATGAATGTGGAGTTATACTGAACTGTAAATCTGTAATTGACTGGCTGAAAATCAGGAGTTCAGATTAGGCTAGTGACTCATGCAGATATGAACTTGATAACTCACAGCTCTCAGGAAGTGTGTTATTTTCACAAGGTTTTACTGCTAAATGAGCACAGACCACGTCACGAGGTAAAGCCACAACTTGCTATCATCGAGCCTCACAACATTTATTACAGGATCTTGTTGGACCTGCCCCTGAATATTTCCACACAACATAAAACAGAAACAGTGTCTGACATTTGACATGTAAACAGCTGGTTCCTTGTTGCTCCCTTTCTCTGTGAGATCGCGCTACATATCTTGTAGATTGCTATTATCTTAAGCTTGAAGCCAATATCCCCCAAATACCAAAAGGCAACGACTCTTTCAAGACATCAAAACAGCCTTTATTGAACTAGCTCACCAGAATTGGATTACTGATTCACTTGTGTTCTCAGCGCTGAGGTATGATGTAATTTCCTGGTTATTTCTCAGGTATTTGTTTGCTCTCATCCTCTCCTGCGCTGTGTTTTGTGCTGTGCTGTGCAGTGACAAGAGGAACCAACCCATGACCTACTGTGCTTGTTATTCTTCTGTCACAGGGCTGGAGGTCAATTTCTTTTAAACTGAGCCAGTTTTAAATCCAGTCAGCTATGGCTGGAAATAAAAATAATGATTCATTGAATAAACGTAAGTCATGGTGTCTGTGTTTGCTTAATAGCTGATAAACAGAAACAGAAAAAATGTATTAATCTATTTATTCTGAGTTAATTATTAAGTCCATATGTGGAGGAAGCTCTATTTTTCATTGTATCTCAGCCTGACAAGCAGTGTTTACCCCCACCAGTTGAGCTCTGCTTGCTCTTTAAACAGGCTTTGTGTCGAGTTGCTCACCCATTATGACAAACCCTCTATTGGGGCCTCTGCTCTATTTGTCTGCCTGCAAACTGCCACCGACTAAACAGTCACATGTGTTTTAAAACTCATTGAGTGACACATTATTTCTTCTCACTCCAAATGGCCCGCTCCTCCTGCTGATACTGCTGTAATACGTTCTGTTTTTGGACTCCCCCATTTCAGGAGAGAGCTGTTGTAGATAACCGCTCACCGCACACAACACCCACTTATTGTATACACTTCGCTTCAGGCGGTTAATTGCTTATGCTTATCTTATACTATATATCCCACTTTACTGCAAATACAGCAAGGCACTCTTAATGGGAATTCACAACCGCAGAGAATATTTCTGGATCATGTTATATTAATGTGCTATTATCATCACCTCTGATTTCATCTGACCTCTCTTCTCCTCTATTCTGTCCCTCTAGCTGACAAGGCTTTGGCACGCACACACACACACATACATACACACACACACACACACACACACACACACACACTGACAGGCTGGGGACTGCAGCAGTAGGCCTGTATTGATTGCTGTGGAAAACACTTTGGCATGCGTCCAGAGCCATTTCTTCAGTACATGGCAGTAGTCCATGCATGTGTTTCAGTGCTTGGAAAGCCAGCTTGTAGGGAAATTAGATTGTATTCATTTGCTGCTTCTTTGATTTTTCCTAAGGGAAAAACCCTGAATGGGTAATTCAGGCATCTGGGATGCTAGTTGAGTTAAGTGTAAGTGGCTTAGATATGCGAGCAGCATTTTGATGGATAAGGTCGTTCTGCTGAATGACTTGAGTGTAAATGTGATATGGCACATTTTTACAGTGATCTTTTTTAGAACATCCATACTGCTCCCTTGTCTTATATACCAAATCTCCAAATCTTATTATACCAAATCTCTCCATTCACACAACAATGGCAGGCAGGAATTTAGAGGGGTGGATGGGGTGGGGGGGGTATGGGGGGGGGGTTGTGTGCATGTGTGGCGTGCGCGCATGTGTGCCTCCTCCTGCCGCAGAACAAGTCATTAACTCTGAACACTGCCCTCCAGTGAATTCCTCACCATTGCTGAAATAGCATGTAAATTATTACCAGCTTTTTAGGATAGTGTAATTTAAAACCTTTAAAATGGAATACCCTGGACTTCAAAGGCTATAAAAACCCCCACTAACATTTCCCATTGGTTTAGGAGTTGTCATTCCCGTCCTTCACAATCTTCTGATTCTTTTCACCCAACTGTTTTGTGTCTTTGCAGCCTAAGTAATGATATGTTACAGCAGTGCCTGGTTTGTCAACACACATGAGACTTTTGGTGCTCTTTACCTCGGTTTTTCCACTTTGTCATTGACTAACCACTTGAACAGGCAAACATTTGCCTTGATGCATGACTCCAGTGCCCCCAGCTACAGTGGATCGTTATTATAACCTTAAGGAGAATGCAGCCACAGATGAGAAGCTCTTGCTTAATACAGCCAATGTTGTTCATTCATAACTGCGGTTTCTTAGATGGAGCATGTGGAATTATCATACATTTAGTCTTTTTGTCTGTGTGTGTGCGTGTGTGTCTGTGTGTGTGCATTTGCTAAAATACAAAGCTGCAGTGATTCAAGCGAGCTGACGCAGCGTTTTTGTGGTGTCACCTTACATGATGGATGCCTCACCCACTTTCAGAAAGGGCTTTGAAAACTCCTGTTATCTCGCTATTTTTCTCCGTCATTATATCTGTGAAAGAATGCAAAGTTCATATATCACGCCGGCTCATGTAAGAGCAATCTCTTAATGGAATCAGTGAATAAAAGATGAGTTCAGCACCCCGCAGATATTACAGCAACTTTTATGCATATGAATAAACTGCATGCATTAAGTGGCAGAACATTATGTACAATAACTCTCACCTTTTAAATGTTGTACCTTGAACTCTTTCTAGTCTTGAGGCAGCCTCCAAAAAAAAAACATATTCTAATTCAATTGTCCCTGGCTTACTCCCCAGAGCTCCTTTTTAATTCCCAGATAAGTTTGTTTTGGGACACTGAAGCCAAGGTCAGTCATGGGGAGGGGAGATAGATAATGAACTCATATTGTGTTTCATACCCTCGTTCTCTCTCTCTGCTTCTCTCCCTCTCTGTCTCCTCATTGTCCATGTCACCATGTCCATTACTCAATTACTAATCTCCTTTGGCCTTAGGAATTCCAGCGCTGACCTCTCGGAGGCAGCAGGCTGAAACCTTCCCAGCATGACAGGAGCACTGTGTGTGTGTGTGTGTGTGTGTGTGTGTGTGTACACCCACAGTATAGAAAGACACCCACCCACTGGGAAGTGTGCACCCCTTGACTCTCAAGCTGAAAGTCCTGTCCGAGCGATGAGACGCTCCGCTGCAGAACGCTGACAGTCAGGAATGTCTTCCTCGCCGTTCACGCACAGTTGCGTGGATTCTCGCAGGGAATTGTTCGGAGTGATATGGAATATTTCAGGGTGCATTGTTTCTAATTGGATCACCGAATATAGAATCGGGAATGTCCCTTATGTGCTGTTTTGCCACCAGTAAACCGCCGCATCCATATAAATTGAATGATATGGATTTTAGCGAGTTTAATTTCAATGAGATTGTCGGAGTCATGGGTTGCTGGAACAGAGTTATCTACAGTTTCACAGCAGAAGTCTGTTTTTTTCCACTTTCACTCCATTATGTGCAGTCAGAGCAATAAATTCACTCAGTAATGTTTGTGGCGATATGCTGCTGCAGTAATAACATGAATTATTGATAGAAGAATGGAGACAGAATGTAACATTCAGCTGTTAATGTGTTACTTTGCATTTTAATTCAATCATAAAACGAGCAGTTAGATAGTATATGCATTTATTGACACACCGGAGGTAAAGTTATGGTAACACATTAAGACATTCGGTGCAGGATTTAGAGTGTATAAATGCTCTTAATGCATCTGTGTAGGAAGTGTTACTAAAATGACACAAGGTTGTTTGGTATGTTGCTGATGTGGAGTGTCACCTCTTGGCTGTGGGCTTGCAGTCCTCTGACCTATATTATCAAGTGGCCTGCTGGCTGTGTCTGCCGCTTTGCTAAACTATCAACAGCCTAACTGGAAATGACAGCACAGTGTGGATGGGCGGCATTTACAGAAGAGCAAGGCCCCAAGTTTCAAAAGCACGTCTTTGAAACCGAAAATCCAAGTAGTGTGAAGAAGAATGCGATGCTGGTGAATGGAGTGATTGATCTTTGCAAAGTTTTGTCTAGTGCTGGAACAATTAGTTGCTCACTTGATTTGGCAGAATATTAATCAACAACTATTTTTATAATAGATTAATCCTTTAAGTAATTTATCAAGCAAAAATGTAGGGCTGCAATTAATAATTATTTTGATTATCACTTAATCTGCAGATTATTTCCCCTATTAATTAGTTGATCTATAAAATATGAGAAAATAGTTAAAAATGCCACAGTCACAGCTTCCCAAAGCTTAAGCTGATGTCTTCAAATTTCTTGTTTTGTCCAACCAACAGTCTAAAACTCAAAGATGTTCAATTTTCTGTTATAATGGACTAAGAAAACCAGCAAACACTCACTTTTTGGACTATTGCTCAGATGATTTCTCAATATCAAAATAGCTGATGATAAATTTTCATGCAATTGACTAATCGTTTATTCAACAAATCATTTCAGCTCCATAAAAATGTCAAATATGTTCTTGTTCCAACTTCTCCACTTTGAGTATTTGCTGCTTTCCATGTTTTATCTGATCATGAAATGAACATTTTTGGACTGTTGGTTAGACAAAGAGAAGCAATTTAAAAACATCTTGTGGTTATTTTCACTATTTTATGACACTTTATAGACAGAAGATTAATCAACAGATTCAGAGTCAATCATGAAAATAATCATTAGTTGCAGCCCTAGCTTAGTCTCTTTCTCTCTCAGAGATAATTGTTTTTTTATGTTATACTGGCAGATCAGGCTCGTTGTGTGCGCCGCTGTTGTTGTGAGCGTTTCTCAATAACTGACTGGGTTGGCTTGTTTTCAAGAACCTCTTACATGGAAAAACAGCACATTTCTTAATTCTACAGTATTTTCATAAACATTTCTCAATCAAATTTCATGAGTTATGCAAACCACAAGCCAGCTTTCAGTTTCCTGACTGTATGCGCTGCATCACACAGGAACCCACAGACTTCAGCCGGTGTAAAGTTGGCTGGTAAAGTTAAAAAAAGAAAGAAAGAAAAAAACTGTATGTGGCAAAGCTAATGGATGTAGCCTGTTTTTAGAACTGCGGCTCCGTTCATAGACTGATTATATTCTGGACTGTGTTGACAGCTGCTGAATTGCTCTCACCTGTTGTGTTTTGCTCTCAAGCCGAACAAGTCCCCAAACAGGATCTGTTGACACTTACACACGGCACCATGTCATTCACTTGATTGATATAGCAGGAATGATTGTGTGTTTTTAAGGTTTGCTGTCGCTGTGTGTACGCTCTGGTGTGCTATTGAATGACTTGAAGCATTGCTGTTTGATACACACATCAGCAGCAGAACATTTAGCGCGTTATATTTTGTTTCAAATGGACTCGACTGAAATATTTCTTGGTTTTGTTTCTCTATGTGCTGTCAGTTGATCGCATCAAAGTACAGTAGCTAATTTTGAAGAGATAAAGTACATTGTGGTTTTTGGCTGCAGGCTGAATGCTATTTACTGTTGCTCTACATTATTCAAATGGCCTGTTTTTTCTGAAGGCAGAAACAGCAGTCAGTTTTTCATTGCATGGAAAGCCGGTTACAACCACCCGCCACCACTTGACAGCTGAAGACAGCTCATTATAAGAAGACCGAAAACCCATGTTTGATGTTTCTACTTAGTGAGGGAGGCACAGCTATATCAAGCTATCCCTCGCAGGCTTTTCCTTTATAAGGAAATACTGTCTCCAACTGGTTGGGATTTGATATGCCTGTAGTTGCAGATGATGTGAGAACTGAATATGGGTAATTGTATAGACAGAGCACTCAGAACGAATTTAAAAAGCTGAAAAGTTGTGTGTTCATGTGTTTGTTTTTAGAATATCATGACAAAATAGCAGGAATGCTCTGAAATATTCTATTATAACATGAATAAAGCGGCTTAAAATGACAAAAAAAGACAAAAGCTTGACATTTTAAGCTTCACAAAGGAAAGATTTACTGCGGAGTTGTTTTTATTAGATTGTATAGATGTATCTTTTATTATATCACCCCTACATACACACATATACGTCAATATGGAGTAAATGAGTGTTATTTTAATGTACAGGCTCTCGGAGGGGAAATGTGTACAGGCAGACAGATGCCCGGTAAATTGGAGATAACCAAGGAGACAGACAGACATCAGAGACCTACTCTGAGTGTCTGCGTTTCTGGCCGTACACATCTGTCCTCCAGATTTCCCTGTTTCTGTAATAGCCATCTTCTAGCACACCACTCCACTCTGTTGGTAACAAGCACTTCAGCCATTAGCCCTTCAAATGGAAACACATTTAAGCATCTCCGCTTCCTTCGCTCTCCATTGGACTTGTAATTCTTTGAGTATAAGAGTTATTAAAGAAGGTTTGAATCAACCTTAAGGAAAAAAAAAGTTGAGGCACATACTGGAGAGAGAGCAGATCTTATTAAATAAGCCAGCTCAACAGACTCTGTACACAAGACCACCACAGCTATATTCAGCTTACCTCAGTATCAGCCATGCACATCGCTGCTATAGATTTACAATTATACTTTCCTGACAGTGTCACATTAGTTTCATTGTGTGTCAAAGACCACTAGCTCACAGCTTTCTCCTGTTCATTCATTACATCCCCGCTGTAACAAATCGCATTGCTTCTATTCCTCGACACTTTGAAGGTATAATCATAGTGGCTGAGTGTGACTTGTGATTTAAAAGCATAAAATCTAAGCGTTCATGGTGAATATCAGAAGCCCGACTTCCTAAATGCTAATCAAAATGTCTAAAACATCCACGTCCTCATTGACATTGATTTAACTGCTGGCATAAATTCAATTCCGCAATCATCCACATCATCCATATTCATGGTGCCATTAATTTACTTACATTAATGTGCATCCACAGCCATAATGCTACTTGACGCACATACCAATTTAGTTGATAAATAAGGACGCTCTGTTGTTTGTCCTGTTTCCTGTACTGGTTGTGATTTTACATGATTTTAATACAGACATTGCTCCTGATTATGCTTACGTGCAGATGTGCTGTTTTTTAATGCATTTTTATGAGTCTCTGTAACTAAACAGTTTCAAAACGAATCATAAGATTGTGGCAAAGGTAAATGGTCCATGACCTTGTCATAGTTGCATTTACGTAACTCAGTTTATGTACTTCTGATTGAAATGGGGATTCTGCCTCCTTTCAGCACGAGGTAATTGCAGTGTCTGAGAAGGTGATTGTGCGACTGGAGGACCTGGTGAAGTGGACGGTACCAGACTTCTCAGGATGGGCCCACGGTCTGAAGGCCGAGCCTCTCAAAGCCTCTGTTCTCCTGGAGCTGGGGACCAACGGGAGGCGGGAGGCCCTCCACCGCTACAGAGAGAGCACCCTAACCAGCGGACTCAACTTCAAGGATGTCCAGAGGGAAAGGGCACAGTTAGGTGAGCAGCAATTTCTTTTAGTCTTTTTTTATAAGGCATTTCTTCATTCTTAAAGGTTACTGCAGTGTTTCTAAATTCTCTGCGTTGCGCTGTTAAATGTTTATGTATTTGTGTCCTGTCCCTACCATAAATCAGCTTATGTTTATTGTCCTTTGGTTGGTTTAACAAGTGTTGTCTTGACTGGAGTAATTTATCAGTATGTAGTTGGAATTCCTCCCGATATAATGAGCTGAGAATTACACTAATAGAGGCAGGCTAGAGGTAATGGCAGCGTGTTTGCTAACGCATTACCATCCTAGAGTAACAGCTCTGTTTCCAGAAAACAACAAAGGCAACTCTGCAAAAAAAAAAAATCACATCATTCATCTGGTAATGTCTTTAAATAATTGAGTCACATCAAACTGCCGTCCACAGCACCTCTGACACCTTCTTATCCATCAGTTCAGATCATAATTGGCTGTGTATCTCGGCAGCTTTAAGGATCATTGCTATGTGTGTCTGGGTGGTTGTCTGGCGGATTCATCATGTACACGGTGCTATTAAGTGGCAGTGAATGTTTGATTCCTGCACCAGGCTCTGGGGGTCTCACTACAGCATTAACCATGAATCAGCCCCAACATAAAGCTGGATGTCTCTGCGGATGACTCATCCGATGCAAATAGGAAACTCTGGCATTTGAGCCTAATAATCAGAAAGAACATAATGTTCTCTTTGAAGCTGTTTCCCACTTATTTGCCTCTCTCTCTCATGGCTGTGATGTAATGCCTAATGCTGATTATAATGGTATAATGTAGCTTAGCAAACATGCTAAAAATACCATCACAATTACAGTACGTCTTGTCAGGTTTTAAGTATGTATCCTGTTGATTTAAGCCAGAATTCTAGCTTCATTCCTTGAAATGGTCCTCTATAATTCACTTTTCTAGTAACAGTTTACACCTATGTGGAAGTGAAACCACCATAGTCTTAAAAACATGAGTCTTTTTTTCTGTAGAAAAGGTTGGTTTATTGATGACTCGTGTACTGTGTAATCTTCCAGGAAGGGAAGCGGTTGTGTGTTTCTGTGTGAGGCTGTAATGCCCTTGATTACACGACATTGCTTGAATCGCATACACAAAAAAGACAAGAAGATCAATAGTGGTTTCTTTGTTGTTATTCCAGTAATCAATATGGTTTGATTTTGCTCTTGTGTGAGTGTGTGTGACTGCTTGCTTTCTTAAATAGACGTGTCAGCCGGCTTCTTAAATGATATTATATTCCATATCATGGCTTTCTATAAATATGCTGTATCCACCAGATTTTATAGATTTATCTGTTGCCAGTGTAATAACTCAAGAATGACGCCATTGTTACTGAGGGGTTGGCGTGTGTGAATGCGTGTGTGCATGTGTGTGTGCACGTGTTGCTAATGAGCAGAGCTGCCGTTAATGACTCCATCAGGCTGTTTCTAAATGCACTTGTCACTCCAATGGGACACTCCGCCAGAGAATCTGCCCACTCAGCAGAACCGGCTCAGACTCTGGCAGGGCACCAGAGAGACACACACGCACACACTTTGACACAAACACACACACACACACAGATGGACACATGCACAAATACTACACACCGACAATCAGTGATGCGCACTCACTTATCCATTTGTTTGTTTGTTCGCTACATCTTTGGCGTGTGTCAGTTGTTGACAGTCTAACAATATGAGAGGGGCAGAGAGTTTGGGAGAGAGTGAGAGAGATCTCTTATTCATCAAGGCAATGCATGTTACTCTGAGCAAGGGTTTGCATATAAATATGAAATATGCCAGTGCAATGCTGCTGACTACCAAAATGAAATATTCATGCCACAGCAGCAGCAGATCAGATATAAATGTACCCTTAAAGCGTCCTGTGGTTGAATGTCCGTAATTCTGTGTAAAATGTTCGCTCATTGACTAAGCTGACTTTTTTATGATACAGTTGTACGCTCTTTTTCGGGTTGTATTCATAAACAGAATAGCCAGAAGTGAGTGCTTGCTGTATCACTCGAATGATGTATTTACTGATTGTTATTCTCAGGCTGATCTGTAACTATGTCAGAGGAATTGGATTGTTCCCCATAACAGGATACTGCAGGAATACCACAAGCTCCACAGAAAACCATTGTGAGCTAAAGAGCAATAATGTGTGCCATTGTTATCGAGGGAAACTGTTCTTTTTTTTTTTCCTGAGTGCATATCCTAACTTTTCCTGGCATGCTGCCAATGTGAATTAACTGCACTGTTATGTATTTGTGTCTCACAGGCAACGTATAAAAAACTGTAAGAGGCAAACGTGTCTCAAATAGAATCAAAATTTTATTATTCTTGCTCTGCATTATGAGGCGTTACGGTTTGGTGAGGGAACAAAGCTCTTTTCTCTCCTCAGAGACACAAAAAGACTGAAACCAAAGATGCCTGCACAAAGTAAAGTAATTAATTTGAGAAACAAGTGACCTTCGCTGCTGTCCTGCCGCATCGACAGCTGTGACTCTAAAACCTGTGAGGCAGAGAGATGATTGGTATGATCATAATTCAAATTCCAGCTTTTGCCAGGCTTTGAAATGCAGTGTTCAAAAGTGTGGCTGACTCGGCATCCATACAAGGGGCTCAAGAATGATGCAACACTTCTTATAGTCCTTTAAAACTATAGATAAATTGATTTAGTTAAAGAAACAACTGGCATCATTATGTTAAAAGAATATTTTTTGAGAAATATGGTATGATAAATATGAAGCTACAGCCACCAGCCGGTTAGCTTAGCTTAGCACAAAGGCTGGAAACGAGGCGAAGCAGCTAGCCTGGCTGTGTCCGTAGATTCAAAATCCACTTGCAAGCATATCTAACTAATTAACACGTTGAATCTTGTCTGTTTAATCCATAAAAAAAACAACATTTTGTGGTTTTACTGGGGGATAATGTAGTAAAGTCCTCTTGACATCAATGTAAGGCTGCCACAGATTCAGGCTAACTGTTTCTCCAATATTTGCGCGAAGCTAAGCTAAGCTAAATGGCTGTTAGCGCTAGCTTCATATTTACAGACACCACAGTGGTATCAGTCTTTCCATCTAACTCTTGGCAAGAAAGCAAACACATATTTCCCAAACTACTCGTTTAAGTATGTTTCGTTTATTTATTTTTTGAAAGGATCCCCATTAGCTAAGAACTTCGCAATCTTCTTGTGGTCCACATATAACACAAAGGACATTGAACAACCTGTGTTGAAACATTTTTTTTTGATTACATATGTCTCCCACAATCTCCAAGGCAAGAGTACAAAGATAACATATTGCTACAAATGCATGGAGAGTGATGTCTTGTATTTTGCAGTCCTTACATAATCTGTAATGTAATTCACTTAATCAGGTTATGCAAACTGTCCACTTAGTTTATCTTGTATTCGAGTGAGCTTCTTTTTACAGTTCAATCCACCGGGGATGGCTTGCCAGGGAAGTTTACATTCTGCCCCTCTATCTCTCCCCAGAGAACTGGCCTGATTCTTTTTTTTTTTTTTTTTTCATCGCTGCCTGCCGAAATTGGTTTCTGGTCATATACTAGGAGGCCGAGCGTTGGAGAGCTGTAACTGCTGATACAGTTTGTTGGCTTGTGCCGGGAGAAACAAAAAGCTGTAGAAAGACAATAATAAAACATGAAAAAAAAACTCACAAAGGATGGCTCCTGGTCACAAAATAGCTCAATAGGTTTTCTGTCTTGTCTTTCTTCAATTCATGGCTTCAGCGAGGAAGCCAGTGAGCAGATTGTGAGTTTGAGATGATGCAGAGGATTATACAAGGTCAGTGTTCCTGACTCCTGCCCTCACCTACAGTATCATCTGGAGCTGGTTCATCCTTCAGCCTTGTGAGGATCAGGGCCCTCTGAGAAAACATTCAGACAGGAAAGAGTAACCATACACATGCAAAAAAATATACAGCAGACTGCAAAAGCATTCAACCCTCCCCTTGACTTTTTACGCTATTTTTGTAACGTAACACCTTTTGAGAAGGAAATAAATGAAATCATTAGATTATAAAAAGACTGGGTTTATTTATTTCTCTGACAAATATTTGTGTAATATATTAGATGCTTCCTGCAGCACTGCATATTAAAGCTGTTGTAATTCTGCAGTTTGACCCCTCCCCCCCCCAAATTTATACAGTGAATCACACTAAACTGAAGGTTGCATGATGGACTCAGTATCAGAAAACATGGGCGTTTTAATGGAATATTGATGGTAATGAAGGTTAGCTATTATTATTCAAGGATGGAAATGTTCATCATGCAGCTCTTCACTGTATAAAAAGAAAATGGCGTGCTTTGATTGATGTTTCCCATCCAGTATCTCCATCAATGTCTACTGTCGTCATTTGACATGATAGATTTGAATTTGCCGTGAGTTGTATGAAATAGAAATAATAGAAATAATGACATTATAGAATTGTTTCCCCTATAATTCATTATAACTGACCTTCACTACTACATATTTTAGGTTAAGTACATTACTGTACATTCATTTGGCAGGTGCTTTTGTCTAAAGGGACTTCCAGTTTTTTTTCCGTACATGTACGTCATGAGTAATTTTGGGTGCAGTGTCTTGCTCAAGGACATTTTCATGTGTCAACAGGAGGAGCCGTGTCGGGGAGCAACCCTACGATAAATGGCCAATCTACTATCTGAGCTGCAAAATGTAGCTTTATAAGCCATGTCTCAATTCCAGTATGTAGTATATAGTTGTACGCTATTTTTGGAGTTAGTAAGAAACATACTTCTCTGTTTATACTAACAGGAAATGATATAATACCTGCGCTCTCAGACGCCAGACACACTGCCAGTTTAACCTCACAAAGAGGAAGCGAAATGTTTTTCAAAAGATTTCATAGTTGTTGTTTTTTTCTGAGGTGTTCTTGAAGTTGTTTAAACACCATCTGCAATTAGATTACATTTTTTTCCATCTGTGAGCAGCTATATTGTGGGATAATAGTAAAAATCAAGTGTTTTTTAGTATGAATAGTGACTTTATACTCAAAACCTACTTAGAACGAATGAATGAATGAACGAAATAATTACATTTTTATTATTGTGTCGTACGCATAGGCCCACAAGACACCACAAATTCATACAAGTCAGGCTCAGAGTGCTGTGTGTACATTTCCAAACAACAGAGAAAGTCCAAAAACAGAGAAGTAACTTTCTCAAGCATTAGAATTAGTGTGTAGCATGAAATTGTGACACACCAATACATGACTTCATGTGATCACAGCTAGATGAAGACACAGTAGGCCAGTGAGGCATATGAGTGATATCACTACATTTCAAGATTTTTTACAGCCTCTCCCGCTCGGGGATGAAACCACTGTATTTCCCTCTGATGCAACATCTGATCTGTATGCCAGACTTGGCACATATACCCGAGTTGATATCCCGACAATATTTCAGTTGGAACATTTCAATTTGATGTAGAGGGTAGATTCTGTCCCCTTTCAGACACTGTTGGGAGCGTCACAGAATGTTTATGCGGGTAGGAACTGGTGATAAGGAAACAGACAGATGCTGTCCTCTCATGCTTGATTTGTCTCTGTGACAGTACAGAACAATATTAGGGACTTTGAGTCACTATCACACGCTAAAATGTTTTATGTTTCGACTGCAACGTGGGAAGGAGTGAGCGGTTTCTTGGAAAAGATAAAGAGAACGTGTCGCGGTGTTACAAGAGTAATGGTATGTTGTGACTCCGACAGAGAAAGAATGCCATGCTTTTTATGTGAGACACACTGCACTGTACTCCTCCATTCAGAATATCTAGCAGATTGTATCATTTGCACTTGTTTGCTTTCCGCCCCTCAAACATATTTGCTTCCCCTTCTGCTTTTTTTTTTTCCGCAGAACTAATTCTAGAAACTGTGCAAAAATCCCTTCTGAAGTAATTTAATGGAGTGTTTGTATTGATTATGTGCCTCTCTCATCCCCCCCCCCCTCCCCACTTTCTCTCCTTCTCTGGTCTGTTTTCTTTTTTTTTTTTTTGGTGCTGGTGGTGGTGGTGTTAGGAGGGGGGTTATGGCAGTATCTTCTTCATTATGCTCAGACCTGTAGGAGAGAGAATCACAAGCTGTTTTTCCTCACTGATGTGCTCATATCATTAATTCCCTTCTGACTGTGGCCTGGCCGGAAGCCAGAGAATTCTAAATCTGTAAGCAGTAAATTGTGTGCCGGGGTGGAAAAATCTATTAGATGTTTGAGCATGCCTCGAATTTGAATGGGAGAAGGAGAGAGAAAGATAGACATAGAGAGAGAGAGAGAGAGAGAGAGAGAGAGAGAGAGAGACAGAGAGAGAGAGAGAGAGAGAGAGACCACCCAACACCCGAACCTTATCCTGTTATGGCTCGCATCATAATCAAATTCAGCTCCTTCTGATAGCTATATTCATTAATAATTTGTGTTATTTTATTTCGGGAATGTCACATAATGTGTTTTTTCGACTAGTGCGAGGGAGGGAGGGGGGGGGGGGGGGGGGCTGAAGGCTGGTGGATGGTTAAACAATGAGAATGGCCTCAGAGGAAATGAAGAGCTCCGTCTCTCCATTAGCGAGGTCTGAAACAACAGTTGTGTCTCTCTTCTCTCCATTAGTCAGGTCTGGAACAACAGAGACGCTATTGATGTGACCTCGGCCAGGCATCTTAAGTAGACAGAAAGAGAGTGAGGTTCTTTCATAATACACTTGTCTGCCTCTAACACAGATTTCCTGATAGGTTTATTTAATATATATATAACATTTTTTTTATATTATTCACATTTTATGGAAAGCTTTAAGGTCAAATGGATCAAAGGGTTTTTATCTGAGATTGTGTGTTGATTTAGGAACATTTGCTTTCCTTTCTTAAACAAATTGCCTGCCTGTTCCAGTTACACTCTGACTCATTCTTAAGTGTTACCTAACCAGTCTTTCTGGGGAGATTTTCTATATTCGTCTTTGTCAAAATGACACTCATTTCAAGTATTACAGCAACATTAATATTTCATGGCAGAATTCCTTTTTGTACGTCTCTCCCTAATATGTTCCTTTCTGCTCGACGGTTTCACATTCTGCCCTCAGATAGATAGATATGGATGATTTTGTGCTGCTCAGTAGGCATTGGAGGCATCACAGATTGTACAATTAATAACTCTGCATATTTTATGAGCATGCCAGTCCATCTGCTTTATGAATGCATGTAAAACTGTCCTCTTCTGGAGGCCCTGTTGTGCGTATAAAACGGACTTGCAAGTCAAAGATAAACACGCAGGGGGGACAAAGTATTGTGAAAGGTTTACGCACAGTGGTGGAATGTACTTTCAAATCAAAGTTATTTGCACTTGACTATTTCCATTTTGTGCTACTTTATACTTCTACTCCACTAGAATTCAGAGGGAAATATTGTACTCTTTACTCCACTACATTTACGTGACAGTTTTAGTCTCTAGTTACACTGCAAATTAATATTTTACCTACAAAACATAGGATGAGTTTATAAAATATGATTAAACTACCCATGTGTATATCAAATTGTTTAAATTAGCATCACTTCAACCAGCTACAACTGTGAAATGCTACTTATAAGTGAATTAGATAATAATTTTCACTAATTAGTGAATAATTAGATTTAATAGCATAATACACACAGGAGCCATTATGAGTACTGAGTAGGCTCATGAGTACTTTTGCTTTTGATACTTAAAGTACATTTTAATATATAATTCTTGACACTTTCAGTGCAGGACATTTACTAGTAATAGATCATTTTTACATCGCAGTATTTCTACTTTTACTGAACTATTCATGATAAACACACATGAACAAGATTCAAATGAAATCCTTATCTTGGACAAGTGGGTCTACAGATGTGGAGATACGTTTCAAAAGTTGACCGGTCGCACGGGGATCTTCTGTTGCAATTATCTTTACAGTTTATTCTGATGTACAAACCAAAGCATGCATTGCATCAGTTTATTGGGAGTTTCAAATTTAATATGAGTATAAAAGAACCAGTTCTATCGCATCAATAACACCAGACACTAAAACCTTGGCTGGCTGTTTTCAAGCTTTGTGGTTACATGATTTAATAAGACTGAACTGAGCACAATGATAATAATAACTTGACTTCTACAGTATGAGAGGGTGTGCGAACAAATGTACTCTCACATTAAATACCCATTTAATTCTACCTTAGCGTTGCAGTGTTGGAAAAACACTTTCAGTCAGACCTGTGCCAAGATAAAAATAGCTCCCGCCGCTGATTGCAGATCAGCTTCTCAACATCCACTTAATATCTGTCATAATCTGTAAGGCAGAACTGATGCAAGAGGGTCACTGAGCCAGGCTGCAGGATATATACTGTAGTACACAGTATGGATGATAGACTTCTAACCTTGTAGGAATAACATAGTGTTCATTTCACAGCACAGAGGTAATGCATTTTTCCTGCATTGAAAGGTATTGCAAAGGGGGCTGTGATAGATTCCAGACCTTTGGTGGAAGCAGCGTGTGTGTGTGTGTGTGTGTGTGTGTGTGTGTGTGTGTGTGTGTGTGTGTGTGTGTGTGTGTGTGTGTGCAGGCATACATACGTGTGTGCGTGCTAACTTCATGTTCACACATACTTGCTTGGATACATAACTGCTCTTAATGCTTTTATTAAGCCAAAGAAATACAAATGACGTAATCTGTATTTGTAAAATATCCTGGTGCAGATGGTGTAATATATTTTGGTTTCTTTGATATATTGACTGCCAGAGGAGTTGGAAGGAGCGCCTTGGCTGCAAACAATAGATCATTGATGCCTCTCTGTCCTCTTTCTCAATCTGTCAGTCCATTTCCTTGTTATGTACTGGCCTGAGGACCACTTGGCAAAATGAGAGGCATTCAGCCAGTCTTGTTTTTTCCTTGATTTTCCCTTCAGCCATAACTCAGGGAAAGCTGCTGTTTCATTTGACACATTAGAGGGTAATATCTAAAGTTAACAAAAGCCTAGTCACAGAATCACTTAGTGCAGTGTAGGTGTAACTTAAATTTATCTTGAAAGAGATAGTTATTGAAGGTGAGAATGAACAGCTGAGTAGATGGAGACTGCACACAGATATAGCCAAATAAACTAATATAGCAACTACAATAAACTGGCCTGATATTTCAGTATTCTGCTTTCATGAGGAGCAAATCAATTCCAATAGCATCTTTGATCATTTATAGCCTCTGTCTAATGACCCACACATGTTGCCAGCCATCAATAAAACTTGCAATAGATGCCTTTGCCAAAAAAGTGCTATGAATCATGTTGTTTTCATTTCACGCCACTTATCACTGTATTATCCCACTGTATACAAAATACATAACAGTTCTTGAGTGGGTTTTATGAGATCAAATGTACAACAGACTAACCAAAATATAACAAAAAATTCCCCCACTGTCATGTGCAACTCATATTTCACTTGCTCGTTGTGAAAAACACAGCCACATTACAGAGGGATAAAAAGCGCTTTTTTTGGCATCAGTGACCAGTGAACATAAACTTGTTATCGCAGCAAGTAGATATTCTCCACTGAAGTTCTTATCATTTCTGTGCAATGAGAGACAAGCAGCTACAAACGCTGTATGTGCTGCATTACAGCGATTATAGCTCTGTTGGTAAGCAGAGGTTTGCCACATCAGAGGTCGTGAGCTGTAATCTGGAATGAATGAGTTTAAAGCCAAGCTGGTCGCAGTTTATCAGAAATTACCTGCTTGTTTAGCCAGATACTGCGTCTGTCACATGAATAACACAGCAAGTCTTATGAAAGCAGTATGTGCAGGACCGAGCTGGAGAACTTCAAAAGCAGATCATTAGGGGCTTGTGGAGAGAAAACAATTGTTAGTAGTTGTTTTATTCCTTTTTTGTGGTGCTGTTAGAATGTGTAATCACAACTAATTGCACAGCAAAGTATGCACGGGAAAATCCCACAGTTTGCATTTCTGGGATTTGCTTTTGTATCTTAAATATGCTTTATATCCATGACAGCACGTAAACAAGAAATCTGAACAGATGGCACTGGTTTTTAATGACATATTGCTATCTATAAAGTCTCCCTCTAAGCCACAGACTAAAACGTCTCCCCTTGGGAAGCGCACCGCTCTAGTTGTTATCATCCGCTGCTAATGTTACTCTTTTCTTTGCCACATTGTCAAGTCCTCCAGCTAAATAAATGCAATGTAAATTGAGTATTGTGCTGGATGTAATTATTGAAAAGGGTTCCAGTTGGCTTAACTCTACAGGCTGTTTATTTAAAGCCTTCCTCCTCCGTACAGATCTGATGATAGAGGGAGAGAGTGAGAGAGAAAGAGAGGTTCTTATATAATGACAGGAATTCACAATGGAGCCTTGCTGAATGACAACCCCCCAAACATCTCCAACAAACACCCCCCCCCCCCTCCCCACCCTGCTCTTTCTCATTACAGTTTTACCATTGGGAAACATGCCTGTCCCAAATAGCCTCTAGTATTATTCTTTTCTCCCTCCTGCTCTTTTTTTTCTTCATTCTTTTACCAAAAACATATTAAATCATGTTTCCTTTTACACAGTATACGCCCTGAGAAATAAGTCTGAGTTGATAATGAGGGGCACTTCTTTGAGGAAATACACACAGCAACTTTGATCTAGAATGGCATGTAATTCCTTGCCTGACCCAATTCCCAATCTCCCGATAAGATGGGGTTTTTTTTTTCTCTCCCTCTGTTGCTCTAACCTTCCCGCGGAACCCACTCAAATGGGAACTTGCTGTCCCATTAAAGATACATTTAAAGCCAAACATGTCATCCATTTCATTCAGCAGAAGGAGGATATGTTAAGGTTGAAAACGTTGTCTGCTGCAGGCTGAGCCGAGGAGACTCTCTGTGTATCCCTCTCTTTTCGCTCTCTGTCGGTGACAACCTCTGAGATCTCTGATCACAGCTGCTCAATTGAGTTTGTGTCGGACAGAGCTGCGTGACAAATGAGAGTGGCCGTCATAGCAGATAGAGTATCATCACCTGGGTGTAAAAGCTTTTAGGCTCGTTTAAGGAGAGGGAAAGATACATGGAGAGGGAGTCTCTCCTACTCTCTGTTCACTTGTTTGTTTAGTCACAAAAGGCAGCTGAAATTCTGCTACCAAAGATAGTTGATTAAATTTACTCCCTGTGGTATTTGCACATTTTGTGTTCTTGCACAGCAGCTTGTTTTTACTCTCAGAATTGACTGCGCCATAAGTGGATTGACCCCCAAAAACCCAGCAGTTGTCTTTCATTAGAAAGGATGCAACCGGGGACCAGACGGCAAGCAGTGTTTAGGGCCAATCCATCACTACACAAAAGGAGATCAACACGGGCACAAACTTCTCATCTTTTCCAACAACACGGCCTATAACCTTGTAGTAATCACGGTTTCAACTTTCCTTCCTCATGACTGATAATTCTGAGAAGCCGTAGCTACGTATAATTTCATCTTGGGCATGAAAGGGGCCCTTAGGAGCTTTCTGATAGCTCATTTGTTATGAGGCCCCCATTGTTTTTTGATAGTCAAAAGAACCAATTTGGGTTTTTGACAAGGAGCCCCTCTGAATAATTCCTTCATGTATTACAGGACCTATTAAATGCAAACTTTTCAATCTGGCAATCAATAAGGCAGGCAGCTTTCCCTGGCCCCGCGCCAGACACATTAGGGCTGCGAGCGATGGTTGCTAGGGAGCTGAGCCTGCTCAGGGGAAAGAATGTTTAATGTAATAGAATCACATAAATCAACTAGAGGAAAGTGCTTGTTGTTTCTTCTCTTCTCTTCTCTTCTCTTCTCTTCTCTTCTCTTCTCTTCTCTTCTCTTCTCTTCTCTTCTCTTCTCTTCTCTTCTCTTCTCTCTTTAACTGAAAACATTTAATATGGGTGTGTGTTTTTGAAAATGTGGTATGGCCATTTTTTTTTTTTTTTTTTCTCCTCTGTCAACCGCAAGAACATCTGGGATGGAATTAAGCTGAGGGAAGTTGAAATTTCTCCGTGTTTATATGTGTATGTGTGTGTGTATGTGTATATGTGTGTGTGTGTGTGTGTGTACAGTTCGTGTGAGTGTGTAAGTGTGTGTGTGTGTGTGCGCGTGCTTGTTTTTGTATGCATAGCTGTGTGTCCTCAATCCTTGTGCTGCACACTTGAATAAATTGAGGTGAAAATTATATAAATGTTTCTTTTTTTTTCTTTGTCACAGGCCACTGCCCCACCCTGCTGAAATGAATGAGCCACTTTAGTGCTTTACTATAATTAAGAACAGGAGCCAGCATGCATGGAGGGCTCTCTTTCTCTCTCTTTCTATGTATTACTCTCTGACACACACACACTGTGTGTTGCTCTCTCTCTCTCTCTGCCCTCTGTACAGTTTCAATAGAACATTTCCTCTGGGTGTTAGTGCCCTTTTGTGAGAATATGATTCTCTTAGAAGAATTAGCACGTAGACATGGCCTATGAATGTAAAAGCTTGATATCTCTTAAGGTCATACTCCACTCCATACTCTTTTCAGCTTCAAATACAAAAGTTTGTCCTTCGTGGAGCACGGCACATGTGATCAGCTTGAATTTTCAATGAGTCTAATTGATTCACCACATATTTGTACCACAATAAAGCAAAATACGCTGCTTCTGTGTCAGTTTTCAAGGTCCGTGCAATGGTCAGCCTGATAAACATGCCTCCGGTTTGTTTGTTGGTTTGAAATTCTATTTCAGTTTACTTGCTTCTGGGTTTGCCACTTAAACAGTTACAGTACTTATCAATAAACAAAACAGCAAACTCAACACAGACATGTTTGACAGAGTTGTGTGTTAAAACTTGGTGAGTTTACAAAAGGAGAGCCAAGAAGTGGATTACGATGCCAAGAATTTTCTATGGACACTTTGATACTTTCTGTCCGCCCTGAGAACTTATCATTGGAATTTACTGTGAGCGTCATGAGTTACAATAGTGGTAAATTGTTATTATTTTACAAAATAAAGTTGTTTAAATGAATGATTTCAAGTGGGGCTGCAACTAATGATTATTTTCATCATTGATTTATCTGTTTTTTATTTTCTTGATTAATCAATCTGTTGTTTGGTCTATAAAATGTCAGAAAATGGTGTATTTCCCAAAGCCCAACCTCTACTGTTTTGTTTTGTCCCAAACAACAGTCCACAACCCAAAGATATTCAGTTTATTATCATAAAAGACTAAAGAAAAGCTCTAATTTCAAGCAAATTGCAATCAAAAAGTTCAATAACTCATTTTGTTAGTTTTGTTCAAATAGATTTTTTCAGCAGCTTGGGAGCAGCGGAACAACTTGCAAACACATTGACATATTTTCACTAGATGATGTTGATATGATGAATGTGTCAGTAAATGTGTGCCTATTTACACATCCTTTTAGCTCTATTTAGATCTCCACCAGCTCCTGACAGAAATATCTGACTCTTTAACTGCTAAATGTTCGACTATGTTCACCAGCTAGTTGCTAACTTGTCTGCCAGATGGTTCTGGGCTGATAGTGTACAGTGGGTTCATCAGAGATTTTGCAGGCTGTGAAATCAAAACAAGGAGCTGAAAGACGCTAAACCCCCTGCTGAGTTGAACTGAAGAGTCTGGTGATGATTCTCGGTAGTTTCATCACAATAAGCAATGTTTTTCACATTACACGTTGTCATTAATCCTTAACTAATATGATTGACATTGATTAGTGCAGCTTTAACCCACAGGAAGCCCCCGTTAATACTCAAAAGATATATTTTTGTTGGAGTGTCCCTTTAAAGGGCTGAATATGTGTTGTGTATATCGTGTGTGTTTATGTGTGAGGGCACAGCTTGCAGCTGATGTCATGAGCAGGGGAAAGGCGAGTCAGTGTCTGTGACTGATGTGATGTTGATGATGGACGGCCACTGAGTCATTTGCAAACACAGCATGTTACTCTATCCAGCTCCTTTAAATACATTTTTAAAAAATTATTCCACTTATACCCTTTGAACAAAATAAGCTGAATGTGACACACTGCAAGATCGGTTTGCTTTGTTTTACTCCAATATAGTGATTTATTGATGCTGCAATCCTCTGCATGATTAATATGATTTTGTTTACAGCACAGAGTAGCTTGCAGTTAACGAAATGTTCTAGCACATTTTGTTTTATCCAAGATAGTGTAGTCATTCACAGATTGGACAAGCTATGAATCATTCAGATTTAATGAATTTATTTCTTTGTTTTATGTAATTTTCTCTTTATAGGAAACACAAGGTTGTCTCTAGTGAAAATGTGACCCCCCACGCATCATTTCCATTTGGTGTCATTGACAGATGCTGTTCCCTCTTTATTTGGTCAGGTTTCAATAACATGAAACCAATAGCCAGATCGGGCGCCTGCTGTTGCTTATATGGCCCCCTCTCAGTGTCATGTCCCCTCATTGAGAAGTGAGAGAGAGAGAGAGGAGGCGGATGAATCAGAGATGTGTTATATATTGTGAGAAGAGGCTAAATGGAAACAAGGCAACCTCAGAGATCAATACAGTGCACGGAGAAGAGAGACTGGAGGATGGAGTGAGAATACCAAACAAGAACCTTCTCCTCTCTCCCTCTTTTCTTATTTTCTCACACTCTTTTCTTCACCCATGTCAAACTTACTGCCTATTTTTAAAGATTTTGGACTTGATTTGGTGTTACCACTTGTGTTAAAAAAAAAAACATCAAATATGAAAGTGACATTGGCTCTGGGTTACATGCCTCACCATTTTCTCGCCAACCCCACAAAAGCAGCGGGGGGATCCAGTAAATTCCTTGGCCGAGCAGATAATGTGGAAATGTTGACAACAGCAAATTTGAGCCGAGTGAGTGATTTAAGGACTACAGCGGGTGACAGAGAGCATGAGAGTAATGGTTTTCAGCTTTTTCCTACTCGTCTGTGACAGAGAAATGAGCTTCACTTACCTGAAAGATCTTGTCACAGCTTGTGGGCAGTGTGAATATTTTTAAGCTTGGTTAAATGTAAATGACACAGTTTACATGAGTCAGATTTGGTTTTTAATTAGCCAGCGTAGATCTGCTTTTAACTGTCAGCAGCTCTCAAATTACGGCTAGTTTTATTCCCAACTCGCAAAGCCGCTACAGAAATTCTCTTCAATAAAAGCAGATATGCAGCAGTAGATCATCCTTTTTATTTTTCTGGTTTGAAATTCAATCATATCAATCTAACATTGCAACAGCAATTCACCCAGTGGAGCAGCTGCTTGAACTGCAACTAATGAGTTTCATGTCTTATGCGTCATTTCTGAGATTTTGATCTCATATTTTTGATCTCTATGACTAGTAATTTATCATGCTTGTTATGGAAGAGAAACAGAAATGTTTCCCGTAGTGTAATTACACTAAATATTCTCTTTTTTTTTTTTCTCGGTATAATATAGTGTCAGAGCTTGTTCTCATCTTATTCATTTCCACTCCTGTTTCTCTCATATACAGTATGTGGCCGCATTACAGTACAGTCTCTTTTTACTAAGCGTTTTTCCTCAAAGGAAGAACTGGCTTACTGGAATTTTTCCCCCGCCAATATCAGATCCATCATATGTTGTTAAATATAATTTTGTGATATTTATAAATCAAATACATGCACATATATTACAGCATGTTGCTTTTACTATGTTGGAATAGATTTAGATCTGTATTTATACTGCGCAGAGTGTCTCATGACAGCTACTGTAGCTAATGACTTTACCAGTCTGCTGTGGACTGCAGTAGTGTCACTTACAGTGTAATGTGATACAGTAGTGCTGTGTTTCCCATTTAATGTGTTTTTAAAGAAATAGTTTGACGTGTTGGGAAATGCACGTTGCTTTCTTATTGAGAGTTAGATTATGTAAAATGATTACTACTCTCATGTGAAAGTACAAGGCTGGAGCCAAGAGGAGATATAGCTTAGCTTAGCATAAAGACTGGATGCAGGGGGGAAACAGCTAGCTTAGTGCTCTTCAAAAGTTAAAAAATCCAGAGCTGTTTCTTAACAAACAGAAGTTTATCCATCCTTACAGCACATTTGTGGTTGCCTGGTAACCTCACAGTGATGACTCTGGGAAGTCAGATGTTGTTTGCCAAAAAATTGACACAGCACACGCTGTTTGTGTGCAGAATAAACAAACACACCTTGTTAATTAGTGTGTTATAGAGGTGCTGTTAGGTGTATTTTGGACAGAGTCAGATTAATTTTCAGTCTTTAAGCTAAATCATTTAAGCTCATCACTTCCTAGCTCAGTAGTGGTTTAGATCTTCTCACATAACTCTTGGCAAGAAAGCAATTTCTTTAAAGGGCATAACTTTAGTTTTGTGTGTTTTGGCCCATTAACTACAAATCTATATCTATAACAATTGTTTACTAAGCATCCCACACCAGCAAATATTTAGATTGAATCTCTTTCCAGGCAACCATTGGTTTTGTTTCATGTCAGTAATACATAAAAATCAACCAACAGGAACTTAATGTTTGTGTTATATTGGTTTGTGATCATTTTAAATCTCTTGCGCTAATGTATTCAAGAGAAATCTAACATCTTAGTTCAGAGAGGTGCCTGCTATAGAAGCCAAGCACTCATGAGCGATGTTGGGTGGAAATCAAATCCAGATAACAGACAGGAAGCAGACACAGATGTCGTGAAAATGATAATATGAATTTCATCATGTTCTGTATTAAGAAGTTACTATTTGGCAGACTGCTCTCAAATTTCCTTGTTTCCATGAATTCACCATCAAAGAAGAAATGTCATTTATTCTCTGTGATGGATTATCTTCTGTATTGTTAGCAAGTTTAAAAGTCTTTGCAAGTTGATTTTAATACGGTTGTGAATAGAAACCAATGGCTGCTGCAATGGAAGCTCAGAAATCAGTCCAGTCAAAAGCAGCAGGAAGTTTAGGGAGGAAATAGTGAACCTCAGAGAGAGAAGCTTCTGACTCTTTTCTGCTGTGTTTTATTTCACATGTTCAAATCAATAAGTATAAAACAAAAGCTCTGTGCTGTAACTACTCATTTTGTTCTCTGTTTGTGCTTTGCCCTCCTTCCCAGCATGTACATTTTTTTTATTAAAAGAGGTGCTGGAGGAATAATATTGCTGCACTTGAGCGTCAGATGTTTGTATGATTTTGCCTTAAGAAAATCAACAGATGTGCGCAGTTGTCTTTGAGTTCAGTTTCCTTTCATTTTTGTATGTCTTGTCCCTTGGGTCGTGATTCATAACAAAGCACCATCCCTCAAAGTCACACCAGTCACATATTGTATTGATTCACTGTACTGATTTGCTCAAAACAATACCTGAAACACTAAAAATGCTTCTATGAATAAAGAAAGAGACAGAAACACCATCATTAAGAGATTGCTAGCATCTGATTATTTTATATAATTGTCTTCCTGACATCAGGGGGTGGTTAAACATAAATTTTAATCAATGGTCCTGACCCCGTTGCACAAGCAGTTCTGTAATTTCTGGACTCTCGCTCCAGTCATGCAAAGTCTGTCTGAAAATGTAAAAATTTTATTCCTGTTTGCATTTCAATTTGCATATTGCAAAACTGGTTCAGTCATGCTTCTTTAATCCCGGGGAATATTAGGAAGATCAGATCCATCCTGTCATGTCAAGACACAGAGAAGCTCATTCATGCCTTTGTCACATCCCAGTTAGATTATTGTAATGCACTTTTTACTTGAGTAGCTCAGTCATTCTTGAAGTGTCTACAGCTCAAACAAAGTTCTGCCGCCAGACTCCTAAATAAGACTAGACATTATGCTAATATCACTCCCACTTGTGTTTATTTCATTTTCTAGCAGTAGTGCACTTTAGAATAGATTTTTCAATTACTTAAATCGCTGAAAAAGCCTGACATTGTGGAGCCTCAACATATATTGCTGTATTTCTACCACATTTTCATTTATAAAACTAGATACTACTACTACAACAGTAAAAACAAGCATTGACAAAACTGATCCAAGGTCTTTTCACAGTCTGTCTGACTAAGCTCAAATCAAAAGGAGAACAAGCATTTCTATTTATGGCTCCCAAACTATAGATAGTTTTTAGTGTCTCTTTGTTGCACAAGTTTACTATACAGCATAATGTCAGAACTGATGAATCTGTCAGTTTAGTATTGTATTGCTCTGATTATTTTATTATACTGTATCTATTGTGTTTAACCTTTTGGCTCAGCTCTTTTTAAACTGTTGTTTTTGAGAGTATAAGACAATACAAGTGCAATACCAATTAAAGTGGCCCTCCGGCAAAGTTGGGGGACTTGCAAGATACAGATTTTTAAAAAAGAACGGACAAAATCAAAGCAGCAGAATCCCAAATATCCTGACATAGTATGAGTCAAGCTCCAAAAACACCGGAACCTACAATTCCCATAATGCAACTTGATATAGTGTCTTAAATTAGATCTCTCTTGTTTCATAAATTCCCATGACTTTCATTCACTCCACACCCCCCCCCCCCCCCTCTTTGTAACACAGACTTCTTATTATAAATTGGTAGCGTAATTGCATGCCCATGGAAAGACCCTGATGACATCACTATGACATCATCAAGGTTATTATTTCACTCTTTATAAAGCTCCTCCTGAGTCACAGAAGACATTAAACAACTCCTTTCACAGGCTGACAGTAAACTGAAGTTGCTGTGTAAAATTAATGGAAGGCCCCTTTAAGTGTAATTCAAAGTACAAAGTATCTAATATATTGCACTTAATATAGTACTTATCTGCTAATATACTATATCAGTGTATATTCTACTCTATTACAGTTTACTGAGTGCTGCACTGACTGACTGGTTATAACGGCAGCTGCTCTGTACAGCAGTTATGACCCTGACACCATTGTAGTTTATGAGGTCAGGAGCTTTACAGCGTGTTCAGAAAAGAATCTGCCGCACCGCAGCTGTTTTATCAACACGCTATACCACCACCAGTAGAGGAGAGACAGAAAGAGAAAATAGAAAAGAGATCTAGAGAAAGAAAGAGACATAGAGACAGAGAGAGAGAGAGAAAGACAGAGAAACAAATTGCATAATGTTCTCAGAGTGTCTTCCAGCTCTCCAGTGATGCAGCCACAGCCCCAACCAATTAGGATTCTTACTCAAAGATATGGACATCCTTTTTTTTTTTGGAAAGGTCGTGCTGTAAGAACAAAAGGAATTTTTGAAGTGTATATACACTCAATGTACATTACACACACGCACACACCGACATGCGTGCTTTACAATTCCTTTGTACAGTTATTAATGCCCTGCGGCTCTCTCTCCAAATTGAATCTAATCAAGTGAAATGCTGTGAGGGTCCTCGGGAGAAAGAGCTGGTCTGACGGTGACCGCTTACAATAAAACCCCTGACATTTGGAAACAAAGCCTCCGCTACCTCTGAGCTGTAATTGCATACGACAACTGCCGCAATCTTTGATGAATGTGCGTGTCTACAGTGTGATATGTATGCAAGAATATGTGTGTTAATACGTCTGTGGGCTTTGTGGTACCTACTTCTTTATAGGCTGTCTGTGTGTGTGTGTGTGTGTGTGTGTGTGTGTGTGTGTGTGTGTGTTTGTGTCCTGGTTGAATGGTTTTAATAATTTCTTTTGAAGTGGTAGTCATATTGGAGTTCAGTGGAACTAATTACGCTGATTGTCAAGAATGCAGCTGCTGTAAATATGTTATGAATCGTGTCCTTCCTGTCCTGTTTCTGCTGCACATTTCAGTGATGTTAATCAGCCTCCAGCTTGATAAAATGACACCAAAAGGAAGAAATGTGTCTTTTGAATAGACCTGTTAAACCTGCATGTTTTTTTCTTTAGACAGACAAGGTGAAAGCTCACTAGTTAGCCATCCCTGAAATATTAACTTACCAGTAGAAATTCCCATGAATGTCACGTCCAAGGGCTTTGTAAAAGCAGACAGGACAGTGAATAATTCATATTCATGTTTCAAAGTGCGTGGCTCTGCTTCATCGAGTGTTGAACCGTTTAGTCGGCTTTGTAAGCTAGAAAAATATTAGCACTCTACTGTCAAACAACAATCTGTAAGGGCGAGTAAGTCTACAAAAATGTGACATTGACTGCAGCTTTCAAGAACAATGTGCCTGCATCTGTCTGCATATTATGATTTGGCCAATTTCATTTCATTGTGTGGTATTGTAGTGTGTTTTATTACTTCTGCTGAGGTTAACTGTCATTTTCTATGTCATTATATCATCATTATAGTATTGGATTAGAGAAATATTATGATCAGATTGTTATGTATAGTAATACCCATGGGAGATTTTGACCAGACACCATATTTGATCATATTTGAGTATATACATCATTTTGTCATGTAAAGTCACCTCATAACCACTTATCAGTGAGTCATGATGTGGTTTAATCAAAAATGGTCTCAGTGGTTTCAACCCCTCAAATGTGAATATTTCCTGGATTTTTTGCTTTAATATGATATTAAACTGAACACTTTTACATTTTTGATTGTTGTTCAGATAAAAGGAATGTGAAAATGTCACCTTGAGCTTCATTTTTTTCACAATTTTCTGACATTTTGTGGACCGTTTCATAGATTTTATGGATCAATTTATCAAGGAAATAAATGACAGATTAATCAGTAATGAAAATAATCAGGAGTTATACAGGTATTATGTGAAATACACTCACCAAGCACTTTATTAGGAACACCTGTGCAATCTATTGCAATCCATTACAACAGCTCTGCCATTAATTCTGTTTTTACGAAGCTTATACCTTTTCAGTTTTTGTTGACATTGTCAGAAAGGTGATAATTCTACTTTATGTTTATTACTGAAGTCATAATGAGTGGTGGTGGTGCACTGGAGTGGAGGAATGGTGTTCCTAATATTTTGCCCCCCTCATGTGTGTTAATAAGGGTGGACCAAATATTAGGAACACTTTTCAATATAATGCAATGTTTGGAGAGTGTATGTCATCGTGTATGATGTTGTCTCAAGTCAATTTATGTTATATAATGCCAATACTTATGCATATACAGGTAATTTGATGTGTAGTGAGTAAGATTTAGTTCTGTTTGATGGCGACAGCATTAATGCGCTGAACGTGCAGCTCTTGCACAGCATCTGAAACGTCTCTCCTACTCCTTCAAATTGGCTCATTAAAGTATTTCTTTCTGAAGTGCCTTATTTAACTAGTTGTATCTGGATTGAAAATGTATTATTGAGCATGTAATTAGTCGTAGATTATTATATTTGCGTTATGTGGGTGGCAGGAGATGCATTCTATTATAATGAAGCAGGACTGCATAAGAAACTCATTTATTTTAATCACCATCAGTAATCCGTAGCCATTGCCAACTTTCTATTTTTTGTATAATATCAAAATATAAAGAAGAGTTATTTCATAGAAACAAAATAAATATGTCTGCGTGTGTTAGAGGCAGTGTTGTGCTGAGGGGAATTGTCGTGCAGAGGCAACATGAGTCTTATCGTGTCAAGTCCTGTACACGTAGCTGGTAGGTTTAATGAGTTTACAACGAACTAAACATATTTGAATTCTGTTATCTAATTTGTAATATCATTATATTTCTTAAATGTACCTGTAGTGATTCATTATCTTTCTCTGTCACTAACATTATAGTTATCTGACTTTATCTGACTAATTTACCATGTCATATAATAATATACTTTCTGTTGCACCTAGTCAACCTGAATTTATCTCTTTATTTTTATAACATATCAGTATAACAGTAACAGATTGATTTGTCTGTCAGCATATCGTCCAGGTTTTTTACTGCAGTTTATTTTATTAGCTCAGTCTGTACTTCCTGTCCAGAGGTTTTCCAAATAACGGAAGAGTTTTCTTTGCCAGTTAGCCGTCACAGGTGATAAGGTGATATCAGTCAAACTTACACACTGTCACTGGAATATTTATTACATACACACATCAGAAACCACACACCCAATATGACTGTAAAGTCTGACTGTAACAGGTTTCTTTGCCTTGTGGGCGAAACAATGAGTTGTGTTATCATCCTGTCCCAGATTACCAGTGTCAAACAAAAGGTCATGGACTCAGTTTGTATTAAAGTGTACATTTGTTTTTCTCATAAATCTTATATTTGATTTGTCCAGCAAGTATGAATGGATTCATACATTTAGATGGTTAACAAGGTCAGCGATAAGGAAGAAATCCCTCTTAGCCAGGCCTTAATGCATGAAAAACATCCATTCACACTTATCTTGTCTAAATTGCTCCAAGAAATCCCCACTTCAAACTTCAAGCTTGTTAAAAATTACACTTGTCAATCAAACTAGCGAGCATCTGGAGTTGTTCTTGACATTCCTCTTGTCACCAGAGATGCATGTCACGCATTTCAAACATGCAGCTCAACGTCTTTACTTATTTGTACAGTACACATGAAAGGCGTAGTTTAAGTTTGTGCAAATGGGCTATTGGTATAAGGTAAGGGTGTGAAACAGCCAAGTGATGTGATACATTTCTTAAAACACCAATGAGAGAGATCATTTTGATGGGAAATGTTAATATTTATTACGTGGGAGAGAGAGAAATGTTTAAAAATCCAAGTTAATGGTCGGATACATTCTGCTGGACATTTATATAAACATATAGCAAAGACAAATTGCTTCTTTGTTTTTTAATTAAATAAAGCAACATGAAAATGAAAACCATTGTTTAATGACACATTTACCTTTCAATAATTTATCTGGTACCCATCAAATGTTACAGTTGGACAAACTTAATGTCTAAGATCTCTGACATTACAGGCAACCTTGAAATTTAAGGCAGATAGTGGGGAGTAAAAAGATCATATTCACAGCACATTGGCAGCAGATGTGCCAAAGTATTATAGTAGCCAAAGAATGATCTATGAGACAGAAAAAAGTAATAAAACTCAAAGAGAAATGCAAGCATGAATGTGTCCTGTAAAACTAAGCGCTGCCATTCTCTACAAATCTTACAGGAGCTCTTAAAAAACAAAACGTTCCCAACTTCCCTACAAAGCTCTGTCTACTGAGGTTCTGTTTTGGATGTGTAAACTATATAATCTATGTGAGCTTTCTAACTGTGTGTCTGTATTTTGTGTGTTTTTTCAGGCCAGGAGGAGGACGGAAGGAAGGTTTTGGTTCTCAGTTACCCCCAGTATTGCCGCTACCGTTCGGTTTTGGCGCGGCTCAGAGAGCAGCCGTCCTCTCTGTTCATAGACCACACAGTGCTGGCGCTGGGCGGCATCGCTGCGTTGGGAGGGAGCACGAGGATCCTGTACTGCCGGGACACCTTTGAACACCCAGCTCTGCTGCAGAACGAGAGCATCTGTGACGAGTTTGGTGAGTGTGGCAGCTGGAGATTTGATTGTAGCCTTTAGATAAGTTATCATATTAGCTCATCTTAAACACCAACACTCGTTATAATGGCAGTTTGTGGCTTTTGGAGTGTTGCATATTGCCCCGTGAAACATCAAACTCCTCATGCCCCGAGCTCTGGACGAAAGCATGCACTTAAAACTCATTCGCATTGCACGGTTCATCTCAAACTTTCAATTATGTCATTTTGGTTACCCTGACCATTTGTTCAAGTCTGCTTTTAGTGGAAAATGGACAGTGTTTGTACTTTTTGGGCCAAGCATTAAGTATTCCATTGTGTCCATTGTGTGAAAACTGAGTAGCGTACTTCAAACCATTTAAAATTTTAATTTGTGCAAAGGCTGCCTATCGTAATGAAAACCATTAAAAGGGCAAACAAAATGGGAGCTACTGTTTTATTATGGCTCCAAAGCCACCATAGTCACCATGCTGTGAAAACCATGTAACGCCAAAACATTAACAACTAAGTATGAGAATTTTCTCAACCCATAAAGGAACATTTAATCCTTAATCCACTTAAAAAAAAAAAAAAAATCAAAACAACCAGTTTGGAGATACATGGTTTTCACTGGACAACGACAAAAAACTCAGGAGGGTTTTATAATACGAATATAGAAAAGAGGATTAGTATATTTGTGGTTTATTAATGGTAATTGTTATTTTGGATTTGTGTGGACTTTGTTTCTGTTAAAACTCTACTTCTTGTCTGTCTTTTTTAACCTTTCATCGCCCAAAAGAATTAAATCCATCTAAACAGAACAGACTTTAGATCAATGCTGTTTTAGTTTAACTAATTAAGACTAAAATAGAGAATTCACTTCTTAACAAGTAGCCATGATTTCGAGTAAAGCTCCATCATGCTTTCAATATGTTTTTCATTAAGTCTCGGTTCATTTGGCCCCAGAGGGCTCTCTCTGTTTACGTACACAAGTGACCGCCATTCAGACACCGTCACCAGTCACACCTATGAAAAGCATTCTGTGGTTCAAGTGAGGAATTTTGAATTGCTGGAACATGTCTGTTTGCCATTCACCGTGCTTTCCCCGCTGCTCATGAATCCACACATTTTATTAACCCCGAGCTGTGCTGAAACAAAGGAATAATGTGATTCATCTCGCTTTATATTTCCTCTGTTCGGTAGCACAGTGGAGCATCAATTTGACATTCACAGTAACGGCTCCTCCGGTCAAAAGTCATTGTTTTTCTTTTCCTGTAAATTTGGCAGTAGGTAATTGCATTTTAAGAGAGCGGCAGAGGTGAGACCAGAAGGGAAAACGGTTTTAGGCATAGGAAAATAAGTTATGAATAGTAACGCTAACATCCTGTGGCTGCTGTTGCTCATTCACTTGGCTCAATAATACCATTCCTCTGTGAGCCACATTTAAGCTAAAGGTTTATTTTCAGAGCCTAAGGGAGTTCTACTTTTTTGACTAAGGCAACCAGATTTCTAATGTTATTCACATGAAGGTTTACTACGTTCGAAACAGGCTTTTATTTCTGCTTGGAATTGCTGCTAGGAGACTTGTTTGTGATTTGTTTCAAAACAGCAGAGCTAAGTAATTTCCATCACTCTGCCAAGTGAATTACAGCCTCAAGGGCGTCTTACTTACAAGCAGAAACACACACATGAATGTTTGCACATATGCACTCAGAAACATACACAGCTGCTGAGTAAAGTTCTCCTGCCATTTAAAGGCTCCATATGAGAAAGCAGCTATAAACACCATATTAAATCCACCTTTATTAGGATAAATACCAGCGCTGTGGACACGTAAGAAGTAATACCATGCAGCTGTGAAATATTAAAACTTAAAAAATTGATCTAGGGAACAATTTTAGGACTTTCTTCTATGCTTCCCTCAATGCTAATTCTGACCTTTTGGATTCAGCCAAATGTGCTGTGGCAGCTCTAACAGCCGTCCGTCTTGTCTAGGCTAATTCATGAAAGTGTGTCAGGCTACCTCAGGGGGTAGAGAAGACGAGAGGGCTCAGGCAAAAAAAAAAAAAAAAAGTGCTATTGCAGAGTTTCAGCAAGCCTGTTGGTACAGTATTGTGTGAAATGTAGCCATCAGATCAAAGCCTGGTGGTTAAATCTAGTCTATTCTTGGGAGCCTGGTTATGGAATCAACACAGCACGACAGTAGGTGTATGTACAGCATAATATGTACAGATTTATTATATAATCAGCAGCATAAATGCTTTTTTTTTTTACTTTAGCATGTCAAGTGTACTCTCAATCTGATTTATCTGTATTTTTAGAGGTGAGTAGTGAAACATCAGTGTGTTCTGGCTGCTCCTGTGTATATAATATCTTTGATATCTTCAATGTTTGACTTTATTTGATGATGTAAGCTCGTTCCTGGTGCGACAATGACAGTTATCGGAGACTGTGCTTTATCCAACTCAATCTATATTCATATTTTGGCGTCCACGTCACCACCGGCGCCCCTGCTTTTGAACCAGCTCGAGCAAAGCTGCGGTTGCGTCAGTTAGCAGATCTTTAGTCCTGTGATCCATATTCATGTTCAGCATTGCCTGTCACCCCTGCAGCTGCTTTCCTCACGGGGAATGACACAGTTTTTGTTTATAATTATCGAGCATTCTCAGCCAGCGTGGATTGATTATACCCATGCTACTTTGTGTCCCCAATTCAGTTCTTGCCAGGAGGAATGTAATATTACCGCTGCACAATCGCAGAGAAGGAAATACAAGTTGTTCTTCAGTTATTGTGTGCACACTGATGTACTGAGTGAAAAACAAGCTCTATCTTATATATAGTAAACCTAGGAATAAAGGTCTTACATACTGCACTGTAATAATAATAATATTGGCATTTCTGAGGCTCCTAAGCTATGAGAAAAAGCCTGAAATAGTTTGAGTGGGCCAGGCCTTTGCAGTGCTGAATGACAGATGATAAGGTTCAAGGTTTTGCTATTAGCTATCATGATGCTGTTGAGTATTAGTCACATTCATTTGGCAGGGACACTGTGTGTGCTACAAAGCAATAGCATAAACATTTGTAAGCTCGACCTAGAGGTGCTGTATATGATATATTTTAACAAGATACACATCGCAGAGCTCCAGTGCGTCTTGACAGCTTCTCATTTGGGCGTCTGTTAAGGAAAATATTATGACCAGCATTTTTCCCATTTTCTCTGATTCTGAAGTTATGCTCCCAAACTGCTGACCTCCCTTTCCCCCCTCCCTTCCTCCACCCTTTTCAGAAACCTAACACTCCTTGTGTGCACATTGCTTAAATCAACAGTATTTTGAAAGTTAGTGAGGCAATCATGTTTGAGGCAAAGCAGTTGAGAAGAGATGCCCCCCCCCCGCCCCCCCCCCCCCCTCCCTCTTCTCATTTGTCCTATATTCATTGCTTTTTTTTGGCACAAAACTATATATTTCATGCTCAACTCAGTGTGTTTTGTTTGAAATATCAATAAACGTGCTGGTTTGCTTTTTATTAAAAATAAACATTTCAGTGGAATCTGTTGGAATCCCTTTTTGTAATCCTTCAGGGTGGAAGGAGTATAAAAACAATTTATTGTTTCAATATACTTTTGTGTATAGAAGTATTGAGATATTTTACATTCAAAAGCTTACTTAAGTAAAAGTAAAGACGTAATAATTGCAAAATGTACTCACAGTTCTTCTCAATTGCTAAGACACATTTCTTGAAATTATGCACCATTTCCCAAAACTCACAAATGCATAACCACACACTCATCTCCAGAAACTTCAACGTCAAAACCAAACTCCCCACTCAAACCATGTAATCTTACAGCTAAACCAAACTTTGCCCGCAGACATCACACACAAGCCATCAAATACACACACACAGTACAAAATAGCTATTACACACTAGTGAGATCAATTCAAAACACTACTGTAAAAACCTGCAATCAATAACGGCGGTTATGGTTTTCCCCCAGAACATCCTCTTCACATGATGAACACAATACATGTATAAATTTTCTCTCAATATACTTTAGTAAACTGATAAAGATAATTTCCATGTATTTACCAATATAAACCAATGAAAAAGAAATTTATACATAAAGAAAGAAATCACATTTATTCTGGCTCAGGTCTCTGTGTGTGTGAACTGACCCATGACCCTGTTATCTGCCCTGAGGTTCTGATTGGTGTGTGAACAACTTTGACTCTTAGTGTTTCCACCTGGGGAACTGTGAGTTAAAATTGGGTTCCAGCTGTGATGACTTGAGTTAATGGTATTGAATGCCAGAGCTTTCTAAACGAGCACATGAGTGAAAACAGGGGAATAGTGTTTATAGTTTTGGGAAATGGGTCTGTCTTTTGGTAGATGGCGTCACGGTTTGGGGTGTTTAGTTAATAGGCCCAGTTATAGTGTATAAGCGATTGAGTACTCATTATGCAAAATGGCACCAGTTAATGTTTTATATATATATATACAATATATATACAGATATTCAGTGCCTGTAAAAGAAAAGTTTTAAGCGCCCTTGGATTCTTAAAAATGTTTAATTGCTTGAAACATTGGATCAAAGGGGATTTAATGTGGCTTTTTACACTGACATCAAAGTTGATCAAAGTGAAAACAGAACTCTACAAGTGATTAAAAGATTATAAATCTGTTTGCACTGCTTAAATTATAAACACAGCACCACTACTGGCCTCAGAGAAGCAGAATGTCATGTGTACGTTTGTATGGATCGGTTAACAATAAAGTTCTCTTAAGTCTTGATATGAAAAGTAACCAGTAACTACAGCTGTGAGATAAATGTAGTGCAGTAAAAAAGTGCAATATTTGCCTCTGAAATATAGTGGAATGGAAGTATAAAGTAGCAAAGTAGCAAAGTACAAGTACTGCAAAATTGTACTTTAGTACAGTACTTGAGTAAGTATACTTTGCTACAATCCATTGTTGTCAATATATTTATGTTGTCTTGATGCACTGATGATAAACCAAATTTAACAATACATTTTTATAATGTGGTGTGTGTGTGTGTGTGTGTGTGTGTGTGTGTGTGTGTGTGTGTGTGTGTGTGTGTGTGTGTATCTGGGGCTGAATATAGCTGTGCTGCATGTCTGTGGGTGTTTCCGCATGTCTAGGTTAGTTGCATCTGTGTTTGACAGAAAAACAAAAAAAAACAGATTTCCTGTTACTCATCTCCTTACTGAAACTGATATTGAAATATGTCAGAGAAGGAGAGATGACGAAAAGACAAAACAAAAGAGCAGGAAACGTTTCTACAATCTTACCAACCTGTACTTGGAGATAAAATCTTTCAAAACATTCAGTCCCGCTAGCTTGATTAGGTCGGGTTGCCAGATGAACATACAGTATGATGTCATTGTTTCCACAACTTGAACCATTTTCTCGCTCGCTCTTTAAACATGAAATCAGATTAGATGAAATATGCATACGCCAATATCGTCCCATGACAGCGCCGTATGTTAATGTAATAGGCAAATTGCTTGCTAAGCTCATGTTTTCCCATCTCCTCTGCAGATTTGTGTTAACCACCGGCCCATGAATTTTTCATCGTCCATATGTCATGGTATACAGAGGCCATAGAGGAGGAATTTAGAGGAGAAAAGAGCACGTGTTGTGGCTTTATAGTTAGATTTCATAATCAGGACACAGTCTGCATATGAAAATGAGCGGAACATCTGTTGCAAGGCCACTTATATAGTACATTATCTTGTCCTTACGTATCTGTAAAATCATGTTTTTAAAAGAAATGAAAGATACATATTTTTACAGTATGAGCAGGACTCACCCTTTACACATAATACACATCCCATGCTATATGACTAACCTTAATACACATTGAGCGGGATGTGTTTTATTTATTACTCTAATGTACTCGGTGTACACAGGCAGAAAGTGCTGCTACTGTATTTTAACTAAAAGCCCTTTCTCCTACCAGCATCATCAACAATATCAGCTGGGCTGAATAAGGCACAATCGTCCTGATTATCCCTATTATGTCATCAGCAACACACCAGCTCCGCAGATATTGCTTTGCATTGCTGTTTATATATATTTTTAGCACAACAGCACACAGAGAGATAAATAAGCATCTGGCCATAGGCGAGAAGCTTTTCAGAAGTCTGGACTTGTTAATTACAGTGCAAAGGTTTCTCAAAGGAGCAGTGCTGATCGAGGATAATTAGCTAACTAGCAGAGGTTAAAAGAGCAGCTAGGTATACTCCTACCTCAGTTAAAGGATCCTACCAGTGGATTTTTGCATATGAATTACATATACTTTAAATAACATTTACAAAGCATACCTAAAGGTATTAAATGTTTATATTTCCAACCTTTCAGGCAGTAATATTATTAATTTTTACTGACAGTATGAACATTTATTTGCAACATTAAACCTTCTTTAGAAAGGTGATCCATCACAGTAAAACATTTAGCCATCTTTTTTATGACACACATCATCATCATCACATGTTATTGCAGCTGCGAGCAGTGGCTGTTTTGAAATGTTGATGCGTTCACTGACACTCTGACATCCAAGTTACCTGCCAAACAGGAACCAATTCAAAGGAAAGTAACAACAGAATTCACATAAATCTTGTGTGTGGGGTTTTTTTCCACCTATGATTTCCTATCAACACATTGTAGATCATGAATACAGTGTTTTCTTTTTTAGCTGTTGACTTTCACACACTGGATGTCGGTGCGTCCTTGAATGCACCACAAAAAAAGAGTTTTCAGACTGGCTCCTGCTTGTAACTCAATACCGCAAGATGTGAACATTGAAAAAAAACTCAAGGTGATGAAATGTTCACTGTGAAGGATCACTCATCAAATACATTTCAAATGTTGGTTTTCAAAGCACATTGAAATGTCTTAACTGTCGGAAAAAAATCTAAAAATGTATAATATGTAAGTTATTGGGTAGTGATTATATCCTGTAGCTCCCTGAAATAGCACAAATTGTCCTACTAAGCAATTAACTCCTTTGTATGACTGTTACAAATAATATCAGAGGTCATTATCAAGCTTAAAGCGATGAAACAAAAGGTAAAGTAGTTTTTTTTTTTCACAGCAGCTGGACAGTTTTAAACTTAGATAAACTGCAGAGCATGCCATGAATTACTTAACACTTCAACTGACCAGGCCGGCATGACCTCATTCATAATGGCCTAGATGATTAATCCATTAATACACTTGTCAAATATGGAAGAACCACTGTTGGCGAGCATGGTTTAAATGAAGCAAGATTATATTTCCATAATAATAAGACAGTTTTTATCTGTACAGAACCACACAGTGAGTCATATTTTCATAGAGTCCCAGCTGTGAGTTGTGATACATCTCCTTAATGTTCCTAATAAAAAAAAAAAAATCCAGACCAGCATGTTGCAACCTGAATTTAACACATCTGACTCATCAGTGTAACTGTAGATACTGTTTACAAAGCCTTCAAGTCTGTGTCTGCCAGCGCGGCTGGTGTAGAAACAGCTCGTGAATGCAGCCTTACAGCCAGGTTACCGTGTTAAGTGTCAAGCATCATTCTTTTGTGTGCAGGTAAAGGCTTGTAGTTGTTTCTGAAAAAGGGCTTGTGTAACTTGAATGACGTCAGAAAATCATTGTTACAATGCTGCTACATGACAGTAACAAAGTGAGGATTATACTGCATGTGATGGATGTGTCTGATGTTTCCAGTTTTTTTTTTTTTTTTTTTTCGTTTTTTTTTTCACAATGACTTCTTGGAAAAGTGAACACCTACTTAAACAGTATCACTGCTGGCAGCTGCTGTACACATTTGTTTACAAAGGTGTTACGGTTTTTTTTTTGATACGCAGCTACTTTCATGTTAATGGAAACTGAAAATACAAAGAACAGGCGACAGCTTGTTGTGTTTTTTAAGATTATTTGTAGATTTTTTTGGAATAAACTCCTTCTTAAATCCCCTAAAAAAAAAAAAAAACAATATATGAGTACATAAATGAGAAAAAAACGCATAGAAAGATAAAAGTATTCATTGGCCTATTTTGTTGTGGGAATGATTATTATTTATAATCACCGTGGCATAATGCTGTGTAGCTTTTCAGGATGATTAAAGTCCCCATGATTGGGCTCATTGGCCAACTCAATCCCATCAAGTGTAACTAGAGCGTGATCTATTAGAATACATATGTTTTATTGATGTATGGGCTTCGTGTTTATCCTGGCATTCATTTATTTATAGGTCGATGCTGCGATTTTTTTTTTTTCCCTCCAGTAATGAATAGGATAAGCCTTGAAGCTTATCCACTGTTCCCTTTCATCTCTCTCTCTCTCTCTCTCTCTCTCTCTTTCTCTCTCTCTCCCTCTCTCTCTCAAAAAAGCCAAATTGAAATACTGTATTTTTTTAAAGCCCCAGTCCTACTGAGTTGTTGCTGCAGTCTGTCAGTATCAATGATGTGGAAGCGTTTGAAGGTTATCCCGTTTTAGCAAATCCTCCACATTATGTAACTTTGACTGTTTTACATTTGGCACTCTCAGAACAACAGGGTGTGTATTTGGGACAGTCCCTCCGCGTGCTCTCAACGTTTCTTTGTGAAATGGGATTTATTTTTTTATTTCCTCTCTTAGAACAATAGCCATTAAGAGCTACTTGCCAACACTTTGGCACAGGCAAAAGCTTTTGTGACATGTTCACTTGTCAGATATTTAGAGCCTGTATTGTGTTGTCGTTTATTTGTTTTATTTTTGTCTTGACAGTAAAGCAGCACTGCAGGTTATTACAAATGACATGCACACAGAAAGATATTGTGCCTTGTTGGACTTAAGCCAAGTCCAAAGAGTGTTTTTTTCTTGTATAATTACACTGTGCTTATGTGTGTGTGTGTGTGTGTGTGTGTGAGTGTGTGTGTGTGTGTGTGGAGCTAAATACTGAAATACTGGGTGATATTATTAAGTTCTCCGGGATCAGAGGTCATTGCATTCCTTAGTGTGTGTGTCAGTCAGTGGATCTAGGTTAAGATTAAACCCAGCTATGTCTCGAATGTGATGTGTGTTAATAAGTACTTAACAGGCGACGCTACCATCATGAGGCGATCACAAGACATGGACAGAATGAAAGAAAGAAAGAAAGAAAGAGAGAGGAGGAAGGAATGAAAGAAAGAAAAAAAAACAATTTGAAAGAATTATTTTCTCACTATAATTACAGCTTATTTTGACAATAAATTAAGTTTATAAAAGTTGTCTTGTAAAACATGTAACACCGTGAGCACGTACCCATAATTTCCTACTTACATTGCAAATGGAAAGCTTGAGTCGACAGCCTTTATGAGTTTGCGCAGTGGTAAAGTACACATATTCACACCCCTGTCGAAACACACACCCCAGTGAATCCGATGAGAATGATTTCATAATCCGTCGCAATAATAAACTTCTTTGAACAGTTTAATTGGCTCTTCCTGGAACGGCACGGCTTCGCTTCATTTGATCTGATGAAAGAGTAATGTTGCTTCTCCCCAGGGGGAGCATGCACAACGGCACACAAATAATGAATTAAGAACACTACACTTTTTTTTTTTTTTTTTTCTCCAAATGACTGTCATAATAAAGCAGGAAAATTCATACTGATCTTAACACCAGTTCTCCCTAAATTGCTTTCATGTTTACTTGCTTACGTATTTAATTTTCAGAGCTTGCTTTTTAAGTGAAAATAATCCTGATTCCTGGAAGGGTAATGGATTGAGGTCACATGGAAATTGATTGTCATCTGAAAGCGCTATTGTCGTTAGGAACATTTGGAAATGTTCCAGAAACATTCCTCGTGTGATTCTGTGAAAAGTCACACTTACTGTACAGTGTTCTGGAAATGCTGCTACTTTGAATAGTCTGTATGGCAAACAGTGAAATTTGATATGAGGGCATCTGGTGTATGTAAAAAGGAAACTGAAGCAGGCTATGCAAAAAAGGAAAAGGAATATGTAAAATTGAAACTGACAAAGTCATGATGGTTTTGGAGAATGTCCTCTTTCTCCGTCTGAAGAATATTAACAATGACAGTCTGAATGGAGAGTCTGTATACAGCAACAGTATGGTCACAGAAATGAGCTCATTACTGGCAAATACATTATGTATGTGCACACACATACACACATTTGTCTTAATATTACTATGGTGAGACTGTTCCATTTACATATCCATCTCTGCTAATTGTAACCCATAACATGCCTGATCCTGAAGGCAAGGAAATCGGTGTAAAACCAAAACCGTAACCTCAACCGAAATTATCCTCAGTTCAATCCCTAAAAAAATCTCTTTCCCTAGTATGGCTTGGCAGAAAATCCCTTACACACACACACACACACACACACACACACACACACACACACACAGTGAGACACACATTTTAACAGAACTCATGGCTCGAAGATGCTAAAAGAGCGATTTACACAATTTTATAAGTGTGAGATAAAAATACGGGCGAGTATTTTTAATGTCCTGGTAAACACACACTTGCTGGGATGTGGGCTTGTCTCCATGGCAACGCCAGTCAGAGCGTGCCCAGCCTAGCGTTTTGACAGTTTCTCCTGATGATGATTGATAATTACTACCTGACTTGTTGTCCCCGTCTCTACAAACATATGGCGGGAGCTGCCCTCCGCCATATATCTGCCAAAATGTTCCCTTTTCTGATAATAGCTTTTTAATGTTGCGTTTTGTTGTGCATGCATAGCAATCACACACACACACGCACACACACACACACACACCCCACCACCCCCCGCCAACCCCACCCCTTTGTAATTACATTTGCTGCTGCTCACATAGTTATTACAGAAAGGAAAGAGAAATAGATAGGAGAAGCAGGAGAGTGAGAGAAAGTCAAAAAGAGGCGGAGGAGGGAAGGGGGGGGCATAGAATTGATTTCACTTTGAATTGATGTGTTCCTCACAGTGCTGCTGGATTTAAATTTGACAAATTGTCAGGATTAACACAAAGAAGCAGCATTTTACAGTATAGTCACATATTAGAATATAAACACCAGATAATAGCCAGTGAGATGGGCTGTAGTTTAAAATGGCAAGCAAGACTCTTTATTCCATATCCATGCGCGCAGTATTTTATTATAGTGTGTTTGCATGCATAAAGCTCATATTTAGATGCAATTGGAAGCAATCTTGTTATATTCACAGAGGCCATAGAGGAGGACATCAATCTATAAACATGATTTATCTACTGCACACTATCTACGAAGGCATTTGCATAGGCCCTCTATTGTGGATCTTATTACCTGACTGTATGCTGAAACCTCAGACCTGAGCAGCATTTTAAAGCCCAACCAGACTCGAATTAAAGATTGAAGAAGTGAATTAGTATTCCTCTTCAGGTTTTACTAAATTTCACCAGCGAACACAGCATAATTGGGACAGTTTAAATGGCAATTCCTGTTTTTCGAAAATTATGAAAACATGCACGTTTGAGCTGCTTCTCCGAATGTACATGTTGATTTAGGGAATATTTGCATCGATGCTGTTAAATTTTTTATTTCTCAAACAGTATGGTGGCCTCAGTAACCTCCGCTTCCAGGAACAGGATATTATCAGCAACACTCTCTCTCTCATTATGTCTTAACTTCCGCAAGCCAAATCAAATGAACTTATTAGCCCCATGTACCTGCTTTTACTTGTCTGTAATTCCAGATGGGCACAACAACTAGTTCACCTATATCCCGCTGGTTCATATAATGTGTGATGCACCTGCAGCAGGCAAAAGCGTGGCACTCCATGGATACTGAAGTCATTTCTAATACTGTTTGATTGAGGTCTGCCACAGGCTACGGCAACAGACAGGCTCTGTGAAGGAGATAATGATGCATGCACACACAGCTGTCAGTCAGCTGGCTAAGGGGATTCGTCTTTGAGGAAAATAAAAACAGACTGTAGCCGATATAATGCAGTATTTGTATAGGAAATGATGGGTTTGGGAAATAGAGTGGAACGGGATGTCAGTGCTGTTGCAACACGGAGAGGAGATCTGGTGAGAATCTCCCCACACCAGAAAATCTCACATCGCTTCCTGTTTTTGCAGTGTCAATTTACTTACATATTCATAATGAACACATCCATGGCGGTCCATTAGACAGAGTGAGTTTGATTAAAAGATAGGTTCAATCAAATTACCAAAAAAAAAAAGTGTTTTCTCTCTTATTCCTAGCGGTATCTATACAGCCATGCAGATATTGGTTTAAAATATCTTCTTCTGATGTTTCCTCCCCAGTACATCTGAGGTCAGTTTAGTTTGTGGTGTACAAATCATTGAAAGATGATATTGAAAAAAATTCTCGTTACTCTGTATAACCCACAGAACACAGTTTTCTTCAATACAATTTGTTATAGAAAGTAGTTCCAGTGAAAACTTCTGACCACATGTTTATCTGTTTACAGCTGCAACAATCAATATTTTCATATTAACAATGGCAGCGTTTTGGCATCTCATGATTTTATTTTGGTTTTACTCTTTTTGTTGACTATCACTGCTCTCATCAGTGTTGTTTTTTCAGCAAAAAAGCCAAAGTTAGCGACTAGCTGATGAACATAGTGGAGCATTTATCTACTAAAGAGCCAGATATTTCCCCTGATGAGCTTCTGAAGACCAAAACAGAGTTAAAAGGAGAGGGAATATTGGACTTACATCGGTCGTGTAGTCAGAACCAAAACTCCAAATGAATCATAATGTTACTCCGTGTCTGCTGGATGTGTAAATAGGGAATTTGTTGTTTTCTGACGTACTCGCCATAACAGCTTTATGAGGTGATGATATGTACATGTTTTGTTTTCAGCTTGTTCCACTGCTTCCATATGGCCAAACAAAATCAATTAATTCAGCCTCTATCATCAGTAATTGTCAGAACAACATAAACTGTTTGTGCTTTACAAAACTGTTACACATCACTGTTGAAAACTAATAATTTTTTATGTTGTGACAACGCAGTGGTTAAGGTCTGGTTAGGTTTAGGCACAAAAACCACTTGTTAGGTTTAGGGAAAGATCATGTTTGAGTTAAAATGACCACTTGAAACGTGGTGTGGGTTAAAGTTACTACTTCCTTAAGGTTAGGCAACCTTAGTCGCCATGGCAACAGTAAACACCATGACAACTGTAGCTGGATATGGGAATTTGTCGCCTTATATGGACGTCATCTGAACTGTGTCACTTCTCCGAGTCATAATCACTACGGCTGATGAGATGGCGTCAAACCATGCAGTAGCATTTTTCACGACTGAATTTACGACCTATAGTGTTGTTTTTCTTGGGAGGACGGGCTCCAAAATCTCATTCACCACCATTATTGTGGGGTAGAGGCAGAAATCACAGGTAGATATCTCAAAACCTAAATTAGATTTTGACGTTCAAATATATACTAATATGGGAGAGAGGTAAGAGAGTGGGGTTTTTTTTTGTAATTTGGATGAAATGACTCATTAAAACAGATGCTGAAGCAATATGAATCAAGGTTTTGTGGTTAGATACTAAGACCTGTTTACAAGATGTTGAGGACCTGCAGATGAGTCGGCTGCACCTCAGGGGACTGTTGTTAGAGCTCTTAGTAACAATCCGGACTAATCCCTGCCTTTTACTCAGGCGTACGCTGTAATAGCCTTGTACTACAGTGATTTTCAGTGTGGCAGTAGTCAGGACAAGAGTTCCTGATACAGGTGCTTTCTACAAACACAACTGTTCACTGTCTCTGAGCACCGGTGAAAAATTTAAATTGTCGCCCTCGCTGCTCTGTGGCATTCTGTTTGCTGTTTTTTCTCTCCGTCTGTCTCTCTCTGTTACTACACTCTCCAATTTCCACCCTCTTTCTCTTCCTCTGTTATATTGGAAAGTGGGTTGTTGTTGTTGTTGTTGAAGGCCTGGCAAAACTTGCTTTTGTGTAATAACAGGTAACTAGTATCCATTGTCATGCCTAAGAAGGAGCCAAAAGCGTTCCTCATTAAATTCAAAATAGCTCACAGCCACAGCAGAATGAAAATATCTTCTTATATTGCATTCACGGATGGAAACAAACAAGAAAATAACACCAGTGATGAAAATATTTCAGTATTACTGATGCTAAATCCCCCCTGAGATTGACCTCATACGAGACCCAGCACTCTTCCATTCTGCTGTGAAAATGTTTTGCAGTTCATCAATGATGAACTCTCTCTGTATGATTATGAGAAATTAATTAACACTTGTACCATCTATCAACCTACGGAGGTTTTGATGATTAATAAAAAACGCTGTACTCTGTCCACCCACACGCTCTTTCTCACTCTGTCTCACTCGGTGGGCACATTGTGTAATTTTTTGATGATTGCACTGATAGAGATGCTTGAAGTATTACTGTTCATTAAATTTTTTTTGTGCTGTCAGTGTGTCTCAAATGACTCTGTGAAGGAACATGCCTCGAGCACAGGAACAGAGGAATAACTGTGCTGTCAGATGTGACAAAGTGAGAATTATGAGCACATCAAAAAAAATGCCGGATATTCATACGTGAAATGCAACGGCGGCTACAGTCAGCAACATGATGATGAAGAGTGGGGAGCACTTAATACTCACTGCTTTACATGTGTACAATCAAGGTTGTAGTGAGGGGAAACACAACGAAGTCAATTGATATTCAACTGGACAAAAAAATGGATGCTATTCATTTCTATGCGCTTATATTAACATATAGCAAATAACAATAATGATATTTGTCTTTGTGCCTTCTGTACATAATAAAAGAGCTAGAAATGTGGTCTGTAAAATATAAACATATAAAAGAAAAGAAAATAAGGGTAATGGCAGCCTCTAAGTGGCCTGTGAGGTGAAAACCAGGGCAAAAAAAGGCCTCCAATGACTGCTGTTATTTCTCAACGTAAGCCACTCTTACTAATGGGTTATGGTAACTTTGCACTCACCATGCCCATTATAGAGATTTGGGAAATGTGACTCTAGCAAAACAACATATATCAGGGCGAACTTGTCTCTGAGTCAGACTGAAAGTAAACACAGAAATTAGGGATTAGCTATTTTTCTTAACTGCAGAGGGATCTGCTTACTTAACGATGATTTGTGTAAAATTTATGAACAATTGAAGGTTATTTGGAAAACTTTACGAGTCTCTGCTGACCCAATATACTTTTTTTTTTTGCCGGAGTTGCGTTTCCTAAATCTCTACAACAGAGGCGCAGAGTGCTATTATAACAGCTACAATTATGAGAATAAGACTGTGGTAGAAAAATAACAGAATTTCCTTTTAACATTGGTATGAGTGCACTTTATTAAAGCCAATTTAGATGATGATGTGGATCTTTTCATCAGAGTGACTTGTATCATACCAATACCAATTAAGTAAGTAAAGATTTCTTTATATAGCACCTTTCAAAAGCAAAAGTTACAAAGTGCTTCACATTAAAAACATCAAAGAAGCATGATAGTAACAGAATAGAGTTGTTTTTTTTTTTAAAGTTTTGGTCGAACTGGATAATCTAATAGTAAGAGGTAGTTGTCTCCCCTCATGTTAAATCGAGCTCTGGGAACATCCAGTGGATGCTGGTTAGCCGATATGAGAGACTTTAAGTTACTATATAGACATAATAATACAGAGATGTATTCAGGGGCTTCACCATGTGGAGCCTGATAAGTAACAACCAAAATTTCATATCGCGTCTGAACTCTTCATCACTCTAGGTATTTACTTTGAAATGAGAAAGAAACATTTACTCAGACATGTTTCCAAACAGAATAGAAACACTGAAACTGTGGTCAGTAACATGCAGTCCTTAAGCAGAAATACTTGAAATCTCTCCAACCCCTGAGATCTTTGATGTATAGTGAAGACGCGCCGTCGCCTGTCACTGCTGGCAGAGGAATCAGTCATCACTGCCTTTTTTTATATTCTCTCTGGTACAGTTGCCTTGCTGCTTTGGAGCCTCCCTTGTCACATCCCCGCACCTCCAGTGGAGTTAAAATGTTCCACCAAAGTGTAATATCACTTCACTGATCACACATTTAATGCTCCGCTGCTCTACGGATTAAAGTCTGTGTCTCAGGAGTTGTATCAGAGGGTGGTTTGTATCGAGATTTGTCATGTTTTATGCATCGTTTGTTCGGTTTTATTTACTTTTCCTCATCTGTTTTACATTCTGATAGGTGCTATTATTGTTACTTATGAATCATATTCTATTTTATTTTATTCTGTTTAATTAGTTCCAAAAATTCTGCCTCTGATTTCCATTTAATAACTGTTTTCAGAAGCATTATTGCTTCATTATGGTGATTTTTTTAACATGCATGTAAATGCATCTGCCCAGTGCATATAAAGTTTAAACAGAGTCTGCCATGGTGCATTATGTTTTATGACTTGCTGTAAATTTCCAGTGCACTGCTGTAACCCTGTATGCCAGACTTGTGAGTGAGTGACCTTCTTTGTCTTTGCGAGGGTGTGTCCACAGGTACAGTTTCATTTACAAATCCATCCCAGGGGAGGATTCCTTCCTCCACCTGTGCAGATATCTGTCCTGACGCAGTGGTCTTTGTGACCTGAACTGGCAGGATGTTACAGATGACTCCACACTGTGTTTGGTTAAAAAATCCTTTAAGTCCTTTGCCCTTTCACCATGTAACTCATTAAATAGTGGCTTCAAATTCAAATTGACTGAGTGGATTTCTCTTGGAGAATTTACATTGATTATAACAGAGCTGGAATGTAACTCTACTTGTCAATGTCTCTGTGCAGCTTAACTGACCTGAATGTTTACTACAGATTAGCACTAAAGACCTGGTATGTGTTTCAAGATTTATTAACAGTCATTTTATTTAGTATTTTTTTAACATCAGTGATACTACGTCTTTTTGTCACTCAGTAAGACGTAACTTGTTGATATAGAAGCTGATTTAAAATGACAAAATTGTATTGTATCCTACTCTGTTCTGTCCTGGGGGACATACTGTACTGTACAGACGAGGTCATGTATTGCAACATGAATGTTACCTTTGGCAATGAGCTATGCTGATAATTGCTGAGTGGGTGTCACGCCTTTAGTGAATTTGCAACCAAGTGAGGGGACAAAATACGTCAAAACATGTTTTTCACCTACCGCTGCTTGTTGTAGTCATGCCTCACTCATCTTCCTCCACCTCTCCCTTCACCTCTTTATTTGAACTTGGACCTCATCATGATGAGAGGAAGTTGAAGTTAAACTGTAGAATTAGGAGTTTGAGTAATGACATGAGTGGGAGTTTTGTTACATAAAAATGCAGATGGTTAAATTCTTCTTTAGTCAGTCAGTCGGTCTCTGTTTTTCTGGGTTATGGAAACTCTTCAGTGTTGCTTTAGCAGTTAATTTGCACATAATTGACTAAATGTTACTCACTGAGCTCAGCAGGTTTTACAGCCTGATGTTGGACCAGAGTTGTGTTGTTTGTCATGAGTAATTATTACATTGTAGTATTTCTCAACAACTTTTATGAATGATATATCAGCTTGACCTTAATGAATTCCCATAAACTGAATGATCAACATTTATAACAGCTTGATTACACATTTCCCAAATATGATTAATGATGATTGTAAAATAACCCTTCCTGTGCTTTCTACAGCGTAAAAACAAAAACATTCACTGTGTTCACCTTCTTAGTTTAGCAAAACTATTTTATGTAGGTTTTTGGTCATAAATCAAAGTTGTTGAGACGTTTCATTTAAAAACCATGAATGTCAACCTCATGGTGGCGCCAAAAAAGTCACCAAAGTGATTAGGATTCATTCTCTGGGAACCATGAATTTCTACAAAACTTTGTGGGAGTCCATCCAACAATTATTGAGATATTTCAGCCTGGACTAAAGTGGTGGACTGACCATCACTTGATCCACAACACTAGCTTGGCTAAAAATAGGTAACCACTGCACACATGTATAGCTGTGAGTTGTGATAGATTATTTCAAGTGTTGGTCAGAGTTGTCTGCTAAAAGTACAATCACGTATTTTTTAGATCCCTAAGCTTCTAATTTTGGTTTTGAGAAACATTTCACACCATCAGAGTGATCATTCGTCCTTCTTCTTTAAAGAGATTTTTGAAACCACACTACTCTAAAAGAGATAATCATTTCATGAACACATGAAGGTATTGAGCTTTTTTTCAGTCAATTTTGTGAATGTTATCAACTGAGGCATCCATCAGTTGAATTCTCCAGTCGGCTTGATATGTCTCTCCATTCCCAGCAGCCTCTCAATCAATCAGTCCATTTTGTTGTGGTTCCCTGTGGCTATACTCTGCTGATGCATAGAACCGTCAGAACCCTTCCTGAGCTGTCTCTAATGAGTTTTTCATTATCATTGACATCAACTGAATGGCAATGAAACAGAGGTATTAGGGCTGTGTTTAATTGAATCTGAGGGGGGAGAAATATTAGACAAAGCTGTGTTGTAAAGCTGTTAAGAGCTGAGAGCGTTCGGCTGCATCCAGAGATCAAGTTGTCAGGCTGAGCATCTCGCTGCTGAAGTCATCGTGACTTCCCTGGCTCAGGGGTTGTGCTCCGTGACAAGACATGATGGATTCACACCCCGGGGAATACCCTTTACCTGTCCTGTATATATGTGTGTGTGTGTGTGTGTGTGTGTGTGTGTGTGTGTGTGTGTGTGTGTGTGTGCATGGCCTCACCTCCTTCCAAGAAGCCGTGATCCAGAATGCTGTTCACTACTATTGAGCATTATAAGCAGTGTGTGTCTGTGACTGTTGTGTTTGTAGATGGCGTTCATGTGTGTCTGGATGTGTGTGTGTGTGTGTGTGTGTGTGTGTGCATGTGTTTGTGTGTGTGCATGACCTTACCACCCCCCAAGAAGGCGTGATCCAGAATGCTGTTCACTACTATTGAGCATTACAAGCAGTGCGTGTCTGTGACTGTTGTGTTTGTCGACGGTGTTGGTGCATGTCTGGATATATTTGTGTGTGTGTGTGTGTATGTGTGTGTGTGTGTGTGTGTGTGTGCGCGCCTTCTGGGGTTTGTGAAGGACCAGCGAAGAGTCCTCTGGTCACTTCAAGGCACATCTCTATGTCATGTTAGATAAGCAGAAAGCCACAGACGGAGAAATAAGCAACTCAATGTGAAGTAAAAAGGAACTTGGTAGCTTGGTCAGCAGCCGTTTTTGGTGTATGACTGTAGTGTAGTGTATTTTTGGCATGTTGAGGGAAGTATCATGTATACTTAAATGATCTCCTTCTTTTCTAGTGCAGTGACAAAAAGCACTTAATGCCCACAGAATGGTAAAAATATCACATCTCCCAGGGTGCTGTAAAATCATTATCTTGTGATGTTTGCTTTGTGTTTTACAGACTATAAATGTCTGCGTTTCCATTCTAGAAAATCAATCTGCACAGTCAGTCCACGTTTGATTTCCTTTGTGTTATCCTTATGCAACCCTGCCACAAGCAGTGGAGATCAGCAGTTCTGCAGCACAGAAAGATTGCCTGCACTTGACCTTATGTGCCTGCCTGTGTATGTATACAAAAATACATAAATGCCCCATCTGACCCCAGTTTAACATGTAGCCAGGTTGTCTAACCGCATCCAGGTTATCCATTATCAAATAAGTCAATGAATTTAAACTCGTTCACTGTCGTGTCAACATATGTTATGCAGCAGCAGTTTGCTGTAATTGCACCATTTTCTTACGCAGCAGTGTTTGACCTGATGAAAAATGTAAACAGTCACGCAGGTTATGTAACTCTGTGTAGGGTGTCAGCGGGGTTAGTGATTGGACTAAAAACAGAACCGGACTGAGAGTGTGACCTCGCTCAGACCTATGCGACGTTTGTTTAAACCGATGTCACATGTTGGAAAATAAATCTCCTACATATCAACTCTGCAAGTATTAGTTCATCTTTCACATAATGTTTGTGTTTTATGATAGGAGTGGGGGGGGGGGGGGGGGGGGGGGGGGGCTCGGAGTAGAACTGATGCTCTTTTGCATCGAAAGGAGCCAGCTGAGGTGGTTTGGTCACCTGGTTAGGATACCTCCTGGAGGTGTTCCAGGGAACTGGTAGGAGACCTTGGGGCAGACCCAGAACACACTGGAGGGACTATATATCTCTTCTGGCCTGGGAACGCCTTGGGATCCCCCTGGAGTAGCTGGATGGCGTTGCCAGGGTGAAGGATGTCTGGGTTTCCTTACTCAGTCTGATGCCACAATGACCCGGATAAGCAGCGGAAAATGGATGGATTAATGGATAACTGCATACATGTTTTTTTTTACTGCTCTATTTATGTCAGGCATGTGTGATCAGTTTATTTTTCGTAGGGTTTTATCTTCTTTAGTAGCACATTTATTGTATTTTTTGCTATCTATTTATGGCCTGTGTTTTGTATAATTGCATATCCATCTCAGGATAAGCGTTGCAAATTAGCTCAGGCTATAAATGCTATAATATGTGGCATTAGTCTATTCATTGGATATCCGATGCTTGTGTATCCGTCCCTTGAAAAATAAACATAAGTAAATAACTAAATAAGATGGTTTATGTAATTTCATAGCATTAATGAATAACTGGCAGAGTGAGCCGTAGAATGAGAAAACATTGAAGGAAGAAACACACCCAGTGCTTTCTAAGTAGAGATTACAGTGCTGAAAACTTGTTTTGTCAGTGCCAGAGGGATGACAAATGCATAACAAATGCCCTTGGAATTTTCCCTGTGCGGTTTCTCCCCGGTGCAACGGTTGTGAAAATAACAACATGAAGTGATACGTAGGTTGCTGAGTCGTGATCATTTTAACCTTTTTAATGACTGCCTCTTAGTTTTATTCAGCTCCGGTGTTATTGTAACATTTTCTTGATGGGAATTTGATCTGACAAAAATAATCACAGAGTCCTTTTGGCAGAGAGCAACCTTGGATGTGATTTAATTGTCATTGCAGATGGAAAGAAAGAATGTTGACGCTGTGAAATACGTGACTGAACTTGGATCATTTGAAGTTTCTCTCTTTTTCTTTCTCTCTCTCTCTGTCTCTCTCTCTCTGTCTCTCCTTTGAGCTTATCTCTGTTTGTGTTGCTGCGTGGAGGCAAGGCACTCTGCCAAGAAGTTACATTACAGTCGCGGGTTGACATAAACGTGGGTGTACAAAGGACTTGGAGGGCTTAAATACTTTATTGTGTGTGTAATGTGAACTGAGCAATTATATCTGCCAGCCTTTCAAACAAAGAGCTCCTATCAGGCAGGTTCATGTGTTTTTAATTAACAGTGTTCAGCTTTAAGACATGAGCAGGCTAACCAGTGGGAAACCAAAAATAGAGATGATGATCAGTACATCTGAGGTGCTATAGTATAATGTAATTCTTTATCATGCGGATGCTGATGGTGAGATGACAACAGTGGCAGTTGCACCGTGAAAACCGTGAGAAAACAGTCATGAGCTCTGAGTTTTTATAGCATCTGTATCAAATACTTCCCTTAGCAGAAACTGTTGTTTAAATTTTCCTCCATTTTGTGGCTTTTTGGGTTAACCAGCATATGTCATTAACAGTAGTATACTAAACGCTTGACTGTTACAATGCCCTTATCTAGAATATTAAAACTACATCTGTCTGAATTTGAATGTAGTTCCTCTTTAAGGCTCAGAGGGAACTTGAGGATGGTGTTTACTAGCACATTGGAGCAATTTGGCAGTCAGTTACCCCATTCAGCACCATGTTGCACTAATCCAGTTTAAAAATAATTAGCTACAGGCTAGCAGGCCTGTGAAATTCCTTTCCCTGATTGTAAATGTTCCTGTCATAGCCTTTGTCCTCTTCAGCTCAAAGCCAATGTGATCAAAGAGGAAATGTATTTTTGTCTGGAAATGGTATCACACTGCTGGTATTCTTCTTCCTGAAAAACCTCTGAAAGATGAAAAGTTAAATAGCTTTAGACTAAAAATGGCAGCAAATAAGGCAGGTTCTTCCAACCTAAACTGATATTCTCATTGTCACTGTTTTAATCATTTATTTTCTGTCCTCCTTTCGCTCAGCTCCCAACCTGAAGGGGCGACCTCGGAAGAAGAAGCTGTCCATCTCTCAGAGGAGGGACTCCCCGGGTCAGGCTCAGGGTCAAGGGTCATCAGGGTCAAGCCAAGGGTCAACAGCAATGGCTGCACAGGACCCCTGCAGCCCAGAGAGCAAAAGTCCCAAGGTAACACTCAAGTAAATGTTTATCAGAGAAATCAAGTATATTGTGGGTATTATATACTGTATCTTTAAGTTAAATGACATCCGAACTTGTGTCGTCAACCAACAAGATAAAAATGTTTTTTCTTACTTTGTTTTCAAGCTAGTAAATTTAATATATATTGTACACAAGGTCAAACGATTATATTATCTTTTATCTGACTGATTTATTATTTAATAGATAAGTCATAGTAGCATAGTCGTTGAGCAGCACTCTCTTTGTCTGTGGCTCTTTTCCTTCAACCACATAAGAGTCATTTAGACATTTAAAGTACAACGTGATCCCACAGTGAAACAAGTGCTAGTATTCTTGAATAATCACTGAACTACTGCCAAGATAATGTTACTTCAAGAGGAGAATTGAAGGCTACTTTGTGAAATTATCACAGCATGTTGGCAGATTTTTGTCTCGCATTTTATTTAACAAATTGAACATTTTGAGTGATGATTTCCAGTGAATTTTGAAAGATTTTACATCACTGATGCTGCACTTCTGTATTTTTCAGTGCTCCTTTTTATCCAGCGCCTGTCTGACATTGATTGTAATATTCAAAGTGAAGGAAGTATCCACCCTAAAAGCCCTTCCACAGCTGTTATTCCTATGACCTTGGACAGTTAAATCAATATTAGCAATTCTCTCTTGAAGCTAGAGTCAAACTAATCTGTGCCTAATCTGCGATGACAAGAGGAGCTGCTCCATTGATAATCAATGAGAAGCAGCCTCTGTGGCCTGTAAGAATATTTGTTTGTGCTGGAGCCCAAACGTATTTCATCCAAACTGTCTGACATCATTTGAATAACAGTCTGTCAAGGGTTGAATTTTCATCTAAAATTATATCCGCTGACTTTTTTTTACGCTCACTCCTTATAGGTCAAACCCAACTGTAAAGTGGTACCCAACGGAAAAATAACCTCGGCAGCCAAACACAAGGCCAACGGCCTCAGCAAGAAATCCTCCGCTGAGGAGAAGGAGAGAGGAAAGGATAAGGAAAAGGAAAAGGAGGAAAGAAGCGAAGAGGAGAAGAAAGAGGAGGAAACATCAGAGGAGAGCAGAGCGGAGGAGCAGGCTTTCTTAGTGGAGCTCTACAAGTACATGAAAGACAGAGACACGCCCATAGAGAGGATCCCCTTCCTCGGCTTCAAACAGAGTGAGTAGGACAACTTATTCTCTTATTCCTTCATTGGCAATGTTTAAACAATAGAGTGTACTAGTTTCAATAGTCCAATAGTAATATTGTGTTTATATATTTTCCTTGAGTTAGAGATTTGGGTCATAATATCACCAGTGAGGAAGGTTAGAGGGCTGATAGGGAATTAAAAACCCAGTGAGAGACCTCTTTAGGAATAAAACTACTAATACCTATTCAGTGTTTCCATGCAAAGAGAAAAAAAATACTGCCTTGTGCTTGAAGAAAAGAAACAGAAGCATATGTTTCAAATTACAGTTTAGATATCAGAGTGAAACTGCACTGTAAGTCATACCCAAGAGTCAAATAGGCAAGGAAAAACCCCGTGTGGATTTTAATCAGCATCTCTAACCACATGTTGTCAATAGTGCCCCCCTGTTGTGATCAGATGAGAAACCAGGAGCTGCTTTTCAGTCAAGTCAAGGGCAGGTTTTGTCCTAACAATCCACATTATGAGAGCTTTAGGGGGAAGAAATGGAGATGGCAGCCAATTACTGCAGGCACTGTGCCCAAAATCAGTAAATTACACTGCTGTTAAACTGTAAAAAAAAACACATCCAATCTGTAGTAATAATAAACTAAAGGAATAATTGTCTATGTTGAGAAAAATCACATCCAGCGGTTTGTAAAAGACTCTGGAAGCTCCCTGTCAGAGCATATTTTGGCTGGCTTTTATATAAGCAGAGAATATCTTCTCACACTTGTCAGAGGGGTTTCCTGTGAAGGCCAAGAACGTCCTCTAACAGTGTTAAAAGAACATCACATGTATGGGAAACACGTCTGCTAGAGATCAAAGATTTCTAATATAGGTCGGATGCTTAGCTTGCTCTCGATGTGCACGGGACACAAGTGGAGAAACATGCACGTAAACACCATAAAGGGCGTGCTCTGGTCTCCTGAAACTGAAAAAGTGCATTTGTTTTTTTTGTTTGTTTGATCTTGAGGCGAGACACGAGAGAATGTGGGCTGTCATCTCAAACCGTGGTTCTCACATTCACTTCTTTCTCGGTCTTTATATAGAGGATGGAAATCACATTTGCATTCATTTCAAACGAGCCGAGGAAGATTTAGCCGTTCACATCAGAATGTGGCTCAGCAACATCAGCAAATTAACGAGAAGCAGGAGAGGGAGACAGAGATGTGTATTGAATTTAACAGTGACAGTTTATAGCACTGTAAAACTCATTACTCTAAACTATTACATGTAGGTAAGCTGTGGTCGCGTTGACTCTGCTAACCTCACTGTGGTATTTTGACAATCCTGTCATCTTGACTGCCGACATGTTGCTGCTTAAATAGGTCATTGTGGTTGAGGGAGATAGAGAGTGGGAGAGAGTACGAGGTAAAGAGAGACAGAGGGAGAATTACATACCCAACATGCTTTACTTTTAGTTGGCATTTCTCGGTTTGAGCTCAGAATAAAGTCGAGGTCCACGCGCCAACTGTTTAACATACACTACATGCTTTGAATCTCAAAACCAGACACATCATAAGCAAGGCCCTCATTAAATGGTGAAATCATGCTGTTTAAACTTCGTCCTTGGCAGCCAGCACACATCAGCACATGTAAAGAGGAGAGAAAAAAAAAGGAAAACACATCATAATTAATACAACAAACCCTTAGATGTAATCTGGCGCCATTTTCATATTCTTCCCTTTAAAGTCACTACAAATGCATTAAAAGATCAAAGAACCTGCTTTCCTGAAATGGAAATTGAAATTATGTTATTTTAGTTGCATTTGAGTAATAATCTTTTTCTGAAGTCCTCTGGAGTTTAACAAAGCAACAGATGGTTGAATGTTTTACCAGACTTACTCATGCTTTGTTGGCTGCGTAATTTCAGTATCCATTTGATTCACCTTCAAAACATAAAAACCCCCTCTCTGACTCCTAACATGGACTGTTTATGCGTATTCCACCTCATGTACTAGATGTGAATCTTACTGTACCTGAACAATGTTTTTTAAGACTGCAATTACGGGTCTTTATAGCCACGCGGAGAGATGTGAACCTCTAAATTTCAATCTGCCTTCACCTCACATGGCTCATAACATATTTTAAACCCAGTAATATTTATTTTGTTGTAGTTTAACACAGTGTCCACTTGTTTGCCTGCCTCACACTCATGTTGCATTTATATTCCTCTCCAGGGGTTGTATGCATTAAACATCTCGGAGCAGAGGTGCTGATCTGAGACCAATTGGCCTCTTAAGTCTGTAATAATCACATATACATACATATTTTACACTGACTCTCTAACGTTCAGAGTAACTTGTTGAGCTGTGTGGTGATAGAATAGTTTCAGGGCTGCAGCTAATGATTATTTTCATTACTGGTTAATTTTCTGATTATTTTGGTCTTTTAAATACCAACAAACAGTGATTAATGTCCATCCATCGACATATTCACATTTCTTGTTTTGTCAAGTGCTGCAACGGTTAGTCAATTACTCAATCAAAAGAAAATTAATCAGCAACTATTTTGATAATCAATAAATCGTTTCAGTCATTTTTCAAGCAAAAACGCCAACTATGCTTTATTCCAGCTTCGCAAATGTGTGTTTTCTTTGTCATATGTGATAATAAACACGTTAGTCAGACTAAACAAGCAGATTAAAGGCATCACAGTATGCTCTAAGAAATTATGAATGCAGTTTTTTTCACTATATTTCTGTTAAAATATTGACTAAACCCATCGACTAAACCATTATTTGATCAAATTATTGGTTGATTAATCAATAATGAAAGTAATTATTAGCTGCAGCCCTAGTTTGGTCTGACTACTATCACAGAAAACAAAAAAACAGCAAATATTCCCCTTTGAGAAGCAGGAACCAGAGAATCTTTGTCATTTCTGCTTGTAAGCTAATTTATTGTTGCTGGTTAGTTTTCTGCCAATTGATTAATCGATTAATCGACTGATTGTTTCAGCTCTAACACATTTTTCTTCTTTATTTTTATATCTACTGTATCCGATGCCTCAAGATGGGTTTATTCACCTGTCCTCGGCAAGCTATTTCAAAAAGGTTATGGAAAATTTGGCTCTGAATTACTGAATTATAATCCATTCATAGAGGCTGAATGCACTCTGGCACCTGAATCACAGGAAGTGGCTGTTACTTTTGCAGAACAGAAGAGTCGGAGAGGAAAACTCAGGTTGCACTTTATTCATGCAAGTTGCTATTCTTCTATTTTTTTTATCACTTGGTTAATATTGACTTTGCTCTACAGCTGCTGCCATTGAAAGTTGTTTTGGCACAGTAGAGGTGCTGAAAGAAATGAGAGATAGATTGGATTGAGCAGTTGAGGAGGAATAAAACAGGAGTAGTAGTGGCTACGTTGTATTTTCTGAATGCCTTTGATTTGCAAGATTAACTGGTAACTGTGTTTCTGTGTGTGTGTGTATGTGTGACTATTACAGACACATGTGTGCCTCAGTGCTTGGGCATCAGCATGTGATTGTGAACATCAGTTCCAATTTGTCTCCTTCTTTCAGCCTTGTTGTCTAATTGCCATGCCATCGGTGTGTCATTGAGGCTGCATTGTGTTCCTGTTTTGTCATCCTTATCTCAGTGATAATTGCCCCTGCCAAATAGAGGGGAATTAAGAAAAGAAATTGCTAATGACAAGACATCTAAGAAAAGACATGTTCTCTCATTTCCTTTATCTGTTCTGTTCCCTCCCAGTCCCGTGTGCTATTGTGGTAATTACAGTCGATGCATAACAAGCTAGTTAAATAGACCATCTTTCTGTTTCTACAGTCAGAAAGCACAATACGCCGTAGTGCTCAGTTCAAACAGAAAAACCTACCCAGCTCCCTTTGTTATTCCACCCGTGCATTGACAACGGTCGCAGAGAGGAGGGAAGGAAAAAATCAATGCTGTCAAATGCGGAGATAGGAAAATGTCATTTTGACAAATGCAAGGCTTTGTGTACGCACAGATTGAATTTTGATGGATTTCTCCCCAGGCGAGGCCTCCTTTTCTTATTTATAGGCCGTCATATAAAAATGTTAAACAATGATGTTACAGAAAGCAAATACAAATGTCACTGGCACAAAAAGTCTCCCAATGAACTAGTGGTTCATTGTTTGTGGGAAATATTTTCCTTCAAAGACAGCCATTTGAAGCCTTTCTGAAGGCTTACATGGCTATTTTTAGGAAAATATTACACAAGACTTGTATTTTGATATGGCCTGTCATGGGTTATTTGCATGGGGAAATCAATGCAAATTCATTTGCATTGAGTTCAAACAGAAGTTTGAGCATATTGCCAAGCGTTTGATGCTTGTAATGGTTTTCATTCATACCTGGAGGCTGCAGCTGAGGGTTAACAAATCTCTTTGTCAGGATGAAGCATACGCTGTATTTTATCACATAGCGGTGATCGTACAAGTACTCAATATTCATTTGCATCCTCTCTGCAGAAGTGCTGCATTGCTTTGTGTGAAAATGATAAAAAGCTGTTTTCATTCTGCCAGTCCAGGAATATGTAATTACTATATTCCTTTGACATGCTCCAATAAAAAAAGATTGCGTTTACATCTATCTATTTATCTGTCTGTCTCTGCTCTCTAAGTAGCTAAATACATTTAGTCAAGTTTTGTACTGTAAGTATTTAAGGATGATATCAAGTACTTTATACTTCTACTTAACGACATTTCAAAGGAAATATTGTACTTTTTATTCCATTACATTTATTTCAATATCATAGCTACACCACTGACATATCAAATCACTGACACTGTGCAGTTTGGGTTTTGTTTACTTTGCACATAGCACAATAACATAATATCACGCTATCACTAGTGCTTTGCTGCAGTTTGTGTTATCTGATTAGATACTAAATTGCAAGTGGTTGTACTGATGCTTACTGCGTGCAATGACAATAATGTTTAATCTAATCTAACTTAATTTCATACTGTTGCTATAGTTACTAGCAACAGTATTGTATCTAGTAACAGTAGTTACAAGGTACAAAATATATCATCGACTAATAAAATATGGTCGATTGTTATAGATTAAACTACTAAACCGTGCACATAATTTGTAAAATTAACTCCAGAATAACAAGTCACAACACTTAAATGCTCCTTACATGTCGATGCGTCAGTAATAATAACTTAATAATATTATATGTAATAATAATAATGCTCTGAAAGATATTTAAGTACATTTTGCTGATAATACTTTCTGTACTTTAACTCAAGTAAATTTGAAATGCAGGACTTTTACTTGTAATTTTTTACTTGAGAATATTTTAACAGTGTAATATTGCTGCTTTTACTTAAAAACAGGGTCTTAATGCTTCTTCCAGCACTGTATCTCTTTCTCTCTCTGGTGTAATGACTGTATATGACGTGATGTGTTTCAGCTCAGGTCCTTTCCCAGAGTCCCTGACTGCCTTGTTTGTCTTCTGTCTCCTACAGTCAACCTTTGGACTATGTTTCAAGCTGCTCAGAAACTCGGAGGATATGAGTTGGTAAGTATTCACATATGTGGCAATATATTCCTTCTCTTTCGTCAATGCCCCCCCACCCCCCCACCCCTCTCTCTCTCTTTCTGCTTTCCTCCTCCCTCCTGATGTCTACCCTCCTCTCCTCTCTTTTTTCTCTATCATCTCTCCTTTTCTCATTCTCCTTCTTAACAACCTCCCTTCATTCTTCCGTCTTTTCTTTCCCTGCCCTCCCTTTGCCCCTTGAGGTCAGTCACTATTTTCCCAAGAAGAAAGTCTTGCTCAGAGCCACATTTAGCAAAAATGATGCCGTTGTTTCAAAACCCCCTCGCAGTGGAAAACACATGTTCCTCTGCACTGCACTTGTCAGAAGGAAATTGGTCAAATCGCTCATTTTTTCCCATGTTGGAGATGAAGTGAAATGCACGAATATATACCCACAATTGTGCACATGAGTCAGAAATGTGTGTGTATATGAGGCACGGGCACTGAACTTGGCAGCCTTACCTGCCGTTTGCTCACTCGCTATTCATGTGCGACATGTTTCCAAAGTGAAGTCAATGTTTGATGTTAAGTCGTCAAACGTATTGCTCATGCTTGTTTCTTCATTAGCTAGCTGGTATAATGTCATCCAAACAGACAGCCAGACCAGGCCATAAACAGGATACAGCTCATATAATTGGGGCTCATATCCTTTTAAAACCCTCATATCTGCAGCTGATTATCTCACGTTTCATGCTGAGGCTTTGTTAGCTCTGTGGAAGCCTGAAGTCTTGTGTTCTGTGTTGTAGCCCGTCATCTGTTATGGGATAAGAGGTTAAAGAAGGAACAAGTGACTGCATGATGTTAACAGAGCTTATTATGTTAGAGAATTGAGTGTTGAGGATTCAATAACTGGAACATCATGAGTCAGTAACTCCCCAAGACCTCAAAATGATGTCAGCCACTTATGTTTTTCTCTTTGTTTTTTTATTCTTTCTTCCTTTCATATTTTTCCAATTTTCCTCGCTTTACATTCATCATTTTTCTTTTTCTCTTTGTCTTATCGCTCTTTTTCCGCTCATCCATTCCTACAGATCACAGTTCGTAGACAGTGGAAGCATGTGTATGATGAATTGGGCGGGAACCCCAGCAGCACAAGCGCCGCCACGTGTACACGGAGACACTACGAGAGGTGAGTTATTATGTCCGGCAGTTATATATGGCACATTATTGCCATGCATGCACACATGAAACAGTTTGCATTGCCTGTACTGAGTAAACCTCCTGCTTAGCTGTACCAAGTATGATTTTATAGCACTTTATTCATAAAATCAGGACACTACAAGACACATATTGACCTTAACCAGAGGAAGTGAATGCTCTTACACATACATGAAAAATAGTTCTTGCAACAGTGGGATAGTTTGCAAATTATTCCTCACTGACTCTCACTGTTATGGCATGCAGTTCTAACAGTATTAAGAAATGCATTCCTTATGGACCTAAATCAATTCATGATGAGATGAGATCCAGTTATTTTCTTAGGATTAATTGATTCGTTGCATGGCACTATGGAACCAATTATGCTGTAAACTCCACCCATGCTCCTCTACAAGCAGGCTAAAGAGGATTTAAAAGCTCAGAAATAACAGCCAAGTTTTGAATTATTAACTGACCTACATGGATACACATGTATATACAGTAACTACCCTTTCCCCTTTATATGTACTGCAAGCACACAGAGTTGCAGGATAAAAATGAAAACACCAGTTTAATGTATTCATCTAATCATTCAGTCAGATACTGCAGCATTTTGAACTTCCACATTATAATCACTCGGATGGTAACAAAATTAAAGCAAGCATATGGATATGATCCTGAGGGAGCTGTGAGGGTATTATACAGGGCTGCTTGCACACTCACACGCACACACATACATACAAACAAGCACACACGCCCACTTTCCCAAGGTTAAACAAATGCCAAATACGATCTTCCCAACAAGAGATAACCAGTCGCTCATGAAGCAGGTCATTCCTCCGGGCCGGCGACCCTCTCCACATCCCTCCGGCTGCTGCTGGTTCATGCATCAACACAGCTCAGGCACATACACACCTGTCAGTAATACAGCAGTATGCCAGCAGCACCATACGAGGGAGCCGGGCAGCTTCATATTGTGTCAAGATAGCATGCTGTAAGCGAATTTTCAAGCACAGGCAGTGGCGGCCAGAGTGGTTTTCCAGGAAATTTGTGAAACCATACGTATGAGAGTGTATTATTCAGCGTGTTGCATTTGTACACAAGCTGACAATTTGCCTCTAAATGTTCAGCTGAGGGCGCTTTCAGTGTTTGATCTGCTTTCCTGTGTTCCTCCTCACTGCCTGAAAGAGGGATATGGTTTAAAAGAGGAGCTGCTGCAGAGTGTCTGGCCTTATTTATACTAATAATAGATATGACTTTCAACACCTGGCTCCGGAGATGATGCTGGCCAAACATCAGTTTATTGCAAAAGTCAGAATCTGTCTTTGATCCTTGTGTTGTGTTGCTTTTTTTTTTAAATCTAGTTTTGAAATCATTATGATGAGTCTTTGCCTGGAAATGACTTATGAGAAACCATGTTGTTCATCACGTTATAGGGTGTAAATAGGGTCATAGGGAGGCAGGCAGGTTTGGCGAAACTGTGGGAAGCGCTGAGGTGTGACTACTGCTGTGCTGGCCTTTCCCTCTCCAGCCACCGAGAAGCAGCTGAGAGAAAATAATGCTGAATCAATACAAAGCAATAATATCCACACACTGCAGTGAATATCAGGCTGACAGAGAGAGAAGGTGTAAGAGGGAGGGTTTGGGGGGTGATAAGGCGTGTGTGTGTGTGTGTGTGTGTGTGTGTGTGTGTTTGAGAGAGAGAGAGAGAGAGAGAGAAAGAGATCAGCTGAAGCTGAGCAAGTTTCCATTCAGGGGAATAATTTTAGCTGAGCCTTGGTGTTTGGGCTGCTTGGAGGGCAATTAGCTTCATTGTATTAACTCAGCAAACACGGCCATTCTCTCCGCATGATGAATGAGGCTGTTTGTGGGCTCACTGAAGTGTGTGTTTGTTCCCTAGAGGCGTCTTTGTTTCCACCTTTAATCATTAGTCAATGTGCTACAGAAATATAATTCACAGGGAAGAATGTACAGTGTACAAACTGGAACAACACTTATGTTTTCCACCTCTCTCAGAAGGATCACTTCGGATTTGTCTCAGCGGGCCAAAGTAGAGTAGAGCAGGAAATAAAAAGTCTCGAGCTAGTAGGAAGAAAGGAAATAATATTTCAAGATATAATTGCTTTAAATTAAGTGGATATTCTTGCTGTTATTTGGGTTAAAGACTGTGAGTATCCACAAGCATTCAGCTCTCATTTTAAATTATACACATTATCCCTTTACAGTCCTAATGGTAAAATCATATGAAATGGTTTCCTAGGAGATGTTATTGTGAAAGATGGAGCCAGGGGCATAATCACTATATTTATGCTGTCCAGGAGCAGGCGGTAATCGCTGGTAGTAATGGAGTTACATAGCTGGAATTGAACAGGAGATAACCTCAGCTAATTGTCATTTTCAAAGTTACTGTTTTTTAGTCGCGGAGCGCCATTCATTAGTACGCAGGGAAAAATCAATGTAGAAATGTCCAAGCCAAGGTCTGCCGCCGCAGCTACGGGGGAAGCTTTAATGATATTTATTTAAACCGTTTCCCGAGATTAGCTGTCAGGGCCCAGCGCTCTGAATTAAAAATGAGGTCATGAAAAAGATGGCATCAATAACCTTGAAATAGACTGCCTTTTGCTTCAGTGCTGTGCCATTTTCTCTGTGCTCCCCCCCCCCCCACCCCCCACCCCACCCTCTCTCTCTCTCTCTCTCTCTCTCTCTCTCTCTCTCTCTCTCTCTACCTCTCTCTCTCTCTCCCACTCCCTGCCTTGCACTTCATGCTGTTTCTTTCATTATACAGGTCAGCGCCTTTTAACAGCTCCTACATATTTAATCTTCCTGGTTTCCTACGTGATCTCTTGTTGCAGAAACATCACATTTCACTATCTCTGTTCATTTCTGCCTGTTACAGATTTTTAATACCTCACCATGCCTTGGCACTCTAATGTAATTGCACAACGGGGTTGGTATTGGGGAGGGAAGGGGTTGTGGAGGGGGGGTGGGGTGGGGGGGTATCCATGGCAACAGAGAAGCAATTTAGAATAATTTGCTATTTAAAAACTCTGAGGTTTTGGGCAATAGCAGAAAACGCAGATGAGGAGCTTTGGATTAAATCATCTTAAAATCATCATCATCTTAAAAGAATTAGATGTTTGCCAGATGTACTGTACATAGAGTCTGAGGCCTGTGAAATATTCTCTGGCTCAGATCATGCAGATATGTATTTCTTTTACGACAGATGCACGCCTGTTCCAATTTTAGTCGACTAGATGTTTTATTGATTCAGCCTTTATTCATTCCTCGTGGTATCGATGTTCCTCTGCATTCACTAAAGCTGCTCTCCAGATATAAAAATACATTTGTTCCTCATAATTATGAGGAAACCTTGAGCCAGTGCTCACACTGAGAATTGTAATAGAATGGAGTTCAGATTTGGGGGAAGAGAAAAGGGGACAGGAGATTGTGTTCTTTTAATTTTATTCTGCTAGACGCTCAGTATCGTGCACTAGTCAGCATCTCTCTGCATTGTCCTTGCTGTATTGCAGATACATCAAATGTGGCGCATTACACTTTAGCTTGCCTTGTCTAATACCGTAGTTCAAACACAGGTTTCAATTATTCTGGTCTCTTGTTCTAAAGTAGAGTGTGTTATTTTATTACAATGAGAGGTGGGAGAGAGGGAATATCACCTTCATGTCCTCCCTGCTTTTTGTTCCCATACTGAGCGAAACAGGGAGGGCAAGAAAGACAAAAACAGTGACATATTTTAATGAACAAGCAAAAATGATTCAATAGAAAGAAACAAAGTAGAAGAGAGAGATGGCAAAGAGAGAACTTGCAACTTGAGAACATGGTTGCATATTGTCTGTCAGCATTCCTCAACACTAAAAAAAGGTCTCAACAACATATTGTCTGCATCAAAAAGAAAGGCCAAGTACTTTGTATATCCACGACTCTACTACTGCATCTGGATTTCAGCTTCAGTGGGAATGCAGCCAAAGAGCTGCATGTTCTTTACACTAAAATAGCAGGCAGCTATTTTAACCTCTGAGAGCTTGATGGTTTCCCCAAGACAGAATGCTTCATTGAGCATCCAGTGATAAAACCTCTCTTTTTTTTTTTTTTGCAGTGATCTAACAAATCACAATATTGGGTGATTTCTTTATGCGTGGAATTTAATCAAAGGGTCCAAGGTTTCTTTCCCCAGTGGCAATGAGAAATCACAAATTATGGCACTGACGTGTGACAGGCAATCGACTGTATGAGAATCTATTCAAGTCTACTGAGATTAATAAGTAGTTCAGTGTAGCAAATTAAATTAATGACATTCTTGCAGAGATTTCAGTCCACTGTAGGGCAGCAAGAGGGAACATATGCTGTATATTTTTGGGTATTAATACTTGAGTGACTGAAAGACTTGAGAGGTTCTTCATGCAGAAAAGTACACATTTATACATATATTGTCCACACAGTTAGAACTTGGCTCACACCTGCTACTGCGAACATTTACTGTGAGTTGCAGCAGCAGCATCTAATGAGAGCAAACCCCGGGGGAACTGTAGAGGTCATTTTAAATCTGGTATTTTCAGACTTGACAAAGGACTTTAAGTTTTTCATACATTCCTGCCCTGCCCTCCTGTTTTAACTGCATGAATGAGGGTCACCTCAAGTGGTTTGGCTTTGAGACAAAAGAGGGGCTTTGAGACATGAATCCAAAGCAGAGGGACCAGCTACAATGTCTGTTTATCCCTCTGCTGGCATCTCGTCTCTCTCTTTCTCCGCAGCAGTTATTGTTTCCTTAATGCCGTGATGATGCTTAATCGTTGCATTTAGATTCGATAAAGATTTGATTTTATCTTCTTTTATTCCCTTTTTCCTCACAAGGCTTGTAAAAGTAAGTCATTTTCTTTCCTCCACATATTTCCACAGCCTCCGGGGCTTGTCCACCAGCTCTTTAAATAGTTTCTTTTCCTTTTTTTTTTTTTTTTTTAACACATGAAGCAGCTCTTGTGATCTTAACACAACACCAACTAAAATTAATTTCAGCACGGATGGGAGGGAAATTGTTGAAATGGAACAGCCCGCAGGTTTTTTCCCACTTATTTGGTGACTTAGGCATTTCTTGGATTTTAACACACTGCTTGTTCCTGTAACACAAAACTCAGATGAGAGCAGCACATTGCTGGTAAAGTCACCTTGTTTTTGCCAAGTTGTCTTTTTTGAGGGGGAGGTGCTTTGTGTGCTATCCATTAATCCAAAAGCAGAGACATGCTTAGTTGACAGTTGTGGTTTGATCAATGACATTGTTATTGATGTCACTGATTCTAAGAAAGATAAGTCAGATATGCGTGATATATATACAAATATCCTCTTAGCTAAATTACACTTAGCACATGAGAACATGATCTTTCTACATCTATTCAACGTTTATTCTCTTCACTGCATATTTTAGTTGCTTGTTATCAACATGGAAAACGGCTGCTTAAACAAAAGCCGGGTGATAAATTGGCATGAGAGGAAGTTAAGTATTTATTGACCTCATAAAAATGTTGCCTCTCCTGCCTTAATGAAATTCTTTCCTGGAATCTCTCAGTGCAGCAGACGCCCCCAAGTGGCTCAAATTATTAACTACACCTGGCTTTCTCTCAACAAATGCAGCGGCTGCCAAGCACAGCCCTTCTTCGCCTTCCTTGGAGGAAATTGCCACTTATATAAGTGGTATTGTATTATGATTGCTATACTACATGATCGTGACTAAGTTATATATACACTGCTTGAAATGACTCCAATCTTTAACAATGAGGGCTTTGTTGTAATTTTACATTTCTTTTTCTTTCTTTTTTTTTTTTACTATAGACTTAAGAATGGAAAAAGAAGCGAATGCCATCTAGCTTGAATTTTCTTTGCTTAGTCAGCCATTTATGGGAATTAACATAAAACTGTAAAAGGTGTATGTATTGAAATGAAAGTATAAAAGACGTACCATCTAATAGGTTACAGTTTCGGTAAGTCGTCTTATATTTATTAAGCATAACAAAGCAAATAATTCTGACAATGTGGGGAACTTCCTGAGGCTGATTTTTTGGTTTCCTGGCCAAAACAGCATCTTAGCCTCTCCATTTGGAACTATTTAAGGCTCCAGTAATTTTCCCGGGCTCAGCTCTTACATTATCTGGCTCTGCGACACCCCACCCCCCTCCCCATATTGACATTCCATAAAGTTGACCCGGGCCATGGCAGCCATCTCTTTCCCACAGATCATAGTGATAGTCAACAGTGCACCCTGGTATACTGTATAAATGCCATTTTTCTGCCCCTTTGATCACTGATAGGAGAGCTGGACATTTGCACATGTTGAATACACATTTCCCAGCCTGAAGAAATCAATTCCACACTTGTATAACATTTAGTCTACCTTCCTTTTTCTGTGCAATAAATATTGAGAGATCCTAAACACAGAAAATCTGAGAACCGCTTACCTATTTGTAATAAATTCCACTGCTGCTGCTATTTTAAAGTTGAATGTTTTTCCTGTTTTCTAAGAAATTCTTCTTTCATTCAGAATCAGCTTTGCTCCTCATTAACATGTGATTATCCCCTCTTTTGCTCTCTCCTTCTGTTTCTTTTTCCTCTTTCTCTCTTTCCCTCCCCCCTCCTCCTCCCCTCTTCTCTTTCACAACCCCTTTGCTCTCCTTCTTTCCAATAAGTCACATTTAATAGTACATTTCCTTTCTTGGCCTGGGGCCTGGTGCCAGACCAGCTGTATGAAATGTAGTTTCACCGCTTTCCCTGCCAGCACTTTTGTTCAGAGGAAAAATAACAAAAAATCCCACAGAGCCTCTTGAACTCTCTGAGGCTTTTTTTTTCTTCCTTTTGAAGAGGAGGCGAAACAGCTCTTGATTCATTGTTTGTTTTACCGCCATGTCCCTTAAAAGGAATAGTGCAACCGTCTCTTGTCGTTACACGAGAAGACCTTATTTTTTCTCATGACTGAGAAAGTCATGTTTCTGTCTGGCTTTTATGGATTGTTATTGTAAAAACCCTGACAGAGGAGCTGGAGAGATTTTCAGAGGAGCTTATTGAAGTTAGGAATGTTGTAGTTTTTCAGTTGTCTTGGTTTCCTCTTCCACAACGTTTTCTTGTTTCTGGTCTAATGCCAATTTCCATTTTCTTTTCTGAGCAATAAAAGTCTAAAAGTTTCCCTCGCTGGTTTCTTCATGTCATTATTTTACACATGGGTATTGTTATGTTATCCAGATCTTAATGTTCCCATTAGTTATGACATCAGATACGGAAAATTGACTTGGCAAGCATTCAGAAGAGAAATAACAGAAGTCAAAAATAGTCAAATGTTTTTTCAATAGTATGTTCCTTGTCACTTCGCATGGACTTAATTAAGTTAGAACATACGCAGCTATTCTGCATTTAATCACGTAAACTGGACAGTGTGTTAAAAACAGGAGCGTACTGTTACCAGCTGATATTTTATTACTTGCTTTAAGGGCTTCTGTGATGAATCACATTTGTATATTAAATAGGATATTATATGCCATGAGGTCCCTTAAACCAGTTTGATTTTAATTCATCCAAGCATTTCCCTCCTTTTCATTCCCACAGCCACAAACACAACACATGCATACATACTCGAGCATACACTATATTCTTCTCTCAAGGTTAAACTAATACCAAATGTGATCTGTCTCAGTAGGAGATAACCGGTTATTCACATTCTCACACACACACACAAACACACACACTCTCTTACACACACACACGCACACACACTCTGGCATCCTCCTGAACCTGGATTTCCCCTAACCTAGTTAATTACAATAGGATTGTTAATGCTTGCCAGGTATTAAAACAAGGGGGGGTTTAAAGCAGCATATTTGATACACTGCATGCCTCTGGCAAAGCTGGAGCTCATTCTGTTTTTGGTATTACCAAACAAAATACTTGTGTGGTTTATTGTGTGTTATTCATTTGTTTGAATACTAAAAAGGCTTATCTACCCCGGCTTTTAGTGTTCAAACACAAAGTTTTTTTTAATCAAAAACTGTTATATATTTTCTCAACAAACCAAAACATAGATTTGTAATTGAGCTTTACAAGCATGACATGACATAACATGATCACACCACAAACTCATCTGCGTTCCTTTGCCTGCATTCCTCCTCAGGCTCCTCCTTCCATATGAGAGGCACATTAAAGGCGAGCAGGACAAACCCCTCCCCTTGGCCAAACCCAGGAAGGAGGGCGTCCAGGAGAAGACGTCAGGGGCCAAATCCAAAGGAGTGGGGGCCAAGAAATTGAAAATCCCCAACAATCCCAAGCAGGGGAACAGAAGGGACCGAGGGGAGACAGTGAAAGGCCAAGAACAATCACAGGTCAGTCACAGACCTCTGCAGCCTCATCAGGATTCCTTCCCGCTCTAATTCAATTTAATTTCAATCTCCCTTTGCTTTCCCATCATTTCTTCACACGTTGTCTTGAATTTCTGTTGTCTTTCAAATAGCAGAATAATAAGTAAAATCGGAGTGTCTTATTTCTTTTACTTTGAGAAACAACTGTAATAACTATCATTTCTCTGCATCTAGGACTCCAAGGAGAAAGAGGAGAATCATGAGCTCTCCGCAGCCATAAAGCATGAGGCGTCTCTAAGAGATGAACCGATTGTAATAGAGGAGGAAGAGTTACATCTTACCCTGAAGAAAGAGGAGTCCTTGGCAGTGGAGCAGCCATCTTCACTCTGCCCCAAAGAGCCAGACTGCAGGACCCCACATGCTGGTCTACCCCTCCACACAGGGGCCGGTCCCCAGCCTGAATGGAGGCAGATCAGCGAAGCCCTCCAAGCAAAACTTACACATGAACAGCAAACTGAAGGGCATTTCATTCCTAAAAACGCCTACCTGCCTCACCGTTGGGATCACAATAAACCTGCTGGACATGTTGCCCTACCTGAGCCCACCTCCAGGGTCAAAGACTCCACAGACAGTCATGGTGGGAGAGTGGGGAAGGTGTTACCTATGTGTAAACAGGCAGACAGACAGGCTGTAGACTTGAGCACAGATTCCCTCTCAGAGAAAGAAGACTTTGGGGTCATTAAGAAGGAGTCTATCCAAGGCCCTGCACAGACGGCTGCCTACTGCAAAGCCAGTCAAGGGGTCATGTCTCCTTTGGCCAAAAAGAAGCTCCTCTCCCAAGTGTGTGAGTCCAACCCTTTCTCCTTTACTTCTCCTTCTCTCCAGCCCCCACATCCCACAGTTGCTCCCTCTCTTCCTGCCACATCAGGGGCTGAAAGAGAGAAGAAGAGAAAGGGTGAGGAGGAAGTGGCGGGGCAAAGGCACGGGTGCGTGTCAGACAACATCCCGGAGGTAGCTCCAATATTCAGGCCATCAGTCATCCAGCATGCCCAGAGCAGCAAGCCTCACCAACAAGCCACCAGTGGCCCGTCGGAGAGGAGCGCTGCAGGGGAGATTTCAGAGACTTTCAGCTGCCGAACGAGCCACCACCTCCAGCCTCAAGTCAATCCACCATGGCAGCCCTATCTCCCCCGAACGCATACCCAGGAAGGTGGGGAGAACGCTGGGGAGAAGCTACTCCAGGGCCCAGCCGCTCAGACTCGGAGCTATGCAGGTGACTGCTACTCCTCCCCTCACCTCCACAGTCTGTACAGGCAAACTGAGAACTGCCTGAGCCAGGAGAGGATGGCTGGCTTCCCCAACGGAGAGCAGAGAGAGCACTACACCAGGGACCGTGAAGGCAGCCAGGGCTTTGTTTGTAGCAGCCTGGAGCAAGAGGGCTTAGCCTACAGATCTCACTACAGTGACAGGACTCAAACACACAGAGATAGCAGAGAGGCAGAAGATGAGCCCAGAGATTTCACAATTTCTAAACCTCACTCTCAGAGGGTGTCTACCTTCTCCAAGCCCTCCTTCTGCAGTCTCCCATATCCCATCATGCACCAGGGGTTGGATTCACACCCTAAGGCGTGCCGAGTTCCTCCTATGACCATTTCTCCTCCCAAACAGAGCCCAGCAGAATCATCGCAGCCATTTCCCAGCCCCAAAGCTTCGTCGGATGCATCCCTCACCAGCCCCATTCGACCCAGTAAACGGAGCTTACTGGAACCTGACAACGAGGAAGTCCCAGAGAGGAAAGTCCGTGTGGTGACACCGATCCACCCCGCTTGCGCTATCCGACGTAGTGACCCAGAGGAGCTGAAACCAGCCGAGCCGGCCCACGCCGTTCACCTGAACAACCATCTCCCTGAGGGCCACCCAACAACGACCTACCCCCCGCACCATGCCGCACCCCTCTACGCTGGCATGTACCCGCCCGGCAGCCTGGTCTCACCAGGAACACAGGACGGGCTCCAGCAGCATCCAGGTCTGCAGTATCTAAAGAGCCAGTCGGCAGTGTCTCCCCTGGTGCCCCCCTTAGCCTTCCACTCCATGATGCTCCACAGGCAGCTGCTGGCCTCCAGCCCCAGTCCACACCACTTCTACAGGCATCCAGGTGGGGCAGCACTGTACGGGGACCTGTTGCACCACCTGTACCCTCTCTCCACCCTCCCACCACCACAGCTGTCCTCGGTACACCCCAGCACCAGACTGTGAGGGAGAGAGGACGATTTGTTTGTCCCTCTCCCTCTCCATCCTCAGAAACTTTTTCAGCTTCTCTTTGTCTGTCTTTCTGTCTCTCTTGCTCGGGGATTGTGGCTCAGTCGAAAGAAAACACTGATTATAAAACTTAGGCTGATTACAGACTGATAAACTCATCAGTAAGACAGACTGAAAATTCCATTTTCTTTTTTTAAAATTTGTTTATGCATTTGTTTATATACTTTGCACTGTTCTGTATTTTTTATCACCACTTACTGTATCTTTTATGTTGTTGTCGTTGTATCCTTATTTGCACAATGCTGATGTGTATGTGCTCACAAATCAGTTTGCCGCTCTCAGTCACCATGAGTCAGGTTGTTGCTCTGGACATGTGAAAAGTGGAGGGCAACAGAGAAAAGCCATTTGTTTACTGCGTCTGAGGGCTAAACTTTGTTGCTTAAAAACACTACTAGTAACATGACAACGTAAATGAAATTCTTTATATAACTAGAGGTGCGTTCACCATTGCAAACAGCTGTTTAGCGCATTATTACACTTTAGGCAGCCAGTGGTGTTGTATCTGTTTACATGTCTCCATGCTGAAAGCTGTTGCCTGTTTGTGCCACAGTAAATCCACCTGGATTCCTTGGAATAGACATTAACACTCACTGCGGTGCTGCATGACATGAAATTGTTTCATCATGACATTCAGAGGTGCTGTGTATGACAGATGTACTGTAGACTCACTTTCTACTCAGTTCAGGTTTTTACTCATCATTTATTTCACTTCAGATACAACACAAACAGTTGGTGTTCAATCTGTTGACAAATCGCGAATGTTCCTTTTGTTAAGAGTTAATGAAAAGCCGTTTTAATTTTTACTTTCTGAATTGAAAGTAAATTGACCCCCAAACCCCCGTGTGACGAGTAGACTGTAGCAGCTTGTTTTTTTGTCTGTAGGACCAGCATAATGAAGCAGCCGTCTGCTGTGGAATGCTCACCACAAGAAATCAGCATTTCATCTTTTTGTTCTTGACTTGAAAAGCTCTTGTTTTGGTGAACAGACTCTTTTATTCAACCCGCTGAAAAGACTCACTGTATGATTTAATAGGAATGTTGTCACTTAGGATATTATTGCTTTGCAAATATCTGTGCCTTTTGCAGTCTTGGATTAGAGTTAGCACTACAGTTATTAAGGTTTATCTTCTGTAGCAGGGTAGGAATATCAATATTATTGTCACTCTTGTCTCAAATGCAGCGCACAGACACTCATACAAAAACCATATGGCACAGACACCAGACTTGATTGGTAAGGCACTAAATTTAAAGTTTTTAAACAGTTATGCTTTAACCTAATGATTAGTATTTGTGCTTTAATAAATTTATTTACTTAGCTTAACTGTGTCAGGCAGTCAATTATAGAAAAACCTGAGAAGATTTACAGGTAGTTGATATTGACACAGGTCTGGTGTCTCATCTGCAGGGCATGTGTGCTGTATGTGTTTTCTAACAGTGATGAAAAGGTACCAGACTCCATAAAGTATGCCTACCATGCTCCGTAGCCTGAGGTGGAAAGACAACACCTGCTCTGGCTTTTACAACCACTATAATCAAGCAATCCAGGATAGTCGAAATACACAGTAAACATGTCTGGTGTTTCAAAAGAAGAAGAAGAAGAAGAAGAAAAAAAAAAAGCTGTAAACGTCGATGTGTAAAGTTTTACTGAATACTTAGATAAAGACATTCATTTCTTATTAAGTACTGTACATTGCTGTGTGTAGGTTAAACTGGCATTAGTGCTGGCCTCCTGTACAGAACATTCATACGGGATCAATTTCATGGCAAACCCTCTCTCTTGTCTTATTTTCTGTGTAAATAGCACTTGTAGATAGTACCGCGTGGTTGTTATCCATATAAACTGTTATAATCTGTAAATAGTATAAAAAACAGTATAAAGTCGGTTACACAATCTAGCTGTGTCCTTGTTTGCTCTGTTTCAAGGTCACCGTGATCATATTAGATCTAAACAAACACTACACTAAGAATTAGGATACTCTTTTTTTATTTGTTGTCGTTTCACTTTTTTTTTTTTTTTTTTTTTCACGTTGTTTCCATTAATGTGCATCCTGAAAGTGTTTTTGATACAGTAGCCATCTGTTTACCAATCATCCAGCTGGCAAGCAAGACAAAAAATAAAGACATTTTGTATGATATGACCTCCTGTATATTTAATTAAAATATTTTACTATCTATACACGTTTCTTTGGTTGTGTTCTTTAACTGAACTGCAGATAAATAGTGAGGGCTGAATAAACTGATATTTAACGCCAATGTATTATGGTGTAATGTAATGTTCTTTTTTTTCACGAGTAAATGCAGTGTGAATGGGGTTTTATTATTGTAATACCATTATCTGGCTATGAGATTCCATCCACCTTAATCTTCACAACAGGCTACTTCTGGGCTCACAGCCAGAGAAGCCTCTCTAGTATTTGCTGCAGTAGAGAAACATTCCAGTACATGTATCTCTATGGGATGTGTGTTGGGCTGCAATAAAAGCTATGCTTTGACTTTTATTGCCACCCCCTGGTAAACCTTTACCATGAAAAATATTCAGTAATACTTCCAAGCTCAGCAAAAATAAAACAGGCTCACCAGGGTAGAATGTAGGCCGTTTTATTGCAGATCAGCAATAATAAAAAATACAGTTAGCTTACAAGACAAAAACAGCCAACAGAGAGTGAGAAAATTGCACCTTTAAAAAAACTACTGTATTTTTTTTTACATTGCACCGTACACAAATTATACTGCGCTAGGACAAGATTAATGTATCACTACATACATAGGCACAAAGCCACTTAGTCTAAATAATTAATATCATAAAAGGAACATTGAGATGACTTAGCAGTATTATACTACAAAAGGGAATTACACAACAGTTTTAATGACCAGTACAATAAATCTACAAACTATTTCCATGAACTGTTATAAGTAATTAATACATGAAAAGACAAATATAAAGACAAATATTTTTAAAACAAGTGAATATAAATTTGGCTCATTAGTTTGGCTCTGAACACAGTGAGAATGTCCAGACCTTATTTAGTCATAAAGCAGTTGTACATTTTTTACGCATTAGATCACATGTTCTCCCTCTAGAGGCAACCTTTCCTATACTGGTTGCATTAAAATTGCTTTTAACATTAATTGTCTGATATACTATGCAGAAATGTCAGCTTTCATTGTAATATTCTTTCTCCGTAGCATGCTTAGTGTATCCGAAAAGGGCTGAGATGTTGATGGAAGATGAAGGATGTTTAATCTAACAGCCATGTTCCCTTATTCATTTTGAAATTTGTTCAGTTTCACTTGTAACATATTTAAGAGGATGATTTTATCCAGAGGTGCAACCACATCAGCATTAGTAAAACTACTGGTTTTGAGTTTTTGATCCCATAATCTTCCCTTGTTTTTCTAGGTATGTACAGTACTAATCAAAGTGACTAATGTGTTATTAACACACAATGACCATACAAAACATTTGGAACACACTGCTAATATTGAGCTGCATACACCATTGTACATTGTACAACCCACTCTCGGTTCTTTCAAGGCTTAAACTAAATCCTCCTGTAATCTCCCTCTCTTGATTAAACTGAATTTAGAGGGCAAGATTAAGAAATAGGATTGTACCTTTCACCACACTTTCTTTATCTAGGCAGGCAATTTCAGAAAAAAAGTAGCTAATGTTTTGTGTACTCAGGTGTAATTATGAAGATCATTCTTCAACACGAGATGGTTAAGTGGTTGAAATATTTAGTGGCAGGTATTATTGGATACAGTGGTTCAAAACACACACACACACACACACACATACAAGGGTATTCATTATTTTTGCCAGTCAAAAGACTCATTCATTCAATTATGTTCATAGCATTTACGGGTCGCAGTGTTAAATTATGTTGGACATACTGTGTAGCCCCTGAAAACCAAGGTCACTCCATTATTAAGACCTCTGGGAAATGGAGAAGTCACATTAGTGCTTGCAATTGCTCCTAAAGTCCTGTTCCCTTAAAATCGGCTATAGTGGTCATAAAGTCGTCACAGTAAGTGGAATAAGTCAATAGTTCCAAAAGGAATGACTCGTCCGCAGTCGGTCCATGGATCAATTCCAATTTGAGTGCTTTTGCAAAGGCTCTTTCTTCAGTCCGTGTTCCAGTGGCAGAGCTGAGAAATAAGCCTTTCCATTTTAGTGGGATTGATGATGGCGGTGTCCAAGCCAACATACAGCTTTCAATTTCATCTATGGGTTAGCTGCTCATAAAGAAAGTTTTATAAATGGAGAGTGGAGCTGGAGATGTATCAATACCATATTGATATTGTGATATGAGGTGTCAACTGAAATTTGGGTTGTTATGATGGACATTATGAGGGTCTTCTTTTTTCTTTTCTTAAATAATGGAGGCCGCGTCACCCATCAATCCTTTAGGTTAAAGCAATATTTCGACATCTTGGGAAATACACTTATTTGCTTTGTTTCCGAGAGTTAGACAAGAAGATCAATATCACTCTCACATCTGTCTACTCAATATTAAGCCGGAGCTGAGAGACGGTTGGCCTTAGCTTAGCATAAAGACTGAAAGCAGGGGAAACAACTAGTCTGGCTCAGTCCAAAGGTAACTAAATCTGCCTGGCAGCACCTCTAAAGCTCATTAATTAACACATTATATTTGATTCTTTAATCCATACAAAAACCTTACACCTCATTTTTACACTTTGTTTTTTGTACAAAGTAAACAAAAGAACTATAAATTGTTAATTGATGAGCTTTAGTAGTGCTGGTAGGTGCATTTTGTTATCTATGGACAAAGCCAGTCTGGCTGTTTCCCTCTTTTTTTTCAATCTTTATGCTAAACTAAGCTAAACACCTCCTGGCTCCAGCTTCATACTGTAGATCTTCTCATCCAATTCTCAGTAAGAAAGCATCGTATTTCCTAAAACAATTAACAGTCACACCCAAAATATCATCATATCATATATCTGGCTTTAATGGAGACAAACTAGAACTTCTACTATCTAAATGTTATTTGTGTTAGTGGTAAGGCAAAGTTAGATTGTTAAATCATTCAGATGTTGGAAGAATCAAGGTCACAAGGCTTTAAGGTTCATCCTCTCTCTGAAAGACTTCCTCAGTTTGCTCCTCGGTGCAGGAACTGGACCAGGACCATGACTGGGTCTGACAAAGCCATGTTCACCTGTTGCTTCAGGGTCCTGGTACTCCATCTGCTGGAGAGGGGGCAGAGGCTGACTTTGTGGTTGTACATCAAGGACGCCCAGTGGAGCGTTTTTACGGCTGAGGGCTCCGGCTCCTCCAGTGTTGTTCCGCTGCAGCTGCTGGATGATGGCAGAAAATTTGGCATCCAAAGATGGTCTGCCAGTTTTGGATTTTGTGGCCGGGCGCGACATGCAAGTGCCGGAGTTCTCCTTCTCCTGGTATGAGAGAGGAGGAGGAGGAGGATTATTATGAAGAGAAGCAGGGAGGGGAGGTCTAGCAGGGCGGGTGGGAGGAGCATAAGGTTCCCTGTCAGGGGGAGGAGGCGGGGCACGCCGCTTCTTGTTGCCGATGGATGTAGAGCTGGTGTTGTGGTTTGGGCTTGAACAAGGGGTGGAGGTTTTGCTCTGTGACAGGATACTCTTCTGCACTACCAATGACTGGGATCCATCAAACAGAGTGGACCAATTAGGCGTCTCCTTCTCCTCGTCATGACCAATAAGAAAGTGGCCATCTGTCTCCTCAATCTTGTTGTGGATAATGTCTGTGATGCTCTCAAACTTGCCAGGTGAATTTATACCTGCAGGAAAACAAAATAAATGAACATTGGAAAAAAAAGTCAAACTGATGAGTTAAACATAAGGCACTGTCAAACATTTCATCAGCAAATTATCATCCTCTATCTAACTCACTTCAGCCACTCGTCCCAATTACTCTACTCACTGAGGTCGTTGTAAACAGAGTCAGCTTGCTTGGTGAGAAAGAGTGATGGTTTCCGTGGTGATGCGACCTCGATCTTCATTAACTGGTCGCAGCAGTGCAGCCACTGGCCTGGTTGTAAACAAGAAGAGGCATGAGAGACACAGATAAAGGTTATACAATCTGTTCTTGTTACAGGGAGTTTAGCTAAATATATGTGCAAACATTTTTCTAGCCAAAACAGACTGACGCACTTACACACACACACAACCTTTTATAGAAGCATACAAACATGTTCCTGTTCTATATTTACACAGAAACACACTCACTCTGATCATAGAGGTGCTGGTAAAGGGCTTCGAGCCAGTCTTCCAGCTCCTCCCTGGTGTCCGTGGTGAAGACTATGGTCTGAGCTCCCTCTGATGAAGGGTTGATGATCGACAGACTCCTGGATTTCTGGCCTGCCGACTCCTTCTCCATCACACGGATGCGGGTGTCCTGCAGAATCGACACAGATAACTCACATAAGATAAAGCACTAAAAAAAGTACATGGTGATACTGCAGAAAAAAATTAATTCAGCAGAAAAATGCCAAAGATGCAAGCAGGATCTTAGTGAGTAATGTGGCATTTTATTTTGGCTCTTTGGCAAATGTTATGGAAACCCTGAACTGAGATTTTAAATTTTAAAACGGTAATAAATTTAATATTTATATTTAATCTAAAATTCCACTAACCAGTAATAACAGTGACATGGACAAACACAGAGGCTACTTATGATGTTATTATTTTATTTAACACTTTTCTGTCTTTACATTTATTGACTGATGTATAAATTCAAGCACAAATATGTCTTGAAAGTAAGTAACACAGTGAAATACGTCAGTAAATCAACTTTGTTTTATTACGTTGCTCCTGTGGTTAAGTGGCAGTCATTTTCAATCAACAAGCACACCAAAATAACTGAGCTTGAAATACAAGGGAGTGCAGAGGGTGAAGGTCAGAATGTTTGCTACTCTGTGTGTTACCTTGTCAATGGGTACTTTGAGAGTGGGCTGCACTTTAGCGTCAATTTCTTCTGGGGTGAAGTAACAGGACAAAAAGCCGGCACTCAAAACACAGTAAAGGCTGCAGCAGCGGTACATCCCCTCCGCACTTTGCTGAAAATCACCAGAAAGAAAACAGCAGAACTTAAGTATTTTACCTCAGAACCAGCTTTAGAGCTAATGCTAATGATGACAACAACAGCAGCCAACACACCTTCTGGCTCAGGTAACCAGTCATCATGCTTTGTGTCATACAGACAGGCTGGGCCACCAACCGGCAGCAGAGGTTGCCATAAAGTGGAAGCCAAGATGACCACTCAGCTGTGGGAATGAAGAGCAGCAGTGGAAATAAAACCCCCAAAATATTGAGATCTACATATGAACTACTGTATGCTTTATGTAAAGATAAAGGTTTTCATGAAGAATCATTCCAATCTCGCATGAGAAGAGAAAACTAATTGATAACACATCTTTTCTTTGGTTGTAAAGGTCTATTGTTACGTATCAAATACACAGAATAGAGATGAGAGAGTTTCCAGTCAGCATTTAACAGTAGCATTAATCTCATTAAATGCACTGTGGACCTGAACACTGATGTAATGTGATGTAAATTCATACCAAACATTTACCGAAAAAATTAGAACTATTCATTTAATCACTCGCACAAAGGAAGAAAAGTAATCCGAGCTAAACTTCAATCATAGGTTTAATGGTGTTAAAATATTCTGTCATTACCCTGGTACTTAATCGAATTGGGAGCTAAAAAGCATAATCCCTTATATCCCCAGATATTACATTTCTGTGCCTTTGTTTCTTACCATCTTGGAGGACAATGAGTGAGTGAGACTGAAAGCTGCCTTCAGCTTCGGACAGACTCAGTGTGGTGTAGGCCAGCAGGCTGTACTTGGCTCCACTGGTGCAAGTAGACACACACATAAAGTACACAGACTTTAGCATACTTTCAAGCATACTGCATTGACTTACTTTCATTCCTTCTCTTCCAACACCAGCCATAGCAAATTCATGCTCCACTCTAACCCTAACAGTAAATAATAACAAAGACATAGATATACAAAGACTCTTAACTCTGTAACCAACATGTGCACTTAACCAACTTTGTTTTTTGTAAATTATCTCCTTCTTCAAAGGCCTAATGTACTCCAGTGTCTCTCCTACCACTGAACAGGTGGTATGTATCACTTACAGATGTTCAGTGTCATTTGATGTTCTTAATACTGCTAAATACGCCTTTCCGCTCAGACACAAGTAAAATTGTGGTGGGAACATAAAAAGAATGCACTTTTTCAATAAAACAGTTACATTAAGGGCACAAAAAAATTCTATGAATGTCCTATGGCTAAACATATCAGTATTCATAACCTCAAATATTTTTGTAACCTTAATCTCAATACTCCATCAGTCTGATTTGTTTACACCCCTGTTGTGTGAGCCTGCAGCTACACACACATTGTTCCAGTAACAAGTCATAATCGAGTTAGTTCCCCAACTGCAAAAAAATCTTAAATAGAGAGCCAAGAGTCTGTAAAGGGTTTTATGGGATTACACAATACATACGAGGGAATTGGGTTGTGCTGTAGGAAGGTGTCAGGGTCTGGAACGTCCAGCAGAGGGCAGAGCTTCTTCCCGGCAGTCTTTCCAAAGGAGTTGCGGAGCTTCTTGGCCAGTTTCTTTGGTGTTTTTACCAATGTGAGCTCTTCCTCCAGGGCACAGCTCCACAGCTCCACCTTCAGCTCAAACTGAGGATCTGCCTCTTTACTGTCAGTAAGGAGAAACATTTCAATAAGGATATCAAAATTGAAATATATACACAAACTATTTTTCCATCAAGCTACAAACAACTAATAAGAAAATACAGAGATTTAGATGAGTTTATTCTTATTAACTGCTTATTGAACACATGCAACCAACACTTACAAGACGGTGACTCCTTCAAAGCAGATGTCAGTGACTGATCTGTCCACCACCACCATCTCAGTGTCAAACACCTCTGAGCCAATCTGTAACAGACAGAAGACCGCCACCCGACGAGAGCCTAACAAACACACGAGTTAAAGGAGTAAGCTTTCATAAAATAACACAAGGTGAAGCTAAACAGATGGTTATGAATGGTAATAAAAAAGGACAAACTCACTCCCTCTGTTGTTAAAGTGATCCGAATCCCTCCACAGCATAGGAATACGCAGCCCTACATCAGCAGAAAGAAGAGCCTGTTCATATTCTAAAACACTCTTTGTCTTAACTTTGTGTTATATATATTATATATTCTGTGCATTTCAGTACTGAATGATCCTGGACAAAAGGGGAGCAATCTTACCAGACATTGCAATCGTTCCATTACAGGGTACACGATCATCTGTAACTGGATCTGAGTATCTGAAATAAAAATTTTAATTTACTGTTGCAATGCACTGTAACACGTATTAATACATCCATTTCACTGCAAAACAATGCTTCAGTAAATCAATTAAAATAATAACTCCTTTCTAATCCTAACATTGCTTTCAATTACTGATTTTTAACTTTTTTCACTCCCTCAAAGAAGTAACTTCTTAATATAAACAATTTATTACAATTTAATCTTTGACAATATTTTGTGGGTAATGTGCACTGGAAGTTTTAAACAAGTGTTTCTGTCCTACACTGAACCTTTACAGACATTTTCCACACAGTATCCATCTTTACCTCCTGACTGCGCCCATCCTGTCCTGCTCCTCTTTCTTCCTCTGCAGCTGGGTGAAGTAAGCCTTGATCCTGGCATTGCAGGTCTGCAGGTTCTTGGAGGCGTTAAGAACCTGGTCTCTCTTACTGCAAGCGAGGAGCAGCTTGTAGGCGCCCTCTCGCATTCGCATCTCAAAGTCCAGCTTTTCTTGAATGTTAGTGTTCTTCTTGGACATAACATACACAGGAGAAAGTTCACAATTATCAAATGAATATTTTCAATGCCAGAAAAAAAAAACTACAGAGAGCTACATCAACACGGATCGGAGGCTGTCTATGATGCTTTAATATGTGTTCATCTGGGACAAATGGGACGAGATGGAAATAAAATGATGAGTGCAAGATTTTGTTAAAATGGAGTTGGAGTGAAGTTGTCCTTGAATGTTGTTTGTGACAAAAGGAAAAAAAATACCTTCCAGTGTTAAATCATATTTCTTGCGATTGGGCAGATGTAAGACAACAAAATAATTCAAGGCTTACAGGAAATGTGATCTTACTTCTTTGAACTTCTAGCACTAAAAATAACACTTGGCACCATCACAAGGAGGTGCCACCACAATGAAATTGATACACAATTGTTACATTTGTGGCAAACTTATTTTTAATCATACAAAAGCAGCTTTTTGTGGCAGAGGATGAGGTGAGATGATCGCTGCAGTTAGGGGAATGGAGAGGTTAGGAAAAAGCACCGGTGGTATCATAATGAAATATATGCTAAATGGGAGTACAATGACTGTAAAGACATGATTTGATGCAGATCATATGGAGATTAGGATGGCAAAGATGCAATATGAAAATGCATGGATTGCATGCTGCAAAGCACAAGTGGCAAAAGCGTAAATGGTTAGTTCTAGCAAACATATTTATGGCTCAAATGGAGTATGATGATGTCAAATTTGGTCAAAAGAGATCTTATACTAAATTCAAAATACCAGCTTTTCAATTAATTTGGTTTTACTGAGTTAGAAATTGTCCAAATGAGTTGAGAATTAGATTAATATTTGTTTAAAGGATACAAACATCATCATTCTCCACTTTATAAACTAACAAATATGCACCTGCAGCTTCTTAGAAATCTGTCGTATGTACAACAAATTCATATCCTCTACTATCTGCAGCGTGTCATTCAGAAGACTGGGGCATCGTCTCATGCTTTTGGCCTGAAAGGAAATTAGTTTGAGCGGTGTTAGAGCAGAAAGACCAAAATTATTGTTCTGGACATGCTAAGCAACGTTCAAAAGTGCAGAAAGCACGCAGCTCTGGTTTCGGGGGAACTGAATAGAAGGCGTAACTGCCCTTTTGAATAACCGGCTTCAATAGCATTATCCCAGGGGACTAACTAGAGATAACGCGTGATTTGTGCGTTTGAGACAGACATTAGAAGACTCGTGTCATTGTTAACCAGTTATTTTAGCATAGCAATGTCAAATATAATGTTTGATAAGTGTATATAAGCTTGTTTAGCATCGTTGCACTTTGAACCTTCAGCGTCAACTGAACCGTCTCTTATTATGTTTCAGAGTTGACGACAAAACATACACCATTCTGTAGCTCTTTACTCATACCTCTGTTTGAAGGAATAAGGTGCTCTGTCGTATTTTCTTCCTTTTAATCTCCATAGCCACCGCGGAACCGGCCGATATTAACGACCTGCAGCTCCCGTTTCGTTTGGAAGTTTGAACGTCCCGCTGGTCGTCCATGTTATCCGTCCATTCGCACGAGCAGCTCATTCCTGCTCCAACGTCCGACGCCCCTCCAACGGACTGGGCGGCTCGATTTGAGTCACGTTATCCACCGCAATGTAAATATTGTAAGTAAACAATAACTAAACCTCATTCAAAAGATCAGTAAATGTACGATACAGATTACTACACTCTTTAGAAATGTTGAACGTGTACTACAAATGAATTACCACGTTATTCACCAGACATATAACGTTTAAAATACTGAGTTTTAAATTAAAATAACTTCCGGCGAGGACACGGCCAACCTTAAAACAAACTAAAATGAAGTTGAACGCCAGATTAAAAGCCAACCATGGTGAAGCAGCCGAATACAGCTAAAATCACAAGATGAAAAAAAATAGCAGAGTCAGATGTACAGTTCGAAAATAAATATGAAACAAACGCTCCGCCTCTCCAGCCGGTACTTCCACATATTTAAACCGAGTGCTCTCGCGCCGACAGGGAGGGAGCGTCATTACGTCATCGTGCCAAACAAAACAGGAGTGTAACGTTTTCGATTTTGAATTTTTTATATGGTAAAAAAGATGTTTTTGTGTGTTTGAAACGATTACTTTGGGTGGAAGTAAACATATAAAAATATAATTGTAATTATAATTATTGATCTGCAGCATATAAGACGTTTAATTCTCAGTTTGTAAAAAAAAAAAATGTTACGGATTTCTCTGGTTTACGCCATCTGAGGGTGACAAAACATTTTCGTTGTCAGTAACTTGCAAATGCACTGGTAATATATGCGTTCCCTTTTCTAATGTGAGTACGTTTTAATTTGCTTTTTTTATTTATTTTTTTACCACGACAGTATATCGATTAGTCAAAGCTGTCTAAAATCTCTAAAATGTAGCATCACAGAACAATCTGATTTACTTTTTGATCCCCCAAATTAGCTGGAATGGTTATGCTATTATGTTTTTGTATGGCAACGACTTGATACTGAACAACCTGACATTCCTGGCGATTTTTTTTTTTTTTTATTATCCACGCATCTAAATGGAGGAAAATGAAACCGCATGTTCTGTCTTTAAAACAGAAAAAAGGGACCTTACGGACAATCATGTAAATGCTTTGAGACTGATGAAAACATGCAGTGTCTCTCCTCAGAGCTTATGAGGAACTGAAAATATTTGATAAGGGCAACTATGGAATAGTGTAGACTTATTACTATTATTATTAATTTGTTTTTTAAAAATTTTATTTATTTTCTATTAATACTTACATTATTATATTATTATTTTACATAATTTGTGTTTCTTATCTAATGTGTCTTGTATGTTAAGATGTGTTTATTATGGTTTCTATGCCTTCATGTTTGTATATGAATCCTTTTTCAATAATAATAATAATAAAAAGTTCTTGTATTGCAACATCCGTTTTCTCGTTAAGAGTTTCTTTGGTTCCAGGGCATCCGCATTGAGTTGAACTGCGCATCCTTCTGCAGGCAATACCAACATTTTCAGCATTGAATATAATGCCAGCTGCGCAGCCCAGCTGATGGTAGGCTACAACAGCAAAATACCCTGCAACGTGACCAGTGAAACCAGGAAACCCGCCCACCCGGTTCTGGATGACATGGGCTTCTGGTCGAGTTGGAAGCATCCATGGTTGGAAGTGTAGACGCAGGCGCTGCTGAGAATGAACTGCGTCAAGCTCACCAGAAACACAAGTCATCGGAAATCACTATATATGCTTTCAAAATTAAAAGGTGCATTTTTGAAACTTAAACTGAGATGAGAGGCATATACAATTTAATCCTCTGTTCCAGTCTGTGCACAGTGATGTCAGCTACTTTGCCATCTGTGGGGTATTTTATTTGCACCTCCCCTGTCATAAGCTGTATATTCCTGTAAGCTATATTTTATCCTATATTTATCATAATGTTAAGTACCTTGCAGCTGCAGCTGATTCATGATCAGTCAGTAGCCCATGATCATGTTAGTGGAAATTCCTATGTATAAGTTTAGCTTCAGTTCTTTTAGCCAGCTTCAGTGGAAATCCACACTTTGACCTTCCTCTTTTCCTGATTTACTCACTTTGAGATTTCCCTCTTGACAAGTCGAGCTTCATTTTTTCAAATCAAACAAGGATTTACTATGATAAAGACATTTTGGGTGGCAACACAATAAACTATTAACAAAGATGCTGAAATATTTTTATATATTTTCTCCTGAACCAGACAAGGCAAAACAGGTACATGGTATAAGGATAACATCAACCAGTTTTTCCATTTTGTATTTTTATGGCAAAAAACACATGTATTGAATCAAATAATTTGCAGTAGTATGACAGTTTTCATAGAAATCTAAACAAAAAATATGCACACAGTCAGAGAAGCTACATAATTATTGTTTATACAAGTTTTTATGGTACACAAATGTGGGTTAGATAACAAAGCCTAAAATGTATCTACTTCTCTTTGGTACATTAAGACATTATATCTTCATCATAATGAAATTTTGAAAAAAAGTGCCAGTATGAATATATTATCAGTGTCTTATTATTTTCATATTCTTTACAAACACTCAGACAAAGGTTTGTTACTATTTTTAAATCAATTGTTTCATTATTAATATGGAATATTGTTATCTGTATTATTTTTTGGTTGTTGTGTTGGGACAAGGAGTGCAATAGCTCCTTAGATCCCTGAACCCCTGTATATTTAGCCTACATTATGTTTTTAATCCTAATCTTAATCAGAATCAGAATCAGAATCTGTTTATGCCAGCATACAAAGAACATGTCTTGGCATTTGCTCCCACAAACACAACATAGCAGCATAAAAATAGAACAAGAGTAAGGTAATAATAATAGTGAAATAAACAGAGTAGTACTAAAATGAAATTAAAATTTTTACAATTTAAAATCTATTTACATAATGGAATAATAATATAATAACACTTGAAATGAAATATTGACTACAAAGGAAATATGGACAATGGACAAAGAAATCAATGAAATATATGAAGGTGACAAGAGCAAAAATGAAATGTGACATATGCAATAAACATCTCTCCCCATAGGTTTAGGGATGTTGAACTAAATCTGTGAGCACATGATTAAATATGCATATGGTTGCCTAGATACACAATCTGTCACTACAGAGGGCACATCACTCGCTCACTGTTTTATTGTAAGCTTGTCATAAAAAAGTTATATTTTATATTATATACAGTATATATTTTAAATTTTGCATATTTTAAAATTTTAATAACATTTTAAATACATAATTTAATAAAAAAATATTTTATATACACATATTAATTAATTAATTTACATATATAACATATATAATTAAATAAATAATATAAATTTACATATACATATTAATCAACAATAATTAATATTTTTAATAACATTTTATTGTAGATTAAAAAATAAGACGTTGTCCTGATTTTATTTTGAAAGTTAGGACAGGAAGTGGTGTTTCCTGTCCTCGCGGCATTGACGCGTTTTTCGACGTTGGTCCGCTCTCTCGCTCCCCGCTATCGCTGAGCAACCGCGGGAGAGAAGGCCGACGCACACAGCTAGACAGAACTGCAGCAACGGCAGGGCTGGGCTCCACACACACAAACAGACACACACACCTTCAACAGCAACACACACCAGCAGAGACCAGGGTAAGTAACGAATACATTTTACTTTTATTTAGTAAACAGGAAAATATATTAGCTTTTAGCTAGGCAGTTGTCGACCGTTAGACTCACGTGAAGTTTACGGTAGAGGAAAAAATGGTTAGAGCCGCTTTTCTGCTATTTTCTGCTGCCCATCTATTGATGTGGGCTTTCAATGTTGATAAAAAAAAATCTCCGAGGTGACACGGCAGATTTTGGAGCTTCTTACATTAAAATCTCAAGTGTGAATTCAAATCGAGGCAGCATTTGTAATAAATAAGCCGATTAATCACCCTAGTTATGCTTATAACGGCTACACAGACTCACTGTTGGCTAACTGGATTTCCACAGACACACACCGAGCGGCTCACTATTGTCAGCAGCAGCAGCAGCAGCAGCATGACCAGCCTGCTCCACCTTTGTAAAGCGACATAGCCCAGCCACTTTGTTTCCTCTATACAAATACCGGCTACATTTGCCCTCTTACTGCTACTGTTATCTGTTATTGACCTGCTTTTTTAGCTATTAGTTGCATCCCTCTGTAGCCACACCGGGGCTATCGAGACAGGATGCACATCAATGAAGGTCGGTCACATTGAACGCTTTGTGTTTATCTCATTGGAAACATACTAGCCTCGGGGTCCTCTTTTGTGTCTATTTATATTGTCTGAAGGGTAGATTATATGAGTAGATATTTCACTATATAATGTAGCTGCAGTGTGCTTCCCGATGCCGGACCCCCTCCTCTTCTTCTGTGTGGGGGCTTTGTTTTCGTGGGGCAGATGTAGCTGGCCTACATGCATCCGCTCTCTTTGTGTTGAGTTTGATTTTTGCTGTCATCATCACATAAGATGTAAAACTTTGGGGAAAAGCAAAAGATGCGCTTTGAATGCATTAAGATAGCTTAAATTATCTTCAAGATGCCTTCTTTGTATTTTTTTTTTTTTTTACAATCAAATAAAGCTTAGGTTGTACTGCTAATCTATGCAAAATTTAGATTTGTGTAATTATTCTCTAATTATCTGGTAACAGTTAAAAACAGATTCATGACAAATGTATCTAAACTTACTCAACTTACTCAAAGCATTTGAAACAGTCTTCTATTCATAGCATCAGCAGCCTGATTGATTTTATTTGTCTTGACAATATCTTATAATTGCATCTCATGGTGACCTGTGAGGATGCATTCCTGACCTGGGTTTCTAACAAGGTTGTGCTGTTCACATACTGGACTGAAATCCTCTTGGAAAGCTGGAGAGCTGCATATCAGTGAATCTTGTTAGTCTCCTCCTCCTCCCTCAGCTGTAAGAATTCAAATTTTTTTGGGTCTGAGCCACAGAATGTGCAGATAATACCATCCAGTCCTTTTCTTTCTCCCATTTTTACTCTGTCTTTTCCTCTCCTTGTCTCTTTTCTGTTCTCTCTGCATAATGTGGCCAGTGGCAGGCTGCTTGGCTCTACAGGCGGTTGCTTTTTTAAAAACTGTGTCAGTGTCACAGGACAGTTGCTGCACTCTCAGAGAGGAAAGAACGCAGCAGCAATGTCCTAGCCTGCCTCCATTTGTGTCCAGTGACACAGTTACAGTGCAGACAGGACAGGAAATCTTAAAGGACGGGTTCACAATTTTTCAAGTATGCCTTAAAACAACAGTCATATGCCATATGAACACTGAAAGCTGTTTTCCTTGCTGTAATCATTCCTCCTGTTCATACTGGCCGTTAAAAGATCCCCTTCATTGCGCTTCCAATGTGAGTGATATTGGCCAAAATCCACATTTTGTGCGAAAAGGCATTTAAAAGTTTATCTGAAGCTTATTTGAGGCGTCAGTAGTCTGAGTTAGTCACATAAAGTGGATTTCTGCCACATTTACAGTCTTTTTGTGTTTCCTCAGACAGTGTTTCCCAATTGAGCGAGCAGCAGGGGAAGTATAGGAACAAAAAGAGGGACTTTGGCACTAAAAAGACTGCAACATTGAAAGATATCTACTTGATTTGACTCATTTGGCTGGCTAAAGCTTCATGTTAGCTTCAAATAAACTTTTAAATACATTTTTGCTCAGAAAGAGGACTGTAGATTTTTGCGGATCACTTACATTGAAGGTGCATTATGAAGGGATCTTCTAATGGCTAGTATGAACAGGAGGAATGATTATAGCAAGAAAAATTTGTTTCAATGTTCATTTGGACACCTGACTGTTGTTTTGTGAACCCATCCTTTAATAAACAGAAAGACCATACTCTATTTTTATTTTTAGATTTTTGGATGTTGTCTGGATGTGTTAAAAACTGGACACCTCAACATCATATAAATCCCTACAGTCACCAATCTGTCAGTGCTGATCCATCAATTTAGTAACACTTCATGTGATTGTGAACTGTCAGAAGTTGACTATTAACATGGAACAGATCAAAATAAAGTGAAACCCTACTTTCCTGTCCTCTGCAACTCGCTATCTCATCTGTCCTGTATCACTTTAAAGGTGTCTCTGGCTCAGTATCATAATTCTGATTGTGACCTAATGGTCAACAGTTTCCTTCAATAATAAGACTCTTTCTTCTGTCTGTAGTTAGGGTTGAGGACTTTGTTGTTCGGCCTGCCCACAGCCATTGTGTACAGTAGGAAGTTTAGGAAGTGAGTTCATTTTACTTCAGTGGTCAGGGAGGGTTATTTGTGACTGAGAACAACCTAGCCTGGAACTTAGTATTCTACACTATTCTTAATGTTTTTAAAAGTGTTGTGGGACAACGGTGTCTATGGCTAAAAATAGTAGTGAATCTCACTTCTGTAATCTGCAGAGTAGAAATGTTAAAAGGGTTATGAGAGTCAGATGGCTTTGCCTAGTGAAGCTCTGGCTTGTGTGCAGAGTCAGAGGGAGAGAAACAACGGGTGGGGATAGAAAAGTCTGCAAGTAAGAAATGCAGAGAGACAGCAGAGTAGAAAACAAGAAAATATGCTCAGAGCAATTTATATACATAATCATCAGCCTCTCCCTTGTTATGGAACATCAAGGGCGTGTCTAGAGTGTTTTTTTTCTGTATTCAGCTTTCCAAAATGAAAAATAAAACTAAGAGTGACCTTCACATCTGTTTTGGGGTGTAACATACTACTCTCTGAGTTTCCGTTTTTTTGTGCTTCTTTCCACTGCAGATATTGATCTTGTATTTGGGCAGTTTCCATTCTCATCTCTCCTCACTGCCAGGCTCCCCCCTGATCGTCCTGTTATGCTAACGTTGATGTTTTTTCTTTCCTCCTAAGTGCCAGTGTGGATTTCAGTGTGAGAGAGTTCACTATTTTTGTCTGCTGCTGAGGCTATTGCTGTGGGCAGCATAAATGTTGGTGCCATAATCAACGTGGCAGGGTTGGTCAAATACTAATGTTCCCGTTAAAGGGTCGTTCATGATCTGTTTGGCATGGGCCATGCAGAGTGCTCATGAGGGCAAATCTATACCTGATACAGTGTGTGCTTTGGCTTTCTGCAGGTCCATAATACAGTGATCTACTCATATAACAGTCTTATTCAAGAATGTTGTAGATGGTTAACGTATTAATTCAGTTCAAATACCTTTTTGTAGGAATAGAGTTTTTCCACCATTAGACATTTTAAGCACAGTACATAAATTCAGAAAATACTGTGTTTATCATAGCAAGTATTATGGAGCAGGTCTAAGTTGAAGAGATTTATAAGAAAACTTGTCTTTCAAGAAAGACAGATAACTTTCTAAAAGTTAATTGTGTTTGTATTCTGTTAACTGACTGGGGATTATACTTGATATTCTTATGTGATATCAATTACTTTTTATATTTAAAGGGTATTTTTTCTGCACAACTGCAGTCTAACATAGGGCCATGGCTGTAACTTATGGTTATTTTCATCAATTATTAAACTGCTGAGTATTTTCTTGGTTAAGTATTAAAATGCCAGAGAATAGTGAAAAATGCAGATCCAGAATTCCTAATGGTCAAGGTGATGTCATAAAAATTACTTGTCTTGTCAATCCAACAGTCCAAATCCCGAAGTTATCAGGTTTACAACAAGGCAGAAAAGCAGCAAATCCTCATAGAGAGTATTCTTTGTTTTAGCTTAAAAAAGAACTTAAACAATCATTCAATTATCTAAGTAGTTGCTAATTTGTTTTTTGTTAATCAATTAATTGGCTAAATGTATCAGATAAAGTCCAATATCAATTGACAGAAAATTAGTCGCCAACTATTTTGATAATCAATTAATCATTTTGAATCATTCTCTGGTTCCAGCTTCTATAATGTGAATATTTTCGGGTTTATTTAGTCTTCTATGATTGTAAGATAAATATCTTTATCTGAGTTATAGACTGCGGGTCGGGACAAATAAAGACATTTAAGAGCAGCATCTTGGGCTTTGGGAAACAGTGATTGACTTTTTTTTTTTTACCATTTTTGGACATTTTATAGACCAAACAACTAATCTGCTAATTATTAATTAAATAATTGGCAGATTAATCAATAATGAAAACAGTTGTTAGTTGCAACCCTAGTCTAATATAATATTTCTTCTATTATTTTGATGTTTAATTAAAGTTTTTATATTAGCTTGCTAATTTTTTTTCTGTTCCCCCATTCAACTGAGAAAGCTGCCTCCGGAAATTAGTGTATCTCAATATATCTTCTGAAAAATGTGCTACACACATGCTTCGGAGAATTAATGACATGCACTGAAAAAGACTATGCTGCAGGGCATGTGCTTCATTAATTCTCTTGGATTATTAATAATCTATGTTTTATTATCTCTTCATCAGTACGAGCTTGTTTAGACTGCTGGTTTTCCCCTGTTAGACCCCTCAAGAATAATAATTTTACTTTCTCAGACAGTGCTGAAAGGCAGGCTGCTGTATGTTTTTTACTCTTAAGGCTATACAGCTCTCAACATCCATGAAGCGTAAATTTCCATATGTAGGTCTGTGGGTCATATGGAACACAGAGGTCACTGAGCTTGTGGTGGGTTTATATCTTAAGGCCAGGGTTGTGCTGGGTTGTGTATGCTAATAACAATGAAACGGGCAAGACGCGGATGCGGGCTGAATGGAGGTGTTTGCTTGTTTGTTCCTTTTGCCAACTGTTCATGTGACACGTGTGGCCGCCTTTCAGCACCATATGGTCTTTTCTGCTGTATGGGGCAGTTTCTTCTTCCCACATGCTGCATTTACAAGCCACATCAACGCATAAAGGCTGACAAACACACACTGAGGTGTCTGCACACTTAAGGTGGTATACTGACACTCTAATGATTTATTAACTCCCTGCGTAGTGCTAGATCCTGTCGTAAGAGATTAATGGTAGTGTGTAGTCTCTTTCCAGCTGCATAGATTATAGCATTAATTATTTTTCTATTGTCACTTTTTTATAATTTTTTTTACATTTTTCCATTCACATTTAATCTCACTCTTCCAGGATTCAGATTACAAAAATATGACCTACTTTAGTCAAATGTTAAGAAAAGTCTTTTTTTCTCATTTGATCCATATCAACATGTTGTTGTGGTTGGATATACACACATCATTGAATGTAAGAATAACTTGCAAATGGTGCAGTTGATCACTTTCTATCACTTTGTGTGTGTGCGTGTGTCAAAATTAGAGCTGAAACAAGCGATTAATCGATTAGCTGATAGTCAGAAAATTAATCTGTAACTATTTTATTAATCGAATAATCATTTCAGTAATTTTTCCAGCAGAAATGCCAACATTTCACTGTCAGATATGTGATTTTTTGATGTGTTTGTGTGTCATATGAAAATAAACTTAATATTTTGGGATTTTGGACTCTTGGTCGAGAAAAAAACAATTCTTTTGAATATGTTAACTTAGGTTTTGGGAAATTGTGATGATATTTTTCTCTTTTTTCTGACATTCTATAGGCAAAAAGATTAATTGATTAATCGAGAAAATCATCTGCTGATGAATTAATGATGAAAATAATTGTTGGTTGCAGCTCCAGTCAACATGCTGTGCGTCCTCATTTGGCTCTACCTATCTGAGCAGTGTTTGGAGGCTGGAGCAGCATCCTTGGCTGGGACACAGGCTGTCAAACTACATTCAGGATGAGGTCACTTAATGAGCCCTTACGATGACAAACCCCAAGTACAGACATTTTTATCGTGGATTTCAGTCTCCAGTTGTAGTTGAGGTTTTTCTAGACAAATTACTATGTTGAATTAAGGTTTTAGTCACTGGACATGGAAAAGGTTTTGGATAAGGTTTTAGGAAGTTGGATCAGCAGAATTTGGTTTGTGAGTGCTGCAGTCTTTGCTTTTTATTCTTCATTTATGAAGAGAGGTAAAGTAGGCCAACCTGATTCAAATGTCAAAAGGAATCACACACGTACAGACTGATATCCCCGGAGCAGCCATAGTCTGCTCCTTAGTGCACTTTTAATTTTAGACCAAGAACATTTCAGATATGCTGTATTATTCAACTGCTCCCCACATCTTTTGCGATTGACTTGCTGCCCTGTAGAGCTTTATTTAACTGTCATGCAAAGTGCCACAGTTCAGTGTCTTTGCTTTTACACAGATATGCTAATTGCTAACACATATATAACACATACAGTAAGTTTCAAGTGGGGCATCAGCATCACACACATGCATACACCATCACTTTCTAGCATTGTACATGCCTAGTACAATGTCATAACAGTCGTGGTTTGTTAGGTTAGTGAAACATAACCTGTGAATTCCATGAAACCACAATGCTTACAGATGATGAAGTAAGATTTTTAAACCGAATAAAAATATTATTTTAAAACCTGATTAGTGCCCAAAGAGCAACAAAATATAGCTGTTCAATTTGTTACAAATGTCTGGTGTATCATTATTGTATTATAGGAAAAGTCCAGTGTCTCCTTTTGTCCACTGTGAGAAGTTCAGGGCAAAACAATAGACTGTATCGACAGTATAGACAGTATCTTCTCTATTGTACACTTTAATGTGTGTAAATCTTGAGTAGACCCAGCCATGGGGGACAGGAAAAGCCTTTGTCTGTCTGTCTGTCTGTCTGTCTGTCTGTTTGTCTGTTTGTCCGTCTGTGCAGAGGTTGCTTGGCTGTCTTGTCTTGTCTGGTTTGTTCTTATACCCCTCAGGGTCTGGAGGCTCTCCTGCTCCCAGAGCATCTCTAAGCTTGCAGGGCCGATTCAGTCTCCTTTGTCTATTACTTATTGACTTTGATCTGAAAGTCCTAACTGACCATGCATTTTCAAGGGAATAGGTTGCCGCTTTTTCTTGTCCTTCAATGTACTTTCCTTTTATTGGCTTTACTTATACCTTGAAGGTGCTGTCTAGCCACTCATAACCTCTTTGCTCTCCTTTTCCCTTGTTGAGGCTCTAAAGCCATCTTTGCTGTTATGCTTTTGCACTGCACTTCCAAGAAATCACAGCAATCAGGAAGAGTACCCAGTATCATGTTATATTCTCCTCAGATTTTCTTGTTCATAGAGTTTAAATCATAACAGTTACTGCTCTTTCTTTGTCAATTCAGCCAAGGGGTCTATCACTGCTGTGCTCAAGTTACTGTAACTGCTCTGCACTATTTATATCCAAACAATCAGCCTTTGCTTCTGCTGTAAACAAAACATGTATCACCTCCTGTCTGTTGGAGGATTTCTCCAGGGAAAGACCAAATAGGAGTAGATGTTCTGAACAGGAAAGCCTAAAAGCTTTATTGCCTATTGAGCTATATCAGTCTGTGAGGAGCAAAATATGATATATAACAATGTCGTTCTTTTGTCATTACTACTTCCCATATGTGTTGCATGTAGGGAGTCCCTTAGCCAAACATGGTACTTAATGAGTTTTGCAGAACTTAACATCCACTGTAACTCCTGGTTAGTTTTATTGTGAGATGAAGCTTCATTTTTACAATGTAGGCAGACAACCACACCCTTACAAGGGATAAGTTTGGCCCTCATCATAAGACCATGTGGAAATGAGTGTGACGAGAGTATGAGTTGTCTCTCTGTGCCTGTCTGTCTCCGTCTCCCTAGTTCTCTCTCTCTCTCCTCTCCGCTGCCTGTCTCACTTTGGTTCGCTTAGCATGTGTCTGTTTGTGTGAATCTGTGCGTGGAGGCTACACACAGCAGCTGTCAGAATTCGTGATGTGGTGTGAGTCAAGGGTCGCGGTGGCGATGGTGACGGTCTGGGAGGTTAGAGAGAAAAAGCAGATGAGTAGTGCTGATGGTTACCCAGCTGTTGCATCATCCAGGGATACACATTCCCGCCAGATGCTACGTGGAGAGCAGCGGCCATGTGTTGCAGCGAGGAAGCATATTAGGTGATGACAGTAAATAAACTCCTGCTTGCCGGACATCACTTCCTGTGCCCCTTCAACCAGTGTCTGTGATTGGTTGGTTCAAAGTGGAGGGAGGAGATTTGAACTGTTGAAAAGACACAAGACCATTTATATAACATTTTGCTGCAGAACAGAAACATAGCTGTAGGAGCGATTAGTCACAGACGATAAATCTGATTATCCACCACTGCTTTATAATCACCCTGATTATTTTTAAATTCTAAACATCTTATTATATAATGAAAAATAATAGCCACACTCATACCTATGTGCATCAGATCTGCCCCTTTGTTAATGTTTTACATAATTTTCCTCGTGACAATGTGATTCCCCTTCCTTTTAGTTGTGAGTTAGCGGCCTCACTGTAGATGGCACATGGTTTTTCATTCATGTCAGACAGTCAGCGAATCAACATAAGCTACACACTTGCTGTGGATTCAATGATGAGTGAGCTTTGTCCACCACAGGAAGTGCTGTGCATGCTTAATGTCTCTTTCCGCTGCCATCTCCTCCATACAAAGAATTCACAGTCATCTTGGAATAATTCTGCCCTTTCACTCCTCAGTCCTGTTTGTGTGTGTGTGTGTGTGTGTGTGTGTGTGTGTGTGTGTGTGTGTGTGAGATAGTATAAGTGTAGGTCTGGGGGTTGGGGAATTCCTGCCAAAACCATGAGGTCACTATTTCTCCTTATTATCCGCAGCAAGAATGTTGCTGAAAGAGGGGAATGGAGATGAGACAGAAGCATGACTGTTAACAGTATCTAAACATTGACATTTGATATTGCCAATATTTAGAAGCAAACATTTTTGTATTTCCTCCTGCTTTGCATTCAGATTACAACATTTAGTGGTTCTCCCTGTAGGTCTGTTATTGTAAGTTGTAAGAAGTGGCAGAGAATGTTTGATGAACACAGTGAGTGAGCAAAATGGTTGGAATGACTCATGGTTCACCCAAATTGACAAAACAAAAAGAAAATCACAGATTTCCTTGAGCAGTTTTTACTGCAGCTAACAATTATTTTCATTATCGATAATCTGAAGATTATTTTCTCATTTAATTGTTTTTCTTTAAAATGTCAGACAACAAACTGAAAAATACTCTTGATGTCGTAAATTGCCTGTTGTTTCTGACCAACAGTCCAAAAAACAAAGATATTTAATTTGATAATTTGCATATGCAATAAAGAAAATAAGCAAATCCTCATGTTTGAGAAGCTGGAACCAGAGAATATGTGCTGAAGCTATTAGTCCATTGTCAAAATAGTTTCATTTTCTGTTGATCAATTGATAACTTAGTTAAATGGACACTGATATTTTTTGGTCAAATTTGCTAATGAATTTTCTAAACATACTTTTTTAATACTGTAAGCACCACAAACAGAGTTTTATTCACCTCCATTGTATTGGGATGGAGGCAGAAATCCAACAGATGGATATTTCAAGATCTGGCTCAAACTATCTGCATGGCTAGACACTAAAGTTAAAGTCCCAACCACTCAAAAATGTGTTTTGTGTATTGTTCCCCCACTTGGATGTTTGAGCTTCACTGTGCAGAATGATGTATGTGCAAAGTTTTTCTGCTCCCTGAAAGTATGAATTTAAGACGTGTACCTACAAGCATGATTTGTGACATCACAACTAGTTTGTGGCCAATCATGGTCCAGTATTCAACTTACATGAGTGTGATGTGGAAACATAAAGCCTCCAGTGCACACTGAGAATAAACAATGAAGTAGGAGATATCTTGTGACAAGTTAAACTTTTGAAGTTACATTTATATATTCATAGATTCAGAGGGAGAAGGAGAGGATGTAATGTTAAGGAAAAACCATATTAGACACAAATTATCATTCAAAGCAGAGTATTTTATATTTAAACATCTTAAAACATGTCTGGAGGGCATTTTTAAGTAAGAAAATATATTTTTGGAATCTGGTTGAATGGACTCTTTAACATCAGGACTGTAATGAGCACGTGTAAGACAGACAGTATTTCCTCCTCAGCTGTGCCTCCTTCAGCAGACCTACCGCTGCATTCCTCCAGTTGTGCCATGTCTTTCATGTGTGATAGTGAGAGGGTTTTTTTTATGGCACCACACAGGCTGGTATGCACCGTATCCAGGCTCCTCAACCACGTTCTCATTAACCTTGTATTCTACAGTGAGTGTGCAGTGGTTATTGAGACAGCAAGCTCTCTGGTGCTTTGGTTACAATGGGGAGGGGAGACCACACGTAATTATAGTGTAACGGCAATGCTGTTGTTCTTTGTAGAGTTTCTCTGATAATGTATGCAACGTGTCGTTCCAGTGTAGCATCCAGATTTCCAACATGTAATGTGACTGCAGTGGTTGGTAAAAACTGTTCTTATTACCGTCGACCAAGCCAGGAAAGCTCATCATATAAGCATGTATGACATCCTGGGTGGGAATCTGACCAGTGATGGTTTGATTGGAAACCTTGCATTGTTCTCTTATCTGTGGTCCAATGTTAGGATGAGTTATTTTGGTGAGTTAGTATAATTAAGGTTTATTTTTGTTGTTCTATGAATAATTTCCTATGAGAATGAACTTAAGTTTTTAATCTAGTCAATCTTGCCATTGATGTTTGTCACAGTTCCTCCATTCTCTCATAGTCCACTTACTTCTTCACTAACAACACCATGATAGCATGGTGCAGTAGATTACTTATATTACAGTGTTTTAAAACTGTCTAAAATGTCCTCAGTTAATGTTTCACACATCATATAAAATCGTTAGATATTCTGAGATGTCACTGGGATGAAAGGCTGATCTGTTTTACATCAGGCACAGTTGTTGCTTTGGTACAGTCATGTTTCCACCAGCGTCGTGCAAGAAGCTGTCAGAGGTGTGCAGTTGATTAAAATTTTACCCAAGGGATTACTGAGTTGGTATACTTAGTACTTATAAGGTCAAGTGAGCAAGAGCTTAGCTCAATAATCTTTAATTCCCTCACTGATGGGCTTTTCTTGGCACTTTCTACACACGACCGAGAGCTCCTGTTATTTTAGTGCTGCTTGAAAAAATTCCCTTTGAAAGCCATGTCTAATTTTGAAATAAATAATTATGAAAAGTATTAAAGCTGTGCAAACCTTGGTATACACTTAAACATTAAGGTGTAACCAATTCCAGCAGTCTTATAAATTGGATTTCATAGAAGAGACAACAGATTCTCCACTCCACTCTGAGAGGTTCCACTCTGTGTTTTGCTGTCATCTTGTGACACTGTGAGAAATTAAATTATGAAAATGTGCTCTGAGCTGCTAAATATTACAACTAACTGTGCAGTCAGACAGCACCAATCCCACCAGTCCCTCAACAAGCTATCAAGCCAAACGTCTAACAGTGAATCAGTCAGAATCAGCACATACAGATAACTTGTAGTTAGTTCTGCTTAATGTTTTTCTTTCAGTCAGAAAGTCCGAGTGGCTGGGTTTGACCTCCTTTCCAGCTCATCTGAAGGAGAACGAGGGGAGGAGGGAGGCAGGAGGGAAAATAAATGTCCTGCTGAGGAGGCCAGCCAACATTCCTACATCACTTCCTCCTCTAACATCTGGCAATGATCAGGGCAGGCAGAGAGAAAGAGAGGATGTATCGCACTGGCTGGCTTCAGTGTTCATTTCCAGGCGTAGACAGTGAGGCATCGCATTGCAAGACCGCCCACTCGATCTCACTCCCCCTACCAGCAAAACAAAATGAAGAAAGAGGGAGTGGTTTTATTCCCTGTAACTGAGTAAAATAATAATGATCTGATACAGTGTAAATGTTTACACTTTATCTATGACTCAGTTGTCCTCCTTCACTGCTTCATATCTTGTTTCCTACATCTCGGGTAATTATATCATGATGCAAAGAAAAAAATGTTATGTGTTTGCTTGCCTCTGTTAGAATGAATGAAAAACGACATCTTCCTTTTCTCCTCGTAGGATGGCCTAGCTGTGTTGTGCTGTCAGCGTCTATCAGCAGTGAGCTACCTGGACCAGAGGTGTGTAAAAGAACTCACTAAAACATTTTTTCATTGTCCAATGTTTAGAACAACTCATGGATACATATTTCATAGTATGAGATTACAGTTACATACAGTTATAACATTTGAACTGTCATTCCATGTAAATATTTCAAGCTGTCTGATCCACAAATTTGTTTAATGAATTATAGCTTAGTGTAACTACTACCTGTTTGTTTTTGTCCCTGTAGGTGTGTACCAGAAGCAGCAGCAGGGTGCAGACATGAGTGTGACCTCCTGGTTCCTGGTGAGCAGCGGGGGGACTCGCCACCGACTCCCCCGGGAAATGATCTTTGTCGGCAGGGATGATTGTGAGCTCATGCTACAGGTGAGGACGCTCTACACACCAGTTTTTCCACTGATAGAAGGATGGAAAAGATATGGTTGTTGCATTTTCACTTTATCTCATTTGTGAACTTGCTGTCTTGACTGATCAAAGTAAAAATGGCAATCTGACCACACAACACACAGAGCCTGACACTTATTTAGGAGTTTCTGTAACTAACTCAATGCTGACCTCACAACAGTTTTTTCGTAAGATAACTTTTTATTAAGTTTAAAATCACTATAAGGAGCCTTGCTGTTGCTCTTGCAGTAGCAGAACATGTTCATATATCTGCATCTTGGTGTGTTTTTGTCTGTGTTTGTACTGAGGTGGTGTCTGTGCAGCTGTGCATCCAGAGAGACTGGAGAGACCAGAGAGTGTGTATGCTCGTGTGTACCTCTGGTCACCGCACTATTAATAGAAAGTGGGGCAGATACTTCTTGAGCTAGATCTTATCTGACTGCGTCAGTAGTAGTGGATAGAGGTTGCATCCATGGCTGCAGCACTCACTGTTATGACATGTTGCAAGAGGTTTTTTTCTGGTACCAGTTCCTCTCTGATATTCTGTATATTGTATATTTTTACTGTGTTGGTGGAAGTTACCCTCACTTTCAGATTGGCCTTATTATCTTATGAAACTACTGTGTGTGTTTATCACAATCAATTACATTTTTTTCTAGGTTTCTGCTTTCTGTACAGACTTTTAAAACATATTAAAAAGTGCTTTAATGCTTTTTTTCATAATAGAATTATTATTAGCTAAAATAAAACATGCTCCTCTAAATACTGTTTAGTCACATTGTGGTATTTTTCCTCACTGTATCGAATTCCAAACTTTAGAGATATGTGGATATCTAATCCCTTTATGTGATTTATGGATTGAAGAAGAAAGCATAAAACAGTAGAATAAAAGATTATATTTTATTAATAAAAATAATTTTTGACTGATAGAAAGTTTCACCTTTGGTTCCACTTTTTTAAAAAGTGTACAGTATCATTACCCTTTTCTTTCAAAACTTTCATTTTCACTTGAGAAGTTGGCTTTATTTACTGTACATCAAAAGCGTTACCATGGCTTTTCTCACCGATTACTAACATCTGCATGGTGATTGTTGCTGTTCAGCTGTGAAAGATAGTCTATCAGTTTCAAAATAGTGTGTGGGGTTACCAAGCTTTATCATTTTACAGACTTCCCAGATATTATATATAATAGTTGGATCCACTGATACTAATATCAGTATCATAAAGGAGTCTGCCACTAAACAGAGAGGAAAAACATCATATTACCCCACTGATGTAAATTAATGGGTCTAAAACTAGACCTAAAATTTTAGGAACCTCATGCAGGGTTATATACAGTAATTCTTGGGCCAAATACATACAAATAAACAATTAGAGTCTCCGTCCAATTTAGAGTCTCAGTTGTTTGTTTAATTTTTAATAGCAACAGAAAAAAATCTATTAAGATACTACGATTGGACTTGAACTTATGTTAAGTCTATTAATGCTCACACTATATTATGCACAAATCTGACTTCAGATTCCTAAACATATTAAAAAAAAAACTTCTTTGCACCTTGCTAGTGTTACAAATACATGAGTTTGCATACACACAATATAGAAAAAAAAACATTTTATTTGTGAAGACATTTCACAGTTATAGAAAGCAACACCCTATTTAAAGTTGACCATGTCACCCTTTCAGTTTTCCAGCTGGCCTAAATCCTCTCACAGTCTTGTTCTTTTATGTTGAGACTTCAAGAGAGAAATAATAAGGGTAATTTACTGAAGCATGTGGAGTTGTAAAAGATCTGTTTATCCCTAATATGTTTCTGATGACCTGAGGGTCCACTGCTGCTGTATGTGTGTGTGTGTGTGTGTGTGTGTGTGTGTGTGTGTGTGTGTGTGTGTGTGTGTGCGTGCATTTGCATGTGTGTGTTCTTGTATTCCTATCCTTGTGATGTCTTTGGATACAAAGATAAGGGGGAATCACCCAAACTGAAGACATTTTTTGACTTTGTGTATGTGTGTGTGTGTGTTTGTATAGCACTTTGTGTAGCTGCTTACAGTTGTCCTCCATGTGACTGCTGTAACAAGCCAAAGCCTCATCACATGGCTAAATGTTAAGGACTACTTGTGTCATGCACCAAATAAAACACACACACACACACACACACACACACAGAGTCACTGACAGAATATCAAACTTCAAACGATTTCATGACAGAGAATCATCACACTGACACTTGAGTGACTTGTGTGAGTGTTATGTAAATGTTTTGGTGTCATCTTGCAGAACAAGCCAGCAGCTTGTTTTTTGTCTATCAATCACAGATATCAATAGATTTTTTACTTTATTTAAAGAGAAGGAGTGTAGTAAATGCAGGAACACAGTCTAGATGATGTCAGCCTGAATCATATAATATATGTTTGCCTCTGGGTAGAAATAAACTGGGTAAAAAAGTCAGTGTGGCTCTGTGAGACTGAGAGCTCTTTCTGTTTCCGTTCTGTCGTTCTCATAGCTGAACTCATTGTGTGTGTGTGTTTATATTTTTCTCATTTCCTTGATGAGTCAAGTTTGCCTCGTGTCTTTATCTCTCCTCTTTATCATTTGTTATTTCTCTTTCACTCTGCCTTCATGCCCACGATTCATATGTATTAATTCCTACAAACACATTTTGGAAAAAGTTAGTTTCCACTTCAGATGTGTTTACTTTGCTGATACTCTTTTTTTTTAGTTGAGCTACTCCACACCTGTATTCTAAGTTGCCTCTACACTTTTTCAGTTGGTCAGCAGTCTGTCTGTGTCTAACAGCATGAGTCTGCGCTATCCTGTGGTGTGAGGTACAACAAGGGGCTTAGTTTGTTTCTATCCTGTTTGATCTAGCCTAATCTCACTAAGGTAATCTTTATGACGGTTAGCGCACTGGAGTTGCTCCAGCAGTACTTCAGCCCTTATCTTTAGATTTTTATTTCAGCATGATTGTGTGGTCCAGTTGTCTTTCTGTTTAAACAAGAGGAGTGGTGGGGTTAGAGCCAGGAGTCATATAAGAATTGAAGATGAGATTCAGCCTCCATAATCAGCACAATAATCTCATTTTATTTTCACTTTCCCTTTTTGTGGTTTCATGACTCTGAGAGGCATTTAAAAGTGGTTCAGTTGCACAGCATGATTCATAAATTTGTTAGTTTGTAAGCCGGATCTGAATTTATACATGTACCCAAATAAGCAAAGTGTCAGTTGTGTATTACATCAAATAATGATATATGGTATTTACATGTATATCAGATGTTACCACTGTGTTTGGTCAGCACTTTGAAAAATGAAGGCCGTAATTTCATATACGATCACTCCAAATAATGAACTAATCACTGAGGAATTTCTCACCATTCTCTGAAACTGAACATCAGGAAAACAGCTGCAAAATCAGACACAGCAGACTTTTCAATCACCAAAACTAAAATAAAAATAGGATTTGCCAATGCTAATATGAAAGCAAACAATTCCAGGACTGGGTGTCAGTTTGTTTCTTGTATTATGCTGATGTCTTATCTGAAGGGCATTATAACAGACATTTGAAGACTGCAGTTAGATTGCTCATCAGTGAGGCAATTCACACTTCTAGATTTGTTTGACATTGATACGTGAAAGGAATATTTGCCACAATATATTTCCATCAACCCTAATATCAACAGTATTTTTCTCTGCAAAGAAAAGGTTATAGTGTTTTCTCTGGAAACAGTGTATCCTAAAACAGCTGATGGGCACATATCTGGACACCACAGAAAATCAATATTTTCACCTCCAGTCCTTCACTGCTCCACTGTTCTCCTTTGTGTGCTTGTGTGTATTTTGAGAATGTGTGTGTGAGCATATGAACAGCTGTGAATCAATGTGAAGTTTTCAGTATGTTGTATGCAGTGTGAGAGACATTGAAATACCTGTGCTGATATACTTCAAGTTGATATCATATAAGATATGCATAGTGACATTGAGACTTACTATCAGAGTTGCATTCTTGACATTGGATACTCATACCTCCCCAAAGGTTTAACATCACACAGTTTTCTCCGGACACACACAGCCCTCTAATGGTTTATGCTGCAGTTTGCAATCAGGCTTACATCCTCTGTAGTCTGGATAGAGCACAGGTGCCCATATAAGTAATATGAATACATTTTGAACTGGAGCGGCACAGATAAACAGGAAAACTGATATTTTCCTCTTTCACTGGACTAACGACATCTGATCTTAATGACCAGATCTCAGTAATCACATTATGTGCACAACTGTAACTACTGGGTTAATGTTCCATGTATGTGTATATTTCTGTTTGAAGTCTCGCAGTGTGGATAAGCAGCATGCAGTCATCAACTACGAGGCTGGGACTGATGAGCACAAGGTCAAGGACCTGGGCAGTCTGAATGGGGTGAGTACACAGACAGAAATACGCTAAATAGCGAGAGGTCAGAGCAAAGATAAAAGCACAAGAGAGAATGAAGAGAGGATGGGAGAAAATAGAGAAGAGGGTCACATGATGGATGAAGAATGAGTACAGATAACAGAATGAGTTTTCGCAATTGAAGGATGAATGAAGGGTTCAGAGCGAAGGACAGGAAGGAAAGAAAAGGAAAATCACAGTAATGGAAATGAGGTTCTGAAGGGTTAGAGGTTAACTTATTTTTTGGCAGTCAATAGGAACTTCATTTTTCTTCTCCCAATCAATCTCTGTCATTGAAGATTTGTATCAGGGATGAATTCAATTCGAATCTAAACCAAATTATGCAAATCATTACTTTAGGGGACAATCTGTGATACAAATATAAATCAAAAGGTGACCCACCACTAAAACAAAAACCCAGATCCTGATTGACAGGTCTGTTAATAGTGTGATTAAGACTTGACAACAACAAAATCTAACTAATTGATATTTTGGATGCTGTATAATGTTTGTTTACATCAGTATGTTTTGTTAACAGAGGTGGAAAACAGGAAGGAAGCCATTGTAGAGGATGCAAAGAAAGTAGTGCATGATAAATCGGAGGTTGATCTATTATCCTCTGGTGATTGGAAAATTAGATTATTATCATTCCAATAATTGAATTTCAGATGATAAATCCAACCAATAACATGAGGTTTTAATGGGCTCTCTGAAAAATAAGGTGTAGGTCTAGATAAGAAGAATTTGGAGCGTGTTGAACATGTCACATCACAAACTAACTCATGGTACATAACATAATTGATTATAAAGCCAAACATTTATCTGCAATTTTAAAAGTAAGTTTGTTTAATAACCATGAGAAACACGTATTAACTCTGTATTCCTACGTTTTTAGATCACTTTTGTCTTTCTTGTCTTTGGCATTATAGCTCAGTAAAAGCCGTTTACAATTGCCACATGGCGTTAGTCATGTGTAGTGATTATAGCTCAGTCACAGCCCACCAGATTAGACACATATGCAGAATGTCCCTCACATCCTCTCCAGCTCTTACACAGGAAGCTAGAGTCAGAGCCACTTCCTGCTGTGTCATTAACCATCGGCTTCTTTGGCTGGATTCAGAGGAAGTTTTCTCCTGCTGAGTCAGTGGATATGTAGAGGTTTGACACAGCAGTGAGTAAAGAGCTGCAGTTGGGCAGTGTCACTGTTAACTATCTGACTGGAGCCATTTCATTGCTGTGCTGTTACGCTGTGATTTCATCTCACTAGAGAGGAGACAGGAATGTTTTATTACAACAGCAGTGCAAGTGTGATTGAATTTCATTAGCAGTTCAGTGAAACCTGATCTATCTCAGAGCTGCATAGTAGAGGGGGGGGAGGATAAGAGTGGGAGAAAGAGGGAGATGGAAAAGAAAATAGTAAAAGAGAGAAACAGAGGGAAAGACATGCATTATCATGCTTAGGCCTTAAGTCCTGGCTCTGCAGACTGATTTAAAGATAAGTTATCTTCCTTTACTTTCAAAATTTTCTTACAGGGAAGCGTCTTAGAAGTATAAACAAAGTTCACATTCACACATAACAAACTGCAGTTAAACAGACATAGCCTGTTGCAGAATTTGTGTTTACGTTATTGTTTATTGTTACAGGTGATTTAATTGACCATCTTGGTTTTTGTCTTGCCTCTGTCCTCTCTATGCAGACTTTTGTAAATGATGTCCGCATTCAGGAGCAGATGTACATCACTCTGAAGTTAGAGGATAAGCTGAGGTTTGGTTATGATATCCTTTCACCTTTTCTGATCTTTTAACCTCTGCCCTCACCCGTTCACTGGTGGGTTCATCACTCCAAACGCATGTTATGCAGGGAGATGTTGCGTGCATCTTCATGTATACAGTATGTATTTATGTGTCATAGTTGTGCTGGAGTTTCCTTAACCTGTCTGTCTCACATACCAACCTGTTCACGGTGGTGAGAGGAGAGCTCACTGTGCCTGAGGAAGCTCTCAAGGTAAAAACACATGTACAAATACAACACAACTACAACACAAACTATCAAGTATTAATGTTGATCATGCAGGCAATTGTATTACTTAAATTTCTTTTCTATCTATTTTGTCATTTCACTTCATCTCCCTCAAGCATGAAAAGTTCACTAGTGGCCTCCAGTTGAGCAAGAAGCCGTCCAACGGTGAAACCACTACCACCACAACCACAAGCAAGTCTCCCACTAAGACCCCAACAAAGACACTAAAGTCCCCCAGTGGAAGCAACCTGAGGCCAGGGGAGAGTAGAACAACAGACGGGGTCACTTCCTCCAAAGAGCCACCGGCTAAACCTGTGGACACTCACAAAGCAGAGGAGAGGATAGGAGGTGAGAGACAGAACAAAGGAGAAATGTGGCGGTACAAGAAACATGACACTGTTTCATATTTTATAAGAGCGTTTTTCAGTATTCATTGTGCATTGTTAGTAACCCTCAAAATTCAGACTGATTGCATTGTATTAAACAAATCTGTCGACCTTTTCTCTTTAAAATATATAATGAGGATTGTGTAATCCAAAAATAAGCTAAGATAACAGAGTAGGGATTCTATTACAGCACAAAAACTCCACTAAGACTTGATATTGGCTCTATTCCTTTTTCTTAATCTATGGAAAAATATCTCATATACTAAATACTTACTCAAAATGCCACAATATCAGCACAAATTTCCAGATTTTGGTTGTACTGTGACTGTGATTCTACAACCCCGGTGCTGTGTAACGTACATGTGGGTGGAGATGTCCCATTGTCCACATTTGAACAGTTCTGCTGAAAGAAGAAAAATACACCAGACATTGCAACACACAAAATTGCTACACCGTTCTCCTCTCAGAAATCACATTTCAGAATATTGTGAAATTGAGTGTGGTGGGGTTTTATCACAGGCCAGTAGGGGGTGGACATGGTCACCAGGGAAAGGGATTTACCAACCACACCAACATGTAGTCACTCTGTTGTATCATGAGTATGGTTTAAGTGTGAGGGCGTCCCTATTAATTAACATCGCTGACCTGGCTGGGGTGCTAGCAGGGGTCCTTTTTAAGCTCCAGATGTTGAAACAAGGCCACGTGGGGCTTGTGTTTATTGCACAGATTAAGCAGTAACGGGGTCAGAGTGCCTGCATAATGCAAATCCATATGCCAGCACTACTTTTCTTAAAATGTAGTAACATTGATAGGCACGCATGTACATTTGAACCCAAACAAGCAAGTATACACATACGGTGTTGCTTGTCACCCCATCTGCCACTCGTTTTATAATGACACCCTCTTTATGGTTGTAATCCTGCAGTATTACTACTGTAATACCAGGCCTCACCCAGATATTATACCTCATAGGTAACATACATTAAGCGTTTTTTATAAGAAAGGCCTCTACTTACTGCATGCAATTTGGCAGAGAACACCTATAATTAACCGGCTATACTGTGATTAAACTTATATAGCTCAGGATAAGGCATACTTAAAAGAAAGGAAGGCAAAGGAAGAGAATAGTGCAGAGTGAAGTAAACACAGGATGCAGTATTTCCTGGTACAGTGGTCAAAGATGTGAGACCTGTGTGGCACGTCATCGCCTTCTCTCTATTTCTGTGTTTCTTGTCACTTGTACTGTGTGGTCCAATAAAAAAGGGACAAAAAAGACGTTACCACAGGATGTTCATCACAGATCAGCTTTACTCTGATGGGGACAGAGGCGCTAACAGGAAAGTCCCCCTTTTATCTAAACCATGTGTATCTCTGAAAGAGAGCGTGATAAAGAGAGTGTGCATGTGTGTGTCCGTCCTGCTGGTTAAAGTTCTGTAAATAGGTCAGTGGTGCAAGATCAGACCAGAGGGGAATTAATGCACAAACACACATACACAGAGAGCAGCTGGGTTCACTTTGTGGCATCGGTGACACAATGAACAGTTTATGTTGACAGTATCCGAGTATGTGAAGTACATAATAAGCACGTTAAACATCACAGACCGCAGTTTAAGCTACAATAAAATGTCCACTTTCTGCAAGGATTTTTAAAAAATGTGTCTGTGTTCAATCTGTCTCAGGGGATGTTACAGCACTGCCTCGAGGGACCCCCCTGTATGGCCAGCCGTCTTGGTGGGGGGACGGGGATGCAGATGATGAGAACTCCTTCAAACAGGAAACCAAGTCATCCCACAAAAAACATGACAGCTCAGGTAGGAGGTGTCTCGATTTTGAACTTCCCACGACCATCACACACACATCTCTTGTTGCCAGTATCAAAATTCAAACATACAGTGCAGAAAATAACAAATGTGTAAATGCTGTGCATGTCCAATGACAGTATGATATCAGTGCTGTAAGAATGTAAGAAAGCTGGTTGATTTCCTCATAATGCTTCTATATTTGAAGCATTTTATAAATAGATTTCTGAGTAATTCTGGTTTGGAGAGGCTCGGAGGTTGTGACAATGTTTCACAGGCACCAACAGTGTGTATTGCACCTTAAGTAGATAGTTGTTTGTTGTTAAAAGTTGCATAAAAAGACGATCATATACTCCTTATAGATAAGCGGTACAGTTTTATGTATTTGTTTTGACATGACTGTGGCCTCTTACACACAGATTTCACCCAGCATTTTGTGTTATACTGAAGCCTGTAATGCTGTTACAGTCATCTGTGTAGTGTGTGAGTGTGATTAATCACTAAATATGGCACATTTAAATTCTTGCTAAAGTCTGAACGAATGGAAAATGACAAATTGCAGCATTTTTTTCTGTATATGGTATTTTCAGCAAAAAATAAAATGTTAATGTACAGTAGCTATATATTGCTGTATGCTACAAACAGTATGTTAAATGATAGCACACAGATGAAATGTAATGCTGAGTTCAGTTATGCAGTGGAGAGTATTTTATCCCAGTAGTGAAAAAGCAGCTTAATCTTACTGCCCTTCAGCTCAGTTTATTTGCTCTGTTTGTGATGGAGGGGTAATGGCCGGCCAGACTGTGTGTTTGTGTGCGTAACAATGTATATTCAAGTGCACACAAAGCCTTTTTTCAGAGAATGTATGTGTGTCTGTTTGCCCGCAATATGTGTGTGTATAGTGACCATTGGCCTGGGGGATCCCGTTAACTGGTGGTGGATAGTCAGAGTAACAGGATTAGAGGCTAAAGCTCAGCGATATAAAATCAGTCTGTGCCAGGCTGGTTTAGTGTGGACCAGTGTAGTCAAAAGAAGTGGGGGGAGGTTAACCGTACACAAACATTGGAGCAAAACTGAAGCGTCCTCAAATCTCTCGCCACATCTGGATGGACACACTGGCAGCGTCTTCACCAGCCTAAAAAAGAAATACTTTGTTTTTGGGCTCTTTTAAATCAGTTAGGAACTCTTCCAATTTATGTTATACCACGCAGACTTTGCTGTGGATTTTGGCAAAGTACTTTTCTGTCATTTCGGAGTACATCTGTGCAAGCGTTGCAGAGTGATTTGAAACCTTAAAAGCTTTCCAAAAAAAATCAGGCGAATGGGATTGGCTAGTTCTGTCATGGAAGAGGGTGAGTGGAACATTGACTTTTATACTGGGTACTGAACAGATGTTGGATTTATTTTGTGAAGCATCATGCCTCGGGGTGTTGCACAGTGTATTTATGCAGCTTACATGGATCTCAGCATTAAAAGAAGATCTTATTAGTGTACTCGTTTTTAAAATAGTGTGAGCTTAGCACACCCTCTATATCTGCTCTAATAAACTGTCAACATCAGATACACCAGTGGAGGAAGTGAAAGAAAGAAAGAGAGGTTTAGGGCAGGAAGGGATTCTGTTTGGGTGTGTGTGTGTGTGTGTTTTCTTGCATGCATGTGTCTGTCAGTTTAGTTTAGTGTGTGTGTCCTTTTCTCCTTCCCACTGAATAGGCTGTGTTGTCAGAGTCCCCTACCCCCCTCCTTGTGTATTGTCACTCAGGCCGATTGGGTTACGCCATTGCACCAGCTCCCCCATTCCTCCCAATACACACACACACACACACACACCCACACACTCACATATACATCAGACAGACCGCTCTCTCACTCTACACTGCAGCGATCATTAGCTAACCACTCTCTAATTCTCTGGTAAGTATTGCTCTCAATTCCAAATGCTTTGGCTAATGGAGCTGGTAAAGGGCTTTCAATTTGAACCAACTTTGGATTAGTCTGACATCCACTTGCCTCGCACTCGCTTTATTACATGTGGCTCTTTTAAGAAAGTCAGTTAAATTCCTTTAGCTCTCAAATATGTTAGAATTTGAAATCAAATTCAATCAATCAAACAAGTTATAAATGTGTTGTTTTAAGTTTTGCCACTGCTATTTAATGTCAGTCACACTTAATTAAATGCCCATATATTCTGTAATATATATATGGTATATATTGCAATGCTGTGTCTGTTGTCTTTGTATGCAGTAGACTCTAACAGAAAACATTGAAGCTGATTCTATAAAGACTATTTAAAATTATAAATCCTGAAAGCTGCAGCACAGTCAGCATTAGTTTGAACTGTATGGTTTTATATAAATGTTATTAAACTCGTTAATGAAACTCTTGGTTTCGCAGAAATGACTGTTTCTTTCCTAGACAAGCCATGTGACTTAAAGTGACATCAGTGGAAGGTCTGATGCTATTCACACTCGTTCACTTATTGCATATGTGAGATACAGGAAGTTTAGTCATTTCATGATTTTAAGGAAGAAACAAAGGGAGATATGGTACATACTTTAGTTTTGTCTTCTTTATATGTATTTTTAGAACTTATAAAGCTTTCTGAGTTTATGGAGAGCATGGATAGAAATGTGAACACTGTAGTAACATTATTATATAAAAGTTGGATCTTTTGTCAGTCTTCTTTGGGTGGTATTACTTCTTCAGTTAAGTTGTTACATCTCACCCATCATTCAAGAAGTCTGTTTACAAGATCCTCATATTTGCACTCTGTTTAAATCCATGTTGTCATTCTTCCCGAACTTGCAGAGCAGCTTATGCTGGAACTGCTGATCTTATTTGAAAGACGTCCCAAACAGATTTTTTAGTACTTCAGTTTAGTTTATAACAGTGAAGTGGAAAATGAGCCTTTTAATTAAGAGATTCTGAGAAGGTCCTGATTTGTCTCATAAGTTCTCGAGCATCATATTTTTAAAACATATTTGTGAGATATTTTACTTACTAATTTTTACTAGTGATTATATTATGCAATGTCAGTTTCTGTTTCTTGTTTCTTATTGCTGTTTGCCATATGTTCCTACATTTGCTCCCCATCATGAAGCAGATGGCCCCTCTAATTTCTGAAGGCATCATTTATCATATTCAGATCCCACAGAGGCTCTGTTTGTTAACACAAACAGATGAGAAACCGTGAAACCGTCCAAACCGTGTGCCCTAAAGCAGGTTTTAAAGAGCTCCAACAGCCCTTCTGGGTCCTATGTTGTTTCTGAGTGACTCACATGACTTGTATATTTTTGTGTGTATGTCTATATGAGAGACAGAGAGTTAAACAGAATGTATAATGTGTTTGTAGTTTATAGTGCTGCATCTTCCACCAGCTAGAGACAGTAATTCTGATAAATGGTGAGACACACTTGCTGAAGAGCAGACCGTGATTGAATTGGTCCATATGGGGCCTAGCTTGACCTTTCACTTTTGACTTTTGATAATGAATCCTAATTTTCATCTCTCACTGTGACATTGCAGCATTTGGATGTTACGTTATTAAACTGTCGAGATTTAGATAGAAGCTATGACAGACTGTAACTGTGTCCAGTATATCTCTCAAGATGAACTGAACTCATGAAAAACATTTTTATGGCTACACATAGGTTTAAAGATACCACTTCATTTACCATTTCACTTTTTGTTATAGAAATTATATCTATTTTGTTATTATAGTCATACAGATCTGTTATATATTATACATAACTGATCTGTTCTGTCCAGGTTATACATAATGTATAACCTGATGAGAATCCATTTTGGAAAAATCAATAACATCAAAATTTAAATTATTAACCTTCGTATCGTTTTTTGTGTTCTTCAACCTCAGACAGCAAAGAGGCACGTCGAGGGGAGAAAGCTAAAGAGGACAGCCTTCATGCGTCCACAGGCCACGATTCCAGTTACTTGGAGATCCCTACAAAGGAGAGTCACATGGCCAATAACGGCATCCATGAGATTCCCACCAAGGACACAGAGGGCACCTCCACACACACCACTACAGGTGACGTATACATTTTTATTCAGTTTTCTCTTAAATAGAATAATCAAAGTAAAAATGTTCACCACTTGAAATTAATCAAAACTTTTAAAAGTACCTGTGTATATTTTTTGTCCTTAAGAGTTTAAGAGGAATGTGACTTTGTAGTGGCTGTGTAAATAATAAGGACTTTGTACTCCATGATGTAAGAGATTATTTTTCCTATTTTCAGTCACACCAAAGCATCACTTACCACACACAAGTTCTCCTTTATCAGAAATATGCTAGAACCCTTTACAGCAGGCACAACGAGATGTTTATTTATGACACAAAACAGGAAGAAGCCACTGTTTGTCTAGCACAAACAGTAGTTTACATTTTCCAACAGAAGCGAAGAGCTAGTTTGATCATATATGGATAAATATCCATGTACTGCACAATTCTGTTATTTAGTAATACCAAGATTTCAGTTACTCATTCATTTCATTCAAGTGCTTCCCCTAACACCACCATATTTAATAGTACTTACTGACACTTAACTAACACAGTGACAAAACTTCAATGTCTGCTCCACAGCTCAAGGTCACGCCTCCTTCACCATAGAGTTTGACAACACTTCTCCAGGGAAAGTCACCATTAAGGACCATGTGTCAAAGTTCACACCCGACCATCACAGATCTCGCTCTAAGAAAAGTGGAGCAGGAAGTGGAGGAGCAGGAGCGAGGGATTTGAGCACGCTGCAAGCTGCTATGATGGCATCGGAAAGCAAGGTGGCCGATTGGCTGGCTCAGAACGACCCCACTCTGATTCGCAGCGAGTCAACAGAGGAGGACAGCAAGAGCATCAAGAGCGACGTGCCGGTTCATCTCAAAAGGCTGAAAGGTGAAGGCTGTTTTCTGTTTACATTTCTATCTTTGTGGTTTTGTATACGAGACCTAATATATATATTTTATTTCTTTCGTGGTTCTCTACTTCCTCCTTGATCATTTCTTCTCCCCTCCTTCCTCTTACAAAAAGATATTAACCAAAATCATCATCATAATTGTGTCAGACCTCACATTGTTTTACTCAGCACTGTCTCAGTAATCCATCTGTGTCTTCCTATACCATGTGTAGACTGGTTGATTCTTTGTTAGAAGCAGAATGAATATGTTGGCAGTGGTAACCAAGCAGGGGGATTAGCAACTAGCAGACAGAAACATTTAAACCCTAATTTACCTCTCTACTGCTCTGACAGCCATTGAAAAGGCTTAGCATTAGTAGCATAGTACACCCCCCACATTGAATATCAGTTTTTCACCACATACAGAAATATTATCCAGTGAGTAGCACATACTGCTAGATGTGGCTTGTCGTTTGATTTTTTTGTTTTGCATTATCAGTGTGGACATCTAAATCCTCTCTGTTTACCTTTGTGGGCTTGTTGCTATGTATCCTTGGGGTAAGGTTTGAGATTGCTATGACTGTAAATTTCATGCTTCATCCGCATTTCTTTGTCCCCTTTACCTGCAAGCTGCCAACTGCTGAGTAGGCTCCTGCTGCCAGGGGTTTTTGTGGGAATGTGCCAGACCAGACAAGGCTATGCTAGCATTTATGCTGCCAGTAAATAGAGTTATCTCAGTGCTAAGCTAGGTTATAGAAGACTGCATGCTGTTCATGGGTTAATTAAATGGAGGCCAATTTATGATGTTGTTGACATGTGTGGGGGAGGGACTAGCAGACAGGAGCTGATGAAAATGGAAGTCTTTTAGGCAGGGTGGAAGGCAGGGAAGCTAATTCATTAGTTGGAGTTAGTACTACATGCATGTCAACTGGCTGACAGAATGGCTCACCTAATTGATGATTATGTTACTAACTGACTTGGGGACTGCTAGACACTGCGGTCATTCATTTAGCAGTCTTTCAGCTAGACACTGAGCTATGCTTAAACGGTGCTAATTGGTCTTTCTTGACTGTCCCTTGATATTTTTGGTCAGAAAGCAAAAGATGGATGGACTGTGGTTGTGACAGGAGAAGAGTTAAATGGTGGGAAAATGAGTGGGAGTCATTTGAGGAAGGCAGAGAAAAGATGGGGGATAAAACAAGGGTGGATAGAGCAGGAGAAGAGGGAGGGACAGGACAAAGAGGGATAAATAGAGGGCAAGTGGACATCTGGATGGAAGGCTTTCTATTGATGCTGGCTGTGGATATGTGAGGTGTGAAAATGCATAGGTACAGGAGAGGGATGAGAGGGTGAGAAAGGCAGGAGGACTACACTATACTGCTGATGGCAGCAATAACAGCAAAGGTGATTGGACAAAGAGAGGCAGGAAGAAGAGAGGGAGAGAGGCTAGTTGCCTGGACTGCAGTGACAGCGGAAAGGGAGGCGGCGACGGAGGAGAGAGCAGTTTTTGGTAGATAGTTGTTATAGTAACAGCGATGCAGATGAGGGCAGGGAAAGAGAGAATACAGACATCTACAAAAAATAGCAACATCTGTGCGTGTCTGTGTGTGGGAAGGCTGCAGGAGCATGTGTGAGAAGGGCATTTCAGTGCTGATTGAGGGCGTGTGTGAAGCATGCGCCGCTCACATGTGTATTTGTGTGTCTGAAATCCGTCGTGTGTGTGTAGGCTCCATGTGTGTGCTTGAGATATGCTCAGCACTGGTCTGCAGACAAGCAGTGCAGCATGTGTGAGAAAAGGTATGTGAGATGTGCTCTGGGTGTGTCGTAGAGGTTCTAGGCAGAGAGAGAGGGAGGCAGAGATTTAGCGAGGACACTGACACGAGGCGACTGAGCCAAAGCTTTCGATTTGTAAGCGTCAAGGTGAGTCTTAGTCTCGTTGCTATTATAGGAAACAATGTAGAGGATACAGTGTGTCTTTATACTGCCTGTCTTGTTATTTATGTTGGAATATGAATTGTCATGAGTGTCGTAGTATTGTGACATCTGAGAAACAGTGCATTTTCCTTGCCAGTTAGATGTGATTCTGATCTGTAAGACTGTAGATGTGTGATCTGCAAGATTTTTAAGATTGCAAGATTATTTTCTGTAATTTTTCATTCATTATGAGTATTTCATGTACAATTATACTCATTAGCAATAGTAGTTAAAGCTTAAGAGATACACAAGGGTTGAACTTCAATATTGTGTATGGGTATTGTGCTTTATTATATGTTAATAGACAGTACAGTTTTATGTATGTTTGGGGTTGCATGTTTGCTTGTCTGTTTGCACGTTAAGTCAGTGTGTCCTTGTGTCGGGCACTCAAGTGTGTGTGTATGTGTGTGTGCAGCCAGCGGTGGAGGCAGAGGCCGGCTCCACTGTGAGTCATGGCGGGGCGAGCGGAGCAGAGCGCTGGACTCTCACAGACACCTCTGTTCTCCTCTGGCCCAGCCAAACGGCTTCTTTGTCTGGAGGGCACAGCATGAAAGACCTGCCTCTCTCTGTCTGCTTATCTCTGCTGATCTGCTCAAGCTACTGTAACGCAATGCTGCTTTCCTTTTCTTATCCCCTTTATGTTGGGTTTTTCTTCTTTTTTATTGAAATGTATGCTTTATTAAATTTCAAACAGCGATGAAAGACAGGAAAGATGGAAAAGGTAGATGTTGGAATGTGACAAATGAGCTGCAGACTCAGAAATATGCCCTAGGCCACAGAGCCATTGTGATAACCCGGTGCAGCAACTGTACTTAAAGGGGTACTCCAGTGATTTAATATTGTGCTTCAATAAAGTTAGGGGATTTGTGAGAGACAGATTAAAAACAAATGGTCAAAATCAAAGCAGCAGAGCCTGAAATGTTGTGACTTTTCGTCCCCAGTATGGGCCAAGCACCAAAAATATTGGATCCTACAATTCAAATGAAAGACAACATCAAGTGGATTATGGCAACTTGATATTGTCTTTCATTTGACCTTACCTGACAGGTTAATGCTCATGTCTTTCAAACTTCACACATACTCAATTTCAAACGCAGGCTTTTTGTTTTTCTGACCCAAACTGAGATAACCCCTGGTGACATCACTATGATAACAACAGGGTTATTTTCTCACTTGACAACGCTCCTCCAGAGCAACAGAAGACATTATACATCTGCTTTCACAGGCTAACTTGTGCTGTGATGAGTAAACTGATCTGCATGAGTAAAATCAATGGAATGTCCCTTGTTGTTGATCGGACCGACACCACACCTTAGCAGATGTTGCTGTCATACTCCAATGTGCACAGTCTAATTAATTATCCACTATTTTATACAATATTGTCCAAAATTTGATAAAGATAAAACTAGATACACAAATGAAGTAACATCGGAGCATCAGACTGATTCAAAGTCACAGTGTGTAGACAGTTCTGCAGACAAACCACTCAGACATGGAAGCACTGTGTCCACTTTTTTCAACTTCTAGTATTTGATGTATCTCTTGCACTCACTACTTCCAATATAGCCTACTAAATATTATAAATTTACTCCAGCAGTAACATTACAATGCACAGGTGTTATAAATATCTGAGCTCACACAAGGATATAAAGATAAATTGATTGATTTAATAGATCTACTGGTGAACTGGGACAGATCTAGACTGTGATTCTTTACTATGATTCATTTTCATATAGTCTCATTTTGAGAATGTATTAGTTTGGAGGAAGCCTGAGAGAAATTATGCATTTACCAGGATTCAAAGCTATTCAGTGGTTTAAGAAAGTGGTAGTGACGTGAAAGTGTTCTCTGATGGTCATCCACAACAGTCGTGTCGTTTCTTCCCCTCCTCTCTCTGATAGATAACCTGAATGGCTGTTGGCTCGTTAACTGGCCGATTGTGTGAGTGAGTGGCTGTCAACTCTAGTGGCAAGACTATCTCCTGAGCCTCCCTCATTAAAGAATTCCCACTCTGCTTTTTCTTTTTTCCTACTTAATCTAGTTTCTCTCCTTTCCCATCCACCCTCCTCTTTTCCTACATCCCCCAACCTCCTTTCCAGTTCAGCCTTCCCTTTTCTTTTCTTTCACCTCCCCTCCTCCTCCATCCCTGAAGCCCTTTCCCCCCCCCACACACACACACACTCTCACATCCAGCCTCCTACTCTGCTTCCCACTCCATGTTCTCCTCCTCCCTTCCCCCCAACTCTCTCTCCCTCACTGCCAGTGAAGTAGGCAGGGCCAGTCCATGTGGGTGGCATGTCTGGATTAGTGTGGCACACTGTCTGCCATCGCACAACACTGAGAGGACATGCTGATTCGACCAAGACTGATAAAAATGTAGAAATAGCAGTAACGTGGTAGGTAAACCAGGCGTTTGTATTTAGGTTCCGTTTTGACAGTAGAATGATGAGATTCAGGCAACAGCTAAATGTGCGTTTTGGCTGTAATGGTTAGCAAACAACATTTGTTTCTTGTTGCGGTATTCACAATGGATGTTCTTTCAGGAGGATGTGGGTCTCTGTGGTGGTCTAAATGGGACTTTTTCTTCTTCTTGGTTGCTTCAGTCAAGTAGACATCTTAACAGCCACACACATTGTTGTACTGAACAATACTGATGTATTGTATCTTTATGGATGCACCACAGCTGTTATCTGTTGCTATGTTACTGTTCTGTCCCCATGTTATGATATGGATTTAAGAATGGTGGTTAATGTAACATCCTGCAGATTGTCAGTAACTTTTATGTAAAGTATAAGAACCTTAACCATTGTTAATACTTTTAAACCTATCCTGGGTAAGCAAACATATGTATTTGATTCTAAATTGTAAATAGATGTATCAGAGTACATATGTATATATATAATGTCATGTGGAATATTGTTATTGAGAACTTGTAGTGAGTTACATCTTTCCGATCAGCTATACAGTGATACAGTAGTAGTTCAACTATGTTTTTGCATTTCTCTGTCCTGATAGGCAGCAAGCATGAAGATGGTACCCAGAGTGACTCAGAGAATGGACTGGGCCTACGTTTTGCCAATCGCCGCCACGCCCTCGAGGAACGTCTAAAAGCAGCACACGGCCACGTGGGAGGAGGAGCAGGAGGGGGGAACATAACAGTGAGCGGGACCCGAACTACTGGCACCCGCACTGCCTTCATGATTGAGTTCTATGACGAGGAAAACCCTCGCAAGCGGCGGTCATATTCGTTTTCCCAGACTGCACCACTGCTGCCAGGAGGATCTGGTGGGGAGGGACTCTGTCCCCAACCCCCCTCTCACCCCAAGGTGTTTAGCATCTCCACCTCTGCTACTACAGCATCAGACTCAGGTAATAAAATTGATTTAATAATGTCTATATATATTCTATTATACTCTTTCTATAAACAGCATTGTTTGTGTTTCCTAAAGTAAATATTCAGTAAAAAACTGCATTTTAAATATAGTGAGATATGGTGAGATTTATTTGTGAGATTAAGTAAGACCTCAAAGGCTCCAATATGTTCCTTTCATTTGAAAGCATTTCCCTTTGCATGAAAAGTGAAACTAAAAACTTCCAACATTCATCCACAGAAGTTGCAGTTATGGAGGAGCTGTTGTTATTCACTCACAACTATTACATATATTAACATTCAAGAACTTGGACATATAATACACAAAAATAAGTTACCACAGCTTGTCTCTGTATTATGTTTCTCTGTGAAAGCATGTGTTAAATGTGTTTTCTAATAGATGTTTTTCTGCACTGTATTTGTTCCTTCTAGGTAAAGTCCCAGCCCCAATACCAGCTACAGTGACTGTAGGTGCCCCTACGGCTGCCCGTGTGCTCCTCAAGCAGCGGTCAGAGGACCCGAGTATCGGTCGGAGCTCAGCCAGTACCGGGCTGGCGACAGGTAGCCCCACCAGCCCCAGCGAGGACGCCTCAGTCGTGGGGAGAGGTGTGGGGACAGCTGGAGGGGAGGCAGAGGATGACCACAGTGATAAGGGGACCTACACTATCGAACTGGAGAACAGGAACCCAGAAGAAGAGGAGGCCAGGCGCATGATAGACAAGGTAGGAGTGTTCAGTGATACTTGCACCATGTAGGACCGTTTCTTTCTACTTCAACTCTCACATATTTTGTCTTGATTCCAACACCAGTAAATGCAATTAACCCTACCAACATTACTGAAAGATTGTGAGTTTTCTTTTGCATTACTTTTTGCAGTTTTGATAAAAGCATTCAGTTGAGAGACAGAGTTTTTCTTTCTTCATGTCACACAAAGGATGTTTTAATTATAAATTTATGCCATAAACATCAACACTAATATCTGATTAAAAAAAAGCAATTGTCTGACCATACTAACCTCTGCACTGCATAATGCTGCAATTCCCTTTGAATCGAATTCCCCAAGTAATAAACAGCTACTGCCCAGTGCTGCCATATTGTGTCTTTGTGGATGCACCACAGCTCTGTTTTCTGTTGCTGTTACTGTTGTACTTGTTATATGGATTCAGTAATATTTGTTGATGTAACATCATCACACTTTGTGATATTTCTTTTGCATTACTGTACTTAGTTATGATATATGGTTATATTTTAGTAGACATCAGTAGACTGTAAATTGCATAGAGCGAATTTTGGTCTGATTTTTTAAGACATTGCCATCACATAAGCTTATTAAATTCAGTAACCTTAAAAGCCACTATAGTTCGCCACAAATGGAAAAATGGTTTCTTTTTCTGTTAATTTTGTTCTACTAAAATACATCAACATAATACAAATCTCATGCCCAGAAAATTGCTTTGGAAAAAAAAATATTGGGTCTGTTGAAATAGTTTGTAAATTCAAATGGAGGCTATTTGCAGAACAATTGCTTTCTTTTTTACTCTCAGGTCTTTAAGTTCAAATGACTCTAATCATGCCAGAGGACATGTGAAGTCAAGAACTTGCTTTCTTTGCCAAGTTGTGACTGTAAAAGTAGCAAGTAGAACAATGACAAGGACATCATTTAAAGTTTCTCTGCAGCAACTCTAAAAGGAATAAACAAACAGGCCAGAGCAAGGTTAATACCCCCTTTATTGCGTGCTTAGTTTGTACTTTTAGGGTTTGCAAGTCCTTGGAGACAGATTGTGTCATTGCCACTAAAACAAAGATAACATCTCTCAGTCGCCTTGCTTGACCACCACTCCATCCTCTCTGTCCCTTTGGTAAACCTAATTCTTCTGTAATAGCCCAGGGAGACTTGCTCCACCAAGCACTGCCCCTCTTTTATTAAACGATGCTCCAGGGAGGTTGAAGAACCACCATCAATTTCCCACTGCCTCCCCCTGTCCTGTGGCACAGCACTCTTTCATGGTCATAGAGAACATGTCTTAAAAGGGGAACAGAAATATACTGAGATATGGTTTAATGTAAGTTTCTGAAAAGGAGACAGGAATTCACAAGGCTTTTTAATTGCTGCTTACCAGATTTGGAAGTCGGGACTGGAAACATATCTACTTATTTTTAGGAAGTTAAGTTGTTGTCGATAAAGGTTGTTACACAGGCATAATTTATACTTTACTAAATGACATCTTACAGCAGCACATGTCGCTTTAAGTGTTGTATACAGGTGTTATTTCAGGAGGAACAGTGATATAATTAGTGGGGTGTATTTCTAGTCAGTGTTAGTCTGAGTGCATTACATTCAAGATTGGAAGTGTTGTTATGCTAATTCCTGTAATTAGCTGACACACTAATTGGCACACAGCTCACAGTCTGTCCGCTGTCGTTCTCTCTCTCCCTTTTGTAAATAGTGCGTGCGTGTGCATGTGTGTGATTTCTGTTCGTTGCCATGGTACTCAACTATCAAGTGCAGATCGGTGCTTTAATTTAACAGCATCTTCCCCTGTTCAGTTCACTTTTGTTTAGCAAGAGGATTGTAGAATAACATTACCACTGTGTGTATAAAAGATAAGATTATTTAAGTTTCATTATATCTCAAGTATTTACATATATTACATCTCACAGTATTTAAGACAACACAACACATGCTTATGAGGTTTTTATGTGTTTAGGATGCATACAGAGTAAAAGCTAATTGGAAAATATGAAAAAACATAATATTATGCGATTTGCATGCATTATACTTCAGCAACATAGCGAGTGTTTGTTCACTCCTGCTTTTTCAAATGTTTGTAGGTGTTTGGGGTGCAGCAGAACCAGGACTCCGCTATTCTGTCAGATCTCAAAGGAGAAAGGAAAGGAAAGGAGACAGGAGAGGCAGGCAAAGAGGTAAAAAAAATATTTGAACAGGTTTTTGCTGAGGTTTTTTTGTTTTTCAGTTTTTTTCTTCCCTGCTATTTCCCATTGTTCTCTCTCTTGTTAACTCTCTCTCACGTCTGCCTTTCTCTTCCTCTCCTCATCGGTCCAACAGCATACTGTACTGTTGATTTTGTCCAAGCTGACACATTCTTTGTTAACTTTGATTGGATTAGAAAAGTCCCATTGTGATAAAATGACCACTGACCATCACTGTTTCACGATGCCTCTCAGTCCAGTGTAGTATAATAGAGTGTGTAAGAGTCTGAGTATGATAATATGAGTCACAGTCACTCCCAATGGCTTGATGGCTCTACTCCCCTTGCCTGTTCATGGGAGTAGGCTAGTCCTCCCAGAGATTGACCTAGATCATGCTAAGATGAGGAGAGACACGCTCAGCCCTCCAGGCAATTGCATAGGAGGGAGGAGACAGTGTGCATGAGCACTCACAGCCTTTCTACCAAGTCTTTTAAGCCTTTTAGATAATTATCTTTTTCCAAGTAAAATGAGGAGCAACTGCTCAGCTTTTCTTTAAACTTTTCTATAAGATGACAGTGGTGTGGGTTATTTATTTAAAATTCAAAAAGTAAAACACTAATACAGTCATACTTCTTACTACCGCCAGTTATTCCTACAAACAAAATTGTGTGCATTATCATGTATTACATTTTACATAAATGCTAATCTGACACATGATCTTCTCTGTATATTTTTTGCCACTCTGTCCCACCACTAACTGATTTAATTTCCCTTTTTTTCTGGTTTCTCACATGTGCTTCCTTCTCTGTTGTTGCTCCCCCGTCTTGTGTCCCCCTCAGGCTCTTCCCGGTGATTCGAGCTGGGTTTCTCAGTGGGCTAGTCTTGCTGCCAATCACACCAGGACAGACCCAGAGGGCTCAGGAGCAGAGACAGCCGCCTTCCTGCACAAAGAGAGAGGTACATACTTTTTTCCCCTAAAGAATTATCCAAACTTCAAATCATGTACAGTATAAGGCAGCTCTTGAAATCACGTGAATATGCTTGTAGTTTGTAATTTGTAATGTAAAAAAAATCTCAAATCTCGGTTAAATGAGTTTACTACTCTGTAGTTACTGTAGTTACTGTACTTTGTTCTTCAGGAGCTGATGCCTTGGAGTCCAGTGTGTCCCTCAGCTTAGGTGATTCCTCCTCCGGTCTGACTGACCGTAAACGTAGGACCCTCCCCCAGCTCCCTGTGGATGACCCCCGGGCTAAATCCAGCACCAAAGCTCTGGGACTGAGGTCTGAGATTGGGGAGAAACAGGACACTGAACCCCAGGAAAAAGAGAACAAGGGAGACGGGGAATCCCCAACTCCCATGGAAGACGGTGAGATGATCGGTAAACGGAAACAAAGCTCCACCTCCTCTCCATCCAAGGCTCCTCTCCGAACCTCTGGCAGCACTGAGCGGAGGAAGAGGTCAGAGGAAAGGAAAGGAGGAGGAACAGCAGAAGGAGGAGAGAAGTCTGGAAAGCCTCTAGTACGCCAAGGCAGCTTCACCATTGAGAAGCCCAGCGCTAATGTCCCTGCAGAGCTCATCCCACGCATCAACAGAGGCAGCACTGGGCGCGAACGCAGTGACTCTGTGGGAAGCATGGACACTGCTACGCTCCTGAAGGACACTGAAGCTGTCATGGCATTCCTGGAGGCCAAACTAAGAGATGAAAACAAACTAGACCAGAAAAGTAGTAAAACCAGCACCACCGGCTTCCCCCCTCGGACTGACTCCATCTCCCCTGAGTCAGATGTGGACACGGCCAGCACAGCTAGTCATGTGGCTGGAGAGGCAGAGAGGAAAGCAGCGGCTGGTGGTACACAGAAACGACGTTCCTTCAGCAGCATGCACCGGGAGAAGAGCAACATGAGCACATCTTCCAAGACCAGCGTCACCAACGCTAGCGCCCGTGAACGTTTGGAGAGGAAGACTAAAAGCAGAACTGTGGAAGCAACGAGCCGGACTGATGCACGCCGCTCTGTTCAGCCATCCACTGTCTCCTCCAGAGCACGCCAGCCTTCCCTGGATCTCACCGATGATGACCAGACTTCTTCCTTCCCCATTTCAGACATCCTCTCCTCAGACCAGGAGACCTACTCTGGACCTGGGACTGGTTTTGGGCACTCTGCACATGGACGTTCAGATGATGTCCTCCATAGCAGGTCTGCTAAAAACTCCACCAGCAGTTCCTCCAAAACCAGCCGCACTCTCCAGGCGGCCACAGCCTCCTCACTGAACAAGCAGGCCTCACTGCCTCAGCCGCGGCCCACAAGAGCCTCCCTACTCCGCCGCGCCCGGCTGGGGGATACATCTGACACGGATCTAGCTGATGCAGACAGAGTGTCCGTGGCCTCTGAGGTGTCCACCACCAGCTCCACCTCTAAGCCACCATCGGGTCGGAAGGGACTGTCACGGCTGGACATGCTGGCTCAGCCGCGTAGGAACCGTCTAGGTTCCATCTCAGCCCGCAGTGACTCAGAGTGTACAGTGACCCGGAGCTCCACCTCTTCATCCCGTATGTCAGCTGAGACTGCTCTGCGTCTGGGCTTACGCTCATCGACACCCACAGAGAACAGGCTAACTCCCAGGATGAGGGCCAGCAGCGTGTCCAAACTGAATGAGACCAAGACTAAGACCACAACATCGGGATACTGCTCGCCCACAGGTGAGCACATCAAATGCGTGCCTGGTTTCCAATTTATTATGATTTTCTCTTTCTGATTCCATGAATCAGGGTTTCTTATTTTAGTTTATTTTGAACTCATTATCTGATAAATAATTTATTCGCAAAAAATAATATGGTATACGGATCATGTCCAAAAAGTCTACACCATCACATACCTCATTATGTGTCAGTGTGTAATCATTTGTCTGTAAACATTTTCATTCTGTTGTGACAAACTTGTGCATTGGATTTCATCGTCCAGAGAGCCCTCAGCCCGAACCTGAGGGCGGTGATGCAGAGGAAGAGTTGATGGGTACTGTACCAGAACTGTAGAGACTTCTTAGGACCGTGTGTGTGTGTGTGTGTGTGTGTGTGTGTGTCAGACCTGGGTCACAGCAATAGAAGCTCCCACCAAGTTCAAAAGAGAAGCAGGTTATTCATGCTAGCATTTGAAGAGCTTTCAAGCCAAATTGAGACATTCACTTCTTGTAAAGGAATCAACAGAGAAACAAACTAATGCATATTTCTGTAGGACTAATTTAAAGTCCTTTATGAAGGAACATACACACTTGGATCTTCTACATTTTACAGATTGAAATCTTGCAATGAAATTATCTATTCGTGGTGAATACTTTGCTAGATGTAAATTTAAAAGTGTACTTCATATTGTTAGTATATCACATAAAGAAATGTTAGTGGGTTAGGGCGATGACCCAGCTCTAGCATCATGTTGCAGTGTTAACTAATTGTCCCCTCCCTCAAATCCATCAAGTAATGCTGTGATGAAGACCCAAATGCTCTACTCACATTCTTCTGTTAAGACATTTTACAACATTGGAGCAAATGGTTTTGGAACAGTGCTCCACCTTGTGGAGCTTTGTATTCAAGCCATTTACTTGATCCTGTTTTTACCACTGAGAGACTGATAGAGCATTGAGTTATCTCATCATGGTGCAGCTACATTAATGCAGCTGGTGTGTGACTATTGTGAAGCAGCTTAACATAGTCTGGCTTTATCTAGGTTTTATGTATTATGCTCAATGCTTTTGTTGGGACAGCATGCTTTCAGATTAGTTTTCTGTTTGTTGCTGTTTCTGTTGTTTTCAGTGTGGTTTTATAATCGCCGTATTACTGCAACTGTCTATAAACAATAACTTAACAAACTAAGATATAATAAAATCAGATGCTTTTCCTCACCAATCTTTCTTATTGCCAGCCCCCAAGAGAAGGATTTACAGAACTGGAACCTAAGTTTATCTATTTTTGTCAAATAAAGTATATTTATATTTGTTTAAGTTCACAAACAAACAAAAAACACATAATCTCAAAACACAGCATTACCAATTCAGTTTGTGCAGCACTTGAATTTTTTCAGATCAAAGCAGGATTGGCTGGGGGCTGCCTCAGTAACAAAGCCTCTCATATTCACAAGCTCATTTATTAACCTCATGAATAACACATGTTGGAATAGATTGAAGTACAGTTACATCGACTAAACCCTGTATTTCCCTTCCATTACCATCACAGTGTCCAGTAGCAGCAGGTGGAGACGCTTGCCACCGGAGTACGCCTCCACCTCAGAGGAAGAGTTTGGCTCAAACCGGAATTCTCCAAAGCACGGAGGGCGCTCCCATGTGCGGCCTCATCACCTTGTCCCACACCGCAGTTCAAGACTCAGCACCACCCCGAGCCCAGGCTCCGGCATGGTGACAGGTCCGGGTGGAGTGGCGGTCAAACACCGCATGAAAGAGCAAGAGGAGTACATCAGAGACTGGACAGCACACAGCGAGGAGATAGCCAGGTATTGATCTACGCTGATCTGTGCATGACTAATGTAATCATTTAATTTTTCATGAATCAATGTAATGTTTTAAAATGTCTTTTAAGCATTATATTTGCCATCTGTACTGTTTTGATGTGTATATGTTTGTTGTGTATGCAAGTTGCATGTGTACTTGTAGATGTCTATCCTGAGTCCTAAAGAACCCTGTGTGATGGTTAACAGGTTATTCCCCTGTGTGCGCAGGATCAGCCAGGACCTGGCTAAGGACTTGGCCATCTTGGCTCGCGAGATCCACGATGTGGCCGGTGAGATCGACTCAGTCAGCTCGTCTGGCACGGCACCCAGCACCACCGTCAGCACCGCCGCCACCACCCCAGGATCAGCCATCGACACCCGTGAAGAGGTAGGCCCTGCACGTCCCACGCAGCCGGAAATACAGGAGAGCATGAGAAAGGTGCCAGTTTTTCTTCTTCTATCATTGCCTTATTGCGTGTGCATCCATTGAGCCTTTGCCTGCCTGTGTTGCTTGGATAAAAACGGCTAAGTTTGCCTCTCTGCTGCTTTTATAACTTTCATCTTTTGTGAGAGGTTCATTATATTAACATCTTCTCCACTTTCATTCCTTTATTTGTTTCTTATTTTACCATGAGAAGATTTTAGTTCTATAGGATTAAAATCTGACTTTTTTGGCTGGAAAATTAAAGCTTTGGAGCTGCTTAGCTAACTCTTACAGAGTTCCTAATTCCTTCATTTCACACAAATCTTTACTGAACTCTTTTAAATTAAGCTGGAATAACTGGGCAGAAATTTCTTCATTCTCTCCCTTTGACATATTTCCCTGTTGTGTCCAGTTGGTGGATCGGGTGTTTGATGAGAGCCTCAACTTCAGAAAGATCCCTCCTGTGATTTCAACCAGTAAGACACCAGAGATCAACGGCAAGCCAGTGGAGCTCCGCCCCCGTGCCCCTGACAGTCTGGAGCCCCGAGCTCTGAGGAGACGCACCTGGAACCGAGAGGAGGTGAGAAGCAACACAGCGAGTAACTTAAAACTATACCAACACGTAAACTTTCACCCTTAAAGTTGTCGTTTATCATTTATCACACTTCTTTTCTTCTTTGTATTCAGGCGGTGTTGGACAGCCTGCTGCTCAATTCGGTCTCTCAGCTCTCCACCAAGATCAGACACTCCATTGACAAAACTGCAGGAAAGATCAGGTAATTATACTTTATAATATCATAACTCTCCATCGGTATGTAACATTGTTAACAGTATTTTTATCCCTCAGTGTGCCATTGTGTTGCTTCGCATAGCAGGAGCCACTGTGACTGAATGTGTTGTGTTGTATGTTATTTTTCTGCAGGATATTGTTTAAGGATAAGGACAGGAACTGGGATGAAATTGAGAATAAACTGAGGTCAGAGAGTGACATACCACTCCTGAAAACCTCCAACAAGGTACCGAAACCACTCCGTCTGAACAATATTTGATGACAAGAAAACTGCAGGATTGTTATATTTTTATATTTTTGTCCTTTCTGCAGGAGATCTCCTCAATTCTGCTTGAACTGAAGAGAGTTGAGAAGCAGCTTCAAGGTACGAGTGGAAGACAGATGTAAAAATACTCTGTAAAACTGATTTTAGTTTATTTATTTTAGTAGTAAATTTACATCAGCTGCTCATCACCTCCCACACAAACATAAGCCCACCAGCTCATTTACAATCATTCTCTCCTTCTCTCTGTCTCAGTGATCAATGTGATGGTGGACCCAGATGGGACTCTGGATGCCTTGGCCAACCTCGGCCTGACCAGCCCCACCACCCCTACCAAGCCCCAAACCACCAAAACAACTTCCCCCTCTGCCACCAGCCCCGGGTCTCAGCTCCCAGCCAAAGAATCGCTGCCGGAGATCCTTCCTGGGCCAGGAGGGTCAACAGCCTCCGCCAGGGCTCAGTCCTCCTCTGCCAGCACAGGGGACACTGCGCGAGACAGCGGTGTCGGTCTCGGGTTAACAGGAGTCGGAGGACTGCCTTTCAACCGCATTCGGCCGAGCGGAGAGGAGGCCATCGCACAGAAGTGAACAGAAAGTTTCCTTGAAGGTTATGTGAATAAACATGAGTCTGAATTGGAGTGCAGGTGGCTGGTGATCAGAGTTCACAACAATAAGGAAGGTGGAGGAACATTTAAACATTTTTTTTTTCTGACAGAACAGTTGCCATTCTCCAGACTATACCACATTATGGTTATATGATAAACATAATTTAGCAAAAGTGTTACCAGACCTCGCCGGAAATGAAGTGCTTCAGCTGACCTTCAGACTCCACTGGCTAAACCCCAACTGATGCATCATGGATATACCCCTTGAATGGAAATTGACTCATGAATGATTTAGATCGAGTAATATTAGCATTTCAAATGTAAACTGTTCATGCCTACTGGCCAATCTGACTTCCTGGTGGACTGAAGGCTACCTGGCTCTCTCTCAATGGACACATCTCTGTGGTTGTACAGTCTCCTCCAGTCTTCTCCTCTTGCCTTCTCCATGTGTCTGGACCCTTCCTACACTAAAGACATGCCTTAAAACACATCCTCCGTAGTAGCAGTGTAACCCCCATCCCCCTCATGCCCTCAAATATTATACAAGATAACTTTTACAGTACTTTCAGACATACAGAATGCATTGTAAAATAACACTCGCAAAAGATGTTCTATTTACACTATGATGAAATACAACACTGCAATAATTTATTAGCTCTTGTTCAGTGCAAAGAATATTTCAGCAGCCTTAAATAATCAACCTAACAAACAGACATGCTTTATGCCTAAACAGTTACAATTATTTCACAAATCAAGCAAGGAGAATTGCAGTTTTATATATTTCATAACTTGAACTGTCCGTCCATTGAACCATCTCTCAAAGTGACTCTGTTGAACTGGATTTGTAGTGCCTCCCCCATCTCTGTGCACACCTATCTGTCCTTCACCTCTTGTTTCCTTGTTTCCTTCCCTCCCTTCCTCTTCTCTCCCAGTAGTTGGATGTTTGTCACTCCAGTAGCATGTACAGGACAGAGCTGAGAGCTGTCTTCCTGCAAGTTGGCATCTGTGTTGATCTTACTAATACTAAACGGTAGTTTTACAAAATAGACACAGCCTTTGGGAAACCAATGATCATTTTCAGTCAAAATAATCACTTACCAAAGTTAACGAGTTTATTGATAATGTCATTTTCGAGCCATCCTGAAATTCATCTATCGTGCAAAAGCTGCTTCTGTTTTTGATGGAACTCACCATCCTCTGCAGTTCACCTATTCCTCTGAATGTCAAGACCATTTTTTTTGGCAACAAATCAAAGATTCAGAAAGCTTATTTGTTGTAATGAAACATCTGATCATTGCTGCCATATCTTTATTTGGCCCATGTGACATGACCTGTGACAGTCAGTGCCCTTAGCTTCTGGCTACAGTACATCAACTCAAGTGTCCTATGATTTCAAATTGGCTTTTTTCTACTTTTATAGTCACGGGTGATGTGACTTGTTTTTCAACCAGCAAAGATAAACAGAAACTGTTTCAACTAAATATTTTATAATATTTAGATACTGTAGATACTGTACTCCTTTTCTTTTTTAATGCTTTGACTCACCTCACAATGAAGTTCATTTTTTCTTTATCTGCCATTAACCAGTTTGAGCTCAAGTACACACAAAAACTAAGCATGAAAAAGCTGCTGGAATTGGCTCAAATAAATGTCTTGTGGGGGGGGGGGAAAAGTGGGGAAACTTACAAGGAGGCCTTTTATGGTTCAAAATGTATCTTTGAGGAACGTCGGTGAGTAGAAACGATCACATCTTTGAATATAAGGCTCCCCAGCCACTTTGAATTTTGCTTGTAATACGGCTTCATATCAATGTATATAGGTGCATAATTCTATTTCCACCAAGGGGGGAAGTTCCAGTGTACCAATACTGCAGACAGACCGTATAATTAACCCCTTTCTCTTTGACTTTGCTGCTTTTCTAGTTACTTTATGGGGACTAACCATTTTCTGAATCTCTCTTCAGCTTATAGTCTGTGTTCTAGAGTAAGATGACTTAAAAGCAGTGTATTAGTACTTAGATACTCTTGCAATAGTGAATTTAGGTACCAGAATACATGTTCATTTCCTTCTCTCTATACTGTACTGTACAATGTTTCGCAATGCCTCCAAGTGCCCATTTTGACTATAGAAGGGCATTGATTAAAAGAAGAAAAAAGATGATGTAGTTGTCTAAAAAAAATCTCTTATTTTGCACATCAGATTGTGGTGTTTTTTTCATACAGAAGTAGTGAAGAAGCAGTGAAAGGCTGCATCAGACGTCACATGGTTTGACAAAGAATGATATCACTTTGCCTGATATCACAAGTGACTGCCTTGCCTCTCTGGAACTATTCTGTCTGTACAAACAAAGCCTCTAATTGTGTTACTTGTTTCTTTTTTTTCTTTTTTGTTTTCCACCCATTTTTTCGAAGAAAAAAAAATGAAATTAGGCGACTGTGAATGCTAGGTACATGTTTATTTTTTAAATTCTACATGTGTCATCTGATCAGTGTCATTTTTTCCTTGTCATTTTTTGTAAAGAAAAAAAAACACCATTTTATTTATTTTTGTTCAATATTTTGTGGATGTTTAATGTATTTTATATTTGTTCAACTATCTGCATTGTTTCTTACTGTTAATAAAACAGAGCCATTCACTTGTTTCTCTATTTATCTTTGACTCCAGATTGACATGAAACAGATTGACTTCAGATTTTAATTTCCAAGGGATCCTGGTTCTGAAAAGAAAATGTTGTGCAGATGATGTCACCACTACTACCAGACAAGGAATCAATATTTCTTGATTTTAAAACTGGATTCAATAACAACTCTTGACAGGGTCATTTTAGTCAAAGAAAAGGAAAGGATCAGCATGGGCTCATTCTATATTCAGAGCTGCATTTCTATCATTCTTACTGAATAAAAGCAGGCTGCTCTACTCTTTAGGCCATTAATCATGTCTCAACTGAAAATGCAAATTACTCAGCTACCCTAGACTGCCTTGACCGTTCAACATTTGCATGCTCAAGTGTTTGAATCTTTTTTTATACAGACATGACAACCGTGGACTGCATACAGAAAGTATTAAACATATCATAAGGTACGCACTTGTGAGCATATTCAAATCACAGCATCAGCTAAATAGCTTAATACAAAGGAGCTCAATCTATTTAAGTTGTGTGTATATGTGACGTCTTGGCTAGAAGATGGCAATGGATGACAAAGCACCTCAATTACAAAACTATTTCCGACCTCCAGCAGCAGTTCTGGCAAGTCTCATACTGTGGTCAACATACTGTAAACAGACCCGTGAATTCCCATCTTCAGCTGCAGTGATTATATTTCTCCTCACAACAGTAACAGCAGCCTAGTTCTGTCTTAGAAAAGGTGCCAAGGAAAAAAGAGCAGCAGTGCCTGAAATCCCAGTAGTATAAACAATAAACAGCACATTAAAAGACGGGTTCACAATTTTTCAAGTCTGTCTTAAAACAAGTCAGGAGCCCAGTTGAACATTAAAATAGGTTTTTCTTGCTCATAATCATTCCTCCTGTTCATACCGACCATTAGAAGAAGGAAGTGATGGGGGCCAAAATCCACAAGCCTCCTTCTGTGCAAAAACGTAGTTAAGATCTTATCTGAAGCTAAAATGAAGCTCCAGTTGTCCAAATTAGACAAATCAAGTAGATATCTTTCAATGTTACAGTCTTTTTAGTGCCAAAGTTCCTCTTTTTGTTATTATACTTCCACCGCAGCTCAACAGGGAAACACAAAGAGGGAAATTGATGCTAAAAAGACTGTAAATGTGGCAGATATCTACTTGATATGATTAGCTCAGACTGTTGAAAACTCATATAAGCTTCAGATCAACTTTTAAATACATTTTTGGACAAAATGACTGCACGGACACACTCCGGATTTTGGCTTCCATCATTTACATTGAAACAGGAGGAATGATAACAGCGAGGAAAACCTCTTTAGGTGTTCATATGGACACCTGACTGTTGTTTTAAAACACACTTGAAAAATTGTGAACCTTTCCTTTAAAATTGCCTTCCTAATTTTAAAAAAATGCATTCAGTAACAGCCTGGCAAGAAAAGTTTGAAATAAAAGATAAAAAAAGACTCTCTTTGTTGTTGTGAAATTTATTTTATTACCAGTGATGAATTTCCAGGTTATGACTTTTATAGTATTTCACATGACAAACTGTTGTTAGTTGTCAGACAACACATGTGACACACTGATGGCAGGATGGTCTAAGCTGGCAGACAGCAGTTAGCCGGGGGGCCACCCCATAGTGCGGCCACCCAGGACATGTAGGTGTATGTGGTAGACCGACTGGCCTCCGTCTGCCCCATCATTGACGACAATCCTGTAACCTTTAGACAGGCCCACCTTCTCAGCACACTTCTTTGCAACGATCATCAAGTGGCCCAACAACTACGAGACAGAGAGAGAATTAATGAATGACACTGAGGTGAAAATACACACATGTTTTGATCAGCATACAACCCCTGAATTAAAAATACTTGAGTCATGTGGGATAACAATTTTCAGAAAAGGGCACCATCTAGTGGTCACTGACAGGAAGTGCTTAGAAAAAAAAAAACACTGAAAAGAAGCTATTTTCCAGTCTGTTATAAAAGCTGTCAGAGTCATATAATCATACTTACTGCAGCATCACCATCCTCTGCCTGTGACAGCTGCATTATTGGCTTTTTTGGGACGACAAGGATGTGAGTGGGAGCTTGAGGAGCAACATCGGGGAAGGCGACACACTGAAACATAAAAGAACAAATTACAAAGAATAATTAGCCTGTGTAGACAGCTGTTGACCAGAAAATTAGAAATACTGCACGATATAATGCAATAAATGCTACCTAAATAAATACTCCTTTAATTTATTGGATTTTATTGTGTTCAAAGATGTGTAATGTAAATGTTATGTACTGTACATACAGTACATGAAGCCATGCTGCTACAGCATGATGGGTAAACTTTACTGTAGTGGTGGAAGTTTTGCAAAGAAATTATCTAATCCAGCTCAAATGACCTCATAAAATTATTGGTGCGTGGTGACATAAACACAAAGGCAGAGCCAGAGAGGGGTGACTGATTGACTACCCCCAGATTTCTTTAACCTGACTGGCAGACTGGATGAAAGGTCCCACCCACTCAGTAGAGGCACTGCACAAGCGTATCTGTGCTTCACCAGGTTGGCGGGTAGGTGAGTCGGAAAGCCTTCATAAAGTTAAACAAAGGATCCCAGTTATTCATCCCCAGATAATAAAGAGTAGGATCAGATTAGAATCAGGATTTACGACCTGTAGAGTAAAAACGCTATAGAATAATGAGGCTATAGAATAATGCGGCTATAGAATGACATCAGCTCCTTTTCTCTTCTGCACAGTGCAATGTTTGGCAGATATTCAAATCACTCAAATCTACTACTTCTCTTTTTTTTTCTTCTTCTTCTAAACGGTCACTGCATGATCAGAATGCAGTAAAGCCTGTTTGACCGGCAGTGGTATTTTTTTTGCTGTTGATCGTTGGATATATACTGTACCACCAGTCTACAGAGCAGCTTCTTTCCTCAGGCTGTGACTCCTCGCTCCAATATAAAAAAAATATTTTTAGGACTTAGGCTATTATTTATTAATCCATTTATATAATTTCTGTTTTTGTGAGTAGCATAAATGGTCTACAAACTACATTTTGTTATACAACCTTCTGTTATAAAATGATAATAATAAATGTATCTTAAATCTTGGACGTTTGCACATTTCCAGTAAATATCTTGTATTTTTAACAGTTCTTTTCACTTAGAATATATTTGTACTTTTTTTTTATTGTAAATTTTATTTATATTTACATCACCTGTCTTTTGTGGCACTTGTATTTTCTCTTACCTTATATTTTATATTATGCACCTCAACACCAAGGCAAATTCCTTGAATGTGCAAACCTACTTGGCCATAAATCTGTTTCTCATTCTGATATCGACTTTTTACAAGTTTACCTTCTGTTTGGATATGACAGGCTGGAAACAGGAAAAGCTTCATTATCCAAGAGTCATTATCCAATCAACAGCAATAATGTCACATGGGAAATCCAAGGTGGCTACTGACTGGAATGATTTCCCAGAGTACCGTTAGCAAGCAGATTTGGACCTTGACATGTCTTGGAAGAAATGAAAGCAAACGTGATATACGCAGTGACTTATAACATGCAGAACAATCACTAAAACGTGGCTGACTGACTGGTTGGTTGCACTCTTGCTTAAATATTCATTACAGTAGGGGGGATACTTACTGCAAGGCTACCGCGCAGCTAACATAAGCTAAACACCACGCTACAGTGGAGCAGAGTGACTTCACTGCACCACATTTGTTGAGGAGTGAAATGTTTAATGCATACCTGATCATCCTCATAGATGAAGTTGACAGGAATCTCCTTGCGTGTGATTTTCCCAAATATTGTGTCGCCGCCCGGCTTGGCAACCTGCGCTTTCGCCGTTTCATCAGCCATGTTAACGCAGATGAACCGCCCGTCCGGTCTGCGCCGCTTTTAGCATCCACAGAACTGCACTGCACGCTCATTGGCTACTAAAACGCGTCATTTCCAAGTCTACATTGATTGGTCGTTTGGTATTTCCTTCTCTCCAATGCAGGAAGTGAGCTCAAAAAGTCAAGATGGGGACACGTTTGGAGGTGAGTCTCATGTTTTACAACAATAACATTATGAAAACTGCATTTCATTTCAGAAATACATGCTTGCATTTGTAGGATGTAACCATGTCAGATGTTAGAAAAATATTATCCACAGCTGCTTCAGTCAACTGTGTGTGTTTAAATGCAGGTGCTACGTGTGTTTAAAACGCTGCACAGAACCAGGATGGCTGTATTCAAAGATGATAACAGAGCACTGACAGGTAAGTTATGTAGCTGGGGGGGTTTTTATTGTCAGCAAAAGAAAAATATGTGGGGCTACATGTCGTATTGTTTGATAACCAATCGACTATTAATACACAGTAGATAATTCATGCTCTGCAGTATCAAATACACAGAGGTGACATAAGTACTCAGATCCTTTACTGAAGTAAAAGTACCAATACAGCAATGTAAAAGTCCTGCATGAAAAATCTTACTTATGTAAAAGTACATAGGTATTAGCAGCTTGATGTAGTTAAAGTATTGCAGTAAAAGTAGTGGTTTGGTCCCACTGACTGATTATTATATATGACATCATTAGATTATTAATACTGAAGCATCAGTATATAAGCAGCATGTTACTGTTGTAGCTGCTGGAGGTGGAGCTAGTTTGAACTACTTTATATATAGTTAGCTAGTTTAGTCCATGAACTTTTTTTAGTGAAATATTTGATCGTTTGAACATTTATTGAAATGAAACTATGTGAGAAGTTTGGAGGGAAAAATCACAATTTGGTGGAGTGGTGAACAACTCATAGACATCTGAAATGTGACCCTAACTACACACTGCTTTTTGTAAGACGTCAAACGCCAAAATGGTTGGAATCCACTGGTTTCATCTTTAACAATGTGTTGTATTTTAAAAGCTTGTTTTATATATATATATATATATATATATATATATATATATATATATATATATGTGTGTGTGTGTGTGTGTGTGTGTGTGTGTGTGTGTGTGTGTGTGTGTGTGTGTGTGTATGTGTATATATATATATATGTATATATATGTATATATGTATATGTATGTATATATGTATATAAAATATATTGTACTCGAGTAGAAAGTACAATACAATGCTCAAGTAAAGTACAGTACAAGTACTTCAAAATTGTACTCAAGTACAGTACTAAATGTACATTCCACCACTGCAAATGCATAACAATATGTTTTCTTCCATAAAGCTGCAAGGTTGAAGATCAATGAGGAGTTCCGGAAAAATAAAAATGAAGCATCAGAAGAAAATATTAAGAAGGTACGGTGTCCATGTCTTATCAAGGAGGTCTGCAACTTACAATTGTTTTCTGAGGAGCCTGGAGGCCTCCTACGCTAGAACCTCTGTATGAGTGACATTTCTTGTTGAAAGTCAACAAGGTTTCAGTCAAAAATAGCAAAATCCTCTTGATCACATTTTGTTCCCAATCCTGATCCAAGTCCCTCCATATATTTTCTGCCAATACAAAGTCCAGTCCAATGTTTTTTTTTGTTATATTTTTGTTTTTCAGTGAGCAAGCATATGGTTAAATTGATAAAGTGATTTAAAGCTATTTGATAACAGAATAATTCTGTGTCAGGTTTTTGTCGTGATAAAATTGAATTGAATTGGGGAAAAAAAGAGGTGAACTATCTTGGGATGACAAGACTATGTTTCACTGTATGCAAGCATAAAGATTAATACTTGTATTTGTGGAGATGACTGTCAGTATGGTTCTGATTTGGCAGCTTTGCAAAGAGTTAAGAAAGTATCTCCAGCGGTACCAAATACTGAAGTTCAGGCACAGTTTTCAACCAACAGCAAGACTTCAGATCAGTGGTTACCCTTCAAAATGCTGCTTTAAGATTCAAAACAGAGAGAAAAGCATTTTACATGTTTGTGCACACAGCCCCCGTTGCCTCATAATTTAGCCATGTCTGCATTATATTATGAAAAGCTCACTACCTTTCTGCTTTTACAGATGATCCAAATGGGCTCAAGTGTGGAAGCTGTCCTGCGAGAGACTGTGTTACAAATGGAGCATGTAGGCGAGAAAGAGCTATGTGCGTGAATATTTTTCTCTCTCTTTTTTTTTCCTAAAGTTTGGTACAGTACTAGAAAGTAACATGTATTCACAGAATATACAACAGGGGTCTCATATCATATTTTAAGGGTCTTTCCCAATGATACAATAATTTTCCTCTCTCTCACACACAGTGCTTCGACCCAGAGAGAGCCTTCTACTAGAAAATGTGCCCTATTGTGACCAGCCCAGGAAAAAGTCATGATAGACCATTTGATTTCATCAAAACAACAACAACAAAAAGACTATCATCCATTTCCATCCATCTGCAATTTAATCTGTCCAAAACAACATTTCAAGTTGATCTCCTGAGCGAAGTTCATGGCTACAAGGAGAAATGCCTGTTTTTGATTCACTGAAGATCTCAGCTGTTCTGCTTTATGAAATCTGTGCTTTAAACCGAATGTCATAATTTCATGTACAGTGTTTTATTAAATGTAATTTAATGTGTTTCCTTTAATTTTGTTTTGTTTTGTTTTTCTGCCAACTTTTTCTTTTTCTGCAAACTTTTTCTGAACCAGGGGGAAAATGTTACATTGCTGCAACTGAAAAAAAAGTGTCATTGTGTTCCAATTAATGAGTAACATTCCCATAGTGGCCCGAGGGTTAATGTCTTGTTCAAACCAATGAAGATAATAAATTGATCTGACATGATGATGATGATGATGTACAGTGCTCTGGGCAAAGACCACAGCAACCTCCCAGTAAAGATCTCACAATATGAATGGCTATATTTGACATCAGGGTGTCCCAGAATCAATCATTATGTTTTAATGGATGGATTTTTGCATTTGCCCTTATATGTGACATGTATCAATGATAAAGTTCTGAGACTTAACTGAAGGAGAAAATGGTGTGATTTAAAAATAAATAAATACAAAACGTTTTTTAAGAATGTTTTGATAGTGGAACAAACTAGAGATACAAGGTAACAGCATGGAAATGGACTTTTCCTCTGATAGAACCCACACAGGCTAACATCTATGCTGAAATTTCCTTTTAATTGTCATATTGTCTAGTGTTCCCTGATACTTGGGTGTAGACCATATAGTGCAGTCTACACCTAGCAGAATAACTGTAGTAAAATACAGAGTTTGCATCAAAAGTGACTGAAACCCATGTAGTTTAAGTGTTCCAACGAGCGCACTACATTCCCCACAATGCAATGAAGCAGCAACAACGTCATCAAAAACCGCCGTTACTCTGGCAACGTTTATATCAATTTTCTTCCTTTAGCTAGCTTGTCAACAGCGAGAGAAAAACGTTAAATGCTATGCCTAAAATAAGGTGAGGATAGGCTCATCTTCTGTTTTTCTAACGATATCAACAAAACAAAACTAATAATCATGCCTTTAATTTGACAAGGTTACATTATTAATTTCTAGTTGACATTGTGGGTGTATATGATGTGCTATCGTGTGAAGCTTTGTATTTTGTATAATGTGTCCTGTTTGTTTTTTGCTTTGTACTGTTTGTTATTGTGCTCTTATATGTGCTGCTATATGTTTTATTTGTAAGAGACTGTAGACGAAAATTAGCTTTAAAGCTAACGTTAACTCTGGTGCAGTACATCAAATGTTAACATTTATGTTTAAAATTGTACATGGTCCCAATAAACACAATACATAAAAAAAAATCGAACAAGGTGTCGCTTTTGTCTTGTATTTGTCAGCTCAGACACGCTATGGGAGCTGGCTGCGACGGAGGTCCAGAATCGAGACACCGGAGGCGGAGAGGAGGACGGAGGAGAGACGGTCAGCGAGAGAACCGTGTTTCTGATGGGAAGCAAGGCTGGGGTATGTTTACCGTCGTGCCAGACGACGGACGGTGCATTTATTGCCCCTCTTGTACTCTTGTCCTGTTATTACTTATATGTTATAGCTAGTAAGCTCACATATGCTTTTTTTCAGGGTAAAACGTCCATTCTACTCAGGTGTCTCGACAGGTGTGTATGTGTGCAGTGTCATCTCTCATCTCAAATCTATCACATCTATCCTCCTAATGAAATCATACCTGCTCTTAACATCTCCTGTATACAGATTAAAGTTCAAGTTTAAGTTTACCAAATTCACAATTAAAAACACCAGTAATTAACAATAATACTTTTTCTTTTTCCACCAGGGATGAACCATCCAAGCCCACTCTGGCCCTGGAGTACACTTTTGGCAGACGAGCCCGAGGACACAACACAGTGAGGAATTTATTATTTCTGTTAAGTTGCCCACTAAAAATTGGGATAAAAACACTGTATTGATATTCCTTTTATTTAATCTTTATTTGTATAGGAACAAGTATACAGCATGAACATATGCCACATACCACAGCATTTATAGCCTAAGCTAGTTTGCAATGCCATCTCTAAATGGGCTTTTAAAATACATAAAACTCAACAGTAGAATACATATGAAACTGCATGAGACTCAACAAAACCTATACATACATTTAAACACAAAACTCTACATATATACACAGTTTAGCACACAAAACTCCACAATACATATGCATTGCAACATGAAACTCAACAACAAAGTACATGCAAAGCAGCACAAAACACAGAGAACTTGCAAACAAACACACCATAAAAGTTTCATAAAAAACAAGCACTAGATCGCTCATGACTACATGACTGATCTCTCTTTAAAAGCTGTTTCAGTTTGAGTTTAAAATGTTCCCTCTCAGCTGTGAATGCCCCAAATCATGTATTTTGTACTTACATTGATAACAGGAAACTATGTGAAAAGTTTTTAAAGAGCTACAAAGGACAGTAAACTCATTCACCACAGCTTTCAGTGCTCGGACACAATGCAGTACTGTCAGAGTTGGATTGTTTAATACTATTTATCTAAACATACTCTAGTAAATGTCCTGCCTCTTTACAGTAAATGCTGCAAAAATGTACAATGTTTGTTCCATTGTATATATCCTGTAACTTGTGTGATAATAGTCTGTCGGTTTCATCTTTCAGCCTAAAGACATAGCCCACCTATGGGAGCTGGGAGGAGGGACCTCTTTGTCAGACTTGGTCCAGATTCCCATCACTCCTGTCAGCATCAGGTAGGTCACTTTCACATATTCCTGAGATCTTGTTGTCTGTTAGTGTTTTATTTTCTGATTTCTGAACTTTTTTTTTTCACTTAAATGTTTTAGAATTAAGTACAGTGTTTCACATGTTATCATTTGTGAATATTATTTATGTTTTCTATTAAACTATTCTATGTGTAACTTTAAAATCAATAGAGTTTAAAGTGTCAAGTCAGTAAAATCAAATAAAGAGTGTTTTCTTGGTCCGAGCCTCAGTACTATAACAACACCGTCTTTTCCCAGGGCTCTTTCTGTCATCCTCATTCTGGACTTGTCTAAACCCAATTCCCTGTGGGGGACCATGGAAAAGCTGCTGCAGGCTGCACAAGCTCAGGTGGAGAAAGTGTTTTCTCAGGCACAGCGAGCAGAAAAGGCCAAAGCTGGAGCCAAACACCAGACGTCTGTCCACTCAGCAGCTCGTGTCTTACCTAAAGACTATCCTGTAAGACCTCAGCTCTTAACACTGGCCATCATACTGATCTTTTGTTCAGTCCAGTGCAACATATAATATCATACATTTGAGAAAAAGAAGAGAAAGTCTAAATATGATGTTAATAAATTTGTTTGTTGGTGAAAGATTATTCATTTTTTTATTTTTAACAGGACAGAGAGCTGATCAGTCCCTTTCCTGTTTCTCTGCTCATCATTGGCAGCAAGTATGACATCTTTCAGGTAAAACACATGGTTCAACCCAGATGTTACAGATGTTTTTAGGCAGAGAAGTTGTTAAAAAGTTAGGCACTTTATAGTTACAATAACATTGGTGCAACTTAAGTACTTAAATTCTACTACTGAAGTTTCCTCCTGGATCCTGGTATAATTTGTGTAGCACATTTAGATTGAGAGTTTTTCCACCTGTGTTGCAGGAATTGGACTCTGACAAAAGGAAAGTGGTTAGTAAAACACTGCGATTTGTTGCCCACTACTACGCAGCCTCTCTCATTGTAAGTGTGCTTTTATTATACATGCAACATATTCACTAGTATCATAACCAAAGATTAAAAAATACTACAGTGAGCATATTTATTATGTTGTATTTGCTTTCTCTTACCATTCATTAATCCATTCATTCTAACAACTGCTGTTCTCTTTGTTAACTATTTTTTTCATCAGTTCACTAGCATCAAGTCGGAGAGTCTGATGTCAAAAACCAAGAGCTTCTTCTCCCACCTGGCTTTCGGTCTGGACAGAGGGTGAGTAGGATAACACAGCGTTGTAAACCAACAAGTAGTGGACAGGAACTGGGACTGGCATTCTGTAGTTTTTTGCAAACACAGTTACTTTAGTGTTAACACAAATATTTGTTAATTTGCTTATTTTATTTTATACAAATTATAGATTACTTCAAGTTTAAGAAACTATTGAATGTAGACAATCCTTTCTTAAACATTTTTGCCTTTTTGTACATTTCTATGGTTGTGTTCAGGAAAACTGTGTCCTCTGACTCCACCAAGCCCCTCATCATTCCAGCAGGGTCTGACTCCTTCAGCCAAATAGGTGAGCAGAGCACCACTCTGTGGCCAAAAGCAGTAATTCATTTAAACCGAATTAAACGTTATACTGTGCTGTGTTGTGAGACATGCATCTCATTGAGAGCCGCGTTCTGTCTTAAAATTTGTTGATATAAACAGGATTGTACAATATTGTGTAAAAATAATGCCTCTATTACTTCAGGGTCCCCTCCTACTACTGATGTGGACATTACTTCTCTGCATGCCAAAAACCCAAAGGACCTCTGGAAGAAAGTCTACGAGCGTGTCTTCCCCCCAGAGGTAGGACAGTCACTTTCAGTATTGCAATGTGCAATACTGAAAACCTCTTTTTTTAGTAGATTTTTGTCCATCTAACTGACTTTGTCTTTCCAGAGTACCAGTGAGCAGCGGGAACTGAAGGATCCCGCCAAGGACCCACAGTACAGTGAGCCTCAGATTGATGCCATGAGAACACAGAAAGATCAGGTAACACATCTTGATCAATTACATGCTCATATTCTATTACTTTATATTGTAGCAGCACAGTAGCTCCACATTCACCTATGATTCTCGTCACACTATGCTACTGTAATCAGTGTCATGAGTTGGCAGTATAGTGAATAATCAGTGTTCATCAGGAAATCGTGCTGTGAAGAGGAGCAAGTATTAAGGAAGAGGATGGATTATCAAAACATTGAAAGGGAAATGAAGAAAATTTGTACTTATGACACAGTGTTTTTTTTTCTTTAATGAAGATGTTAGATTTTACGGGACTGCAGACTGGGTGACTTTTCAGCCTTGAGTAAGAATTATACTATTAATTATAAAGACTGTTGAAGAAACTGTCTTAAACAAGGGCAATGATCCAGAGTAACCCCCTTGTCCTTCAGTAATGTAGTAGTTTATCTTTCATGTCTCATCAACAGGCTGTAATTTTTCTTAGGGTTATCAACTCAGAGATAAGTAGTCTTCCCGCTGGCCTGCCCAGGTGCCAGAGTGGCACTTGAACTGCAGTAACCTGTCAGTCACACAATAAATCATACACTGTTATCGGTGACTGATTCTCACCTGATGCTGGTCATCTCGCTCTGCCATTGGATGACACATAATGTAGCGCGTTCAGGTAACCAATGAGAGAAATAGGTTAAAGGTTTATTCCAACTGTGTACATAGAATAAAGTTTGTGGAGGCCTATGTTCATGTCAGTGCAGTTTGTAAACTGATGCCAACTTTTTCCCTGTCTGTCTTGTGTGTAATGATAAGAGATAATATCCATCTAATCTACCTGTCTGACCTTGTGTACCCTCAGCTTCATTTTGTGCCTTTCAGGTATTATAGTTACATTCTTGTCGTGGAGCTATGCATCTGTTTTTCTGGAAGATAAATTCATGCCATCTTTCAAAAGCCCAGAAGGTCACAAATCCTGCAGTTTTGAGGGCATTTTTTGAAAGACATCTTTATTAAAAGATAGTCAGTTGGCTCTACAATATAAAACATGTTTAACCTCTATTTCCTAGCCTAAAAACAATCTTAGTCACCAGTGACATAATTCTTTACTTGAGAGGCACAAACAGAGACTAGTGCACCCTGTGAGTTTGGAGAGAGTATTGCAGGACTTTGAACATTTATTAAGTATTATACACCTATAAGAAAAATTTAACCACAAGGTCACATCATTTTATCTCACCTTGCTATATTATATCAAGTATGACTATTGAAAATAACTTGTAAGAGTACAGAAAACTTAGATTTCTGGGAGACACTTACAAAATAACAAGACTTTTAAAAGTCTCCAGCCTTGCTAGCATCTCTGTAAGGCGGTGCTTTTAAGATAAATGCTAACATGTTCACAGTAGCAATGCAAACATGCTGATGTTTAGCAGGTATAATGTTTACTATGTTCACCATCTTAGTTTAACATGTTACAATGCTAACATTAGTTAGTTACTAATTACCCCAAAGTACAGCTGAGGTGCATGGGAATGTCATCAGTTTTGGAGGTCTTTGGTCATAAACCAAAGTATTGGATGCATTTTTGGGACCATGCTGCATGGTGATTCTGCACTTTAAATAAAATTAAATTGAATTGAATTTAAGAGATATGATCATTGCCTACATGAAAAGTTAATTGATCACCACAGTCATTAGAATTCATCTTGAGGGGGACATGAATGTCTCTACCAAATTTGGTGCCAATCCAGTCAGTAGATGTTGATATTTTACAGAATAAGTGAAAAATTAGACCTGCTGGTGGCACTAGAGGAAATGTTAGGGGATCACTAAAGTATCTAGGATTCAAACTCTGGGACCATGAATATCTGTTTAATGACAATCCATCTAATAGTTGACATGTCAGTAAAAAACAAAAATGTCAACCTGCTTGTGGCACTAGAGTCAAAGTTATTTATATGATTGATCGTTTGGGAACCAGAAATGTTGCTCGCATGGTTCGCCCATAATAATACATGATAAATTTGATCAATCTTGAATTACTGTTTGATATTTGGAGTTCTTGACCAGTTTGGATACACTGTAGTGTTCACTTATTATGCTTGTTGCTGGGATTTCTGTGGAAAACAAAACCTATTATACATTATTATAACTTCTCAGGCATTTCTGCATTATGGTGTACATCTGTGCAGTTTTTTTCACTGTTTCACTTCAAATAACTGAAAAAACATGTTTTTTTTTCTCTGTCTGTCTCTGTCCGCGTGTCTGTCTCTGCTCTTCAGGAGTTGGAGCAGTATAAGAGGAATGCGGCTAAATCATGGAAAGGACTGGAGCTGGAGACATGAGAGATAATTAGCTTTATGGTCACATTAATGTACATATACATTTTACATAATTTATTTACTTTTGTATCATTGTGTTTCAATGTTTTCTACTTGTTTGGTACTTCATACAACTTGTATAACTGTAGAGACTTTTCCTCAAATTGTTATATTTACACTCTATAAAACTACTTGTATAGAGATAATGAACATTTTGTTCTAGAAAAATAAACTATTTAACATTATTACAATAGGCATCACTTGGTATTCATGACAGATTACATTCTTAATGTTTAAACAAAAAAGTGATGAATACAATGGATGGTTGACAATTTAGTGCTTAGAACGCAGATATTCTTCTAGTACTCATTGATACAGCAGTTCATCATCATTCAGTTTTGAATCAAACTATAAACATTGTAGTTTACACTTAGTACTATATATACTTTTATACAAAAATAATGAATTTGACTTTGTGTATGGTTGATATCAGTGGCTAAACCTGTGTGACAGCAGTAGGTTACTTTATGGTACTTTCAATTGTAAGACCACCAAGGTTGCATCCCAGTCAACAAATATAAATCTTGCTGTACTGTACACATTGCACTCTGTACTGGGATTTTGTTTTTTGTGAAAATGTCTAACAGAAGCAGTGTTGAACAAAACTATATAATACTTAATTCGTTAAAACTTTAAGGTAAGTGCTTTCACAGAAATATATCTTGAAGGTAAGGGGAAAGGGTTAAGTGCAAACGCAGATGGTACACAGTACATCCTCCCTGAATAGTGAACTTCATGCTTTAAATCAGTTTTGGATCATCAGAACCAAACTCTGTTTAGTTTCCTGTTAAAACAAAGGAGTCTCCCACAAATGTGTGTCTGTGGTTTTAGTGACGCACAAGCTTGTCTCTGATCTTGAAGCTGATCATGCCGAGCAGCAGGAGGGCAGGGAGGAAGGAGTAGAGGAGAACAAAGTCTAATGTGTATCGGGACAGAGCGCCAGGATATCCCGCATCAATGATCTGACTGCCGTGTGTGATCAGACAAGCTCCCGGCAAAGGTTTGGAATAATCTGCAACAACACAACGCACCAGAGAGAAAGAGTTAACAATTTAACCAAGTCCACTTCCCAAAACAACCAGTGAGTGAGTCAAGCCAAGTATCTTTGAACACTGAACCACCTACTTTATAGGTATATCTCAATAATGATAAAACGGATCAAGAGAAATCAAGGATTGTTAATAATATTTAATATTCCATTACATACAGTGCTAGTTAAAGAATTGACAGAAGAAAAGATTAAAGGCAATAGCAAATCCGCTGTAAATCACTTTTTTTTTTATTGTAAATCTAAATCAAATGGCTTCCAGTGATGCATTCTTCTGAAGGGACAGAAAATATTCCCAGTGTCCTCTACAGGTAGTAACGTCAAGGCTAAATACTTTACTTTTAACATCAAACACTTTGTTGTCATAACGTTCTTACGACAAATAGCCACTCTTTTCAGAATGATGTAATGGGTAGAGAGTGATGACAATATTGTTTACACATTATAAAAACTCATGCCGAAACATATATAGTCTATGAGTTAGAAATACAATGTATAAAGAGTTAATTTATTATAATGAAGGGTCCCTTCTCATTCTTAGGGTAAGTGGACACAGAGGATGGTCACATGGTTAAAACAACTTACTGCATGTGAAGTCGAGTTCATGGAACTCAGTGACTATAAGCAGCTCGCAGCTGTACTTCTGAAAAGTCAGGTAGCTGAGCCACTGGAAGACTAAAGGCATCTGCTGTGTGCTTCTGTTGAGGGGAAGAGTAGAGAAAGTGTTTTATTGTTACTGCACATGTTTGGAAAGTTAGCAATGGCTACTATAATACCTTCATTTACTCTAAAAAAAAAAGTTTAAGGCCTTATCAAAGGTCCAAATCACAACAGGCTTGGCGTTAAGTTACTTAAACTTATTAATAAATTTCTTGGTTCACAACACAAAAATCATATTTGGTGTCTCACCTTAGGAAGCCAGAGCCCACCAAGATCCCTGCAATATTGAGCAGAGCTACTCCACTGTTGACCATGTTAGGGTCCTGGACCACTCCTAATAGCACCACAGTCAGCAACTCACCTGACAAAAAGGGGAAAAAAACCCACTAAATAAATAAACAGAGGAATTGTCAAGTAAAACAAATGTTGTAGGCATGACATGTAAATATACTGAGTGTTGGCAGCAAACTCTGAAATGTTAAAGAGTAATAGGAAGTGAAATATGGAGATACACCTGTCCCTATTATGCACTTTGTGTCATATGGCTAAACCTTTTAAAATGAAAAAGGAGATAACTCTCAACATCTGCTTGGGAGTACATACATGTGAATAAGATTTCCCCTTTATTTCATCAGCTCACCTATAATATGAGGTACCAGGACCACAGCAGTGAAACACAGGAAGCGCAAGCTGTCAGGGTGCATCCCCACCGTCCTGACACAAAGAAGAAGAGACAAAGAAAGAGTGAGTGACAAGATAGGTTAAGTGTAAGGGTAAGGGAGCACATACTGAATATGAGATCCATTAAGTCCTTGATAGAGTTTAAATATGCAGCTTGTTGGAAATAAAACAAGCGCATTCTGTATGATGCCCAGTGACAAACACACGCAAGACCCACCAGTAGAGGAAGGAGGTAAAGATGAAGACACTCAGGATGCTGAAGGGCAGGATGTGGAAGATGTAGGCCAAGAACATTTGCCATTTACTGTACAGACCATCCTGACTTTCCTGATCACTGATGGCTCGCAACGCTGGGACTGATGAGAAAAACAGACAGAGTGTGAGACAGAGGGAGGAAGGAGATAATGTGATTAGGGTGAAACTATAAGTGGGGAAGAGAAGAAGAATGAAATATACTGAAACCTCATGAAATTCTTGTATGGGTGCTTTAAATAAACATGTTAGAAATTGGGGGAAAAGAAAGATATAGACAAAAAAAGACCATAGAAAAGTGCTTGTTATTCCAAATTAATTGAAAGGACTCTCAGGTTTGGTACTTTGATACTTACAGCACTAAAAATTTGACAAAGCGACCATACTGTGAACTTAGAGAGATGCATAACTATATCCCATCATTAAAGCCAAAGGCGAAGGCAGCCTTTGGCTTTAATGATGATGAGGTCCATGAGGACCAAAGGCAGCCAGCAAACTTATCCAGTCAACTGAAGTAACCTGTTTATTGGAGCAAACCTCTGGTCTGTATTGTATGTTATCAGATGTTATCAATGAGATTCAAGGTCAGTATCATGGCCCCCCATCACTACCTCTGGCTGTTTGGGTGCTTATGGAGTTAATTACCTTTAACTCTAGAGTGACTTCTGCCCAGCCCAGCGTTTTATCAAATCTCTTATCTTCAGTATCTGTGGCAGCAAGAGCTCTAAACCTAAGATTTTAGACTGAGCTGATAACTGAGAAGGACAGTGAAGAGATAATCACCTCATACAGCCAATATCCTTTACTGGTTGACTATATCACCTTTAAACATATAGTTTGTGTATGAAATTAATTTTAACATAGATTCTGAAAGCATTATTACATATTACCAAAATTTATTTTAACCGTATTTATATTAACCGTATGTAATCTCAATTTAACCAGAATCCTTCACTTAGATATAAAAAAACTGTTTATCAAGAGTGTCTTGGTGAAGAAAGGCTGCATTAACACCAAGTTACAAAAGATCAGACATAAACATCACAGAACTGTAAAATTGTAAAATCGCCATTAAGTTCCCACCCTAAAACAACCTCGATATAAAATCTGCCCACAATAAATTAATAAAGCAAAGTACACAGCAACATGTGTTTATCTGTATTTTCGGTAACATTAATTCACATCAGCTGCTATAAATACTAACCATGATTGTATTTAACACATATATAACAGATATATAGATAATACAGGCACTGTAGGTCTGTAGGTAAAGAAACATGAATATGTTGGACACAGAGTTCTAAATGGAGTAAAGGTCGTTCCTTTGTAGCTAGTCTAAACCTCTCTAACAACTCTGTAAAGATCATCAAATAACAAAAGGTTACACATATGTAACTTTTATGCAAATACCCCTGAAATTAAAACTATTCTAATAGAAATATTTTGTTTATACTGACATTTATCCTCTTTTGTAATGATAACCAACTTCGGTTGTAATCTTAATATAGTTTAACTTACAATTCATCACTTAATCTTTTATTCTAAGGAATGAGGTGAGACACTCAAAGTTCATGAGGTCTCTTCAGGCACTTTCACCAAGCAAAATCCAAGTGAGACTTTACACATTTTTGCTGAATGGAACAAAAATAGTGCAGACAGCAGAACCCTTTCAGCTACTGAACAAGAGATAAGGGAGCTTACACAGCTGAGATAAAGACGTTTCAAACGTGCAGTTTAACAAAGATTAAAAAAAAAAGTTTTTACTCAGGTGATATGCACTCCAAAATTCCCCTGAAGTCATCGAATCCACCTCATGTAGATATTTATTGAATGATTTTATCAGACACATGCGGTTAGATGGGCTATAATGTCACTCAGACATCATGTAACAGCTGACATACTGCATGGTAACAGGCTATACAGTTAAAACTTGATGTAAGTTTTATCTTTTGCCCCACATATTCCAGTTATTGTTTCCCAGTATTACCCAGCAAAACTGAGAGTCAAGACTCAGTGGTGTCAAACCGGTACAGCACAGAGCTGCTTCATAGGCACTGAATGGAAATATAATTTTGATAACAAAGATAGAATAATAATTTCATAATAAAGAAAAGTTATTAACATGAATTGCTACTCACAAATGACCTTATATAGTTTTATATCGTGTTTAGTTTTTGAATAAGAAGGAATAAGAAGGAATAAGAAGGACCCAGCTTTAGAATGCAACAACAATGGGTTTTCAGGTTATTGTCAAGACACAATATCTGTCTGATTTCACTTTTTTCCACTTTTTCAAGTCATCTTTTAATGTTTATGGAAGTATATACAGTATATGATTGCTGCTTGAAATTTAGTGGTGCCCTACAGTAAATGTATCACATTTAAGCCAAATTGTTGGAAATCTCAAAATTTTGGAGTAAAATGTGTTTTCTGCAAAGGGACTGATGAGAATTAAGCCACAGACATGAAATGTTTTTAATGTGTAATGTGACCTTGTCTCTGTGTTTGTTATACTGACTGCTTCACTATCTCTAGCTCGTAAGAATCATGAGTAGTGTGTCTTTATGTTTTAGTGAGCTGAAGACAATAAAGATATATTCTATTCTATTCTATTCCTTCCTATGTACAGATGTTTGGTGTTGGTGGAACTCACAGAGAGCTACAGCGTTCAGCATGCCAGTGTAGGGCGAGGCGCCAACGCTCTGGTAGATGATGCCGATGCGGTCCTGCACGGCACCCTTGGTGACGTCGATGTCTAAATGCATGACGAAGAAGGCGACAAAGAGGCCGTAGATCAGGTTCTGGGACAGACGCATCAGAACACCCATCCTGTCTCGGGACAGGTTCCGTGTCGTCCGCCTACACACAAAACACACATGGAAATGCTCAGAAAGACACAAAACTGTGAGAGAGAATGATAAATGAATAATGTTGAGCCTGATTGGTCTTATTTGAGCACAAATTTGAGCTGCCTAATGCCCTGCAATAATTACCATTATGTAAAGAGAATTATATATGTCAATTAACTCATTAATAAAGCTATTTAATGTATTAAATATATATTTCCAGTATGTGAGTACATGTTTTTAACAGAACACATGGATGGGACTTAAACTGTACATCTTATAAAATTAGTGAGAGTTATATTCAGTTCAGGTACACAAAACTCAGAATTTCCTCCTCAAAATGTGAATAGATGCATATAGGTTCTCCAGAATCTAAATCTGAGTGTTTCTGTGGTAAAAAATAAAGTTTCTGTGAGTTATTGCCTTTACAGATAATGTCTACACACACACACACACACATACACACACAGGGGGACTGAAGACTCGCTCAACACTGACCTGAGCAGAACTTCAAGTTTGGTCGCACCACTGGGTGACTCTTTGCTCTTATAGGGGATGGTTGGCTTGTCTGTCTGCTGCAGGCTCTGCTCCATTTTTTCCAGCATGGTCTGGTAGATGGAAGACCTCTGATAGGATGAAGTGATCTCATGCATGCGACTGAAGGTGGCTGCCTCCCTCTCACTGCTGCGCGTGTCCACCGACGTGAAGTCAACTGTTTAACATTACAGACGTGTACTTTTTTTTTAAACTTTTCCACTTCTTTCTTTTTCTTTCACTCAGTACGACATACTGTACTGTAGCTGCATGGCTGCAGTTAAAAATAGAAATATAAAACTAGAGCATAGAGTACCATAGATGTCAAAGGGGTTGCAATAGTCTGGACACTCGTATCCACATTGGCTGAAGAAGTCCACCATCTCCTCTGGCTGCCCACAGAACACTAACTCTCCACGACTCATGATGGCTATCCTGCTGAACAACTGGGGGACAAACACACACACACACACACACACACACACACGCATGCACGCACACAGTTTAATTTTTATCAGCAACTGAACCACAACACATTATCTTCTGTCTTGGTCTTGGTAAAAAAAAAGGTGTGTCTTTCAGTGTTTATGTAACGTTTAAAGGAAGTTTTAGTCATTCTCTCTCTTTTCTCCAGTTTATCTCCAAACTCACCCTGAAAAGCTCAGAGCGTGGCTGGTGGATGGTTACTATGACGATACGGTTCCTCCTGGCCAGCTCTGCCAGCAGCACCACAATCTGATTGGCGGTCATGCTGTCCAGGCCAGTAGTCGGTTCATCCAATAGGATCACCCCTGCAACAACATCACCACAATGGCGTCATCACCTTCCTGCAGGTTTTGTCACACATTGAAACACTGAGAACAAGAGAACGGCATGACAGGTAACTTTTTTCTTCTATTAAGTTAGAAACTTTTAAATATACTTTTTATTAAGTGGCACATGCAGGACTCTCAGCGGGGCCAACTTAACTTGTGAAGATAAGCGAGTTCTTTTTTTTTTTTTTTTACTTAATTACTCTTATTAGGACAATTAAAAGATTGCCTCTTTGCATTATGAAAGCAGAGTGGAATTAGCAGATGCTTTAATTGTGAGATTAATTCATTTCCTGGTTGATTGGAGAGTCAGCGAATGGGAACTCCTCATTACTCTGTGTGTGACTCTCTATGTGTGTGTGTGTGTGTGCGTTTGTTCATGACCATTCTAATCCTCAATAAGGACTGAGACCCTTCATCCTCCCCGGAGGACCGTAGAGTTGATAAACTACACCTGGGATGAGCATAGGCACACTCTCATGCCGTGCGTGCACACACACACACACACACATACACATGCAGAGGTGGGTCTCTGCTCATTCCCTTTGTGGCGTGATAACCCAGTCTTTCATTACTCTTCTCCATCTCTCCCTCCGTCCCTTTCTCTGTCCTTTCCTCATTCCTCTCTCACTTAGATCCCTTTGTTTTCTCTCAGTGTGGACTTTTAAAACTCTTCGGGGACTGACAGGTCTAGTGGTGAACTTTCTTCTTTTCTTAGTGTGACACAGTCCCGCCTCCCATCCTGTTGCTTCCTACAGTATATCTATGAAATAATACGGGTTTGTGTGCAATGATGTACTCGATTCAGCGTACAAAATATTGATGATTTAAATTTGCAGACAGATAAAACTCCCGTGATTCTCCTCAGGAATATCTCCGCTGCGGACGTACTCACTGGGATCCTGAAGTAGCTGGCTGGCAATGGAGACCCTCCTCCTCTCGCCCCCAGAGATCCCTGGGAAAACACGACCTCCGATTACACTGTGAGCCACATGACTCAGACTCAGCTCGGCCATCACCGCCGACACCTGCACAGGGGCCAGAGGTCAAAGGTCAGGTGACAAAAGAATTATAACTACTAACAAGTGAGCTGTCTAGGGCCTATTGTAGACAGTGTGCTTGCTAGTTCTAGTTAGTGCACTTGTTTGGTAGTCTAAATATCTTCTCCCTACTGTTGCTCTGTGTTTCTTTGCTGTTTTGTGATAAAAACATGATAAGGAAATAGGATAAGTCTTATTTCTAAGATTAGAAACATGAATATGATGGACATGTGTAGTCCTGCACCGTGCTAACAAATGGCTGTTGACTTTCTTGAATGATGCCTCGTACCAGTTGTACATTTTTTGGTCCTTTTTGACAGATATTTGTGTCTCTTGGAATTGAACCAATATGGTAAACGCACCAGCTGGATGAATGTGGTTTCTGAGTGCGAGAATACCTAGAACTAATGACAGGCTGCAAGACATGGCAACACATTTGACTCAACCATATTTGGCTGAGATGGTAAAATACACATCAAAACATCACAATCGTTTTTAGAAAGTGTCTGAATAAAGGGATTAGCAATAATTTTACCAAAAAGTATCCCCTCTATATGCATGTTTCTTTTGTTTTTGCCTTTTCCCCAGCGGGGTGCAATGCCAAGTTTAAGCTAAAGAAAACTAATGGAGTGGACAGAGCAGAAGAAGCTTTCAAAAGTCACCTTCTTCTTGATAGCTGTGGTCGAGTGTTTCCGCAGGGCCAACTGAGCTGTGTAGGTCAGAGTCTCCTCCACTGTCAGATAACTCAACAGGTTATCGCTCTGACAGAGACAAACAGAGGAAGAGGAGAAAGAAAAGAAACAACAAGAAACAAGTAAGAGATGCAGTGTGGCAGACCAATATCTCATGGGTCTGTCATACTTATTATGTAAAATGTATTCTGTAGGCCTTGCAGTAGAGTCTTCCTCACATTTTACTTACAAGAGACATGGGTAACAAGACAATGGATTTACACTGGAAAGGTTGAGAAAATGCAAAATACTAACTTTTAGTGAAATGACATTTATCTCCACCTTGCAGCATATACAGTATGATCACTTCCAATCTCCACTTGTGTGTTTGTCAGTACTCAAACTAGTGTATATCTTGACACTTAATACTGTGACTGGAATGAATTTTGCTGTAAACATTTATTCCTCGAAGAAACCAAACCAGTCAAAGTGAGAGTTAGAGTCTCGCTATATTAAATCCGCAGAGCACCTGACCTACACTGTGTGATTTTATAAACCTGCCATCACACTTTTATGCAACAGAAAAGTGTATTAAGTGAATGAATCTCAGTGGTACTCACTTGCAATAGATTCAGGTACTTTGTGTTTATTAAAAAAAATCCCTCCCTTACATATACACAGAATCAAAACTATAATTTATCATGAAAGACATCAAGACTTTTGAAGATCATTTGGAGAAGTCTGCCAAAGACCAAAATTAATGAATAAAATCATTCAAATGTTAATGTTTCAACAACTTGTCACCCAGGTTATAGGCTCAGCCTTATTGATATCTGTCTATCTACATTGATTACTTGTAGATTTTGGAACTGATTTATAGATTTTTCTCTTACTGGTTGAGGTTTTGTATGATTTGGCTGCACTTTATATATCAACCCTCTTAAATCCCTATGATGCAAACTAACCTTTGAAATATGAGTGTGCCATCAGTGTGAGACGGTGGTGCATTTCAATTCTATTCCCTTTCTTTCTCTGGCTATTTTAAATGCATAGAGCACCTGACCTGCTCTGTGTGATATATATATATATATTTATAACTCGCTATCATCACACTTTAGCGCAACAGAAAAGTGTAGATTTCAGAGTAGTAATTTATAGTACTTTTGCTGCACATCCCTGCACACTGATTGTACTTCCACCTAGGACACTAACAATAATATACTTTACCGCATACTGCATGTTCATATACGTACGTGTGTGCAAACCAACTGCAACATACCCCTGCCCCAGATATGTGCACACACACATATACGTTCATTACTTGAACCTGCTGAGCCTGCTGAGCCTGCTCTGCCTGCCTCAATTAACACGTGGCACCTCCCAATCCCACTCCTCCTTAGTCTCTCATCTGAATGACTTTAATATCAGGTGCTCATATCACCTCCTCATCTACAGCTTAGCAGGGGAAGTTAATGACAAGGCTTAGAGAGCAGGGGGGGAGGAGGGAGGGAGGTTGGGGAGAGGGGGGGTCGCTATCAGCGAGTAGAGAGAGATGATTTGAAAGGAAGCAAGGCCAGTTTTAAGCCAGTGTTTTTAATTCAGGCTTTGGATACACTTGAGCACCTCTCATTGAGAGATTAAGTGTATGAGGAGGCTATCAAGGGTCTTAGTTAATTTCATACAGAGGCCAGGGCAACTTTTTAAGGAGTTTTTGCAAAATGGACTGTTCGTGGAGTTTGTGGTTTGGTATTTATGTACATTTTAAGTACATACAAAATGTCACTCACACTCACATTTGACACTGTAGGACAAAGTTTAACCTGATGTCATTATGCGATGGGAACTAGGGCAAAGGGAAGTGCATGTTTGTGATTAGTATAGATTTCTAACTACTTTCAAACATCTGTCCGATCTCTTTATTAATGTGTTGGCAATATTTTGTGTGATATATATTATATATGTGTGTGTGTGTGTGTGTGTGTGTTACCTGCAGCACGTAGGAGAAGCAGTCCTGATACTCTTCTCTCTTCAGTTTCCTGCCGTTTATGAATATCTCACCCATCAGTGAACCACAGTTTCCAATCCTCCCAGAGATGGCATCCAACAACGTGGTCTTTCCTGAGCCTTTACATCGCAAACATACACACACACACACACACACACACACACACACACACACACATGAACAAACAGATACATATGCACTTACAGTAAAATAAGACAGGTCATATCTGATCACATATTTAAGAAAAGTTTGAACTAGGATCCTCAACAACACATGTGAGCACCTTTACACTGTAGTGGTAACCAGTTAATTTGACCTTCAATCTGAATAAAAGGTGTTTTCATTCTTTGCATTCTTAAGCAAAACATTCAAGATTTAACAGTGTCTAATAACACATTCAGAGCAATATCAGAGCCATTTCCATAAAAAAAAAATGTCTTACAGGTTAACAGCTGTTTAATGCATGTTCATAAAATTATCAGATTAGTTTTTTTATTTGGGGTTTTTTGCCCTCTTTACTGCTCTTTGGATTGAGCTGAGTGCAAACCTGAATTGCCCAGTATGCCCATGATCTGCCCACTGTCTACGTGGAAGGAGACATCATTGAGGATCTGACGAGTCCATCGCTTCCTGTAGGAGGGTAAGTCCCACCACGGACCCACACGCTCACTGGAAAACACACACACACACACATATTTATAACATTCCCAGAAAAGAATCAATCCCCACTGTAAAATCGATCATCATTTGATTTGATAATATATATATTAACAATCAGGAATGTGTTTCATTTTACATTGCATAGACAAAACAGACGTTCTGCTGTTTCATTATCAGTGAGTGTTACATAAAATTAAAGATACTTTGACCTACACTTGACTGTATGTATGCATAATAATGTAACATAATCTGTATGATCTCATCTACTTGATTCTCAGAGTCTGTTTTTGTATCAGTCTCTCTGTTGTCCTCTCGTTCACTCTGTCTGTGCAGCTTTACCTGACCGTGTAGGAGATCTTGCTGACACTGAGGCAGCAGGAGGGCTCTGATCGCTCCTCTCCACCATCCTTCCATAAATCCCTCTTCACCTCCGGCACAAACTTGAAGGACTCTCTAACTGTGGTCCCGTTCTCTGGCTCCACCACCTGCATTGAGTACAATTTTTTCATGTTATCCAGGCCAATCTTCTACTCCAAACAATTGTGACTCTATCAAGTCCGTCTCAGATCAATTTGTTCATATCCGCACGACGTATACAGTATGTGTGGCTCTAAAGTTGAGTCGTCGTACAGTCCCACACTGAGTTTCTCTGCACCAAATCCCTGCACAGCGCAGCAGCGGTGTCTCTCGGGAGCCATAAACACACAGTGAATGTTGCGTTATCTCAGAGAACTTTGATCCGGAGTTGTATAAAGAAGACAAAAAACACATGCTGAGCAGATTGACTGGCTGTCAGCCTCACCTCAGTCCTCAAATTGTGCTCTGCGACCAGAAATGCTGACTGACAGCACAGAGTAGGTGAAGAAGTGACATGACATGAGCTCGGGTCATTTGAAAGAGGAGGCTTGTGAGCTGAAACCAGAGGGGTTCTTCAGCTGGACTGGAGTCAGACTACCTAACAGGGAGAAGAGAAGGAGAACAGGGGACTGACAGGAGAGCAAACACAGCAGATACCCGCAGAGTGAAACAGAGAGGGACCTACCAGAAGAGGAAAAAAAGGGGACATTGACCTCTTGACCCTACAGACGTCAACCAGCCACTTGCAACATCATGGACACAGACAAAGACAATGGCCTCAATCACACAAACGGCTCCTCACAGGTCAGTGTGTTATATGGGATCATGCAGATATTGGAACGCTCTCTTGAAAGGCATTGGGTTTAAATTCCTGCGCTGATACACTGATATGTTTTGGTGAAATCAAATCCACGTCTAAGCTTTATGTCAGTTCCTTTTATCCCCACCCCCACCACCCACTGAACTGCTCTTTATAACTGCTGGATGTCCACAGATTTTATTATCTGAACTGTATGATTGATTTTAATGGGGGTAAACAATATTTTCTTATTTCCCTTAATATTTAGCCCAAATAAATATGACTTCATATGACGTAGATTAAAATAAAGTCACACAACAAAACACTTTTTATCAGTTAAAATATTTGATATATTAATACATGAAAGTTAGTATTTTCTATTTATTTGGATTTACTTGACAAATAATCGTTCATTGTTCTTTGACCGTCAATGCAATTAAGAATTAATGTCCTTTAACATTTTTTCTATCTTACTTTACTTTTACATTTTTATTCTGCAGAATGATTGTGCAGGCATTAACTAGAACTTCATCATCTATCCCCTCTGTTCATTGCTGCAATAAGTTGTTGACCTTTGTAATTTGTAATTGTGACCGTAAACTCGCTTTAACTAAATTATATTGTACACAAAGTTGGATCATTTAAGAGGAACAGTATTCTGAGTATTTAAGTTTGACCATACATGGATTAATAGCTTGAAGACACCTGGTTTCCCTCTTTCTCTTTTTAAAGAAACCACCTTTTGCAAATACTGTTTACTGGTTACATTTTCACAGATACTCTGTAGATTAATCTCTAACTGATCAAAACGATCTGTAAACGTGATATTTATGTCACTAGAACCCATATCAGGCGAGCAAATTAAGGAAAAAATAGGCTTCTTTTATTGGAACAAAAGGTGTTTTCCAATGCATTGTAGAAGGACGCTTATTGAGGCAACTTGTCTATCAGTATTCGATCATGGTGACATTTTATACATGCATGCTTCAGCTGTGACTCTGAAGCCCTTGGACACTGTTTATCACTCTGCGCTAAGATTTATTACCGGTGGTAATTATATTACATATTGCAATAATAATTGTGAGCTGTATGTTAAGGTTGGGTGGCCCTCTCTCTCTCTGTAAGGCATGTTAGACACTGGATTTTATTTATTAATAAGACCCTTACTGTTTTTTTTACCTCCTTATATTATTTCTTTGTTGTTTTTTAATGCAGGCCCTTATCGAACATGCTCAAATGATTTGATTACGTTGTAGGTGCCGGCTGTTTTTACTGAGCTTAGAAAATCCAGTTTTTTCAAACCGTACACCTGTAACGTGGAACAACATGCAGAGCAATCTAAAACTTACCTTGTTTTTATCCTCCAGGGCAATTTAAATTTTTAATTTCATCATATTTCACTTTCAACTGCTCTTATTTTTTAACTGATTCATTTGCTGTAAATTTTAATTGCTTTATTTATCCTAGAGTTTTTAATATGTTAATATGTATTTTTACTAATTTGTTTTTTTAAATTATTTTTACTTTTTTTTATTTGTCAACATTTTTATCTAAATATCTTTTATGTGTTTCTTGGTGCCGAGGATGTGTTGTTGTGTTTTGCATATATACTATATTTCCGAGTCTAAATAAAGGTTGAATGAATATCAACCATCTTATAGTACATGACATCTACAATGTATACATTACCTGCAGTATAGTGTACAGTATCTACTGTGGATCTGGTTTGAGCATGTGCTCCATTTTGATTTCTTTTATTGGGTAGATGTAAGGATTACGCAATGGTAGCATCAAGGTAATTTTAAAGTGGACTCTGGACCCACAAAAGGTCTCAGGCAACTATTTGCACGTACAAACACACAAGCACGCGCATGCCTGAAAATACACACACTGATGCTCATGCTTTCACACAGTGATCATTATATAAATGACTCAATAAAACTGTCCAATAAACTAGCTGATAGAGTTCAAATTTTCGAAATGCAGACAGTGTTCTTTGATTTTCACTTTGAGTATACAAGATAAAAACAATCTCAGAGATCAATGATTATTCTGATATTTCTTCACATGCCAGTTGATAAGATTGCAGTTTTAGATTTTATACAGTAAAAAGTTTCTCATTCCCAGTTTTTTATAAGGTGTCTGATTGTACTAAGTGATCCCTTTTCAGATTTCCTTTAGCTCTTGTATATCCACAATTCTGCTCTCTTAAAGGTGCAAACTTTCCAGGTTTTTATTGCAGTTTGTCCTTAAGAACTGATATGGATTCAAATAAAAAATGCAAATGAGTGTGTCCTTGCCTCTATGAAACCAATTGACCTGTCTGCCTCTCCTCAACAGCGTCAAGACACAGAATTGTTCTCATCTGAAGAAGACAGCAGTCTCTACTTCACCTACAGTGGAGGGCGCAACGAGCTGGAGGTCAACAACCTGCACTATGAGGTAACTGAAGGACGGCTGCTCTGCTCACTCATATGCAGTTATCTTTAGCTCATAACTGTTTTAACCTCTGCGTGTGTATATGTGCATGTCTGTACTGTACATGTGCATACTATATGCGCTCACTGTGTAAATGTGTGTTTGTGTTCACAGGTGGACACAGCAGCTCAGATCCCCTGGTATGAGAGGTTGTCAGAGTTCAAGTTGCCATGGGAGATAAAAGGAAACAAGCAGACAGCCATCAACAAGCTCAGCCTCAGAGTACGCAGCGGGCAGATGCTGGCTGTCATCGGCAGCTCAGGTAACACACACAAACACACACTGGGCTTTTAAGAATTTAAGTTTTCTAAACAAGGTAATAAATGCAATGGCCTCTTTGGATGATGTCATTTCAGCCATCAAGCCTGGCGAAGGCCCTCATGTCAGTCAAGCCCCAAATTTCAAACAGAATTAGAAAGAAAGGATAAAAAACGTTGCTACTTTTGGAGGCTAATAGAAAAATCATAGAAAATCATGTTCACTGGTGGAGAAAAACCAATAAATTAGCATATATGCAATACATACCGCCTGAAACTTTGACTTGTACAGTGAGTTTTGTTGGTTGTGACAAGTTTTTAAACTTTGCTTTGTGTATCGTCCTCACTTAGGCTGCGGTAAAACATCTTTGCTGGACATAATAACGTGTCGGGATGAAGGCGGGTCAATGACATCTGGCCAGGTTCTGATCAACGGGAAGCCCAACACACCCCAGCTGGTGAAGAAGAACATCGCTCATGTTCGCCAAGACGACCGCCTCCTTCCTCACCTCACCGTCCGCGAGACTCTCGTCTTTGTAGCCAAACTGAGGCTCCCCACCCACTTCACGCAGGCTCAGCGGGACCAGAGGGTAAGATCAAGCTCAATACATAAACAGGACTCAAACTATTTCCAAACAGGCTCAGTATGTGCACAGCACGGCGGTATTATAGCTCATGCTGTGTACAATAACCAAACGTTCCCCTTCATGTTTGGAGGGGATCTTATTCATCCACCTTGTAATACAAACACTCAACACATACCTTGAATTTCTCATGTTCTGCTTATACTCTATATACAGCTGGAACATATGTGACAGCAGTGTCTGTCTTTTCAAATATAAAACGCTGATTACTAAATGATAAATGGTTATTCTGTGTGTTGTGAAAGACAGATCTTACAAGTCGCCCATTACAAACCATGTCTCTGCTGTTTTCTGTCTCAGGTGGATGATGTCATTGCAGAGCTGCGGCTGCGACAGTGTGCACACACCAGGGTGGGAAACGACTATGTGAGGGGTGTTTCTGGAGGGGAGAGGAGGAGAGTCAGTATAGCTGTCCAGCTTCTCTGGAACCCTGGTGAGAGGAAAAAGAAAAAAAAGAGGAGAGAGATAACCTCTTAAACTCTTGATTTTCTCCTTAAGTTTCATCTTGAAGTTTCAACCTTGTGAAGCATCTCATAGAGCCGTAACTCACTCACAAATTCAAGACCATATTCGCATTTATCAGGCAGATTCACATGCAGATGATGATGATGAATCTTACTGGTGTTCCTCTGACTTTTCCTCTAACAAAACCATGAGTTTGTGGTTTTGAGTGAAATATCTGAACAACTATTAGATGGATTGTCATGATATTTGTCACACACATTCATGTTCCCCTCAGGAGTAATTGTACTTACTTTGGTGATCCCCTGACTTTTCATATAGTGCCATCATCAAGTCATAAGTTTGTTTGATGCAGTACTTTGGTTTATGAGCAAATACCTGCAAAACTGATAACACTCTCATCAATCTCAGGTTTACTTTGCATCTAGTGCTAATTAGCAAAAACATGGTAAACGTCACATCAGGCACTGGTGATCTTCCCAGCCGTGTTCACTATGCGCTGCAGGGTCTTGCGGTTGGAGGCAGTGCAGCTCCCAAACCACACAGTGATGCAGCTGGTCAGGATGTTCTCAATGATGCCTCGGTAGAAGGAGTACATGATGGGTGCCGCTCTCTGCTGGGCTTCCTTGGCCAGTGATGCAATGTTATTAGTCCAGGAGAAGTCCTTAGTGATGTACACACCCAGAAATCTGGTGCTGCTCACCGGCTCCACAGCAGTCAACGGGGGTGTTGGGTGTGGGCTCTGTGGAAGTCAATAACAATCTCCAATCTTTCTCTTGTTTCCTTTGCACCACATGACAGGTTGGTTCACCTCATTTCTGCTGTTTGATTCGTCAAAATGGAAATGGTTGGAACTGTAATTTGGTGCACAGTCATGGGTCAGCAGGGTGAGGAGCAGGGGACTTTGGGGGTCCCCGTGCTCAGTGTAGTGATGCTCGATGCGTTATTGCCAATCCTTACTGACTGTGGTCTCTCAGTGAGAAAGTCTAGTATCCGGTTGCAGAGTGAGGTGTTCAGGCCCAGCAGGTCCAGTTTCCTTATCAGTTGCCGAGGGATGATGGTGCTGAATGCTGAACTGAAATCTATGAACAGCATTCTCATAAGACCTACTGTAACAATCCTGCTGATAACACCTCATAGTTCACCAAAACTCTTTAAGATGTAACATACAAAACATTTAAAAACTGAATGGTACCTTCCTCATAGAGCAGTTGTTTATTTAGTGAACTTTTCAAAGTTTAGTGAACCTGTCCTTATAAGATGAAACCTGTACAGATTTTCCAGCTCTTATTAAAATCTATGCACACTATTATACCTGTCCGTGTGGATTATTGAACTGTTCTTCTTTTATATTTCAGGTATTTTGATTCTGGACGAGCCCACGTCAGGTTTGGACAGCTTCACAGCCCACAACCTGGTGATCACACTGTCCCGCCTGGCCCGGGGAAACCGCCTGGTCTTGCTGTCGGTCCACCAGCCTCGATCAGATATCTTCCAGCTGTTTGACCTCGTCGTCCTGCTCTCATCAGGTTCAGCTGTTTACTGCGGCCCTGCTCGTGACATTGTGCCTTACTTCACTGCACTGGGATACCCCTGCCCACGATACTGCAACCCCTCTGACTTCTATGGTTAGTGTGTGTGTAGAAAACTGCCAAAAAACATCATCTTACTAGACCCAAAAATTGCTGAAAGTTATCACCAATGCTCTCATTTTCACTTAGAGGAAATTTAGGACCAAGAAATGTACCAGCAGTGCTCAATGTTTCCTAGGACAGCAAAATATTTCGGACACTGCAGTCTTTATCTGCTTTATCTGTCCTATTAGTGAAAAATACTGTAACTCACCCATCACCCATCATGTTAAATGTAACCCATTTTATATGTGTGTGTGTGTGTCCAGTTGATCTGATCAGTATAGACCGGCGCAGTCCGGAGCAAGAGGCCGAGTGTTTGGAGCGGGCCAGAGTTCTGGCTGAGCTCTTCAACGAAAAGGTCAGAGACACAGACGATCACATGTGGAAACCAGCTGGGAGCAGCACAGCACCAACACAAACTGGCAGGTAGGTTTGTGTGTAAGTTTGGTTTCTTTTCTCTGCATGTACACATATTTTTCCCAACTTTTCTCTTGTTTCTAATCGATCTTATCTTACAAATTCTGATTTATTTCTCCTCTCTTATACTCTTCTCTCCTTAACTTAACAATTAGATTAGTCCATCATCAGAAAATGGCAACTATTTTTGTAAATGGAATAATCATTTTTAGTCATTTTTTAAGCAAAAATGCCAAACATTTGCATTAAATATGATTGAGATTTGATGATTTCCTTTGTCATACATGATAATACACTGAGTATTTTATCTGGGTTATGCACTGTTAGTTGGACAAAACAAGACATGAAATGCACATGTTTTTAAAGTAAAATATTGTCAAAATATTTCCAAAAAATTACTCTCCATTATCATAAATGGGCATTTTTGGGTCAGAAAGAGCCAATACTCTTATTGGATGTTTCTAGAGAGGTACCTTCTCCCCATTACTCATGCAGACACAAAACTCAGGACATTTAAGAATTTTAGATGATTAATTTCTAGAGATTCATTATCAATGTTTATGATTTATGGGAAACTTGTTCCAGTGTACTAACCCATTGTTTTTTCTGCCTGCATCCCCTGCAGCTCTCAGCAGCCCAGCGAGGTAGCAGGAGAAGAAGTCATCACTATCTCCAAGCAGAGAAACAGATTGCCTGGCAGACTACACCAATTTACCATCCTCATCAGGTAAGAGCAACACACACAGATCCTTAACAAAGACGTAGCACAAGACTCAAGAGGGACACACACATATACACTGACCTCCCCTCCTTTCCTCTCCCTCAGGCGTCATATGTATAATGACTACAGAGACCTGGTCACCTTATTGGTCCACGGCTTCGAGGCCCTCCTCATGTCACTGCTGGTCGGTTGTCTCTACTACGGGGCAGGAGAGGAACGTCTCTCCATTCAGGACACCGTGGCTCTCCTCTACATGATCGGAGCTCTCACCCCGTTTGCTGTGGTGCTGGACGTCATAGCTAAATGTGAGTAATGGCAGCAGTTTAGGAGGATGAGAGGAGAAGAGAGGAGACTTTTGCTCTCCCTTGTTTATTAGAAAGTATTTCCCTATTGTCAAAGTCAATCAGTCATGTAGTTAATGAAGTTTACATTCAAGTTCAGACTTTAGTGTCTTCAGAAGAGTTTGGGAAAGTTATTTAAGTTATCAACAAGTTATCAGACAGATTTGTGAGTTGGACACAGAGTTCTTGGACTCTAACAAGGTATTTGATTAACTGCAGAGATAGTAAGATTATGTCTATCCAAAAGCCATTATGAATCAAGTTCAAGTCAGGTCAAGGTCACATGACAAGAAAAGGTATAGAACTGATGCCAAGTGAACTTATGAGTCATAGAGTTGAATACTGTAACACTGCCTGCATAACACACTGAGGCCCAAAGAACACAGAAAATGTCTATAAAATGGGGGTTAGGGTTTCTATCATAATACATATATATTATATTTATGTTGCTGGAGAGCCTCCATGACTCGTGATACTGTGCACCAAGTGTCGTCAGAATAATTTAATGTTCTCTGCAGGTCACACAGAGAGAGCCATGCTCTACCACGAGCTGGAGGACGGCATGTACTCTGTCACCTCTTACTTCTTCGCCAAGGTAAACCACAGTGATAAAAACAGGATCTCCAGTAGGGGTCAGTCTTGCTCCATGCTGGACTAACAGTGATGTACAGTACTGTAATGTGGTACTGGAAAGCACAGGGGAAATATGAGACACTGTGTGTGTGTCTGCATGCAAATTCACCAGCCAGGTGTGTTTCTTCTGCATTTATGTATATTTAAATATATGCTTTCTCTACATTTAGATCCTGGGGGAGTTACCAGAGCACTGTGTGTTCACCTTGGTTTACGGTCTGCCTATCTATTGGCTGGCCGGGCTCAACGAGGCTCCGGACCGTTTCCTGCTCAACTTCCTGCTGGTGTGGCTGATGGTTTACTGCAGCCGAGCCATGGCTCTGTTTGTAGCTGCTGCTCTGCCCACCCTGCAGACCTCAGCATTCATGGGCAACGCTTTGTTCACTGTCTTTTATTTGACTGGAGGTTTTGTCATCAACCTGGAGAATATGTGGCTTGGTGAGGAAACAGATGCACACAAAGATCTGGTTAATTATGCTGAGGGATGAGATTTGCTAGGAGCCGGAGGAATAAGGAGGAGGAAAGAGAACAGTTTGCTGTTCAGTGTGTGATGTCAATACTTGTGTGTATTTTTAACTTTCCAGTGGCCTCGTGGTTCTCTCACGCCTCCTTCATGCGTTGGGGTTTTGAGGGAATGCTGCAGGTGCAGTTCAGAGGCAACAAGTACCCCGTCACCATTGGAAACCTCACCATAAATGTTGATGGATTACACGTGAGTTAAAAACAGACACAGAATCATACACAGACATTAATGAAACAGTTGTGCATCTAAGGTAAAATAAGGTAAAATTATCCTTTTATTTTAAAGGAAACCAAAGTAATGTTCACAAACCAACATCTTTCTCATCCTCTCTCTGTTTGTCTCTCAGGTGGTGGAGGCCATGAACATGAACCAGTACCCTCTGTACTCGTGCTACCTGGTGCTGCTGGCAGTCTGTCTGTGCTTTATGGCGCTCTATTACGTGGCCCTAAAATTTATCAAACAGAAGTCCAGTCAAGACTGGTGAACAAATCTGGACCAATTTCTACAATCAGACCAAATGTCATCTGAAGTCACACACAAATTCAGTTGTGCACAGTTTACTATAGGAAGCGGTAAAAAAGTAATTTGGGTTCTAGTTCGACTGGTTCGACACTGAGCCACGCTTCCTGTTGTTTGTTTTAGTGTTAGCTGTTCTCATTTCAGAGTGAAAAACTCTTAATTTAGGAGAGGAAAATGATATATTTGTATTGTATTTTTAGAATCTTTACAAAAATGTCAACATCAGAAACTCTCTTGCACTCTTTTAAATGGTAGAAACACACGTCATAACCACCCTGGCACCTCAAGGTGTGAAAAATGTCACACATAATTCCTAAAAGTGCATCAGTTCCTCTCATTGTTGAGTGATGAAAACGACCTCAACGTGTACCCAGCGTTAACAGTTTAAATAGGGAGTGTTTAGTAAATTTTGAGGAAAAAGAAAGTTGAGAGTGAGTGTGAAACAGTAGAAGCACTTCTTGCAGTAACGATGTCTGCTGCTGGATGGCAGCAGAGCTCTGCAGTAAAACCAAAGTTAAAATTATGATTTTTTTTTTTTCTTTTCTCTCCCTCTCTTCTTCATCTTGGCAAATGATTAGAGCGCCACTTTGGCAGATATCCATCTGGAGCTTTTGCTTGTTCCATTTTCAATCTTCTTTTTTTCTACAGCTTTATCTTTTTTGTATATGTAAGGTTATTAAGCTTAACAATGTGTGTGCCAGTATAGGGAGCACTGAAAAAAAGCCTAGTAGAGATTTAGTAAGTCACACTCAGAAAAAAAAAGAGCTTGTACTTGTTGTGTCCTCATAGATTGAAGATTATGTAAGCTGTGTGTTTTTGCACTGGTGCAAAAGCCTGATAAATATATTACCTACACGGTTTAAGTCCAAATTAGTAAAGTATTAAATCAAATTCCTCCTCTTTAGTATGTTTATTTTTGTCTCCATACTTTCTGCCAGTTTCATCGTCTCTCATTGCAATACAGTTTCATTTTCCATCATTCTTCACTTTCCTTCACACTGGTTGTTATTTCAGCACTACAAAATCCTTTAAATGGTTCTTTGTGTGAAACCACAAGGGAATTAATCCAAGTACATATAACACTATGAAGATAATCTAAAAATGTTCAAGGGAAAAATATCCCCTCATGTTTATTTAAAAAAAGTCACTTTATTAAAAAACGTATTACTTAATCACTTTCTCACAGCGTTACAAAAGGCAAACAATGATGGGGTTTGTACAAACTTGCCAAGATGAGCACTGGTTCATAAGTTCATAACACAAATTCCCTGTAACCATGTTACTTCTCCTGCGTCCTAATTTGTTTCCCAAATGAGCTCCGCTGTCTGGGCTGACCCTCTGACGTCAACCAGTACACAATCTTCTTGGGAAACAACCGGTGTGTATTATCTGAGGCCGGCCTCTGACGGGGTCAAGAACAGCTTGTTACATGAAACAGGAACATCAGGGGCCGATATTGGAGAGCAACAGGGATTAAAGCAAGAAAAGATCTGTGAGCCTGAAAAGTTGTCCAGGGGGAAATGTGTACAATGTTTTGAATTGAGTATTAAATGAATTTAAAACTGTTCTGTGCCTGAAATCACAATGCCTGAGAACTTTAAACCCTGGAGCAAAAAAGGGTTCAAAGCCAAGAGAGGGAGGCTACAGATGCAGGTCAGGGGACAGAAGAGAGAAGAGGTTGGGTTAGAGTTAAGCTTAAGACTGCTCAGGACAGTTTTAAGATTCAATTTGTGATTAAATATTATGCAAAATCAAACTGATGACAATATTCTTTTGCATCTTATCAGTGTGGAAACATTTGATGGTGAAAATGGAGGTTAAGGATGTTTTTTCCAGTTTTAAATTAAACATATAATTCCATAGTTTAAGAGGGTATAAAACATATTTTGTTGAGAAAATGGACGGCACTTCCACCTGGTATGGACCTTTGTCACCGAACTATTAGCTGTGTCACAAATCCATACTACGTATTAATTTCAGGTTCAAGTATGTAGTGTGTGAAGACTGGAAAAGTGACAAAAGGAAGTATACATATGAAAAAACGCTCGATACGTACTGTTGATGTACACTATTCTCCCACAATGCAATGCACAAAGTAAATTCAGCAGTTGCACACAGCTGGAAAAAAAAACAATTGGGGATGTAATGGGAGTCATTGTAAAGTATCCGAGTATCTTGAAAAGCACTTTATAAATAAAATGTATTATTTATTTATTTTTTATTGAAACAGAACAGAAAAAAAACTAAGTTTTGGAAAAAAACATTTTTCTGCCGTACCTTTAATTTGAAGCAATATTCTAAAGCTGCAGTTTGATGTATGTTGACTTCTTGTTTACTGACTGCAACAACAGTTGACTATGAACAAAAATACATCAATCAATAAATTGATTAATCGACAGGAAATTAATTGGCAACTATTTTTTTAAATCAAATAATCATTTTAGTAATTTCTTAAGGAAAAAATCCTGGTTGCAGCTTCTTAAATGTGATGATTTAAAGCTTGTATGTGTAATACATGATAATTAATGATGTGATATTCATATACTGAATATCTTTTGGATTTTAGACTGTTGATCTGACAAAACAAGACGTTTGAAGATGTCATAGTTTTTCATTATTTCTGACATTTTATGCACGAAAAAATTAATGAAGAAAATAATTTGCAGATTAATCAATAATTGAAAATAACAGTTAGTTGCAGCCCAACAGTATATACTGTATACAGTTAGAATGTAGTAAGAAATAGGGACACTACATTAGCGTAGTGTCTTAGCAGGAAAAACACAGGTGTAGTTAATAAATTAACGAGGACCGGATTTTAATTAGGCGTGTCACGGCTGTGGTATTGTGTATATTGGCTCACTGGGACACCTGACTGGAACTGAGCCATCATTAATGCTTTTAGTTCCACCTGTGATTTCCCTGCTGCCCTGAGAAAAACTCTACTGTACGACTGATTAAACACCGTTTGAAACACACAAAGACTCAGGCACAAAAACCAGATTCCTAACATCATTTATTAGCATAAATACTTCTGTACATTCTCCACATCATCATCATCTTCATCAACATTATCAATAACGCAGTGGACAGAGTAACATCCAACAGTTATAACACAATACAACAATAGCTGGGCTCAAACGACTTGTATAAAAAAAAAAGAAACCGTCAAAGGAAGAAGACAGAGGGATTTGGATGGAGGTAAGAGGAGGGGAGGATGAATCTTTATTCCTCTGCTGTCGTCTGGGCTTTGGCAGCTCTCTCTTTCAGCTTGTCTGCATAAAACTTGAATGACTCCTGGAAAGAGAAACAAAGAGAGTCGAATTAGCATCAAACATATTCACGACGAGCTGCGCATAAATGCTCACCTGCCTCATAGTGAGGCTGTAAGAGGTTTGTGTGTGTGTGTGTGTGTGTTTCCATCTCGCCTCTTTCCAAAAGTAAGCCCTCCTGGGTCTGTCTAAATAGTCTCCACTCTCCAACCAGGTTGTCTCGTTTCATCTTTAAATCCCCATTAATACACAAATAAGGGATTTGTAGTACACTCCCCATACACACACTTTTCGCTCTCTGCTTCTGTTTCTGGCAAATTAATCAGTGTTTTGATCCAGACAAAGTGTTGTGGTGGGTGTTTTTTGGAGGAGGGGAGGGGGGAGAAGGTGAGAGCTTTTCTGCAGATTACGCCGGCTCCTGACAATGTACGCTTGTTTATTAATGTAGCAGTTAATGCTGATAAATAGCTGTGTTCAGTTTAGAAGGAGGGACTACACCTAATGCTATCTAGCCATGCAGATACTGCAGCTTTGGTTTAATTTGTGCACATTTTAAGATTTCTGCCTCCATCTTGGCACAATTTGTTATATTTTATTATATTATATAGAAAACTAGAAATACTGCCTCGTGGTTCTACGCCTTCATCAACCAGTCAAGTTGCAGTTTATGCCCATGTCTGTCCAGACTCATATAATATTTGTAGTGAAGACGATAATAATATATAATATTTAATAAAAGATATTAAGTGTATTTTCATTGTATGTGTTCACATGCTTGGCCAATAAAGCTGATCGAACACAAAGTTGTAGCCATGACAGTAGACAAAGCTTCAGATATGGATGCTGCCCGGCGGGACAGAAGATTTATACAATCGTCACAGTTTCAAGGTGGGAACCCAAGATTAGTGTCACCCATTCAGTGTCCGACCAAATGTGAAATATGGTCACATCTCCCCTTCTGTTCCTGAGTTATGGTGTTGAATAACGGCCAGAAAAGTGTTTTTGCAGAACGTTATGATGCCACAGTGAAGTTGACCTTTTGGATATAAAATGTCATCACTTCATCATTTTATCCTATTACACATTTGTGTGAAACTTTGTCATAATTAACGTATGAATTCTTGAGTTATGGCCAAAAATGTGTTTTGTGAGGTCACTGTGACCTTGACTTTTGACCACCAAAATCTAATCAGTTCATCTTTGAGTCCAAGTGGATGTTTTCTGCCAAATTTGACAACCCAAAAACATAATCCCTCCGGCCACGGCTGTCACTGGCGCGGAGGCATAAAAATCGGGCTGGACTGTAGGTAAATGCTACCATTTAGCGGTTAGCTCGCCTGCTAACTGGCAGCATTAACTTCTGTCATGCAAGTGTGATATCAGCTCTAGTGTACTGTGTTGTTTTTTTTTTTTTGTTTTTTTTTTGAAAATGGTGCACATCCTGCTAGTTATCTGAAACAACACACTAGCGCTTCTACACATCATCAACTGTTTGCAGACCTGCTCTTATTTACTTATGGAACTGTTTGTGTTATAATTTATATCTTTCATGGGTGTATGTTTTCAAGTTGTTTGTGAGCCCCTAAACTAAGACAAATTCCTATCATTATGTTATAGACAATAAAGTTTTTTGAATCTTGAATCTTTAATACTGTTCAGAAACTTGCAAAATAGTCTTAAAATCATCTTTTTCTAGAGGGACAAATTGCTCAGGGAAAATACTTTTCTGTAATTTTTTTACTTTATTTCTTCTTCTTTAAATTTCTTTAAGCACTTGAGCAGCAACCTCTGTAAAGACTAAGAGGAGAACTGTATAACCTTTTTGTGTACTGCGGCCATTTTGACATTCATCTCTCCCTCTGCCTTTCCTTTGCTTATAAAACCTGGCAATTACTTAACTATCCTGACATTCAGTGAATAATGCAGCAGTTTCTCTACCTTCATCCCTCTTTCTCCGTCTATCTTTGTACTGCTGGTGAGTGATGGGAAGGTAAGAGGTGGGCTTCCTTCTACACCTGCCTCGAGGGGACAACACATCAAAGTGCTGGGGCTGAGAGGGTCGTGTGTGTGTGTGTGTGTGTGTGTGTGTGTGTGTGTGTGTGTGTGTGTGTGTGTGTGTGTGTGTGTGTGTGTGTGTGTGGGTCCTCGTCCGAAAATAGATGCTACATCAACTTACAAAATGTGCAACTTGCTGAAATGCTCAAAAATACTAGGAGCCAGAAAAAGAGAGAGGCTATTGCAGTGACACCATCTCGCTTACACAATATTTGTGACTGTGGGGCACAATTTCTGACACACACACACACACACACACACACACACACACACACACAGTAACAAACACAGGAGGCTAGCTGCAGGCCAGTGTGTATTGAACTACCCTGAGTGGGCAGACTGCTCCTTCGCATTACTATGGCACACACAGACCATAGCACACACACTGTGGCACATATTAGGACACCAGCCGGACGACTGCCAGCGCTGGTTAGACACTGTGGTGAATGTGTGTTTGTATTTGTACACATATCTGTTCACGTCTGCATGGTTGTATCAATATGGATAGGTGTGTGTGTGTGTGTGTGTGTGTGTGTGTGTGAAAAGTGCTTTATTCAGTTTTTTAAATGTATTAGCTTTCAGTGAAATTATATAATAACATGATCATGACATTATTTTATTGGATTATTATAAGAAAAGTTATGAAAAGAGTTATTTAAGTTTGTTATAGTGAGTTGTGTCTGATGTAATTCATGTCAGTGGAACACAGATCATTGCACTCAATACATTTGCAATATCGTGACATTTCTCAATGCTGGACGCATCAGTAGTGATAGTATCCACTATACTGTAGTGCTGTAATGGTGCAGACACACTGGATCTGTTGAGCAATGTCAAGTTGACCGATCTTATTCTTTTTTTTTTTTTTTTTAAACGGAGAGCAGTAGATCCAGCCGCGTGGTGCATGATGGATACGGCACGGTGAGTTGACGGACCAGTTGCCATATCTGAATTTGCATAAATCACAACTCGACCTCAACTGTATGCAAATGAGTCCATCCAGCGCAACACAACCGGCTCACGAAACTCAGATCAAACTGTCAAACTGGACAGCGCTGATCAAATATGAATCAAGATTCTGTTACTGCATTGCCTATTTTACACCTCAAATGTTTTCAGAAACATATTTTAGTGTTTTAGCTGTAATACGAGAGTGTTTGTGACCCAGCCGTCATGTTCAAAACGGACGAGCCAAAACCAAGCACCACCCGACTCGCAGTACACCTCCCACCATGTCACCACCAGCCGGAAGGTTCAGTGGTCCGGTGCGTCCAGACGCGTCCTCACCGGAGTCTGTGTGTCTGCACCATAAGCAGTGCGAAATGGTGAGTGTTGAATCTTTCAGCACTCAAAAAAGCCTGCTTGAAAACTGTTATTTATCCATTGCGGACTAACTAAGAACTCATCCTTTATTGTCCCTCATCAACTCCCAGATCTGCTCTCACAGTTACACACATAATAACACAGAGAAGTTGCTCAATGTGGTCAGTTTTCTACTGCTAGCCACTTAAGGGCACATCAAGGGTAGTTACTGAGTGACATTTACAAAGTTATGTCATGCAAATTTTCTCTGTGTGGGGAGTTAAACTGACATCAACTTGCTTGTCTAAGTTTTGAATGACCATTTACTGTTATTCACTACAGGGGTGAAGTCTGTGTGGGTGTGAGTTTAATTTAGAAGTGGTTGGAAACCTTAAATTTCCCAAAAATAGTACATTTAAATATTCCGGGGCTAACATCCTTTAATCCTGGACTGTGCGTGTGTGTGTGTGCGTGTGACTCACAGGGGGCTCGGTGAAGGGCAACATCTCTCCTGCATCGCGGTACAGCACAGCCAGCCGTTTGAGTGACAGCTCGTCTACTGTCCCCTCCTTCTGCATCTGCTCATACAGAACCTTGGCTGACGCTAAGTCCTTATCCAGAGCTGGCAGAAGAGAGCGAGCGAGAGAGAGAGACAGTCAGCAAATGAGACCTCAACATGTTAAATTCTTATTTCAATGTACACATTTAGAAAAGAAACTGACAGTGTGTGTAAGAGACAAAAACAGTATGCATCATATTTATTGGTGGTGGGATAATCATGTTATTTTCCACTGTGGTCTGTCATCAAGTCACTGGCACAAAGAAAGGAAGTTTTCAATGCACATGCAGACTGCCCAATCTTTGTATTTACCTATTATTTAGCCATGACAACAGATTACTTCTTAAATGTTGCTGGTTGCACATGTGAAAAAAGCAAAAACTTGTGTAGACTACTTTGTTTTCCTCCAGTTGTGGAGTCATGATGAACAGAGGAGAAAAAGGTTCACTGGAGGCTGTAAAAGAAATTGTAAAACCTCCCTTTGAGTTTGACTTCTTTGATAATAAAACTTCTCTTGTGGAATTATAATAATTATTATTAGAAACAATTTTATGAAGATAAAGCACATGGACAGCAAAATGATCTTTTGTACTTATCTATTTTATTTTATTTAATTGACAGGGACAATACTCATTAATCAACAGGGTAAAAGAACTGTAAATTAGCCAGAGTTAGTCTAAACAGCTGATTTTCACCAGTTGTCCCTGGCCAGATGTTAAAAAGGGAGCCTGAAAACATTTCAAATATAATTAATATGATAATTACAAAATTATAGAGCTGAAATCAGTAACTTTTGGTATATCATCCCCCTCTTCAGGTAGACTATTAGTTTTAGCCACCGCAAACTAACATGGTAAATGTAACAGCTAGAGAGGTGTCATACTTCTGGCCTTATGCTGTTGATTTTGTTATGAGAAACGAAAAACTTGTGTGTGAGAGGCATCATCTGTAAAAATGAAACTGCATCAGTGTGTGCCTGTGTGGATCAAAGAGACCCTACACTGCCATTTTCCTCAGGTCTCTCTTGCAAAAAGATAATATATGAGACTTACTGGTTAAAAAAAAGGTTAAATTTCAGAAATTAACAAATGAAACAAGGTCACTGCTGTCAAAAAACCCCCCAAAAAACAAAAGCCCTCAAAAAGAAAAAAAAAGGAAGAGAACAGAGACAGGGCAGAGAGCAGAGGCAAGCAGAGCACCGCTAATTGTGTCCCCTATGACTGCTTTGACCGACCAGCTAGCAAATGCTAATTAAATAGTCATGTCCGTCATCTTTGGTGTGACAAGGTATAGAGGGGAGACGGGAGGGGTGAGAAGGTGAAGTGAAGGGAGGACATGAGGAGAAGAGAGGATGCAGGTAAAAGCAAGGAGGAGGAGGAATAAAGAAACAATTTGAGGACGAGAAGAGTAAGACAGAAGTAAAAAGGTGGAGAGGGCGAGAAGTGTCGGAGCGAAGAGGAAAAACTGTAAGAAAGGAAAAAAAAAAAAGGAAAAGCTGAGTGGTGGGCCGTGTCGCGATTAGCACGCTAGGCTAGCCAGGACAGCTAACTCATTAGATGACATGTGTTCTTCTAACCCCTGAACGTCTGCACACACGTACACACTCCTTGACCTGATGCATTGTTAATGCGTCCTCTAATGTTGACTTAGCCACAGGCCAGCGAGCCGCCCGCTGCAACGCTAGCTGCTCCACAAGACCCAACCAGGCCTTGTGTAAGTGTGTGTGTGTGTGTGTGTGTGTGTGTCTTACCGTGACATTTCATCAGATACGGGTACAGCACCTCCTTCTCAGTGAAGTCTGGAATCAGGCTCAGCAGGGCCTTAATTTTGCCCACCTGTGCATACAAACATTAATTTATATACAAGAACAATAAGTGTTTGCGGTTTTTGTCACTAACATGCAAATACGACATGAGAAGACAGTTTTTTTGTTGCTGCAGGTTTGTTTATATGCTGTTTAACGTGCTGCAGCTAATTAGCAGTGTGACTGTTTGTTTGGTGGCTCATTCAACAAGCTAAGGTGAAGGACAAGACGTGTGTTCATGTTTGGAAATTAAACCAGAAGGAGACTTTAGCAGAAAAGCTAATGTGGGTTGTTGTTCAGAGTCTGTGGTTGTGTCTTGTGTTGTGTAGCAGGATGCAATCAGGCAAAGTGTGACCGTCTGCTCTGCACTATGATCGGATGCCATGTTATCGCTTTATTCAAGTTTTGATTTTCTTTATTCAAATAAGGACTCCAGCTACATTGACGGATAGCAGAGCAGTATTTAATCAACTGAATGCAAAACTAGGGAAACCGAAGAATTTCAATATATATTTCTCCCTTTTGGTTTCTGATTTTTACTCAAAGAAGAACGATTTACAGAGCAGATATGTTTTCTGTAGTTGACAAAAAACAGGCAATTTAATTTCAGTTGTACTTTAAAGGATCATTCTGGTTTGTTACAACTTTGGCTATCCTTTTTATCAGTTATGATAATATTAAACTCAGTATGAAAATAAGACTCAAGCTGTTAAAAAATAAAGACACGCTCTAAAAAACAGTAATATGTGAGTTTACCTGTCCAGGAACCTGAGCCTTTCGAGCCATGTAGGAGACGAGCACCTCCTTCTGTTCAGCCACGGCGTTACAGCGCTACGGGAAGAAACAAGGGACAAGACAGCGACATAAGAAACATGTGAGAGATAATATTGGTAGTTTGGGGGGGTAGTGTATTATTTCCTCCCCCTCTTTTTTTTTGGAGTCAAGAAGACTCTCCAATCTGTGTTTTTCCACACACATACAGTATATAAACACATCCACACAAACACCCACACTCAGATCAAAGGTTAATTATGGATTTAATAAGAGTGTCAGACACACAACTGCTCATTTCTTTATGAATTTAAATGTACAGCAACGTTTCACATCAGAAAGTGTAATTATCTACACTTAGTCACATAGATGGCCACATCTAACACTCAGCCGAGATATAAATACAGCTTAAGCACAAGCTGCTCATTGTGTGACTGTCGCTTGTACAGCTTCAAGTCTTTCACCAGTTATTGGAAAATATGAGGTAAAAGAGATGATAGTCAACCGGAAAGAGAGGGAGAAAGAGAAAGATGAAATACACTGTAAAAATATGACAGGATGATATCCTTGAGTGTATTCCTTTTTTTTTTTTCTTTCATAATTATTCTACCTGAAATATTTCTAAATCTATTTGCAGTTCTGCCTCAACTCCCAGTGCTCATGGGTGACAACAACAAACAATGGTAAATCTTATTCCTTGATTTCAAACATGATAGCTAAGGACATTTTTACACATTTTTACAAACACTTGTCATTGTTGAATTAAAAACAACTATAATTCATGCTTTTACTGTTATTGTGCACTGACTGTTGTCAGCAGTGAGGAAACACTAAAGAGTGGAAGGTAACATGGCGCTTAAGACAAGAATCTCCTCACAGTGATTCCTGGTAAAACAGAGACATTTTGGACAGGATTGCAACTCAAATGGCTAACGTGAAGTCTTTTTCAGGTAAAATCATAGTAGATTCTGATTCCTTGTGGCAATAATAAAATCCATTCTGGCTGTGGACTTTCGTTGCATGTTCCCCATCTCTCTCTCCCTTCATTTCCTGTCATATCCCCACTTAAATCTAACAGAACAATTATGTTATATACTATCAACGTAGACTCAAATATGACGTATATGATGAATTTAGAAATACGTATTCTTTATGAAGATAAACCTCTGCTGTTGCTGGAGGTTTTATCTGTTAAAAGCATGCAAGCATTTATACAATATATGTGTTTCATGCGTGTATTTAACACGTGTGTGTGTGTGTGTGTGTGTGCAGGAGATGCATTAAAGTTTCTGTGCTCTGAGTAAGGGAGTGAATGTGTTCTCGGCTGAGCAGCAATGAGGTCCCATTACTAGCCAGTCGTGAACTAACGTGTTTCACTCCTTCTCCACCTCGTACAGAATTAAAAGCTGGTGGCCTGCAAGGCTTTTAACAGGACGACATACACACACACACACCACACACACACGGAGCAAGCTGCCTTCTCTTCAGAGTCACTGAGCGGCAGAATGGCTTTAGTACAATCAGGCAATTAGACCAACACTATGCCACTTCACTCAACTCTGCTCCGTGCTCTCACTCCCTCTCTCCTCTGTTTTTTTTTTTTTTTTTTCCCTCCCTTGCTTCACCGATGACTCCCAAAGGTGACGCCAGAACCGACTGGGCCTACTGTCTCCTCTGCTCCTCACACACACTGCCTAAAAGCTCTGGATACCCGGGGAATGCTTCCCCCCTTTTTCCTCAATGACCCCTCCCAACACACACACACACACACACACACGCACGTAAGCAGTTGTAGACGAGCCGCCTCGCTGCGTTCCCCTCGTCACTGTTCACTTCTTAATGACTGACTTCATCCCCCCCCTTCACTCTTCTCTCGCTCCCCACTGACCTCACCTCCTTCTCTCCTGATAGGCTTGTCATCACTATTGTCTGCTCGCCTACTTAAAAGCTTTTCAGAGTTTTCGGTCCTGCTTCACTTATGATGGGATGGAGGAGTTGGGCTGCTACCCTCCAGTGACCTTGGGAGAGCGGCTTCGAAGGGGGGAGTCAGGAAGATGAGAGCAGGCCAAGAGGACGGACACATTTGAGCGCAAAAGTTTAGCCTGGGTCACATCAGTGGAGTCTAAACTTACAAACACTTTGACTACAAAGACAAATGCGAGAACAAGTTTTAAACAGTCTTTGCTCTGATACTGTGTGTTCTTGTAGTTTCTAACACGATGAGCATTTGTTTCTTGACTTTTGGTTTCTTGTTAACCACATTTTACAAGTCTTTAGATTTTCAGGGTTTTCAACTACTTTTAACTACTGCCTCAAAAATTTATACTGGAAAAAACTTCTACTGCTCAGTAGAGCTGCAGCGCTTAATTGATTAGTCAATCAACAGAAAATTAATTGCCAACTATTTTGATAATTGATTCATCATTTTGAGTCATTTTCTAGTTTCTTTAGTTTTCTATGATAGTAAACTAAATATCTTTGGGGTGTGGACTGTTGGTCGGGATAAAACAAGACATTTTAAGGTTGCATCTTGGGCTTTGGGAAACAGTGATCAACATTTTTCACTATTTTCTGACATACAGTCTAATTGATTAATCGAGAAAATAATCGACAGATGAATCGATGATGAAAATAATCGTTAGTTGCAGCCTTACTGCTCAGTATTCATAATTACAACTTCATCACTAATTCTTATGAGATTACACTGAAATTAAATCATCCCAATGATTAGCTGACCTCAAGTGCAAGAGGTATAATCAGTAATTATCAACTTTTATGTTATGTTGGACTAATAAGCTTCTATGTACACAGACATCAATTCAAAAAAAGTCTCTACTTGCTCTTCTGAAATTAAAAACGATGACACTTCTTTAAAAATTCTTATTTCATCTCCCTCTTCTATCGAGAAAAATATGAGAACTTCAATTGGCCGAGATGCATATCAAGCAAGAGGCATGTTATTGCCTGAATCATCATGTAATACATAGTTTGTGTTTAAATAGTGATGAAGATGAGAAGTAAGAGTGAGTAGTTAGATGAGTAGTAAGTAATGTATCTGTTCATTAACATGCATGCTAGTCAGACATCCCTGTTTAATGATTGAGAGGGATAATCACTCAAGATGTCGGGGAGACATGAGGAGCAGACACAAGTCGCCTTAATGTCTGAGTGTATCTACAGTGTTTTATATTTCTCTCTCTCTCTGTGTCCTCCAGTTTCCTGATCTGTTGATCTGGTCTAGGAGCTGGTCCAGAGGAGCTGATGCTACTGGCCTCAGTGGTAAAAAAGGAGTAAGTCAGGCCTCATCACAAAGATAGAAAATTTTGGGTTTGGTGTGTCCCCACTGCCAAATTCCTACACTTATCTCTTCCTCTCTTCCTTCTGTTTTAAAGGAACAAACCTACATTTTTTGCATCAAAATAATGATTCATTAGATTTTAATCATTTAATTCAACATGTCCGAAAACCACAAATGTATGTCAGAGTGAAAATGAGGGCGGCTATGATTGTGTGACAAGAAATATACTACGACTTGAACAACACAGATTCCTTTGATTTGTGTTTAAATAGTGATGAAGTGCGAGTGGTAAGTAACATATCTGTGTTCATTAGTGTGCACTCAAGTCACACATGCAACTGAATGACTGAGAGGGGTAATCACTCAGCAAATGAGAGAGAAATAATTTCTGTGAGAGAGGAGGACGAAACAATTCCAATTTACCGGTACCTTATGCGTCTTTCTCTCACTGCCTCGTCTTCCTCTGTCTTTCCTCTCTGTCTCTCACCCGTCTTAGCTGATACATATTCATATCCCCAGGCTCAATGCAAAGTCATTGAGCTGTAATGTATGAACTCCGTTAAATAAGTGAAATAGTAAGAGGCCAACTTAAGACCACCAGACTCAGTGGTGCAATGTGGGTTTTCTACATTTATTCAGAATGAGAAGACATAAATGTGAGGCCGGATAAATAAGTCAACGATTGTGGCGGGAGAGCGTCTCTGCTACTCACCGGGATCTGACAACAGCATCAGCAGTCCCTTGTTGATCCTTTTTTTTTTTTTTTTGGTTGCAGATTTTAATTACTTTGATAAAATTATTTAAGATGTAGCCAAATGCAGGATGCTCAAATGGAGAAATGTGCACTGGGACAAAAATGCTCAAGTTGATTTAAAATGTATTTAAAGTTTTCACACAGTAAAAATAAAACTTTTATCATATGTGCAGATTTTACCTCCCTTCCAACAGAATCTGTAACGATCATGAATCAGCAGTGAATATATACTTACTATAGCAGATTGTTGTATTTGGGGGACAAGAGGTTGACTTTTGCTAATTTGTTTTGCTAATCATCAAAAATTAAGATTCTTTTCATCCAGTAAAATACTCTGTTTCTTTCATAGCATCCTTGTCTCCTCTCCACTTTTACACAAAGACAAAATTGAGAGTAATGAATACTGTACATGTGTCTGACCTGAAAAATGTGGATTTCTTCACTTCATGTTTAAATAGTGATGAAGAGAAGTGAATAAGTGCGGCAAGTAATGTATCTGTATCCATTTGCATGAATGATGCAATTTTCTTCTAATATTAATTAAGAGTGTCTCATCTCAGCCTCTATGGACCTCAACCAAAACTGTAACTCACATTTCCAAAACCAAGTGGACAAAAAAAAGAAAAATATAAAATTCAGAATTTGAACTTACTGGCTTGGGACACTTAAAATACATCAGTAATACTTTGCACATACTGTAAATGTCCCCGGCTCATACTTATAGGTTGGCACACACACACACACACACACACATATACACACACTCATACTCACAGCCAGCATGAACTTGGCGTCCTCGACTTTGTCCATATCCAGCAGCTGGAGGAAAAGGTCTGAAGCTGGTCTGTAGCAGGCAAAGTGGTTGGCTAGCCGCTCTGCCATAGCACTCACTGCAATACAGCATGCAACATTTAGTCCACCGTTCCATGTTTTTTTTTTAGGGAATACATTACATTTGTCACTGACTGTTGTTGTTTTAATATAAATGTTTTTTTTAATTAGTCAATTTGCTTGTGGCCTCATATTTTGTATTTTTTATGTTGTGTTTATACATGTGTATATATGTAGAGTGTGTGTGTGTGTGTGTGTGTTTCTTACACTTGTCCAAGGCTTTGTCGTTGTCGTCTTCTAAGACCTTTCTGAAGACGAAGGACATACTGGGACCTGTGCTGTCTGGACTGGTGTAAACTGTCTCCAACATCTCTACTGCTGACTCCAAGTCACCACTGGAGAAAGATGGATGGTGAGATTATTTATCATATTAATGGTACTCGCACAAAAAGATTAGAACTACACCCGATCACCTGTACATGTAAAATGTATTTAACAGATAAAACAGGAGAAAAACAATCTATTAGTAATTAGCCAAGCCATAATTCTACTCCATTTAAGCCCTTCAAAGTGTGATTTGTCCCCTTGGAGCAGGAACAAATGTAGCTTTAATGGTGCAATAGATTTACCCTACATTATGTGATTGTCCTGCCAATACAGAAAATGTTCCCAAAAGCTTCTGCAGCACTGGGAGGATTTCGGTCTCAAGAGAAATGAGTTAATGTAAGAATGATATAAGTATTTTTTTTCCCCCCTATTGAAACGGTCTACTGAACGCAGACGAACTCATTCTTCACTGATGTGACAGTTATACACACTCGTACTGTGAAATGTTTTTCTGCTGAGGTTGCCACAACCAAACAAAGCACTACAAATCTCCAACAACTCAATCTGGCAACCAGGACTCGCTAGTAACACTTTACGTTCCCTCCTCTGCGCCCCGCGTCCTCCCCACCGTCACCAGTCCTAATGAATATTTAACATACATGGTGTGTGTGCGCGTCTGTGTGTAAGTATACTGTATGTGTGAGCGTCCAGAGGTGGGGGGGGGGACATATCTATGCTGATTGTTGCGACTGGGACCGTCTGAATAATTCAGCGGGGGGCCCCTCTAAATGTGGCGCTCCGCTTTCTGGGCTTACTAGCTTTTCCGCCCTGGCTCTTAACCAGTCAGCTTGACTCAGGCGCAGTGGGCACGCACGTGTCAGAGCCGCTCAGAGCACAGCTCCCCGAGGTCAGGGTTCAAGCTGACAGGCCCGCGCTGCTATGGCCAATCGGGCGTGAGACCTTCTTGCTATTCTTCACTTCCTGCTGTCCCTCCGAGTTGGCATGGGGACGGTGCCGCCTGAGCTGGGGGACAGCGCTAATGCGGCAAGTAGCCCGATGAAAGTTTGATGCACAATGTGTTTTATATTTTGTTCTGTGTTGTTAGAGAAGAGACGTAGCGGCGGTGGAGGATGGGTGCTTTCATGACATTAAAAGGAATGAATAATCCTATTATGCCTAGGTTTCCTATTTGTACTTGACGCCCCACTCGCTCTGTGAGCTTTTACTTTAACAGTGTGTCAACCTTGGTCTTATCACACTCTTGCCTGCTGGTAATCCATTAAACTGTTTATCTCTGTGTGCTGCAAAGTAACACCAAGAGAGTTTTCAAAACAGTATAAAAGACTTCACACTGGACGGTGAATTGAGTCATAAATTGAGATTATAATGTTTCGCTCGTGCAACATGCAGCTACAATGATCTGTTTCACTGTTTGGCCCAATTTTCACCATGTCTGTCTGTTCTCTATTTGACTATATGTGGCTGGTAATAGTCTGCAAGGAATAGAGATAAAGGTCATATGACAAGAACTTTTTTTGTCCAGTTTGGGGAAATATATGAACAGCTGCACATGCAGGTCATGACCAAAATCCTAAGTCATAGTCCCTATGTGATTATAGGATGTTCAAATTACTCTGATGTCATCAGTAGTTGTTTGTAGATAAATGAGACAATCCCAGAGTCATTAAAGTCAGAAATGTTCAAATTCTACACATACTGTAGGGGCTTTAAGTTCCTCCTCAACTCAAAAAAAAATGTCCACATACACATTTTGCAGCCTCACCTCTTGATGTGTGCCAGGGCCGTGTTGTTGATAAACAACATGCTGGACAGGTTGAGGGTTGTGCCAAGACCCTTCATCAGTGATTCTACTTCCTGGATGCCCGCCACATTGCCATGGTTACCCAGGGCCTGAACCAGTCTGGTGACTGCGAGCTGTGAGGGCACATGATCCACCTGCAGCATAGACTTCAGTCTCTCAAGAGCCTCTGTGGAGGAGCACAAGAAGTGAGTTTCTGTGTGTATAAAGTGAGTATATATATATATATATATGTGTGTGTGTGTGTGTGTGTGTACATTTCTTACCTTTTGCCTGGCCTTTCTTGGTGTGTGTGATGATGAGCAAACTGCAAGCGACATCACTCAGTTTGAAACCTGGTACACGGGACGCAGCACTGAGAGAAACACAGAGAGACAAAGTATTTTCTTGGTTTGTTATCACCTGTCAACAATAAAGTTCTTATATGTGTCAGTCTGTTGAGAATAACTTTCTTTTTCAACTTCATTTTCGCCTTTTTGGACAGTTTTTGATCTAAATTGTTCTCCCAAGGACAAAAGAAATAAGAATAATAGTTAACTATAACTGGAGAGCGACGTTGGCCAATATGACATTATACACAGTGAGATGATTTTTAAAATGCTGTTTAAAATGAGGTTGCTTTGCATTTCATATCTCTGGCTGTATTAGTCACTTGTGGCCGGTGTTGCACGTCAGTGACCAGAACTACATTGTGGCAATATTGGATTTACATTATTTACATTTGCATCAATTTGTCAGGTACCTTTACATGTCAGGTATTCAATTCACTAGATTAGTTGGAAACAGACATTCCCATCTGGTTATTTTTTTTATTTTTTTTTATCTAAGAATGTTTTTTTTAATTGTGTTTCCAGAAAATTTACTATATCACTGTTAGATTATCTGGATAATACTTGGACATCAAGATTAAAATTGTTGCAATGGCAGCTTTTATATTGAATGTCTCTATTCTGTTTCATTAAAAGCATGTTTTACTTTATTATCTTATGTTTAGGAACATGCAAAGCATAGCATGTCAACTGCCAGATGACTTTATTTATATGTGGTATTATCATGTGAAACTAATCCCATGTGCAATGATCAGTTTATATTTCCATATGTTGACATAAGATTAAGTATACTATGATAGAAGATGTTTATCCATATCTGAATGACGGGTGTAACGTGTAACTTCTTACCAAGGGTGGACTGTTCATAGCTATTAGAAAGTCCATCATTTCTAACTTTAGGCCAAATCTTTATAATCTGCGATGACAGAGTTAATATCTGGTAGAATTCTGCACTTTTCCATCACAAGGCATCACGTTTAGAAAAGCATTAGACTCCGCGGAGACACAGTGGATAAACACATGAGCTGAAAGAGCAAAGACAGACAAGACAATGGGAACAAATCTGATTGACAGCAAGTCTGAGCCTCTTGTAAAGCGCCTGCTGTGATCCTGAAAATAATACAGACATCAAACAGTTGATTGATGTCACGGTATATGTGATGTTCCCTCCTGCTGAGCCGCGGCACGTGTGTGTTTGTATATCTGCGTGTGGTATTATCTGAGAGGGTGAGGCTGGGACAGGCTGAATGCTGCAGTATTGAGGCTTCCAGGAGCTGCTCCTGCTCCTCATCGCTTCTTCCTCCCCCTGACTTTCCCTCCTTCGCTCCGTCTGCCCGTCTATTTACTGTCCTTTTCAGCCCTCCTCCTTTTCATTTCTTTGCCACTAAAACCTCAATCAGGCTTGCCTCCCGTCTTTTTTTTTATTTTTTTTTATTTATTATTATAGCCCTGCAACCAGATTAATCCGTCCGCTCAATTGAGCATCAGGCGGGCAATCCTTATCACCGCGGCGACACCAGGCCAAGCAGCATCCGGCAGCCGCTGTGACAGGGTCATGGCGGAGATTGGAGCGGTAACAGGGTCGCCGACGGATTGCTGCAGAGGCCGAGCGGCGGGGGTGTGTGGGGTCAGAATTATTCTTATCGGGTGGGAGAAAATCTCTAGAGGCTGTCTCTCACTCACCTTTCCCCCCCCCCCCCAACACACACACACACACTTTCACTGCCGCTCTCCCTCGCCTTCTCCTTCTAAGGGTATTGTGCTTGAGCCAATGAATCCATCATCCACCTCTTCCTCTCTCTCATCATCATCACTCCCTCTCAATCCCTTAATCTCGCCATAAGCGCCCTGCTGCTCAATTCTGTACAGATTACCCAAAAAACAAACACACACACCCCCGCACGCACAAAGAATTAATGCCTATAGCGTCTTCATTAACCTCGTACATGATTAAATCTCGCCCTCCTCCCCTCGTTCACTCCTCCTTTCCTATTTAGCCCTTTTTATCTCCTTCCTTTGCTCCCCATTTCCATCTTTCCCCGACTCTCTTCTCAGCTCATTTCACTTCTCATTTAGAGTGCAGATAAACTAAGCTTTTATCCAGGCAGGGATGCCATAAACCAATTCAAACAGAGACTGGAGATGTGTTATCACTTGTATTGCTTTGCGCTTGTTGAAACACGGGTCTAAAATTGATATGATTATTCCTCATAACAGAAGAGAGTGAACCATGTAGACAGACGAAAACGGGGAAGAGGCTGATCGTGTAATAGATGTTTTTACATGTTTTTTTTTTTCCCTCCCTTCTCTACAAATCAGTAACTGCATCTCTTCATTCAGTGTATCATGTCATTATATTATCTTTTTTTTTTCCAACTCTTTTCTTCTGTGTTTTTTCCCTCTGTAGAAGGAAAGTGATCTAAAGAAAGGGACAAAGACAGATAAAGAAAAAAGGAGAAGATAACCTAAAAAGACAAACAGGGCAGAGAAGATCAGCGTTGCACTAAGCTCAGATCTCTAATACCTCTGTCTGTCCATCCATTTGTCTCCAGGCTCAAGTCCTGATATGGCCCCGTAACACAACAATGCATGATACATTACTAATTGGAAGAAGATTGATGTTTTTGAGCAAAGTCCCCCCGCTTCCCGGAAAACCAAAATTAATCTGTACATGCGACTTTGTGTGTGTATCTTGGGGCTTAGTAAGAACCACTGTTCATATCCAGCAGGGCTGAGTGTGTTCGAACACAATCAGTTTATAATCCTCATGTCTATTGAGATGTAGTTGTAGCCTGTGGTGACCCAGTAGCACAGACTGAGGAGACGGAGAGAAAGTAGCAGAGTATTAATCGCACTACATGACGAATTTGTCGGGTTTTTAGGTTTATAACAGTGACACACTACTGTGCAGTCTGTCTTCCCTTAGGGTGAAATTTTCCTCATACAGTATATTAAATGATCTGATTCATGGTGGCCTGAAATGCATTTAAAGAAGGGGTAAATCCTTGGTGTTTAGCTGCTGTTAATCACTCATAGGGAAGCACTGGTACAGGCGGCTGGTAATCACAAATTAGCCCAATACCAGGACAAAATAAGATTCTGGTTTTTAAGACTCATGAGCAGAACAGATCTTCTGGAAACTGAAAGACTGAAAAGACATGGCTCATATTTCTCCAGGGAGACAGACTTTGTGTCCTGCATTGACAAAATGGATAAGAGCTTGGTATGAGGTGTCCATTTCTTTTCTGATTTTTTTTAATAAGATTTGACTTAAACGTGTTGTTTCGCATCACATACGGAAACGTAAAAAGGTACTTACATGTCCTTGACTACCATCGCATCGTCAATGGATCCCTCGGCCAACAGGGCACGGATCAGGTGGTCGTAAGGGGCGGGGCCTAAAGCCACACCCTTTTTATCAGCTTCCTTCAGTATCCCATAGGCTTCTATAGAAAGAGAGAGATAGAAAAAGGTCAGAGGTTGGAGCAGAATTTGCAATAATCTTCATGTTATTGGATTAATAGAGTAATCTGCTTTCAGACAGCTGCAGTGGTGAAAGAATGTTAATAATCTTCTTTTCACTTGACTCAAATTCATATGAAATTCGGTGCTGCTTACAGTTGGTGATTTCACACACAGCTTTTAGTCATTGTCAGCTCATTAGTTGGTTATCTTGTCTGTATTTATATCCAGTATGGCTGCTGTATGCAGCTCTAACTAACAGCCACATGTAAAACTGAAACCAGCTGTTTTCAAGCTGAAGCCCACTTTATGCCACCTGTCCAGCACGATCCAGCAGAAAGCCAAATAAATGAGCTACAGGTACAGAAAGTCGAACATCTAGCTCAGCTAAAGACTCTCAGGACTTGGAACCAGAACTAAAAGACGAGTCTTGGCCGAGTGCTTGTCAGACAGCTGAACAGCGTCTGAAACCCTCCTCCACACACACCTTTCTAATGTCTGGATTTGGGTGGCTGTGTCCGACAATTGTTCAACAAATTTGCACTTCTCTCACACTTCTGTCACTTTTCATGTGTGGGAACAACTGCAACATAATGAACGCCTTCAATGACAGATTGCATTTGTTCACCATGCCTTCAAGCGTTGCCTTTTGGAACAGTTATAAACACTACTACCTTCAGATGTGGTCGGACCAACTACTACTTTTTACCTCAATGGTTATTCATCCAGTCACCCAGCAATCATATGGTGTAATCAACAGCACCATAGAAAAGCCTACTTTGTGCTTCTTTATCTGCCCAGTATGAACTAGCAGAGAGCAGAGAAAGCTCAACATCCAGCAAATTTTCTTATGATTTGGAACCAGAAATGAAAGATGAATATATACCAAACTTGCAGTATATTCATCACACGGTGAGAAAGAGGGCTGCACCTGCAGGCTGATGTTGCTCTGATTGTGACTTTGTTTGAACAGGTAGTTGTTTTCTAAATTAAAACTGGGCTGTGGGAGTCTTTTTGCCCGCTAGTGGTAAAAAATGTCTTCCTGCAGATTCAAATGGAAACGTAACACACCTATAACAATAACAACAATACTGGGACCTCCTGCTGCTTACCTTTGGCTTTCCCCCTCTTACAGAGGGCCAGCAGCTGGACCTGGTATTCATTACCACTTTCTGCTCTGGTAGGGGTGGTGGTGGTGGTGGTGGTGGTGGACGCTGGCTTGACCTGCTTTGTGGTGGCAGCTTGTTCATACCAGGTCTGTAAAAAAAAAAACATGCACAGAGAAAACAAAGATAAAACTCAGTCTGATGTTTCCATCAAAACACAGCTACGTCAGGCGTTCAGAACTATAACAAGTCTGTATACATGTTCAACTGTGTGCTGGTGTGTGTATGACAGTGCAATAACGCTGGGCAGCCGGGGCAGGGTCCCCCTAATGCTCAGTCACCCGTGTAGCAGTGAGGGGAGGGGGTTAAGCTGTATTGGCTAGGGGCAAATTAGGTCTGGCACCCAAGGGGCAAGAAAAAATTGTGTGTGTTAAGAGTAGAGTGTGTGTGTGTGTGTATGTGTGGGAGTGGGGGTGTCAACTCAAGAGCCCCAGGGGTCACCAAGTTCATCGCTCCAGGCAACAGCAATCACTTCCTGTCTCATCATGCTTCGGGCTGTTGGAGCACGCTCGTATGTGCACAGGAAAAAAAAACGCAGCAAGGAGGAATGCAGCAACAGAGCACTATTTTAAAGCAAAACCTCCCTTCTGTCATTATTTATTTCTTTCTTTTAATATTTAGATTCTGTCTACTTAATTTTTCTGTCTTTTGGACAGTTGAGCACACACGTACATATATAACTAAGCATCCAGCGGCAGCCATATGGTGGCATTTAGCTGCTGGCTAAATTAGTCTGGCATTACAGATTTACAGACAGATCAAGCTGTAATTCCTTTCACCAGCCCAGCCTGTCTGATTGACCACACTCCAGATCAGAGCTTCAATCCTGTTTCCTCTACATGTAATGAACAGAGGCTTAAAGTGGAGCGCGGTGGGGGCATGAAGAGCGGCTGATAAGAGTTTCCAGAGGTTTTTTTTTTTGGGCGGGGGGGCGGGGGGGGTCGGTTCCTATGATCAGAGGGTTGAGGTCAACTTGCTCTTTGGTTAATCTATTCAGTAAGCAATGGTTTTATTCAGAAATTTAAAAAAATAACTTGTAGTGTCATCAGCGTGAAAATAACTGGGAATGAGTGCAGCTTGAATTTATACTCATCTATGATGCACCTTGCCGTATTAATATGGGACACATACGGCGTATATTAGTCACTAACACTGTATATATTCAGTTGGAGGGTCCTTGTTTTCAGTTTTAGTTAAATTTCTAGTTAAGATTTTACTTATTTGTGTTTTTATTATTTTAAATATTAGCTACAGTACTTCTATGAATGTCCTTTTGTTGTTTTTGTGATTCATGTGTAACTTGTGTCCATGCGAGCTGTTGTATCTGTCATGTTTATTCATCAAAGACATCTATAATATAAAGGTAGCACTGCGATTAATGATGATGTTCATTATTTATTAATTAATAAAACTATACAATGTCAGAAAATAGTGAAAAATTACCATCGCAATTTACCAGAGCTCAAGGTGAAATCTACAAATTGCTTTCTGTATAAGCTCCGAATCAAAAAAAAAAAAATTCAATTTACAACAACATAAAACAAAGAGAACTGCAAATTCTCACATCTGAGAAGCTGGAAAGTGTTTGATAAAGAAAATGTTTGGCAATTTTGTTTGATAAATGACTTTAAAGATCAAAATTGTTGACAATCTGTTGATTAATCAACTAATTATTACCTCCAACCCATTTCACTGGATTTAAGGGACAGAAATGTATGCACAGGCATGTTTGTGATGTGTATTCGGCCATTAGTGCTGGATGGTTGTGTTACGTTTGACCTCAGGCACTTTTAGATTCCTCCGGTGCCCCCTGGCATCTCTTAGCCTTTGCTTTCTGCTCCTTCCCCTTCAGGAACCTCCTGGCAATTATTCTTCTGAATAACAGATCTGTCTAATGAGCCTTAGTGGGAAGTACAGACTACCTATTATATGGGTGGAGTTTTACCTCAGGCACCTCAAAGGGCACCTCCTGGCCATTATTCTTTAGGATGTCTGCCAGCAAACGCAGGGTCCTCTCCCTGGGGATGACATTTTCCTCCTGCATCTTCGTCCACACTGCCTCGGCCTTCTGCCAATTGTTTGTCTCCTCTGAAGACGACAAGAAACACAGACGAGGGGTTAGAGAGAGAGAGAGAGAGAGAGGATATGAGAAGAGGTGTGTTCTTATGTAATGTGTTATGAAAGCCATGACATAAAGACCCATGTGTTTGGATAGTCGGGCCATATTGGTTGTATCTCACCACTCAGCCTGCACCAGAGAGTAATTTCTGACAAAGCGCTCCATGCTGAGAGAGGGCAATCAAAGCACTAATCTGATCAACTGACCGACCCTCAAGCGTGCTGTAATTTAGGAAACACACTAACTAGTGTGTGTGTGTGTGTGTGTGTGTGTAAGGAAGTGTGTTGACAATGTAATGGGTTGACAATCAGCTTTAACACTCCAATCACAACTGTTATCTGCTCTCAGCAATCACACCATGTCTTCTGCTTACTTCTGACTGATCCCCACCCACACTCACACTCACACACCCACAGGTGGGACGTCAGGCATTCACACACACACACAAACAAAAATAAAAGTACAAGACACTTACTGCAGAGACGGAGGATGTAACTATACATCTCGTCTCTGTCGCACTCAAACAGTTTGGCGGTCATGTCCACCATCTGCTCCAAGGCCTCCATCTACAAACACACATAAACACGACGATGTGTAATTACAGTTGGAATTTTTGTATTTTCACTTTCTTTTTGCTTTCCTCTTTGTGGCCTTGATTAGTTCAGTTTGTGTTTTAGTTTGTGTCTGTGGGTGAGTTTTACCTGGGTGCTGGAAATACATTTCTCTGCGTACCACTGCAGGCGTCCAGGCCTTGCCCTCAAACCGGGAGTCTATAAAAAGAAAAACAGATGGGTAATATCAAAGGAAAGTAACCAAAGAGTAGATAAATAACAGTTAAATATATAACTTAAAACCATAATGCATTATCAAAAGGGTAAATGCCTATTGATCCATACAAACCCATAGAGCCTAGAGAGCATATTAAATATTGCTATTAGCCTGTGTACATCAATTATAGCTGCATATAAGAATCAATATAGGAAGATATAGCACTGGTTTTAAAAATACATGTGTACTTTTGTGGGAGTGCAGTCTTAAACTGGCAAGAGAAATGTGAAGCTAATGTTTATGTTGCCTTGAGTAGGTGAACAGCATACAGGTGCATAAAAGCCAGTGAATCGCTCCACAGATAACTGACACAGACTTATAGAGCTGTACTGTAGGGCTGCAACTAAATATTATTTTCAATATTGGCCAGTTGTTTCTATTAACAGATTTATCATTTAATTCATAAAATGTCACAACATAGTGAAAAATAAATGTCCGTCACAAGTTCCAAGAGCCCAAAGTGGCGTCTTCAATTTGCTTGTTTTGTCTGTAAAACTGTTCATAACCCAAATATACTCGATGTACAATTGTATAAAAAAGAGAAAAACAGCCCAGTCTCATATTTTAGAAGCTAGAACCAATGAAGGATTGACATTTTTGCTTGATAAATGACTATTGATTAATTAACTATCAAATTTGTTGGCAATTTATTTTCTGAGTTGATTTTGTGTTGACTGATGACACTCGAGTTTATCTTCCACTGTCGGGTGGAAAATCAAAGAACTTTAAAACAAGATCAGTCGATCCTCATTAAGTGCTTCACTAAACTCATTATAATAAAGATACACTGATCCAACGTCAGTAGTAAACCAGACAGTTTACCAGAACCTTGTTACAAGTTGTACTCTGAATCTTAAATTATCTTTACTGGTCACAAAGAATCTCATAACCACATAAACCTTTTCTACTTAGTGAAAAGATGAATGATCAATACTCCCAAGCTCATGTAATACTAAGTAAAACATGACAGTAAACAGATGCTGTGATGGTTTAAGTGATATTCTGTATTTTCATTTCCTCCTGATATGAAACATGACTTTTCCTTTAGCTGCATTGATAAAGTCTCAGCACTGTGGCTGCTAACTGTGCACCGCTTGATCTGTTGGTGAGATTAACAAAAGGATGTTAAGACTCTGAGTGTGAGGAAATCTTTTTAATGGGACACATAATGTATGTTAAGACTAAGACTAAGAAGCACAAATAATAATAATGTATAACAATAATGTCAATTTTTCCCATTAAAGACTCTAAACTGTGACATTTGTACCGAGCTGCAAGTTAATCCAACAAAAAGGACTTCATAAATGATGGAAATATTGTGAATGTAACAGTTTTTTAATCCAGTAAATCTCATGCCAATAAAGATTTGAGTGGGAGAAAAGACTTGACTGTTTTGTTTTCCTGAATGTTGAGCTGGCGAGGTCACAGCAGAAAACAGCAAAGACTGGTTACAGGTTAAAAATATGTATGAAGGTTTAAGATGAACTGGTTATAAAGTCCCCTACAGCTGTAAATGTGCCATTTTTGGGAGACTTGCAGTATTTTTAGGACACAACGACGAGCAGATAGACCGAGTGTGTGGGCTGTCAAATAAGGGCTGACATAGATTGATCTGCAGGCTCGTGTAGCTAAGATTTAGCCTGATACGTGGAGTGACGAGATGATTATTATCCTGGAATAACAGTGATCAGGATTTCATCTGTCCCTTGGGGCTTTGATACAATCTGAATAAGACTAGGATTGAGAAATCTCGCCCCCTCTCTCTTCCCGGTAATCTGACTGAGAGAAAAAAAAGAAGAGACAGAGCGATCTGCCAGGATGTTAATCTGAACGGGGGGATCAACAGCGCTCAATCCCCGCTGGCCTCTTTGATGGGGGCCCATCATACCGTGAGAGGGCGGGGAAAGTCAAGAAAAGACAGGCTTCATCCCTTTCTCTGACGATCCCTCGCTGCCGTCATCCTTTCCCCTCTTTCAATCCCCACTCCTCTCAATCCCTGCCTCTTCCTCCAAATCTCCCCTGCTCCTCCTCGGTCTTTTCCCCTGCCTCTCCATCCCTCTATCCGTCCCAGGCAAAGGCATTATGTTCTTACCCAGCCAGCCAAAGGGACAAATTAAAATGTGTTGCACTCACTCTCTCTCTCTCTCTCTCTCTCTCTCTCTCTCAGTCTGTCTAATCTTCTTAGAGACTAAGGCCCAGTGCAAATGCTCCATCTTTTGCTTCAGATTCCTTTTACTTGGTAAAGTCTTGCAGGCTCAAAGCAGCCTTCGCACATCTACTCTCAAACACACACACACACACAAACACATACACACACGTATTATATATGTTTGGGATTCTGAATCCATCAGGACAAATCTCCCTAATCTGGGCAGGAAGCAAAATCCTCAGAAGGAAACATAATTTATACACGCAGCGGTGGATCAAAAGAATACAAAGTAGAAACAAACAAAAACCAGCAGAGACACTCTCACTTTCAAAGAGAGATAATGGAAAAAAGGACAACCAGGTCAGATTATTAAGACAATCCTCTAAAACACACACACACACACAGCAGAGTGTATTACAGTCCATCACTCTGCCTCTTTCAGAGTCGTATGTGGCCTTTAGATGCTTAAACACCTTTAAAGGTTTCTCTCGTATCCTTACATATATGTACACAAAAAGAAAAAAAGACCGAGCTGACCTCGTCTCACCTCCACTTAACAAACCCTCTCCATCTCAATTCCTAATGTTCTAATTCCACTAATCACCTGGCCACTTAGTCCGAACACACACACACACACAAAAACGCACAGAGACATGGCTAAACCCCTCTCCCTAACACAAAAACACATAATGGCTCACCTCTCTTTAGCAATACTACCTAACCTTGACCATAACATGCACACACGCGTGCCGCAATAATAGGCCCGGCCACCTAACAATCCTCTACCTAACCATGACCATTTAGCACAAAATTGGCCACCTTTCTCTATCATTACATTTAATTAGCTGTGATTAATCAGCTGCCAATTATACCAAACACAGCCTAAAGAGAGACACCACTCTCTGGACTGCCACTTGACACTCTCACGGGGGGAGGAGGGAAAAAAGCATTTGCGCGTGTGTGAGTGTATGCATATTTGAGTGATAGATATGTTTCTATTGTAGTTTCATCACCTGAACACTATATCCGTCGTCATGCGAGTATTAGATGTAATAGATGACGGTTTAGAAGTGAACTTGAGACTTTGATCCAAACATCTACGCAGGTTAAGTGGGCAGCAACTTTTGAAATGTATCATCTTAGCAATATTTTTACGGCTTTTTTTTCCCCCTGACTATACGCCAAAAGAGGGCAAACCACTAAACTGACAATTCTGGGGGACCTGAAGCCACTCTGTTGATTATGCTTTAAAGCTGCACTAATTAACAATGGATGAAATGACTATGTGTGCTATGAAAGTGGTTGCTTGTAGTGGGAATTTTCACCCAACTCTTCAGTTCCCCTCAACTGTACAGAGCAGTTTTTATTGGCCCATAACTTTAATGTTATGTTTCAGTCTCACCACTCTCTTCAGACTTGTTTACAACCACACCAGGCAAGAAAAACTCAAATAAACCCACTGTCCGCTTACCTGTCCAACACCAAACCACAGACAAACAAAGTTAGTGACAAGCTGATGAGGATAGTGGAGGATTTAGCAGCTAAACACACAGATATCACCTCTGGTGGAGAACATGAAGGAGCCAGATTGAATATTGGACTTGAATTCATCAGTTTAATGCTAATGTTGCTCCATGTCTGCTGATGTGTAAATACTGATTGTTGACACATTCTCCAGAACAAATTTATATGGTGATACTGTATGTCAATGTTGTTCAGGATTTCTACAACTCTGGTTACAGTCCTGAATGTGAACATTTACTGTTTTACATCGTTATAAATTGAATACCTGTGGGTTTTAGACATTTGCATTAGAAAAAGAAGGCAATTTGACTCCATGTTGTGCTCTGGGAAATTGTTTTTACTATTTTAAAGATTAAATAATCAATCAAAAATAATGGACGAATCCACAGGGATTTATTGAGCAACAAGTAATTTTGTGACATTCTAAAGATTGTATTCGCTAAATGATTATACTGAAAATACTCATTAGTTACGGCTCATAATAAGTGAAGCCATCACATGTAGGAAGAGCCATGAAATTCATGTAATGTTTCTCCCCCAGTATGTACAATAACTACTGTTTTACTGTCAATTCTGAAGATGAAAAAAAACCTAAGATGCTCCATCCACGTCGTATTATTTAAAGATCTGCAGGTGTAACTAAATGCACCACGATAAACCAGCTGAACCTTCGTACTAAAACCTAACAGATGGCATGACGCTGCTGAGCCTTTGTCGGTCTATCCCACATCTTCCATAGACATCAGTGACAGTGTGTACATCTGCAATCCATTACAAGGCTTCACCAATCTCACAACACCGGCATGTAGCTGACTCTCTGTTATAAGTAGGATAACAGCTATACAATCTAGCAGGAAGGGGAATGAGAACCACAATAACAACATGATATTTAAGAGGGTTTGGAAATCCTCAAGAGAGACAAATCCCTCTTTTAGTGCACACCAGGACAGGAGAGAGAGAGAGAGAGAGAGAGTCAGAGCACAAGAGTTTAGGTTTTTTTTTTTTTCCTCGGTTTTGTTCTCGTCCTGATCAGACAACATAATGGCCTTGTTTCCTGTCCTCTGATGTCAGGCTCATCCCTCTATCCTTTTATTCATCAATCTCTCTGTCCTGCTATCCAGCCCCCGACCGTCCGTTTCATCTCATGTGAAAATTGCTTCTTATCTGCCCGCCTTGCCTCTCTCTTTTTCCTCACACTAATCTACGGGGCTTATATAGCAGGACTTAAGATGACAAAGATATACATTTTCATAAATTGTTTGTCATGAGCCACAGAGGACAGAGATGGAATAGTCATACATTAACTTTTGTTCATACAACATTGTTTTCTGTAGAAATCTGATGCAACAGGTTGCAGGCAAATAACAAAAACAACAGTGTGTCAAAAAAAGAAGATGAAATCTATTCATTTTAACCCTTTCAAAGTTAGTACAATTAAGGGGGAGCAGAATACAGGAAAACTCTTACGTTGTATTCTGTTTTAACCATGGAGATAAACAAAAACGGCAAGTCTTATTATATTATAGTGCAGTTCATGGTGCTGGTTGGATGTAACCACATGTATGAGTTTGCATACCTGTGAAATTATTGTTAATCATTTCATATTGAATAAATTAATAAACACAGTAGAAATTATGGAAATTATTATTATTATAGTTCATTAAATGATGATGTTTTATTTCTAAAATTGCTATCCCCTATATCATCCCAACCTATTTTGATATCACTAAGATACGATATAAATTAAAGTTAGTTATTACTGGAAAAGTTTCAAAATAGTTACAACACTTTAAGAAATACCTGATCAAAATCTGACCAAGCTTTTGTCATTTGACAGTTTTGTTGGCATTCAGAAAGAGGTGAGGTTTGATTTCTAGACCTGTTTGAGCGGATGACATCACAGTGATGAACAGTGTGGTGTGATAAATTAGCTCCTTCGTTCCTTTGAAAAGATTTGGCAAGTCACCTAGGACAGTTTCAGGAAGATGCAGTATCAGAAAATACAACCTGATTCCCATAGTTCCTCTGTGTGTGTGTGTGCGTTTACCTCAATGATCTTACGAGCCTCGCGGTAGCGGCCTGTCTGCAAGAAGGCGAAGAACAGATCATACAGCATGGTCATCTCTCCTCGCTCCTGACTCACAACGTCCATGGCTGAAGAGAAAGACGGAGAGACAGACAGACGAGAAACAGAGCGAGAAAAAAAGGTCATGAATAAAAAAAAAATTGCCTGCAAGGTGAACACACACTCAACCGCAAACTTCATCCTTACTTTCTGATTCCAATTATTTGGCACAATGTCCAAGGCACAAAGCAGCCATATCAAGTCCACTCTCAAACAAACGCACAAGTCCCGAATGAAAGCCTAAGCTCTCCTGGTAAACTTGCTAAAGCGCTCTGCTCAGCGTTACGTACTATCTCTGTCCAGCAGCTTCAGGACAGGTACCACACACACACACACACACACACACACACACACACACACACACACACACACACACACACACACACACACACATTCGGTTATCCAAATGGTACTGTGTGTTCAGCAAAACCGAGGAAGAACAAATAATCTCTCTGCCTTTACTTACTGTCATCTGAAGTCAAAAGAATGAACAATGGGGTGTGATTTTGCTTTTTGGACTCATCACCTAAAAATTAATTCATCATGTGCATCTAATGTAGACACGTTTGCAGAAGTTAAGGGAATCTTTGCATGTAAATCTTAGTTTGGAGTTTCTTTATCAGACTAAACCATATTGGCTCATGAATAGCACAAATTCATTCACTTCTCTTTTTCTACATCTCAAGTTCCTGCAGACTTTTCCATGACAAAACCCTCAAAGTTAAAAGCATATATGATGACCTTTCATCCTCCAAAATAGTTCAGTGGCTACTGTGATTGTCAGGATCTCACAAAAACACTCAAAAACTCCAAACCAAGGTCAGACAAGTGAGTCAAGATCTTTTGAAAAGCCACGCCATGCTTTAAGTGCGTTTTGGACAGGAAAGTCTGCATGTTTGATGGTTCTAGTACATTTCTGGTTTTTATCTCAGATGGTGTATTTTCATACTATCCATGCACTGCAACAGCAAGGGTCCATAGGAGCACGGCTCTCGACGTGTACTCACAATGCCATCGGGTCAAGTGAGACTCAAGGTTTATGTCATCCCTCTCTACCGCTATATGAGGTAGTTTTTGAGAGACAGAATCATTTGTTATTTCAAGATCCGCTGGTTGAAACGGGTTTACATGCTGGCCTCTGTCAGACAATCGTCGTAAAAGTCGCTTTGTTTTTTTGAGGGTGCAGCGACTGACTGAGGGTCTGTCACCTTTCGGGGAGGGGCATAGACGAGGGTGGGAGGGCAGGGTGGATGAGGGAGTGGGTGAAAGGGGACGGAGGGGAGGGAAGGAGGTGGAGAGGTGCTCCAACTGCATGGCTTCAACCTTTACGCACTCCAGAGCCACTTGCCCCTCCGGCACATTGAATTTGACCTTTTCACCACGCCGCTGTCAACATTACAGGGAGACTGTTGAAAACGTGATCAGCCGACGTGCTTCAACACGACCCTGGTCTGAACCTTTCTCACTCTCTGGTCCTCTTACGCGCTCTCAGAATTGTTGGCGCTTGTTACGCGCATGTTTAATGCAAACACTGCACAGACACTTTGTATTCGCTTTCCCACACAAACACAAATGAATAATAGAAGGTTAGAGTCAACCAGGAGAGACACAAGTTTTAATCAAGCTGAGCTGGACTGAAATAAATGTTAGAAAGTAGCGGAAAGTAGCTTTAACGGTGCTATTCTGAACTTTAACAAGGTTGTTGGGAACTTATTTGGACATTATAAAACTTTGGGGTCACAGGATGCAATGTCTTTTTAAGAACCATGGCTTGGGGAAGAGCTCAGGGGTGTCTGCAGGAACTTTATGTCACAGTTTATGAAACCTGGCTAAAAATGGACGATAGACTGATGGATGGATGATTTTCATTACCTGTTAAAGTATCAAATATGTTTTAAGATTGATCAATTAAGGGTTTAGTCTATAAAATATAAAATAAATGTGGAAAAATAGCCATCACATGCTCCTGGAGCTCAAAGCAACATCTTCAAATTACTTATTTTGGGGCGAAGAACAGCCAAAATATGTAGTTATATCATTATGTAATTACAGAAATGGAATAAAATCAGAAACTCTTCATATTTGAAAAGCAGGAATCATCAAAACCTTGTTTTTTTATTGTTTGGCTTAGTAAAAAGAGTAATTGTCGATATTGTCAAATGTGTTGATTTACTAATTGTTTTAGCACTAGACTAATGGATCATGTTAAGGAGATGAAAAAAAAGATGGATCAGTAACAGTGTGTTGGCTTAATGGACAAATGTGAAACCTTTCTGCAGAAGTTCAGTGTCTCCTTTCTCCACCAGACCAACAATGATGTCATGGATGCGAGGCAGGTGGTTGTAGCGCTTCTGACACTCCAGTGCCGCATCTAGAGCTCCGGACAGGTCCTTACTGCGGACACACACACACACACACACACACACAAACACACAAATACACAGAAAGAGAGGGGGGAGAGAGAGCAGAGAGCGAGTTAGATGTCAGGTCTGTCCAATCAGTCATGTACAGGATTGTGTCTGTAGAGAATAGAGAGCGTATCATGGGGTGTTAACCCTGTGACCTCCTATTCAAGCACTATGACCCGCCGCAACAATACAGGCCTTTGAATTCATGACAGCACAACTGAGGGGTGATGAAGCCTTTTGGCCCCAATACATCATTCTCACACAATCGGGCACACTCTCACACACCTGTCTGCTCGGGGCTAATGTCTCTCTGGACAGGCTTTTAGAGGGGAGGCTACACAACAGACAAAAGGACTCCACTGATCTTTACCCTCTGCCTCAGCTCCTCTCACACCTTCCAACTTCTCTTGCTCTTTCTCTTCTTTTATCCTCTGCAACACCTTTTAACCTCCCCTCATTTCCTCTTCTCTCATTTCCCTTTCCTCCCGATCTTCTCCCCTTCTTCTTCTCTTCCTTCCTTCTCTTTTTCACCTCACCGTCTTCCTTTTGATTCCATGCTGTCAGCTCATTCCTCTCCGCTGACCTCGCCCCCCAGCTGAGCAATTTAGCAGAAATATGGCAACAACATTACAGACCACCACCACCATCATCCAGCTCCCTTCGTCTCATGTCATCCTTTTCTTGCTCAATCTAGCCTCCTACCACCCCCCCCAACCCATCCCTCCCAAGCGGACGAACAAACAAAAGATCGCGTAGAGGGAGGACGAGTGCGCCTGATGGAGTGATAACGAGGGAAATAGAGAGACAGGGATGGGGAAAGGAAGCAAGGGAACGAGAAGTTGATAGAAGGGGGAGGGAGAGAGACCACTTCAATCCCCTCTATTGTGACAGCGCTGCCATCAATCTTTGATTGAGTAATTACCATGTCAATCACACAGAGGTCAAAGCAGATAGGGCACCAATGGGGGAGGCAGGGAGCAGAGTAAGTGAGTGAGAAAGAGACAGATAGAGCGTGAGAGAGATAGAGATTGAGAGCGAACAGGTATAATTTTTGAAGTGTTTTCTCCTCTAATCAATTAGACAATGGGATAAAGGAATATGCTCAAAAAGACCAACAACCCGGAAAAAAAAAAAAAACAAAAAAAAAAAAAAACAGGAAATGGTATGACCTTGAGTTCGGCAGAAGCGGAAGAGAGCGATGGAGGGAGGAGGAATGGAGTGATTAGGGTTGGAAGGTAAAGAGGTCCGTTAATTGAAATGAAGAGGGACAACATTATTCAGCAGTGCCAGTCAAGAGGCTGTTCAACTACACAACAGTCTGATTGAACAACACAGAAGAGAGACTAAGAGATTTTTGAAAATGAGAGAAAGAGTGTGGAGAATGAGACAAGGGTTGGGGGGGAGGGCGGACACGGGCGCGCGGGTTTATGCCAAAAAATGAGACGGGAACGAGAGAAAAAGTGCAGAAAGCGGTTTGTAATTACCGTAATGTGCCTTATAAACGCAATTACCTTAACTGTTGTGGTGTGGTGTTTGCAGCTTTTTTTACACTGGAGCCATTTCTACATGTTATAGCCAAGTCGTGTTGCTGGTTTCAAAACTCCTTCTTCCACGTTTGTTTCATCCCCTCTATCTGTCCACCTCATTCATTCCTCCATCAAGATCCTCTGCACCTACTTATAATCTCTCCTTCCTAACGAGACATCTTAAAAAAAAAAAAAACACCCCATCACTCTTGGCAAAAAAAAAAAGGCCTGGTGTTGCAATTACACCCCTTCTGCCTCCCCCTCTCCCCCCCTCCCCCTTCTCCCCCTCTCTCTGCCTGCCGATCCACCCCAAAAAAAGAGCTAAGGATGTCGAAAGATGGATAATTTCCCCTAGGTACAATTTAACTGTCACTTTGCATTGCCATTTACTGCGGCGCACAGCCCTGTTAATGTCCCCAACTTTGCATGTCAGCCACTTTCCAGCCAATTAAGCCCTGAAAAAATAACGAGCGCTTTGCTCGGTGGAAACCTGAAGGATTAGACAAGGAAGCTCATTTTGTCTCATCTCACTCCCCCTCTTTTTTCCCTCCATCTCTGTCCCCTTCTTTTGTTCGTAGAAGATCGGCAGGCCTGTTATCAAGCCACTGTCCTCGCGTGGGGGGAGGACGAGGTGTCTGTGTCTCGAAACGCAAATGAGACTGTGATCATGACACCACTAGCCCGCTGTTACATGTGTTGAAGGATGGCATTTACTAATGTTCACGCCAATAGCCACACAGGTGAGTGCTTACATGATGTAGGCACCCAAAACCTAAGTGTGTGTGTGTGTGTTATGGTCTTAAAGCTGCATTAATTGATTATATTGGACACTCAAAGGCAGTCAAACAAGCTGAAAACACAACACGTCACATATTATCTCCTTATAAAGATGATAACATGTTAGCCAACAGTTGTCTCCAGTATTTACACATTCAGCAGACATGTAGCACAATTAGCATTCATGAAGTCCCTCTGGCCTCCAGGTGAATGAAAGTCCAATATTCAATCTCCCTGTAGCTCTGGTCTGGTCCCAACTAACTCCTGAGGGAAATAGCTTCCTCTTTAACTGCTAAATGCTCCACTGCTTTCACCAGCTAGTTGTGAAATTTGTTGCTCTGCCACTTTGTGTTGGGCAGGTAATGTGCTGTGGGTTTATCAGAGCTTTCTAGCTGAAAACAGAAGTGGGAGAAAAAAGGTTTCTGAGGGTAAAAGTTTACATGCTGCAAAACCAAAACAAGCTAAAAGAGGCTAAAAAATGCTCCATAGACCTGTCAAATCAAATGATAATTATTCGAGGATTCTTCTCTATGAGTGACACCTGTCATATTACACATAGTTCTTACATAAACAATACTTTTTATTGTAACACTGAAACCACAAGATGTTAGTTAATGGAGCTGTGTTGAGCTTCAATTAGGAATCTAGTGTCTTTCAACATCTTTCTCTTCATTGTTCATCTCTCTTCTGATCATCTTCCCATCAATTCACTTCATTTATCTCTGGCTGCTTCCATTTATCTACTGAGGATTTCCATTTCTCTTCTAACCTCCTTTTAGTTCACTGTTTCTCTTTTGTAACAGTGCATATCAGAAGTGGGATGCTCCCCTCTTATTTTAGGCCTCACTTAAGCACTGTGTACACACAATACAAGACAGTAGAAGAGTCAAAAGTGAATGAGGTATTTTTTTCTCTGAGCCACTCATATCCTGTCAGCTCTCTAACCCCCTTTCAACTCCTCTTCATATTCTATCACCGCCGTTTTCTGTCTTATCATACATGTCCTGCCAGCTCTTCATTTTGTTGGACTCATTAGCATTTCCTGTCGCTAATCACTTTCATAAGGATGTGGCAATCTGTGCTAGCTGCCAGATACCGCACTAGCAGGTTAGCACACACAATACTGAGCGGATGGGCATGAAGGCTAACGGGGCGGCGCATATGATGGGCTGTCAAGGGCTAATCTGCCGGAGAAGTGTTCATTAAGTCATTAGCACTGACGCAGCGATGAGACGGGTGCAGGCGGGAGTGATGCCTGCTTTGTCCTCTTTTATCGCCGCGCTCCGTCCCTCCTCCTCCCGACTGTCTGTTTGTCCGCTGACTGACGGAATGAAGAGGTGGAGACGAAAGGGAAGAAAATAAAAGATAAGAAGAGGAGAAGAGACCGAGGAGATAGATTCAATTGGAGCGCGAGAGTCAAGTGTCGTAGTACTCAAACCTTCCTTTTTACGCATCTTTACAAGTGATACATTTATAAAAACTCCTAATTTCAAAAAGCCTGTTAAAACTAACAGCTTCATGATGAAACTAAGAGTATTTAACAATAACATTTCTCTGGTTATTATGTTGATGCCAATGAAAACTAAAGCCAATGAAAAAAAAAAGTATCCACTGTGTGACACTGATGAATAGCTACAGTGTCATGAACACGATTAGTTTCATTCTGTGAAGGGGCAAAATTGTAGTTACAATGCTCGGCTTTCATACAGAAAGCATTATTAACCTGTTGTTATTCATCTATCTATTTTCAAGGCTATTCTGTGCCTGAAACTGATGTTTTAGAGTAAAGATGAGCCATTCAGGCGTTATCTCCCTCCTGCAGGGACGGATCCACTGAAATAAAAGTTAGTAAAGACAGAAAACGTGAAGAACTTAAATATGTTGCTGGTGTTTATTGTTTTGTTGAAGCGAATCACTCTATACCCCAGTTTCGACTATGTTCGGGTGAATTGGACCACTGTGTTAAACTAATTTTACCTGCGCATTTGTTCTACCTTTGATTTAGTGACTATTTCCAAGCCTTGACAAAAAGCCAGCTGAAAACACACAAATGTACCAATAACAGAACAGAACTAGCCTGTTCATTAGAGTGTGTTCACTGCAGTATCATTTGGAGGAAGTACAACTGGCGTTTGATTTGTGAGCAGGGCTGTGGTAAGCTGGTGTGTGTGTGTGTGTGTGTGTGTGTGTGTGTGTGTGTTTGTGTTTTGGCTGCTGTTGATGACCCAGGAGTAAATTAGCCTGCTAATCTCACAGAGGCAGTGATTAACGAGTGAACCTGGAAACTGTTTGTGCCAGAGACCAGACTTACAGCAAAACAAACAGCGGCAGGGGAGCGCCGGGTTTGTGTGAACGTCTGAGCGTGTGTGTGTGCGCGTGTACACGAGCTTCGTGTGCAAAGGTCTACCTCTACAGCAGCATGTGCACTAGAGGTAAACAGTGTGTACGAAAGCATGTGCAGGGTGTGTGTGTGTGTGTGTGTAGTGGCGGGCCCCTAACGGCGCACTGCATGGCTGTGGTAAATCCAGCAATTAGTGCTCTGTACATAATTAACATGCTAATGAGTTGATCTACTTAAAAGCTGCTCTGACAAATAGAACACACACACACACACGATGAATAACACACATACTCAATAGAGTTGAGGGGTGGGGCAATACCAGTGACCCTGCAGCCAGTGTTTGGCAACGTTGATTTGCATTTTTGCGTTATGAGAAGAAGCATCGATGGTCATCTCTCATCTCACCCCACACACACACACACACACACACACACACACACACACACCTTGGAGTATAGCAATGGGTGTTTCAGGAGATCAGGGGCGGGGGCTCATGGGAGAGGTTGCAGCTGGTGAATCCTCAAACAAACAAAGCCTGGCTCTAACGCCGCGTACACACACACAGGAACACGAACACACACACACACACACACACACACACATAAATGAGCAATTTTCAAATCCTCTCTCTGTCTGAATCGCTGACCCGGAAAGTAACCCCAGCTATGATCATAGAGAGGGATGAGTGACTCATTGAGACACACATACATACACACACCTGGCAACTGGATTTGGCAGATGAAGACACAAATCTGAAAACAAAGTGAGCTTGTTGCCTGGTTAGTGGACAACTTCAGCCATAGAAAAGGAAATGCGCCAAAATGGAAATGAATGCCTTAACGTTAAATCTGTGTCCACATGGCCAAAGCGCATACGTCTGTCTGTGTGTGTGTATGGTTGTATAAATCTGTGATTTTGTGATTTATACACATGAACAGAGGTTGTTTTACCTGTCCAGGTATGCAGTAATCAGGGGTGAGCAGAGGTTGGCGGTGGGTTTGGCCAGTCCGAGGGTGAAGATGGTGTCCTGCAGCCGTTTGACTGTGGGGGCGCCGCCTTTGGCCACTACGGCGTTGAGCGTGTGGAAGAGCATGGTGATGTGGTTGTCATTCATCACCACCTCCTTCTCCTTCATCTCCTTCAGGATGTCCACCGCCTCTGTAAAAGGAAGAAAAAGAGAGAAACTGTTAACGTGAAGAAATGTTTCAGCAACTCTCAACATGTGTGGTGCTTTGGTGAGGTGCGCAACGTGAGATTTAGCCTCTCGATCGAAAGATGAAGTGTGATTTCCAGGTAAAGACAAAAGGACAAATGAAAAGCACAAAAGCCAAGGAGAAAGAGAGATGATGCAGAGAGATGAGGAGAGAGAAAGCGAGATGTGGGCAGAGCTTGGCTGAGAGAAGAGTAGGGTGTGTGAATATGATAAAAGGCCCCTTTAGCTAATTCCATGTGGGGAAAACAAACCCATATTAAAACAGCATTTTGCACCCAGCGGGGATGCAAATCCAACCCCGTATAATGCCAACTCTGCGCTAATTGCTACTTGCGGTTTTCTAAACGAGACTACAATTACCGGACCCCTACAATGGAGGCCGGCTTTTTGCCGTGGCCATGTGGAAAGCACTTGGGGGGCTAAATTATAGGTATGTGACGACAAGGGCCCGTCGTGGCCCCAGTGAGACCCTGGTAAGCGGGCTGAGGGGTGGATCAGTTTGGTCAAGTCCAGCCGGTAATGGAGGGCTTTCTACCGGGCCACGCACCCATCTGGCCAGCACTAGGGGCTAAATGGTGAACAGGGAGTGTGTGTGTATCAGGGTAAGGTAATTAAGATGCGTTTACTGTCTATTTAGACAGCTGCTAATGGGCTGACAGCGATACAGCCGCTCTCCACCACAGATACTAATCTATACTGCATGACCAAGAGGAAGGGAGGAGATGGAGATGTGCAGAGACACAGAATATATTTGAATAATGTGTATAGCATTGAGCCAATCCTCCCAACTGCAGGGGAATATTGGCAAGTTGCTTAAAATTCACTCAACAAACATCCTCGCTCCTTACGTTGGTGAGAGTCACAGCAAACACAAAAGCAGAAAAGCAAAGAAAGTTTAAGTAAATGCAGGTGCGATGATACGAACACCTATGTGACTGTTAATATACCAAACTCCTTGAACAAGAGAGTCACTCTCTACTGGGAACACACGTTCAGACTCAATCACACACACACACACACACACATTGCGGGCTGAGGGACAGGGCCACTGGTGAGTGCTTTGGCATCCTAATTTCAGTCTGTCTCTCCATCTCTCCACCTCTCTGTGCCAGTTGTTATGGCGATGGGAACCAAAGGCTGTCACAGATTTAATGGGACAGGGGAAAATAGAGGATGGAAGGGTGGAGTAGGGGTGACTGGCAATGCAGGAGACACTGCTAAACAGGGAGGGGAGGGGCGGTGGGGGGGTTAAAGGGAGGAGAATAACAGGGGATGAAGCTTTACAGGGGAATAAGTTTGGTTAGTTGGTTGGATGAGGGCTTAACAAGAGCAGTGAAGTTAATGGGTTTACTGCCTCTAGTGTGATGATGTATTATACTTTTATGGAAATATAAATTTTTAAATATAAAAACAATAATTGCAAAGAGCTGCATCATCAGAGTGGTGGATATGCGGAGAGCCAGTAGCTCCAGCATCACTGTTCCTGTACTATGATGACGCTGTAATGAAGGTACAGTGACGAACAGTGCTTCAAACTAACTGTTTGACAGAAATGTGCTGAAAATTGTACAATAAAAATTAACATTTAACATAAAACTACTGAAATAACAGCCTGAATCAAAGTCGCAGGGATAAACAATTTCATCACAGATGGTGGTATCAACAATTGCCCTATAATGACCTGACATGTTGTCAAGCCCGTACTGTCTGTTTATCAGTTCAGATGTAACTTAATCTCGCTATCTGACTCTCTGTCTCTGTCCGTGCCCCCCCCCCCTCCCTCCGATCTATCCATCCCTCTCTCCATCACTCTCTGACAGACCCGCTAATCACTGAGACCAATGGCTTGGAGTTGATCTGCCCAAATGGAGCTACACTAGCTAACATCCCTCCGTCCACCATCCAAACCCCCCCTCCCCCACCCCTGTTCTCCCTCCATCCCTCCCTTTATCCGTCCGTTTAGCCAGTATGCATATCCATCAGCTCAGCCAAGCATCGTGGCCAGCAAAGTGAGCCAGACCACACACACACACCGAGAGATGGAGAGGCAGACAGGCCAGGTAAACAAACATCACACAGCCCAATGGTTCATCTAATGCTCCATGACTCGACTGCAAGTGATGTCTCTTTCCCAAAACACACACACAGCACCGAAGATGAGTCCAGGACGATCTAAAGCCAGAACAAGTTGTGTTTACCAAAGTGGGAGGATGGACAGATGGAGGCAGAGGGGCAAGGGCAGGTCAAAGAGACGCCTCTTGATAGAAGAGAGGTGTATGTACAGTTCAAGTATGTTTTGAAGAGGATTATAGGTGTGTAAATACTTGCTATTTTTGCGTTCTTGGGTGCTAAAATGCAAGAACATATATTTTTGCTGTTTGTGAGACTGGATTACGCCGTAAAGTAGTTTTATTGTGCTGCTAGAATGTGGAGGAATCTGCAAATAAGTTCAGATCGAAGCATGTTTTTGACAGCGTATAGCCGTGCACAACGTGTAACGTGTACAACGTGCAATGTGTATAACGTGTTTAATGTGTACATCGAGATAGCGGGTAATAACGTGCGTGTGTGTGTGTGTTACAGTTTGGAATACAACATAAAGTCAGTAATGGACCAGGCTTTATGTGACATCAAATAAATATTCATTCAATGTTCTCCCTGCCTCCTGTAGACTTGTGAGTACGTGTTTCGTGAGAAAAGTCGATTTAACTCAGTGGAACACGAGTCAAAACTCAGATACTTTGTAGATTAAGTGGCCTAGGAACTTGGAACGGACACTATACAAGTGTTTTATTTTATTTTGTGTGTTTATTTTTTTCAATGAGGAATACTGGATTTTGGTTAAACTGACACAAATTAATCTATTTTGATTATCTTTGTGGTATGAATGGAAGCAATGACTTAACAGATACAAATATGTTCATTTAAAAAAGGAAATGAAGGGATTTCATATAAAGCTGATGTGGGGTGGGTGACAGGATAAGAAACTGAGTCAGCATTTACAGTCGCCACTTATGGGTGCATGACATTATATTCTGATCATAGTTTTGTACTGATGCACTGTTTTGTGCTGCTGCTTTGTTGTGTATATTTTTTAAAAATTAGCTACATGGAGAATTAAGTTGAACTTGATACAAATGTCAGTATTACCATGATGTAATGCTTGATAGGTGTGTGTATGTTTCCTGTATGTGTGTGCAAGATTACTGTGTGGGTATATACGTATATACGTTTATATTTACTAACATGAAAGAAACAGTATATTAGTTTGATGTTTTTTGGATCACAGTTACTGTTTCTGTACCATATTCTTCTTTCTGGGGATAAAGCACAAATGAGGAGCTGGATGGTTAGACAGATGTCTGGACAGATGTGAAGGAAAGATTAAAGGACCATGATGGAGATTAAGAGTGAGCAGCAGACGTAAATTAATTGGTTGGTAAGAGAGGAAGTAATCATAAAGAACTGTAAAAGAGCAAAGAGGGAAGGAAAGTGACACAAGGATCAAGTCGGAGGGATGAAGTGAGGAAAAAACAAAGTTGCCTGGCGAGGTGGGATGGGAGGCTTTGAAACAAGGGCATTAACAACAAAGCCATTAGAGAGGGTTAGAAATAAAGCAAGATGCCAGGAGACATGATCTTCAGCTGGGCCTGGTGTGTGCTACGAGCCAGGCAACCCAACGTCTGGGTGGGGACAGGCTAACATCAAGGTTAGCCATGTGTGCTAATGTGGATGACAAGCGTCCCCTCCATATGCACACTCTGGCTAATGGCAAACGCGTTAGCACTGCCTATACACACCCCTACACACACACACACACACACACACACACACACACAGACGGACACACCAACTGTCGTGCCCACCAAATGCCTTTTGCTTGAATTCACATGCAAATTTGCATGTAGCTCTGTGTGTGTGTGTGTGTGTGTGTGTGTGAAATTCTCAAGCACTTCGGCGGACATGATCTGCCATTAGCATCAAGGCGGATTTCAATAATTCTGGAAAAATACACACAGTCCTGTAATTTTCCCCCTCTCTCATTTCTCACTGACACGGATGTGTGTGTGTTTTGGGGGGGGGGGTGGGGGGGGGGGGTGAGAGAATGACACGAGACAGAGTGGGGAAGAGAGGGTCAGATTGAGAGACAGAGACAAAGACAGAGAGAGAGCGAGCGAGGGGAGGAGAGGAGAGGCGAGGACAGACAAGGGAAACATTTTGCCTGTCATTGTGTGCAAAAAGCAGAGCGGCTAAACTGATGGTAATTGGGTCTCCAATGGGCTGAAGGAAACCCACCGTAGCATTCTGAAAATGGCCAGCTAATGTGGTTTGAGGGAGGGAGAAAGACAGATTGTGACAGAGTTGGTGACACACACACATACACACAAGCTCAACCACACACATTCACATCTGTAAGTTCAAGCCTGATCTGCTCTGATACAGCTAACTGTCAAAGAAAAAGCAGCGTGGAACTTAGTGCTGATGGGATTAGTCAGTTAATCAATTAGCCTGTCGATTGAAAAGTAAAAACGACAATTTTAATAATCGATTAATCATTCTGAGTCATTTATCAAGCAAAAGTGTCACTGAATATATTTGGGTTTTGGAGTGTTGAAGTTACTTTGGCTCTAAGAAACTGAACACTGAACCGTTAGTTGCAGTTACAGAGGAACTTACCCTCCACTTTGTCATTCTTGGAGAGGGTCTTGACCAGTGCGAGGTATTTAGTGGCATCCAGCGCCACAGACGAGTCCTTACGACTCCTAGAGACAGAGAGGGCAGGAGGAAGTTTAGATTAATATATTCCACAAACAGTAATGCAACTCATCTACTGTACTTTCTCCTGCTGGACTTCAGTCTGATGCTGGGACCAGGTGGTGAGTGAAGAGAAGGAAACAAGAGAGGAAGAGTGGAGAGTTTCCTGTCTTTTAGCCAGTCAACAGAGTGGCTGGACCCTGCATTAATGTCTCCCCTAATACCACTCAAGTTAAACTTTAATGGCCTGATACAGGTCGCAGCGCTGCCTTGTGTGTGTGTACAGTGTTTATGTGTGTGTGTGTGTGTGTGTCCTCCTCCACTCACATTTCCCTCTTCAGGCTGAGCGCCTCCTCCACATTGTCGTGGCGACAGCACAGGTTGATGAGGGTAGCGTAGCCGCCAGCTGTCATCTCGTCCTCATGCTGCTGCTTCAGCTCAAGGGCGCGCTGCAGGTTCTGATCAGACGACAAAGCTCTTTACTAGACACACAGACGACTTAATGCAAGGAAATTAAAAGGTTTTAGGAGACTTAAGTTCTCCAAAAGTATCCTACCTCCTCAGCACAGAGAGTCTGGATGGTTTGTTTGAGTACAGCGCCGAATGGTTTGTTGTCCGCTTTCAGTTCGGCCAGTTTCTTCTCAAGCGCTAACGCTGTATTGCCAGTTCCCTGATGGACACAAAGAGGTGATAAACACATGTGCATGATCATAAACAGACATACATAAACAACCTCATGTGTACATATGCATGGACTCAAAAAACATGGCCTGCATTCACAGAAGAGTCCGGTTTTAAAGTGAAATTACCTACAGATGAAAAATGCAATATTCTTACAAAATGACATACATTAAAGGGATTTATGGAATAAATTGTGGTGGTCTAATAATTCCTTAAGCAATGATATCTCCTAAATTTAATAGATCTTCTATATTTCATAAATAGTCAAAGGCAAAGTTTATTTTCCCAACAGGTATACATAAGCATTAAAAATGTATTATGTTCATCATTTTGTGTCCATTTTTCACACTGTCCTACTTACAGTGGCACGGGGACCAGCTGCTGCAGGACCATTGGACAACAATGGGTCTTTTGGGTCCACCAAGGCATGCACATCCTGTCACACACACACACACACACACACAGTTAAAATTTGAGATAACATATACTGTACATCATAAGAGCAACTACCATAACAGTACAAAGAACATAAGTAGCAGAAATACATTTGGTCAAATTGTGGTTTTGGCTGTTGAGTTTGTCAGCTCCACGAATGCTTTTCTCAAGTGACTTGTAATATTCATCACCAATAATACTCCATTGAGAAAATTTGAACTACATCTAGCATTAACAGAGCTCAGGTAAGGACATTGAATTTGTCTGGTTCTGTACCTTGATGAGCTCTGGGACGTGGTAGGCCTCCAGAAGGTTCCTGATGCCTCTGTAGATGTTTCCTGAAATAATTATGTTCTACAAAAGAAGAAACAAGTGTAAGAAAATCAACATCAGCAAAACACTGATCAACTTTTAGCACAACAAGAGTTGAACCTGTTGAATTTTGTGTTAAAGGTCAAAGGTAAAGATAAAGTTTAAATCGTAGATGAACATAATGAACACAAAGTAGAAATAAGATTATGTTTTTAACAACCTTAAGAAAAATGTATCACTGCCATTTGCTGAAAATAAAGTTGCATTGAGGTGCTGTTGGAAATTTCAACTAGAACGGATACAAACGACCAATAAAAGAGGTCAATTTCACTCAGGAAGTAAGACTTTCCCTTTGGCATGAATTTGTCTGAGTTGTCCAAGTCATGCTGTATTTCAGCAGCATTTTCTGATTATCGTGTTAGACATGCAAGCTCCTATGAACAGGATTGTATTTCGATATCATTTCACAATGAAAATGCCATCAGACGCATAGAGGACGTGTTGAGATCCAATCGCCTTGCATTATACTTAAGAATCGTTCTGCAAGGTTTTGCCAACAGCAGCAGAGGGCCGTTAAGAAAAACAACGCCAAATTAGCCATGACTGAGTGAGTATGTGGTGGGAGGGTGGTGGTACACGAAGATATTCAAAGTCATCATATTTTGGACAGAAAATCGACTTAATTATTGATTAAGTCTGTTGAGGAGACAAAGTGTTGAGACAGAGGCAACAATCTCAGAGACAGTTCTTCACCTGGACAAATAAACCTAAAACTTTCTGAATAACAGATACTACTAGAGGTATGGGAGGAAAAAGGGGGTGAACTGACCCTTTAAATGGACCTGTAGGACAGAGGCCCAGGTTTATCTGAGCAGCTAAAAGGTTTACCTCTGCAGCTCCAGTCCCAGAACACAATTAAAAAGCTGAAATTTATTTTAGTGCATAATGAGGCTTATCGTGGACTTTCGGCTAATTAAAAATAAAAATGTTCTGACGGCGCTGATGGAGCTCAGGTTTCATCCATAAGGGCTGCTTTGTGACAAACAATTCCACCATATAAACCTGGAGTCAGTGTGTAACAGCTGACCTGTCGGATGTGTAGCACAGAACATTAATTACAGAACATTAATTACTGTTAGATCCTGACCAAAGCTACCGCTGCTATGCAACCTGCATAAACGTGCACATCGCTCTCTCCATTTAAAGATGGACTTATTGTTTCTGCTGTTGTGTGATGCTGCAGGTATTTAATAAACCCAAAGGAAAGAATCTGATGCAGCCAGATGTGGACAGCAAACAGAACATCAGTACTGATGTTTCTGCAAAATCCTGGTTTACATTCAGTGTATTCACCTGAACGACGTTATTGTAAGATTCATACATTCATTCATACATTAATCTAACATGTTTCAGATCTGTCTGCCTGGTAATATTTCTAAGACAGACAGCAGATTCCCCCAGGAGCTGATTTTTTTCTCCTCAATATTCAGAGTTAAACTGACTCCAAAAACTCTCCAGATGTGCATCATTCACAGAAAACCTGCTGCGTCTCGTTTGTGTTCATGTTAAGCAACAGTGAAAAGCAGCTGTCAGCTCGGTGCCGCCAAAGCTTTGGGTCCATCCTGTAGGTCCTGAGGGCTGCCACTGCCTCAGCCCTGAATGTTTTGAGTATAGCTCCACATATTTCTGCTCCTCAAAACTGGTATTTGGATATAACAGAGCAGAACTTAATGTGGAGCGTCTGCACATACCAAATCGCATACAGGCCATGGATGTATTATAAGATCATTTAAATTATTTTAACAGTGAGTGGAGAGATTTCTGTAGCAGTCTGGAGTGTTTCAGGCTTTTCTCCACATTTCAGCACAGAGATCAGTCCATAATGAGAATTGCAGAGAGCACAAAAGCGTCAGTCTTCACCAACATCTTTACTTATTGTATAAAAAAGGTGATGAATCTAATATAGATAATTATAGACATCTTGCCATTATGAATACTGACTATAAAATATTTGCTAAGATAATCATGAATAGACTTAATGATATATTAGAGGTAATTATAGATAAAGAAAAAAAAACGTGTGCAATTAAAGGACGGGTAATGAGGGACAACCTTAGCATGTTAAGAGAAATCTTGCACAAAACTGAAGAAACAAAAGGTTTTTTATATTATTGGTCCTGATAAAAAAAAAAAAAAAAGCATTTGACTACATTGCCGGAGATTATCTGTGGGCTGTGATGAAAGCATACAGCTTTATTCACATGGTAAGATGTTTGTATTTAACGTCAAGTGTTCGTGTAAATGTCAATGGGTTTTTAACTGAGTCTTCTGAAGTGGAGAGAGTTGTGAAGCATGGCTGTCCTTTGAGTGCGGCTCTTTATACTTTAGCCATCAGCCCCCCTAATCAAACAAATTAACAATGACGGTCGTATCGCTGGAACTGCTATTGCTTACGCTGAGAGATAGATGTTTTAACTAATCATTAATTGTATATAAAAATGCATCTGGAGCAAAACTAAATCAGGACAAAACAGAAGCAGTTTGGATCCAGGAGGAGAGTGACAGACAAAACATTAATATTCTAGTCAAACGAGCGTCCCGGTGTGTTGCAGTACAGCGTGTAGGCCACTCTGTGACTATAAATTATATGCCTTGTTAACAGCAGATCAGCTGCACAGATCTGAGTGCAACACACACCGCCGCACACACAGTTATTTGTTACTGTATATCATTCGTTTCCCACCCGTACTGCTTTCATTTTTCACGCGGTTCGGTTGAGTTACGCGTCTTTCGGCGCTTTCATGGCACAGAATAGACGTATAATTAGTAATTAGACGCATGTCTCAATTCATATCAGTGTTTTATAAAAAGTTTCAGCGTAATATTTTCATGACCTTATGATAATAACGAGTGCTTCACTAAAAGCATGGCCCTGTGTGGGAAACACCCTCCCTCAAACACATCAGATATTATAAGAACAGCTGATTTCAGGCTCACTGGGTCAAGGAAAATGTCCAGAGGCACTGGGCATAATCACTGCTCCTCCTCGTGGATATATAAAGCATTGCAACTGGTTTCTACACATGGTGCTTATGGGCGAGTCGGGGCGGCGTTCACTATGTCATCGGGGGGGGCCGGGGGGCTCATTACAGCCAAGGACCCAGCAGGGATCTGCCACAGATCTGGACGGGCCCTGTCACGGATCAGCCGGCAGTTCTAGGCGGTTGCATCTGTATCTCCAAAACTTCAATTTTGCAGTCTTTCCACAACATCCTGATTAATATGACACCGGGGATACTCTTTTATGTGAAGATGATTTCTGCAGATGCATGTCAGAATTAGCCCTACACTGAACTATATAAAAAAAAAAGTGATATTTTTACACCATTTTGGGACTTTTCAGTGACTCATACAGATTCTACTTTGGGCCAAGAAATCATTCTATTGAACTCCAAACAGCCAGTTAAGACGTGACCTTTAATCAAAAAGTGTAAAACATGAATTAATCTCCAGCAACATGTCTGGATGTCTCAACTCAGACCTTCAGAAATGGAGCACAGGGAGGAGGTCGTGTGTGAGCCTGATGACACACAGCAAATCATCTCAGATCATCAGTGTGTGTAAGCCGGTTTAAAGCGGGAAGGTTATGAATGAACTGGATATATAGTATATCAGTGCAGGAATGTCGGGTGTGTGTGTGTGTTTGTAACCTCATCAGTGAGTCTGTGTACCTGAGTCTGTAGTTGATTTAAGTATTTCCGCAGTTTGTCTTCCTGAGCCTGCACCTCCTTTTCTGGCATGCTGTCGATCAGATTGTACAGGAAGAAGGATGCTGTGTCTGGATGGGGATGAAAACACACACACACACACACACACACACACACACACAGAGTGAACAGTTGTCTTGGGAATAAATTTCATTTGCCACCGTGTCAGTCACTGCATCCATTTGTGCATTTATACAATTTTTCTCTAACCTCTGCAGAGTGTGTGTTTGTGTGTTTCTGCTGACAGAGGCTGCTTTCGGGCTCGAGTGTGAGTGAATGTACGACGGCTGGCAGTGACAGCCTCCCCCGACTTCAACTCTCACACACACACACACACACACACACACACACACAGGCTCACAAATGTCGTCTAACGGGATGTGACATGGATAACAGTCTCCATCGCTCCCACCAGCACACACACCACTTTCAGCGCTGGGGACTCTCCGTGACACACACGCTGACACGGAGCGACATTAACGCTACACACACACACACACACATATACACTGCCTTACCAGAGACGCTGCCCAGCAGTGACACATGCACACAAACACACATTCATACACTTGAACTACTCAGCGCTGTGTCAGCAGCCAGGCTCTATTTCCTGCGACGGAGAGAGCAGGTCTTTCACTCACACGCCGACACACACACACACACACACCTGGACATAAACACACACACAAGCTTCATGACGAGAAGTGGGCCGGTCAGCAGTCTACTGCTACTGAGACTGAAGGTATACACAAACACATAGATACACACACACAAACACTCACACACACTGGACATTTTTATGTCATCTGAATTAGAGTTGCGAGGTCACTGCAAAGCAAATATACACACACACCACATGCATCAAAATGCCTACTACACATTTGTCAAGCTGCCAGACTGATATGTGATAGACGATACATATATACAGACGCCCGGACCCTCCCTCTATCTCTATCCCTTTCTCACCTACACACGCACAAACAAAACACACATCTCGCAAACAAAACACTCTCAGATATGAATGTCCTAACTTCTCAGTGAGTGTGTATAAATATGTTCTTACCAGCAGGCTTGGAGTTTTCTTTGGAGAAGCGCTTGTCTTTGTACAAGAGCTCAGTAATCTGTAACAAAAACAGGAATTTAAAATTAAACACAAGCACAAAAACACAGACTGCGGGATTTTACTTCAAAACATCACAGTTGATCCTACACCGCAGACAGGGTTAGCGGTTCAAGTGCCCTACAGGCAATCCAGCCCTAAATATTTGTTTTATATTAACCCTTGCGTCATTCAACTTTCTTTCTTTTTTTTTCTTTTAATCTCTGAACTACTATATTTTGCGTTTTTAGATTGTTTTTTTTAATGTATCTGAATTAATTTTTTGTGTGTCTTTCTGTTTTCAAACCAGCTTGCCTTCAATTCTTTATTTATATGTTCACTGTGGCGTGAAGAGATTTGGATAAAAGGCAGCAGATGGCATTTGTCATATTGTATATTGTTACTAAATGTAACTCTGGATGTAGCAGATGGTGAGTAAATTGCTTATTAAAGCTATGTTGCTGTAAGGAAAAATGCATCATATTAACAACTGAATCTAACACCTCCAACACTAAAAGCAGCATTTTAGAGTTTAAACTTGTCTGGTATCAAAAAGTTATTTAATTTTCTGGATTTTTATTTCCTTGACTGTGAAATAATTTTCACCTATTAAACTATTTTTCAAATTTAGAGACCCTGTTTGTATGTATATCATCCTCCACAGACAGACAAACACGGACATATTCAGGTCTTACCTTAACCATGCTCTCCACATCAGCAGACCTGCAGGGGGCAGTAGAGGACAAGACATGAGCTCCCAGTCCACATGCACCACCGGCGGGTCAACATGTCAGGGTTAATGTGTGATTTGCTCACAAGCGAGCGTACGTTTTGCTTTTAGGTCACAAAACATGAAAAGACATCTACATTTCTCTAATAGAAGCACCTGCACAGCACACACTGTTCCACCTGAAGAGTTTCTCATGTCTTTCTCTGCTGCTTCTTCAAACGCAAGAAAACTCAAGCCCTCGCAACTCTGTGCCTCGCTCTCGTTCCTCCTCTTTTCCTTGATATTTTTCTCATGAATGATCTCTCTTTATTATCGATTTCTTGTATTGTTGTCAGCTGAAATTCAATCTGTATATTTGCTGCAGATATAAGCATCAGGTAGACAAATGATGTGGATATTGTTTTTAAATTTCAAAGAATATAATTAGGATATTTTTAATCAGTATCTATAGGATTTTTCATCTTTTTTTCACAATTTGGAGCATCCACTTCCCTCTTGCCTATATATTATAAGTTTCCTGATATGAAAATATTTGAGATGAATGAGAATTTGGATAAATTAAGTTTGCTCATTTTTCTGACAGCAAGCTTTACGTTTGCCATGTCTGAACACAAGTAACCATAACACTGTCACGTTACCATAGTTACTGAATTGATAGTGTAGTACAATACAATAAGGCAAGACAGAGAGACAGAGTTTGACACTCTCAATCCCACAGTACAAGAGAGATGAGACAGCACTACAAAAGCCTGCGAAACCACAGAAGACACACACACACACACATTCACACACACACACACGGGCTAAATGATGACAACGTGTGACATTTCTGGCGTTGTCAGCTAGTTGGTAGAGAAGATGAGAGGAGAGGAGGGGAGGGGGGGGGGGGGGGGGGGGGGATAAGAGAGGAGAGGAGAAGAGAGAAGAGGTCTTTAATGATTAAATTATCCCCTGACCTTGTCTTTGACAGGGGCAGGTCCCGCATTGCGGTGACACAGCGCTTGCGCACACACATACATACACACACACTCCCCAAGTGACAAGCCCAATTATGACCCTGTCAGGCAACCTAACAGTCAGAAAATTGTGTAGGTGTGTGTGTGTGTGTGTGTGTGTGCGTGTGTGTTAATGCAATGAGAGCAAAGCAACTGTAGGAGAGGAAGAGTGGATTCAGGCAAAAAAAAAAGACTAATAAAAAAATGAGTAGATAATTAATGTCTAAAATATGTAAACAAAAACATGCACAGACACACACAATATCAGAAGATATGGAAATGTCCGCACAAAAAAAAAAGCTTTCTTATAACTGCTGTCAGTGTCCGTTTTCCTCTTGAACATTATACTATATGCTACATACATCTCTAAACATGACAAGAAAATGAAATAAAACAGAGGTTTCACTCTTTTTATATTATTTTTCACATGTCCACAAACTTAAAAAGTATAAACTATGATGCCAAGGAAAAGAATATTGAGTGGTTATTTTAAAATGACATGTTGCAGAAACATCATCTTTATTTTATTCATTATGCTTGATAAACTATCAGCGTCCCTTGGCTGAATGGAGAGCTCAAAGTTAAGCTCAACTGAGCGTATTTTAGCTTTTTAGTGGGAGAAATAACTTTGGTCCCTGCAGACAAGTCAGCACTTTTCTCTTTGACTCACCTCCAGCCTCACTCAGGGGCCGGAGTGTTTTTGTGTGGGTGTGTAGTGTTAAACTGTAAATATTCATAAACACCCATTCAACAAAAGCCCACGGGTCAGACCCTGGTCCTAAGGCTGATTCTATATGTGTGTGTGTGTGTGTGTGTGTGTGTGTGTGTGTGTGTGAGAGAGACAGAGAGAGAGAGAGTGTGTGAGATCAGTAGAGGGGTCTGGGTATGAGGGGCAGTGGTGGGCATCTACTAATTTACATATCTCCCACGGTGCTTTGGGGCGAGAGCTGAGGGATGATGGCCTCCATATGCATGAGGCAGCCGTGTGTGTGTGTGTGTGCACGTGTTAAGAGATGGAGTGTTTTTCCCCGCAGCTGCCCACACACACAGACGCTGTAGATGGTGTGATAGGCTGCACATGTCATATTCATAGCATATGCCACAGTGACCTCCATAGTGCTACAGGCCTCCCTAAAACGCTAGTCAGGAGTCATGAGGCAAAATATGGAGAAATATGGAATTTCAAATGATGGAGAACACACTCGGAGACAAACGCACAACAGGCTAATTGACTCACCTTCTGAAGCCCAGGATGAGGCTGCCGCGGAAAATAATAAGGTCCAACGAGGGGAAGGACGAATCTGACACTGGAAAAAAAGAGAGAAGACATTCAGACAAGTGATGCAAAGGAAGGGAAGACAGAAAAGGAAGGAACAACTTAATGTAAATTGATTGCTGTGATTATATGTGGAATATAATGTCGCTGTTAAACAAAAACATTTAACTTGTGTTTAGCAGTTTTTCAGCAAAGTCCTGCCTCAAACTCACTAAGTTACTTCATTTCATTCTGGGAGCTTCACTTTATAACTTCATGCTCCTAATGCTAGAACATACTGAGTATAATGCCTTGCTCAAAAGGACCTCAAATGGTAGTTTTGAGGCAGATAACAGCATGTTTTATTCACCTCCCACATCCTCACTTTCTCAGCCTGGATTCAAACTGGTAACCAGCCAGTCAAATGCCTGTTTTTTTTTAACCAGCAAACCAAAACCAAAGAAAAATAAAGTCCTTCCTGTAAGATTTCCAGGGCTGCAACTAACGATTATTTACATCTGTCAGATATTCCATAAATGTTTTTTTAATATTCGATCATTTAGACTATAAACTGTGAGAAAAAGTGAAGAATTCCCATCTAAAGTTCCCAGTGATCATATCTTTTAATAGATTCATATGTGTGAATAAAAGTTCAAATTAGATAAGTATTCAATTAACAACGATATAACAAAAGATAAAAGGATACACGTTTTGGTGTTTTTCCTTGATAAACCTTTTGTAGGAAACTTTTTGGGGGTGCAGATGTGTTTATTGCAATATTGGAGAGTGAGAAGAAATATATGAAATGTTGAAAAACACTGAAAAAAAAAACTTTCTTCATGTGACGGGGGGAAAAAAAATCCATCGGACACACTCTGAAATACATAAAAAAGGATGCAGAGCGATTTATGTGAAAACGAGTGGTGGATGTTTGAGACTAAAAGAAGATGAAAGACAGAAACAGGAAGAATCATCCATTATTTAACAGCCTCCTCTATCCCGTCCCTCTGCCGGTTGAGGCGCCTCTCGTTCTTGCTCTTTACATATTCACACAGACTAATTTCTTAAAAGGCCTGATGAGCACAGAGGAGTAAGTAGGCAAACGCATGAGAGTGTGTGTGTATGTGTGTGTTAACGCTGGGCCAATTAGCCCGCAGGCGAAGCAGCAATTTTTATGATGACGGGTGCTTAAGATGCAGTGGAGCTTCTTCTTTGGAATATATGTGTGTGTGTGTGTGTGTGTGTGTGTGTGTGTGTGAGGATATGCAGGCTTACATCGGGTGTAGAGTTCGGCCAGGTTGCCGACAGCCACCGAGCGAATCTCTGAAGACAAGAAGCCCTCCGACTCCGGAGAGACGCCTGCATCCTGAGCGGAGAAAAATCACCTTTATGTCAGCAAAAACTTTTTAATGCACACTGGCAACACACACACACACACACACACACACAGACTTCAGCGTTACCGTGAGGGCCTTGCGAGCTGCCTCCATGCTGGGGAAGACAGGGAGGATGTAGTTGGATAAAGTCTCGACATCAGGTGTCACCCCGAGCTCCTGCATGCCCCTCACCACCTCCACCACACCTACAACACATACACACACAGAAAAGTAATTAACATCAACTTGTGTTTGTGTAGTGACAGAGATAAAATAATATTTGTGATAATGTCATTTGCATCAACAGCCAAAAAAACAAAATATGAGATTGGAGCTGCGACTAACAATCACTTTTGTTATTGATTAATTTGGCCATTTTTTGGTCCAATTATTGATGACAAAATTCTTGTCATGAGTTCCCAGAATCCAGGAGAAAAGCTGCAAATCCTCACACTAGAGAAAATGGGATGATTATTATTTTTTGCTTGATAGATAACAAGAAACTATTCAATCATCAAAATTGTTGATCTGTTTTTTCGTCAGTTGACTAATCAAACAATCAACTAATTGATACAGCGCTATATTTCATGTAGTCTGTGTGTCCTCGAGATAAGAAAAGTTGGAAATTAGATAAATTTGTGTTTCTATAGTGACGGAAATCTGGATAATTAGTTAGAACAAAAGTAAAGACACACAAGTATGACAATATTTTAATTTATGTGCAGTTTTTTTTTTTTTGCAGAAGTTTAGGAAACCGGCCTGGGCAAACATTTTTGTTTTTGTTTAATATAAATCACTTGCTGCACTTTTACAGACACACACACTTTCCTCCACTCACTCTCATGTACAAGCCTGGAGCTGTGTAAGCACTGTTAAAATATGGGTCTAAGAAATGAGCTGGCGCATACTTTCTCTCACCCCTGCAGTTAAATCGCAGGGCACCCACACACACACCCTCACTCTCACACACACACGCACAGTGTATCAACAAAATGCTAATGGATGACACCCGTTCTACCTTGGACTGGTGGATACGTGTACATAAACACGCACTCAGCCTGGAGTGGACTCTCGCCACCATCGCCCTGCTCTCCAGCAGCGCCACGAGGTCCTGCCCCAGGGAAGGAGGCCAAAACAGCCGCATGCATATGGAACAGCCACTCACACACACACTCTCAATATGCCCGCAAGTGTCTGTGTGTTTTGTGAGTGTGTGTGTGTGCACACATATGGAGGAGGCACTGCAGCACTTTGCATATGCCTGAGAGCGTGCCTGCGAAGGACACGGGCCTAAATGAGCGCATGTCCGGGTGCATGTGTGTGTGTTCATTCTTAGTGTGTGTTGCTATGTGGTTTTATGACAGAAATATCAATGCATCTATATGCTATATATGACTGCATCCAGTGTACCAATACACCTTGTTCCCATGCGGACTTCAGCAAACTACCCTAAAGTGCTTCTTTGAGTTGACACACCTCGAGATTGTATGTGTGTGTTTACTCTCCACTCAGGCTTTATAAAACACACACACACACACACACAGCTCTGTGTTTCTGCATCCTCTTGGGACGTATGTGTTCACCTGGCAGTCTCTCTCTTTAGCTGAATAAAAGATGAGTACCGGGCTTTTATACCCCATTAAAACCTGCGGCTGGGGCTGCATTATCCCAGGTAGGGGCTACCTGAACCACTCCATCCATCCAGCCTTCCCCCTCTGTCCATATCACTCATTCATCTGCCCCTCTCACTATCCATCTACCCTGCTTTCAAGAAAAAGTAAATAGGCGATCTTCTTCTTTCTTCTCAATGGAGGATCCATCCGTTCTGCGGTCTGCCCGTCCATTCTTACCCCCTAATCGCTTTCATCTAGCCTTTTTTTATGAAAGAAGAGGAGGAGAACCTGCTTTCCTCCTGAATAATCCATAATCAATTTCACGGTGAGCCAGACAGACAGAAAACAAGTGAATGGAGAGCCGGAGGTATAAATGCATACGCCGGACCTTCTCTCTCTCGCACTTTCTGGCTTCCGCATGTGAGCTTTCATGATCATCAGCACTTTTCGGTTGTCTAACAAGCATTTTTTTGTGTGTGTTTTTTTTGCAAGTCAAGTCTGTGACCGAGAGCTTTTAACCCTTTGAACAACATGATGCTTTTTTGCTTGGTTTTCGCTCCCTTTATGTACAACTTACAGCAAATCACTACATGTAATAGCTAAGCAGGCCATGTATGATATTTTCACAATAGCTTAGGCTACTCGGTTTGCCTGTAAGTGGTACTTTACATGTTCTACAGCTAGTTTTACACAATTTAAAATTATTTAACACATCGCAAATATCTGTATATGAAAAAACAGAGGCGATATGTTGATGAGACATTCTGAACCCTGAAGAAAAGGTCTATAAATGATGATTATGAGGCAAGATCTGCAGTTATATGATTTCTAGGCAGATTTATGAATGTTTATCCTCGATGACCATCACTGGAAGGGTAAGTTGCACCAGTTCCTGCTGTATATGTATGGTCTTGCTTGAATCAGTTATGACGATTAGGAAAAAGTGTGATTTTTGGTGGAAATGTACCACAGCTTCTTTTAATGACTGCTAAGTAACTCCTTATATCCATTCTGCAAAAAACTATCTGTAAATTAAGCATATGAATTAATTGAACAAACTAAATCTAAGGTGTACTGACAGTCAGCTCATCTCTCAAAACCTAAAAAGTGGAGAACTTGTCCAAAAAGAGTCATGAATAAATAAGAAAAACATTGAAGAGTATAATAAAATACAAAATGATATGTGATATTATGTGGTTTTCCTTCTAGGTTTTCTATCTTTCCGCTCAATAATCAACCCTCTCTGCTTTCATCCCTTGTCTGAACAACTTAAATAAATATTCGGCACAGAGGAGAACTGAGAAGAGTAGAAGCCTCTCCAGGTTGGTCAGCATAAAGGCTGACATAAATCCAGGCAAGAAGTATCAAAGTAGTGAGTTAAGCATGGCAGTGGTCACAAGATATCATCATCAGATTCATGTCTGCAGGTTAGCTGTCACAGACGAGAAGTGAGGACGGAGGAAAGAGAGGAAAAGAGGAGTGGAGTGAACCGGTCGCTGTCATCTCCTCCCGTCCTTGGACACGAGTACCTGTCACTTCCCCTTTTCTTTCTCCTCCAACACCATCTGTCTCTCCATCTCTATCTGTGTCCATGACTCTCTAAAGGTAGACTTTGTTTGCTGCGAGGCAGAGACGGGTGTTCTGATTGAAAGCAAAGGGAGCACAAACACATTTCAATTTAATGAGGCAAGAAAAGCTGCAATTTCACCCTCATTCGCTTCAGTTTCCCCCCTTTTTTTTTTTTTTTTAATCGAGGTGATGCTTGGCTCTCGTCCCACCGATCGACTCAGCCGATACTAGAATAGAGTTCATAGAGGACTGCGTTACAGATCGCTGCGGCGGTGCTTCTTTAATGCAGCCCACTCTGTTTGACAGGTAAAGCTGCATTAAAGAAAGAGTGAAAGGGTAGAAAGAGGTCACATAAATAGAGTCAGGTGTGGGAGGGCAGTCAGGAAGGAAAGCAGACCGGACAAGGGAGCCTTTACAGCTCTCATCACCCAAAAACACACAAGACCAGAAACATTCCCTTCCTCTGAAGTCTCCCCTCCCTCTCCTGTCTCTTGCTCCACCGTGTCAGAAGTAATAAGAGTGCGCTGCGTCGCGAGGACTGACAAGCGGTGACTAGCTGGCGGCAGGTGGGAAGTACGGCCTGGCATATGCTTCCGCTAAACCCGCCAAATCCACACCTCATCAAAATGCAAAGGGATTTTTTTTTTCTCCCCCTCCTCCCCCTCCCCTAGTTGCTCCCCTCCAATACCACGGCTCCGGCCTCTCTGCCCGCTAGTGACACCTGTGGACAAAAAGTGACACGGCGCTTAATATTTCATGGGCGGTGCACAGTGGGGCGCGTAATCCAAAGTGAATTCCCTCAGAGCGCTTGCATTTACATGAAATCAAGTCACTCCGCATCAGTCACATCACCTGCACTGCCCCCCCAAAAGGCCCCCCCACCCTTCACAAATGCAGACGCACACACACACACCTCCTGCAGCCAATGAGTGTGTGAGAGAGCAGGAGGGAGAGAGAGAGAGAGAGAGAGGGGGGAAAAAAAAAAAAGAGAGAGGCTGAATCATTCATGAGGGTTAAGGCTAACACCAGCGGAAACGAGCAAGTGTGTGAGCAAAAGAGAAGTTTCTCCACTTTCCTTCCCTCTGTTCTTCCTTCTTTCCGCACCGTGATAACTAAATGGATGCCGTCTGATGTGTTCGTGTGGCTTTGGGAATGTGTGCGTCTACGTGTGTGTGTGTGGTTGTGTGTGTGTGTGTGGTTGTGCATGTTTAAACCCATGTCTAGTCATCTTTCTTCTTCTTAATGCCAAGCCAGGCGCAGAGGCATCTCACCGTTCAAAATGAGAATCTGTCTCGACCGCATGGTGAAGCCAATCTGCAACCGTCGCCACACTGGTCTAACCAGTTTCTCCTTGCTGCCAGCTCAAATGCTGTCAATTAGCTGACAGGGGAAAAATACATCATTTATTAATCGCTCTAAAAAACCCCAAAGAGAGAGCCAGAACTCAGCATAAATAAAGCACTTAAAAGCCGCATTTGGAGGAAAAAAAAAACAAAAAAAACAAAAACGCGTTTGACAGGGTACATTAGCTAATGAGTTGTGAATTCTGACAAGTCTCTAAATGCCGGCTATCTGTCACTGAGACGATCCCCCCCCCCCCCCATATCCTCCGAGCTCATCGTTGACAAAAACAAGAGAAAGAAAATAACTATTTCCTTCAGCAGAGACAGCAAACTGGGAACAAAATGATTCCCCAAAACTGCACCTGCTGAGCCATTAAACTGTCTTAATTGGCAGATAGAGAAGAGGAACTTTAAGACATCAATACCGAGTGTCCAATGAAAGTAAAGAGCTCCGCGGTAATGAATGCAGATTCAACACAGGATGAGCTGTTAATTCCCTGACCTGTACATAAATTGGTCATTATCAAAAAGCTACAACTAAATGATTTGTAAATGCTCTGAAGTTGTGTCGTGTGTTCTGACGTCTCTCACATCCTTGAACAAAATGAATCTCCTCCTGCACTTTGTCTTACATTATCACCAATGCTCCCTATTATTTTACCTAGTAATATTAGCTATTCTTTAAAGAAACAAAATTAAATTTCTTCTTATACTGGTTCAGTTTGTGTGTAAGTGAATTCTGTTTTTATATTCTTTAAAAGGACAGACTAAAATTAAAAATATGCCTCCTATTAACAGCTAGACAGGCAGAGATATTGAGGTTTATCAAGTGTGGTGTAAAGTAAAAGGTTGCTACACAGCTCATTTAGGGAAGCAGGGTTTAAGACGGATCTTTAGTGGAAAAGGAGTATAGGACTGAGAAACAGGTTTGATTCTATACAGGATTTGAGGGAAGCCAATGGAGCAAAAATGACCTCTGATCCTTCTGCCTCAGGCCTTAATGTGCATCCATGTATGAGCTCATCTATGTGCAAGGGAGGTGCTTCAGGCTACTGAGCCCCCCCCCCAGTGACCCCAACAAGAAGTTTAGGTTCACCCTGCCATTGATTGATCACTCAGAAAATATTCTGAAGACACGCAAACAGGAGGCTTTAAAAGTGAGAAGCTTTTGAAGATCAGGAGGAGGAATAAAAAAATATGACATTCATGTCTGAGTGCACTTTCTCAAAGTCAGTGTCTTTTTGGTGCAGAGCTCATCTGTCGAGAGTGGCTGACATGGGTAGTCTTCTAAACTTTGCAATCTATTCCTAGAGCTCTCCAGAGAGATCCGTGTGTGTGTGTGTGTTTGCGAGCAGGTGCGTATGTATGTGTCTGTTTCAACTCTTCTCGTTCTAACTCTCTCACGCAGGGATCAGACCTCTTTGCCCTTGACTGCCCCAGCCCAGTGAAATCTGTCCCAGTTGGACCACTCTGCTGGGCATTAATATTTGAGGGAAACACTCCTTTAAAAGCTCTTTCTGGTACAGAGGAACTGAGGAAGTCATAATCCCCTCTACGCCACAAAAATAACACATATGCTCATAAACTGCTAATATCATGCTCACCAAAAAAAAAACCCTGCTCCGTTTCAGATGGGATGTACAAACAGCTGGCAAGTTTCCTTTCCTCTCGGGGCTTCGTAGCACCCATTAGGTTCTCACATGCAGTACGTATGAGATAGTTCACATGAAACTGGAGAGGATCCAACTACAACCTACTCACGACAACTCACTATGTTCAATTTCAAGATCTACTGGTTTGACTTACTTCTAGGACTAATATTTATAGTACAAGATAGAATTATATATAAAGTAATTCATTCAAAAGCAGAAGATTAAATAATAGTTTTCAATGTTTTGCTATTATTTTTCTTAAAACCACAACATGCAGACAACATACTTTTGGTGGAAAAATTAGGAGAACATCTACAGTATACTGTATATATGGCAAAGAAGGACTTTTATCCAAAACAGGTAAATCTTCTATGAACTAAAGCTGATTGAAAGCTGCTAACATCTGAACTATTCCCAGCTATTTTGTGTTTGTGCATGTCTGTGTGTGTGGGTGTGGGTGTGTGTGTGTGTGTGTGTACCAGCTGTGTTGTTGTCCTTCACATGCTGAGTGAGGAGGGGCCAGAAGTAGTGTGGCCTTATGGGTAAGTCCTGCTCCTTCAACTTCTTCATCAGCTCTAAAGACACTCCTGCAAAACAAAAAAAAAAGTCATTAATTCACATCAATTACTTTTCCCCATAACTACAGTGATTCTGTCGTTGGGTTGATGGCCTCATGTTGTATTCACAATATACATAGAACCACACAGAGACAGTGAATGAATGGGGACACGTGTGTGCAAGTGGATGTAAAAGTATCTATAAGTGCAAGTATATTGTAGTATGTGCTGTACCAGTCTTCTTGGCCTCCAGAGCACAGTACAGAGTGAACTTGAGCGGCGCACTGTGCAGATTTGACTCCTGGAGCTCTTTGCAGTAGCCGCTGATCTTCTCCAGTGACTGTAGTGCACACACACACACACAGACATCAGTAATCACATTTATACACTGAAATTAATCCTCAGCAAACACTGCACAAGTGTTAAAATGAATGCTATCAAACAATCAACTGCAGACAAGTATCGATTCATAAAAATACTGTAGGAGTGAGTGTTTGTGTATTGGAAGTTGACTGATCCTGTAGATAGTAGATTAGATTAGGGGAATAATGGGTGAATTTGTTTTTCGGTGTACCGTGTCCATGGTGATACAGTGTCTGAGGAAGAAACTGCCAAGGTTGGGGGTGTCGGAGTTGAAACCGTCGGTCTGCAGTGTGGGAAAAGTCTTCAGGATGTGGAAAGCCGTGTCCTCCAGGCCCTGGGTGATGAGGCTCAGACACAGGTTCATAGCATCTACAAAGAAGAACAAATACTGATTATGCTGAGCCTCATACAGTAACACTGTCAAAAAGATTATTACATATGCAGCTGAGTAGTTAGCAGCTTAATGTATTAGCCATCTAGTTCTTAAGCCTTTCTCTCTTTTATGGACAGTTTATTTTAACAATCATTACCTGTTGTATTGTATTATGCTATCACAACTTTAACTACATTTTATTTAGCTACTGCTCAGTAAGAGTCAGACTTAATTTGCAGAAAGTTGTCTTTTAAACACACAATGACTAAGCAGAGTGTCCCAGGCTTTTTGACTGATATTACTTTGTCTGTTGAAGACTACAGCGCTGTGGCAAACCATGAGGAGTGTTTGCACATGTGTACCTGGAATGTAACCCCTCTCGTGCCTCAAGCGCTCCACCATCTCTGGGACGTGCTGCTGGTGTCCGGCCTTAGCCAGAGTGAAGATAACCTGCATAACGTCCTTGTCCATCAGACTGCAGTCTGCGCTCTCTGCTGCCTCCAGAGTCTGACACAGAGGAGAGGAGGAGATAGAGAGAAGGAGAGGGAGAAAGTGAATGAGACACAGGGATGGAGCAGCAGGGTGGAAGGAGGGATAAGGAATGAGACAAAGGATAGTATGGAATAAAAAGGAAGTGAAGGGTGAGTGAGTAAAGGCGCACACACACACCAACACAAACACCCACACCAAATAAGAAGATGCAGTTGCAGCAAATCTCAGGTCATCAGGCAGTTTGTTCCATAGTGAACCATAGTGACTAAATGCACTTTGATTTAATTAAAGTACAGTCAGAAGACACATGCTTGAAGATCTGAACAATCTGATTGGTCCATAGCCAGTGAGCAGGTCAGAAATATATTTAGAAGTCAAACTATTTAGGGCCTTGAAACAAGCAGTAATACTTTGAAATCAATTCTATACTGTACTGGGAGCCAGTGAAGTGCTTTCAGTAGAGGAGTAATGTGTTATAATTTCGTAGTCCCAGTTAGCACTCTGGCTGCAGCATTGTGAATGAGCTGGAGCCTTCCTATTGTCTTCTTAGAAAGTCCTGCAAAAAGGGCATTACAGTAATCTAATCTGCTGGAGATAAATGCATGGACCAATTTTTCAGAGTCGGGCTGGGACAGGAGGCTCCTAAGTTTGGAAATGTTTTTTTGTTTTTTTAAATGGTAGAAAGTGGACTTCGTAATAGTGGTGATGTGATGCTGGAAGTTAAGATTGGCATCAATAATAACAGCCAGGTTTCTGACATGTTCACTGTGCCTTAGAAAAAACGACGATAACACGGATACGATCTCCTGCCTTTGTACTTTTGGGTGTACTATCAGAATTTCACTTTTTTCTTTGTTAAGCTGTAAAAAGTTTTGAGACATTCAGCGGTTGATGTCATCAATGCATCTGACAAGCTCATTTACAGGACTGAGGTTGTCTGAGGAAAGTGAGACGTACAGCTGTGTATCATCAGCATACGAATGGTAGGATATATTGTGATTCTGCATGACGGTACCAAGAGAGAGCATGTAGACACTTCAGGCCTCCACAACCACCTGGATAAACATACGCACCTTTTTCAGACTATCCAGGTCTCCCTTCTCAGCATAGACGTTAAGCAGTGATACGTAAGTGTCAGGACCCGGTTCAATTCCTGCTCCCCGCATCACAGTCAGGATGTTCTTAGCACTCTCGATGTCGCTGCATGGTGACACATGAACGCACGTTTAAAAACAAATTACTCCAACAGTATTTGAAACATTTAATATGTGTAAGCAAACACAGTAAATTGAATACACAAAAAGTAGCAGCTGCAGCTCACCCTGCACGAGCATGGCCTGTTACCAGGGAGTTGAAAACAGCTTCAGTGATGGGAAGATCTCTGCTCTTCATGAAACCCAATATGGTGCTGGAAAAGGAGAAAAGAATTATAAAAACAGGCAAAGCAGGAAAAGTAAAGGCATAATATATATCTAATTAAAAAACTACCAGTGGGTACTAGAGATATAACCATCAGTGGTGGAAAAATCAAACCAAGCAATATATCTGAACACTTAACAAGTTCATCGCTCGACTAGAAGTCAGCTTTTGATTATAATGCTGTTTTCCAAAACCAATTGTGACGTATAAGATGTTGGAGCTTCCCACCAGAACATGAACATTACTGGCTGCTAAATATGCAGAACACAAAGTATGCTCACCTGGCTCCCTCGATATCTCCATTTTGGCAGTAAGCTGCTATGAGTCTCTGGTAGGTAACCTGTGCACACACAAAAAAAATGTTTAAAATTTTTTTTTAAAATACCGAAAAAAAATACTGTACCCGAGTAAAGCCTGAAGTCAGCAAACATAAACGCAGCATTGGAACAACAGAAACAAAAGTGTTGCTCTGTTCCAAGTCTGGCAGGTGAGGTGCTATTTTTTTAAGGATGTGAGGAATTCATAAGAATAGTAATCTTGAAAAAAAAAAGCCCTTTAGTGAAGTTAAAGACACCAAATTTTTTTTTTTAAAAGTCCTTATTGTATTGGCTACAACAAAGCAATTACAATAGAATATGCAGAACATATGGTCGGTGCCCTTATTGTACCCTGCACTGCTGTACTCACTCTGTTGGGCTGAACGTTAGCTGCTTCCATCTTGGCCAGGAAGTCAGTGGGAGAGAACTTGAACTCATTCTGCAGGTAAACTTTCAGCAAGGCGTTGTAGTGACTGACATCATACTGTGCACCTGGGGAGGACAATGTGCAATATTATGAATTAAATGTTGTAGAAAGCCTGCTGTAGTTTTCTTTAACCATATAATATAACATAAGATAAAATACACATTTATGATGCTGTTTGTACAGTCACTTTTAGCTTAGCATGTCCCAATTCACATCCAGTCTTATAATATAAAATATAAATTTGAAACAATGGTTAGATACTGTGTGTCTTTCTCCAGATCTGTTAAGCAGCAGCTACCAGTGAGTGAGTATGTTGTGTAATGTAATGGTTATGTTGTTGTCAATGATGTGTTCTCTTACCCAGTTCCTGCAGTTTCTCCCAGACACGGTGAGCCAGCTCAGTGCGCTCCTCCAGGGGCACCTCGGGCAGCAGTGACCCACAGCTACGCAGCAGCAGCAAGGCCTGGTTACCACTGGGATAACCTGCAAACATACATGCAGAGGGAGAAAGAAAGAAAAGCAAAAGCAAGTAATCAGTTATTCAAACAACAAGAAACACAGAGCACACTCGTGTTCATGAGAGGAGTCGACTGTCTGCCTCTGTCACACTAGACTGGGTGATGACTTTAAGGATCGCAATGCAATGGCACTACAATAATATCTTCATGGGAATTTTTTCTACCCTTAACATATCTAAAAATGTAATATAATTACCTGGGACTTGAGGGTCTGATGCATGTGTGTTATCATATAAAAATATTATTTGCAAATAAGAAATTGCACATGAGAATAAACCAGGAGAAGATAAGAAAATTGAGACGATAAGAAAACCATTTAACCTAATTGAAATGTTCTAGATAATACAGCACCAGTCAAAAGCGTGGACACACCTTCTCACACTTTTGACTGGTACTGTACATCACTAATTACCTTCTTGGGGATAATCAGCACAGTTGATACAAGACTAAGCTCATCGTTTGCTGCTGATGGACATTACCACTTGAGTGTGAAGCTGCAGCCAACTTTTCCTCACCCATAACTCAGAACCATTGCCAACTTTTTCTGATTTTTTTTGTCTGTCACCCTTAAATCTGTCTCTCTGATCTGCCTTCTTACCTGTCCTGCAGATATCATGGAAGACGCGGAGTAGCAGTGTCTTGGTGATGCGACCGGTTCTCCTCACAGAGCTGTCCAGCTTGGTCAGGGCCCAGTCAAACTGCTGCGCCTGCTTGGACCGCACCGCAACGCTGGCCTCATCCTTCTGCTCTGTGGCGACGGCATAGTTGCGTACACATCCCACGGTGTATGGCCACACACGACTGTGCAGGATTAGATAGTGACAGTAGAGGAGTGGGGGACACAAGATGGATGGATGGAGCGACAGAGAAAAGAGGAATGCAAAAGCACAAAAGAGAGAATGGTAATTGAGAAAGGCAGAGAAGGGAGGAAATTACAGACAGAATAAAAACCATCAGTCACAAATTGTGTGGGTGCACGTCAGACATGACAGATAAAACATATTTCAAATCTTACAAGTGTGGACAATGGATGTACCCACGTGTGATTTGTCGTTGAGAGAAACGGCAAACACATTACATCTGGAGAGATTTTATAATGAAGATGAGGAGGTGCGTTCGATAAGATTTGGAACCTACTACTGAATTTTTTTCAGGAGGACTAATTAGTTTGTATATTCCTATATACATTTTTGTGCTCTTTAAAGAAAAACTGCTTTGTATTTCATTCAATGTATGACTGTGGTCATTATGGATGTGCTGTATTTGTTTAATGTGTGTTTGTTTCTTCGTATTCCCTCTATGCTCCCCAAAAAAATAAACATATATTTTAAAAAAAAAAGAAAAAAAAAAGCATTTTTCCACAGCTCTCCTGAGTTGCACAGGGTGTGTTGAGTGAGTGCAAAACAAAACATACTTCAACAAATCAGCATCACAGATCTCTGAGTGCTTCACCAGCTCTAAGGCGGTTTGTGGTTTTGTCAGTAGCTATGACCTTGAGTTAAAAAGCCCCGATACAGCAAGCCGAAGCTGCCATTCATCTTTGACATCAGCTGCGGCCAGTGTTTCTCTAGTATTTCATGATAAAATGTTAATTCTGACCATAACTAAACTGAATTAGCCACAGAATGACAATGTGCTGTGGATGGCTGGTCTGCAAGGATGGCCCTTAAACAAAGCTGACATGTAAATTACCCTAATACAAAAGAAGCCACATACACACTGGAGAAAAGCTGCTGTTAACTGCTACAATGTCATTACAAATTCCCTTTATGAGTTGAATTATGAAACATGGCTAGTTAGCTTGTTACACAAGTTGTAATCATCACCTTATGTAAAGCAGAGGCCATGTTTACACCACATTTCAGGCCTGATAGGGACATTATAAGCAACTTAATCTAACATAAGACAACTCGTTACATCAAACAGTCCAGGTCATGCTGGTGTAGTTAAATCCATGTGTGTCTCTGGCTGTCATTGAGCTCAGCTACAGAGGCTAACAAGCTGCTTTATACCTGCACACATTTCCTGAGGCAGGACGGGAACAAGCTCCGGTCCTCCTGCCGCCGAGAGCTCCGCTGTACAGCCGGCCGAGCGGCGGTCCATTTCTTTTGGTCGCTGTGAGCTGAAGCAAGCCCGAAGGCGAAAACTTAAGTAACCGGGCTGATCTCAAGAGCGCAGACATGTTTCTGTCGCAGGCATGGAAAGAAGGACATCCGCACCACGTGACAGGTCAAAGAAAATATCGCGAGAGCTCTGACTGGACTCAGTGTGTCATTTTTTTTGTTTAACGCTATTGCGTCACCGACAAATCATTTCCATAATAAACATAATTTTAAACTTTCTGTTAAAGATGTTATGATATATTATGAATGTAAAGACCCTAAAGTTGATTTTATTGTTAAAATCCGTCTATTGGATGGTGTTGCCCTCAGGCAACAAACCACCTTTTTGGACTTCACACCGCCCCTATAAATAAAATTATATAAAAATATAATATCACAAGACATGTCTGTGTCCAATGAAATGTGGGGCTGAAGTGAGTTTGACCTTTTGTCTTGGGGAGGGGGGGTGGAGCAGTCCTTTCAAGGAGGAAAGCCACATGTGACACAGTGCCAGCAGCTGGTATGATAAATATCATTTTTTAACATGTTTAGATTGAAATAACTTTATACTACTTTATGAAGAAGTATATTTGATTGTTTATTGATTGTTAATTGATTGACTCACAATGTTTAAAATTTGGACTGTGATGAAATGAAATGTCTTATGATAAATAAAAAACCTTTCACCAATTTTACAGTATTACTGTAAGTAATTTATATATTTTGACGGGTACATGATCATTTTGATACATCCTATAAATAAAGCAAATCTTGTAATGTATGTGTGGAGATGAAAAGAATATACATGCTTGTATTAAACATTAATTTGAAGCAGTAGCCAGGAGATGCAACTGAAAGCTTGTCAGTGGACCTTGAGTTAGTTATTTATTTTTTGTCAAACTATTATAATTTTATTTTGTGCAAATTGTTATGCAAAAACACACATAGCCAAATGAAAAATTGTCATTGTCTCATTTTATTCAGCTTACAGCTTTATTCAGCTTTTCATTCTTATTTATATCTTGAAAGTTTAGGATCAGGCCACCAACTTCAAAAGAAATTGAAACTTAAGCAAACAATCCACTGCAAAATGATGGCTTGGCATATTTATGAATTTATATCTTGTTTACTTTTACTTATCACAGTCTAAACCTTTAATTACAATATGTAATGCAAGAAATTATTAAATAAGAAAAAAAAAAAATCAATGCTCATATTTTTATGACAAGTAATAATAATAACAAACTTTATTTGTATAGCTGAACACAATGCAATTAATTTCACAGTGAGCAAATATAATTTTGGTTTTCATACATTTTCATCATTGTGAACTTTTACAAACATCAATATATTTAATAAAGACCATTAGCTCAACTCTTCAATCATCTTACTATTCCCTTTCCTCTTCCCTTTCTTAAAGCTCTCCTCAACAACAGTCTTTGCTTTCTCCATGCTGTTCCTTTCACTCTCCCTTTTACTGTGCTCGTTCCACAACTCGATAGCCAGCATACGAGTCCGCTGCACATTGTCCAACACCCAGGCTTGAAAGAATTCACACTTCTTGCTTGCCAGGAAGTACTTCTGCCTCTTTGCCCCTTCCTCTCCCTCTTTGGACAGGGCGGCTCTGGCCTGGGAGAGCACTGAGCGGAGCTGACTCAAGGCTGCCAGACAGTATCCCGTAACATCCTTTCTGTCTCTGCCGGTCATGATGTGAGCCACGGCTTCCACCGCCCTGGCTGGGGCACAGGAATCTTCCTTGTCGAGGTAACCTCCTCCTAAAATTTGAGTTTCTCCGCAGTCTAAGGCCTCTTGGACAGAGTTGAAAACCCTGCCTGAGTCCAGCGCCTCAGACAAAGCAAGAATCATGTCACAGACCTCAAAAATCAGTGAATCAGTGTCTCCGTTAAACAGACACAAGGTGAAAGTGTAGCCAAAAAGTGTGTTAACCAAACCGTAGCAAACCAAAGGAGATGGATTTGCACTTAAGGAACTTAGTTTGGGAATTTTTGCAGAAATTGGAGGCACACTGGAACCTGTTGAACTTCCCTCATCTTTGCTTGTTACCTTTCTGTTTCTACCTTTAATCTTTCCCACTTTTGTTGCAGATTTGCCCCGATTCTGAGCCGCTTCTTGCGATATTTTGACTTCCTTATCAGCCGTAGTTGTTGATTTATCTTTCTCCAGTTTGCTCACCTCCTCCTCAAGCACCTCCACCAACGCTCTCCCTCCCTCCTCATGTTCCTCCCACCACGGCTTCCACAGGACAACCAGCCGGCCAAGAGCTCCACCCTTCACCAGACCCATAAACGTCTCTTTCTCCTTGCTGTCAAGAAGTCCCCACAGCTCTTCTTCTGAGAGTTTGTCAAGATCCAGCCCCGAGAGCCGGTCAGCCAAGTCTGGCTCTCCTTCTGCACTTTCAGCTTCCACGTCTACGTCTCCTTCCTGTCCTCCTCCAATCTCTTCAAGTTTTCTCAAAATAGCCTCAATCTCCATCTCATTCTCTTCTCCAGACTGTTGAAGCTCTGCTAATCTGGACAGGAGCTCCACAACCTGCACTCTCTCCTCTACATCTCCTTCTTCCTCTTCTGTGTCATCTTGCACAACACCCACTTCTCTCAACACAGTCTCCATTCCCCCGTCTGTCCTTTCTGCCTTTTGTCTGAGTCCAGTGAGAATCTCCTGCATTTTCTTTCTCCCCTCAGCCTCTGTTTTCCCCATATCCTTCAGCTCCTGCAGGACAGACTCTTTGTAAAACTCCTCAGAGCACGCAGAGTGAGCTGGACTCTGGTAGCAAGCCAAGCCACAGTAATGCAGGTTACACCGTGGACAGGTGTAGCAGGAATGTTTACTTTCACACAACATGCAGAGTGCACTCCTCTTGGTGTTTCCCCCTTCATCTGTAGCCTGCTCCTCTCGAGTCTTGGCTGGGCTGAGAAACTCCTCTCGTCCAGAAGCAGCTCCTCTGGCGGGGAGCAGGATCCCGTCCCTGGTGACGGTGTCCGGCTCTGTGTCAGTCCACTCCTCCTTTGGACCGATGTCTGTCAGAAGACTCCTCACAGACGGAGGAAGTCTCCGTCTAATTAATGGATTCATTAGCGGCTGAACTGGAGAGAAACACGACGTTGTAGCAAAGAGAGAGAGATGGTTTTGTGGTCTCAAGGCAACCTAAAAATGAAAGAAATAAAACCTGTTAGCAGAATGTATGTAATCTTTAGTTACATTAATGTCATGAAGTGGATTTGACAGGTTGAGGTGCAAACGTCACGCAAACGTTGCTAACGTTACTACAAACTGATTGTTTTAACATTACGTAGCGTTACACTGACAACATTCAATGTCAATATAACAAACTTTCTTTCATTTTAATATCTTACAGAACAAACTGTAACTTACTTTCAAGCATTTGCACCAGCAACAACGTTTTCACGTTTGTTGTCCCAAATCAAGCCGCCATGTCGCTGTTTGATGACGTATGGTTGACTTAAAGCGGCAGGTTTTTTTAAAAACATTATCAGTGGTGGAGGAAATAATAGCCTAACAACAACAACAACAACAACAATAATAATAATAATAACAATAATAATAATAATATACTATAATTTGTACTATAAATATTTAAATATATATTCTGTAATGAAACATTCAGCAGAGACCAAATAAGAAAATGCATTTTGTTGACAAAATGATCTAACCTCAAGGTCGATTAAGTAGCTGTTCTTGAGCTTTCAGTCGTATCACATAATCTTCATTAGCAGATGAAGTTTACCCAGTTGTCATGGAAAAGCAACTGTTAAAACTTTTCTGATTTTTTTGATTTTTCTGAACATTTTAAGGACTTCTCATCCATGATGACCTACAGTTGAAGAACAAATCAGAGGTGAGGTGTGACTGTTTTGTCACAAACTGTTTTGATTCCAAACTCAAGAATAAAGTATCTTATCTATACAATGAAAACACCAACAAGTAGGTTACATAATATGTTATCATAATATCACCATTAACCATCATTTATCATTACTTTAAAACATTTAATGTGAACAAAAAATAACCATGTAAAAGTGTATGCAATTTGAAAAAATAGACAACATTTTAATAACAGGACTTCCAAAGAACAAATAAAATGTTTACATTTGTCATTTGGTAAATAAGCCCACACCAATGAGTGAAAAGAGCTCGACCTTACAAAGCCCGATAGTGTGTTGCAACGTGTGTAACTCTCCTTTCTTATTTTTGTCATAAATATGCATTTGTAAAACATTTGTCAGCACCTTGACTGAGTAGATTCTCCTCAAATCTGCAGCCATTGACAATATGTTATTGCATTAACTCAGGTGTCTCAAACTTAAAACTGGTTAAATGTTCACTGATCAATAAATAGAAACTGCCTCTTATGTGAACCGCTGACCCACTGAAGGAAGAAATCTGTCATATTTGTCCCATGAAGGTCGATTCAAAAACAAAGCTTATCCATATGGCTACCCTTGCAACTGAACAAATTATGCACTCAAATTGTGGATTTGTAGCATGTGTGCATGTCTCAGTCTGACTTACTGGGTTCTCCATCTAACTTGCTGTCAATCTGTATGTGCATTATGCATCTCTGTCTATTTGTGTGTCTTTCTGACCGTGCCGTGTGTCTACATCTCCCATGGGGCTGTTTGCTATGAGGTGATTGTCTTCTGCAGGGGGTCAAGCATGGTAAAGGTCATGCAGGTGGGGAGTTGTCAGATGGCTGTCCACCCCTCACTGGGCCAAAGGGCTCCCGTGCCGCCTGACAGAGCCCGTAGGGAAAGTAGGAGGAGGAGGGGGTCTAAGGTTGACGTGTGCCATGCTGTCTCGGCCCCGCCCCTGGCTGTCGTGCCAGCAGTCCTGGGTAGGCTGCTGCCTCCTCTTGTCTTCTTTCTTCTTCCCTGGCATGTCCTGTGACATGTTAGTACCTCCAACACTAGATCCACAAGCTTACTTACTGACTGTTGCACTGATAGTAATCCAGAATCCAATGGCGAGGTTACGAGGGATTGCAACAGCTTTCTGCCCTCTTTGATTGGCACAGTTTTGAGATTTGTGCGACCAATTTTTAACAGACGTTGTGGGGGAATTTTTGACTTTATTATATAGTTGACACTATAAGGAAATATAGGGAGAGAGAGGGATGTGATGTGATTTGTAGCCTTTTGTAGGGATTATTATTATAAAATGCCTCATCATGTCATTTCCAATATTTTTTCTATATACTTCCCTTCAAAAACAACACGTACTGTACACTATAACTCTCTCCATTAGCCATCCCTTCATTACACATCAACTGAGTCACCATGTGATGCCAATATACAGACAAAGCGTAAGAACCTCTTATGAGTATGAAATAAATATTCTACTAGATGGTGCACATGGAGTTCCCTCTATATGCTCTTGAAAGAAGAATATGAAATATGTGCCACACTCAATTTTATTCTAAGTGATGAGGCTCTGAAAAAATTTCAGACTTAAAAATGGAATTGGGGTGCAAGAAAATCCAAAAAAAACCCCTGAAAAGCACAGTATGAACACACACACACACACACACAAACACATACACACGCACATACACATCCTGCTGTCTGCCACCAGCTGATAGGTGACAGGGAACAGTCCCTGCCTTTTGGGCATGTCCAGCCCTGGCATGACTGGAGCTGTCTACTGTACAGCAGCAGGGTGTGTGTGTGTGTTTGTGTAAGTATGCATGTGTGCGTGCATGCATGTGTGTCTGCAGTAAAAGGGGGTGGTCCTATGTTGACGTAGACTGTTCTGTCAGCTGTCAGCTCAAAAGGATCTCGCATTATGTAGGGCGCCCAAAAAGGGGACTGTGTGTGCGTGCGTGCGTGTGTGCATATGTGTGTGTGTGTGTGTGTGTGTGCTGTGTCTCATGTCCATTCTCTATAAGCTGCAATCACACCTCAGCTTTGTATTTCTCCTCACATGTCAAACCATATAGCTCAACATGTGCTATGTTTATTTATTTTATTTATTTAATTGAATCCCCATTAGTTGCTACCAGGGTGCTACCAGGGTAGCAACTATTCTTCCTTGAGTCCACACATAAAAATACAACATCAACATACGACATACATGAACACTTAACAACACTACTCAAAACCTGTATTCCCCTCACACCCACCCAGCACCCTCAGATCACCCATTACTCGCACAGAACCCTCTCAACTTCAAAGGTAGGCCTGGATGATATGAACAAAATCAAATATCATGATATTTTTGACCAATACCTCGATATGGATGTTTTAACAATATTGTAGGGATGACTATTGTTGCTTTCACAAAATATTTACACAGTGAGATTTTAGATAAATAATCATCAGTAATGTGGGTACAATGACTACATGAGTAAGGAAAGTAACAGCTAGGACAGTCTGGTAAGTTCATAAAATTACATCACTTTACTGTAATGCAGCCTTTAAAACCAGGAAAGGACAACCATACCATATCACAATATTACAATATCCAAGATCTAAGATGATATTTAGTTTCTTATAATATCATCAATATATCGATTTAATATTGATATATAGCCCAGCCATATTCAAAAGAAAAACATACAGACAACGATGATAATTATAATAACTCTAACAATAAACAGAGAAAACAAAATAAAATAAAATAGAATGAAACAAAAATCAGTTTCCACCAGGAAGGAAAGCACTCAGTCGCAAAATAAAACAAATAGAACAGGGCAGATTAAACAAAACAGATTAAACGAAACAAAAAAAGATCCCTGGGGACAACAATAATACCAAGAGAAATACAGTCATACACCAGACTACAGCTGACAGGTAATTTGCAAACCAACAAAAAATATTTCTTTACTTATCTAGACAGAATTATATATTTTTTGTTGTTTTTTAAAACACACTTTGCTAGTTCATTTTTTAGGGAACATGGTAACATATTCCATTGAGTGGTAGCTCTGTACAAAACCATTCTCTGCATTGCACAAGTTCTAGGTGAAGGAACTACTATATGACCTTGTGTTACCTGTCTGGTAGTATGACTGTATCTGTCATTGATATGTATGAAATCTTTAAGTGTAAGCTTTTAGGCTTGGCCATAGTACAAATGTAACAAAAGAAAACTAGGAGACTGCTTAATATCTGTCCTCAACTTTTAGCTAGGAGAGAGCATCATGCATCTACACTTGCCCTGGATGAACAGTGAAGAGCTAGGCGTGTAGATTTGTTCTGCACAGGCTGAAGCTTGTGCAAATCTTTTTAGTCGTGCTTGACCAAACTTCCGAACAATAGTCAAGATTAGACAAAACCAGCGATTGTATAACCTGTCCGATTGAGTGATCTGTCAGGAAATAAGCACACCTCCTGTTGACAGACGCTGCTCTACCCATTTTGGCTACAGTCCTATCAGTATGACAAGACCAGGAAAGCTGTTCATCCAGGGCGACACCTCTTCAATGCATGATTTGAACCAAAGATAATACACTACAGTACATTTAGCACAAGCTTGTTTTTTTCTACCCGATTTGACACACATTCAAGTTCATTTTGCAGAACATCATTTTGTTCATTTAGACTGTTAGTGGACTTATACAATGTAGAATCATAGATACATTGTCATAGATGACTTATTTAACACAAGGGGTAGGTCATTGGTAAAAAATTGAGAAGAGGAGAGGACCAAGGCAGCTACCTTGGGGAACCCCACACTTGTAGTTGAAAAACTCCCATTAAAGTACACACACTGCATTCTGTTAGTCAAGTAACATTTCATCCAGCTGACAGCATTTACACTGAAACCGTTTGCCAAAAGTTTTTCCAGAAGTAGTTAAGGGTCAATTACATCGAAAGCAGCACTGAAGTCAAGCAAGACAGCACCAACATTTTTTTACCATCTATTTGACTCAGCCAGACATCAGCCATCTGTGTTAAGGCAGTACAGGTTGAGTGGCCATCTTTACAGGCATGCTGAAACTCAGAATCAAGGCCATTGACAAAGAAATAGTTTAAAATTTTAGAGGACTATTCTTTCCATAAGTTTACTAAGAGCAGGAAGAATACTAATTGGTCTGCTTTTCAGCCCACTGAAGGCAATCCTACTGTTCTTAGATATCAAAATGATTTTGGCAACTTTTCATGCTTGAGGGAAAATATTTTTCTTCAGGCTAAGGTTAAAAATGTGACATACCAGTTCAGCAATGTAATCAGCTATAATTCTTATTAATTTACCATCGAGGTTATCCAGTCTAGACTGTTTATCATTTTTTACTACCATAATTTCTTCCCATCCTGCTTTAGGTCATGAATCTTGTGTTGATAATGAGATCTTTTATTCAGTCTGTTCATTTTTGTGACCTTGTTTCTGAGTTCACAGTATTTATTCTATCTAATAGAGTCTCCCGATTTTATTGCAGCTCGTTTCATTTCATCCTAGTGAGCCGTGCATGTTTTCAATTTCTCATCGAGCTACGGGGTCAAAGTACTTCTCACAGTGAATTTTTTTGTTGGTGCATGCTTGTCAGCAACAGTCTGTAACATATCCAAGAACTTGCATAGTGCAATATCTGTGTCTTACACTGTGCATACTCTGTACCACTGTAGATTTTTTATATCATTAATACATTTTTCTTCGCAAAAGGATTTATAAGATCTTTTCAGCACAATCCTTGGCCCAGCCTCCAGTACTATATTGTGGTCACGAAAACCAACAGGGATGTATATGGCTATAGAGCAGAGTTCACTAGCATTAGTGTAAATGTGGCTCACCCTGGTTGGCATGTTCATCATCTGAGTAAACACAGGATGGAGAAAGCCAGTCAATGTTTTGGTCCCCCAGAAAGTATATCTCTCTGTCTGCGTCTGTAGCTTTCTGAAGCACATATATCATCAGTGTATTTTACATTAGAGCTAGTTGGTCTATGACAACTACCAATAAATACTGGTTTGATGTGAGGTAGGTGAATTTGAAGCCAAAGAACTTCTATAACTGGATTCATCAGATCATTTCTGACCTTAACTGGGATGTGGTTTTGTACATTTATGGCACTACCTCCGCCATGCTTATTTCTGTCACGTCTGAAAATACTATAACCTGCTATGGGTACTTCAGAGTCATTAACCGAGATATCTAAATGTGTTTCTGAAATTGCAGTTACATTTGCATTGTCATTGTTGAGTAGTATCGAGAGATCATGAACTTTATGCTTCAGACTACAGATGTTAAGGTGTGCGATCTTTAAGCCTTTCTTAGGTAAACCCGGAGACATTGTTCATACAGACATATTAAAACACTGTCCACCCGAGTCAAAAGCAAAGCAGGTCCATTCAGTTAGCCTGGGTCTGACCCCTGGACAGAATAACCAGTTTATCATACCACAGGCTGGCGTTGTCTCTGTTTCTCTGGCTTCTCAAAACTTAGGAAGTAGATTACTCCTCCTTTTTTCACTATGTCCAAAAAGTCTTCGTTGACAAAGACTACAATTGGTCTTGGTGTGCCATGTTTCTGGAATTGGCCAACTTTGTGTGCGTGCTCAGTCTCCATACATTCACTTCTCAGGCCTAGGTTTTTCTCCAACATGGTTTTAATCTTCTTTTCTTAAGTTTCCCAGCTCTCTACCTGCTCATCAGCGATGTCATCCACAAGTATGTTGTTCCTTCTCAACTGATTCTCCATGTAGTCATGTTTAGACATAATCCCATCGAGTTCCTGCTGAGACTTGTAGATCTTCCATAGCCCATAGTCTCTTTTCAGTGTCCTTTTTCACTTTTTTTAGATGATCAACAAAGCTCTGCATGAATTGCCTGCTTGTTTTCACCGCCTGGATATCTTTTATTACTCCATCAAGTCTTTTGTTAGTCCTACTGACTATAAGTTGGATGAATGACTTGAAGTTATCTTGCTGCTGGGGTAGACGCTCCTTGTAGAAGTCCTTCTGCTGCTCCAGCAGACTTGATAGTTGACTCGTGGTTACAAGACTATCTTCCACCAGTGTTTGCCTGTTCTTAGGAGGCATGGTGCTGCTCAGGTGAAGGTACTCTGCAGGCTATGTGTTTCTGAACAACATGAGGGAATTCATTTTGATAATTTAATGAGGCTAAAGTCTTTACACACCTGTAGGGTTCATTTATAAGTGTTGGATGAGATAAGTGTGTACATAACTTAACCAGAACATATTCTAGAACATCAAGGTTACAAAACATATAACACACTTAAAATGAGATGGATTAAGGATATAACAGTCCATAAATGAAACAAATAGGACTAGAAGGACAATAAAAATTATAAAATAACAACAATCAGTATATAATATATAATATATGAAAACAGATTCACAACAGATTAAAATTCTTTAAAGATAAATACATATAATTGAAAAAATAAAATAACAAAACAGATGATCACGGTAAAATTCCTAAAACACTGGCAGATAGATCAGAGAATGTTTTTTACAGCATGCAAGGAGATTGGCATCTGTAGGTTTCTGAAGTTTTATGTTCAACATGAGCATGTTCAAACCAGAGGAAGAGGCGTGCATGAAAGCTACCTTCCTTTGGAACAGAATGAATATATACATTTTGTGAGTATAAACAGTAGATCCCAGCCTTATTTAGAACAATACAATTACATAAATATGAAGCTAAGTTACCAAAAATAGCTTTAAAGATCTGAGTGTAGCAATGAGTGTGATCAGTGAGCGACTGAGTGTGAGTGAGTGGGTGTATTGGTGGGAGGTGTATTGCAGCAAACTCTCAACTGAAAGTGGACATAGCAACAACAATCTCTTCCTTCTTCCATCTTCCCTCCATATACCTTTTTTCATGAATGAACTCAGGAATGTAAGCTCAGCTTCCCGCAGCATGAAAGCATCAATGTACTCCTTCAATAATTCATCTCCAGGATCTATTATTTACCTATTATTTTCACCTCTTCACAAGAAGGTTGCACTGTGCCTCTACATCCTCCCCTTCTCCTCCCCCTTCTCCATGTCCTCCTTCCTTTAATTGAGATCCTTTGCCAGGTCACTCAATCCATATAAACAAATCTCTACTTCCTGTGCGGCCCCTTGATCTGCCTCGACCAGTACGCTATCTCTTTGAGTGTGCGTGTGTGTGTGTGTGTGTGAGTGTTTGTGTGCTGGGTGCAGTGCAGCGTGTGATGTGCTAAAACACAGGTAGATGGAGCGGTAGCCTCTCAGTGACCTAAAGCGGCTGTTGACAGCAGTGACAGTAGAAACAAGCAGGAAGAAGAAAGAAACCTCACACTACTCTAGAAGTCAACTTTGAATCCGTGTCTCTCCACCCAGCTAGCAAATAGAGGGTCCGATCACAATAGCCTACACCAGTAATTTCATGTGCTATTATTTTTTTCTACACCAGCGATTTCATGTACTGTTATTTATACCTCCAGACTTGTGCTTACTCAGCCAAACATTTTCTGGTTATCTCATTTTTCTCTCTCTCTCTCTTTCTCTTCTCACATTTCTTGCTGCCTCACCCTCTTGGTGTATATTTGTCTAAGAAATATAGTGTTATTGTGATAATCTATAAGGGAACTATGCACAGTTTAGATTAAATATTTCAAAAATGAGTCTCTCTCTGTGAATTATTGCTGCAGTTTAGATTGATTATTGGTTTAGAATGGTCTTAGGTGCCATTTGGGTTTTTTGTAGGATTGAATCTTTTATCCGATTGTATTAGTAATGTATAATATAATTTCTGTCCAATTCTGATTTATTGTATATTTTGTGTCATCAGTTTTATGTTGTTAGACTGTTAATGCTTAAGGTTATTGTCATCTACCTTGGCCAGTACGCTCTGGAAAATAATCAATTTTAATAAATAAAAGAATAAAATTAAATAAATAATACATTTTATGTTTAAATGAGGTTTTTTCCTGGTTAAATAAGGGTTAAAAAATAAACATTATACAATTACACTTATTTCTATGCAATTATGTAATGAATTATTCATTATTATTTTGCATTTATACAAACAGAATAAAAACAGATAACAAATGTAACACAGATGTGGCAGCAGTGGTAAAGGTGTCATAGGTTTGCATATAGTGGACCTTCCCCCAAATAAAATATAAAAATTATAATATCAAGAACACGAAATAATGAAACAAAAGAAATACTGAACAAAATATAGGAAAGCAAAAGACATAAAACAGCAAGCAACAATCATCACTGATGAAACTGGCAGCATTTTTCAGCCTCTACACTGTATTTTAAATTGAGTGTTGTCAGTATTTTGACAGAAATATTCTGTTGTTATGTGGCACAAAGCAGAAAGGACACTGTTCTTTCAGACCGGGCTGAAGCTTGCTGAGCAGGTTGGGAAACAAGTACAAAACACTTGGGAAGAAGTGCTTGCAACATGTCTGTCAGTCAAATGACAGACTTGACAAAAACATGTGGAGTGATGACATTAAAACCCCTTAACACGCAGTGGTCAGCTGATGGGCCAGTCATTACAAACTCATACTGTACAAAACATACGACAAATATGTCAGACAGATGTTTAGGTCAACATGTATAATGATGCAAACAAATATTTGTATTGGGTTGAATTGGGCAGCCATAAAAAACATGTCTTGGGTTTGAATATTTAATTTTTTTGTAAATATCATATATTTTGGAGAAGCTTGGACAAGCTGATACAGAATATATACTGCATGATACTGTCAGACAGTGTGGAATAAGATGATTTTAACAACCTTAAAGCTACTTAAGGGAAAACAAAAGGGGGAAAATTGTGTATTAAAGGGTTAAAAGAATAAACAATGTGGTTTATGGGAAATGTGGGCCTGTCCTAGAGAAACACTAAAACTTACACCGCAATGGAAACACATATGACTACAGTAATTTGTAAATATTACCATTACAATGTTTAAAAATTCTATATGTGGCACTTTCATTTAGCGATAACCTGATTTTCTATTTCTTTTTCTAACAAGCCTGACATCTCTCTGTATTCTCATGACTGGTAAAAAAAAAAAGAAAAAAAAGCCTGAGTGAGACTTCCATGTCTTTCCCTCCACTTCCCCTTCTCTCTCTCCTTCTCCATCACAGCATTCCCGCAGGAGCAAACCTGAGACTGGCTGTATATCGGTGTATCACCCGCCTCCATCTGTCTAACCTCCGGCCCCGCCTCCCTCCATCCCCACGAGAGGGAGCAACAGATCAAGAAAAGGGGTGGGATGGAGAAAGGAGCGAGGGAGCGAAAGAGAGAAGTGTTTCCGTGTCCCAAAGGATTGGTCTCTGTCTGACTAAATCAGGAAGTGAGAATGTGACGGCAGGAGAGACAGAGAAGAGACGTCCCTTCAGTGTCTGTATGTGTGTGTGCTCTCACTTGTGTGTGTGTGTGTGTGTGTGTTTGTATGGACCTTGTTGAGCTGAGGTGTCATATATGTGAAGATCACAGCTTCACGCTAGTGGCAACCGGGGATGACGCTCTAAATCACTGAAATGCCAGAGATGACTGTGCTGTGATATGTTGTGTATGTGTGCGTGTGTGTGTGTGTGTGAATGTGTGTCTTTTGGGAGATTTGATGGAGATTAAAACCACTTTCAGAGTCTGAAAGTGAAAATGTTATCAAGTATGTCCCCTTGAAAAAAAAAAGAGAGTGACATTGTCTCATCTAGATCCTGACACAAACACACACATATACACACACACACTGTCAAGATGATGCATCATGCACAGCATCCGCAGCATATGCACACATACAAACACAAACACACCTAACGACATCACACACTCTCTCTTTCTCTCTGCGGATGAATAATTAGGTAGACACAGGGCTGTCTTTGTTTCCCCTCGCACATGAAGTTACAGTACATGAATGTAGGCCAGCTCACTGTCGGCTTCACTTCCCTCTCAGCACAGTCAAAACAACACACTAGCTGTTGTCTCCTCTTGTTTATCAACCTCTATCTATCTCTTTGTTACCTCTATCTATCTTCAACCCTCTCCTTCGTGAGGTGTGAGTCATGAAGAATCATCCGGCAGATCAACAAAACATCCGCTCCTGTGATCAGGCAGCACACACAGAGACACGTACACACACACACACATACCCTCACATTGATGCCGTTGATATAGTTATAGTCACATCATTATATCCGTATTAGCAGGGAAAACCCTTCACGCTCCAACACCTACATGCCTTCACCGCATGTTGTCTCCAGTATCTGATGTGTGTTCATGTGCTGTGTGCCTGCCCTGTTCTATCTTGACAGATCATGCTCGGCACATATTCGTGGCATAATATGTTTATCAAAATGTATTCTGAATCTGCTATTGTGTATGTGGCACAATGCAGGAGATATTATTTAAACTGGGGAGACAAAGGAAGAAATAAGTCTATGTATTGAGGAGGAAAGCATGTATGTAAGCATATGGAATTAAATAAAAATTTGCAAAAGTATTCAAACAACATGATAGTGATTCAAATTAAATCCTGTTGTCTGATATGCGTCACCTCAAAAACTCTCAGATATGAAAAAGTTTGTTAGACTAATCAAGAGGAAAAAAAAAACAATTGTTAGCAAGAGCAACTTTGGCTGGACAGAGACAAAGTGAGAGTTATCTACACAATCTCAAACTTCATCTACATAAAATGCAAATAAAAAGAAATAGTCTGCTGCATAAACATCCTGATGAGAAGCTGATTTTTTAACATCCTGATGAGAAGCGGATGTTTTGGAAATCTAATGCAAAAATACATCAGCAATTGTTTTTTGTTTAGCACCAAAGAGGTTGTGTTCCTTTGTGCCTCATCTCACATCAATTTGACCTACTCATACACCTCTGCTGTCAGATTTGCTTTCAGTTTTATAAGATTTTATTTGGAAGATAATAAGAATGGTGCAGTTTTGGACACAACTTGAATAGTTAAATGTAGGTAATGGTCTCTGAATTTACTATTTATGTGTCCCAAATGACTGATAATGCGTGTTGTTATGTTCGGTGAGCTTGCTGAACCTCTGAGCTTATAGTACTGCCTTCTTCATCCTCGATGTTGTTTAATTTAAAAGTTTACACATATATTTTTTTATTAATGTGAAACAAGAAAGCATATCACCATCCTGCATGTTGCATGACTGTGTCTTGTAATAGTCGCATACAAATACTGAATACTGCATGAATATGTGAACCAATTCATACAATGAATACACGTGAAATATCACAAACATCATTGAAAAGAAAAGATCACACACTGTATATGCACACATATACACACTCGCCACTGTAGGCTACTTGCACATTGCACATGCATGTTCACCTTAGGCAAGGTAAGGTAACACAATAGAGGAACTCTGTCAAATATTGAGTAGGGACAAGGGAGCACTTGGCATTTTGGGCATGCACATAATCATACACTCTTACTGTGTTAGTGTTAGCTGGAAAAGGTTGTGTGTTAGTGTGTTTGACAGCGCTCGGACCCTGGCTGCGATGTTGACATTAGTGGATCAGGACACATCACCTCTGCTTTGGGAAAAGGCCTACGGTGAGCCTGCCCCAAAGCACAGCACGAGGTTGTCTGTATGTGTGTGTAATTGTGTGTGTATTTTACTACATATCTGTATTTTTTTTGCAGCAAAAGCACCACACATATACTCAAAGAATTATTAATCTGAATATGCTAATATAGCCATCAACTATTACTCAAGTGCTTTGTGCCGTGTCTGTTAAAAGCCTAAAAAACAATCATAAATTACTGCATAATTGGTACAATGACACACACCTGGTGTCTCAGGTGAAAAAAAAAAAGAAAAATGTGTCATGTTCTGAAACTAGCTTTTGACAGAGTTTCTGGTGTGAATTCTGCTGACAGGTGAGAATCCTTTCCTATAGTGCAGCTTTATTTTTTCGCTGAAATGTCACTGAAGTTTTCCTTTCACAAAATTTCAAGTGAAGACAAAAGACACATCTTTGAAACCTTTCCCTGCTCTAATCTCCTCTTTCATCCATTTCCATCACAACTCGAGAGCATAGAAGGAGCTCCAGTTGTATTTATTTCCTCCTCAAAGTGGTGGTTTTGACCTTGTGTGAGCCTGTTGTTGACTTCACTCTCTCTTGGCTTTCCGGAAATCCAATCCGATCAACTTTTATATTCCACGGATTGTCATTGTGCCAACTCTGGAGGACTGAACGAATGGAAGAGGACAGCGAGATGCAAACAAACAAGCATATAGATGAATAACCCAACGCTGATGTCAAAAACACGTCTGTCATCGTCAGAGGACACACAGGCCCTCTCAACCGTGACATGCAATTGGTTCACGGGAAAAGATCAACAAAATGATACAGAGCAAACTAATGGGGGAAAGAATACATACATCTGAAATCTGCCTCAACCCATAGCAGGGAAACACTCATTGTTTTTCTCTTTTTTTTTTCTGTCTCGTTGTCTCCTTAACCCTTGTTGGATGAGTGTATGTTTGTGTGAGCACATATGTATGAAGTCCAGAGCTCTCTTTTGATTTATGTGGTGTGGAATGTCGGGCATGTCTCGTCGCATTAGGGAGCCATGAAGAGAACGCTGTCTGCCATCGCGCTCCGATGAAGGCGCCTCAACAATGGATACTGCGCTCCCACCACCCTTCAACTCCCAAATACCCCCAAGTCCTTGGCACTTATCAGTTAGAGGGGCTGTGTTTCCTCGAGGGGGGAAGGGTTGGGGGTGGGATTGCTTGCAAATGGATGGCCTGAGGCGATGCGGGAGAGACGAGTTTTCAAGAACCCGATGAGAGGCAGCAGCAGTTTGGTTTTTGAGGAGATGATGAATTGTTCTCTGTGGCAGCTTATTGCCTGTGTGCTTTTTATCAGTTGCTATGTGTAATTTGCGATGCAGCTCAATTTACTGTCTTACACTTTCCAGCCTCAACATCACCAAGGCTTCTTTTCTTGACAAATATTTCTCTTTCACGTACTTATTTGTCTACTTTCGTCTTTACTATTTTCTCTTTGTGTCATTCTCGCTCATCATCCTCTTCCTCCTTTTATTCCTCTCCCTCTCCAAGCTTCCCTTATATCTCCACCTGACCTCTGACATATAACCATCCATCCACCAGCCCTTTGGTGTCTTGTCCATCCCTGTATCTGTCTCTTGTCTAGCCTCGAGACACACTATCGCAACCTCCGTCTAATCCTCAACCCTTCCACCTCTTCATCCTTGGGCCTGTTGGCTGTAGGTGGATGTCGCAGGTCTGTCACAGGGTGGCAAAGCTGTCATTCATTGTGCTTGAATGTGTGTGTGTGTGTGTGGTGAGTGGGGTGTGAAGGCAGCTGTCACGCTGTCTCAGGATCATATGCTGGCTGTCAGACATGCTGTAAAGTAACTGACATACGACCCCCCCCCCCAACACACACACACACACACACACACGCACACGCACGTGCACGCGCGCGCGCGCGCGCGCACACACACACACACACACACACACACACACACACACACACACACAGACACACACCATGGATTCATGTGAGAACACAACCACAAAACCTTCATCCTCCAATATCTGTGATTTGACATGTTTGAGTTGATGCTGCAAATCTGTACATGTTTTCAATCAACGCTCACCGAATATGACTTTATTTAGCATTCAAATATAGATTAAAGTTGTTCAGTTGAAACCCACACTTCAGACATGGTGATGGCCCAAGAGCATTTTTTTCATTACAGACAGCAGGATGACCTGGATGACCTGTACTGAAGTGTCCTTGAGCAAGACACTGAAACCATACCATGCAGCTCCAGGGATGCTGACCCTGCCCTGTAATCTCTGTTGACAGGGGTCAAGTGAAGAGAGAAGTTCCCTCAAGGATCAGTAAAGTGTTGCATTATTATTATTATTATTCATGATTCATGCTTATCCCACAATATAGAGTTTGCTCGTGTCCGTTCATAAACATTATGTTGTTGTGTGTTGAACTGTGATCGCTGCACCAAACCTCCACAGTCATCTTTCAGCTTTTCTCCAGCCTGTTGTGTGTTATTTTTTTAGTCTGTAGTTTTCTTTACAGCATGTGTAGGAATGCACATGTGTACATCTGTGTGTGTATATGTGTGCTTATGTGTGTTCATGCATATGTGCTCATGTCTGCATGTAAGTGTGTGTGTTACGGGATTTCTCAAGAGAAGGTGAATGTCTCATCTCTTGGGTCCCAAGCCTGTCCAGGTAAATAACACATTTACACACCACTGGGCACACCATCGATCCCACACACACACCACATCACCCCCCTTCTCCTGTACACCATTGATCCCACCCTCTTCTCTTCTCTTCTCTTCTCTTCTCTTCTCTTCTCTTCTCTTCTCTTCTCTTCTCTTCTCTTCTCTTCTCTTCTCTTCTCTTCTCTTCTCTTCTCTTCTCTTCTCTTCTCTTCTCTTCTCTTCATCAGGAAATGCCTGCACAGCTACTTGGCGGTGTGTATGTGTATGCTTCTGATGTCCAGTGAGACAGAGGAGGCGGGCAGGTCTCCATCGGCCACAGCACAGCTGTCATTTCAGGTTAGTGCAGGCGAGAGGTGGCTGAGGAGGAGGTGGAGAGGGATGAATAAGTGAAGAGGCTGCAGACTGGACTCATGTTAAATGTAGAAAGGCTAACGGACCACACTGCTGTTGAGCTGTGTGTGTGTGTGTGTGTGTGTGTGTGTGTGAGTGAGTGAGAGAGAGAGGGGAAGAGAATGTATGTGAGTATGATTCTACATGCGCACATGAGCACTACAGAGGACCTGCTGCCTGTCCCGCTGAGCTTCCAATTAGCACACACCACTAGAGCAGGACACACACACACAGAGGACCCTAGAGAGAGGCCTCAAACCTGCCTGTCAGCTGCTGTTAGATCACACTGCACTGGGCCGACACCACAACACACACAGACACACACACACACACTTAAATGCAAAGTTATTCCGAGATTAAGATTACGGTAATAACATTATACATATTCAGTTTAATAAAGTTAGGAGCACATTAAACTGCTACTAACCACGTGTGTACACACGGAAGTATGAACACATGTAATAAGGAAGTTATCACAAGAGGGTCTCTAAAAGTTTGTGAAATTTCACATCAGATGCATCTGAGAGACATCTGAAGGTCCAAGTGAGACATACACACACATATGCACACACACTCAAACTTCTACACATAATTAGCACTCAAAACCCTTTTGTCCTTGTGCATATTTTAATGAAATCATCAATAATGGACATGTACTTATTCTGTGGAAGGGCAAGCTAGGATACCACAGTGTATATATATACATACACATACACACACACACACACACACACACACACACAATATGTGGGTCAGATGGGTTAATCTGAATATTCAATTAACAATTTCTGGTTTGACTGGTTTGTTATTGAGAACATTAATGTGCTGTTTGTTAGTGAGCCTCACTCTGTGATTGCACACTTTGGCACAGACCTCTGTGTCTCCTGTCTTCTATAATTTTAACGTTGGTTCAACAACCAGCCTCCACAAGGCCAAATAGAGTGAGACGAAGTTTACTCATTCTTAAGTCACTCAAGATTCTTTTACCTTACATTTTATCACATTGAGAGTAGCTGCTAGCCATCTTAGACTTTGAATAACTGTCTCTTTTCTACATTCATTTTGGCATGCATCTCTGGTGGTTACTTCATGATGTATATAACATTGTAATATATGAGATGTTTATCAGAACACTAAGCTTTATTTCCTGAGACTATAGCAGATGTTTAATCACATCTGCAAGTTATCTCACTGTTAAGCAGTGTAGAAAAGAAAAAAATCATGTGAAAAAAAAAAGTTTGAAAAAAATGCAGACGAATGTCATCAAAACATGAATCCCCAAAATCACATTGATGTTTATATGTTGAACTAATTTTGATTTGTTGCTGCTGAATTGAGTGCTTGTAAATTCTTCTGATTGTTGTTCGGCTCCAGCAAAGTCATCAGTTAACGTCAGCAACAGAGCAGCAAACCTCTGGTAGGGACTGGGAGATGGTACAGCAGGGTGAATGCTTTCTGACATGAGGCTTAGAGATGACACACAGGTCATCCACAATAACAAAAAATCTGATTGTTTCCCCTTGTGAGCTCTATCCACCATTCTGACATCACTACCGCAATACTTCTGCTCGCCTGCTTCATTTTCTTCCTCTACAGTACACCCCTCCACCCCCCCTTTCCTTGAACACTCCACCTCAAGAGTACCTTTCCATGAAGCCAAACAAATCTACCTTGGTGTGTGTTCCCTTGAGTGAGATCGATGTGACACCACAAGCTCAGGGCCAGGCAGTAATGCAGACAGAGAAAGAGCTGGGACAGATGATGATGAAGATGAGGATGAGATAGAAACAGAAACAGAGGTGGTGGCCTTCCCTCTGCCCGCTCAGGGAGAAGATCGTCCTTGCTTTGTTAAACAATTTCTTCCACCTGAACTCTTCTCCCAATATCAGTCAAAGAGAGATCACTGAGAGAAAACAAAGATTGCATGTATACCCAGACTTCTCTGGGTCACCTTGGCATACGACTCACACAGTAAATCAATCACTTTATTGCCATTTCAATAGCCATTCAGGTTGTTCTTGTCACCAGGTGCTGTGCACTGGCCAAGTTGCAGTCAGTCCCCCACAGAGTATTGTTGATGTGCTTATTATTCTTGGTGAGTAATGGCAAAATGAACCAGCTGGAAGCCTCTTTAGTGCAGAGGGAGCGATAATTAGTGATTTGAACTAACTATATGGAGCATGATATCACGTTCATATCAGGGAGGATTTCAGTAAATAAGAGGGGGGTTTCAGTGTCATGTCTAAATGCTGTTGCAAACACCTTTCCACTCTCACAAGAGGAGTATTTTGGGTGTTCAAACATAGCCTACAGTAGGTTTTTTTTAATTACATGTCCACCTGCCTATCAGGAAAACATTTGGTATCAGACTGTCTCCATTCCACTTTGCTCTCGCATACGTCTGGCAGCAGGACCGCTCTCTCCCACTAGATGGGGGTGTGATACTTCTGATGATCTACAACAGCCCTTCGTCTCTGACCCAAGCACAGTGGGTGCACTCAACCAAGGCTCTAATTTACCAACTCAGGCCAACCTTTCTATAGCGGGGCATTTTAACAGTACTGTAATTACACTTAAACCTTACTGCACAGCATGGTAGTCTGTATCCCTGCAGGTCTTTAGGCTACTGCGACCTGACGTTTAGAGAAGCAGACTTGTGATTGGAAATGAGGAGGCTCAATCCTAGACTGGATAAATATGGGTGGGGAAGTGAATAAGTACCTTGACGTCACCTCATTAACAACTGTTGTGGTGCGATTGGGCAAGGCATTAACCCCAAAATACTCTGGTAGTACTGCTCATTGACTGTGGTTGTATGGCAGCTTCCAGCAGGTCACAGATAAAAATCTTCAACTTCAGCACTAAATGAACTGTGAAGTGCGTTAAGAGTTCAAATATAATGTAGTGGGAGAAACATCCAGGCCAACTTTAGCACAGGAGTAAAATAAACAGAGAATGCCTAATTATTATACAGGACCAGTCAAAAGTCTGGACACACTATTGACTGGTACTGTAAATATAACCACATATTTGAGCATTACTATACAAGAAAGTGTAGTGACACACAGTATACAAACCCTCAGGACATAACGGGTGCAAAAGTCCACTACTGTTTACCAGCCTTCACTCCGATGGCATTCATCTGATCTGTTTTTCAAGTAGAGCTGCTCCCACAACGTCTTGACTTGCTGATGACTGGCAACATATGGCCGCAGCACATGCTTGACACTAATACACTGGCCATGTACACGCATGTTCCTATGACACACTAAAAGTGAAGTGTATCCCAGCATATGTCTTCTACCTGACACTACAGGCATGTGATCAGAACAGTTTGTGTGCGGCTTTCTGTGCTTGTCTGTGTGTATGTGCGTGCATGTGTGAGATATATTCATAGTATGACATATGCTTGGAAAACACATGCATGCATGTGAATGACATGTGTCCACACATATAGCCTGCTATGTTTATGCACGGTTTTCTCTGCATGTGCATTTGTGTGTGCGTGTGTGTGTGTGTGTGTGTGTGTGTGTGTGTGGGTTTGTGTGTGAACCTGTATATCCAGCGCAAGCCTGTGTGTGCTAGTAATCCGCATTGGGCAGCTGCGCTCATTCGTATTCAGCCCCAAGGCACTTCTAGGCCGTCCCGTTGATTAGGGATCAGAGACAGAGAGAGTGAAGGAGAGAGAAGAATGGTAGAGAGTGAGGAAGGGAGAGAGACTGAGAGACAAAGAGAGAGAGTTGGAGACAAAGCAAGAGAGAGAGGTCCTCTCCCATTTAGTAAACAGTTGGTTAATGACTCTAATCCCATTAAGAAGGGAGAGCAGCTTGCCCCCTCACATAACATGCATTAATATGTATGTGTAAGTGTGTAGATGCTTTGTACATTCTCTTTTTCTCTCTCGCACACGCACACACACACACACACACACATAAACACATACACTCTCTACATTATACCCAGGAAATTAAATTGATTTGCCCTCATAAACATTCGATGTTAAAGAGACTTGGAGAGCAAACATATGAAAATGACATGTAAATCAAATGAGATTTGTATATTTTTTAGGCACCATTTGCCAACAATTATTGTTTTGACCTGGCTCCTCAGTTGACAAAAGAAACCCGCGCCCTCTGAGGAGCAGGAAATCAGCTTTTCAAGAGCTCTTGTGTTTGAAGAGTGGAGGGCAAGGCAAGGCGTGATTGCTGCACTCTGCAGAGAGGATCACACATGGGGTGATTTCATACGAGCATAGAAAAAGCAGCGAAGGCCGAGGCTAGCTGTATGTGTCTCCTTCACATATAATATACAAATAAGCAGTACTTAACTCAGGGTTACTAATGCTGATCTGCTGTAGAGAAATACAATGATCGAGAAAACATGGATCTCTTCAGTATTGTAATCAATTGATAAAAAATCCAACATTCCAGCTTGTGGCCGCCTTTAACATATAAGTGTGTTTTACCTCATCAATGTAATATGGAGCAAGAGTTGTTAACCCATCGGTAAATGAATCCATCATACCGAGCACATGTATATGCATTGGAGTACAGTAGTGTCACAGGAAAAGAAAAAAATATATAATAATGATCAATTGCTTTCAATGTGTCGCTCATATTAGCAAAGTAGTAAACAGAAGGTCTTTATCTCAATGCTGCCCTATGCAGAAGAAAAGATGTGATGATTAAAGAGCGCATTTAAAGATACTACTAGGATTATTTTGTTTAAACAGAGACTCTTAAAGCAATATTCTTTCAATGACCTGGATTTCATAGCTAAGCCCAGCCATATTTCTGAACACAAAGATGAGGGAGGACATTAAATCTCACATTGTTTATCAATCTGCACTCTGCAAACATTCAGTAGAGAAGCAGTTACAGTATGTGTCCTGGGACGTGCAGTGGGCTGATGATGTGAAAATACTAAGTGAACATACTGTAAGTGACCTACACTCTATATTGTAGCTCCTAAAACAACCATTCACACCACCACTTTGTCAATTATTCTAATAGCTGAATTGTAAAATTATATGAAACTCCCATCTCCCTGTTTCCTAATTGATAATACTTAATTAGAGGGCATTATATAATCCATCATAATATCATCATGCCTCAGTTAGCAAAGAAGCTTTCATTCATTCATAGATTGGTCTAAAACAAAATTAAATTTATCTCCTGATTTTGAATTGCACCTTTAAATCTTAAACTTTGCTCTTAACTCTAATACTTCAACAGCTGGGAATATATTTGGGGATTTGGGGTTACCACCAGACTTTAAAGTGTTCATTTTCCACTAGAACAATGTTATGTGATCATTGAAGTAATTCACCTTTCTTTATAATTTAAAAACACAACCTCACCCACATTTTGTTATATAGAAATAAAACATTGTTGCAAGGCATTGTAACAATCCTCAACATTTCTCTGCGGATAATGATGCAGTGACAGGTAAATCACTTTACTGTATTAAAAGACTAATATAAAAAAATCCTACACAGCTTGTTGTCTCCTTCAGGGTGATAAAGCTTGTATGTTTACCATCATTTACATCCAAATCTAATATTAACATTGATATCATATAGATTATATAAAACAGGATTTGCAAGTTTAGTACAGGGGGTAAAGCCTGTGACTTCAATCTGAACTGTGAAATGGCTTCAAATTCTACTTAATTGTATTTTGTATGGCGTATGACTCATAACAACAAGAGCAACATAAACAGAAGAAACTGTATGAAAAGTCATAGCCCATAGTGCACCATCATGATGATGGTGAACTAAATTTACACAGTTTCTCACACAGTTTTGAGGTTGGTAAAAAAGAAGGCCTTGCTTTTCTGAACACTTCTGTCACGCAATCAAGTTCAATCTCTCATTTTGTGTTAAGACAATGCTTCCTCAATCCTCAAACTCCTGGAAAAGTCAGATCTAATTTCACAGTTAAAGATGTTCAAATGGGCACTGATTTAGTGTTATTGAGATTATTATTAACAGTCAGTTATGGTACTCTAGCCCAACAGGAGGCACACACCTAACCCACCACTTCATTTAAATAAAATGGGATTCTATACTAACTGAGGTAATGGTTTATGAGGTTTATGGAGTTTGTTTTCTAATGTAACATTCAGTGCTTAATTTATTTAATTTACTTATTATTAGCAAAGATTATTTAGATGTTCATATTTAGGGGTGGACGGTGGTATAATGGTATCAAGTGGTATTATGCACAGTACATCACAGAGTCCTTTCAAGCAAAACCATCTTACCTCATATGCACATTTTTGACTTATGGGGCTCCAAAATGTAATCTAACCTATAGGAGGAACCTGTGATACCGATGTGAAGTTTACTATATACTTACTGTACTTACTAAATGATCACATACATTATTGATGGTATACTTTAAGTGTTCTGAACAATTTATAAATGCACAGACAGACTCACAGGCGCCAACATAATGACATAATGCTAAGCATACTATATACAGTGGGAGGACATTAAAATGAATGGTTTTTATGTGAAAATGCATATAAAAACAAAAGACTCCCGTATCCCCCATCAAAACGAAGTACTCCCGCTGCAAAAGACCATAAAAGTATGACATAACTTCTCTGTCTAAATAAGGTTGAGAGGTTAAGTTCAATTGCAGTCAGTAGGACTTTATTTTATATTTGCTATTGTAATATTGGTTAACCAGTGGGCCGTGTCCTCTTCATGAAAATATTTTACTATGACTGGGTTAACCTCTTAACATCCATCGGGTCGCCAGTGAACCACTTAGGTCTAGAGGTCTGGAATTTTATACAGGTTTGGTTGACAATATGTAGAAGGTAATTGGTGATTTGCATAGTTCTGGCATAAAGCATGTCCTAATAATTGTTATTCAAATATGATTTATTATAGACCAGGACCAAAAAGACTTTTTTGAGCCATATTTGAACGCCACATGCTAAAGAAGCACATTTCCAGAAACTAGAAGATGTTACCTTTCAAATGAATACATGCATTTTGGCCTCACAGTTCTTCTGTTATAAGCTTTTCCATCTGGGTATGCCAAATAGGCAAATATTTTTAAAAAAAGGGTGGATGTTAAGATGCTACAGCAATAGAATTACTGCTGTTGGCTGGTGGTAGCAAGCAGATGATGCTTAATGCCTGCAGATTCCAAAGGCAAGTGGAAATGTGATGCCCAAGCTGCTGCCATTAAGAAAACCAGTTGGTGCTTGGGACTCAGAGTAGTTGGTAACTAAATTGAAAACTACTGTAGTTGCCAAAGTTGCTTAGCCATTTTTAGTCAGCTTAATGGATTTGTTCTGAAATGTACTATACTATGCCATGTGGTTACCTGCAGCCTTAAATTTATTTGTAGTTATGGAGCAGCATACTCAGGAGCTCCAAGTGAGCTAAAAGAGCTGGTGGACCCATTTTTGTAACCCGGACGGTTGCAGCAGAACATGATTTTGTAAGGAAAAGTCTTTCAACTGTGTTTCAGTCAACACTGGAGCACGCTGTGCATCATGTAACTAAATATTAGCTGAATTAGCTAGTACGTCCCGTCCTGGGAGAGGGATTCCTCCTCTGTTGCTCTTCCTGAGGTTTCTTCCATTTTTTCCATTAAAAATTGTTTATCAAATCGAGGGTCTGAGGACAGAGTTGCATCCTCCGAAAAAATGTCCATTCATTTTTCATTGTTACCCAGGTTTGTGTCACAGTGGCCCGGACTTCCTTCATTCAAACCACTGTCCTCCAGCTCTTTCTGAGGGATCCCAGTTAGCCACTATTTGAAGGGTAATTTGTTATTGTAAACACAGTGGTACTCAACTGGGGACTTAATTCCACACCTGTCCAATGCCTATCCAGGAACTTGGTTCTGGATGGGTATATTTTTATTTAGTTGGTGACAAATGACCTGCTCCTATGGCTGGGTTTGATTTAAGCATCCTAGTTAGCTATACCGGTAAGTTTTTTATATACTTATATATGTAGCACTTTATTAGGAACACCTGTGCAATCTAATGCAATCAAATCCAATACAACAGCTATGCCACAAATTCTACTTTTACAAAGTTTATAAATGTTAAGTTTTTGTTGACTTTGTCAGAAAGGTGATAATTCTACTATTTGTTTATTATTCAATAAGTGTGTGTTAATGGCCTAGACAAAATATTAGGAACACTTTTCAATATAATGCACTCCAGTACACCCCCACCACCACCCGCTATGACCGCAATAATAATAAATCAATAATCATGTGTGATTTGGTAGCTGTAATAAGGCAATCTTGCATTGGGATTAATGAGTATCCATCTATCCACCCATCCTTTATTATGTTATCAATTACTCCTGAGCTTTTCCTGCTATGGCATATCAAGACATCTGTCATATTGTTCTATAATCTACATATAATATGCATTGGCTGTCAAATATAACTTTTAAATTGTTAATAATGGTGAATATGAAATTAAAAAAGTCACAGGGGTGTGTATGTGTGTGTGTATGTGTGTGTGTGTGTGTGTGTGAGTGGGTGGGTGCGTGCGTGTGTGTATGTGTTAAGAAAAGTTTTGAAAGCACACATACACACACACACACACACAGTATAAGAGCAGTCAAACAACTTCATTTCTTCTGTTTACAGTGTGACAGAAGAGGGATTTGACTGACTCATCATTTGACCAATCATATCTCATAATCGAATCAGCGTTTGTCCAATCAGAGAACAGAGCAACAGGGTAGCCTCTCCCCCAAACTGGAGGTTGAAAAACAACGTCATCAGCCTCATACATTTAACTTAGCTTTAGCCGAAATGAGGTAGGTGTACAAATCATAGATATATCTCGCCGAAACTAGTGTTTTTTCCTCATCAACCGACAGTCAGCGATTATTTATTTAGTGCTACCTGGGCTTACAGTGCCAAACATGTATATCAAAGCCTTATTCCGATGCAGAGACATGCTGAAAGGAGAACTGATCGTGTGAAAATGCTGGCTAGCTTAATCAATGCTAGCTAACAAGCAGGGGCCGAAAAACGAAAGTGGCTAACGTTAACGTTAACGAGAGCTGAACCCTATCACAACAAGCCTGGGTACTTAAAACATACCTACCGCTGAAGCCACAAGAAGAAGAAGAAGGAGGACTGATAGAGATAGTTGCCTTTCCTACAAAGTAAGTAACGTCTGGTTCGTACTAACATTGCTTTTGACAACTAACGTTATAACGTTAGCTAGTTAGATAGCAACATAAAAGTGGCCTCGATTTCAGTTAGGGGACATCTGACACGGAGCTAACGTTAATTATGGATAAAAACGATCAAAGTATAATTTTATGTATCGTGGTATTGATGATGATGGTGATATTTATTGGTCCTGCAGGTGGTTATCATGCCGGGGTCCCATTTTTTTGTGAAGTGATTGTGAAGTTATTGTTGTTATCTTATAATTTGCTTATTATTCTGTAACATTAATCTATAATTGATTGAATTGAATGGTTTAACTAGTGGGTGGCATAGCAGTTGTTTTGTTTATGCGTAACATTTGGTAAAACATGTAGCTTATGTCATTGTGATGTAACATGCCCCCATCTTTCATATTGTAACTGAAGGCGTCCCTGTTTTTGATTTTATGAGAGTGATTATTACGCTAATTATGGTGTGTATGAACATATCCCTCATTTAAAGTGATTGGGATGTGTGGAGTATTTTATTACACCAAATGAATATTTGCAACAGGTGCACAGAGAAGGTGAGTATATATTTTCCCTAAAAGGACAAGAGGACATATTTTGATGCCAACCATTACCCCAATGATGTAAATATGAAAGTAATATTCCATTATTTACCTTCAATCTACATACTAAAACTAAGGCTCTTCTATATTTTGTATTCCCATCCTGTCCCCGTGAAACACAACTCCTAGAAGTAACATGCTTTTATTGCCTTGTTGTGGGTAGTTTTATTGGGTTGTTGGTGTGTGTGGCTGTGTGGCTGCCAGCATGTTTGTGTAACAGTGTGTTCCAGAAATGGCAGCATCATCATTGGCATGTTTGTGTTGGCACCTTGATGTGAAATCCAGCACTAGCCATGCTGTTATAGCTTACGACTACTGCGAGCCTATGGGCATGTTCAAAGGGTTTTTACCTATATACTTTTGGTCATGTCTGTTGACTGAATCACTTCACACACAGATGTAAGCTCAGATACAGTGTTAACTGGCAAGTTTTGAAAGTGACAAAAGGGGGAGATAAAAGAATTGTGTGTATATGACTGAACAGAAAAAGACTGGGTTTATTTTCAGTATTTTAGAATTAGCCAGTGTAGCTGGCTGGGTTTCGCCTATGGTGATCTGCGTTGTGTTCTTGATGTTTTCAATTAAGAGGCAGCATTAGGTCTCAGGTCTTTAGTCATGATCTCCCTGGTAGAAAATATACAGATGTAACAGAAACATCAGCTGGTTGTGTGTCTGCTTGGCTCCCTTCTTTGTCATTTGGAAAAAGTTTGTTTTTTGCCAAGTTACAGTTAAAGAATCTCGTGTAGCTATTGGAAACAATGAAGTCCAACCACACCAGCTAGAGAACTCGTATAGCTAGACCATTATGAATTAAACATAGAAAAACATCTCCATACCTGGTAGAATATATACAAATGTAACAAAAACATCAGCTTGTTATGTGTTTGTCTGTGTTTGCCTGGTTCCCTTGACAGAAAGAAGTAAATGAAATTAACATGGAAAGACCGCAAATACAGCAGGGTTGTTAAGCTAGCTTGGCAACTAACTCAGCACTCTAACGGTAGCGCAATCCCTCCAAATGTAATTTAATTAAAAACTGTGGTAAGCAGTCTCAAACGTTGACAGGATTTACACAGAATGGAACGGATATGGCATAGAACAAGATACACTCATCAAATCATAATAGTATCACATCTTATGCATTTAAAAACTGTTTACCAGAGAGTTTCAGTTGACACAGCTTATATCTTAGTCAGTTGGGAAAAGTTTTGACACGCACACACCTACATAGCTATGCTGAATACATACACACACACACGAACCCCAACGCACAGGTAGGAGATGCAGATCTACATTAATCTGTTACACCAGCGTAAACACTCCCTGCTTATGCTGATTTTCCAAATCAGGAATATGCATGACCAAGGTGTTAACTTGAACTTTCGTAGTATTAATCAAGTTTCCATGGTCTGATTAAGATTGTGTTGACCATTCTCTTACAATAAGGACATTTGTGATTAAGACAAGCACGCATCTTCACTTCAAATGTGACTATCAGTGTAAAATACAGTAATTGTAGGCAAGACTTAAGCAGAGTCACTGAATCATCTGGTTAAAATTTATTTGTCTGTGTTAACATGCAAACATGGTGTACCCTACAAGAAATTATATTTCTTTTAAATGAGTTATTACATAGTAAACCCATGCAATAACATTTCATCATCCCTCTGCCTCTCTCTTTATCCCATCTTACTGTTGAAATTGAAAGAATGTCAGCACGTATAAGTACACATGCTCTTCTTGTTGCCGAGAACCCACGCACAGTTCACTAGAACCTGACCCATTTACTTCCTTCCTCTTTCTTGCTATAGTCTGATAGACTCCAGTCTGGTCAAGTAACGGCCCCATCAGTCCTGACGCCACTGCATTGAAGATGACTGAAGCTGTCTGTTCAGAGAGCATTTGTTCTGGGAAATTGACTGCTTCTGATGCGACTTCAATGATGCATCATCAAATCATCAAAGAGGGGGGATCTAAGATATCCCTGGCCTGTTTGTTCCACCTCTTCAATTTGTAAAAAACGTTAGAGAGCCTCATTTAGGGTTAACGACTGATTCCATTTTAGTTCCAGTCTTTATCATTACACCAACTGTTCCACATACCTTGAGTTTTTTACTCTTTCAAATGTGGACATGGCTAATGGATATTTAATCAGCAGAAAGATGATTCCCTGGCTAAAGGGCAATATAAACACATTAGTAGAAATTGATTATTTTAAAATTTACCCCATGTTCTCAGTATTGGCTTTCTTAACCAGAGATGTAAAGTGTACTTTGGAAGTGAGTCAAAACATGGACAAAAATACAAAAAAAACCCGTACAAAAATACCAAAAAAACCCCAAAACCCCCCAAATAAAGATACTGCTGTATTGCTGCACTATTAAACATAGACTTAAGAGTGCAGCAATATTTCTAATTTGTTTTTTAGCACATTGAAGCAAGTTTTCAGCCTCATGGGTCATGAATCAAGCCCCCAGGAACAGCTCTGGGCTATGAAGCGATTTTGGCGCAGTGGTTGTGCAGGATCACGGGACGCTTATTGAGCAACTTTCATAAGAATGAAAGGGGTACCATTCTGGCTCGCTGTATCTAGTTTTTCTGAATACATCCATGTTATGAATGGGGTGTGAATCAAACACTGAATGTAGCGGGGAAGCGTTCCTCATTGTCAGTGGACTACATTGTTTTGTTTTTTTTTTCTTAATTGAGATGTCTGTGTTATGTCCTGAACCCTGCATGGGTGTGTTTTTGTGTTAAACCTTTCCATGTATTGTTTGAGGATATAAATCTGAGAATTACAGACAGTATTATGGGAAAACCCTGCACTTCAGAATAAAAAGTGTTTTCCCCTGATTAAAGAAGGTTGACACTGGCCAAGGGGACTTCTACCTGAGCTGCTAGAGAGGAACTTATAATGTGTCGGAGAGAAAAAAAATGCAATTTCAGACACTACGTTGGTTATTCCTTTCATGCGGCAGTCTGGCTTCTGTCACATTGCATGATGATAGTTAGCTTTAGAGTTAGTGACCATTAATTGTACAATACTTTTCACATTGCATCATGGGATAAAAGTGATAGTCCACTACATGGGGTATAATGATTCACTGTTTAGGACACAGTGCTGGTACATTTCATATCAGCTGTACTCACTACTGTACCCCAAAATGAACCTGCCAGTTTGACTACTGTTTCAACTATACTTAAAAAATGAAGCAGTGGGGCTTCTGCTAAATGATGGCTGGTTTCAACTAAATGGCTAATGGCATGAGATAGGCTAATTAAATAGTGACAGACAAAAAATTTTCTGGCCTTTATCTGCCAATATCCCCTTCTGTCTCTATAAATTTTCTTTTAGGAACCACATGCAAATCGTTCATGCGGTGATTACTGAGAATTTTGCTCAGCAGTTTCTCTATCTGTAATGCTCTACCAGCCCCCTACCACACCACAATGCTATGTTTCTCACTAGCCTGTTCACAAGGTATCTTGTTGAGTCATTGTATTCTGGACATATTGTGTTAATTTATTGTGCACAAAAACAGTCCGTTGTTCATTTCCGTCATCTGTTGTTTTCTCTACCAAATATAACTGTACGGTGATGCTGTCATCTGAAATGTAGATGTAAGCTATCATATCACATACTTTACTCTTCATGTCACCAAACAATAGTCAAGGGAGAGAGAGCTATTATGTTGGTGGAAGTTCACTGCTGTGCATAGTCTGTGGTCTGTGTTTGACCGGCTTAATCTGGCCCTGCATGGATCCCATCAGCAGCTGACTGATAAATCGAGTTAGCTTGTTAAAACTACCCTGCTTATCTGAAGTCTGAGACCTGTGGGTGTTCTGGGCCCTTGTCTGTCAGCCTGTTTTCAACTTTGACACAAACAGCATCAGCCTTTCACTTCATCACTTCATCTTGCCATGTGTGCCGTGAAAGACGTGAGAGAGACAGTTGTGCGGCACGAGAAAACAAGAGTGAGGTCAGTTTTACAACTTTTTGCTGAGAGCGAACTCTGAAATCCACGTGCACTCCGTCGACGGCCTCACAATTGTAACACATACAGCACTGTGGCATGGCTGTGCAGTTCTTGTCGCACACTGCTACTGCAAGCATTTACTGCTTCTGTTTCTATGGCAACCACTCAGCTACCACTCCAAGCTGCGTAGCCATGGAGACATCAGACTCTGGGTGACATCACTCCTCAGAGTTCTCAGCGCTTACATCACTCTAAGCCCAGTTCACACCAGAGATTCACAATGAGACAAGTTGAAACTTGCAGCTACTTGTAAAGCGCCGGTCTGCAAAACCTGCCAGTTTACACCAATGTGACTAGAGGTAATGGTGTATCGTCTCCATAGCAACGACTCTCTGTACTTCTATTCTAACTGACGGCTTTTCAGGCTTTGTTTTGTAGCTGGATATAAGTTATAGCGTCTTAAAATATGAATGAGGATAGTGATAGTGAGTCACTTGCTATAATTGCATTTCTAGTATTGATGAAATGGTGAAAACATGAAAAAAAAACTGTCTAAACTTCTGCCATTTCGATCAGCTGACAGTTTGCTGACTTGACCAGCCGACTTCGCTATGAGCTGTTTGGCTGTTGAAACAAGTGACGTACCTTCCGCTCTAAAACCAGCCACTGACGACTTGACAAGCTGAGATGCAGGCGACGCCATCAGCTGGCTTCAGTCGAGCTGAGACGGGCCACTTCACACCGCTGCAACTGTTCCCTAATCTATCTATCCTAAAACGGTTTTGTCTCGTCGTGAATCTTTGGTATGAACTGAGCCTTAAGTTATGTATGCTGGCTATTGTATGCTGCATGTATGCTGCTTTGTGTAAGAGTAACAGGTTATGGTTCAAATTGTTGTAGCTGTGTCTTGAGGTTGTGGTTACAGTTGCGTACGTGATATTATGGGCGTTAAAATGACAGTGATATCCTTGCTTTATGTGTATATGCCATTGCTGCACAAAAGCAAGTGAAAGAGCAAGTGATTTGGTTCGGTGATTTTGCACATGGCTTTGATGCTCAATAAGAAGTTGAATGTGTGTGTGTGTGTGTGTGTGTGTGAATGCATTTGTTGTCAAGGTGATAATTCAAGAGGTTTGGACCAGAAGGCTTCCCAGGCCTTTGATATGTGATCAGTGGACAAGTGTGCCTGTTTGTGTGTCGCTGCAGATATGCAAAATAACGCACCTGCTCTATCTCAATGTAATGAATTCAGAGAGTGGACATCACATAAGCCACTTAGGTACTGATCATCCACTCTTTCCTAGAAGTACTGATCATCTGCTCTTTCCTAGAAGTACTGATCATCCACTCTTTCCTAGGAGTAAACAAAAACGATTTAATGATTTAGTCTAGGGTATGATCTGTTGCCCTGACCTCTGTGTTTAGAGGATAATATTTGGATAGATTTTCTAATTGACACTGTATGTTATTAAGTAAGTTGTTTTGGTTCCCACCTAAACAGACTGTTAAGCGTGTTATTTTGGGTGAAGTATTTGTGTTTGACACCTTTAACTGAATCAACCTGAAGCAACTTCCAGTTCAACTCTCCTGTTTTTAATTTGACAAAACAGTCTGCAGTAGCTTCATAATGATAAAAAGATGTGTAACATAAGTGTAGCTTGCATGTGTAGTTTTTAGCCTGTTATATAATAAAGTTAGGCCTATATGCTGTATTTTTTCTGTCTCTTACTGAGCTGCAGACCTTGAATATGTTCTCGATAAACAACTTTGCTGGCTTATCTGTTGTTGTTGGCTTTGTTTGTGTGCATACACATTAATTCAAGCCAGCTAAAACCATTAGCTACTGAAGGTAAAAGCTTTGTGTTTCATACATGTACTATTGGTAGCTAACATAAAATGTACATTCAATGATCAACTTCTTAGTACTTTTTTAAGTACTTTCAAGTCCTCTTTCCCCAAGTCATGTCATAAAATCAGGTGTGAAGTCATAAATATGTGACTTGAGTCTTGAACTTTGTCCACACAAGCTATGTAGCAAAAGCAGCACATCAGTAGCACAACAGGAAAAGCCTCAGACCTCTCACAGTTTCACACGGGATCCGTTAAGCCACAGAACTACTCACAAGTGATTTTACAGTGCTCACAGACCAATGCACACTAATGTACTTACACGCAAAAGTTGAAATGCAAGTTGCGGTCAAAGCTGCTCTGTCTGGCAGCCTGAATTTAATTTTGACCACACCCAGCATCAGGGGCTTGAAACCTTAAACTAGAGAGGGCAGTGAAATCCTGCTTTACAGCCTGATATTAAGTTACTCTTTGATTTTTGATTATGAATATAAAGCCATATTTAAAATTTTTAACCTCAGCCTTAACCATTTGTACATTAAGTGACCGGAACCTTGAGTATGCCTACAACTTATTTATAACTTGCATTTATAGATAATTTCAGAAACAAGTCCAAAGTGCTATTTCCTTGGCTGAGAGGCCATTAAGTAGTGTGACAATCAATAAGACTGTATAACTTGATGTTTTCACATTACGTAACCAATTAACATAGGCCGGATACCGCATTTCTCCCTTCTATCAAACGGCTTGATGCTGCTGTTCATTTAGCTAATGCAGGTGCAGTTATGGACAGATAACACATCCTCTCCATCACTCCGTGGAGTTTGTTAATGCTCTTAGCAGCCAGTTCTGGCACGCCAAAGAAGCTTTTAAGCCTGTTCCTCAGTCTCTTTATGCATAAACCAAAGTGGCTGAGCTATTTTTGGATATGAAGAGTAATGATCACCGTTTGGTTGAATTATAACTTCAGGTCTGTCAAGTAAACAGTAAGAAACACACACATGCTTAAAAGCTCCAGCAGTCCAAGTCTCTTAAAATCTCTGTGAGACAGTTTGCAGGCGTCACATTTTCAGACTCTGAGATTCAGCTGAGATCTGTAATCTGTTTTAGTTGGCTGAGAAGGCATAACCACGACCATGGTGAGTGGAAGCTGTAGACTGTATAAACATGGACGATACGTCTCCACTTCCAACCTTTTTTATGCAAAAGTGAAGCCAAAATATCTTGTTTGTGGTAGCCGCCATCTTGCTTGTGTGACATCATTTGGAGCCAGAGTCTGCGGAGTAGAGTCGGGCAGGGGGATGACAGCCCGTGGGACACGCCCCCCTTAGCTGTCCCGCCGTCTGATGGATGTTTGAGAAAAAAACAAATGTTTTATATTTTTCTTGGTGTTTTAATGTTCACCCACTAAATTGTGAAAACCTTTCCGATTTGAAGAGCGAGCCTTTTAACCCACACAGCAACATGAACATATATGCTGAGAATTGAAAGAGTTGTAAACGTTAAAAGGCTAAACTTTTGAGAAAGCAGAACTGACCAGGGTTCAGATGGCTGCAGACAGGGCATTATGTCTTCATTTAGTGATGTTGGTCAAGAGACTTTGTTTGCATATACTGCTATTATTATTATTATTATTATTATTATTATTATTATTACTTGTAACTGCCTCTATATAGGTCACTATGGGGTTTTTTTTTAACTTTTTTTTTTTTCGTTTATATTTTAATTTTCTGAATCATTTAACCTTTCCTCTCAAACATCCTCTTTTCTATTTGAGGACCAGTACTTCCATTCCATGTAATTTTATCTCTTGCCGCTCCTTACAATATAATGGTTGCTATAATTGGTTATTTGTTACAACATGAGCCTTTTTCAGGTGAAGACACTCATAGTAGGACTGGAAAGTCTGGAGTTAACTTTGAATTTAGGTGTGCCAGTAAGCCATGCAGTTGAGCCAACATGCACAATACCAGGGCGCTGGCACTGGTACATCTACTGTAAATGGAATGAAGTCATGATTAGTTTCACCTGTGTCTTAATGTCCACTGTAAGAAAGGTCAATCATCACCACAATGCGATATCCAATAGAAATAGGAAACCTAGTCACACCTGCAAACAAATTGTGGACAATGATGAGTTTTAGGAACATCTTGAAAGCAACAAAGATAAAGTAATACAAACTTTGGCAGAAATGTAGCTTTTTTTTTGCTTTACTTGAAGTAGTAGTTTCTTAACTAACTGCCAAAACAGCATTGATAAGTATATAGTGTTTATGTGTTAGGAAAATCTGGTGTTGTATCAACATAAAGCCTGCCTTTCAATTCAATTTCACTGTCTGGTTTTCTTTTCTTTTCTCCTGTCTCTCTTTCTTTCTCTCTCACAGGTAGCAGTGGGTCTCTCTAGGGCAGAGCCATGGGTGCGTTCCTGGACAAGCCCAAGACAGAGAAACATAACTCACACGGTGAGGGGAAAGGCCTCCGCTATGGGCTGAGCTCCATGCAGGGCTGGCGGGTGGAGATGGAGGATGCTCACACAGCTGTGTTGGGACTTCCTGCTCCTGGTATGACTGACTGGTCCTTTTTTGCTGTCTATGATGGTCACGCCGGCTCTAGGGTTGCCAACTACTGCTCTAAGCATCTTCTTGAACACATAATCGGTGCTAGCTTAGGGGCCGGAGGGATGCAAGGCTCCCAGGCTGGTTCAGACAGCACGGCCAGTGACACCCCAGCACAGATTCCTCCTCCGGTGGAGGCTGTGAAAGCCGGGATCCGGACAGGCTTCCTGAGGATCGATGAACACATGCGCAGCTTCTCTGACCTGCGAAATGGCATGGATCGCAGTGGATCCACAGCAGTGGGAATCCTCCTGTCACCCGATCATTTCTTTTTCATTAACTGTGGGGATTCTCGAGCCGTTCTGTACCGAAATTCACACGTGTGCTTCTCCACACTTGACCACAAGCCTTGCAACCCACGTGAGAGAGAGCGCATCCATAACGCTGGCGGCTCAGTGATGATCCAGAGGGTGAACGGGTCACTGGCTGTATCGCGGGCCTTGGGGGACTACGATTATAAGTGTGTCGATGGCAAAGGCCCCACTGAGCAGCTGGTTAGCCCTGAACCAGAAGTGTTTGAGATGGTTCGGGCCCCTGAGCAGGATCAGTTTGTGATCCTGGCATGTGATGGTATCTGGGATGTCATGTCCAATGAGGAGCTGTGCGAGTTTGTGAAATCAAGGCTGGAGGTGTCTGATGACCTGGAAAGAGTCTGCAATGAAGTAGTGGACACCTGCCTGCACAAGGTGGGTACAAATTTGTGGTTCAGCATGACTTTAAGTGTGTTTTTGCTGAGTGTGATAGGCCTTGTTATCAATTTTCTTAACCGGTAATGATTTATAGACATCAAATGTGTGGAATGTGACAGAATCTAGCCCTCCAAGAACCTAGCCCTCCTGTTTTGCTCCAACTGACTTGTTAAATTATTATGTCATCAAGAAAGCCATTGTGTGAATATTATGCATGCATAAAGTTCAAAAGAGTTGTATTTGGTCAGCTGAACTAGTTTTTACAGCTTCATTGACTAAATATGACTCGTGAGAAAGAAAGAAATTGGTTTGGCAGTTTTAGAACATCATAAAGTAAAAATGCCAAAAAGTAAAGTGATCCAAAATCTATATTTTATCAAAATCTATAGCAGTGACAAGTTTCACATGGAAAGATAATATATAAAATTGAAATTATGAATGTTCCAATAGTGAAATCAGTCAGTATCAACACTCCCTCTTGGCCTACTCAACAGTGCAGACTATTCCATTACTTAACACTACACAGTAACTCCTCTTACCTGCTCTTTCTTCATCCTTCTTTCCTCCCGTCCATCGTAGGGGAGTCGGGATAACATGAGTGTTGTGTTAGTGTGTTTGCCCAACGCTCCCAAAGTGTCAGAGGAAGCTGTGAGGAAAGACGCTGAGCTCAACAAATACCTGGAGTCTCGAGTGGAAGGTGAGAATGGATGCAGGACAATAACTTTTCATGTGCAAACATAATCACATTGATTGTTGAATATTAAAAATGTTATTCATTTTTGCAATCTTGATTTGGTTTCTCCTTAAAACGGCTCTGGTGTACGATCAAAGTTTCCTTAATAATTAATTATCTATGATACATTTTTTGCATGTGACAAACAGTAATGTTGCATGTCTCCAAATTCAGATTTTAGGAAGAATATAAATAGCTTCTTGAAAATTTGCCATTAACGGAGCATATCAGTTAATGTTATATGGTAAGCTATGAGAAATTTACTTGAAACACTCATTACTGTACATTCTGTTGCCTTACACACACTGTTCAATTTATAATCTAAACAAACAATTTTAGGATCTTAAACCACACTGAGAACCATCCACACTGGTGTTTCAAAAAAAAAGGTGTGGTTGTCCAATAGTGAAAAGTCATTTTCTAAACTCCTGCAGAGACACAGTTTCTCCTCTCCTGAAATCATGTATCATATCTGTCTATGTTTCCTCCACCGACTGACCCTGCCACTCTCTATTGTCTAACCTCCAGCCAAGTTAGATCCGGCTCACAGCAGAAGAATGACACCATCATGACCTCCTTTTCCATTTCAGCAAGCATCTCCTCGCTTTATTCCCTGTTCGCTCCTCTCCTCCCTTTCCCCTCCCTACATGCATCTTTCTCTCCCTCGTTCAAACATTCCATGTCTTCTCTGGATGGCTTCCCTGTTCCCCTCCTGTCTTTCTTTCTTTCTTTCTGTTCTTTTGCTACTTGTTTCATCCCAATTGTTTTCTCAGGATGCATGAGACCCTTTGGTGAACACAGTGAAGTTTTTCTAGTCTTTGTCGGTTATGTCAGCTCTCTTCCCTGGTTGCCATTAGTGAGTGTACAACCAAGGCTGCTTGGCTGTTTCAGAGAAACAAAAATACTGCGAATAAATGTTTGCTGAATGGATTGATTGGCTGCCCAGAATGGGTTGAAATCATTTTAAATTTTAGGGAAATGTACAGTTACTTGTTTGGTTGAAGCAGAGTAAACATTTGGCTTCTGGGACCATCTAATACTGGTAGATAGAAAGAAGGAGGGAATCAAAAGAGAGAAGAAGAGAAAGGGAGAGGAATGCTTTGGCTGAACATTGAACTGGCCACAAGCCACTCTCAACTCAGTTGCAGGCCTTTTTCTGTCACCATCTCTCTCCCTTGCTCTGTCTCACACACACACACACACACATACTCATTTCTGCACGTCCACTTGTACTGTTTCCATCTTCACATCCTTTCTCCTCATTTGTCACATTTTTGGTCTTCTCTCCTCTGTTCTGTTCGCCTCTCCCTCTCCTATCTTCCCCCAGCTGTTCTTGGCTGTCACCAGTGGTTAATACTGACTTGTGTAACAACATGTCTGGTGTTATTGTAGAGATGCTGTCTCGGCCAGGGGAGGACGGGTTTCCAGACCTTGTTACAGTGATGAGGAACTTGTCCACCGACAGCGGCATGCCCACGCTGCCACCAGGGGGAGGCCTCGCCAGCAAGTAAGGACCGACGCCCTCAAAGGGATACTTGGCGTTATCTCATCACAGGAGTTTTACATTATATTCTGATGATAAACATCTGGTATGAAAATATTAAAGTGCAAGGAACATTGACAAAACCTAATTTGACCCTGCTGACCAGTGACTTCAAAATACCACCAACTGGCCAGAACAGAATCTGCATTAAATTTTCATTAATAAAAAAACAAAATTTTGCTGGTTATCTACAGTGTGCTTATAGCCAAATGTATTTTCCACTATTAGACCTCCCTATTTCACTGTCTCACCCCATACGTTTTCTTGGAGTGCGCTAATTTTTACACTATTGCGTAATTGGTGGGGCTGTGCTACGCAAAGGCACGATTATGATGGAATAGTGAGGTGTTATATCTGACTGTTGCTTTAAAACTTACTTGTTAAACTCTGGTTTATTATAGCAATAACAAAGTCATATTTTTTATAAAAATCCAAAATTCGTGATTAAATTCTTATGTAAATGAATAGTTTGACGTTTGTGAAATAGGCTAATTATTTTTCTTGCCAAGAGTAAAGGCTGATTTATGGTGGGTCGCTCGACACTGGCAAAACGTTTCAGTCGTCTCCATGGTAACCAGACGCTATTCTCCAGCTGGCTTGTTTAGTTACATTAGCATTATATCATCCCGACCAGTACTAATTAAACAAGGACATTACAAGTTATCTAAAGTTACAGACCAAAATATCAGTAAGGAAGTTCAGTGAAAACTACAATCTCCATGGTGACATTAGTAAAACTACCCAATCACATTGCACGAGTTAATATTATGGTGTCCGTGACATAACAAAATTCTCCAGATGCGCAACATGAAAGGAAAATGTCGAGTGACACTTTTTTTCTGTTGAAAATACGTCATTTCTGTTAAGCGACACTTATCAAAAGTGTCAAGCGACCTACCATAAATCAGCCTTAAGATGAGAAGACTTCCTGCAGTCTTGTCATCACAGTCAACCAGCAGGAAGTCACTGCGCCTCAATAAATAGTCAAAGCACACAACTCCCCGTAAAAAAACAACTTGGCATTGTTACATTTTTACATCTTGAATCTTGAATTTCTTTATGAATTAAACAAATGAGATATAATGCTGAGTTCACTCTACACGATTGTAGCCCTGATTTTTCCACTTGCTGACATTTTTTAGAGATTGCCGACAAAATCCCCACATCAGAGGCAAATTGGCGTATGCTTGGTACTCGCAAATCAGCGCACAAACAACTTGAGCTGCTCGTTTCTTGCAGACATCCATTTTTGCCATTTTTGGAAGAAAGAAATCCTGTCTTGCGCACGGTATCATGTCATTTCCTGCATCAGTTCTTGTATGTAAAACACATACATGAAAAAAATGTAGTTTGCAGACCAGACAGACTCGTCAGGAATTCCTCCTGGTGAAAGATCTTGTAATCTGTCGCCGATCAGTCATGTCGCGTGCAAACCACAATGACCTCAAGATTCCTGATTACAAGACAGGAAGTTGTGGAGTGTGAACAGTACAGCGATCTGACAGTTTTGAAAGTCGTTAAATGTGTTAATTAGTGAGCATTAGAGGAGATGGCAAACAAGCCTACTTCCCAAACCTTTAAACTAAAGAAGTAGGAGGTCAGCATCACCCAAAGTTTTTCATCCTTCAAAGTGGACTAACCAGTTAGCAAAGTGTAAAAAATGTACATTTTACAGTGAGATTTTGTTCAATCAAAATGTGAATATTTGTTGTCCTCAGGCATACCTATCTATTATAATCACAGCAAGAGGATTTTTCAGTTTTCACAGCTCCACCTCACTGTACCTTGTTTTTCAGCAGACGCCCTCTTATGTTACTTCGGATGGACGGTTGGTATTGATTGATTTTTGCATCCGTGTTGTTCTTCTGCAGACGCAGTGTTATTGAAGCAGTATACAACCGTCTGAACCCATACAGGGAAGAAGATGGGGTGAGTATCTATGTATTTGATGAGTCTCTTCATGAAGTATAAGCTTTGTCTTTCTTTGACCATTAACAAAAATGTTCACACAAATCGTCTGTTTAAGTCTCGAGGCTACACGACACATCTGGGACATCAGCTGTCTTATTTATTAAGTTTATCCTTCACATATGGGTTTCAGTGGTCTCTGAAATCCTTTTATTCTAGTGTGATTCATCCCATCTGGTGGACCATGCTGCTCATGGTGAATTTATTGTCTTTAGTTTCAAAGCAGAACCATTGCTGATGAAGTATTGAGAAGGAATGCAGAGATTGTTTTGAGCCCATCACACCCTCCCATTATGATAAACACCTGTTTTTTTTTTGTTTTTTTTCTGTGCATGGCGCATGACCTTATGCAGGCATGACATGTCAAAAAGTCATACTAGTGGGGCTGAAAACATTTTTCCTCTCTTGCCAAATCCAGTGACTGCAGGTAAAAGCATTCTCCTCAAATGGCTTTGCTGAAATATCTCTAAGTGGGGCACTCCATGTACATCAGTTTGTTTTCCTCCCTGTTTTTCTCTGTCCTGACACAAATCTATCCCAGAGGACTCAAGTTAACCCTTTCTGTGTTTATTAGACACCACAGCAATTCACAGTATAATTCCAAACAATATAATTGCCCTTTTTTAGGATGACTCCTACTCGAAGTGTGATGTGGCTCTGCATCCTTGAGCTTTGTACTGTGTTGTTAGAAATATGGGAAACACAAGTTTGGACACACACCCTTACATCCCCCACACACACTGAATATCTTCAATAAAGGCCTAGTTCTTTATTTAGTTGATGTGAACATAGGCCAAAATGCACGGTACTACAGAGTCTATCCAGAAAAAGTGTTGGCATCCTATTCCAGCAAGTTGGGCTTAAGAATGTGATCTTGCCCGCTTGAGTTCTGCAAAACACGATTCACCACCAAGCTCTGTTAAAAACATGCCGTCTCTGACTTAACGGCTTGAACACAGGCCTTCTGTGGTCTTTTGTGGTCCTGTTACTTTCTGTCTTTGCAGTGGATGGGTGTTACATAAGTGTGTGTGTTTATGTGTATGTGTTGGATCGGATGAATCAGATGTGTCTGTGAGGGAACGGCACGCTGAGATGCCACTCTGTCAGTTTAAGCATTGCTAGCATTGCAGTTTCTTTTATAAAGGTCTGTCCACTTGTTTAAAGGCTGTTGCGTCTGGTGTGTCCTTGTGTGTCTGTGTGCATACAGTATGTGTCTGCTGGGGCCTGACTCTTACAAGGAATGTGTGTGTGTGTGAGTTTGTGTGTGTGTGACGTCTCTTGTTTAGTAGCTCATGCTGGAGGTGAGCTAGTGTTGTCTTGGTTTGTCTTCAAGGGCTGAGAGTTACTGTGATTTTTTTCCTTAAACACACAAACACCAACACATAGATGCAACAAGAAGAATATTATCCATCTCTCTGCTAAAAGAGTTTTTTTATAACGAAAGCACTAACTCGTTAGACTTAAGTTACTTTCAGACAGTGAGCGGACAGTCACCGTCACTGCCGCCTCTATTGTTTTCAATGTAAATATGATAGCAGCTGTGTTAATGAGGTTGGCGGCAGCAGCAAGGAGAAAGGGGGTCGTTAATGCTCTTAAAACACACATGGCTGTTCGCTGCTGTCATCTTTTTAAAAACTTGCCGTCACAGCCTGCCGTCTTACCAACCACGGCGATGGGAATGATACAGTAGCTTATATTTACAGTCTCCAGAATTATAAACCTCTTCACCAGCAGTGAACAAACATATCAGCAAATCTTAGAGCAACATCTCCCTCAAAGTTTGGTTATCCAGTCTGTACCAAACATGCTATATTTATCATGTCATGTTGCCAAACTTTCCCTCTATTTTAAGCTACAAGCCACTCTATTTGGCTACGTGATGAGATTAGAGTAGGTTGATAACATCAACCTGCAGAGATGGGTGCTGGTTGTTTGCATGATTGATGGCAGTCGGTTGGCTTGGCAGCGGAGTTGCGGTCCTGTTGCCACCCACTCAATATACAGAACAGTGATGTCGCTCACTATCTGAAAGCACATTTAATGTCAATATTTGTTAAGATTTATAGATTTTTTTTTTTTGATTTTTGAATTGAGGACTGTAAGTGACGTAATATGATAGCAGTTAAAAGCACTTGCTCATTTTTTTTAAACAGACTTTGTTCAGTTAAAGGTGCCACCAGTAAAATTTTGGTCTTGAGGAACTACAACCACGGTAAACACGTTCTCTCATCCAAAACTGTCAGTGTTGTGTAGAAAATTTATATTGGAATTAGAAATTTCAAGCTTACTACTTGTTGGGTAACTGTTACAGTCGTTACTGTTTAATTTAGCTTCTCAACTTTAGTACCTCTTGTGCTGTCAAACACTAACGTCTGCACCGAATGCAAACTGACTTAGGTGAGGTGTTGCTACACTGCTTGAGCAAGCAGTAAAAAGGGAAGTTAGCATGACTCATACTTAAAGTGTTATCTACAGTATGCAATTCATTGCTTGAGAAAGTTAAAGCATGAACATGATACAATAAGTACCATTAGATGTAAAAAATATTGGCAACATAACATTATTAGTGACAATGTGTCTGTATTGCATTGACAAAAATCATTACCTTACGTAGCTAATGCTGCACCAATGTTCACTTAGATATTATTGAAATTAATCTACGTGCAAAGCACACTGGAGTAGGTTGTGGGGAGTTAAGAGACAACAAACCTCTGATATATTATGATCATATGTTGAAAATAACATTTTACAGATGGCATCTTTAACTTTAACGTCCCCAGAGGCTTCAACCTTTATATTAAATCTAGCTTAGGGAAGAAAAATGCAAACAAAAATCAGGTGCACCAAGTGTTTTCTCTTTTTTTTTTAAATATAAGAAACTATATTTTAGTCATAGCGCAAACAGTAGAATGATTTAACTTGTCACAGCTCAAAATTCTGTTAGCAAAGGGTGTGTGGTAAAGTACACACCTGCACACACTCACACACACATTGATAAGGGATGTATAGATTTGTCTAACTGTGTGTTCACCCTCTGATTAACGCAGCCCTCCTGTTTCATTTGGTAAGTGATCACATATATAACTGTTACACCCCTCCCCCCCCCCGCCCTTCTTCCCACCCCTCACCTACACACATACATACAACCACACACACACAGTCTTACAGGCATGTTTATAAGTGGCGACCTATTCCCCTGTCACTCCTTCATCAGTCTCTACTCCCTGCTCTGATCTACTACTCTCTAGCATGTCGAGCTCCATTTAGAGTTTTTAAGGCGTGTGTATGGACGTGTGTGTGTACGGACACGGCTGTCGAGGTTTGGTGAGGATGAATGGTTCTTTCCGGTTCCTGCCCGTCCCTCTCTCACGCACACAAACACGCATGCACTGGCCCTACACGCATGCATCGCTGTCTCACTCGGTCTTTTTTCCACAACTGCACGCAAGCATATAATAGCAATCTCTGTGTTAACTCCCTGCAATAAGATGAAAGGTCTTGGAGTTGTTTTGTTGGCATATTGTTGCAGACAGAACCTACACACTGAGGATGAAAGTGTGCCATGGCTTACACTGCTATTGTAACTGCTTTTTAACTTTAATGTGTTTTTTTTTGTGTGTGTGTTGATCCTAGGAAAACCTGACCTTGAAGTCCAGGTTGGGGGGAAAAAAAAAATCATAGAAAATGACTGTGAAAAGATTGTTTCTACGTTTTGGTAACTTTCGGCCCTCTTTTTCTCTCCCTCTCTCTCTGTTTTCCCACTTTTCTTTTCTCTTATCCCGTCTTCCCCCTCTCCCTCGTTCTATTTTGTGTCTTATTCTACTGCCTCTTCTTCCCCTTTTTTTTCTCATTTCTCTCTTCCCCCTCTGGCGGTGGCTTTCCTCTTGCAGAGTGGAGCTGAGTTGGAGTACCACTGGTAGCTGTCCAGCACAACTGCCTGATCCAAAAAAACAAAACAAAACAAAAAAACAAAACACAGGACCACTTTTTCCACACAAGATCACATCCATAGTCACCTTTTTAATTTCCTCTGAGTTATTTTTATTTTTTCCCACATTGAGAGATCAACGAAAGAAGAAATCCTGGTTTTAAAAACACAAAGTGGAAGATTGGGATTATATCGGTTCTTTTTATAGAACAAAATGGGGGAAAATAAGAACAACAGCATTAATGGTCTTGAAAGCAGAGCTGCATATACAGTATATACACCAGAAGAGAGGCAAACAAGCACAGTTTTTCCTGCCCCTCGTTTTCTTGCTTTCTTTGCGGTGGGTGTTTTTGTCGTGGACTGACTGAGACCCTGTTCTGGATGCTTTGAGGTTCTTTGGTGCCATGCTCGGAACCAAGAGGAAAGGGAGGACGTTGCAACACCAGTCAGCCAGCCAGCCATTACCAAACCAACCTCATGGACATTTAGAAGACACTGATTGGACTGAAGCCTTGAGCTCAAGCAAGCTTGGGGTTCTGGGCATTACTGGTATTCAAACGGGGGGCCCCCCAACACTTCAACTTCCCTTGCTGGAGAAAGCCTCATCCTAGATTTATAATTCCCAAGTTCTTCATATTCCAAGACCTTCAGGAGAACATGATCATGAGATTACTGAAAGTTCAGTTTGGCTCCCCCCATACTGTGTCCAAACTAAAGTAAGACATGGGCTGGTGGCAGACAAGGCATTACATGGACATTTAAACTCAATTGTGATGACTCTTCCTGCTCGTCCCTGCTCACATTTTCTCCTCTCGTCTCTTCAAGGATGTAATCAAACAGTTGATTTATCACTCTTCCTCTCTGTCTCTCTCTCTCTCTCTCTTTTCGCTTTCTCTGTCTCTTCATAAGACAGAACAGACTTGGCTGTCATTTGCATTGGCAGATGTTGCCAGAATCATAAGCTTTTTAGCCTGCTGTTGTTTAAGAGATAGAAAGATAGAAATTATATATTAAATTCATATAAATAAATATATATATATATATATATATATACATATAGATATATATTTTGATTTGTTTCTTTCATCTTAATTCCCAGCCATGGTATTCGTTGTGGCCTAATGTGTGTGTGTGTGTGTGCATATGTGCGCACACATGCATATGTGTATGTTTGTGTGTGTGTGTGGACATAATAAAAAAAACAAACAAAAAAAAACAGAAGACAAGGTTGCACACACACACTGTCCCCACACAGCAGCGTTCCAAAGACGGGGTTTGGGGTAAAGGGATTCCAACCTGACCTCCTCCTTCCCCCCCGACTCTCCTCAACACATGCACACACACACAATCCTGCTCTTGCCTTTTCTATCTCTCGAATATCCTGTGTAAAGAAACAAATGTTTTGATTGAAAAAAATTCCATCATTTACCTTTTTTTTTTTTTTTTTTTTTTTTTTTTAATTTCTTTTGTATTGTTTTTTCATATGTACTGCTATTCAGAGTACTGTGGCTGTGGTCCGATTACAGATGGGTAAGAAAACAACAGCATACCTTGTACAGCAGATTGGGAGAGAGAAGTAAGTTTTTTGGTGTTTCACTGTATGAAGTAAAGGAGGGACACTGTAGGACAGAGGATTGTCCTTTTTTTAAATTTTTTCCACAGCTACCTTCATAAACTTTGCCTCAAAGGCACAGAAAGGTTGCTGGGGAAAGTCCTGGTTCCACTCCTTGCATTGACCAGGAGTTAATTTCATTTCTGTCAACCCAAGCACTAAAAAAAAAAAAAAAAAAAAAGATTGAAACTTCAGAGAAAAATTTGTCAGACAAAGCCTCTTCTTCTCAGTCTTTTTGAAACGCATACATGCATAGACCTAGTGAATGCACATACTTTACATGTGTATTCTTTTCCATAGATGCATTTAAAATCGGCTACAAGTATATACAAATCTGTAATATACACTTTTTTTTTTATTTTTCAATCATTAAACGGCATTGTCATTGTGCTTTCTGAGGTGGCAGTATTGAAAGAGAATAGGCCTAACAAGAGTTTGCTGGCTGGTTAATGTTCTTGTGGTACACCAGCTCTTGGTGCCATATGACAAATAGGTACTTGAATGTGTAGTTCTTTTTGCAGTTGCATTGTTTTAATGGGATGATTGATTTTTATTATTTTTTTTTTCTTTGTTTGTGGTGGAGGGAGCGGGGAGGGGTGGGGGTCTCTATAGTTGTGCATGTTATGTGATTGAGGGAGGAGTGTATTTTGTGTGTGAGTGGGAGATGTACTGGGCGGGTGGGGATAATATGAGCGTGCTCAGTGTGGTGGAACACAATGTTAGAGAGGGAAGGTGATGATTTAAAAAAAAAAAAAAAAAGAAAAGTAGAACACATACTGGGATATTATTTTTCTTTCAGTAACTTTTAATTGCTAGTTGTTGTTTTAAGATATTTTTTAACCCCAAAACAGGCAAAGGTTAATGTTTTTTTTACGCTGCATCTCATTTGATATTGCTTCTGAAATAAAATCATCCCCATGTGTACTCCTACATTAACTAATATTTCCTGACTTTTTTTTTAACATTGTCGAAGGTTTAACCACACTGAACACAGCTCTCAGTTTAGGTTAATGTTTAAGCTATATCAGACACTGGGCTAGGAGAGGAACTGAGGGAGGGAAGGAGGGAGAAACATTTATTTTTCTGAATGTAATTCATCATTATTCACACTGATTCCACTGCATGGACTGAATACGAGCAGCACTGCAGCATCACATTCTCTCTCATTAGTCATTTAATGACAAAAAAAAGCTCTCTTGGCTTTTTTGAAATAGTTTTTCTAAAGGTTTTTTCTAAGGTTTGTTCCTGAATGATTTGCTTGTGACGTGTTGCTTTGATTTCAGGAAATATAAAAGAGAATTTTACAAAGCGGATTTGTCTCCTGAACCTGTTACTTATTCCAGGTTGAACGGGTTGATGTGACCATAGCTACGCAGCAAGAGACAGACATGAAAAACTTGATGTTTATTCTGATTTTTTTTTTTGGGGATGATAACGCACCCTAGTACTCTTTGCCACCTCCATCTGATGTCTCTCTTGTATTACTGGCCATGATAAATTCCACATTTGTTTTTATTTATTCCAATGCTTCGAAGATATTCTAAAAGTGCTGTATTTTGATGACAGAATGAGATTATGATAAGATGGTGTGCATTTGAGAGCGATGTATGACTTTTAGCCGACTCACCTTCACACATGACCTTCTAAAAGGACCGAGGGAAGGTCCGGTGGGGGGGGGGGGGGTCACAGTGAGGTTGAGGAGACACCCAGGATTTCCACCATCCCTTTCCCTTCTTCCTGTACTATTTTCCCAGTATGATATTGTGATGTTACAGACCATACAGTGAACATAAACGTCAATAAAAGATGGATTTAAGTTTAAACTGCTATGCTTTTTTTTTTTTTGACTGTGACAATTTGAAATGTGTCTTTTTGTAAGCATGCACTAGTCAGTACAACACAAACAGAAAGCTTATAAATTTTATTGGTGTTATCCTAAGACAGTTTGTTCTCTGTGCTAAATGTTCAGCAACACATTCTGCGCCAAAGCAAACAAAAACACAAGATAAAGTCACTATGTAGCTCAGAAAGGAAAGTTTAACCAATAAGTAATTGAGACAGTAAGTTGTTTGAGTAAATATCCCAACTTTGACACATATACTCTGCCACTTTGGTCAGATTTTGACTGATAACAGCAGGTCCTGTGTTAAAAATGTTACTCAAAAGTTCACCAATTGCACTTATGAGGTGCAACACAATGTGATGTGGTGCACCTCATCACATTGTGGTGCCCAGGCCCACAATGTGATGTTTCCGGCCCAGAAGATGCCTGCTTCATTGCTCTAGTTAGTTTGTTCCACACAACAGAGTAATATATTAATCTGTGTACTCTCTGGTGTTTTATTTGCACAAGTATATTTAACATTTTGGCTCTAAAAATGTCTTAAGTAGACCACAGGTTTCAGACATTGTTACAGTGCAGAGCAAGTGGGGTAGATGTACAGTAATGTGTCATTGCCAGTGGTGGACAAACTTCATTTGGTCGAGACAGAACTGTACTTGAGTACAGTCTGGAGGTGACTGTACTTGATTATCTCCATTTTATGACACTTTTCTAGTTATGCTGCACTACATTGCAGAAGGAAATGCTGTACTTTTTACTCTGACAATTATAATTAATAGTAACTTTCATGAAGATTTTTCATACCAACACATAATAAACTTAAAAAATATGATGCATTGCAAGTATAATATACATGAATCCATAAGTAATAGTAAACCTATATACAATGTAACACATTAAAGAGGTAAATTCTGCACAATGAGTGGGATACTTTCACTTGTACTACTTATATTTTGCTTATAAAACTTATTAGATTTACCCATGTTAAGTTTTTTAATTTATTTTTAATAGAGTATTTCTACACTGTAATATTGCTACTTTTATTCAAGTAGGTAAAACTGGAATGCTCTAATGGATCTAAATAAAACTTCCAGGACCAGTCCCAGCCAAGACTGCAAAAAAGAAGAAAAAAAAAGAGCTAATCTCTAACCTTTCCCATCAAACTCCCGTTTCCCACAGTCCTCAGGTGGCATTGCTCTGTGTGTGTGTGTGTGTGAGTGTGTGTGTGTGTGAGAGAGAGAGAGAATATAGTGTGTATGAGAGAGAGAAGAGAGGAGTGTGTGTGTGTGTGAGAGAGAGGAGAGGAGTGTGTGTGGGAAAGAGAGAGGAGAGGAGTGTGTGTGAGAGAGAGAGAGCGAAAGAGAGGAGTGTGTGTGTGAGAGAGTGAGAAAGAAGAGAGGAATGTGTGTGTGTAAGAGAGGAGTGTGTGTGTGTAAGAGAGAGAGGAGTGTGTGAGAGAGCAAAGAGGGGAGTTTGTGTGTGAGAGAGAAAGAAGAGAGGATTGTGTGTGTGAGAGAGAGAGTGAAAGAAGAGGAGTGTGTTTGTGTGTGTGTGTGTGAGAGAGAGGAGTGTGTGAGAGAAAGAGAGAGAGAGAAAGGAGAGGAATGTGTGTGTGAGAGTGAGAGACAGAGAGAGGAGTGTGTGTGTGACAGAGAGAGAGAGAGAGAGAGAAAGAAGAGAGGAATGTGTGTGAGAGAGTGAGAGGAGTGTGTGTGTGTGTGTGTGAGAGAGAGAGGGACAGAGAGAGAGAGAGGAGTGTGTGAGAGAGCGAGTACTCTGACCCTCTCTGAGCAGCTTAACTTCATGTTGGCTCCTGGAGTCACTCGGTCTCTGTGAAGAAGAGTTGAAGCATAAAACAGCACCGGTAGATTTCAGAGGTTTTCCTGTGTTCAATCTAAATCAGATGAGTTTTAAAAAACAAACCATGGAGCTGGGTGAGTGCACCCGAAACCCGGGCTTTCAGGAAGTGGAGGGCGACGGGTCAGCGGCGGACACCATCAACGCCGACCCCGGAGACAAGCATGAGTCCACCGCGGTGAAGCTGGACCCGGACGCGGCCGAGGAGTACACGCAGATCAAACCCTACGCCGGGATGCCTAAGGAGGTGCTGCTGCTGTACTCCTCCCAGGCCCGGTACCGAGTTCCCCGTGAGATCCTGTTCTGGCTGACGATGGCCTGCGCTCTGGCGCTGGTGGCGCTCACCATCACGGTGATCGCGCTGTCGCCCCGGTGTCTGAGCTGGTGGCAGGCCTCCCCGCTGTACCAGATCTACCCCCGGTCTTTCAGAGACTCTGACGGAGATGGAGTAGGAGACCTTAAAGGTAAAATGAAACTGACCTCACTACTGCACTGATGAAGAACATCGTGCTATTTATGAAAAAAAGATGTATCAGTCCCAAAAATCCTCCAATTTTTTCTCAGATTTTATGCTCTGCCATACATTTATGACCTATTTCACCCTTTTTAAGTTAGTAAGTATTAAAACAGGCCAACTAGTCAGCCATGAATTTCTGATTTCTGCTGTCTTATATGCATTCAACAGTTTTGAAAGTTGAATGATGGTGCTGCAGTAGTGCATCACAATAATTAAGGAGGCTCATATGGCCCAGTATCAGTGTTAGTAGGCTAACAAATGATTTGTTTGGACCAAGCACTGCAGTATCCATCGTTCATCACTGTTGTTTCTGGACTTGCAGGAATTCTGGAGCACCTGGATCATTTCCAGTACCTGAACATCAAGTCGATTTGGATCAGTCCTTTCTACCGATCCCCCATGAGGGACCTTGGCTATGATGTGGAAGATTTCCGTGACATCGACCCTGTCTTTGGAACCATGCAGGACTTTGAGGAACTCCTGGCTGAAATGCACAGATTAGGTATTTTCAGCATTGTGTGTGCGTGTGTGTGGACCATCATGTGTCTTGTGTAGGGTAGCAGGGTGCACGTCTTAGAATCATACTAATTTCTCTTTGTTTCCACCAGGTTTGAAGCTCATCATGGATTTCATTCCCAATCACACCAGTGACCAACACCGCTGGTTTAACATGAGCCGGACTAGAGATCCACAGTATGAGGATTACTACATCTGGACTGACTGCAATTCAACTGGACCAAAGCCTAACAATTGGGTTGGTATTCGGAGAGAAGTTTAAAATATTTTCTCTCAATTAAACAGTCATTAAATGGGTAGTTTTTTTAATGTTTCCTTCCTCCTTCCTGTCAGCTGAGCGTGTTTGGGAACTCGTCATGGACTTATGATGAAGTTAGAGGACAGTGTTACCTGCACCAGTTCCTCAAGGAGCAACCAGACCTGAACTTCAGAAACCCACATGTCCGCAAAGAGATTATTGTAAGATAACACGACCACACGATGTTCTTTCTCACATACATCACCTCTTGTACTGACTTATTTCTAAAAGCATTTTTTTTTCGGTGACTCACATTTTGTAAGTGATACTGAAATCTTAGTTTGTTGCCCTCATCTTTTTTTATCTTCTGTTGAGGTGTCCACAATCCTTTGTAATCTACACTAATGGTGTGTGAACTGATTATACATTAACCTGAACTAGTTAATGCTTGTGTGTTTTTAACTGCTGCTACACACAGAACAATGTAGCGCTCAGTTTAAACTTATACTCATCCCTCTTGTCTCCACATTCTCAGTCATGTATTGTAGACTTACTATATTTTCTAAAACCTTTATCATTTTATATTAACTTTTATTTCAGGATATCATTCATTTCTGGCTTGGGAAGGGTGTGGATGGGTTCCGTATGGATGCAGTGAAGCACATCCTGGAGGCTGAACACTTGAGGGATGAGCCACAGGTGGACCCAAACAAACCCCCAGTGAGTGTTGTCTCTTTGAACATCATAACATTGAACCTCGCTTGGTTCACTTCAGTTCCCATTGTTCATCTCTAATGGGCTCTGATTTTGACAGGCAGGAATGTCTGCTTGCTTGGTTCTAGCAGCTGTTTATCTTCTCATCGGCTCAATCTGCCAGTTGAAATGGATCCATCTCGAATGGCAGGGCAGGTGTAACACTCTGCTAGCATTTAACCTAATTTAAGGCCAAGTCTGCACTTTATTTTAAGTGACTGGCGATCAGAGGTGCAGCTGAATTCCGAATTCCGCAATTGTGTACAGTTGTAGTTTTTATTTTGAATAATTTGACCATAAGAAATGTGTATTTTGCCATTTTTTCTGACACTTTATGTCACTGTTCTCAAAGAGTTAAGACCCAATTCCTGACTGATGTACAGAAACGTTTCACCAAACCATCAGTCCACATGATTTGCATTTTAATAGTGGCCAATGTAGTGGAGTGTAGACAGTACATATTCAAATGGAGTGCAGATGTGGGGCTGTCCATCAATCAGCGATTATGACTTCACCAATTATCGAAAAGCTTATAAATAATAGTTGGGGGTTTGACGTCCCATTAATGTAATTAATGCTGTTTGCCTTTTACTTACCAACATGTTATTTTGCTTTTCAATGTTTTCAAAAACCTTTAAAAATTCTGGTACAATAAATTAAAACAATTGTCCTTGTCTGCTCTATATTGAGATAATCACCTGTTTTTAGGTCTGACTTATGTTTAATGTTTGATAATAATAATAATAATGATAGTAATAATAAGTAACAAACAATATCAAAAAGTGTTCAGTCTGTACTGAATTTTTAGGTTCCCCATTTCTATTTTTGTGCAATATACACAGACAATAGCTTTTGCCACCGCTCTATTGTGCTTGCATCACCAACAATAGCGGCTCTTCTATCTCTGAGCTCAAAGTTCAATTTAGTTAACAATCTCTTACAGCTGTAACATTCAGTTATATAATTATATAATGATTTGATTTGATTGAATTATATAACTCGTGACATGTCAGAGTCCAGATTTTAACGATCGGAGAGATAAAAGCAGCATTGTGGAAAGAACTGCTTCAGTGGAGCTGCTAGAACAAACATAATGAACAGCTGAGTGGGAGAGTTCACACTGTACAAGATGCATCTCTGGCTTAAATGTCAGCATCATTTAGTGCCCTTCTAGAGAAAATACTGTTCCTGTAATTCAAAGGGTTCATGATTCAGGCAGAATTAAGCTCAGTAAGAAAGACTTTTTGTTCCATGGGGACTGAAGTTATTTCTCACAGAGAAAAGATTAGTAGAAAAGAGGCATATTTTAGTGGATTAGCGAGTCATTGGGATTTACTTACCACTGCAGGATAACACTATAATACTGAGACTGACTCTTACTGTCTACTCTCTGTTGACTGAGTGGTATATTTACTACCACAGCATTGCACCTAAATTGACCAACTACTCATTTTTAAACAATCCACACCAAGCTGTGATTTATATTGATGTTTGAACAAAACAAGAGGCACTGTTGGGAAACAGAGAGGTGTGTGTTTATTGGGATACTGAGTATTTTATCATAGCTTTGGATATAATTCAGTCAATTCATTCAATCATAAGTGACCAACTATCTGTGTTAACATTATATCAGGCTGATTTGGTAGTTTAGTGCCAGTTGTAGCTTTAAATTCAGACCAACTATGTGCTTTACTGCTCATGTGGCAGCACATCCTCAGTTGTAAGGTTTTATGAGTATTCTGTCATCGTCCCTGAATAGGCCACTCAGGACTGAAGCGTGTCCCTGCGATGGTCCCTGAAAATCATTAACCAAGTGCTTTGCACTGCTCATTGAGATTGTGCTGTTACAATAGAGCACAATGGGTCGAATTTCCTAATGGGTATAATTATTTTTCTGCCTGTCTATTTTTTTTTACCATGTTTATCCTTTTTGCCCTTTTTTTTAATAAAGACTATTATGTTATTATCAGTATTTGAACTTGCGTTACTTACTTAACTTAAACTTGAGTTTGAAAATTCCTTACACCTAAAACTCTTTGATAATTGAGCCCAAAAGTCTGTCATTTTGCGTCTGCTCTCTGTGTATCTGGTTTCTACCTATTTTTCCAACTACCTGACCTGTGACTGGACGTGCGCTTGGCCTAACAAAGGAATACATTTACACCCAAACCCTCCTAAATCCCTGTGGGCAGAGGAAAATACTATTGAGCTCTCTTAATACACTATAGTTAATGATCTCACGGTGGGAAATTAACTATGAATGAACAGTTCCCTATTTTAACTAAATCCAAACAGGACAAAAACACGCTGCTAATCCAATAAGCCAGAAATCCAATAATAGCTACACTACCTTTTATTTTAATATTCCTAACAAACCAGGAGTCTGTAACTTCAGAGTGGGACCTCCACCATGACTACACCACCAGTCAGCTGGGCTTGCACGACCTGCTGAGGGACTGGAGGGCTGAGATGGACACCTATAGCCGTGAGCCTGGCAGATACAGGTATGGGAGCCATAGCTATGTAATAATGTTATTGGGATAATTATCTCTAGTTATGCTGCCTTAACTGTACCTACTTAACTTACTAATACTTTAATGATGATGCCATAAACATCATGCATTTATTATTATATGCCTTTTGCATGTTATGCATTCTTATATATACAGCACCAGTTAAAAGTTTGGACACACCTTCCAATTCACTTGAATGCGAAACTGTGTCCAAACTTTTGACTGGGACTAAACATTAGAAAAGTCCTGTGTATTGTTGAGTAGCTGACCTTGAATGCTGAGTCTTGAATGTTGACAATTTATGACTGAGGATTAGTTTGCATGTTATCATACATAAGTTCTTTCTGCGCTTCAGGTTCATGGTGACAGAGTCATATGATTACCACGAAGTAGACAAGACCATGATGTACTATGGGACTCCGTTGGTTAAAGAAAGTGACTTCCCCTTTAATTTCTACCTGCTGGATCTGCCCCAGAACACCAGCGGCTTGTGGGTTCAACGTCTGGTTCACCTCTGGATGGGCAACATGCCCATGGGACAATGGCCCAACTGGGTGGTGAGTCACATTAACATACTCATTTCCTGGCCCTTTTAAAAACAAGACTGCCATATGGGGAAAACCACAAATAATTTGTCTTCGAAAGACATTTCCTACAATTATGCTTGATCTTTTGTCTCCATCATACATGTAAACACTACAAGGTCAAATCAGGCCTCTCTCAGACTAAAAAGTGGCAAGTTGGGATACTTGCATGATGTGCATGCTGAGATCCTCAGATTTGACTCTTATTATGGAGTATTGGTTATGACTTTGTTGGTCTCAATATATTGTCTGATTAGATGGTGTAACTCCCATGTTCCTACATTTCTTTATAACATTGTTTATTTATCATTGTTCACTACACAGGATATAAATTCCTTATCATGCTCATTAGTGAAAGGTGATGGTAGTTTCATAAGAAAACACTCCTCTGTGATGAGGTAGCTCATATGGCCAGTTGAAGATAGAAGTAGAAGGTAACTGGAGCACAAACTTTTTCTTAAATTGCTGTTGTTTAGGTGCAAAGGACTAACATTTTTGCGGTAGTGTGCATCTCCAGTCATCAGACTCAAGTACTTAACAGATAACTAAGAAAACGTGTGCTTCAGTTTCAGTCTGGGCTCTGCTACCAATGGGTTATTTTGTCCTTTGTCACAGAAAGGTGTTTCCAGTGGGAGCTGCACTGTCCTGCCCATATCAGCACAAAGGCTACAATGCAAAACATTGTATACTGCTATTATGTTAGCTCTAACAGTCTAAGCCCAGTGTCAGCCAGTCTCAGGCTTCTCTTACACTTTATCTATCCTTTATCCCCTCACTTTAACTTTGTACATGACCCCTACATATCCATTTCCCCCTTCCTACTTCCTGTTCAATTTATCTCACTCACCTTCCCTCCTTCTCTTGTATATCTTTTTTACCTCCACTGTTCAGGTAGGGAACCATGACAAGCCTCGGATTGCCTCCAGTGCTGGTCAGACCTACATTCGTGTCATCAACATGCTGCTGCTGACCCTTCCAGGTACGCCCACCACCTACTACGGCGAGGAGATCGGCATGGAAAACATCAATATTACAGCGAGTCAGATTCAAGACCCTGCTGGCAAATACAATGTGGTCAGTACAGTGCATACGCTGAAAAACATTTAAATATTTGTTATGTCTCTGTCACTTTATTTGTCAAGTGCAGTAGGTGCAGAAAAAAATTACCCTTTTAACTGATTACATTATAAAACCAAATGTGTAGACAATAAGCAGTAACAGCCTCTTAAATGTCCATAAAGTTGAACCAACATCTCTCTAAAAACATTAAACATTATAAACTCCATGAAGGTATGATTTATTGCAGGGTTGATATGTTGCATTAGTTTTAGTTTGGTGCACCTAATAAAGTGGCAAATGAGTGTGTATCCATATACATATACATTCATTGTCAGAGGAAGCTTAAGTGCCAAAATTAATCTTAGTCTTTTTCACTGCAGAGTGCCAGTCGGGATCCTCAGCGGTCTCCAATGCAGTGGAGTGGTGACATGAATGCAGGCTTTAATAACAAAACCAACATCACCTGGTTGCCTGTACACCCCGACTACAAAAGCATCAATGTGGAGGTACAGGACTCTTCTAGCACTGTTCAACTCTGGAGAAACGTCTGGCTGGAGCTTGATCATTTTTTATCTCATTTTAAATCATACATCCTCTTGCAATTATTTCTCCTCTAGGCCCAGAAGAAAGATGAAGGCTCTGTCATGGCTCAGTACCGTTTCCTGAACACCTTGCGTCAGTCAGAGCTCCCCCTTCACCGTGGATGGTTCTGCTACATCCACACTGATGCCAGTGTCTTCTCTTACCTCAGAGAACTGGACGGACTTGACCGTGCTTTCCTCATGGTGCTTAACTTTGGCAAAGAATCTGCCGTCACAGACCTCTCCTCTGTTCATGAGTTACCCGACCAGCTGGAAGTGTTGATGAGCACAAACCAGGTCAACAATGGCAAGGTGTTCCTAAAGTCTGGTATCCTGACTGAAGCGGGAGAGGGTTTGGTGATTCAGTATTCCACCCACACTCGGTTTAATCCCAACCATCCTGGACAGTGCTACATCTCTGAGAAGGCCTGCTATTTGAGCGCCATTGACATACTTTACAAATGCTGATATGAATAGTAATGTTATAAGGTTATTACAGCCTTACAGAAGCAATCAAAGAGTCTTCTTCCTTGTTGAGGGATGCTAAGTCATAGAATAAAGATGACCACTTCAGTTACACTCACTGTTGTCTTCTCGTCTACTAATATTGTTAACAATTTGGGCACCATTGTGTCATCTTAATTGTCATGGCTGTAATGGTGGATGTTTGGACCATTGATGTTTCATTTGCGACTTCCCTCAGGTAGTCTTGCTATCTCTTCCTCTTGCGGGGAGGTCGAGGAGGATCCAGACCCAGCTCTGTGTAGAGAAATGCTAGCTTAAGGGCTTCCTGTGTTGGGGAGAAAAGACAGAGGACAAACTGCTCAGTTTGTACCAAACAACTCTCTCAAAACTGATATTAGTGTTGTTAATGTGCACAAAAAAATGGATTTCCATACACCTCCATTGTATTGGAGTTTCCAGCAGATGTCTTAGAGTTCATGAGCCTTATTTGCCTCATTTGTAGACGTACAAGCACAAATTTTAAAAGTTTGACTTGAAAAACTTGGGGGAAAACTTATCTTTATAATACTTTTTCCAAAGTCACAAATCCCATTGAGACTTAGGAAAAGTCCCTTACAGTCAGCAGAGTTCATTACCTCCTCCAGCATCAGCTTGAAGTCCTCTGGTCCGAAGTGATTTGCTCCAGGTTGAATATTCAGAACTATGTTTGGTGCTGGTTCGCATTCTAAAAGAAAGAGGAAGACAGTGATCAAAGGCAAAATGAGGGGAGAAGATCTCTAATCTTTAAAACTCAGACATTTCTCTTATCTCATTATATGCCCACTTTCTCTTTTCCCCTTCTCTCTCTGTCCAGTTGCCCCAAATCCTCGCTCTCTCTCTCTTTTGAGTCTATCTTCACTCCTCTTTTATTCATTCGTGCTCCCATCTGATATTGCCCTCCCTCTTCTCATCCCCCTCCATATTATCCCCCCTCCCTGTCTCTGTGGTACGGGCTGTTTCACAAGTGCGGTCTTGACCTTGACAGCTCCCAGTCTGTGGCGTCTAATCTCTTGCTCTGATACACTATCTCTTTACCATGCTAATGGGCCTGCCCACCCGCCTGCATGTGTCTATGCCATCAGCACTTTATCAAAGACTCCAGAGAACAGAGAGAGACAGATTAGGGAGACATACACACATACACAGACACTTAAGCTGCCGTGTGGATGTGTGTATGAACAACAGAAAAGTGAGAGAGGGAGAAAAAGAGAGGTGATTTGTGCATTTGAAAAGAGTGGAGGCAGAGCGACAGAGAGAGAGAGAGAGAGAGAGGGGTGTAAAGAGGAGTACCACCAATGTGGTGAAGGCAGATTATAAGTGAGAGGGAGAAAGAGCCTGTCTAGGGGGAAATGAGAGCAATTAGCTGACACACACACACACACACACACACACACGCTATACTACAAGGTGACCTATGCTATACTTTGGTCATGAACTTCAAATACTGTACTTTCCCCAGACAGACAGCCATGCGTCTGTTACTGCTGCCTCTCCAGACATGCACACTGACACTACTGTTGGGAGTTGACCCTGAACTATTAAAACCCCTGACAATGCAGAAATTACACCTAAAAGAATGCAGAGCAAGTGGAAAATCCATCCTGGAAGGCACACACACAAACACACACCCAGAGAAAGATGTACTCAAACACATATTTATACAATAGCAACAAGTGATTAAGCTGTTGTGCTGGTAAGTGTAAGAGAGTGTGTGTACCTGACTTTGGCTTTATGGTGAAGTAAGTATGAATAGCTTTCTTTAGCTGCTCGGTGTATTTTAAGACACCTGCCAGAGGCACCCTGGTATCATCACTGTAGGCTGTCAGCAGCATCGATGGGTAGCGCTAATTCACAAACACACGCAGACACAAGATGGTTAATTTAGTTTTCATTATGGGGGAATTTAAAATGAGTTTTCAACATAATTTGAATTGATTCTATCAATGTGGAAACATTTAAAATATGCAGTAAACTGAATAAAGGAAAACGCTGGTACAAGTGGAGAACAATTATGGATGAATTTTTTTTTTTTGCCCAGTGCACAAAAAACTGCAGCTATATTTTCCCCTGCCCTGTTTTCCTCTCCATACCTGTGGAGTAATGTTGTGAAGGGGACAGTAGGAGGCGATGGCGTGTCTGTGTTTTGGGTTTCCCACAGGGTCCCCCCATTCTTCTTTATCCTCCAAAGTTAGAGGCAGGCTGGGGTCCTCCATTGTTCCCAACACATCCAGGAAAGGAGCCTGAGCACAGGAAAAGAGGTGACTTGGGATGTGTGTGTGTTTTAGGTCATCTCTTATGGTGAGGCACTGTGGTGTTGTGTGCAGGGAGACTGTCATTTAATCTGTATTTAACCCTTCAATATTGGCAAATTCCAGCTCTGTTAAAGTGCCCTTGAGGAAGACACATAGTCCAATATTCCTATTCTTTTGATATAGAACAACAATTAAAGCTACACACTCCACATGCACACACAGTTCTCCAAAGGCTTAATATATTACCTGCAGTGTAACAGCCCGCATTTTGTGTGGGTGTCTATTGCACAGTGCCCCCACTGGCACAGCTCCAGCACTCCTGGCTGTAAAGACAGTGAGTGAGGGAGATGAAACTCCTAAGGAGAAGAAGTGGTGGAGACAGGCTTGGAGGTCCTCCACTCCTCTCTGCTTCCCCTCCACACGAGCTTGTCTTTGCCAGGACAGACCCCGCTCTCCTCCACCTCTACAAGGTGTAAAAGCAAAGAAGACAGATTCCCTTTAGCATTCGAAGCAAAGTTTGAATTTGAAAATTAATTAGGAACATTTTCAAACAATTTCCTGCTGCACATCAATACATAATAAATATGAGCACATGTATTACTTACATAAAATGTCCTCATCACCAAACAACCTGCTGAACCAATCAGGTTACCTTTTAGGTTGCTGGAGAGGTGATCTGTTACCTGATGTGGCAGTAGGCCAGAGCCCAGCCCTGCTCCAGCAGCAGCCTTTTCTCTGGGCAGAACTCCATGTTGAGATCCCTGCCATAAGCCCCGTAGACATGGACCAGCAGTGGCGCCTGTCTCAAACTCTCTGCAGGCACTGCATGAAACAGTGTGACTGGCACCAAGGTACCATCCTACAGAGGAGAGGCACAGAGACTGAATGGGGAAGACCTTACCTACTGTTAACTGATCCTGAAACAAGTTTTAGAAATAACCTTTGCATATGTCATCGCTTGCTGCTCTCTGTTGGGTGTATGTGTATGAAGAGATGCATGACAGTGTGTACTGTTGAAGTCCTCTGTCTCTGGTGGCTAGTTGCCAAAAGAGCTTAATCAGTGGACACTTGAGTCTTGATAAAAAAATGCTAACCTCCCTGCTGATAGTGTTTCAGTGTGTGTGCATGTGAATTATATGTCAAGTGTTCTCACTTGGCTGCAGGCCTCCAAGCGTGTGGTGATATAATTGCTGTGTTTCTCTGGGGAGGGCCCATCTTCAGTGCCTGATAAAAGGAGCCCATCCTCGGGGTATAGACAGTAGGGCACTGGGGGGTGGACTGGAGATGAGATCAGGAACTCGAACACACTGCGTTGGTCTGCCAAGCCTGGTCTTTTGTTCTCAATGGCACAGGCCCAGGAGGGGAGCTTGGGATTACAGAAATATGAGAGTATAAGAGATGAATACATAAGAACAAAGAAGGAAAAACAACAAAAGGAAATTAAGAGTAGAGTTTTCTGACACAAGCATACACTGACCTTTACAGTGTATGCCTCCTTGGGTTGGGTCACCGGGATCACGATCAGGACAAGTTCATTGGCTGGTGTTTTTGCAACCAACACACAGTGGTCTCCGACTACATCCATGTCTTTGACTGCAGTGCCAGGGCTGGGGGAAAACAAAGGCTCCCACGAGACCATGGACGGCTCTGAGACAGGGGCCTGTACCACCTGGGGGGGTGTACCGAAGGGTACATCATGATTTATACATTTATACAGGCACCAATTATTTCCAGTCAAATCACTTAATTAGACAAATTACAGGGTGGCAACGAACAGACACCTTTTTAAATGTTTTAACTTTTAAATTTTGAGAACGTTTCAGGACATAGAGGGCATGGTTAACAAGCTTCAAATTAACAACAAATACTATAGGTATCCTGTATATACATGTCTGTGTGTACATTTATGCAACATTGTCATCCTGCATTATCAGCTGACAAACCAAACCTCAGCCCTAGCACAAAGCAGATATGCATACCTAGTGGAAGTTAAATGTGTGCTATGAGTATATTTGTCTGCTTTGTCCACCTCACTATTTCCAGAAGCTGGTGATAAGGTGCAGTTATGACCGTGACCACTGTTTCCACATTTCATTTCTGTGAAATTCATACACGCTTTAATGTGTGTATATGTGTTTATATATATTATCTTCACACTACCTGATATTCCTGTCCAGGCCCTGTATTAGCCAGTATAATCAGCCAACTTCTCCAGTGCTCCACATGGTACAGGAGGTCCAGCTGGCGTGGCTGAACCAGAAAGGGCTCTAAACTGGATGTTGTCCTATCAATTAGCAGCACCTCTGAACTGGTCCTGCTGTTGCAGTTGATGGTTAGTATCTGCCGGTCTCTGGAAAGGGCAACCTCCACAAACACACTGGGAAGATGATGGTGTTTAAAATAAGAGATGTTGTCGGGCTAGATACGGATTAGATGTCACATGACTTACACTTACTCGGGCTGTGTTTCCTCATAAACAGAGGTTATCCTACTTCCAGTAGAGGTTAGGTCCAGACGAAACACCTTACTGCAGCGCAGACCCTCCAGAGTTGAGTAAAACAACACCTCATCAGTGGCCCACTCTTCACCCATCCAGACACAAACATACAAAAAAAATATCCTTTTATTTTAGTCAGTGCTCTACTTCCTCTATTGCTACTGAAATATTGTTTAAGTGCAAACTATTTAAAATGTACCAAAGCTGAAGACTTTGTCCAGTGTAAGTATGATGCGTGGGGGATGCAGAGGAGGGGAATTTCTTTTTCCAAGCCTCACAACCACACACCTGCAGTATCACAGCACAATCACTCATTTATTAATTCAGTAACTGTAACTGTTTAAAATCTGACAATTAAACATGTTTTGTACGATTGATTCTGTTCTGTTCACCTCAGCTCTTCTGTGTGAGTAGTCTTTAGCGTGGCAGCAAGATGCCCTTCCTGTGGGGACAGACGTATTCTCTGGATGGTCCACTGAAACCTCTGCTTCCTCTCTTCCTTCTCAGGTCCTGTCTTCTCCTCCCCTCCAGAGACTTGTCCCAGATCTAGTACTTGCTCTGGCTTACCTACAAACAGAGAGAAGAAACTGAGTCATTCACAAAAAATGAGAATATGCTGTAGATACTGAAATAAGGTTTATGTGTTTCAGAGCTGTAAACATTTATATTAATTGCACTGCTACCTACTTCAGAATAATATATGTGAAATATGTACATTTTTAATCCCCTTTAGTTAAGCTACACCAGGTTGGTTTGGAAGGTTAAGCTACAGGCATGTTTTTTACTTACTCTGTCTCTTGTCCATTCTGTAGATGCCGTCACCTTTAATGAAATACACATGGTGACGTCCACGCAGCTGTGTCAAGAGAAATGAAAGTGATTCATAAAAATGATGTGGAATTTCACAAATGCCTCAAAGTTAGCAAACTGAATATGAGCCTTTTAAATTTGAGCCATTGCACACAGAAATGTACTGTACACCCCGTGCTCCTGACAACATGGGGGGAATGTTTATTTGCTGGTTTCAGTGCCTAGCACTAGGAGATAGGTCATGATACTGGGATGCTGTTCAAAGAAATCATAATCACAGTTCAAAATCCTACTAATGAAATGATTCAGGCAGAAGGCAGAAGATGAGCCATACCACTGAGTGATCGGGTATGTTGGAGAACCTGCGGTATGTTGCCTTCAGTCTCCTGGTGAAATACTTCTGCAAATCCTCGTACCTCTCAAGTCCAGTGCTGAGATGATCAACTGATGAGTCCGAAGTGTCCTAAAATAAAACAATTATAAAAAAAATGTAAATTTGGCCAATGCTATTCCAATCAAAATCCTTGTTTCCTGTGTAATAGTCATTGGGGCAAGACATTGAACCCTTAAATAAAAGGATTATATTTTGTAAATCAATTAATTGACATGTAACTTATTTATTTTTCATTCTGGCAACGTCAAAAATATGATCTGTAACTGAAGAGGTTTTCATCTTTGCAATAAAATGTGCTATTTCTTATTTCTCAAAGTGTAGTGAGATAAGTGACAGGAAACCTGCATATTTCTCCAGAAGGTGTTCACTGTGCAACTATTTCACCTTTTCCACCCATTCAGTGAGTCTCAGTCTTTTCAGGTACGTACCATTCATGATTAATATGCATCCAGGGTGAGCATTAGCTGAGTACAACAGTGTTATGATAAACATGTTGTGTATCTTGATTACTGAACAACAGCTTTACTGCCACCTTTGAAGAATTGCAAGAGTAGTAAATTCTTCTCTTGTGATTTTCTGTGCCCAATGTAATTTTTTTAGGCTGTAAGGATTGGCAAAGTGGTGATTTGATGCAGATGTGTCATGTAACGCTACTTTCTATTAAGCAAACATGTTGACTGTCCAACAATGTGCTGCTGTCAAGTCATTATAATTTTAACTCTAAGTCTAACTCTGTTAGACCTGTGTCAGTGCAGAGAGCCACATCCCAATTTCAGCCCATGCCCTTATCTGTGGCACCTACAAGAGCAGTTTTGTCAGCCTGGTAAACAGACACCGTGTTTAATAATGTAACGTTATCGACAAGATAGGTTAACAGTCAGTAATCTTACACCAAGGCTAAAGTGAGGTGAGTAAAACACATCGTTAACTGAGCTGAGCACCCTTACCGACGTGTAACAGCGTTGGACGGACAAGGTGAGACATCTTGTCCGTTTACAGACGGCGAACAACCGAAATCGTAACCGAGATGTTGTAACGAAACGAGCAGACGACCGAAGCAGAGAGAGAACGGCCATTATAGAGATTTAACGGCTAATCAGCTACTTTATCAGATGATAGCTGTGTTTTAACTGGTTTAAACTTGCTAATATGCGTTATTGTCATATTCAGGACAGCAAACGTTTCAATATTTTACACGACAAGTAACCAAGCATTGTATTTCAACCTGCAATATCTGTTTTTTAGTTACGTTAATCAAATCTGCCGTTTGTTTTAACCGTTGACAGCTGCGAGCAAACCCTACGCACGTGCATTATTTCCTAAACAAAGCCCGCTGTTGATGACGTAGTGAGGAAGGCCAGACACAAATAATCGAATTCAGATAAGCGCAGCCGCCCGTTTGTACCCGAAATCGAGTATGATTGCGTCGGCAATCCATTACTATGTCTCAGAATGCCGGAAAGTGTACGGAAGTAGCATGCATCCATTGTGGGTGTGTAACAGGTGATTTCAGGCAACCTATATCTGTGATGATCTACGCGTTGGTGCAGTTTACAGAAAAAAGGTCTTATTTTTTGTATTACCACATTGCTGCCGATAACTGTGACAGTTCCACAGCAAGTAAAATTTGTTTTACAGCCTTATTTCCGCCCTCAACTTCGAGGATAAAAAATGGAGAGGGACTCTACCGGCACTGCAGAAAAGAGCGACCCGGCTTCACCTGTGAGGAGGAATATTAATGAAGACACCTGCGCAGCTAACCCGCACAGCTCCCGGGCAGATACCTGTGGTGCTACTTACGTCGCCCGAGCCAGGTGGACTCTACTGAAACAGGTAACGTTTGCATCAAAAGCAGCCACAAACCTCTCATGGGTTTAGACTATTTTTCGCCAACACATTTTCATATTGGATGAATGTTCAACTTAAAACGTGTTGCTACACATTTTTGTGTATATATATGTATAATTATAATAATAATATGGTGAGGAGATCATATTACAGCAGTCAATCCTTCGCCTTGTCATGTTTCCTCCCTAATTTTGGCCGAGATTGTGTTGTATTATATAGTTAGTATAGGTCCTAGATGTGTGAAATATGTTGTAATGTATGTAATATGTATAAATTATGTAGATGTCATTACAATTTGATAATCCAACAGCAAAGAAATTGTCAAGACACAGATTTGTATTATGCCTGTCCCCATCTGCAGCAGTCTGTTTACGGCAATGTTGGTTCATTAGTACTAAAATCTGCTTCGACATACAGTAACCGGAATCATCACCATTTTACCAATAAGTAAATTTCTAAAAATATATTACTTCCAACTTTACAGTAACTTTGTCACCAGTTTGAAGCCTCTGTCCTCTGGCTACACAGTCTAACCAGCATTGCGTGTACCACAACCTTGTAAGAGAAGTAGCTGTAAAAGTAGGAATTCTACTTTTTCACCATAGAAGGGCATGACACAGACGTTACACTTGGCTGGCATTCAAAGCTCCCTGGAATGAGGCCGCCTTGTGCTCTGTACTTCTTCCCCCGGGCACACTAATGAACTCCATGTGTATGGCCTCCACCACAACTAATAGATATAGATCCCAATGGGAAATTACAGATTATATTTTACAATACTAGTGTTTTCATCATATATAAATCTTAAGAAACAGTAACAAAGTATCTAAGGCTCTGCTTATGTGCTATCTTAACAAACCTGATGTAATGGAATAAGTTTTTAACTAGAGCTGCAACAATTAGTCAATTAGTTTTTTGAAAGAAAAGTCAATTATTTTGATAATCGATCAATCGTTCAGGTAATTTTTTAAGCAAAAATGCCAAAGATATGATAGTTCCATGTTCTTTAATGTGAGAATTTGCTGCTTTTCTTGTTCTTACATGATAATAAATTGGTTGGACTGTTTATTGGACAAAAATGACATTTAATGACACCACCTTGTGTTCTATGATATTGTGGTGGACATTTTTCTCTGTTGCAACAAGAGAAGACCAAAATAATGTTGATTAAAAATGAGAAATGTTGAAAATATTCACCACCTGCATTGCAAATTACAGTCTTTCTGAAAGACATCATCTCTGTTTGACTAAAACATCTCACTACCAACACAACAGAGCATGACTGATTCATTCTGCAAATACTGAGACTTCACAGCTTATGAGACATTTTACAGAGTGAGGGGGTGTGCTCTTTCTTTTCCAGAAATTTATTAACTTCCCTATTTTTCCCACTCTCCTCTCCCTCTGTCTCAGGTGTTGCGTCAGAAGCAGGTGGACAATCCAGAGGTCAAACAGGTGTCTGTCCGCAGATTTGCCACGTTTGACCTTTTCAGCAGGAAAAGGCTTGTGACACAAGACCCTAGTGATACCTCAGATGACCAGTGGGTGGAGTACAGAAGTGTCCACTTTCCTGAGTGCAGTGCCTTACTCAGGTACACACACTGGAATGGACACACATAAGGGTCTAATTTCATGCTGGCACAGCTAAAGCGCAGTAACAGTACCTTTTCCCAAGTAGCCATTTCATTATATCAAAGCAGACCAGATTAGTTGGCCAGAAGTCGGTATCCAGTAAGTTCCGGGCTTATTCAGTGTCATGTTGCTTTCATCATCAAAGTTTGAGGTGCATGGATCACGCCTTGGAAGACATTTCACTATTATGAGGATATGAACATAGTCAATGACTAACTGAATTGTTTATTGAACCAGGGTAGAATAAATCATCAAAGTTAATTGCATCTGGACATGGGGTTGTTTTATAAATCATTGTTCTTTGTTCATCTGTTTCTTTTTATACGTAAAAACAGTTTTTAAATAATTTATTTTTGGGTATTTTATGCCTTTGTTTGATAGTTGACAGTAGAGAGATGATGGGGGATCATGTGCAACAAAGGTCGGACACAAACCGGCACCCTAATCCCCAAGCTGACAAGACACCCCATAAAAACAGTTTTTAACTTGAAACGAAAGAAAATAGTCATTGATTTGCAGAAATACATTGTTTTCACCACATCTTCTACATCTCAGTGATTTGTAATTACATGACATGTCTAACCCATGATCTCTCTCTGATACTTTTCCTTTGGAACAATGCCACGAGTTTAAAACAGTAATTAAGATTCTTTGTCTTATTTCACTGTCTGTAAGTAAAAACCACAATATAGTGTTCTCCCAGACTGCTGTATAATCCTCTATATTTTTCGGTCTCACAGGGATAACCTGGGGCCTCTTAGAGTTAATGAAGTGCTCAACAGTTTTGACAACACCGGTAATGTCTGTAAGTACTTATTTTATCTTACTTCTTAAAGGCATTGTATTTGTAATGTGTTTGTGTGTTTAAGTGAGCGTGCATGTGATTATGTTCACAGTGGAGTGTTTTACTTGCACTCCTCCCTGGCTTTTATCTCATCCACACACACACACACACACACACACACACACAAACTACAACTTTGGGTTAGCCTCATGCTCTGTGCTGTTAGTGTATGATTGATGGTTTGATGTTGGTGGTTTGATTCCATCTCTTTGAATGGAAGTGTGTCTCTCGTGTGGCTTCTACAGCGGTTTATCATGTACTCATTCCTCCCAACTACCTTCAAATGTCCTTTAGAAGGAAACGGGGCTGCAGTCTTCTTATTGCTTCAGTAGACAGTGATGAGTGGTTTGGGAGAGAGGAAAGAGGGATTTGCACATGCTCTATGATATGGAGTGGAATAGTATCATCTGAAACACAAAAGCCTCGTGTTTCTTCATTCATTCACCTTCATTCTGTGAAGATTTTGTTTATGGCATGCTCAGGGTGGTCTGACTGTAAGCAAGCTTGAGCTTAATTCAGTCTTACTCTGTTCTGTTTATTTATTACTTATTTGTTTTAGCAATGTCAATCCAGTCATAGAAGTATTTCTACTAGACATGTATGCCTGCTGTTTACACAGTCTGTATTTCTTGAACAATACAGCAATGTAGGTTTTGAGATAAGATTGCAAGTTATTATACTTGTTATATGTACTTTATAGCATGCAAAGTTTATCACAGTGCATGTTTATTTCTAGCATTACCAATATATTGTGGTTAATTAATGACCTGTATGCAATATAATACAACTTTATTCTCCAGGGTTGTGGACATGTGTCTTCAGCAGAATAAAATATTGCAACATTTAGACAAGGATTATTAGAAACATCAACAACAACGTATTGTATGTGTTAATGCAGTGATAAAAACATGAGTAATCTAATTATGGGTTTAGCTTAACAGACTTGCTTCATTGAGAATATACTTGGATGTGATCCCTTTTGATTCATTATGAAGCCCTCTCTGTGCAGGTCCATCTTCACAGGCATGTAATGGGTTATGACAAAGGTCATAGGTTAGTGTTAACCAGCCAGATGGCTCCACAGAAGTCTGGGTCGGAGGTGAAGGCCATGGCTAGGGGCTACCTCACTGCACACTGGGATCAGCCTATATAAGTAATGACAGAGCTCAGTGGCAGCTCTCATTCCAACCTACTAGAATGGATAATCACCTTTTCTCAACAAGGAGACAACAGGATCAATACTTTTTTTATTTGGGGAGAGAGAAAAAGAAGAGGTCATCATGTTTTTGCCTTGTGGCACTCCAGCAGCCTTCATTGTGTTCAGTGTGATTTGCAGATAACTCATTAACTCTGTTCTTTTGTCCTTGTCTTACTCCTCTAACATGTATAAAGTAGTAACTAGTGTAGAGATCCCACCTTACTCTTCCCTCACTCCACATATATCTTGCAGTATACCCCGTTATCCCTCTTTCTACCCCTCTCACCATTTCTCCTCTTTCTTCCTTCCACCCCTTCATCCCTTTCTCCTCTCAGCTGGAGTTATGCTTGGCCAGATGGGTAACTGAGTTCCTGACTTGGCCAGTGGATTAGCACAGCCGGAGATGAGAGCATAGAGGAGGGGAGAGGAGTAAAGGGGGTAGAGGGGAGATGGTGGGTGGGCATGCCAGAGGTGGTGGTGTGTGTGTGTGTGTGTGTGTGTGTGTGTGTGTGTGTGTGAGAGAGAGAGAGAGAGAGAGAGAGGAGTGGAGAGCCACTAGCAAGGGGTTCTCGTTCCTCAGACAATGAGCCAGCCATCTCCCTCCTGTTCTCCATCCCATGTTTGGGACTAGTAATGCGTGAGATCAATTAGGATTGGTTGAGAGGAGGCTCTGAAAGGCCCAGAGGTGACCCTGTCAGAGCCCTGGGGTATGTGTTTCGGGTGGGAGTCAGAGAGAAACCCCTCTAAATACACACACACATACACCTACTTATGTATACTCCTCATGAAGATATATATATAAGATATGTATGTATATGTATATATACATATATGTATATAGCCACACATTTATGCTCATGAACCCCCACACAGTCTCATTCACACACACTGATACACTCGGTCCACCATCACACCCTCTCCACCTTTCCTGCTATCTTGATAATCCCCCACCCCTGAGGTGTGGACAAGCCCAAATCCTAGGGGTCCTTGTCCTCCTGAATAGCAGGCTAAAAAGCCTGGCCGGATTAGCCCGCTGCCTCCAAAATGTGTGGACTCAGCTTAAAATTGCTACCCCCTCTCAGCATGACCCTCTCTCCCGGCTATTGTGTTTATCCCTCCACTGTGCATGTATGTGAACAATATGTCGTTTCTTAAGGTGATGATAAGCTGGAGTCAATGGTTTTATGTCAAGACCAGAGGAGCTGGCAAGGAGTCTCAATTAAAGATGTTTTAGGAAATTGAGAGTGTATCTTGAAGATGACATCATAGCACTGAGATGGCGCTGACAACATACCATTTTGATTATCTGGGATATTTGAGCACTTCTGCCCAATTCTAATGGGCACTTTGTTACTTGTGAAGAAGGAATCAAGCCCAAATGAAACCATATACTGTATATGGCCCAATGTTTAATGGAGAAATATTTTATAATCTATTGTGTGCATCATGTAAAATAAACTTTATTTTTTATCATTATTTTTTTATTTTTGCTTATTTGCATAAAGAGTCACTTATTGTATCCTATAATAGACAGTAAGTTAAGACTACTGTGTAAAGTTAACTGTTAATGCAGTGGTATGAAAAGACTTAATTGGGCACCAGATGAAGGCTTTAATGACTGTGATAGTTTGACTCTTGCAGTCTGAAGCAATGAAACAGAATAAGAGATACAAATGTAACTGCAGTGATATAAATTCACTCAGAATCTTTAAGAAGATTCCAAAGGAAACATTAATTGGGTCTACTTGGGTGTCATATGCATCACCCAGGTGAAAGGTGACTTTGTTGATATAGATACTGGATGATATGAGGTGTCCAGGTGGAAAACACCTGGCGGCCATCTGAAAGTCATGGAACTGCAGTTACATTTGTACGGCCGCATAAGGCTCAGAAAAAAACACGCAGCAGCCATCTGGCAAGAAATTTAACTGGATGCAACATTTGCTGAAACGCAACCCAACGTCACGCTGCGGTAGCCAATCATATACATGCAACACATGCGCACATTCCTGGTGGATTACTTTGTAACGTGAACGTTGTATTCGGCTATTTACCTCGTGATCATCGCGACGAAAGATAAAACATTTGCTGCTGTGAAAACTTTCCAGAGTTGTAAAATCCTGTTTGTAGATTGTATAAACCACTGCCTATTCATCTGTAACTCCAACTTGACTTCCTGGATCATATTTTATTGTCTCACTGGTACCTCAAACAACATGCCCCCCACCATTGTAGCCCCCTGCGACGTAGTGCCGAATCGCCGGATTTGGTCTGAATGCAGCCTAACTCGTTATATGTTGTGAGTGAATGGTTGGACCTATTTCCGAGCGGTCTTGATCACTTTGAAACTTTTTGAACTCTGAACTTCCGACCTTCCTGGTTCTTTAGCTGACACCGGGGGCTTGTAATTGTAAGAGAGCTTTGTACGAGAGTTGTTTGGGGTTTTAGGGGTGCTTGTTTCCTGCTAGGGATCAGGACTTCAGGACACAATACCACCCCTTGGGGTTGGGTGACTAAGAATGCATCAGGGGAGGTGTGTGTGTTTGAGAGGGTTTAGGTAGAGCTTGTTGACATTGCAGGGCTTTTGGTAAGAGGGCTTGTTAGGCTTTGGGGTTACTTGTTGGGTTCATGTCACAGGCAAAGATCACAGTGACAGACTGGTGTGTCCATATACACACACAAACAGGAATAAATTATATTTGCTGTGTGTTAGTATTTGGAAACCTCTACTGGAAGCCATGGATGCAGTTAAGCTCAGACTCATTTAGAGCAATGCTTTTCATGTCCCTGCATGAGTGCGTGTGTGTATGTGTGTGTGTGTGTGTGTGTGTAATCAAGAGCCAAGCATCCTAATGAAGCCTAATAGAGCCTTCTTCACCACAGCTGTCATTGTCTGAATGGCTGCTAGCCTTTCAGCCTCTCAGTCATCCCTATTATCTCCCACAGACTTCACCTATCACCCCTGCTGGTAAATACTATAAGCCCAGAATGTTTGAGTGTTGTGAGGGAGGGGAGTGAGGAGGGGGGGGACGGTTGGCTGGTCATCTCTATGTGTATATCTGATGTTTGCTGCGCTGTGGGGCTGTTTGTGACAGGAGGATGTGTGTAAAGATGAGGGAGGATAAATGTCAGCTTAGGTAACATATTTAATGTCTTAACTGGACACATAAATATCAAATAAGACAGTCATCACTATTCACTGACAGCCGTTGTGTTCTTGTCACTTCCTGATGCAGTTTTGGACAGGTGTGTGTGTGTGTGTGTGTTTTCTGTAACAAGGATGGCTCAGTCATGCGTGTTTAATGTGTTGTACCAGTGTCTAAGTGTTCATAGTGACTGTGTGTGTGTGTGTGCGTGTGTGTGTGTGTTGTAATAGGTGCCCCCCGTAGCCTCCCCTTGTGCCAAGCCTTTAGCGGAGCCCTGTTTGCATAATTATGCTAATTCATTGTGCCATAGTGCTAATTAGACCTTGTTAGACAATAGCGCTAGACTGGGAGCTGGCAGGCATACACACACATACACAGACACACACGCTCACTCAGACTGTTGTGTCAATGACAAGGTTTGTGGTCCCCCTCTGCGCTGTTTATAACATGCTCTCTATAGAAATGGTTCTCCACTGGTGTGCTCTGGACTGAGCTCAGGTGTCTCTTACAATTTTGATTTAAGCTAATGGAACAAAAATCAATACGACACAAGAATACTACACAAGCTTCCTCAGAATCTAATAAAATCGGTCTATGTCCATATTCTCGTAATCTTTCATTCCTCAAAGCTGATGTTAATTGCTCCTTTGCCAGGATTTTGTTGTATTTCTTAACTCCACTTATGTTATCATTGTACATTGTGACGATAACCAATAATACACACCTCGGTTGACTTTCAGTTCACCGTGTGATCGGATTATAAGTCAGTCCAGGACCTTTGCTTAAAGAAAAAAATACAGGAGGTCTGTGTACAGTTGTCTGTTCAAGAAATACACATTTCTTGAAATACTGATATATATGTATATACACATAGAGAGGTTTTAATTAACCAAAACATCAGATTGGGTCTAAAATTTATTTATTCTCTTGATATTATTAGAAAGAAAAAATGATATTTTTAATAGAGGCTTCACTATTAATTTCAAGACTATCTTTTAATGTCAGTAGTATTAGAGTTTTTAAAATGTAAAGAAGTTCTACTGCATGAATTTCTTTAAATGAAAATCAGTTGACCCAAACTGTGCTTTAGAATTTTTTCTCATGGTTTGCAATACCCCATTAACATGCTTCAGAGGGGTTGAATACATGGCTTAAGTTGTTGGAAATTAGCTAAACTATCCATAGCAGCTTGTGTTAAATGACGAAAACAACTGTTTTACTGTTATATATTGTTTTCTATTACACTGAAGCTTGCACAGGGTTTCAGACACCAGCGACTGTTGTTAAGATGCTGTGGTGTCACAGGGAGTGATTAAATCCAAATCTGTATGTTCAGTATTATGACTATGTAACTGACAGTGGTTTTTAATAGGACAAACATGCTATACAGATACTGTTTCCCCTCAAACATTTTTGTTGGTGGTCGTTGTTGGGGTTTTTCCAGTATCAATTTTAATAAATTGTATGGTTATTTTTTTAATAAATTAAATAATTATTTTTTCCTCTGTTATATATAGAAAAAATGTTTATGATAGACATTAAGAAGTTGTTTGATTACCATGTTTCAAGTAAGCCGAGTGAATTATAGCAGGCACAATTAAATGCCATTATGTGTGATGTTTGCTACTTTTATATCTTCTTTACAGTTGGATAAAACTGACAGACTGAAATGCTCCAAAACTGTTGTTCCAGAGCATTTTTAGCCATTGCCACAGTAATTGTTTCTAAGTCTATAATTTAACCGCTAAACATAAAAAGACAGTCACACAGTAAGTGGATGTGGCTTTTACAGTGTGTATGCACATGTGCAAGTAGAATATGTGTCACTTTGCGGTGTAGAAGTGGGGGTTGGAGGTAGTGTAAGCAAGACTTGAGTGGCTTGAGGGCACATTGAAAGAGTTGCCGGTTGACTTAATTGAAAGTAATTGATTTTCGCTTCTGTAGCCTTGTCTCCCCCATCCGTTCACTGGAGAAAACAAGAAACAGGGACTTGCCTGAAGTACCGCCGGCTTCTTGACACTCGAGAAGTAAACAGTCGCCACTCTACTTTGAACACAACTTGACGCTAATGTGCTGATGCAGACATAAATGTTTATATGCATGCACACGCACACGCATACACACATACACACACACACATGCACTCACATGCTGAAATTCCCTGCAGTAAATCACCATTATGATTTTGTTGAGCTCATAGGACTTGGTCTTACAATCCTGTATCGTAATCAGCAGTCGTTTCTTGAGTGGGGGTAGGGGGTACACGCTTCACTGGGGTCATCAGGTTGGCATGTTTCATTGATAGGTCCATGCAGCAACAGAACTTCAAGAGGATCAGTTGAGTCCAGGTTTCTTCTGTCAGTGATTCAGTCCTGTCTAGGCAGACTGTAAATCATAACCAGCAGTGGGGATAGGGGTAGAGGCTTAACTGGGGTCATCAGGTGGGCACCCTTCTTCTTTGGTGTTTCATTGATAGGTCCACGACACTTCCAGAGGGTTCAACGGTGACACCTGGCGTCCCAGGTGCACCCCTCTCCGCTTCTACCCTTCCCGCTGGCTGATGGTCATCTTGCCACCCAGTTCTTGTCTTTTCTTTTCAGCCAGAGCCAGTTGCTGCTTCGCTTGTCAGTCTCTGCCAGTAACTTGATAGCCTGTTGGAGGGCCTGTCCTCGGACTCCCATCCCTTTCAGCAGCCTGGTGGTTGACGTGGCCACAAAACCCCTGCAGCCGGCCTCGACAGGGAGCACAAGTGTTCTCCAGCCCTTTTGTTCTGCTTGCTCTGTTGCTAGATCTTCAGCTAGTACTTCAGCTTTTTGCGTTCATACGCTTCAACAACTGCATCCTCCCATGGCACAGTCAGTTCTATGATAAACCGGGGCTTTTGTGAGGCTGACCACAGGATCAGATCCGGCCAGAGACTGGTTGTAATGATCTCCGGTGGGAAGTTGAGCTTCTGGTCTAGATCGATCTTCATCTTCCAATCCTGGGCTGTATCCAGTAGGCTTGATTCCTTTCCTGCAGTTGACCTCTTTGGTACCTTTCCTGCTGGTACAAAGGCCAAGAACAATAGCACAATAGGGATTGAAGGTGAGCTGTTGGGTGTAGCTTTGCTCAGGAGTCCTCTGCCATTATAGTCAGCAGTTGATAGGATAAATTTGTGCATGACTGAGAGTTAATGTGTATGTGTGTGCGTGGGTGTGTGTGTGTGTCCAGATGCGTGTGCACGTGTGCACTATTACCAGTAAGCGGTGGGGATTAAGTTCAGGAAATGAGTAGAGCGTTAAAGGGTGCTTCCCTGCCCAGTGCGTTTGCATTGTCACCGCTGCTAATACTCAGCTAATTACAAGGACATACTTTAACAGCAAGCTCAGCTCGTCACCCTCATGTCTCTCCACTTCGTTCCCTCCCTTTCTTAGGTTACCCCCTCGCCCTGGAATTAAGGGATGAAATGAAAGAGGGAAAGAAAAAAGAAAGAGTAATAACAGGTCTTTCCCCTGCCTAAAAGCTCACCCTCCCTCTGGACGGATACAATTATTGGATTTTTCTCCATTTAAGTCACCAAACCCCTGTGTGCCCCTCCTGGCAATGTCCCCTATGGTGCCTAAGCTCAGCATACACTAGCCCCTCCAACCATGTAACTAACACACACACACACACACACACACACACACACACACACACATACACACAAAAGAATTAGAGTCAGAGGGAGAGTATATAATATCATTGAGTTTTGATTAACAGTTCATGCCATCTAGTAGGCCATACCACCACCAAGCTTTTAATTATGGAAAATATTTTTTATTTTGGAAGTTAAGAAATATACAAGATGGTTAATGATAAAGATTAACTTTATTATTATCCCAGAGAGAAATTGGTTTGCTGTCAGTGTGTGCAATGAATACATACACACTAATAAAGAGAGAGAAACAATCACACAGTCCACACATGGCGTACATCCTTATTAAACAGCACACACAATTACACAGCACCATCCTGCAGTGCTTATGATGTACAAAAATTCAACGTGAGGAAAAAAAGAAAGAAACTAGTGTTAGTATTGAGAAAATGGAATGCAGCCCAGAAATATACACAATATTTTCCACTATGCAGCACTAGCTATAGTACTGCTGTGAGTACTATGAGTTTTATGTACAAGACTATTTGTAAAAGTAAAAGTGTGCTGTAGCTCCTCCTCCTGCGTGTTTGTTATAGAGTGCAGGTTATAGAATAAGAATTAAAAGCTATAAGGTTTGACAAAGAAATGTATTCGTGTAGTAGTTAGTTAGTTATGCTTTATTAGTTGTCATGCCTTGTCTTGTGGTAAAGCAAGAAAGTTTTCTTTTTTCAATTTTTAAAATATTAAATTCCCATATTACTTTGAACAAAAGACTTCAGTCGGCACACAAGCATAATGGTGCATTCAGTGCTACTAAAAAATGATTTTCTCTGTTTATAGCTAGTTATAGTACTTATTTTTGATTGCAGACTTCTGAGCTGCCTATTATAGTATATATAATCCTTTACATCAGCCTTTTACATCATCACCCGCAGCCATGATGATGAATGCCCCTTTGGGTATAACTGCTAAGTAGCACATGTTGAGAGTGGTGCAAATTTACTGAACATTAGGTAACAGCTACAGCAACTGTACATTCACATTTTGAAAATGCTGTTTCTTACAGCAGATTGAGCCACATACTCAGTATAATGCAAAATATCTTGAGGCATCTAGATGAGCCATTTTTATTTTTACACTGACTGTTCATGTTGTTTGTGTATTTTGTTTGTATGTGTCCACATGTATGCATGCATGTAATGTATGCACACACACAAATGTGCTGAGCCATTACAGAGCTAAGTGATTAGTGCATGGTAGTTAATTTAGCTCTCCTCCCTCTTGTACCCATGAAGTGCACCACTGTACCTTCAAAGGCACAAGTGTGCACATGCAAGTACACGAGTGTGAGTGTTTGTTTATGTGTGTGAAAGTCCCTGATGATGTTTTAAAACAAATTGATGATTAATGTGATTAGTATGTTGGTCAGGGAGTGGAGCAGCTATAGTAAATGGCTACATGGGCATATGGGAATTTGCTTGGCTCCATTCCAAACATAACCTGACGCACCAGATGGTTTGTTACACAAAACCATCTGAGAAGTCGTCCAGGGAAACTGTTTGGAAAAGGGCAGGCACTTTCAAAAAATACTTGGCAGATGATTGGCTGAACCATCCCTCTATCACCGTCTTACCTTGCGAGGCAGCTGGATTCGCAACGCTTCAAGTGCAACTTGAAGCCTGACGAGATGGATTCTTGCGTGATGTTGTGATCTTGCGATCCAGCTGTCTTGCAAGGTAACTCCAAACACTCAGTTTGTGTTTGTGTGTGTTTCAATGATTTGCACTGGTTTCCCCATTTCCACCTGTTTGTGAATTTTAAAATTGTTTCTTTTCCACACTGTTTTTTTTTCACATTTACAATACAAAAGCGCCCATGCCCCCCGCCCCCCGAAGGATTTCATGCTTCTATTTCCTGCCTTTTTAAAGAACTTAAACATAAAGCTCTTGATCACCCAAACCTTTTCAGAAACCCAGGAAACATTTTAGTAGCTCAGGAACTTTACCTGGGTATTATCTGCAGAAACCTGGTTCTAGGTTTGGCTAAAAGGCTGTAGCTCCTGCCCCTGAAAAAAACTATCAATCAACTCTCAATCAGTCAATTATCAATAAGCAAATTCTTGGTCCCAGCCCAGTGGAAATTCTTAGTTCTTGGAACTATTTCATCATAAAGACTCAATAAAGAGGGGGAGCAGCTGCCTGTCAATCTTCAACATGTCAACACGTATTTGCTGCAGCTGCTAATGTGTTTGCTATTTAGCTAAGGAGCCATTAACTTGCTTTGTGACTCACTATACAGCTTTAATGCACGAACTGCTACAGTCACTTGTTCACTCTGTCAGTCTCTCTCGGTCTGGAGACTCCCTAAATAGCCCCACAGGGGCCTTTAACTGTCAGTTGGCTGTGCTAACACGAAAGTAGGTGTTGACGCTAATGGGTGTGCTAAATGCTAATGTGAGCTAGCGTAGACCTCTTAGGGGAAAGTTAACTGATTTTCAAGTGGCCCCCTGAGAGACTGCCTTAATCGCTAACTAGCTGTAGCATCTCTCTGGGGCTACAGGCTGCAGGGACTAATGCTGGTGTGGCTATGCTAACTGCTGTAGTGACTGTCACATTGTGCTGTGCACTTTTCATTTTAGAACATTATGGGAGAGAAAAGTGGTCTCCTGTCTGTGTTTGACATTTGCTTTTTGAAAGTTAGGAAGTTAGAAACAGAAAAGAATGAGACCTTGACAACAAAATCTTTATGGGTTATATTATTATTATGAAACACAAATTGAACATTTAGATTTCTCACTCACTTACTCACTCTTACACACTCACACATGCACACACACATTGTCAGTCACACATGCACAGACTTCTTTTTCTCTCTTATTCTGTCTCTCTATCTGTCCACAGCAGGCCATGGCGCCACAGACCTTTGTGTTTGCCCACTGAGGCTGAAATACGCTCTCTCTCCCCCTCTCTCACACATATATGCAGTTAACAGAGGGCAGAGAAGGGGAGACATTAGACGGGTGTAGTAACTGAGCTGTGGAAATGAAGATCTCAAGTCATAATTTTGAGACGCTGGACTGTTCAGCAGTTCCCCATACACCACAGTATCTTGCAAATCATGTTTATACTGTGAGGTTACTGTAAATTATCTCAGCTGGCCCAAAATTGTTTTTAAAGATGGCTTTGTGAGAGATAATTTGCATTGAAGGTCTTTAAAATTTGATTTTTAAAAAAACAATTAAGGAGCTTTGAGAATCCCTTTTATTAATATTTTTTTCTGAGCTATATTTTTTGTAATTGTAAACACACAAAAATTGCCCTCTAAAAATGGGATTTGGGGCAGAGTAGGATTTAATAATTTCAACAAATCATTGTGTTTATATTTGTTTTTTCAGTAGGCTGCTCCTTAGTTTCCATTTCAGTGGTTGTGAATAAAGGCCCTCAGAGCTGATGATATTTGTAAGTGATCACTCATGGGCCCCAGCTAGACATATAAAAACCATTGAGGTCAATGGCTGGGAAGACACAGCTGTTAATAAAGTCAGATTAAGTTACAAGAAAACTTGACAATAACAAATGTTGGATTTGACTTGTTTCACAGTACAGCCGGTGGCCAGTGGAGCACTCACAACAGAAAAAATAATATGCCACTTTATTATATTCACTCTAATAAAGTCATATTGGGGGAAACGTAGTTGTTTTTGCCAACATGTCACAATGACTGTGACACTGTCCTTGTTACTGAAACAAACACAACAAGTCAGAAAACCATACAAGTATTTTTCTTTTTAATTTGATTTATGTAACCTAACCCTTCTGGCACTCTGGTGTGTTTATCAGGGTTTAGTGAATCTGTCACTGACAGAAACCCACAAGTGATTAGAAGTAGTGAAGCCAACATAATTCAATAACAGGGTTAATTAAAAGTTCAACAGTATGACAGTGGCAGAGGTTTAATCACATCAGGTGCGGCTGCAATTTAAAGTTGTTTTTTGGATTAATTGTTTTGCTCCCTAAATGTTAAATTTTTAAAATAGCTTGTTTTATCTGACCAGCAGTTCAAAAGACATCGAATTTACAATAATATAAAACAAACAAACAAAAAAAAGAAAATCATCATGATTAAGAAACAGGAACTAGAAAATATTTTGTATTTTTCTTGTGACTTCAGTTGATTCAGCATCTCAGCACTGGGATGCATCTGAGCACATGTGTTGTGTGGAACTGGTGGAGGGCTGGCCTTAACAATGATCAGAGAAAAAAGTACAAAATAAATGTATATACAGTTTTATTTAATTTTCTGATTTTAAAAAATTACTTTTTATTTCACAGGGAATGCACTTCCTGCCACCCTAAAGCACTCCACTGAAAAAAATCAAACGGGTGTCGACTTTAATAAAGTAGATTTTTTTTGGAGAGTATGAAGGTCAGGAAGATGAGAATAGGGCTGTTGACACTCATTCTGACCTTATGTTTTACCGCCTCTATCCCCTTATCGCTACATGTACAGGGGTACTGTCCTGAAACACCACTAGGTTCTGATGTTAATAAACAACAAATAATTTTTAAAGGCTCATATACACAATAACCCTGTGTGTGTATGTGTGTGTGTGTGTGTGTGTGTGTACTTGTAAGTATGTGTAGGTGGGTGTGTCTCAGTAGGGGCAGAAGGATTACAGGAAGATTGGTGTGCAATCAGGTTGCTAGACGGATCCCCTCCAAACTCTCTGTGCTGTCCCACTGGGCCTTTCATCAAGTGTGTGTGTGTGTGTGTGTGTGTGTGTTCAGGTCTGCACTAGAAAGGGAGGGTTAAGTGTGGGATCACAGATGGAGACATTATGTTTCAGTACCCTACGTCTTCTTTCCTTCCTCCATTTCTGTCTTGTGCTACTTCTCTGTGTGTCTTTTAACTTCCTTTCTTCTCTATTCATCTTTCTCTAATTGGGGTTTTTAAACATTACTGTTAAAAAATATTTTTTTTTAGATGCACACAAATTATAGTTAGTGGACTCTAATCCGAAACATTTCCCTCACCTTTGCTGTTACTGTCTTTGAGATAAACCTGAACGTAATGATTTGAATGATGGAGCTGTGTGTGGAAGGAAACGCTGCCTCAGAGGCTCACATATGACTAAAAACCATGTCACCACTATGTACTTTTGAAAATGTGTCAAAAAAGTACATCCTGGGCTGCTAAATAGAAATGATAAAATTTCACAACTTCATACAGAAAACGGTTTGTTTGACTCTGGATTAGTGTTGAAACCATTAGTCAATTAATCAGTGAGATACTATTTTGATAATCCACTAGTCATGTTTCAAGCAAAAAGGACAGAAAACGTGTCAAGGTTATGTGAGGATTTGCTGCTTGTTACGTTTCATTTTAAGTTGAAGGTCTTTGGGTTTTGGACTGTTTAGGATGAAACAAAACATTGTGACAAAATTGTGATTTCTCACTATTTGAGAATTATAATATTATATAGTACATGATTAGTCAATTAATCAACTGAAAAAATGATTCAGATTTATTGTTGATGAAAAAAATGCTTAGTTGCATCATTACTCTTGATAAATTGGAAAAAATCACAAAACAAAGTGATCCTTCAGACAAAACATCACCAAACTTTTGCTCGTCATTTGTTTCCGTTTTATTATTGCCACAGTAATAATTCTGTCAAGCATCAGGGACACTGAGTATCAACATTTACTGCTGCTCCTCAGTCACCAGTGGAAAAGAAACTACGGGTCCAAATGTGTCTAAACACCTGATTGAAATATACAGATATGATTGAGAAGCTTTTTAAAGTACACCATAAATTGAGTGAGATTAGTAAAAAGACATTTCACTCCTCCACAGCAGAGTTGAAACTCACTATGCCAGTGCTACTGATTCAAATTTTCTCCTCCTGTGCCGCTGCTAGCATCTTCCCTCCCTGTTTCATTGCTTTCCACCGTCTTTGCTGCGCTCCCTCCCTCCTTCTCTGCCTTCCTCCGACTCTCTCCACCCACCAGTGATTGCAAAATCTTCCCATCACCACCACAATCATAACAGCTCAGAGGCTGTGCCAATGTTTAACCACTGCCAGTCCATGCACACACAGACACACATGCTGACACACACACACATACACACACACACACACACGCACATGTGTCCTGGAGGAGAAATACAGTTGGAGCTTTTATGCTGCTTTCCCGAGTGGCTGTTTTTGAGCGCAGCCACAATGGAGGGCCTAATGTGGATTTGTTTAGAGAGCTGGTTAATTGGAGTGGGATGCTCTAATTGCACCTCTTTCATGGTGTGTGTGTGTTTGTGGATGTGTGTGTGTGTGTGTGAGTGTGCGAATGTGAGTGTGTGAATGTGAGTGTCACCTGGCCTTTGTTTGGACTGTGTGTGGGAAAACATTTGCTCAGCTATAACTACACTACTCAAACACTATACGCTACATAACACACACATAAGGGGTGTGAAGTGTCTAAGTACAGAGAGCTGGAGGGAACAAATAGAGCAAGAGAAAGAATACATGAATAGTACGCCTTTATAATAGATATAAGCTACTGTACTGTATGCACAGAGTCCATTTATGTGAATACACAACTTGTGTTTGCACATGTGCATCTGTACAGTGCTTCCCTCTGTCTCTTGTTGTCTGTGTTGTCCCCCAGTTGGGGGTGCTCTAAGTCTTTGTATGACTCTGCTGCTGGTTTACGTTTGTGCGTGTGTGTGTGTGTGTGTGTGTGTGTGTGTGTGTGTGTGTGTGTGAATATGTGTATTTGTGCACGCATGGATCCCTGTATGTTTGTATACTGAAACAACTTGCCAGTTTGGCATCTGTGTTGTCATGCCACTGTGTCCCGGTATGCCTTTTAACACTACACTCACAGACACATACTGCAGAGATACACACACCTTTCCAGTTTAGGACTAATAGTTTTCAGTGTGGTTGTTAGGTGTGTTATAGTGAGCTACAAGATGCAGACAGATGACAGAGTAAAGGAAAAACCTGACTAAATTAAATGGGTGTTGAAACTTAATGAATGCAGATACTGACATACATATGACATATCATATGCTATGTATGGCCTTCATTCACCAAATCTCAAACAACTGAATGGAAGAATGATTAATCAACTGATTGTTGCAGATTGAACACCAATTAGTTGCCAACCATTAAATTAATCACCAACTATTTTGATAATTGATTAACTATTTTAAGTAATTTTTTTAAAAGAAAAAAGTCCAAATTCTTTGATTCCAGCCTCTCAAATGTGAATATTTTCTGTTTTCTTTATTCCTCTGTGATAGTAAAGTGAATAACTTTGGGTTATGGACTGTTGATCGAGACAATAGGAGACATTTGAGGACGTCACCTTGTGCTTTGTGGACCAAACAACTAATCAATTAGTCAAGAAAGTAATCAACAGATTAATTGATAATGAAAATAAATGTTAGTTGCAGCCCTAGTTCAATGCTCCAGAGACAGAGACATGAATTATGTCAAGGAGCATTGAAAAGGTTGCGGCACTTATCGAGCCTGTAAACCACTTTATTTTAGTTTTTCTTGTAATTTGTTACCCATATATTTACCCATATATTTTTAAAAGATATCTGAAGTGAACTGAAGAAAAAAAAATAGAAAAAAATGTACAAAAGTTTAAAAAAAAGTTTTAAATGAAGGGTCAGGTTTGTCCACTTCCCTCTTTCTGGGCTCTCTCCTTTCATTCTCCTCTCTTTTCATTCTCTTTCCCCTCCTACTAATCTGTATCCATTTGTTTTTCCTTAATTTTCTGTCTGTCCAGTTCTCTTTCAGTCTCAGTCCATCATCCACTTATGATGATTGTGTGTGTGTGTGTGTGTGTGTGTGTGTGTGTGTGTGTGTGTGTGTTTGTGGTACCTCTGTGTGAGTGCAAACACATGGCGTGCCCTAAGTGGGCCATAGGCCTAAAGCTAATCAATGATCGTCATTTAAGCCCATTCTCATCCTACACACACACACACACGCATGCACAGACACCACAGTGCTTTTCTGATCAATTGAAAATAAGTGTCATTCACTTCTGCTTGTCTGCTAAAGGACATGGACAGACCCAGGATGGTTTGACTCTTTCTATTTAGACTTTTCTCTGTTCCTTTGTGTACTTGTGTGTTTTCTTTTCATTGTCAAGCATTATGAGACAAGAGAGTGATCTCTTTTGTCAACATAAGTGTATGTGTTTGCCTTTCTTTTTCTCTGTTTGTGCCCCTGTGCGTGTGTATTCATGTGCATGTGTGTGTTTGCAGGGTCAGTCTAAATGGAGATGTATTATTAGTAACCATTCTGAGCGTGGTTACTGCAGTTTTTTAGCAAGGCAATCAGATCACTTAAGAGGCTGCTTGGTCTAAGGTCTATGGCCTAAAGCCTGCTGTCTCTCCGTGTATTTGGCTCTCTCTCTCTCTATCCTTTAATGCCCCTCTCCAACACACACAAAAACCCCAGCAGCCATGGCCATCACCCCTTATCTTCTCTCTCCTCACCCTGCCTCGTCTCTCCTCTCTACCACTCCTGCCTCCTGTCCTTTACCTCCACGGGGGGAAAAAGGACAAGGTCATGAAGATAAACACAGAAAAGTGAAAGTGGTAGAGAGAGAGACAGAGAGAGCTGAAATGAACCATCTCATTTGGACATTAGCCCCTGGGCGGCTGTGGTGAGAGGCTAGCTAGCCTAGCGCATAATGCCCAATTGTGTATAAGGCATTTAGCTTGAGTTAGCCGGCTGCTTTGACAAGCTATTACTGGAAAGAATGAAGAGCAGCGTAATGCAAGACTCCCTGAGTGAGTGAGTGTATGTGTGTGTGTGTGTGTGTGTGTGAGACAGGTGGGTAACTGCCCCTTGGACCCAGTGGCATAGACATTGCTTTACTTACACATCACTGGTGCACAGAGTAGTGTGCACCACACACAAATACACATGAATGCATGTGTGTGTGTGTCTTGACAGCGTGCTTAGTGGACTGTTTCATTCATGCGTGCACAGTGATGGACAACATTATCACAGAGAGTCAGCTCTTTTTGCTGCATATGAACCTTGTTCACTTGAGTAGGCTGTTTAGTGAAGAGTTCCTTTACCTCAGTGACACTGAGGACTTTGATAGTGAGACTCATGAATCTTTTCAAAAGGACCCGTTCTAGGCAGAAAGACGAGCATTAGCCCAGAATCACAAATGATCTTTATATATCAAATATAATCGGTTACTATTAAAAAGATAGAGGGGCAGCTTGATCTATTCTACCTTAAATCTTCCAAATTATTTGTAATTTTGAGATAGTTTTAGCCACTTAAGTTGGTGCGAGTCACAGCGTTTCAATATGTATAAACACATTTAAAATAATTTAACAGTTTGTGTTTTTGCACAGCTATCCATCATCAAAGCATTTAACAAAACAATCCCCATCTACCTCCTCTTCCTCCACGGCTTTTATGTATTGTATTTTAATTCTCAAGCAATCCTCACTCACACAGACACAGAGCGCCCCACTACTGTTTCACTTAAACAGTTGTGTCTAATCCTGTAATTTGCTTATTCTACTGTTCAAGTGCAAAATGTAAATATATAGAAAAATAGCAAATCCTCTGATTTGAGAAGCTGGAAACAGCAAATATTTGGCATTTTGCAAAACTACTTGTAGATTTATTGACTGTGAATTCCTTATTTGTTGATCTACCAATTTATTAATTGACTAATTATCTCAACACTAATTAATCTTGTTCATTTTCAACATGTTCATATATTATATATATTGCAGGACCCTGCAATGGAAAATCTATAATTCAGCCCTTGTTAATGCTGTTAATTACACCTGTGCTGTCCCTGTTTTGGAACAACTATTATCCAGCTAATTTGAACCGGTTGCAGGTTTACTCTCACACAAAAAAGTAAAAATAGTGTGTATCAGGGAGAGTAATTAATATTTCAGCACTGATCGTGACAGCAAGGTGGATTGTTTTCCTGCTCCCAACTTTTTTCTGCAGTTGTGAGGTTTTGTTGCAAGGCGTATGAAGTGTGTGAAGCAAGGCCGCATGATGTCACCGCTATCATCAGCAATTGCAGATGTTTTAACGTCTGCTCCAGCCTCTTCTTCCTTCATTGTCAGATACATACACGATATCTACCATAGTACCAATGAGCCTCACCAACTTGATCCTGACCACTGCTGCTGTTATGATATATACAAATTAATGCATTGGCATTTGTATTCCTGAATTTTATTAATTTTCTGTACTCATTTAAAATAAATAAGACAAAAAAATCAAGTAATATTGCAAAAAAGTCCAGTAAAAATAACGATCATGTCCTCCACACGCACAGTGAGGTAAAACATGGGCTCGGAGAGAAGAGGAGAGAGGGGAGAGGCGAGGAGAGTCTAATAGAGATATATCATTACACTGTTATATGTGTAATCTATTGTGCTGCCATTGAACAGCAGCAGCATGGGTTTGGTAGTAGGCCATGCACACACACACACACACATACACACACGCTGTGCCTCCAGTGGGGCAGTAATAGAGGGTGTGAGTGTATTAGTCGCTACAGTCCAAGTGTTAAGTGCTGGCCTGGTGTGTGTGAGATCGATGACAGCCGCGCTGCCCCTCATTCACACACACATAGACACACAGAGAGCGGTGACACATAGCCTGGGGTCAGGGGTCATACACAAACATCTCTGTCTCTCAAACACACAGATATCTCCCTCTATTTCTGTGTGGATATGTGTCAAAAACACTTTCTGTGTCTATTACAGACACACACACACAAGCACACACACACAGACGCACGGCTATACATATACCCATCCTGTCCTGTGACCGTAGGGGGGGGGGGGCGGCGCTGTCAAGCACCGGTGTTCCATCGATACTCGGGCAGAGCACTAATGCCTGCTGTCTGCTGATGGACGCTGGCCTGCCTCCAGGGACCATTAGACTCACTGGGACACACACAGACAGACACACACACACACACACATACACAAACACACATACAGTACACTCACATGGAACACATACACAAACCTAGTACTTGCATGCACACATAGTACTTGTGTGCTTTGTGTACACGCACGGAGTACGTACAATAGATACATGTGCATACGCATTTTGCTTTATAATATGCAGAACAGAGCATTGCACATCTTTTTGTTTTTAAATTGTAAACTCACAGTATATGCGTATTTCTGCATGTTGCCAAATATGGAAATTGATGGGCAGACATTAAAATGGATACTGTAAAGACAACAACAGATAAAACCCTCATTATCAGTACATAAAAAATGAAATTTAAGATACAGTACAACACTGTGCAAGTATTAGACCACAACAATTCCAGAAGTGTTTATCTGAGCGGCCAATTTCTCACTTAAAAAGTGTTTTATTACTTGATTTAAAAAGATATAATTATCTGCAAATTAAAGAAAGCACAACAAAACCCTAATAAGTGGAGAAAAGTGTTGAAATAATTCAGTATTTTCCAACATGATTGGAAAATACTGAATTATATCCAAGTAATCAGCTTCATTATGACATGTCATTTTGGTAGATTTGGTAAATTCCTCGAAGTTTATTGTGTCTAGTGTTTGCAGAATTGACAGAAAAATAAAATGTAATGTCCTCCAGAGGCTTCTTTCACTATCCAATAAGTTTAAGCATATTTTTTTACCAAGCAAGTGCGGATCTGCTACAGTACACATCATTTTCCGCAGTGCATCACTGCTGTAGTATTTTATGATGCCATCGCACACAATCTTCTTCTTTCCTGTCCTGAGCCAAGCAGTAGGGTCATTAGGTCATCAGTGTTCACATGGCTAAAAATCACGAGAGTGCTGCAGGATCAAATGCCATGTTCTGATCCTTTGCTTTGCTATCCATCGGAACTGCAATCCAGACACCATTAGTGCTACTCTTCTCTACTTTACTGCGGCTCTTTTCTTCACTCCCTTTTTCCTTAACACCAGACCCCTGTTTTTTTTTTTTGCAACTCCCTCGAATCCCTCCAATTGAACACACTCTCACAGATCTGTATTACTCACCGAGTGTCAGGCTCAGCACCTTTTTAGGTGAATTAGCTGAACAACAGATGTGCTGAAGTGTGTGAAAGAGAAGAAGATGAGGGAACAGAGGACACCCTACAGTTGCACACAGTGAAGTTAGTCCATGTGTCTCTTACCTGTAGCTATATAATAATCAAACAACGAGCCAGTTTCTGTTTTGTTTTTTTTTTTCTTTTAATTGTCTAATTCATACAAATCTCAGACCTGCCTCTTCCTGCCCTCATTGGACCTCCCCCAAGAATACTTCAGACCTGTGGGAAACACTTCACTGTGTGCAACTGAGCAGAAAACTGACCAGTAATAGAAAACATAACGCTGCACAAACGTTGTCACATTGACTGTATTATATAAACATTTATTTGTCATATATAGTGGAGAGCGGATGTTCGTCAGTAGCTGGTCTTGCAATCCTAAACACACAGACACCTCAGATACACAAGCAGCAGCTGCAACAACAGTTTTATCTCCAGTTGATTCTTATAACAGGAACTGGTGCAGTGTAGAGCACATGTGTCTGAAGTGTGCGTGTGTGTGTCTTGAGTGCCACATTTTTCATTATTTTTTTTCTGGATGTTTTTTTTGCAGAATGCCATATCTATTGAAATTAAAGCAGATTTTTTTTAGATGTAATTATTATCATGAAAAGATGAAAACCAACAAGAATACGTCCTAATAACATGTATTGTCCATGTAGCTACAGTCTATTACTTATGTCTCAGTGCCATAGAATCATATTTACTGTTGTTGTCCACAAACAATTAAAACACATTAAATAGCCGTACTGTCACATTTTTGCATCATAGTCTTTCATTACGATCTCTCAACCAGTCAAGTCAGTGTAACCTGACACTTGAGCGTGCAGATGACATCTCAAGAGGCTGAAATTGCAGTTCCAGAGTTGTTTCAGGATGAACCACTCTACTATTTTTGTCACCTAATAATTAGTGGATAAATTCTCTCTTCATTTAGGTCTTTTGGTTTTGTTGAACAATGTCAGAATTATCCTCTAAAGTAGTGTGTGTATGCACATCTCAGTGTCTGTGTATACAAAATGAACTATAGCACCAGCCACATACAGAGCAGTTGAACAAATGTCTGATAAACACATTCAATGAAAGTGCTATCGTAAGGAAATATAACAGCAGTTTCTTTGTACGTGTTAAATTGTTTGGATTGGAAAGGCATTGATCTTCCTGCTTTGCTGCAAGCTGTCATTACCGATAGATTTTTTCAGATATTTCCTTAGTTATATTACATTTTTCATGAGTGAGAGGGCTACATTTATGTATAGTAACAATTTGATTAAAAACATAACATAATATCACCAAATAGCATTATATCATGCAGTTCTTTGTGTCCGTGGCCATCAGCAACAGCAGCAAAAATAGGAACTCAAGTCTGGTTTTGTTCCAATATTGATGTATGAATTCCTCATTAGACTGGCTAATTACTACCCAACACTCGGACAGAGTCTTTGTTTCATTGGCTCAGCACAATAAAAAGGCGTCCCTAGAGCTCAGAGAAACAACAGTCCTATAATGTAACAACATAAATGAAAAAAGGAACATGTAACAAGTCATAATAAAGCTCCTGGAGGTGTTTGGACTATATCCATATTAGATTAAATGAATAATTAGGTTTGATAGAAATGTATGGCACGGAGGGGGAGAAGTTGGCATCTTGTGAAAAGCCTGTGTATATAAGTGATAAGTGTTGTGTACCGTGTTGGTGCTGTTAGGGGTTACATACTTAGTGTGGAAACCACTATGTCCTTCTCTGTTTTTTTTGTAAAGAAAGCCTCATTAAGCCCCAGTACAGGCAACAAGCAAGAGCAGAGTGGTAGAAGAGACAGTGATGAGGAGGACAGTAGTGAGCAACACAGAGAGAGGAGACAAAAACAAAGTGAAAGATGATGAGCGAGAGAACAGAGAAAGGACACCTTGAGAGTAAGAGAAGAGAGAGAGAGAGATGGGTCCTGACAGGAGAAGGGGGCTGTCTACAGATTTGCCTGCATCAAATCCAGGCGCCTGTGGGCATCAACACAGTACAGGCATACACACATATATACACACACACACATATGCACACACAGATGGTGATAACCCATCAGCACTGGCCAAGTGTTGTTTAATCCAACCTGACTTGCACTCGACAGAAAAAGCAAATTCACTTCCACTCACAGTCTGGAAAACGGAGCGCTCTTCACATAAATGGCAGCGCTCTGAATTACCCCATTTATGTGTGTCTGTGGATGTGTGTGTGTGTGTGTGTGTATGTGTGTGTGTGTGTGCCCGCTGGCATGCACACACTCTACAGCTCATGTTTTTATTTTTGTGATCATTTTTTCAGTGTGTTTGTGCGTGTGTGTTTACATGTATTGGTGGTGACAACCTCTTCAACAGTACCCCCTTCATTGTGTGACAGGCAGATAGCTAGGCTGCTCTGCTCCCTATTGTTAGGGGGCTGTCATCAAACCCTGCTTGTACAGCCAGTTATACTGCCTGTGTGTGTGTGCGTGTGTGTGCGCGCATGGGTGTGTGGGTGACAGAGTTTGTACTTTGTTGTGGTCGTCTACATCGTCATGTGTACTAATACACCTGAGCTTGTTTTTCCTGATTGTGTGATAATGAGTGTGCTTGTTTTTTTTGCAAAATAGTGAGTCTGAGTATTTTTTTTTTTCATGTGTGTGTGTGTGTGAGCCTATGCGCACAGGTGAATATGTGTTTGATTTGTTTATCTGTGCCACAATGAGAGAGAGAAGAGAAGATCAGGGCTGACAAGCCATTGTTTGACAGACTGATAGTTTGGCTGGAGCGCTCTACTGTACTCCCCTCTCCTCTCCATTGTTATGTGACTTGTCATTAAGCCCTTGTTGCCCAGTCAAAATGGGCAGGAGTGCTTGTTAGCCACAGCGCTGTCATTTGTGGAGAGGAGTAGGTAGGCCTAGTACACACACACACACACACATATACACACACATCAAACACACACATAGAGAGATACAAGAGGGCAGAGGCACAGAGTGGGTACCGCAGATGTGAAAAATTATTTTTGCTCAGTATCTATGGTGCTCGATGTATTATTAACATTCTCATATAATCCTGTTAAAAAAACACAAGCTGTGCTGATGAAATTAGGAGCCCTGCAGTGTTGAAAGAGCTAAGGAGAAAATTCCACACACTTTCCGAAGAATAGCCCAGCACTGAAAAAATAAATTGGTATTTACATAAGAGGTGAAAATTAGAGGAAGGAAAATCCACTGCCACCATGTTTTCTCCTTGTAAAACAGAATGAAAGGAAAACTCCCGACAACAGACTTCATGTGTTTTGCCGGTTGGTCTTTTAAAGTTATGAAATAGTTTTTAATCTTTTATTTGCTCCAGTCCTTTCTTCTGCGTCTGTCTACTTCTGCCTCTGCTGTTTTTGTGCTTAAAGGTAAACAAACAAAAGTTACGTTTGCATTCAGTGTTGCACATAACAAAACACATTGTGTGTATGCTTGAGGTCTAACAAAAAGTGTTGAATGCATTTACTTCACTTCCTCATTAAACATTTGCGAAGCAGATTTTTTAAGTATTTAAATCCTGAGTTGTTTACATCCATGTTTCTTCCCTGCTTCTGCTGGTGAATTTCATAGTGCATTACAGTCACCTGTAGATCAATAGAACAGGGCTGCAACTAACGATTATTTTCATTATCGATTAATCTGTCGATTATTTTCTCAATTAATCAATTAGTTGTTTGACATTATTTCACCATTTTCTGACATTTTATAAATCAATCACTTTCTCAAAGGCCAGGATGACGTCCTCATTTATCTTGTTTTGTTCACAACAACCAACAGATATTCAGTTTACTGTCATAGAAGACAAAATAAACCAGAAAATATTCACATTTGAGAAGCTGGAATCAAACAATTTGGACATTACTATCTTAAAAAAAAGACTCAGAACGATTAATCGATTTATCAGAATTTCATAGTTGGCAACCGATCAATTTATTCGACTAATCATTGCAGCTCTACATTGGAATAGTCAATAGTAAATACAATATTGTGACTTTTTGCTTTACTGTAATGAAGTTTTGGTCCAGTCGAGTGGGTGTGGAATTCTCTTGAAAGAGGAATTATATTGACCTTAAACAGAAATAGAAATCACTGTTTTAGTTTAACCAGAAGAAGACTTTAACTGTGTATTCAAACTTGGTGAGCAAAAGCACTTTTATTAAATGTTTAAAATGTTTGTCTGGATGTTATTGTTTTGTCTCCACATGGTATAAGACTGTAGTTTCACACATTAACGTCTCTGTAGAGTTACGCAGAGAAGGGTCGCGGATGCTCTCATCTCTTAAAACTCAACAATGCATCGTACAGATCTGCATGTCAACATAGCTGATTGGTAGATCCAACTACTGTCAGGAGGCGGATTCCCAAGAAAAAATAAAAATCTGGTAAATGTACATTCAAAATCACAAAATAGTATATAAGAAACACATGCATAATGCACAAACGTGTGACAGGATCCTCATTTTTATTACACAAACATCTTTGATATCTTTGGACTGTCAATGGACTGCAGCTTTGTTCATACTGCACTTAGTTTGTGCATTTACATTTTCTTCAAAAACACTGAAGATACCTTTATGATGTTGATCTACTGCACCGCTGCACTGGACTGATGATGGACTGACAGAGATGGATTTATAGCCAGCAGACAGACGGACGGACGGACAGACGGGTGGGTGGGCCACTATCCCTTTCGGGTCCATTTCCTGTGTCAGGAGGGGAAGAAGACAAACAGGTGACGTCACATCCTGCTGAGGACAATCACACAGGAACAAGCCAGGAGCCTCCAGAAGTGCTGTCATCGCCATAACAAACCTGACCAAGCCAAGAACACACACACACACACGCACTATTGTTATCCCCAAACTGTCAATAAGCTTGGTTTATTGACATAATTTGTGTGTCTGTGTGGCTGTCTTTTTCCTGATCTCACTTCCCTTGTGCTTTTCTGACTATCCTTCTCTTTCAGTTTGATGCACATTGAATTTGATTAAATATCTGTCTCCTCCTTCAACTTCATACTACAACTGACGTGGTGTAAGTGACAAAAACCCACTTGACACCCATTTGACACCTGAGATATTTCGTAAACTCAACTCTTGAAGGGAGAATGAAAAGGATTTTCCTAAAAAAAACAACGTACAGACTCAGAATCCCTCTCAACCATCGCTTATGACCCACAAGAAGTTTGTGGTGGTGTCTGTATCTGCAGAGACCCTGCCCTCTACCTGTATTTTTTATTTTGCTGTGTCCGGGACGTTTCTGGGCTTCAACCTTTTTGGGCAGTGGGTGTGTAGTCCCCAGCCAATAACAGCGTGCAGGTTGTGAGGGTGGGACTCTATAAAAACGTAGTGACATAGTGCTGTAAAGCAGCGTAGCACTTCTGGTGTCGTTGAGCCGGGCAGGAGGAGCTAACTTTGTTGTTGTTGTGTTTACGAACCGCAACTGACAAATCCTACTCATTCTGCCTTTAAATGAGTGAGTCTTTGTGGCCTATAGAGGCTAAAGACAAGCACCATGTAATCACTTTGTCCCAGGTTTGAATCCAGCCCCTAATTTCCTGTCAACTCTCAGAAAAATGCCCAAAAAGATTTAAATGTGTTGAATATTTTTTAAAAACCTGGCATGAACACAGTATCACTGTCTGATTAGTCACTCTGTGTTCACTAGGCTTATTATTCCACCTTAAAACATGCAAATTTAATAACAAGAAAGTAAATAATAATGATGAATAACTGATGATAAGTACTTATTTATATAGCCTTTCAGTTTGCTCAATCTCAACTCTTGTATTTGCTTCACATAAAAGTTCATACAGTCACAGATGAAAACAAAACATGACACAACACCATGAATATATGTAGATGATATAATAACAACCATAGACTTAAAGCAAGAAGGTTGGACCTTGTGGAGGCAGTAAGAGACGGCCTCTCAGGGCCACAGTGCTGCTCCCTTGACCTGCAGTACCTCCTCTGGCCTGAAGGTGGGAGCAGTGGCTACAGTTTGACAGCTCTGTTATAGTAGAGGAAAACCTTAAGCACACAGCAGCTCCTAAACAACTGTCTAATTTTCTTTTCTGAGTACAAACAAGACATACAATAGGAAGGTATTAGATAGTGTAACAATGTTGTTTAAGTAGTCGTGTAATTGTCTGCGTTTATTTTACTATCAGTATGTTTTTACTCCTCTGTAGCTGACACGGGATGTAATGGATTTAATGGAGTGTGGTTTTATTTTCTTTTATTTTTTGGCTAACCTGTTCAGCGCTTCAGGGTCTGTTCTATTATTTCTGTTGTGTTCTATTCGGTTCTATTTCCCAGGAGTGACTTAAAGAGAAAAAGGGGTACGGTGAACAGTTGATTACACATTGTCACTCTCTATGTATTTGCCTTGATGTGCTCTCTTATGTGTGCTCTTAATTGATTGACCCGTTGTTATGGATCGCCTTGTGGTCGGCACCAGTCGATACTGCCAGGTCTTAGTATTCCTAGGTGAGAATGAGAGAAGGAGAATGGGGGGGGGGGGGGGGAAGAAAGAAAGAAAGAGAGGGAAAGGGAAGATATTGATCAGGTGCAGTGTGCATCGAATTCCAAGTTTACCTGACCTTCCAAACTGCTGGCATCATCACCGCAGTACACGGCTGACGTCTCCCTTCCTCTTTTGCTTTCTACCTCTCTTCCACACTTCACTGTCCTTTTGTCTCAGCCCCGTGTGGATTTGTGTGTGTGTGTGCGTGAGCGTGCACGTCTGTGTGTGTGTGTATGTGTGTGTGTGTGTGTGTGTGTGTGTGTGTGTGTATGTGTATGCATGCTTGAGCTGCAGATAAAGCCTAAATTGAGCTGTTTTGATTGTTCACTGAGAGTGCCCGCAGCACAAGGCCCCTCGGCTGAGGAGCGCACACACACAAACACACACACACACATACACACACATTTAGCCCCGTTCCAGTCACTTTGCACTCCTTCTTCTCTGCTTTTTTTATTAAGTGGTGTTGGCAACAGCAGTGAAAATTCTTTTAATTACTAGTCAGAATAACTTTCTGTCTCTGCAATGAGGCTATTTGTTAACAGCAAACTCTGAAAAAAGTCTTAATGTCTCACTACCGCTAATCTGGGTATACACATCTTGTTTTTTGGAGCTAGATTAGCTTTAGGCCTAACTACAAGGAGGTTGTTTTTCGGAAGGTGACTCGGAAAAGAAACAGGTTTAGAGACTTTTACTTCTAACTGAAGATGAGTTGTATTAAGACAACTAAGGAATTTGTAGTTGAGTATTTCTTCGGCTAATTCTTAATATTTTTATAGAAAAACCACTCAAATCGTCTCGCTAGTATTATTATCCCTCTGCAGAAGTCATGAGGAAGAATATCTTATAATGTTGTGCCTGTAACAGTTTGAAGCATATTTATGTAGAGCTGCATCAATAGCCGATCAACAGAAAATTCATCAGCACCTATTTTGATAATTGATTAATCGTTTTGAGTAATTTTTTAAGAAAAAATACTAAAACTCTCTGGTTTCAGCTTCTCAAATATGAATAAACAGTCTTCCATAGTAGTTAACTGAATATCCTCAAGACATTTGAGGTTGCATCTTTGGCTTTGGGGAACAGTGATTGACACTTCTCTCCGTTTTCTGACATTTTATAGACTAATCAATTAATCAAGAAAATAATTGACAGATTACGCAATAATGAAGATAATTGTTAGTTGAAGCCCTACATGTATGAGATTTTATTTGATGCCAGTGATTTCCCAGAAATAAGTAAAGACTAAATGGCTTTTCTCCTCATAAAAACAGTGGTGTTTATTTTTTCATTCAAGTATTATTGCGTAAGTTCTGAGGGGTTAAGTTATTCGGCTAGTGCTGTTCACAGAGAGCTGATTTCATGGTGGGTCATCAAAAATCAGTCTATGAATAGGAACCACTGGTGTTTATTAATATGAATAATATCATAAGATTGTTGCATTCATGAGGCATTTCTTATGTCCCAGGAGGCCAAAAAAATCAAATATGGAGAAAAGACGGCTTTGCACACTTAAGTCCAATGTAATATTTAATGACAAAGCCAAGCTTCTGGTCACATTTTACCTTAATAAAGGTCTAGTGACTGAAAGCTTGCCTTCATCATTAAACATGTACATGGTACTGAAGCAGAGCCGCCTTCTCTCCATAGTTTAATATAATGAAATGTGAGCAATTTCATTGTAATACTCAGCAGAGGTCTCCCACGGGAATCCCTCTCCTTGTATAGCACATTTAGAGAGATGCATTGGCATGTCTGGCTTCACGGGGATTTGAGAGTGGAAATATATATTTGTTGATTTTAAAAAGGGAATGAACCTGAATCAGACTCCAATGATACCATACAATTATGCAAATGCACACTTAAAATAAACTGCACGCAAACGATTTGGCCCAAACGGTTTAGGAGAGGGAGAGGTGCGTATGTGTACACATGCATGTTGGCATGCGAAAACAAATGCACTGGACATTGTTCTGTGGTTGTAGACACACACATACACACGCACACACACACACACACACACACACTCCAGGGATGATGTCTGGCTAGGTGGATAAAGTAGTGCTATTGTAATTCGATAGATGGCTTTCCCTAAGATAATCTGCCTTAAACAGATGATCATTTTGGGAGTAGATTTGATTGATGTGGGACAAGCAGAGAAAAAACAAGAGAGAGAGAGGGAGAGAGGATGTGTGTATTTTTAAGTCTGTGTGTGTGTGTGTGTGTGTGTGTAAGAGAGAGAGAGAAAGAGAGAGAGAGAGAAAATTAAAAGGGTACGTTTGGTGAAGAACGTTATTTTGTGCCAGCTGGACACTGAATGATGCTCAAACTGGGACTTCTCTCTCTCTCTCTCTGTCTGTCTCTTTCTGTCTCTCTTCATGTTGTCATTGTTTATTTGACCAATCACACTTTCCTATTTACCCTTATTTTACATCCCTTTTTATAGCATTTGCGCACAGTCACGTTTAAGTCACATAATTCAAAAACTTTGCACGTATCCCTCTTATTGTTGCTTCAATAACACACTTTACCTCTCGTTTCATGATCTGAAAGACATTCTAAAATATGTGCTTTGTTGTGAACAACTACAAGGTTAGCTGTGGCTCTGCACCAACATAGAGGAAATTCTTGGCTTCACTTAGACAAGAACAACCAGTTTCCTACGTCTTTGAATAGAAATATATTGGTAAGGGTTTAGACAGGGGTACTCAGAAGGCAAACTAGCAATGCTTTGATTGTTGGATTGCTTTAAAAACAAACATTACTGAAAGAAAATGTAAATATGATTTGGGACTGGCACTTTTTTTAAAGGGCTAGATCACCCAAATTACAAAAAAACCCCATATTTTCTGACTTACAACTAGTGTTTTTTTTTATTCTTATTGTTTGTGTGGTTTGTTTTAGCGAATTAAACCAAGCAAGTGAGAAGATTTTTGTAATGTCGGAAAATCTTAATACTCTTACTTTAGCCAATGCTTTGCAAATGGCTATTCATAATATTCATAATTCATGCAATTATTTTTAAAAATGTTAAACAAATATTGAGTGGTGATTCTGGTGTAGTGTACCAACACTCCCTGCCTCTTTCCGTTTCTCTCCTCCTCAGCTTTTCTAGAACACGCTCTTCATCCTCATCCAACGTCCGTCCACCCACCACCCCTCTCCCGTCCCTTCTGATATTCTGAGTGGCCTTTCATTTGCTGAAAAGAGAGATATTTGAGGGGGGGGGGAGAAAAAAACCCCTGTGTCCTCGCGTCCTTCCTTCCTTTCGCTCACTTCCTTCTGCAATGTATTTTGTGTTACTCTCTCCCCATCTCTCTCTCTCTCTCTGTCTTTCTGTCCCTCTCTCCCAACATAATCCTCCGCTCAAGCCCCTAGGTTGCCGTAGAAACATCAATAACATTCCTGCTTGACAACATCTTAGTGCATTAAAGTGGTCGTAGGGAGACTCAGCCTAACAGAGGCGCACACAAACGCACAAACATACACACATGCACTAAGCCATCACTAGGATTCCCACAAAAGTAGCAACAATGTTTGAGTAACAGAAAGAGGGAAAGAATCAGGAAAAGTCGAGGTAGTTAGAAGTACTGTGTTTTACAGCCTCTAAAATTTAGTTTGACACTTAGTAAGTAGTTATTAGTATTTACTGATTATTATAGGATTCTCTTAATTATGTTTTTTCTCACTTTTTTTCACTTTTCAATCAAATCTGGCCCAATATGATATTCTGACTTACACCTGCCCTGTGAACCTGCACGATATGAGTCACTGAGAAACTCACGTGCATGCTTTACTCTCTCTGTGTTGTGATTAGGAATTTGAGCCCCCCTCTGCAGCAGCCGTCCACTCTGGTGCTTTGTTGAGGAGCAACATCCTAATTTCCTGCCAGGTGTGGGGAAGCTGCCCTGTGACCCTGCACTCTGACCTCACTCTGCAAAGGGGAAGGTTTCAGGGCTGCGACTAACGATTATTTTCATTACCGATTCATCTGACGAACGTTTTCTTGATTCGTTGTTTAATGTGTAAAATGTCAGAAGACGGTGAAAAACGGCCATTACAGTTTTGTAAAGCCTTAGCTGATGTTGTCAAATGTCTTGTTTTGTCCAACTAACAGTCCAAAATCAAAATATATTTAGTTTACAATGCTACAAAACAATGAAAAGCAGAAAATCCTTACGATGGAGAAACTGGAAACAGAAAATGTTTGCTTGATTAATGACCTGCGATTCATTTATTATCAAAATAGTTGGAGATTCAATTTTCTGTCAACAGACTTATTGTCTCTGCAATCAATAAAGTATCACAGATTTGCTTCACTTTTGATTAAAGTAATGTTTAAAAATGGCTCTCATTTGGGGCACTTCTGATACTTTACTGTACATGAACTGATGGAATCATGACTCGTTTCATATTTATCTGTTTTTGGAGGCCATTACGGTCAGGTCACTGTTATGTCAGGTGATGACACTGAGAGGAAGTTGTATTTTGACTCTCACCAAGGGCTGGAGGAGTTGCTGCTGCATGAAAGATTTTATTGAATCTTTTCATAAAACCTTTAGTTAGACAATGGGAGGGAAAATAGTTAAAAATACTTTATGTATGTATCAGATGCATTACGGATATTCTTGCTCAGTATCATAGTCACAACAAAAAGTTTCCACTGTTCCCTCTCATGAGAAACAAGTACATTAAATAAAAAGTACAAGTTAGTAATTTCTACAAGACAGCAGCATGGATCTGGACAGCTTTTTCCTTTTCTGTTGCACTCTGAAGATGATATGTGTGTATGTGTGTGTGAGAGCGAGGGAGTGACAGTATCCACTAGAGTCCACTCTCGGCTCAGAGTAACATCACTTTCTGTCTCTCTCTGTCACTTTTCCTCTGTCTGTCTCTACCTCCCTCTCTCTCCCTCTCCCTCTCTCTCTCTCTCTCAGTCCATCTCAATTAATACTCTCCCACCTCCCTTCGAGGGCCTATTATACATTAGCCCTCTAAATCGAATCTCATGGAAATTGCCAGGGAGACTAACGCTGCCAGTTTGACTGACACGCCACTGGATTTGTATTCAGCGCAAAGAACAGGCGCGCACCTACACATGCAAAATTACATACACAGACGCATGAACACACTCGAGCGGTCAGCCGCATGCTCGCTGTTACTGAACATGAAAGCGAGCAGTTGAGCAGGACACACAAGCACACACTCACACAAACATACAGTGAACCCAGCAGCGGGCAATACTTTTGAATACACACAGATAATTTAATGTCATACCTGCAGTACAGGAGCAAAGAGTATGTGTGTGTGTGTGTGTGTGTGTGTGTGTGTGGTGATAACAATGCTCTTTCTGGGTGACAGCAGCTGCAGATTGTTCCACAGACAGACCTGTCATCATCCCAGTCAAATTATTCTGATTGGCTGCTGATTTCATGATGGCATCCCTCGGTGTGTGTGTGTGTTATGTGTTTTTTTGTGTTTGATTGAGAGCCTGTGTGCTTGCATTCTTGCATATGTGATTTTTTTTTGTGTGTGTGTGTGTGTGTGTTGTGTGATTTCCTGATGGAAGCCGTGTTTCATCATCTGTTGCCATTCCCACCTGTCTCCACGGTGACTGTGCTGTGTCTAATCACTTGATGTGATTTGTGTTGGTAAAACAACGCACCTTCCTCTGATGAGGGCCTCCCCCCTAGTGTGTGTGAGTGTGTTCATGTGCATGTGTGTCTGTGTGCGTGTGTTAGAGAGTGGGTGCTTGATGCAGGCACCCTTCGGTGCTTCCAAATCAACATTGTCAAGATCCTGCTGTCCCATTATACAAAGACAAACCTTTGTCCGACACGCACACACACACACACACACACATACACACACACACTGAAGGCCAGAAATGTGCTGAATTTGAAGCAGAGCCTTGTACAACACTACAGTTGTCATGAGAAGTAATCAGGACAGATTTTTAGACCTTCCCTTTTTTCCTGCTTTGGTGACTTTCACACTCACAGACAGACACACACACACACACACACACACACACATGCATGCACACCTTGCGAGGGCTCTAGTCAGACAACCATATAATGGGCTAAAGAGGAACACGAAACAGATGGTTTTCCAGCTAGCTGCCTCACTAATGCTAATAGGACATGTCATACAGGGAAAGAGAAAAAGAAAAAGGGTGAGAAAGATAAAGAGGCAAAGTAGAGTTGCGAGAGATATTCATGCAGGAGCAGAAAGTGATAGAGACAAACAGACTGCATGGAAAATATACGGCTAAAAGTTTATGATGAGAGAGGCAAGACAGCTGTTACTTGGCGAGAATGGGCTAACTCTATACTTCATGAAAAAGGAGAAGTTTAAAGGAACTAAATCACTGCTGCTAACCCTGCTATAAAAGTGTGTCACACTATCTGTCCTCCTCCCGAATACAATACATGTCCTTATTCCTGTCAGGTAGTTTCAACTTGTGACAACTAGAGCTGGATATCAAACCTCAGTACTTTTTGAGCACCGACTGAAATGTGTTTGTATCACCAAGAATTGAACTGATGGAGCTGAACTTGGTCAGGTTCTTAAGGCTGATTTATGTTAGGTTGCTTGACACTTTTGATAAGTGTCGCTCACCAGAAATTGAAGAGCCACATGACAGTTTCAATTTATGCTTTGGCAAAAGGTTTCTGTTGTTTCCATGTGACCAGACGCTATCCTTCAGCCGGCTTGTTTAGTTACATTATATCTTCCTGACCAGAACTAATTAAACAAGGATGTTACAAGTTGTCTAAAGTTGCAGACCAAAATATCAACAAGGAACTTCAGTGAAAACTACAATCTCTATGACGACCTTAGTAACACTATCCAATCACATTGTGAGACAAAATATGACAGCGTCCGCAACATAGCAAAATTCTCCAGGTGTGACATGAATGGAAAGAGTCGAGCGCCAACTTCCTCTGTCAAAAATCCATCATTTCTGTCAAGCGACACTTATCAAAAGTATTGAGCGACCTACCATAAATCATACTCATTCTTTGATCAGATATATCCTGATCTAAATGAGTAAACTTTTAAAACTTTAGACTGTTTTATTTATTACTTTGCTATGATTTGTATTTGGAAATATACCCACAATTGTAGCATGAATGACTCTCTTTAAAGCTCTGTTATTTGTCTCATGTTGCTTTGAATCATCACACATCAAAGTGCTGATTGTCAGTTCTTATAGCTGACAGTTGCTACTAATAGGCATGCAACCTAATATGACCCACCTTTTTAGAAGTACTTTAAATTGTGATTAAGTTACTTTGTATTATTTTTTTTCAATGGGTGCAAAGGAGTGTGTAGAAAACAGAGGGAGGACAGCAGGGATGAAAATAGGGGATAAAAAGCTTGAAAAAGGCAAAAAGATAATAGAGCAAGCAAGAGACAACTGTATCTTTCCACTTTCTTTCCACTCTCAACCCCTCTCCCATCCCTACACCCTCACTTAACCCAGGAGACTGTGTGTTGCCAATCTTTGCCAGGCTGTGAAACATTAGCGCCATGCAATATTCAGCAGGACTAAGTCAGGCTTTTAGCATCAGGCGGGTGTAGGCTCTATATGTTTAGAGGCAAGCCCGCAGCAAGAACAATCTGATTAGCTAACAAGCGAGAGCTTTCACTGCTTAGGATGGGGTGTTTGATGTTTGTGTGCAGCTGTGTGTTCTTTTTATGTGTGTATACTTCAAAAGTGTATGTGTGACATCTAGTAAGATGCTCTGTTCTTTTCAACTCATCTGAAAGGGTTGAAATATGTGAAATGATGCAGAAATTATGTGTTGAATGGGATGTTGAGATTGACAGTTGTATTTGTCTCTTCAGAGTACCAGAAGTTGCACGTGCTTCTTTAGTTCCTATTTGTTAGGACTCCAGGGCTCTTATATGCCTACTTTAGGTAGTCCAGGTCTCTGCATCATATAAAAGTGTGGGCAAGATAACTGCCTTGTAGACCAGCAGCTTGGTCCTTACAAGCAAGTCAGAGATCAAAGACTCTTCTAAGAAGCTTTGTAAAAGACCTTCTGGCACAGCAGATGCAATGGTGTACCTCGCTGTAGATGTGTGCCCTTGAGGAGAGGTAACTTCCAATATAGGGGAACTGGTCCACATTTTCAAGGCTTTTCAATTTTTATTGTTGGCGGGGGTGTGGAGGTGTATGGTATGCATATTGCAGGTCCATGATGGATTTGTAAAAGATCTTGAACTTGGCCTTGAAACGGCTTAGGTTGAGCAGCTTGCCATCTGTTCTATAGATGATCTGGACACCAGGGGATAAACTGTGACTGATTAGATGAAGATTGCCTGCAATGAAGACTGTGGAAACGGTGGGGGCAATGATGCATCCGTATTTACACCACTTTCTACCTGAAGAAAGAAGTCTCAGAATCCTTATGTACTTTTTTGGACATCCACACTTTGGCCCTGTAGTTTCCACATTCTGTCTTGTCTCCCTTTTTAAAAAGGATGACAATCAGATCAGTGCATTTCTCAGGTCAGTGGGTATCTCCTCCTTATCCAAGATCTTCATGGAGGTTAGCTCCTCTGGCCCTCAGGATTTCTGCTGGAGTCCAATCAGGGCTGGCAGCTTGTTCCACATCGTTATGGCATCCCCGAATCTCCAACAGGCTCGGTGGGTCACCCATGCCTTCCTTCATGGGACACTGTGGAATCCTGTCATGTCTTTATCAACCATTCTCCGGTTTAACAGTTCCTCAAAATGTTCTTTCCAGCAGACTCATCATCATCTGTTTGCAGGATCCTCTGTCTGTCCTTAGACCAGAGAGGGTTGGATCCACGGTGGCTGGGTCATATACAGCTTTAGTGGCACCGAAGAAACCCCTTGTGTCACCTGTTTCTGCAAGATTTTGAATTTCATAGGCTTTCTCTGTCCATCATTTGTTTTCAAGCTCCCTTACCTGACATTGGACAAAGGCGTTGGCTCTAGAGTGAGCTTCCCTCTCTGCTTGACAAGTGATGTTTTTTTGAAATAAGATGTTCAATTTCCTCATCATTGTCGTCGAACCAGTTCTGGTTTCTCTCATTTAAACCAAGGACTTCTTGGCCAGCATTCAGGATGGTGGTCTTCAGTGAGCTCCAGTGTGCCTCTACATCATCAAGGTACTTTGGTGGCAGGCTGTCACATGGTGCAGCTTGGAGGAGCTCCCATGTCTCAGACATTTCCAGAATCTTGATGTTTAGGCTGCGGTGGCATTGCTTTTTCTTCCCTCTTCTTCTGGACATTAGTCTGATGGCCATAGTTGAGCGGATGAGACAGTGGTCTGTTCAACATCCATCTGTACTGGTCATTGTCTTCACTAGATGTACATCACACCTGCCTCTGGCTTAAACAATGACATAGTCAATCTGCCAATATTTGCAGCGAGGATGAATCCAGGATTTTTTGAATTTGTTTTTCTGTCTGAAGAGGGTAATAATATTGTGTTCTGCACACTTGGTCAGGAGTTGATGTTTCCTACACTCTCTTTCCCAATAGTGCCGCTCCACGTTCTGTAATGATTTTTGTCTTCTTTTGGGATGCCTGACAGGATGTTCTCTAGACTGGTGTGGAAAGCTTCCTTGACATCCTCAACCTCCTCTTGTGAGTCCAGAGTGAGAGCATATAGGATAGTTTCAGGCACTGTTGTACAGTCTGATGGCTGTTGGCACAAAGGAACGCCTGAACCGCTCCGTTTTGCACCTTGGGAGAGTGAGCCTCTAGCTGAAGGTGCTCCCCCTCTGCCACAGCTCCTCATAGAGGGGATGGGGGGAATTTCCCAGGATCTTATTGATTTTGTCCCTCATCCTCCTCTTCACCGCTGCCTCCAGACTGTCCAGCTGCAGTCCAACCACAATGCTAGCCTTCCTTACCAGCTTGTTGAGCCTGTACAGCTCCCAAGCCTTGATTCCACCTCTCCAGCAGATTTGACATGTTATCTGCCTGTTTGCTGCACACCGTCCTCTGCCTGCTCCGCTGTTGAGGTCTTTCTTGAGTTGCGCTTTGTCCCCCTCAACCTATCGCCAAGGGTGACCCTACCAGGAGCTAAGCTCCAGACGGCATCTTTCTTAGGATCTTTGATACATGCAAGTTTCTCCACCATGGCAAGGTAGTGACCCTCTGGAGAAGCACGTGATCTTGCCAATAGTGCACACACAATCTTCCCTCCTGCTTTATCACATTACACTGTGCTTCCTCCTTCAACAATAACCCACAGAAAACTGTACAAACCCCTCAGAAACACTGTACTGTGGCAAAGGACAACATAAGCTTATAACTAACACATTAAAAAGTGTACAGATGTACAAATAAATAGACTTTCTGATCTTGCTTTGGCAGCAAACAGTTTTGGGAGTGAGAGGTGAAACAGTTCTCAAACAGCATAGACTGAACCGCTGAATTTTCTTGGTTATTCTGTTGTCTTGTCTTCAAACCTTCCTCTCTGGCTCCTCATGTCTGCCCTCTTTCCCTATTTCCAGTGGACTTGACCCTCACAGAGATTTTCACCCAATTCTCCTAGTATATTGCCCTTCTCTGCCTCTTTTTCTTTCTTGCCCTCATCCTCTCTCCTTTTATACGATGTTCCCTGAATTCTTGCATCTCCTCCTCATCTCCTCTTCATTGCAGGAGGTCAGAGTCATGTTTTCTTGACTCGTGAAGTATATTTACTGTATAGTATCAATGTTTTTAGAATATCTTTTTCAGTTTCTTTCTATTACATGTAAAATTTTAATGATTAATTCAGTGAAATCGGACCCAAAACATACCATTATGTGTAATGCTCAGTAAATGCCTGATGAAACCGCTAGTGGTTAAACTGTTCAGTATGTTATTGGTTGGCTAAGTGATTTTAATGACAATTGGATAGTTTTATGTCAGTCAGTGTGTCTTGTGCTGTAAGTCCATGCAGGCTGAGCACATCCTGGTTCATGACACTTCACACACATTCATACGCTGAATGGGCACAGGGGCTACCATGCAAGGTCCCAACCTGCATGGTTGATGATTAGATGATTAGAGGAAATTCACATACATTCTCGCACTGAGTGTCATGAACCAGAATGTGCTCAGCCTACATGGACTTACAGTACAAGACACACCATATTCTGCACAGAAGCACGGAAGAGGAATAAAATATCATACAAACATGTATAATAGATGATCTGAAACAATCTTTTGTTACTGTACATTTAGTACAGTGTCATGCAAGCACATCTCCTGAACATAATGTTAAACATGTCTCTGGTTATACTTGCATTTTTTTGCATGATATACTGTTTTTGAAATGCAAACAGCAAATAAAATCTGATTGGTTCATCCCAAGATACAAATCTTTACTTGACAATGTGGACAATGTGAACTCTGTGCACGACACTTGCAGTAATGTATGCAATACTGTATATCATCCTCCCTTTGTCTTCTTCTCTCAGATTTTTCTCTCCTTTATTATCTCTCTTACCAACTTTTGATTCATTTCTCAATTTCTCCTTTGTCCTCTCTTTACTCCCTGTCCTTCCCTCTCTCCACCTCTTTAGGCCAAAATACGGTACAGTTCATGATTGTTTCATTAGCTACTGACACTTATCTCCCAGAGCAGCCAGGTCTCTCTTTTGTGCACATCTCTTTATCTTTTTCTATCTTTTACTCACTTATCCACCTACACGCACACACTCACTAACTCACTCACACAGATTCTCATTATGGCATTCCGAAATTCACTGCTCTGGTAAACTGTTATACCTACCCACGCCATCTAACCTCATGTTAATCCACCATCTGACTCCTCTCTCTACCTCTCTTCCTGCTGCTCATCCCTTTCCGCCAAGCAGCAGCTCTTGAATAATTGCAGCGAGGAAGAAATTTTCAATGCATACGTGATGGGCTCTCTGAAGCATCTCTCTCTCTCTCTGAAAGTCTATCCGTTCTTCTTAATCCTACCTTGTCTAACTGAAGAGTCTAGTTTTAGACACACACACACACACACACACAGGCAACACACAATTTTGTTGAAAGCAGCTGACTGTAAGAGGAATTGCATAGGCAGAGTGGCGCTATGTTACTCGATACACACACTCGAACGTCAACGGTTGGTAGCACCTACTCGGTTATACATACACACATACACTATACAGGCACACGCATACAGCCATTCACGTATATTCGCAGGTCAAACGCTGTTTGTAACATGACCTTAATGAGAAGTGGTTTTCTGTATAACAAAACACTTCAGTTGTTGATCATTCAGAGTGCCCATACATCTGTTCAGCAGTGTAGTGTTTACACGTGTGTGTGTAGCGTGTGTTAGCGTGTAGGTGTGTGTATGCAAGATCATGCATTATGTGGAGTGTTTTAACACCGTCATGATTAGTGCAGTTATGTGTTGTCAAGTGGGAGGAATCACTTCCATTTCTAAATAGGCACAAACATAATAATGTTTACACACGCATACACACCAACACACACGACAACAATACATCCCACAGAGGGATTTTTGAGAGATAGAGTGTTATGCTCACTTGACACATAATACAGACAAACCTTAACACCAGCATGCAGTTGTGTGTGTGTGTGTGTGTGTGTGTGTGTGTGTGTGTTTTAACAGGCTCACATCTCACTTTTACATCAGTTTTATGAGCACAGAGTTAAGACACACACACACACCCTCACCTCTCATTCCTGATAGTTAATCCCCCCTCCCTCCAGCTGTGCAATCATAATTTAAAGGTGTTGTCTGTATAATTTCTGTGGATTATGTGATTAGGAAGCTATTGTGGCAGATTAATGTGTGAATGAGGTTAACCCATGATGAAATGGCTTTTGTCAGCCTGTGCCCTCTGCAGCCTATTGTAATGCTCTGTCCTTGTCCTTTTGTGTGTGTGGAAGAGAGAGAGAGAGACAGGTGGAGGCCAAAGCCTTCTAATCTTTAAGCCACCATATTTATTTATGATCATATGTCTCGATTTATTTCGTTAATGTGTTGGGTCTTAGTCCGGTTTAACCCTCACCTCACTTAAACTCTCCTCTCCTCTCCTCTCCTCTCCTCTCCTCTCCTCTCCTCTCCTCTCCTCTCCTCTCTTCTTCTTCTAATCACTGTTAACTCTGTGGAGAGAGACTGGGTGACATAGACACAGCTCAGAGCAAGAGCTGGATCTAGATGGAGCTCTGAAGAGAGGAGGCATGGATGTGGCACAGCCTGGAGCCAGCTGTCACAAATAGAACATTTAATAGTGTCTCTCTTTCTCTCTGTCTCTCTGGAGCTGGTCTGCTGTCGGCTCAGGTCATTCCAGATAGGACTCTATCTTAGGATGATCTCACTGACAGCACCCACTTTAGACTAATCACTCCATTTAGACTGGAGTGGCCCTGAGGTGGGAGGGAGTGATAGAAAGAGAGCGAGAGAGAGAGAGAGGAAAAGAGAGACGCAAAAAGAGAGATGACAGAGATGAACAGCTACTACCCCGCAGGAGGAGAAGGAAATGAGGGAAGATCCGATCGAGGGCCACGAATTGTTGGTGAGAAAGAAATGCCAGCCAGATACTGAAAGAGAGAAAAAGAGAGATGGCAAGAAAGTTTATTTTTAGGACCGCCTGTGAAGCATAATAATTGCTAATTGAGCTGTGTTTTATAACCTTGGGATATTTGTGTGAATATCTATCATCTGGATCTGTTTATGCAGGCCTGTGCATTTGTTTGAGATTGTTTATATGCATGAGTATGTGTTTTTAAAGTCGGAACAGTCACCTAGGTTACTCTTTCTGTCAGTTTCTCATTCACTGATTCTTCAGTTTTTTCAATGATACCAGTATGTTCTGGTATAAGGCTAATTAGTGGCTGTAACCCCAGCTCGACAAACAACTGAACCAATCAAAGCTTTGTAGGCAGGATTGAATGGGGACATCATTGCCAACGCCTTAAAAATGCCCACCAAAAATGGCAACTAGCATGAACAAGACTGACTCGGGTACACAGGATGTTATAAGTTGATTTATAGATATAGCAACTCTTAATCAGCATATGTTGAAATAACATAGTTTGATCTGAAATATGTACTTGAACAACTTGAACAGCCTTAAGCAACAACCTTCCAACCCAACAATCATCATGAGGAGGAAGTAGAGGTAAAATTGCAAACAAAGGGTTCAGAGCAGACTGGAGTGCTGGCTTTTGAATCGCAGAGGATCATTCGTACATAAATTCATATCAAGTTTTGGAACTTTGACCATGTTTAGCATAGATTTCCGACATCATAACAGTATAAAAATAACGGATATACACAAAGTCTAAAAAATATCAAATAGTTAAAAATGCCTATTGCAAGTTCTGTTCATCTTCAATTCACTCATCTTGTCTGACCAACGATCAGAAACCCCCAAGTCTTCCATGTACAATGATTAAGAAAAGAGAGAAAAACAGCAAATCCTCTCATTTAGAAAGCAGTGAATGTTTGGAATTTCTGCTCGATGAATAACTTAAATGATTAATCCATTTTAATGGACTGTAAAAACGGTTAGAGATTCATTTCAAATCGTCATTCCACTCATTGTTTTAGCACTGTATATATATTCAAATATCGAGTATAAACATTGTCTACTGTCACCATATCTCACTTAGCGTACTAAGTCATTTAAAAAAGAATTTTGCAATTAGAACATAAACACTGAAATGTGGATCTCTAATTAGTTTTTGATTTACCAGTTTGTGTATACTACTGTAAAATGGATTATCTTATTTGTTCCAATGATTTAAGGAATGACAGTCTAATAACTAAACAGGACCTGCCTTCAAGATATTGTTTCAACAGGGCATGAAATAGCTTAAGATTACCGCTGTGCACTTACTATTGAAAGTACTTCACTGTGATCCCTGATGGAACTGTCTATTCACTGACGCCCAGTGTGTGTTTGTGCATGTAGGAAGTCTTTTTACTGTATGCCACCTAATAATGTACAATAGCCGCTTCTCTCCCGTGTGTGCCTCCCGTCCTCTCTCTCTGTGGCCAGATAACCTCCACCTGTCACTCCTCGTCCTCCGCCTCTCCTCTCCCATTCTTCCATCTCTCTCTACATCTGTTCATCCCTGGGTGTCCCTATTCATCCGGAGTGATGGAGTTGGTCTGACTTGCCATTGCCTTTCAATGTGGCGAACACACACACACGAACATATACACACAGACTTTGTGTTCGCCACCCATTTACCTGACTCAATGCTTCTATTCTCTGGCTCCAAATTGACCGTTGGCTGGACAGATGGACGGATGACCCATGGTGGTCCCTCTCTCTCTCTCTCTCTCTCTCACATACACACACACATACACTCACAAACACACACAATGGAGGTATGCCCATAGGGCTTCTGTGAGAACACAAATATGTGTTCAGAATACATTCTTTTTTTCCTACTTTTTATAACTCTACCTCAATTTCCTTTTTTTCCCTCTCTCTCTCCTTCTCTCAGAGATGAGCACTGGGAAGTGAATTAATGATAACTTGCTTTGTACATTGAAACGTTGTACATTTCAGTAAAAACACACAGCTTTGATTTAGGTGGTTCCAGAGTTTCTTCAAAGATTTCGACAGTTCCCCCTCCAGACATGTTTAAGATGTATAAAAATACTCCTGCTTTGAATAATAATCTGTCTCTGATGTGGTTTTTACCACAAGAAAAGTTCAATTAGCTGGTTAGAAATTCTTAAAATTACATCTACTCCTTCTCCCTCATTAAAAATCTAGACTCTATGGATATACAAATATTTAGCATTTTAAAAGTTTAACTCCTGGACACAAGATGAATCCTACACTGTATGTAGGTACACGCCTTAAACTCAGGTTTAAGGTGAGCATAGAGAAACTTCCCTCCTTCGTCAGGTTAATGTGAAAACAACCTTCTACTGTCAAACTCTGCACATGCATCATTCTGAATCGGGGTCAGAACCAACTTTATTGGCCAAGTATGTTGACAAGGCAGCGGTTTCCCAGGAAACTGTCCAGCTGAGGTGGTAAGCCACCCAGACACTGATGCCTTTTGTCTTGTGATCTTTATTTATATACCTACCTACATACATTATACATACATTAGAGAAACATATGATGTGGATTAAAGTTAGCCTACTACTTCCTTAAAGTTAGGCGACCTTCACTGTCGTGGCTACAGTAATAACCATGGCGTCAAGGATAGGGGACGAGTTACGAGTTCCAGATTCATGGATGGAAATGTGGCACTCGCGGTTAGAAACAAGAGACCAACAGTGGTCTCCTGTGGCATAGTCCATAATACCAACATCCACCCCTTCTCCTCCGAATGAGGACATTTGTCAACATATGTACGTCATCTGAACTGCGCCACTACTCCAGGTCATGATAACTACGGCCGCTAGATAGTATCTGTCACTCAAACGTAACTATATGTCATTTCTGCACAACTGACATTACACCCTACTGTGTCATTTTTCTTGGGAGGACAAGGTCTCCAATAGCCCCTCTCATGAGACATATATATAGTATTTGTTAAGCGTCCAGACAACAAACATATCTACAGTGAATACAGGTTACTAAACAATATCTACATGCTATTGCATGATGTGTAGAATTGTATAAATCATATTGAACAACAACCAGAATCATCAGATAAACTGTAGATGCAGACACTATATGTTTTTATGGAATGAAAAATGTACAGCATCTCTGATATACGTATGAAAGGTCTGGCCTCAACATGGCATACGTTGGCTGAGCTCTTGTATCATACATAACTGCGGTTTTGTCAACAGTCTGCAGGCCAGATCTTTTCCATCTGAGGTTAATCCCACAGAGAGAGAGGGATCCCAAACCTGAATATTACCGCAGCTCAAATCTCCTCACAGTCAGACGCCACTACTCACATCTCACACCTTCACACAGAGGGGTTTGCATGTCAAGATAAGTGAAAAAGGTAAAGGGAGACAAACACACTCCTGCGCAGTACACTGAATGGCAAATGCACACACGCACAGCACAGCACATACCTGTATAAACACTCACACATGCACACAGATAGACCCACATGGAGGAAAGACACACATACAGTATGAACACAGACAGATGCAAAAATACACACTGGCAGTGGAGCTCATCTGTGTGCTATCTGCTCTCTTCTCTCTGCAGTAGGCAGATAAGTGCCATAGTCAAACCAGCGAGGGAGAAACACTGTACTAGATAGGCCCTGTAGCTACACTCCGTACACCCTGCGGTGGCTCTGTGCATGTTTGTGTTTGAAGGGACTGAAGCAGAAATGAATTTTGAAATGTTGGGAAATCCATCCATCAAATTTTGATTAAAACTTTAAAAGTTGCCATTTAAACAGCAAACAACTTGTGGGTGGGTGTGTGAACAGTGTGCAGTCTGCTAATATCAGTGTCACATATGATTTTTTTGTTTCTTTTTGGCTTAAAGTCTTCCTTGTTTGTTGACACTTACTGTATGTGCTTAGTGAGAAACTCAAAATTATGTATTTTGTGGTCAATATTACAAAATATATGTTGTTTGGAAGTTTTCTCTCTTCACATGAAAGCTTTACTTACCTGTCATTCTGCCACAGTAGCACCGTGTTATTACCTTTATCTCATTCCTCACATGGTATATTTATTTAAAATACTCAACGTCATGCCCTCCCTTATAATCCCACTGTCCCACATGGGCGAAGATGAACAACATCTTGGCGTCATTGTAAACGCTTCTCATGAACAAGGTGTACATGGTACAACCTGAAGTCCCTTTCTCACTCCTGTATCCTGTTCTCAGGTGTCCTCCACTCTCATATCCTAACATCTTGTGTCCTCCCCTCCTAAACTTGACATGCAGAAAAAAATAAATAGCATCTTCTTTAATGCTTTGATTATGGCAGTCTTTATAGCAACAAAAATGGTGCTGCCATGCTGTAACCTTTAAGGGGACATATCATGCACATTTCCAGGTCAATATTTATATTCTGGGGCTCTACTGGAATATATATATACTCCTTATTTATTTTACACTGGCCCTTATGTAGCCCCTCAGTTCAGCCTCTGTCTGAAAGAGGCTGTTTTAGCTCCTTTCTCTTCAAGGCCCCCCTCCAATTAGCACACTCTGTTATGATTGGCCAGCTCCAGCTGCTTGGGAGGCAAAAAGTACAGTACTACAAACAGTAGTAGTGGGATTTCACTTCTTTTTCTTATTCTTTATGGAAACTTCTCAAATACATCCATACATGTTCAGGACGAAGTATAGGAAACTTTGCAAATGAAGCCCTGGCTTTTGACTTGCACGGAGTGTTTAGATATGTGCGCCTCAAGTTTTAGACCTTGGACCATGTTTAACAGTAATATTCAACATCATAAATGTATAAAAAAATAATCCCATCTTTTGTGTGCAGGCATGTGCCCCTCATTTCTGTGTTCTACCCTGTTGTGCCCTCCTGTATGGTCTCCATCTTATTCTTCCCTTTTTCCCTGCTTTACCTGATTATCCATATCTCCCCTCATTATTTGTATAATCATGTGTTTACTGTCTGCACAAGGATTAAAAGGACAACCTCAGACTGCTAACAACCAATAATGAGAACGAACTCAGTATTAGCCAGATAACTGGTTTGCTGTTTTATAGTCTCATCTTTGTTTTGTCTCTCTTTAGCCTATGATCTCTGTGTGAACACTGTTGCATAATTCGATCCTGGCTTGTTACCAAATTAGTTAGATTTACTGTAACTCCCCTCAGACTGAGGCATATCAAAATATACTGTTATCAACCATTGATTGACTGGAAACAATACTGATCACTTTTGTGCTCTGACCCTGAGCTTAAAGAAGGCACCACTCAACTGGTATACTGGTGACTAGTGACTGATTAACTCTGAGAGTATCATTTTGTTTAGTTTACTTTCAGCTACAGACTGAAAATAATCATCTAAAAAAGGCTTCTTTGCAAACTGCAAATTGACTCATTCAGCTCAGTTCAGCCAGTGTGATACTCTGGCTTTGGAAGGCATTGAGTGATCAATGGGATAACTCATGAAAACAACACAAGGCAAAGACTGAAATTAAATAAGGGTTAAGATAAAATACTTTTTTTTAGCAGGATGCAAATAGCTTCTTTCTAAACAACAACAGCGACGGCAGCGGCATCTGTGAACCTTTTGATTTCTTCTCCAAGATTCTCGTCTGACTGCCTCTAAGCACTTATGTGACCTGATGCGGTGTCATACAGTAGAACACTGATCTGAAGAGCTCCATTGATCTGTACACTGACCGATAGACCCGTAGACTGCTGCAAAGCTAACCTGACGCTCCAGATGGTTTGTTACACAGAATCATCTGAGAAGTCATCCTTTCAAAAAAATACTTGGCAGGTGATTGGATGAGCCATCTGTCTGTCATTGTCTATCACAGGCTGTCGTCACACCTAAACCACGCCTGCCAGTAGTTCCTCATAGGATGCTGATTGGTCCAAACCACTGTGGTTTGGCCAGAAGTGCATAACTTGAAGCCTGACAAAATGGATTCTCATGTGATCTTGTGAAACCAGCTGCCTCGCAAGGTAACTGCAAAGCCCTCTGGGTAATAAAAAAAAAAAAAGCAGTAGCAGTTTATCTCCTAGCAACATACAGTAACATCATCCTGAGGTCTTTCTTCCTTCTTTCTGTGTCACTCTTTTTTTTTTCTTTTTCCCCTCTTTTCTATTTTTCTCTGCCTTCTTAGACCCAACAAACACTTGAGTAGACTCCTTTTGACCGCCACTACTCCCTGTGTATATGTGTGTCTTTGATAGTGTGTGTGTGTGTGTGTGTCCCTCAGGGGTCCTTGTGCATGTCCATCTCTGTGCTTTCTACCATGCAGGATGAAAGCCTTTCAGCTGTGACTGCTGCCAAATCAGCCCCCACCACACCACTGCAACTCCACTCCAGCACCAGTTAACTACCACACTGCTGTCATTAGAAACAGTGTGTGTTTGTATGTGAGAGGAGAGAGAGAGAGAGAGAGAGTGAGAGAGAGTGATACAGAGATACAGAGAGAGATGAAGAGGATGAGAGAGAAAGCAATAGCAGGCTCAACAATCTGGGTCACAGGATTCAGATGACTGAGCACCAGTGATATGTTTCTGATCAGGTCCACTAGTGTGGACTCGCTCAGCACTCGCTTAGAACAGACTCTGGACAGACTCTTGTATGTGAGCATAAAGCTCAGATAAAAGGGGCAAAATGTGTTTTATAACCTGACAATCAAATGCCATTTAGACAGCACCTTTCTTCCTTAAAGGACAATTCTGGTGGTGTTCTATGCTTTTCTTATTTTCAGTAAATCCCATGAGAAGACCAAAACCAACATTTATCATTCTAACAGTATTACCTGTGTAGCTAAAGCCCGATATAACATATCCCTCTGTGTCATGGTCCTCTGTTGTAGTCCAAAAACACATCGGTGAGCCCCACTGTTGCACTGAGTGACATGTTAAATGGACACAGTAGTTTATTGTGGGTGGATCCCAGATACACTATCCTGCTGCCATAAAAAGCTCACACCAAATCTGCAGCTGAAAAAAGGCTCCAAAAAAATACACCGTTGACTCTAGTTTGAGTAGCATCTTGATCTTCAGTCCCCTGCTCTTTTAGGACATTACTTAATTTAAAAAAATATATTTGTGACCCATTTTTAAAGATTTACAGCTTCAGGAGGAATGAATAAGAATTGAAGATGGACTAACACAATTTTTCGTTTTGGTTTTTTCTGGTTTTCATTTACAAAAATAATTTATTTTTATTAAGTTTATTTATCAAACTTATGTACAATATGTGACATTTTTATTCAGGTTTTTATTTATTGTTTTATTTAAACCTACAAGGGATGTGATGCAGAAAACATTATTGTTCTGCAGGAGTAAAAGGAGTTTGATCGAATAAAACAAGACATACAAATTCTTAAATTAAACAACAATTTGTTGCACTTTTTTAGAAATGTAAATGCAACAAATGAGACTAGAACAGATACAAGTCTTTTGCAACTTCTAGGTGCTTAGGTGGAAAAAATGGAAGCTGCTTGAATGTGCTGTGGTAGAACAGTGTTGCTGAAACCAGCGTGTAAGAATCACTGGAAAAAAAGCTATATTAAAACTTTGCCAGTACAGTTTAACCGGATCCACCTCGTCTTGTGGAGCTTACAGAGTATCGCCTAAGCACTGTGCGTCATGCAAGATGCCCCCAAACACCTAATTGTAAGGATCAAATGCTGTTGTTGTTGTTGTTGTTGTACTGATTCAGGATTTATTGTAAACATTTCTCAGTATTTGATGAGCCATATAGGTCAGGCCTATAATAGATAATTGAGGTTTAACATGTCAAGGACAGGTTAATCAGTGTTTAAGTTATTGCATTACGTTTCATTATCTTTACGTTGTGGTCTTATGAACTGGTTTTTTGTTATTTAACTGGAGGGGTTTCAGTTGTGACCGCCTATTAACATACATTGTACAGTTACAACTTCCCCAAAGCATTTGAACTAAGTGCTATTGGGACATTACATTTCCTAATTGTTAAGGTAACAACTTATGGTCAAACCAAAACAGGCAACTTAAAGGTTTACTTCTCCAACTAACCAGCTCATAATCCAGGTAGCTTGCCCCTTGAGAATTGTATATGGGGGTCCTAAGTGGCTTTACACAACTAAGTCCCTTAACAGATCAGACAGTCTCCTATGTGTCCCATACAAGCCATGTAAAGCTGGGTCTCAGATACAGAGCCGATTGACCTTTTGCACTAAAAGCAGTCTTTACATTAATACTTGTATTAGTGCAATTCATTCAAGTTGCTACTGGCTACTGCAGCATTGAAAGTTAATCTTTAAAGCTACATTAATTGAGCTGCAGGGGAGTTCTCCTGCTTTTTTATCGACGCAGGGAAAGACCCCAAACATGTTTGGAAGATGAGAAAATGATGATATTCACTGTAAACAACCAGTTCTTTACATTTTATACTTAATTTAAGTACTTAACAACCACTGATTTACTATAGACGGTACAACTCTAGACAATGAAACCATTCAGTTTAGTGTTGCACAAATGCCTACAAAAAGTAATTTCTCTTTTATTTGTTAGCATTTGTTATGGTCTTTATTCAGACTGTGGTCTCATATTAAAAAAGACAAACATTTAAAACATCAAAATCAATCTCGCTTTAATTTTTACATTAAAACAACAAAATAGTTAGCGTTGCAATAATTGTACAGCAGCTAACCATCATACTTCAAGTACTTTATTCTTTATTTTGAGCATCTGTTTTTCCTGCAAACCCTCAAGTCCAACTTATGTACGCTGCCAAATGCATGCCAATGGCAGCAACGGATATCAGTGGCCACAAATTGATTATAAAATTATTAATTTTGATCTTACTTAGAACATAACCTGATTTATAAGCATTTTGACCGCCTATACAAGTCATCTGTGTAAATTTAAAGAAGAATGTGTTGGTCTGACGGTTGTATCGACACACAACAACTCATCTATTTTCAGCCACTGTGTCTAAGTCTGTATGTATGGTTCAGAGAATTAGTTAATAGTTTTTCCATAGGTTAACCAGGTGGTCTGTGTGTACAAACAAGTTAAAAGTTCCTTAACTATTCTAGACCTGGCCTCTATGTGACCCAGATTAGCCATGTCACAGCCAAACCCAGCTTAGTCTTTATTATGGGTTCTGTGAAAATTACAGAAATTTATTTTAAATAGAAAACCTGAACACTATATCAGGTTATATTTTCTCCAAATAAAAAAAAAAAGTTACTAAAACACATTAAGGAACTGTAAAAACTAGTTATGTTTCACACCAGTCCTTTTTGTCCTCATGTTCTTTTGGTTCAGGTCCAGCAGAAAGTATCAGCCTCTTGGAGTCATAATTTACCTGCGTTGGAGTAACACCGTGGTTTACAATAATATGGTTACAGTGCTGTATGCTTTCTACATACAGTTTCATGCTGTAGTCTATAATAACAACAGACCCAAATCATGAGTAAATGCAGACAAATGTCTGGCGGAGGCGTCTCACAAACAAGACACATATACACATGTGAGGTATTATCGTTAGAGATTAAACACAGTGCACACAGACGTGATTCACTGTGACCCTTTTCTGCGCTCCTCACATGCACTGACAGTTGAAATGAAATCATGAACAGAAAATTGGGACAAATTAGGGGCAATTAAATGACAATTGGACAGTAATATGTTCATTTTCTGCCTGCTAATGAAGTGGAAGGGACACAGACAGCAAGAGAAAGCAAGAAATATAAAGAGATGGAGGGATGCAGGGAGGGAGCGGAGCATGTTAGTCGAAGAGATCAGAGAATTACAGATTCACATGCAAAGAAACAAAAAGCAAAACAAACAACATCCTAGAAACAAATGCATGCAGGTGTTGGTTAAATTTAAACAGAAAGGTGGTTAGTCAGCTATTCACTCTGACAGCCAGCCAGTCAATAAGTCAGGGAGACACAAAGAGGTAATTGGAGATGCGGTCCCCTTATCTCCCATCAGCCAGGGATGGGAGCACCATTGGCCTCAATCACGAACCTGTGCATGTTTGTCTTTGGGGTTGTTTACAGTGCTTGTGTATTTATGTATGTGTGTGTCAGCTACAGTATAATATTCAGTATGTGCTCTGATTTAAGAAATAATGTTTCTTTTATTGCAATTTATTTGTTTTTCAGGTTTTTAATTCCAACTTCTTTCCTTCTTTTTCTTGCTTCTTTTACTTAACCTTTCTGTCTCATCTTTTTTTACTCAAAATGGGGACACCACACTAAAGATTTTTGCCAAAATGACAGTCTTTCACGCTGGGAAAGATTCAGGAACTACTATTTTGAAGTCTCTATCTCTTGAACAAGAATATTCCCCAAGAGGCTCAATTGTGACAAACAAATTCTGGGAGAAAATGCGGAGCATGAGCGCAGAGGTTAACAAAGTGACAAAGAGGTGGGGGGGATGAGAGTTGACATATAAATGGAGGAGAGAATAAGAGAGGAGAGAGGAGCGCTTTTTGACAGCAGAGGTGAGGGGTCAGATGTAATCAGCACCTCTGTAATTCTTCTCAGCAAGTCAATTCTCTGTTTGTTTGTTTTTAATATTCTCTCTCCTCCCAACCAGTGTGAGTGTGTGTTTGTTGGAGTTGGGAGGGGGGGGGCTGAGGAATGAGGAGATGAGAGGCTGACTATCAGATGGCATGTGAGTATGTGGATAGCCTCCTTGCAGCTCACGTTTTGGTTCTTTGATTATTTTTTGGAGGGGGGCAACACTGGAATAAATTGTTGCATTTTTATCTTTGTGCATGAGTGTGTGTGTTTTTGGGGTGGAGGGGTTAAGAAGATGCGTTTGGTATAAAATATGTCAGCACTTCTTTTCTCTTTCTTTCCTGTCCCCTCCAACCTTTCCGGTTCTGTCAATCACAGCTGTTGCTATGGCGACGGAGAGGATTGCATTAACATGGAAATAACACATTAGGTATGCTTGAGTTTGTATGTTTGCCATATGGCATATGTTATGTCTCATCCAGTGTGTCTGGTGTTTGTGGGTTATGAGTTAACCCCGTTCTCTCTTTGTGTGTGTGTGTGTGTGTGTGTGTGTGTGTGGGCCGGTTGGCATTGACCCAGCTGAGTGGGTTTCTTTCTATGAGACACACGCACACACACACACACACACACACAGACACACACACAGCTGTGATTAACACACAGCTGACTCCATACCTGCCATATGACATATGACCCTTATGCTCACAAGCAGCCCAACCAGCTCATTCTCCCAGATAACACAGCTGGCTCATACAAATGTGTGTGTGTGCGCGTGTGTGTTTGCATGTTGAGCAGCCAGAGAGCGTTGTTGAGGAAACAACAGGGTTGATAGTTGGACATGTCCGTCGAAGAGACACAAACAAGCGCTGTCCCCTCCCTACCGAGGAGCTATAAACATGTAAATGAGAACAACGCCGCTCTCCTCCTTTTTCCACTTTCTCATCCGTCCCCTCCGTTCCATCACTCATCAGTACGTCCACGCTGCAATCAGCGTGTGTTTGAGAGCAGGACATATCGTCGAGTCGGTCCTAGCAGGGACACTGGCTGAATGTGTAGGCAGGGGGCTCTGGATGGTGATTAACATGTCTGGCAGGGGACAGCATGTGTTAGAACGGACAGAAAGGTTACGGACAACTTATCTGTTGGAGTTAGAACATAAAAGAGCAATCTGAGACAGTTTATGTTTTACTTAGTGAGCTCAGTTTTCAATAAATATTAAAACAGGCGATATCATGGGGAAACAAATGATGTATTTTTTTGCAGGGGTTAAATGACATCAGTGCTTTGTTGGTGTGAGAATGTGCAAAACGGAAATCAGATGGACAACAATGTAAAAAATCACTAATGAGCAGCAGCCTTCCTTGTGAGACATTCAGTCGACAAATGACTGTACATGAAAAGCAAAGCCCATGTGAGCAAAATCTTCTATTTAATGATTATCAACTTGTAATTTGGAGCTTCACATACTGACCTAAACCTATAGGAACTTGTAAGGTCTTAGTTGTAGATTCTGTTCAGATACCTGTTTAAACATTGTCATTTTTATGTGTTGTTTGGTAGGCAAGTGCAGTTAATTTGTAGGACTGTCAACAATGGAAAAAAAGTGGTGCTAATATTGATTATCTTTCTTTCTTTCACACAAAATGACCTTTACGCCAGTATCAGTACATTAACGTAAGGGCATCTGTAGTTGCAGGTCAACAGAATGGAAGCAAGTGAACACATGAAGCTGGCACCAGACTAGCTCCCAACCTGCTGACTGGCTCTCCAGCGTGCGTGCCTCGGAAACATCGGCTGCCCCAAAAGATGCACCGGCAGCTAACGCTCTGTCTCTGCTCCGTACCGTCAAGCCAGCCCACTATTCTCTCCTGAAATAGAGACCAGGAGGTGACGGTGAAGAAACTGAGGGGAGAACAGCTTGTGGGAAGCAGCAGAGTCATTTCTTAGCTTTTCTTCTAACTAGGCAGCAAAACACACTTCCTCACAGTGCATGTGCCAAATTAAACACAGGTCTTGCTTTATTCCTTCTGTATTTGCTGTGTTGCAAATGGGGTTTTTGTATTTGTTGTTGTACTTGGAACTTGGATTCTTGTGCAGTGTTGAAATCTCCCCAACAAAGCAAGTGTAATACAGTGTAAACAAAAGTCAAACCCTTGACTGCGGTTACACCTTATGTCACGGGTTGTTACTTTCCTGTAGCGGAAAAGGCCTAAGAGATACACAGTTCTGAAAATGGCGTGCAACAAGTTAAATTTTTTATTTATTTCATGTGCAATAAACACACTTGATTCAAATAATCTCTTAGATCTCCACGCAACGTTATCGTAGCTTGTTTTTATTCTTATTTACTGCAGTTTTTTATCACATAGACTCTTAATTATATATTGCATTGTGTGTTTTTGCATATTTTATTGTGTTTGAATGTTTTCATAATGCTTCCCTGCAAAAGAGTTTCCTCTTGTGGGACAACAAAGATTTGAACTGAACTCAACTGATTCAGTCTATAAACGTATCAGACAGCGGCGGGGACAGAAAATAGAATAACAGTCAGTCAATTAGTCACCCTGCAAGCCTTTCAGACAGTCAGATTTCTGTTGTCTATCTTTCAGTTGCTTAGCAGTCATTCAGTCCATCAGGTAGTTACTCAAACAGCATTTCAAGTCTATCTAGAGTCACTCATTTATCTTCCTGCTCCTTTATAATAGGCAGTATTAGATTAAGTAGTGTTGACTAGCTGTGCTAGTAGCAGTGTTGCATTTACACAGAAAAGGTTCCATCAGTATCCATACAACACTAGCAATTGTGGCGTCTGGGAGGCCAAAGGAAAGGTAATTTGAGCAAAAGAAAATGACACCTTATGGGGAAAAAAAGGAAGATCGAGCTGTGAAAAAGAGAAAGCGAGTAGAAAGAAAAGAAGAGAAAAATACATGGTGATTTACGCAAAAGTCCAAATGACAGGGAATTGGCCACAGACACCTGACTGTGTTATTATATCACCATCAACAACGGCATGCTCCTCTGCCAGGGGGAAAGACGGCGAGAGGTAGGAAAGAAAAGAAAATAAAAAAATAAAATGAGTGAAGATCTCCCCAACACAAACAAAACCACCCAAACAAGCGTGTTTTCTTTTGGCTCGTGTAGCGAGTGCAAGGCTATCAATTCAACCTCCCTGGGGTTTTTTTTTTAAACGCCACCATTGCTTGGCTCTCTTTGTTGTCGTATTGTTTGTCGGGGTCCAGGCGGGGCCAGGCAGAGGAGGTGGTATCAAGAAGAAGAAGGGACAATTTGATGGATGTTTGTTGATATCTAGACCACTAGGGCTCTGATTGCCTAACATTAAACCAGCAATAACAGACCAATCATCCCACTTACACCTCCACACGCCAAGCAGCCGAATTGGATCAAACTGGCTTTTTCTCTCTGTCACTTTCTCACTCATCCTCTCTCTCTCTCCGTCTCTCTCTCAGTCAGTCGATTCCTTGCTCTTTTCTCCTCTCTCCTGACATGCTTATTAGCTGATATTGATCCAGGCTGGTCAATTGTCAGCTCCTCTCATCCGCACCGTATTGACGGCATAATCAGTGAGAGAGGAATGGAGGGAGAGACGGAGAGAGGGAGGGAGGGAGAGGATGATAGGCAGATGAAATTTTCTGTCAGTGGGTAAATTATTGGCTGCTGGCTTGTTGACCCACAGAGCTACTCATACCTCCTGGACACACACAAATACACACACACACACACACACACATACAATCAGGCTCATTCATGAAAGCCAAGTTAATTTTTTGAGTGTGTTTGTGCATGAGAAATGTAAAAACCTGTGCTTATTAAATGTACAGACTGTAAAAGTAATGATCATGACACTGAAAATGACCCTGGCTCTTATAATCTTAACCAAACTGGTGCTGAAATAAGACCTTAAGACCAACAAACCATATATTAATTTTTGTACAGTGCCTTTGGAAAAAAAGCAATAGTCTACTATTCTGGATTTGATTCAGAAGAGGTAGCATTACACCCTCCTAAAATATGACATATAGAGGAAAATCACAGGCTATTGCATCCTCCCACAGTTTTCAGTTTAAGCAGGGGGTTTAATTGTTATACATTGTTGTAACCAATTAAAGGAACATAAAGTCCACTGGAGAAGGATCTGTATCGCTGCCATCACTGGGGATGTGTTGGTCTGTGGCACTGTTGCAGATGGAGACAATGACTTGCACAGTTGAAAACTACTCAAGGAATCAGTCAGACTTTGTATTGAAAATGTATTTTGCCTAGTTTCTCAGAGTCACATGAATTCAGATTTATATGAGATTCATCAGCAATTTAAATAATTTCAAATTGCACAGTAAAAGAAAAAAAGATCAGTATCATTTAAATTGCTACATCTTTATGTGATGTAATATGTGAGAGGTTTATGTTTACTACAAGGGAGCCAATTGTGAGTTGTAGATTTCACACGGCCAGCTGGAGTCAGGTATAAATTTTCTCTAACCCAAACTGTAGTTACTTTAATGAAATATTTGCTTAATGACTGTTTGGCAAAAGTCATTCAGGTTGGGTTATGTTCTCTGTGTGTAATGTCATTTTTGTTGATTTCCAAAATTTCCTGCAACAGTGTGTGTCTTGGACGCCTTTAGTTGGCACATCAGTGTTATTCTTGACAAACGCAGCACACATGGCGCTTCATACATTCAGCCTTATATCAAAAGTAGGTTTGGACATGTCTTAAAGGACCAAACCATTGTTTGGGATTCGTGTGTTTGTGTGTGTGTGCGTGTGTGTGTGTGTGTGTGTGTGTGTGTGTGTGTGTGTGTGTGTGTGTGTGTGTGTGTGTGTGTGTGTGTGTGTGTGTGTGTGTGTGTGTGTGTGTGTGTGTGTGTGTGTGTGTGTGTACGTGTGTATGGGGGTGTATGGTAATTAGAAAATGAAATCTTGTTTGATAAGTGGAGTGTCACGTCACATATGCCACTTGTGTTGTGGCTGTGCCATGGTCCCGTAGAGCCACCCCCCCCCTCCCCGACTACCCTGCCTCGCTGCCCAGCTTTAGGGCTCTGTCTCTGGGGAGAAAAAGCAGCTGGCATGGCCCCTCTCTCGCTGGAGGGCTGGCGCCCATCTCATACTCTCCTCACCGCTGTGCAATACACACATGCGCACACACACATTCAGAGATAAACACACACTCGCACATGGCTCCTTCTGCACATTAAGTTTTAATCAGGCACTTAGCTGGGCATCTGTTACGGCTCTGTCCGCGGCGCGTTAAGGACCTGTCGCCGCAGGTTACAAGCCTAACAGATCCGCTGACTGATAGACCCCTGGCCCACTTAGCGGCTGACGTCACAGCTATATCTGCCTGGTCTGAGAAATCTGTCTAACTGCCTAGCTGACCCCTAAATCAGAGCATTTCAGTGGCTTTCATTAACTATCATTTTTCCTCTCTTATTATTCTGAAGAGAAAATGAAAAGATGAAGGCACAAGAAGGTGTCAAATACAGTAAATTAGGGTTGAAGCCCAGTGTTAAAGCCTGATTATTGGATGTGTTTTAAACCATAGTGGTGTGGTGTGTATGCTGGTAATAGAAGAAAAAGTGAAACAAGTGCATACAGCATCCAACATGGTCACTGGGGATCAGCCCAGTGTGGCTGATTATTATGTTCATTTTGGACAATTTAGCAAGAGATGATTTATGTCCAAAGCCAACGTTTAGTGCCATTGTGTGAAGTCAGTACATAAAGGGAGTCCTTTTATGTAGCGAGGCTGAGAGTAAGGGGGGTTAGGGTGGAAGATGGGTGTGTACCATGTCCAACTTTCATGCATGAGACACAAGTTGGCTGGGTTACATGGTGGTTTGTGTTTACCACTGTTTGTTTAAAATATATACAAGCACAAGTAGCTCAAAATACTAGTTCTTTCTGTACAGTGTTGCCTTGGGTTACCTTGTACAGCTTTAGTTGCTTTGTGTCACTGGTACTAAACATTCCCCTCAAAAGGAAGTACAATGTCTAGAGCATCCTTGACTCTCTATAACCTAATGTGTTTGTCTTTTGAGCTACTGGATGTACAAATATTGTATGATCTTGCAGCAGTACACTGCAAACACAACAGCACCACCAACTGCACACCTCCACACTGACACCCACGTTTTCAGTTATTTCAGGATCATGCTCACAAGCCTAGAAGACAAATAATGGTTTTTGTGTTTAGTGTGAATTCTGTGTGTGTGCATTTATAAGTTGAATATAAAGGAGCGCCAGAGGAAGGTTAAAGTTAAAAGGCAGATGAATAATATTTTATATCAATTCACTGGATAAATGTCTGGGTGGAAAATCTTTAAAAAAAGTTATCCAGGGTTAGCTACTAACCTGAAGTAGAGGCACAGAGATCTGATGGATGGTGTGTGTGTGTGTGTGGGTAAGTGGAAGAAATGCAAGTTGTGTATATGTGTGTCCTATATTGGAATGGGTATCGTTATGACTTTATTGATACCGATATTGATACTGATACTGCTTATTGACACCGATTCTTATTTATACTACTCTCCATAATTTGGTGCAAAAAATAAAGACATGACATAAAAAGATGTGAAAAGATTCAACAGTTATTTTATTATTACGTTGGTTTTTTTTTTGCAGAAATAACAAGTTAAATGGTTTCCTGTGTATATATATAATGAAGGAGGAGCAATTGCTACAAATGTCTGGTCAACAAATAGTGATGTGTGATGGTGATGTGCCTTAATGTGGATTGACCAACGCTAACTTTGTCCTGAGTTAATAACTTCAGGCTTATTTTTATAATGATAACGAGTGTTACCTTAACTTGACGAGGTCGAGACAGTCACATTTTTGTGACTTTTAGTTTGGCAAATCCCATCAGCATCGGAGCCAGGAGGCTACACTGAGGATGTAGGTGCAGCAGCCGCTTTGCCAAAGCAGTCAAACATGCTGCACTGCTTCAGATTTATAGAATGTTGTGTTTTTAAATGTTTGATGAAGTTGCCGGTGTTACCATCTTTACATGCAACTATCTTTTTACCGATGAGCCAAAACATGTGTGGGTCCTCGTGCTGCCAAAACCACTCTGACCCATTGAAGCATGGACTCCACAAGACCTCTGAAGGTGTTCTCCGGTATCTGGCACCAAGACGTTAGCAGCAGATCCTTTAAGGCCTGTAAGTTGCGAGGTGGGGCCTCCATGGATCGGAGTTGTTTTTCCAGCATATCCCACAGGTGCTCAATCGGATTGAGATCTGGGGAATTTGGAGGCCAAGACAACACCTTGATCTCTTTGTCATGTTCCTCAAACCATTCCTAAACAATTTTTTGTAGTGTGGCAGGTGCATTACCTGCTGAAAGAGGCCACTTCCATCAGGGAATGCCGTTGCCATGAAGGGGTGTACTTGGTCTGCAGCAGTGTTTAGGTATGTCTAGCCTTCGCTCCCCACTCGCATCACTGACTACGTTTACATGCACAAAATATTATGTTTTTTGCCCTTATTCCAAAAAAGATAATATTCCTACTTAGCTGTTTACATGGCTAATGAAAATGAATATTCCACTAATATTCCCGTCTGCATGCAGAGGGTTTTCAGGGTTTCCCTCTGCTCCAGTGGGAACGGGCATCACAAGATCTCCGCAGGCAGTGAAGTAAACCAGCGAGGTGAAAAACATTAGTGAGCTGCTGCCTGATATTTATAAGTGATACTGATATGATTGATATTATAAATTTATAGTTACAGGCGCATCCAGTACCTAGGTTGTCCCATGATGTTTACAACACTGCTGAGTGTTTTTGTTGCATGACACAGAGTCTTTACCGTCAATCAGGATAAAAACCAATCCCCTCTGTCCCCGTCATGGAGAAGCAGGGAAACAGCTCTCCACTCTCCTCTCATTCTTCTCCTCTGTCTGGCCTTCCTGCTCCAGTATATGTAGTTTTGCCTGCGCAAGGGCAAACAAGCAAGAGGTCCGTGTGTCGCAAACTGCATATCCCATGTCTTAATTGGAAAATGCTACATTCGGAGTAAGGTCTAATTCGGAATATCCAAAGGGAATATGCTGTTTACGTAACCCATATTAAATTCAGAATATTGTCACGTTCATGTAAACATACCCAATGAGTCTTTGGTGCCCATGACCCCGTCGCTGGTTCACTGGTGGTCCTTCCTTGGACCACTTTTGGTAGGTACTAACCACTGCAAAAATGAAGAGATGGAAACATGTTTACACAGAGACAAAGTCTTCCGTTGACAGAGGACATCACAAAAATGGAAAGTAAGAAAATGGAAGTATCAGAAAGGATAAAATGACAGAGAGAGATGCAGAGAGTAAACAGACAAACGGAAAGAGAGGAGCACTGCTAGACAGCTCAACATTGTTAGACAGTGAGACAGAGCTGGGTCACTTTGGCAGGTTGTTCATTGATCAGGGAAACATACACACACACACACACACTTACTCTAAAACATCGTATTTAGTGAGCAACCTTATTGAAACTGACATGAGGAAGTTGACGAGTGCTGTATGAGTTTTACATGTGTGTGTGCGTGCATTTGCACCACACAGTCTCTCAAAAAGGGCTCTCCCTGCTTCACAAAAACACACTCTGCACAAACATTGTCTTTGCCTTTCTCTCTTCACACACCCTGTTCACACACACACACACATTTCCTATTCCCATCCATCCCACACACACACACACACACACACACACACACACACACACACACACACACACACACACACACACACACACACACACCTTCCCCTGGGTTTTGAGGTGACAGTGACGTTGGCAGTTTGAGCACGGGTTGGGTGTTTTTTTTCTACGACAAGTAAAATTAGCAGTCTGCCAGCAATTCTTTCTTTCTTTCCTTGTTTTTTTTTCTGACTGCCTGTCCACTCTTTCTTTCCCTCTCCCTCTGTGGCTGCTCTGTTCAGTGGCCCGCCACATTGTTTCTCTTCCCTGTCACCGTACACACATACATGCACACTGTTTCTCTCCTCTGTCAGCCTCTCTGTGCCGCCTGACGACTTAATAGCTCCCAGTTAGTGGATTTAAGCACTCTGCCTGTGTGTGTTTACACGCACTTGTCACGCCCGCAATATTCATATGGTGATGAGAAATATTCATTTCTGGAGGGGGAGAAGGGGTGGAAGGTGGTGGCGATGGCCTGGTAAGAGGGAGGTGAGGAAGGAGACAGGCGATCTGTCAGAAGAACTCAGAGCCCTTGACGCTTACCCTGCTTTAATACGTAGATGCCCTTCCTGTCTATGATCTCTCAATCTGTCTTCACATCCCTCTCTCCTGTTCCTTCTCCTTGTCTTTCCTGCTGCCTCTCACTTTTCCCTTCTTGCTTTCAATCATTTTTTTCTTTGCACTGAGCCTGGGCTAAAATATCCACATATCCCTCAGTTTATATTTTCCCATGTTCTTGTTTCTTTGCTAGCAAGGGTTTACCATTCCAGTCGTAGCAACCGGCGCTGCGTGGTGCCTTATAAGGGCAGCTTACAAGTTATTGACATCACAGCTTTAAATGTTTCTTCTCTTATGTCGCTCTTTGTTCTCTATGAACTCGCTTTCCAAACTCTCTCCAATATATTGTTTAGAAATCTTAATTGAATCTTTTTTAGGCAACGCTCAAATTGCAAAAGACCATTTTAGACAATTTTATTCCAGATTTGCACATCTCATTACTGACTCTGATGTTCAGCACAGAATATCTGTTAATGTAAACAGTTCAAAGACAAAATCATAACAGACTGACAGGCATACTTGGTTTCGCCCTGATCATTACAAACTTTACAAAATTTTGAAAAATCTGCACAGTATCATTGCTGTTTTTTGAGCAGACCTGGACTAGCCAATGAGAGACAAATGAACTAGGAGGAGAAAAGGAGAAAATATCTGAAACAGCCACAGCGAAAAGACAACAAACTGGTGTCAAGGCTTGTAAAAGTGTGGTGACAACTTCCTCTGCCTTTTCTATTTTGAGAAAAGTTAGTTTCTTTGTGATTAGAGAGGAGAAAATATGTGAAATTTGTCTTTAAAATGTGTGTGTGACGTATCCACAATTCAAACCCCTGTAACTGGATCTGTCATTAGAAGAGCAGGGTTAGATCAGACTGTTTCACACACAAGTAACATGATTGTGTTACATGAGTGTTGTATTTTAAAACCTCAACATCTGAGGGAAAGTTTGAGTACAGTGTTTGTAGCGTAACTGGACAGTTACACTGGATTTGGTAAAGAGAAGCCATCATGCAGGGGCAGAGAGAAAGTCAGTCAGTGTTGATGTTCTGTGTTTCTCTTTTCTGCTCCTCCCTCTCTGTCCTCTATTGTTGAGCGAGTGTCCGATCTCGGCTGCCACCGGCCCAGGACTTATCTTGACACTGGAGCAGCAATCACAGGCGGGGAGATTGAGCGCTGTTTATTTTGTGTCAATGTGTCCGCTACGACCCTAGGGCCAGAATGCAAACACACACACACACACACATACACACACACAAACAGACACACAAAGATTCATTCACAGCCTCACTCACTCAATCACCACCCACCCCTGTTTAAAATGAATGGATGATATCTCGCCTTTCACTATTCACATCTCTATTTCTCTTTCACAGCAGTATGACGCTTAATCTCAATGTTGCTCTGTTTTGTCTGATACGGGGCAGCACCAATGCATTTTTATTCTCTATCTTTTATTGCTTTTTTATTCAAGGCCATGTGGTTGTTTGTGTGTGAAAAAAAAAGTGTGAAAAAAGAGTTTGTATTTTGCAAATTTAGACTGCATGTGTGAACGTGTGTTCCTTCTTCTAAGCATATTGAGTTTACGCTTGCCGTATGAAATGTGCTATATAAATAAATTTGACTTGACTTGACTTCTCGTGACTGTGTCTAGACTTAGGGTCTGGCTAAAGAGTAAATCGTGTCACTAACTAAGCAGCACCATCTGTAACCATTGGTGACCACTAAACCAATGACAGGCCTCAACTGCTCTGACTGACTGACTGACAGCTGACATTGTGCAAGTCCCTGTTGGTAACTCCTGGCAACAAATTGGTCGTTTTGGATGATGATGGGGTGACTGGTGTGTATATATGTGTGTGTGTGTGTGTGTGTGTGTGTGTGTGTGTGAGTGTGAGTGAGAGAGAGGGGGGACAGGCAAACAGAAAGAATGAGGAGAGCTTATCCCTCCCACTTCCACAATTACTGACCTTTACTGCGTGTGTGTGTGTGCATGTGCGTGCACTCTCCCCTCCCTCCCACTCATCTCAAGGCTCTGAAAGTTGGCTATTGTCTGCCTGCTTGTCACCGATGTCACTTATCAAACAGTGCAAGTCAGTCCAACCCTACAACATCACCCCAAAGAAATATAAAAAACCAAAATAATTCATTTATATCTGTGTGAGTGATCATTAGGACCAAAGTATAAAACATTTTTCTCTCCTCTCTGTAGTCTCAACATCTGATTGTGTTATTTTGCACAGTTTTAAACTGTCTTGAGTTTCAAAACATCAACAGTGAGCTGGGAGGAGAAATTGAAAGCGCTGCCGGGTGCTGTAACAAAATTAAGGAGTGTCTCATTAATTGAAAACGTTCATGTCTCAGCTGCACGGAATCTGTCATAGTTAACATTAAGATTTATCATTGCACTCCTACTGTATAACATTGTCGGACTCACAACAGACAGATTTGAATTGATGCAGCAGAACCAGAGATGGCGTCTTTTTTTATTCCACACGTTCTTTTTCTTTGTCAAAACCTGGTGCCCACATTACCCACATTGCAACTCCACTGCCGACAGTTTGGTTGGAGATCTGGGTGTATTATTCTAGTAGTGGCTAAAGTAGCTGCTAGCCTCCTCAGAGATGAGGGGTGGGCTTCAGAGGTCTCGTAACCTCACTGTTAGTATTGTTTGTGAGATTTCAAGACTAGAGATCTAATTCTGAGCAGCACACAGCGTCCCTAAATTATGTAGACATGGACATAGCAACATGCTGCTTTCATTAATAACAGCAAAGCAAATGTATGATTTGATGAATCAATCCCCGTCACCTGCTGAGCTGAAGCAGACAGATCCTGATGCATCTCACAATGTGATCAATTTAGTTAATAGATGACTGTTGTCTCTCTCTTTAAATACGTGGCCTTTACTGTATGATATGGCACTTCTGCTCTTTTGATGCAGATTAATGTTATATTTAATAAAACAGTAAGAATTTCCTCCAACGTGTGCAGAGGCAGTCGTTACTTTAGGCAACGCTCTAATATGCTGCGGCAAACCCTGGATATGATGGTGAACACACATACACCAACAAATCCTGAACGTCTCGGAAATGAAAGACACTGAAAACTTGAATCTAAAACTTTGTTTCCCCAAGAATCCAAGAAAAAAGCGGGTGCTGGAGGTTGTCTCTTCTCCAGCAGCACCAAGATAAATGCACAAATACACACACACATATACACACATACAGACATACACATGCGCACACACTTCATGGAAGCCATTTCAATAAGTTCCAATCTCTGATATGAAATATTCAACACAGCCTTCTGTGCCCAGTTACAGTGCCATGCTCTCTGTATGGTGCCTGGGTTTGGTGTCAGCCTAGTGATATATACACACACACAATCTCACTCACACTAGGTGTTAAAGTATTCTTTTCTTGTTGTTGTCCCACCTCTTCTGCCCTTCTCCATTTCTCCATTTCACTCTCTGTTGCTCTGCCACTCTCAGGCAGTCGCTCTCTCTCTTCTCTAAGTCTTCTCTGTCCTTTTCCCCTCTTTCACTTTACCTTTTTCTCCTTCATGTCTCCTACACACAAAAAAAAAGATCTTCAACAGTTTCCAGCAGTTAATTTGCCATGAAGGAGTGTGTGTGACATACAAACAAACCGTCTTCTCCTATAGACAGTAGTGTGTCCTCTGTAGTTGAGAGAGCCATCTACACCATTTGAAAATGATCGTAGAACATTGATCGTGACCGTGGAGGATGGCAGCTGTAGTCTGCTTTGATTCAATAAAGTTACAATAGATTCCAACAATGACACAGTTTCACACCAAAATAAGTATCAAAACTTCCATAGAAACTTCTCAAACAACCATATTTGAGTAGGGCAAAGTGCATGAGTCTGAGAGCTGGACTGAATCTGTGTCCTCAGTTTCCATAGAACAGTATTGCAGTTCTTTTGTGGAAAACATAGACTGTGAAAAAATAATGGACGTAGCCACCATGACGTATCTGATTGGTTTGTGGACTCCCGTTTTGAAGCCCGTTTGAGTTTATATTTTGACTGTCGCCATCTTGGATTTTTGGAGCCAGAAGTGACCATATCTGGACAAGAGGGCGGAGCTGACCCTAACACTAGCTGCTAGCTTAGTTAGCACGGTTAATTCTGATAATGCTATTGCTAATTTTTGCTAGTGAAAAACAGGCATAAAACCATTAAAACAAAATGTACTTATCGGATAAAAACGTAACATTCGACTCCAATAGGTGACCAATATATTACAATTAACTTTTATGAACTGAAAAGACACTGAAATAGCAACAGCTACGCCTACTCTTATACTATGTGAATCTGGGGTTACTCCATGGTTATGTTACCTAACCAACGTTGTTGCAGTGGTAGCAACTTGCATATGACAGCACCCACCTGTCACTCAATGTAGCCATGCCCTTAATTATGCGTAACTTTAAGCCAGGTGTGGCTTAAAGTTGCCACTTGGTGGAAATGGCGTTCACAGCAGCTTAAAATGAAACAATAAGTGATGGTTCATTGGTCAGAACTATTATTTAAAAATGGCTTGAAAGTGAAAATATTTTTTAAAATATTATTTTTCTTTTTGGTTTTCAGAGCATTACATTGTGATCTGAACACACTAACAGTGAATGGACCTCGACCTTAAAAGACCTGAAAAACAAAGTGGCCAAAACCCAAATTTTCAGACTAAATCATTCTCAAGGTTTGATTTGTTCATGTGTATATGTAGAGACACTGGGCTCTGTCTCCCCAAACGGTTTTGTAGACTTCTGTCTGCCCATTTGTTCAAAAAGGGACAGCAGACAGTCTGCTGAAAAGCATTCAGAATTCAACGTGTCATGTTTTGTACTTCAAACTCCTAGAAGTATAATGAAAAAACTGAATGATATAAAACCTTTTATTCTCTGGTAGGCTCATCTGGCTACATTTACAGTGCAGAGGTGAACATTTCGCTCCAAGTTAGCCCTCATACACACACACACACACACACACACACACACACACACACACACACGCAGACACAGGGAGGAGTTCTTCTGTGGTACAATAAGTGGTGGACCAAGGGGCCACAACCATTATGTTTCGGCATAGCTGTATGAGCGCTCCTTTGTCATCTTGCACAATGGACACACTCTGAAAGGGGCACAGGCAACTTTGTGGTGTGTTTTACTTGGGATTCTGCAGGCATATTTTTTTATTTTTTATTTCTGTGTTCAATATTGTAATTGCGTTACAGTGTTTCTACCATTGTGATATTCCAGTTTGACTTCTCCCATGCAAAAACCTCCATCTTTAGTCACCATCAGCGGCTCCCCATCGCCCCAGTAAAGGCCCTCCCTGCCTTGACATTTGAAAAGAGACATGGGGGAAACGAGGAAATGACCCGTGCTTAGCCACACAACATGCTAGCTGTGCTAAGACAATCAGCATAGCATTAGCAGGGCTGTTGAATAGAGCCATCATGGCTGCCTAGCCCTGGGGAGCCAATGATCTGCCTAGGGGCTTTATGGAAAGGGGAGGTCCTGCAGAGCCACTGAAGGCCAGAATGGAGGCCAGGCTCTTATAGAAGCTCCTCCAAGCTACTGTGGAGTAACTGTCTTTGTGCTACTTTACTCTCCTTTCTTTTCTTTTCCTTTCCTTTCCTGTCTTGTTCGTGGTTTGATAATCATCTACCCCTAATGCTACCTTGAATGGAGTTGAGTGATCATGACTTCAGGCCCAGGTGCACACCTATACTGTAGTTGCAAACATACACAATTTGAGTACATAGAAATTTTAGTTATTTTAAATAATAACAAAAAAAAATACTGTCAACCACTGTTTCTAAGTCAAGAATGAGCTGTCAATCTAAACCACATCATCACACCAAAATTATGTCAAATATACAAAGAGTCTACAGCCAGCAGCCCTTTGAAGCTGTATGTAAGAATAGTAGGACTTCGAGCTAAATGCTAATGTCAGCATGCTAACATATGAACATATGAAATTCAGAAGGATACGTCCTCTTGGGACCTTGAATGTCTGTGAAAAATTTCATGGCCATCCATCAAATAGTTGTTTAGATATTTCAGTTTGGACCAAAGTGTTGGACTGGCTATCTCCTTACAGTTCTCTCTCCTACACATTTCAATTAATTTAGTTCTTTTGCCCAGGCAATTAATCTACCTGCCTGCCAGTCTACATACTGTATATATTTATTTACAGTGCATATATTTATTTTTCCCTCACTTTCTACTTTCATTCCTCTCCTCTCCTCCCTCCTTCTCTCTCAGGTGTTGTGGAAGGTTTTATTTTGAAGAGACCTGCCCCTATATATAGTGAGAGAAAGAGTTCGAAGCAGGTAGACAGAGGAAGAGAAGGAGTCAGATAGGGCCAACTTCTTGCCGGACGGCCACTGCGGTACTTTGCTGAGCCCCATGCGGTCCTCACTCCTGCAGCCTAAACGCACTGCCCCCATTCAGATGAATGAGAGGACTGCCGTTTTTCCCGCATTGCCGGGTTTGGTGTGAATGCAGGCTAAGTGGCCTTTCGTTGCCCCCAGGGTGTACTCCGTTGGTGTCCGTGGGTGCTCTTTGTCCAGGGCTTTCACTGTGATTAGAGCGTTTGAGTTGACAATTCACTTAAGACCCCCTTTCTTTCTCTCTCTCCCTCCTACTCTGTCTTTCACTCGCACCCACAAGAACCCCTCGTCTCTCCACCCTCTATCCCCTTGCTCTCTCACACTCACACTCTCAGGGTATATTACCTGTTCTTGTAATGCAGTTAAGCTCAGCTAGAAGCCTTTCCTCGTAATACCACTTAATTCCCCATGTGGCAGCCAAGGTAAATGCAGTGAGAGAAAAAGAGAGAGAGAGAGAGACAGTGGTGACCAGTGATGGCGGTGAGGTGAGGTAGGGAACGAACAGAGAGGGAGTGAGGATATGGGATGAGAGGGGAGGAGTGGGAAAGGTACCATCAAAGCTGTGTCTTGGTGGGCCCTAACCATCAACCCAGTGTGATAATGGCTCTGATTGCAGAGGACCAGCGACAGCGTACCTGCGCCTGACAGTCTCATGTAAAATACGGTACATTTCTCAAAGGCGATAAATACGTGAGGCCTGGAGAGGTGGGAGGCTTCACTTGTATTAGTAATGCCGATGTAATGCTGCATTCCTCACTAAGAAAATCTGAATGTCCAACCTCCTGCTGGGAAAATGCAAAGGAACACTTATTGTCAGTTCCAACCAGCAGATACAGGTGGGTTTCAGAGGCCTACATGACTTCACCGACATGCATACACGGTATACATTGTGACGTAATAACAGAACAGTTATTTAAATATGTTGCAGAGTCAAATTTCCTGCAACAAATGATGATTAAAACTGTTTCTCTGCAAGGACAGGTGTGTAAGTGCATCTGTTAATCATTAAATGTTAGTGGCTTCTTTAGCGTTGAAGTGAGCAATCGTCAATAATTTCAACTGGCAATTTGAAGCGCTTGACTTCAGAGGAAATGCAGTATTTATCTCTAAGTTGTCCCTTTTTTGCCCTTTCCTTCACTCTCTCTCAGACACATAAATTAGTAATAAACTAAATAAGAATAGGCAGCACATTGTGGACAAAGGAAACAACATGAGTAAATAAGTGAACTTCAAATGATAGAATATGTCTCTTTTGCTGTCATTCTGTCTTTACCTTTTCTCCCTAATCTAGTAGCCGAGCAGAGGATTCACAGTAAAGAAGAAGAGTGATGTGAGGAAGGGAAGAGTGATGAAGTAGCAAAAGAGATGAGAAAAGGGCAGAGTGATGGAAGAAAGAAGGAAGGAAGGAGAAAAGGATCGAGGAGAAGGAGGAGGAGGGGTCGGAGTTGACATTGCTCCTGGGTTAGTGCTCCAAAACGGAGTGCTAAAATCATTTCAGCTCAGATAAAGCTCTGGCCACTGCCAGGCCGCCCCAGGATATCTGCCCTGCTCATCTGCCTCTCCAATGAAACGCCTGCACACAGGGAGCCTTGAGGCAGCCCGCCACACAGAAATGCGCGCACACACGGATGCAAATACACACACACAGACACTAACTCATTCGGAAATACACACAGGCACCGCTGTATCACATGCCCACACGCTCGCCGGCCTCTCATGGTGAGTTTGTCGCAGTGCAGTTTATTTCAGTTGAGAGAGAGAAAGCAACAGAGAGCCCCGGGGGTCTCCTTCCCCTTCTGAACCTCCCAAATTAACACCCTGCCACCACCACCCTTCCTCCCAATCACCACTGCCCACACCCGTTTGAATCATCTGTACTTTTAGCTCACAAACTCACCCCTGTCCACCCCATTAACCTTCTTCTATCCTGCTCTCACCTTCTCATAAACACCTGCCCTTACCACAGGTCTTTGCTCAGAAGTTCAGCCTCAATCTTTTTGAGACCGAATCTGTGTGTTTGAGTTTGAAAGCATTCGAGTTTACTCACCATCAAGTCATGCATAGTGGAACTTGGACTTGCCAAATGTTCAAAAACCAATGCTGCAATGGGAATTCTGACCAAAACTACAAAGTACACCCTGATCTTCTTAATATTTCTGTAATGGCTGGACTAGGGCCAGATTCAATAAGGTGATTCAGTTGACAAACTATTAAAGTCGAATCAGATCAATATAAGTATTGACTATTTTGTGCCAACACAGGCAGGCAAGGCATTGCATCTAGTAACTGAGTTAATTGCAAATCTTCTGTCATTCCTAAAATTTAAAAGCATTGAAGAATCACTCCAAATGTCATCCATCTTTTTCATAGTTATTTCACAAATAAAAAAAAATCTGCTCTCTTGTTCTGTCCCGCATTGTGTGCAATCAAATCTTATCTGTCATGCAGGTATGATGCAGTTTTTGCCATCCTGAAACTTCTCCCCTTGGTCCACCCACACTAAAAGTCACACATCACTGCTCATAGGTCAACATTCATCCATCAGACATCTCGTCTTTGACAGATCAATACGACATACAGATTGTATCCAGACAGTGAAGCAACTTTGAAAGTTGAACATTTCCTAGTTCTCTGTTGATCAGACTAAACAAACAATTTTAAGACGGCACCTTAGACAACAATACTTGGATATGGGAGACCCTCTTTCAACTTAATACTATCTGTAAGAACATTGTAACTATACACAGTTAAAACAGTGTTGAGATTTCGTCCCTCTGCAGCACTGTCTTTGCATCCAAAACAAATCTGCCCCTCTTGTTTACCTCCCCCACCCTTCTCTTTGCTCCCTACAACCTCTCTTCTGTATTTTGTCTGTCCCCATCTCCATCTCCTCTCCTCGTCTTCCCTCAGCACCTCTTCACCAAGATCGAAAATCTGGGTCTCATGTTTAAGGCATCAGTGCAGTTGTTGGGCAGACTGCTGGATGCTCTAGAAGTGGATGTGATTTCTGTCTCCCTCCTCATGTCACTCTGTCACTCTTCCCAAATTTATCTTTTTCTCTCTCCCCCCCCTCCTCAGTTCTATTTGTCTTCAGTTTTTCATAACTTTGTGGTACTCATAATTGCTCCCAGCTCACTCCTACATTCATTTGCCCACAAAAATACAAGCACATCGGCGTGTGTTCATTCAAAAACTAAACACATGGTGGGTGTGTGGGTGTTGAAATTTTCATTTCACATCATTTCTTGTCAGTCTTAGCCAAGGATACCTAGCAGTGTCAAAATAATTAGAGACCAAATTTAGTTTTTCAACATTTGTGGTGACTGTGATGTTTATGTAACTTGTTGTCAGGTCAGGTCCCTTTTTGCAATATGAATTATGATCTCAATGAGACTTTCTGAAAAATAAGGCTTACTATAAATAACTAACAATGGTTAATTTCAACTTTTCCACATCTGAATATCAGGTTTAGTTTTTAGAACGTTTATGTGATCCTTAAGCAATAGTAAGGAATCAGGCTGAGAGTAGTTTGAATGCAGTCAGTGGATTTATTTATTTATTAAGTGCATCGTGTGTGTATCACAACACACTCACATGTGTGTCCTTTTATCATCTACGGATGAGACTTAAATTCAGTCTTATTGATGATTAAATGACATTTATGTAACGGGCTACAAAACTTGTTAAAGAAAAAGTAAGCAAGAGTCAGAAACTAAAACTTAATATTGTTTGGTGCAAATGATTTTATTCTAGTTGCTTACTAAAGCAAAAAAAAAACCCTGAGCAGACACAGAGACTCAGACAGATAACACCAGGCCGACTGACACGTCTTCAGGTATTGGTGTACGAGCTCAATCTCATTTATTTGGAGACGGGGCTCGTTTGAGAAGTGCTTTTTCTTAAGCACAGCCTACCCGGGGCACCAATTTCACTTGAAATAACTGGTGTTTTTGGTGTCAAATAGGGTGACACTTGCATTAAAAGGACTAGTCAGTTAAAATTTCTATCCTGAGTATCCACAAAGCTTCATTCGCAGGACACTGACAGTGAAACAATAAGAACAGTTTTCACACATACGCAGTTTGGATATTCATCTAGATTTAAATTGAAGCTACCACAGACATGGATAGTGGAATAAACTCAGTGAATTAAAGAAATACAGTGATATAAATCAAATGATGATGGTTTTATTGTATATCACCACATGCTGTATATGATTCTGGTTTCTCTATTTTATATCGGTATACATTCAGACAGAATCCAGCAGGGTGAAGACACGGAGGGGTTCAGTAGTAGCTGTCATGTTTTCTCATATTGTTTTATTCTTTTTCCATCATCCAAGAAAAAAAGAACCTCTCATCAGTCAGTTTAATCTCAACTGCCCTGCTCCTCTCCTCCCTACGCCCTTTTCTCATTTTCTACCCTCTCCTGCCCCTTTCACCCTCTGTCTCTCGTCTTTTTTCCTTCACACTATCCCAACACTTTTCTCTCCTCTCCTCTCTTCTTTCTCTCCTCTTCAATCACCCCTGTTCCTCTCTCTCTCCTTCTTTCTCCTGTCCTAATTGTTTATATATATTAACATTCAAGAAACTAGATAGCTTGGTGCAGGTGACACCCTGTAATTTGACATCCTTGCTTTTCTCCAAGGAAGGAGAGAGATGCAATCTGTGGCAATCTACATTGTGTGTGTGTGTGCAGCATAATCTGGGGTTGTCACACGGCCCCATGCCACTCTCCATATGCTAATCAATGAATGAAGCTCTGCAAAGCTCTCGTCTGCCAGCCAAACCCCACACCTCAGTGCTGATATGTCTATTAGCCACATGTCAAACTCCCTCTTTGTTTCTGCCTCCTCCTGTCTCTCCCCACATCTCATTCCCTCCTCTCTCATTCAATCGTTCCTACTCTCTGTAATTCCGCGCCGCCGTGTCTCTCTCACTCTCTCTTTCTATTTCTTCCTCCGTAATTTATACGACTCTTCTCCTGTAACCCTCACTTCCCCTGCTTCTTTTTGCTCCTGAATACTCACTCTACGCTGACAATGGTGGTGCACCAGATGTAATTTCATGAAGTGTTCACTCTCTTGCCTTTATTCAATGTCAATGAGAGGTGCAGGGCATGATGGGATAGGTAGTGATTCATGATGCAAAAATAAAAAGTTGAAAAAATATTGATATTATATTAAGTGCAGCAGTTACAGCTCAAGCGACCCCCTTTTTTTCTTCATTTTGTTTCACATTTGAGTAAAAAAAGTCCTAGTTTACATCATCCTTACAAAAGTTCTGGTTTTACTGTCATACCCCTCGTGGGATAAAAGAGTGAGAATATTGTTTAGTGTGTGTGACAGGTGGTCTCATGCTGCCACTGCATCCAATAAGACAATCCTCACTGTCCACATGCAGCAGGTGTCCTTCATCCTCCATCATCCTATAGAACATCTTTGTCGTCATCCCAGCCAGCCTTGCAGCTCTACCGGACATTCAGTTTTTCCTCTCTTTGTCAGTTGCACTGACATTTCCGCCCAGAATAATCCCAAAATAATACAGAATACAGTACTTCCAAACTCCTCATATAACAGAACATATCAACAGATTGATTTTGCGAGCTCTCTAGCTTTTCGAACTCATCAGAGAACTGTATACACCTACATAGCACACTAAAAAGCATAATACCATGGCATTTATTTACATGGACTCTCCATTTTATTTGTGCATAATAAAATCAGTAAAATGACAAAACAAGCCCTATGAATAATTAAATAAAATTAAGAACACACCTACAAGCGCTAACTTTCGATACAGCACAGGAATGCAAGAAGTACTGCTGCTTGTTCCGCTTTTTTATAAAATCACTCATACTGCAGCACTGTGGCTCTGCAACAGCAACCACCAGGAGATGAGATTCAGAAAAAGAGTCTGTCATGTAGACAGACATGCTGACAGACAGGTGGAGGAGAGATAAAATGAGACGTAGCGATGCATTTGTCTTAATGCTTTTTTGCAAGCTTTAAGACAAGATGACAGACAGACAGGTGTGGAACCAGGCAGACAAGAAGGCAAGCAGACAATTATTGGGGCAGTTAGACAGGCAGTCAGCCCTGGCATTTTGCTGCAGATAAGTAAGCTATCAGAGGAGGGGGATAAATAGCAGAGTAAAGATTGGTGCCGGCCCCCTCAGAGAGGAGCGGGGGGCCACAATGCAGGCGTGGTGGGCAGATAGCCCCCTGCTCTCATTATACTCTGCCTAATCCAAAACGATGTTTACTCAGAGAGAGAGAGAGAGAGAAGGGCCACGCTTATCGAAGCCCTGCACAGTCCTCCAAGAGTGTGCGCGAGTGCGTGTTTGTGTGCATGTGCGGGTGTGAGTGTGTGTTAAAATGAGCCTATTCCAATGGAAAAAGGGATCAGGAGTGTCTCCAAGGCAGACTCTGTTGGCTAGAATGTCGATGCTTATCACACACTGCCTGGCTCTTCTGGTGAAAGGCGAATAGGCTATCTAAACTGCCTATTCACAGCATGTGTGTTTACCATAGCAGCTAGGCAGAATGATCATTTCGTAATTGCTATTATTATTAACATGCTGCTATTAATAGTTCAAGCTTTTATAAAGGTTGACCCGATCTGATTTATTAGGGGCTCAAAGTCCTTAAAGGCCAATCAAAAATCATCCAGTTTTTTTGGCTTCAAAATACCACAAAATGAAATCAGTAATATTTGTTTGTCCCTGCAGCTTTTATGCTTCCAACCTGACTGCAGTAGGCACCTAATTAATAGATTGAAAGAATATTGAAGTGGCATGATGGTTCCTAAAAGGTTGAAGTGCTGTATCCTCTTAATGCTTTGTTGTTTTGCCCCAACAGCATCCAGATTCTTGTTATTGATTTCCTCATTCTTTTTATTACTGGAAATTTCTTTAATGAGTCGAATTATTTGACGTAGATCTTGATCTTCTAAGACCTGCACAGGCAAAGTTTTTTTAGATTTCACTCCAGCAAAACTTAAAAGTCAATTTATAATCTTTAGAAGTGTATTTGATGACTTCTTTTTCCACAAACTTCTCAAGAGCAGTACTGCAGTTATCCTGCAATTGCCCCTATTATGCTGTATTATATGATAATGTATAACACAATTTAATTTTTTATTCTAAGATGCACTGAAATTTAGAAAACAAACATTTGTTGTTGTTTGTCCAAGCAGTGAACATGTTAGTGCTGCGCTTTTACCATCAAAGTACTTCCATTTATTGAAGCATCATAGTATTTTGTAGCAGAGATCTAACTTTTATTTTCAGTTTTTTAACCCCCCAAAAACCAGACACACTGGCCAGCTCTCTGGTGCCTCACTGTGGCACTCACACATACATACGCAGATGCACACAATCATGCTCACAAATCCACACTCATTTACTTCTGTACACAATCTTCTTCAGTTTGTCTCTGTCTTTCTCTTTGACTCTCTCTCACTCACTCACACACACACACACACACACACACGCACACACGCACACACACACACATGCACACAGCTCCGTGGTCTTGTGAACTGTGTGTACCCTGTCTAGGCTGGCCGGGGTAATCCTGGCCTCCACTAAAGTAGCCGTGTGAGAGGACAGATTGTCAGTTGATCATGGCCAGCCGAGAGCCTTATCCCTTATTGGATCGGCCATGGAGGAGGCTTAGGAATTATCTGAGGCCTCGCTTAATGTGGAGACGGATCACCGCCAGAGAGCCACAGAGCCTGAAGACATGCTGGGCCTGAGGGGAGAGAGACACACTGTGTGTGTGTGTGTGTTTGTGTGTATCAGTATGTGATAGTGATAGAGGTGTGCATGTGTGTTTGCACAAAGCAACATCATGGCCCACTTAACCCCATCTTGACACCTCTCTCTCCCTCTCCCTCTCTCTCCCTCTCCCTCTCTCTCTCTCCATTTCCTTGCTTAGTCTATTTCTTTGCCCAATCTTGTCCACCTCACCTCCCTCCCTCCTGTTACTCCTCTCTTCCCTGTTCCTCTTCTTTCTTCTCTCCCTGCTTCATTCCGGCTTCTACTTTCTCCCACTTCCTCCCTCTATCCCAGACTCCCCTTCCTATTCTTCCCAACACCTTCTTCCTCACTACTTTCCTGAACTCCTTGACAACTTTTCCACATTCTCCCCTTTCCCGCCATTGCTTGCGTTCCTCTCTACTCTGATCATCTCCTCTAGTTCCTCCTCTGTGTCTTCTTTTACTCGTTCCATCCTCTCGATAGCGCTTTACAGCAGCATTCTGTCCCCAGCAGGAGACCTGACAGAGGCTGATGAAAGAAAAGGCGAAAAACAGACATTTTATTCTCAGGAGATAAAAGAAACCAAGCTAAATCGCTGCTTTGTTAAGGGAAGTTGCCTTAAATCTCAAAGCTCTCCTATATAACTGTACAGTAGCTGACATCAGGAATGCTTGTCATTTTTAAAAACATAAACAAGGCCAAACGCCTGGTCTTTGTAAACTGACCTTTGTGTTGTCAGAGACGGTTTAAAATATGTCAGACCCAGTAAATGATTTTTTTTGGAGCATTTGGATTTTGGAGTACATGAAATTTGTAAGCATTTCAACAGTGTGAAAAGCAGCAATCAATATTGGTTTCAGCATCAGTAAGCTCACCTAAGCAGATCGTGTTCAGGCTCTATTTGAACACACAGTATGTCATTTCTGCTGCTAGGGGTCTTTCAATCAAAACAATAACAAAAGTTGGAGTTTGATGACGTTTCAAAGTAACATGGGATCATGGGAGTTGTTGTCTTCACTGTTAAACAACCAACATTTCCATCATTTCAGTCAGCTTCTCCCGGTTAGGATTCCTTCAGTGTTCATCGTTAACAAGGTTTTTATCAGAGACAAATTATCTGCAGAGGTCTCCTCTCCAGGACAAACGTACCTGATCAAAACCGGTAAAAACACTCAATAAAGCAGTTTCATGTTAAAAATCAGTGTTTCTCCGAGGCTGTTCGGTGGACACAGGACGTCTGGGAGGGGCTCTCTGTGATCCAAAATGCCACTAACGCTTGCTCAGCTTGTTTTTCTGATAACTTAAGATCCAAACGTCTGATGACTAAAATCCTTCATCTGGTTGAAAGATATACTTAAAAATGACTAAGATCTGAAAAATTTATCATAAAAATCTGGCTTAGAACCGAATAAAAGTCAATTTATGACAGAGTTTCTGGTGGACAACCACAATGCCCACATATTATCTTGTATGCGTATACTCTTTGGTAGACACCATTGTGATGGACAACCGCAACGCTGACATGCACACAAGATGATTATCATCTTGTGCAGGTATACTCTTTGGTAGAGGAGATATGATGCCCTTGATGGGCGACAAAATGAAACGGACTGTTAACTTGATTAAAATTACGGATTTCTCTGGGTTTAAAAATTGTTGGAAACATTTGGGATAATGTAAATATACAACTGAACAAAATATATAACAGGTCTAGTTGTTTTTAGACATTTTAATGCAGAAAAGTTACATATTATACCTTTAATTAATACTTAGTCAACTTAGAACAGAGAAACTGCCTTGTCTCAAGTGCTGTTATCTTAGCTTGGCTTAGGTGGCGAGGTATTTTAGGTGGTCTCCCCCCCAAATTATATCGAGATCCTCCTCAGCTAATTCCTTTGCCTGATCCTTTCCTTAGAATTCCTTGGGAAGACCTGGAGGACATGGGTGGGGAAGTGGATGTCTGGGTTACCGGGTTAACTTTCTGGATAAGCAGCAGAAAACGGAGGGATGGATGGATAATTCTATCCCTGTGCATGTGATTACTGACAGCTACTGAGGCCAGATTAGTGTTACTTTAAGTCATGGAGTTCACAGGGTCATTCCCAGGTCACCAGGATGTAGAGGGATGAGGGTTAAGGACTATGGCATTATACATTGTATTAAGTGGGTAGCCTTGAGCAACCAATTGGTTCAGCAGGCCTCCATCCTTCTTTACTGTTAATGGTGTGTGCGTCTTTGTTTCTAAACCAAGGCAACCCTTAAGGACGTGTTGCCAAGTAAGCACAGGATCAAGAAAAAAAGTAGCACGCAACTGTTTGCAATACTCACATCTTCTATTCAACCCACTAGTTCTCCATCAGGTATCATGCCAGAAAACTGCCTTCACTTTCACATTGTATGAAATAAACCTACAGCTATGTCTTATTATAGCTATATATGAATTAAATTTGACTCATTTTTGAAGAAAAAGTGTGTAGCCGTATGTCACAGCAGCATGAATAAGCCGGTCTAAAGAAAAAGAAAGAAAGTACAATTTGCAAAACCCTCTTATGTATAAAATGAACATTTTCCAAAGCACAATTTTTTCATCAGAAAGATTTTTGGTGTGTCTGACAGATTTTAGTCATTCCTAAGCTAACCGTAGCAACCCGGAGGCAAGTTAACAATATTTCAAGCACACAACCCCAATAAGCCACACATATGGTTTTCAGGGTATAACACCATTGACAGGGGTTAGTGCCTGGGACCGACAACTATATTAAGCTGATACACGCACATACACACACACCTACACTGCTTCCTTTCCTCATCTCGTAATTGAAGGTGAGAAATAATTTCATTATCCTCAGGAAGAGTAATCTGCTCTCTACTCCTGATCCCTTCATTTCCTACAGTGCACCTCGACCTGGGAGGCACACACACACACACACAAACAGGCACCACATACTTATCACACACACATGCACGCACGTACACAAACACACATCCATAGTTCCTATCACCCTGGGCTATTAATGTTATTGGAGTTGGGGATTAACCATCAGATTCACATATGCTTTACAAAGCTTTATTACTTAGCGCTGTCTGTCTCGCTCTCTCTCACACACACATGCATGTGTTCACACACACTCACACACAGACACATAACTTTTTATGAAAGAAAGTTGGTGTGGACACTTAGCAGAGAGCATGAAGACATGGAAAGCCATATCCAGTTTAGCACTTCATATTATTATTACTGGAATGAACATATTATCTGGTGTTACTTTTCTTGATATTATAATCACAGATGGCCTTGAGGGATGGTATAACAAGTACAGATGAACAATTCCTTTAGGGATGTGTAAACCTGAATGAAGGGTACAGTTAGGTTTTTCCTTCCCCTTACTTTGGAAGGAAAGAAATTTATTGTCCACACTGTGTAAAATTATCTTTAGGTTCAGCACACAGTGCTGAAAAACAACACTAAACAGGACATTTGACTACACAAGACACCACTTCAACAAACAATATCATTTAAAATACATAAAAACAGTATAGAAAATAGTTAAAATGCAAAAATACAGTACAATAAAATAAATTAGGAGAAGGGCTAAGTTTTCATGAAATGCAGGGGTAGACTATGCATTCAGCATCTTAAAGGTATTTGGCATGACTTGCTGCATTTTGGTGGCTCTTACTTGTCTATAAGCACCTTTTGGAGTCAGTTTCAGGGTGAAATGGTGTCCCAGTAACTCCACTATCCAATTAGATGCCTCTCATGACCTGTATACATCATCAGAAGTCAACCACAGAATGAAAACCAAAGGGAGGGTCATCTTTTCTCTTCTTCTGCTTGTGTTGTTGAACGGCCCGTTTAATGTTGCATTACCACCCTCTACCGTTCATCATCTACTCAAGACGTTTTGGCTGTCAAGTGTCACGGTGACGCACATCTGTGGGTGAAGAGAGGAGGGGCTAAACTGTCGTTGTTCAGAGCAAAGGTTTGTGTCGGGGCACCATTATGTTTCATGTGAACACACAGTCAAAAAGGGAAGGGGGTCAAAGTTGAGGGGGAAGGGTTTAAGACACACAATACCCCGCGCACATACGTCTATTCTAGAGGATGAACAGTGTCCACGCTTACTCCAGCAGAACAAGGCTTTAAATCATTTGTTCCTGCCAATGGTGAATACTGGAATTGAAGAAACTCCCCTCAAACATAGGCTTTGAGGCTAATATCTAAAATCTATATCACAATTAATTGTGTATATATAGCACATGACATTTTTGCATCTTTTGATTTTGGACTTTGGGCTCTGATTGGATTAATATTTGGTTATATGTAATTGTTGTAGCTATTATCTGCTTAATTATATGAAATTCAGACTATTTTATTATTGTAAATTGAGATGAGAGTCTCTAATTCAATAAACTCATCCAGCTCTACTTTCCCTACTTTCAGTTTGTCATTAGAGAATAAAGCTGGTGATTGATTGATGATTCTATATCTCTCTTATTGTCAACAAATCCCATGAAAAGACAAAAAACCATCAGTGATCCACATCATTACAGTGGCTGACATGTTCCTTCATTAACATGGCCATTGTTTATTTCTGAGTCAATCTCACATACACCATCTTGCTGCTGTAAATACTCACCAGCGCACCAAATGTGTATTAATCCGCTGAAAATAGTCCCCAACGAATGCACTCTTTACTCATCAGGGACTTAGAAAGTATTGAGAGACAGACTAACATAGTGTTGGTTTGGATCTTTTTCATGAGATGTGTTGATAATAAAAAAAATAAATTAAAGCTCGCTGTTAATAAGATTTTTAGGATTATAAAAAATATATAAATTCAGGAAATATCAGGGGAAAAAAACATTTATATGGACAAGAACAAACAGCACAACTTGAGATAGGTTCCAGCATTACTCTACACTCACCGTTGCATTGCTGCACTGACCGATGTGCCAGTTGACTGTAAAAAGTTTTCCCCCATCGTGTGACAAGCACCTGGCTGAAGGGGAATAACAGATGAAATTTAAAATGTCACCTTATTTAAGTCTTACATGTCTTGACACTCTCTAGATACACAGTATAGCTACTCTGGTTGTCATTGTATTTGTGTGTGTGTGCGCGTGTGTGTGTGTGTGTGTGTGTGTGTGTGCTGTCAGGCCAAGACGTAGAGAGCGTGTTTTTTTCTAATGGGGAAAAGGAATATTTGGACATTTTATCAATAGGCATTATTAAATCCTGCTTGCTTGAGCTAATCTTGGCGGACCGGAGCGAGGGGAAAGAGAGAGAGCGAGAGAGAGTGCGAGCGAGAGAGATAGACATGGAGAGGGAGAGCGAGAGAGCAGTGATGTCTGCCCCATGAGGTGAAGAGAGACCGTCTGTAAGCCGCTTATTATATCGACTACCACCTTTTCTCTCTCTTCCTCTAACCCTCCCTCCCTCCCCAGTTTTTCTCTCGTTACCTCGCTCATTTTCTATCTCTTTCTCCCTCCCTCGCTTGCTTTCTCCATTCTGTATCCCCTCATTCTCTTTTCTCAACAACTCCTTCATATAATCACACACACACACACAGATGCATATGCGCACACACAAACACACACAGACACCACCAAGCCGAACCTTCTTGTTCAAAGCCAGAAGCAAAAAGCTGAAGTTTTATTCAAATGAATGTTTACTTCTTCTACTGCCAAGATGTGTGTATTTGTCTGTTTGTGTGTGTGTGTGTGTGTTGAGAGAGCGGGAAAATAGCACTGAGCATGCAAGTGTGTGTGCGTTAGTGTGTGTTACACGCACGGCAGAAGGAGAAGGGCTGACAGTAGGTGATAAGCCAGACAGGCCTGCACGCTGTGATTATCACCCACTGGACCCCCTGTCACATACACACACACACACATTCACTTGCATACACAGTGCCCAATGAGAGAGTGTGTTGTAAGGATTTAGGATAGACAGACGGACAGAGAGACAGAGAAGCCTTGGATCACAGGCAAGGTGGAAACCACAAGAGAAGCAAATGAACACAGACTAGAAAATACAATGCATCCAATTATGTTTCACTGGATACACCGATTGTTTTTATTTGGGTTTTATAGCAATATTAAGGTGTTTTGATGTTGAGACACCGGAATCAAAGCAATTTGTCACATTAGAGATGCTAGATAAATGCCTGCAAATAAAGATCTGTCGCTGAAATGGATGAACATCAGTCAGGCGTCACAAGCGACTTAATCTCTCTTGTTTTCTCTTGTCTCAGGTGTGTGGCCATCTGAAGAGGTGATGGCTCATTACTGTCTGCAGAAGCGTCACGTATTCAAGTAAGTTCTCGCTCCCTTTAAACCTGCTTCCGCCCATCAAAAGACTCAACTGTTTCACCAAGCAAACAAGGACCATAATTGTGACAGATCATGGAAGTACAGTAGAGAAGTCACTTTGAAAGTGTTTTTCCTCTTCAGTAAAATAAAGGGAAAATTGAAAAACGTAAATTGCTAGCAGGGAGGAGGAGGAGGAGGAGGAAGGTAGCAACATCCTTGGAAATACTAACACACTGCTGTTATGACACAAACATCCATTTCTCTTAACCATGGACTCTCACATTTTGTTAAATGTAATTACAAGATAAAATATATCACTTCACATTTAACCTGTTAATCTACATTTTATCATTATTTCAGGCTCATAAAAAAACCCTTCAACACTACCGCTTTCTCCAAAATCCATCTAATTTAAATCTGACTGGTTCCCGCTGTAAATGCTCAGTGCTTGTGTCATTCTGTACCATTCCATGCCACGCTGCGTTGTTCTGTGCTGCTCTTTCCCCTGCTCTTGTCTGCTGAGCACTGGCCCGCCCTGCGGCACAGGGCTGAAAAGCGCCCAGGCACCTTTGATTTCCACTCAAGGTGGAACGTCACCCTTTGATTTCCTGTTTTAACATTCAAGAGGCGGGAGGCGAGGAAGAGAGGGGTATTGATCAGAGCAGCGTAGTGAAGGTCAGCGAGAGAGGGAGGGAGGCAGGGAGGGATGAAAGAGGACAGGGGTACAGACGGAGGGAAGGGGAGATGAAAGGAGGAAGAGTATGGAGAGAGGGGTTGAATGAGCATGCACGCTACAGGACTTTGTGTGTGTGTGTGTGTGTGTGTGTGTGTGTGTGTGTTTTCTCAGATTTCCTGCTGATTGAGCTTGTGCTTCTCTATGTTCAGTATTCAGCTTTCAGGATGATGGTTGAATTGATATTTCTTACCCTGCTGTGTTTACTGTGTGTGTATGCGCATGTGTTTGTGGGCGTGTGTGAGTGTGTATATGTACAGTATGTGCGTGCGCATGTGTGTGTTAGTGCTAAACTGCTACAGTAGGTTTGGCTCAGCAAGGTGAATCTCACTCCCACTCTTCTCTCTCTCCCTCTCTGTCTCTCAGGGGTGCTGTGTGTGAGTTAGGAGGAGGTATGACTTGTCTTGCTGGGCTTATGGTAAGTGAAACACACACACACACAGATTTCTTCAGGAGAAGTAGCTTGGCTTCCTCATGAAATTGACCCTCACGGATCAATACATAAACAGCATGGGCACACAGTATCCCTACCTATTCATATACACTATTATTCACTTCTTGTGTGTGTGTGTGTGTGTATTTACATACCTCCACAAGTGTACACATGCACAAAACAGATTTACAGAAGGAATCTCCCTCACATTTGATGTGTAAAAACCTCAATCACAGAAAACACAGTGTTGGCGAGCGGTGATGCATCTTTGCATCTTATCACAACACCTGTCATTTGCCTACCAGGACACTTGTTTGTTGGATTAATGGCAAATTGTGATTAACACACCAAAAATACTGACAAAACACTCTGAATATTGCTGTTTCGATATGGATGGCGGAACATGTGGACGCAGCTTTTTTTTCAAATAAAAGAGAGTACAGTGTTCAGACATGAAGCTGGTTTTTAGGATTAACAGGATTATATATAATATTATATAAGATATGATTGCAATATGCTCTTTCATTGTGTACACACACACACACACACACACACGATCACCAGACCACCTGAGTAGTAACACTGAGCTATATGAACTAGCTGGGGTCTTAAAAGCTGTCCTACATTGACACTCACTCTGGCACATGCAGACACTCACACGCACACACACACTGACACACTCAGTCAGCCATAGGGTTTATTAGCCAGGGTCTTAAGGGCCCCTCCACATAGCAGGCGTCAGTGTCCCATCGATTTGCTAGATGCCATTCTGTGTGTGTGAGTGTGCGTGTGTGTGTGTGTGTGTGTTTGTGTGTGTGTGTGTGTGTGTGTGTGTGAAAGCCTGGTTTTATCTCTTGGCAGTCAATACACCATGTTTTGACATTGGTGGCTTGAGATGGAATCCTTCCTTCACACCTCTCCTTCTGCTGCTCCCTCCTTCATCCGTCACTGACACCGCATTTGAGGGGTTTTTTTTTCCTCTGTTGTCCATGTGAGCAATTAATTAATTATTCCTTTAGTTGTTGCATTTCTTCCGTCCCTTCCACCCTTCTTTTTCTCATCCATTTGTTCTTTCCTTACTTCTTTTCTCTCTCCCTGATTTAATCTTTTCCTTCCTTTCTTGCACATCCCCCAGCAGTGCCCTGTTAAACTGCACTCTAGATTTCAGGATAATATTAGATGTAATACTCCATCTTCATGGTGACAATCTTGTTACATGGGCCTGCAAAACAGGTGAACCTAGGTGCAGACACAGATGAGGAGACAGGAATAAGGTAAAAAAAGATATTTATGGCAAGCACAGGGAAAGATGGGCTAAAGGCTAGGGAAGGCTTGAGCTGGTAGCTGAGAGCCACGAACTGAGGCTGGGGCAGTTAGGAGCTGAGGAAGCTTGTCCAGAGTGGGATCCGAGGGGACCGAGTGATGCAGGGTTCCAGGACGGAGCTGCAGGATTGACCAGTCGAGGGGCAGGAGACAGGGACCAGAGTCAGAACAGGCAAGAATATAAGGGACATGGAGAAGAGGATGAGTACTGTAGAACAGATAACAAGAACAAAATGCTGAATAGCAAAACTAAATAATTTGACTTGAAGCGTAGCATAGTATGGCAGGGCTGAGTATTTGTAGAGGTCTTGCTTATTGAGATGAGGTGCAGCTGGTGTGGCTCTAGTCTGACTCTGGCACACCTGCTTCCACTCAGACAATCACAGACACACAAGGACAGAGAGGGAGAGAGCCACTGGGGAAGTGACAACAGGTTAGGGAGACACAGAATGGGATGTGGAGGGGACTTTGTTGAGACAGATGTGACAAATCTAGATGAGTCCTTCACAGGAAGCATCAATCTACAGCACCTTGCCACATGCAATCTGATGAAGATATGTCACCTTTACATTTTTCGCCTCACCCCCAAAGTAGATGAAATTATGCTTCTCTCTTCTCTTAGACTTCAAAGTTCATATCCAGGCCATTTCTGAATCATGGTTAATCCTCTCTGTTCTTAACTCTCTACTCTGCTTTGAAAACTGTGATCTCTATCACACGGATTGCACTGACAAGCCTCGTGGAGGTTTTTAGCCACCCAAGCGATGTTGCTCTTGGGATGGTAATGTTAGCCAGTCAGTCGGTCTGTCCATCACGTCTTGGCAGCAGACTGAAATAGCTCAACAACTACCGGATGGATAGCCATGGAATTTTTGTACATTTACATTTACGGTCCTCAGAGTAAGAATCCTAAAACTTTGCTGATCCCCTACCCATATGTGTTGCATGATACTCCACCAGACAGATGGACAATAAAATACAAATTACAGACTGTTGCTGTCTGATAAAGGCATACATTTTTAAAAAAGTCTTTCTGTTGTTCTCTCTCTTGCTTTTTCCAATATTTTTTTATCAACTAGGATAAAGAGATTTTTAGTAATTTTATACATTAAAGTCATAGCTTACTGATTATGAATATTTCGGTTCTTCAAGCAGGAACAAAATACACTTTAGAGAACAAGCACAACTGCTAGAATATATAAAAAGTAGGTTTTTTTAGTTTGATATCAGATTACTTACACCACAGTGGTGTGCAGAGTTTGACATTTTGATAACCTTGGTTTAGATAATTGTGTGTATTTGATATAGCTTGACTGTGTGTGTGTGTGTGTGTGTGTGTGTGTGTGTGTGTGTGTGTGTGTGGTAATTTTGGTGGGTAACAGGGTATATTGCTTGTGGGTTGCCAGATTGGGCTCCAGATCTTTCAGCTGGATGCTCTGGTTCAGCCCGGAGGTCACTTCCTCCATTTGAGCAGATGGTGGGACGCACATCACTGTGACCCGCTCACACACCCTGCAGGGTCTGAACGTGTGTGTGCATGTGTGTGTGTGTGTGTAGTTGGGTGAAAGCATGCAAGTGTGCGCGTTCTGTTTTTTACAGAAAATTTTATACACTTCATGTATTATCTATATGCCATACAAATTAAGATTATATTGAATTATCCAGATAGGATTTGTGTGCATACCAGCACAATAGCTACTTGCACTTACACTTACCTATGTGTTTATGCACACACACACACACACACACACTCCTTAACAGAAATTGACAGCCTGACACAAACTCGCTGATATAAAAAAAGCATCTGCAAAGAAAAGAGAATGTGAATAGATGGGGTTATAGTAAAGCACACACCTCTCTATCTATATCTCTCTCACACACAGAGACACACAGCGCAGCACAAAGCTTTCTATCCATTCCCGTGTCTCCCTCCCTCTCCCTCTCTTTCTCTCCATCTCTCACAGTCTGCACCGCAAAGTTATATGAAGGGCATCAGGCAGGCCCGGCGAGCCGAGTGCAGAGTGACAGCGGCGAACGGAGTGATGGCTCGGCCCGATAAACACCCAGCGTCAAATGAAAAGGCTCTGCGCTTGCCATCATCCCCTGTCACAATGCAATTACTGAACAGAGTGATAGCAAGATAGCAGCCCCCACCGCTAGCCACAATGATAAAAGTATTGACTGATTTGATTGAATGATTAAAATAATGCAGACATAAAAATGGGGTGAAGATAGAGAGGGAAATGGCAGGGAGGAGAGGGAGCAATGGAGAGAGAGGGTGGGGCGGGCTGGGCTGCCAAAGAGTGAAGCTTTGTAGATATGGTTATGTCATTATTGTGTGTGTGCGTTCAGATGTTTGCTTCATCTAAGGGTGCTTTTGGTTTTGTTCTTTTGTTCTGTGTTGTTTCATTTCTCTGTCTCTTTCCTGTCTCTCTGTCGCTCAGGTTGCCATTTGTGCTGACGTGAAGGAAGTTCTGCTATCAGATGGGAACGAGAAGTCCATTCAGAGTATCCTTTCATCGTCCCCTCTCCTTCTCTTTCTGTCTATCTCTCTATCTCTGCCTCATTCCTGTGGCTAACATTTATTTATATGCATTCATATGGATTTGTTTCTGTGAACATTTTTGTCTTTTCTATTGAGGTTTCAATTAGAACATTTGGTTTTCCTGTACATGAAAATCACATGATAAATTCACATTATACACGTGGTTCTCAGATATTACATTCTACATACATTTATTTTTTAAGGGACAACGATGTAATATCATGTGTGTAACAGCATTCCACATGATAAATTCACATAAATGCACATTGTTCTTTTGTTTTGTTTTTTTTACATTTCACATGTGAAAAAAAAATCACGTTACAGACATTTGTGGGTCTTGGACCACTTTTCCATGTGAAGTGTAAGATCTCAGATGTGAAAACATGACTTTTACATGTGCTTTTTTAATCCATAAAATGTGTATACATCAATAAAATAATTGCAACTCCTCCAGTAGTAATATCCTAGTCTCATAGTTAATCAGAGTAATCAGTCATAAATCAACCTCCCAGTTGTTACTGCCTATTAAACATCTAAAACATCGTAATTAAATCCTTGCAATCCAAACCATTAATATTACTAATAAACTGTGCTAGTATTTTAATCTCTTCCACGCCATGTCACCAGGATAATTTCTCATATAATCTATTTTTTTCCCATTTCCCCTACTTCAGCTATACAGTGACTCTTTGAGGTGGCATCATCAACAGAAAGTAGACAGCGCATTGTAACTTTGGTGTTTCAGCACTGAAATCAGAGATGGGATTGGAGTGAAGGAAGAATAGGCGTCCACCTCTTTTATCTTTAGGCAAAAGCAGCAGATGGGGCACCCACAGTGACAAATACCCAGCACTAGCGCTCAACATGGCATCTACCAATCCTAGCTGCCCACAATGCCATGTTAAGAGCACAGTAATTGCCATCCTGTCAGATTTGGTTTGAGACTTCATCTAATGCTAGGGTTAGGGCTTGCTGAGTGTTTTAGAAGCAGGAACAATCAAGGTATGTTTAAAATGTTTTTGTGTGTGGTTAAGGTTTAGGCCTATAATTAAGTTTTTAGGGCAAATCTTTAGGTGAGATTTTTGCCAACATTTGTTCTTTGAGTGGGTTATTGATCAGCTTTGTCTGTCAGCTTGTAAACCATCCTACTTTACTCTTCTTTTCTTGTCTGATCTTCTTTGTACCCTCTTTTCTTTTTCATTTTCTTCATCTTCCATTCTGATCCTTTCTCTCCCGTCCCTCCAGATCTTGCTTTATTCACTCAACAACTACACAAACGAGAAAAAAGAAGCTCTGACTTGCCACAGTCGTTTCACAAAAGCAGGAAATATAAATATACATTTCTTCCCCATTGACCGATACGGCACTTCCATATTTAGCTCTGCTTACAATATCTCTGTCTGAGCCGGCTACAATGCTCCTTTAGTGATCACAATAAGACCACAATAACATTATGGAGCCTGTAAAATGCACACACACACTTGGGCACACAAACAATACACCATTGACCGACTGCTTTGTTTCACAGAACAAACACATAGAGAGAATTGTAAGTGAAATCATAGCGAGAATGGATCGAACACACACAGACAGAAAGAGGGAGGGTTGAGAAAGACAGATAATTTGTTCTAGGCTCAGCCAAATTGGCCCATTCTCATACTGTAGGCACTGTGTGGCGTTTCCTCTCGCTGAGGGAGCTGTTGGTCTTATCCTTGTGCTAATGGCCAATGTTTGTCTCACATGGCCTTATTGTGCGGCTGGTGTTACAATAGAAAGAGATAGCGGGTTGTGATATGGCTCAGTTTTATACAGTGAAATAGATGAGAAGATATGTGGACAGAGAAGTCTTGAATAGACAGCATTAAGAAATTTCCAGATTTTTTTCCCCCCCTTTCCTTAGAAGTTTTTGACCTCATTCATTGTGCGAAAACACACAAAACACACACCAGAGAGGAGAGACTCTGTTGCTGTGACCTTGAATACTCATGTTGAAAATCAATTGAAATGTTCCATTAAGAATGATTGATGCATGTCATTGGCTGCTACGTGTCTACTTCAAGAGATAGGAACAAATATTCCTCCACTTTAATGTTCAATAGTACTCAAATCTCTCCCTCTTTTGCCTTTTTTCTTTGCTACACACACAGAAGCAAAGAATTAAAAAAAAAAAAAAAGAGGAAAATTCTTTGCTTCTGCTTGTGTGTGTGTGTGTGCGTGCGTGTGTGTGTGTTTTCATCATATATGTGTTTGTGTCTGTGCTGACCTCTCCCCTAGTGGTGTGCTGCTGATGAGATTACAGTAAGCTGCTCTGCTCTTCGCCCTGTCATCCCTATGCATAACACACTGATGCACAGGTGTCCAGTGTGTGTGTGTGTGTGCGTGTGTGTGCCTGTGTGTATAAATGTGTGCTAACCTACATATTATTGTGTATCTGTGTCTGGGAGGCCTCTTTGATTTTGGATTGGCTCTCCAGCTATCAATCCATCTATCAACTCATCACGCATTCCTGCTCTCTCTCTCTCTCAGCCCTCTCTATCTCGCTCGCTCTCTGTCTTTGTCGATTGGATTTGTCTCAGCTCTTTGCAGGCTTTAAAGACAAGGAAATCCTAATTGAATTGCTTTGCAACTCCACAAGCCAGTGTATTAATAGACAACTTGACATCAATCACCCTGCCTTTGTGTGTGCGTTCATCTGCGCGCGCTTGTCTGTGTGTGTGTGTGTGTGTTTGTGTGTGTGTATGAGAGGGACGGTGTGAGTTTGTGTATCTGTGGTTAAAAGCCTTCCCATTGATCCAGCTAGAGGCTGCTGTGATCTGCTTCTGCAGGGTGGCTCTCTATCCCTGGAGATCATCTCTACACACTCAGTCAGTTTCTATGTGGGTGCCTACCATATGTTTTCACCTAAAGACGGTCCTACTTTAAGGTTGTGTCTCTTCATGTTGCTCTTTTGCAACAGGACACACCACTTCAAAAAAATGTAAAGCTAATATTTTTTGATGGGATGATTAGTAGTTTGAACAACCTGATTAGTATCCAAGGATCCACACGTTTCATGTTTCAAACATGCTATTGCTCACTCAAAGAATGTTTGATATTTGGCAGTAAATTTGCTTTTGAAAAAAAGATGATTTGAATTAACAAAAATATATGAAATATATTCTGTGTAGAATTCTATGTCATTATAAAATAACGTTCATAGTGTGACAGCGGTTTTTGCCTAAAATTTTAGCAACATCTTGTCCAAATGTTTTTTTTTATCTGAACTTCTGTGGCAGTATGTAAAAAGTTAAATTCACATAATATGGGACCTTTAAGCATTTTTCCACAGTTGGTTATGTTTTGTGAGTGTTTATGATGGATCCTTAACTGCAGCACGTCAGATGTACGAGGGCTTATTGAGAGAAACAGGCAAGCTGGAAAGTTTGGGTCAACGCATGTATCTACCAGGTGAGACCATTTATTTAGTTGTTCATGGAAAGATACGTACATGACGTCTACTCTGGGCTTTTTATCCATGCAGTCTGATGGAGGAGTGTATAGTGTTCGGGGATTTTTGTCGTTGTGTTAACATTTTCAGCTGGAAGCACCTCAAACATTTCTTAAAACTGCTCACTTTGATTGGAGCCCACATCATGCTGTACTGTAAGACAACAAGCAAACATAACATATGCTGTGTAGCGGATGTTTTTATCCAAAGTGCCTTGAGTGGATACATTTTTAGTTTGGGTTGCCCCCTGTGGGTATATAAAATCCTAACCATGTCTGTATTCCAGACACAACAACTAACTAACCTCTCTTTTTAATCAAGTGACTTTTTAAAGATGCATTCATGATTGTTAAGTAGGTCATGAGAATTAAGTGCATGGTTAGTAAGGAACACAAAGCAACACAACAGGTAAGAGAAATGTTTTTCCCAACTGTATAGCGACAAAGAGGAAGTGATTTATAGGCATATAAACTTTCCCAGCGTTTCCTAATTCAGACACCTAAACCTAATAATTATTAATTATTATTTAGTACTATTGTCAAATAATTATATTCTGTAAGTGATGGTTGTGGACCAACATTAGATGGACAACACATCTTTATACCATCATATTGTATAATTCTCTTTTATCAAAAGACAATTAAATAAGATTTTTTATCTTGAATCAATTTATCAACTTTTACAGCTTTATGTGTTTAGATTTTAAAAATTAATGTGAAAAACAAACCTTGTTAGCTACATACAGTAACACCCATTCTTCAAAGTAGAATAATGTGTGTGTGTGTGTGTGTGCGTACACAGTCATCCAAGCAAACTGATTCCCTTTGATAGGGAGTTCTCATCCAGAAACCATCGAGAACTTTCCTCAACACACACACACACACACACACACACGCTTCATATGCAAGGACGGCTAAAACGTAGTTAATTGTTGTCCCTGTCTCAAAAAAGGCATTTTGCCATTGACTGACTGTTTCGCTCCCCTACCTCTTCACTCTCTCTCTCTCGCTCTCTCTCTCTCTCCCTCTCTCTCCGTTCCTCCCTCCTGCGCATATTTACACGAGTGGAAGATGGAGTGAAAAAGTAAACGTATAATTAGGCTACATTACTTTGATTGTTTTCTTTTCAGATTATGCCTGCTGTCATCGCCGCACCGCAAGAGAGGGCGAAGGGCACGATGCGATTGGACAAGGGGAGGGGGAGGGAGGGGCATGTCGCGTGATGGTGTGTGCACTTGTATGCGTACTGTATGTGTGTGCGTGTTGGGACCTCCTGCCGCGAATCGAGATTGTGTTTCTAGCAGGGCCTAATGTTTTGTTTACTGAGTGTTAATAATGCCTAATTAATAATCCTCCAATCTGCCTGACAGTCTGATAGAGAGAGATAGGGAGAGGGAAAATGGTGTGGAAAAAGAGAGGAGGAGGAAGCTCAGCTACTCTAACATTGCATGGCATCAGCAGAGCCCTCACACAATCCGCACCAACCACATTATAGCTAAAAAAAAAAAAAAAAAAAGTACGTCAACCACTAGACATCGACTGCAAAAACTCAAACTAAACTGGTGGACACAGACAAATCTGGCAACTCAGAGAAAACAGTGTGTGTCAGTTCTGCTGACAACAAGACATTGAGACAACAAGAGCAATGTTTTGTGGTCAAATGACGCAAATTTTGAGTCACTCTCCACCAATTGTTACTGGGGGGAAAACTGGCATTGCCATAAAAGCAGAAAAATATGTCTGAGCCTGAGGGAAGGCCAGCAGAAAAATGAATTACTATTTTTTTTTTGTTATTATTTTACCTATTTTCTTCTGAGGTTCTCACCGTTACCACAATATCTTTATTTTCTTATTTTTATAGTGTTTTTCATAGTGTGTGTGTAGAGGGTTGCATAGTGTATATGGTGTAAACCACTTGTTGTCTTTTTTAATCTTTTTCTTACATTCAAAATTATTATACACGCATTGTAAACCTGGTAGAATCTGTGTCGGCAATATTGGACTTAATTATAGTTATGTTAATAAAAGCAAATTTGAACTTGTGCTAGAAGAGACAAAGCAGGAGATAGAGGACAGCGGAAATATTGAACAGTGAGATATACGTATGGAGGTGGCCCTTCTGTGTGTGTGTGTGTGTGTGTGTGTGTGTGTTCACATGGTATAAATGTCAAGTGTCATGTCAGAAGCTCTCTGTCTTTACCTCACAGATGACATGTCTTCCCTCCCCGATGCTTTCTCCGAGTCTCTATTGAAGCATAAAAACAGTGGGGGTCAGAGAGAGAGAGAGAGGTGTGAGGGAGAAAGAAGCTCAAAGTGTTGGAAAGAGCGAAAAGAAGCAGTGAAGGACAAAAGACGGACAAACTGCTTTCGCTCTGTGTGCAGTTTCATAAACGCTGGCCGTCTGCTGTCGCCAGCGCTGCAAATACTAAACTTTGATCTCTGTTTTATGTGTATGTTACAGGGTGGTGAGGTGGGACTGTGAGTCGGACATTTCAGCACTAGAGGGTCACTTTGACATTGTCATGTGTGCAGACTGGTAGGTACACACACACACACACACACTAACGATACCTTTATCTCTGTGTGTGTGCGTTCATGGCATTAATTTTCACTTTTGCGTGACAGTTCTTGCATGGCCCCCCACCAGCGCCTGGACCTTGTCCACACATGCATACACACACATACACACACACGCACACACGCACTCATACACACATACATATGCTCAGATGCCTGCCTGCCTCCATTTTACACCAAATTGCCTCGTTTTCATGCTTGGTGTCCCAGCAAATGGATGACTTAGGCAAATTGCAAATAATTGCGCCTTGACAAGGAAAGAGACACAGTAAGATAAAGAAAGAGTTGAGGGCGGATGGAGGGAGGAGTAGAAATGGAGATTGAAATGGAGAGATAGAGCAACATAAACATAACAATTAGCCCATCTGTCATTGAAATGTAGATCTTGTGGCCAATCAAGAATTAAATCTTTTTTATCGCTCAATTGTACTGTGTGGGATAAAATGTATTATGATTTTTTTTGTGCACCCTGGACATTCATTTGGCCTCAAGAAGGTCCAGGAAAACCATTAGATGACTCTCAGGGCAAGCAGGGATTGTTTTAGCAGAGGAGAACTGCTGACCTTGACTGGTGATTTTGTTGAACGATGAAATTGGGGACTCAGACTCGGAGGACGCCTTACTCTGCTGGAGGTCACTGAGGTAGTCTAAAACTCTGCGGTGTTGAGGTGCCAGCAATGGATGAGACTCACTCTGAGATGTAGACTCAGGATATGATGAGCTGTCTTGACATGTCTCCAACTTCCATGGAGGTTCAGGATGGTGCCTATGGACAGAAGAACAGGCACGGGGGATCCCTTTAAAATAAAATAATAAACAGGAAGGTGTGCCGCTATTATTTGGGTATCACACTGCTCATCCTCCCTGGGAAAGCTTAAGCCAGGGTGTTGGTAAGGAGGCTCTTTCCTGGTCATGGAACAGTGGACCAGCTCCTTCCTTTAAGCTGTTTCAAACTTTTAGAGGTGGGTAAAAAGCATTTATGTCTGTTTACCCTCCACCACACACCTGCACACTCACACACACGTGCACACGCAAACACACGCTCGCTGGGAAGACTGACATGCTGTTGGTTGAAGCACAAGTACTTGAATACTTTCCAGCTTCACAAACACTGAACAAAATCAGTATGTGTACAGTTTGTGCGTATCTGTCTGCTTGAGTGTGTGCTAAGTGCAACATTAGCAAATGCTGTTATCATTATTGTAATGTCACGGTCATTACATGTAATAGTGAGGTACAAAACCCAGAGAGAGAAAGATATCAGGCAGCTAATAGAGGATATTTTACAGTGGACTAGGGGATATTAGGGGAGGGCCCGAATACTAATATGTTATTCGGCAAAGCACAAATAGTGTTTTTGTTTGTTTTGTCTTTTTTTACAAATATTTGTCTCATAAAAATATTTTTAAAATTATTTGTTTTTGGGAAGAAAAAAAAACATGTCAAATATCAGTACACAGGTCAGTTACATCTCCATCTCAGTCTCTGTCCTCTACTTCGCTGTTACGTCTATCAGCAGGTCTCAACGAGGGGAGTCACATCCACCTGCTACATGACGCACATTTCCTAATTTGGACATCACTCCTGGAGTTGGGGGTGTTCCCCAGAGATAAAGCTGAGCTACTGACACACGCAAAGTGCTCCCAATGGATCCTCCATAACCTGTTGTTCCCCTTCTCCTTTCCACAAAATTAGGTTATAAAAATTAGGCAATAAATGAAAAGTGCAAAGCAATAATCGCCTTTGAAGTTCTTCCCTACATGTTACACACTGTGCTGTCTCTGTATTATGGGTGTATAAATCAGTAAAGTTTTAGCTCAGTAGTCGGCATAGTCGTCTATGATCTGGGAGACTCCAGTTCGAGACCCAGTGTGGGGACCTCCTTCGTAAGGTAGTTTATTTATGAACACTTAAAATTTCTAAAATTAAAAGCGTAATAAAAACACAAACAGATATTTGAAGCTTCTTTCCACTTTTATTCAAATACAAATACAAATAATTTTGCTGCCTCAACAAATACTGATACAAATACAAATACTGGGTTCTCTGCACATCCCTAGTGCATATGTAGTGTATATGTGTGCAATAGACAGAAGCAGATAGTGTGAGAACAGAGTAAATTGCATGTGCATTTTTAGATATTGCAGGTTCTTCAGATTTCCCATTTCTCTCAGAAGAGATGCCTGCTTTAGTCTTGTGTGTGTGTGCTGTAAGATGTTTTTTTCTGTGTGGTGCCATCTTTTCTGCGTGTGTATGTAAGTGAGTGATTGTGTGATAATTGCAGTGGTGGTGGTTGAAGAGTGATGGCTGACCGATTAACGGGCGCGTCATTGTGATGATCACCTGCGAAAAGGTCAACAACGTGGCTTTCGCTCCGATTAATTATGGCGCCTACTGGTAGCAGCGGAACCACCACTGAGAGGACGAGAGAGGAGAAGAGAGAAGAGAGGAGGGGAGTGAGGAGAGGGGTTTGGTGTAACATTGTGTATCAGTTGTCCATTATGTGCTAACTTCACTGGATATCCTGCCTTTCCTTATAGAAAGGTAATGGAAAAGCAGAATTGGCAAGTCTTGGAGTGCATTTTGCCGTTAGTGATATTATTTAAGTGCCTTTAAAGTACAAATTTGGTACCCCTCACCGCTTCACCAACGTTTTAATGTGATGAAATTGCACCACTTAGACAAGATGTTATGAGCTGCCTCTCTGTGTGATGTCACAAGTGTGAAAAATAGTATTCAAGGTCTGAAGTGTAGGTTAATATACTGCTAGACCTAGTCTCTGGATATTATACATCAAGGCCAGTCACAATGGCTGTTGATTAAAAAAAATGCTTACAGTGCCAGTCAAAAGTTTGGGCATTTGATTGAGAAAGTGTTCAAACTTTTGATTGGTACTGTATGTCAAAAGACCGCTGCTGAAATCGAATAAACTTTAGTGAAAGAAACCACCAGTATGCTTCATAGAGCATATATAGCAGTCATACATAGGTTATAAATATGAAAATGGCCTACCACTGCTGCTTGCAGTCATTTTACAGAGTGGCTGATATTAAATCTTACTCTTGAAATGCACTTCTTGTCCTTCTCGCCATGCCAGTTTAACCTGTCTGAGCAAATAGAGCTAAGACACATTTCCCCATCATGGAACAAACAAAAAGGAGATGTAGAGTAGTGGAGCTGTAAAAGATGATAGAAAAACAGTGGAGAGGATGAAAGACTGAAAGAGAAATTGAAGAAATGAATGAGAAAAACAGAAGAAAGGATTACGATTAATGTCTTTTTTTTTTTTTTGGTCTTACAAATTATAGAAACATGTAATTAATGACACGGTAATCAACAGAGAGAAAGACAGAGTAGTGGAGAAAGTGTGGTGTTGTGGGGCTCCTTATATCTGTGTGTGTGTGTGAGAGAGAGAGAGAGAGAGAGAGAGAGACAGACAGAGGGATTCCTGCAGTGGGCATGTGGGTGGCAGAGAATCCTTGGCTTGGATTTTGGCATGTGTGCTTTTCCAAAAGCTGTCCATGTGTGGGCACTGAGATAAAGCCCTGTTTATGTGTGTGAATGTGAATTTGTGCATGTGTGTGCATTTTTCTCTGTTTGTACTATACTGCCCTACAAAGGCAAACCACAGTAACTACGCTAACAATGAAACTGAGAAAAATGGCTTCAAAGTTTTTTGACTGTCCAGCTAAATGTTTTATAGTGGCTTAAAAACCACGACCAATCATTTCACCTGTGACCTCAAAAATGCAGATATTGCATTCTACCTTTGTATTACCTTCAACAGATATATAGGTTGTGCGAAGGCAAAGTGCAGTAACTATAATCTTAGTGTCTTCTTCCTGAGAACATCTAAATTTAGTTTGATTTCTTATTACATTATAGTTGAATTTGTTTTATTGTTTGCATGTTTAAAGGTGCAACGTGTGAGATTTGGCCATGTGATCCAAACAAATAGGGGGCAGCATACCTCCCGCCAACCATCACCCACCCCCCACCCTTCCCCCCCAAACGCATCACCCCGCCACCATTATCACTCACTGAATATAGTCTAAAACTTACTCTTTACAGTGAATCTGTGTGTAGTTGTCAACATATCAAAATGCTACAGAGACATTAGAGCCAGCGGTAAATTACAAAAGAGCTGCACAGATCAGAAAGCGGTTGCACCACAGAGATAAGTTACAACATAAATCTAAGTAACAACTAAATAGTTACACACATGCCCCTAGGGTAGGTGTAAATCATCAAATGTCACAGAACTCACTTATGGTAATCAACTAATGGTAACTAATGGTTTTCTGCCACGCTTCATCATTTTTTCATTAATTGCTGCCATTTTACGACACAGTTATCCAGTAGAGACCTAATTTATTGATATGATATTTCAATATCGATCCAGCTTACTACAATGTGCTACAAGGCCAAATGGCTTGGCATGCCAGCTTACAAAGCTGGTTCAACTCAGTGCAGTTCATTGGATCAGCTGACATGATCAGCTGATGTCTCACCTCGCCAGCATCTGCAGCGGCGGCTGGCTGCTCCAACAACGTTAGTGCAACTTTCGAAATAGGTGTTATTTGGATGAACTGACCACATATTGGGAATCTAAATAGTTATTTTCTCACCTGAAAAAATATTAAAACTTAATAAAGTGACATATTGACAGTCAGTGAAAAGTACAGCAGCTTTCAGCCTGGCTCATCTCCACCACTGCTGCTCAGGGCAGCGCTACTTCTCCTTCCTCTCATGTTGGACTGAGGGCAGACTGGATGCTACAATGACTCACTGTCGCCTCTCAGGCACAAAGTGGTATTACGAGACAGTACGGGCTGAATGGGTCCAGGGCTAGCTGGCCAGCGTGCTAACTTCAGTAGATATCTCTGCAACACAATACATCAACGTCTTTGACATCACGTCAAAACTGTTATTTCTTCACATTTTGTTGATATTTTTAGTCCATTTTTGATTGTTTCAAACTAAAATTATGGTGAAATCTTACACATTGGACCTTTTTTAATAAAAAGTTGAAATCGATCAAAAATGAAGAAAGAGTCAAGCAATCCTAAAGTATTATTTAGTTAGGTTTAACCTATTAAGTTGGCTTGATGTACTTATTTTATGTGAACCATTAAGCATTAACTCCACGTACTGCGGTTTGTCTTGGTTTTTGGTTAGATTTTGTAGTTACTGCAACTTTTGCATAATTTTTATTCAAAGATAAAGCAAGACTGAACTTATACAATTTGTCACAAGATAAAACAGACATTTTTTCAGCCATAACTCAGTTTTGACCACAATTGTAGTTACTGCAGTTTAGCTCTGCAGGGCAGTGTAGAGTATTATGTCATTAGCATCTTCTGTACGTTCATGCGTGCACTTTTTTACACACTCATTTAAGAACAGACTGTCATACTGGATTGGATTAGATTAGGAATTTTGGCACATTACTGAAACATACACACACAATCATGTCTTTGAAAGCTCTATGTGATGACTTGGCACAATAGCAACACCCTGGACAGAAGGTCAGAATATTTAATGGCAATCTGTTGCACTTAAGATGATGTTGTCATACGTCATACATAAGATATCTGGGAAGTCAGACCTGATTTTGACAAAATTTAGGATAATAATGAAACTTCAGATTAGAATTTATAGATTTAAACTGATTTATTGACAAATAAAGTATGTACTAATAAAGTGTGCTTAACTTAGATAATAATAATAATCAACCTAATTTATGCAGCACTTTCCTCAACAAAGTTACAAATAAAAAAGCACCACAGAGATCATAAAACACCGGGGGATAAAATAAAGTCGCATAAAAAGATAAAATGGCAAGTATTGGATGATAAAACACAGCAACATATTAAATATTCATAAATGCTTTTCTATAGAAGAATGTTTTAAGAAGAGATTTAAAAGATGCTAAAGATGTCACCGGCCAGATCTCAGTAGGCAGAGTGTCCCGGCCTGGTCACCTTTGGTCACTGGCCGACACCTACAAATAACCCAAACTAATAGGATATTGTGTGTAGAAGAAGTGTAGAATATGTACAGTACCAGACAAAAGTTTGGACACACCTTCCCATTCATTTGAATGAGAAAGTGTGTATATCTTTTAGCTATAGAGTATAATGACAATTATTTTCAGTAATTTCCCCAAAGATACTGCTGCCACACTTGTTTTTGTTTGGCTCATTTTAGATTTAAGGTCATACAAGCACCACAAGTCCTGAATCAGATAAATATATAACATCATAGCTACTGAATCTATCATAAAACCCAGTATTTTACTTGTATTGCATACTAGTAATGCATGCAGAATGAATATATACCCTTACACCTTAACCCTTAAATATCCCCTAGGGGATCTGAAGCTTAGTTGATGATGTCATATGTTTCCAATCTGACCCATTGCAGCTCTGACAACATCCTGCATGTTAACATACATACGTGTGTAAGCAGACAAATATAGCAGCAATGAATTGACACACACGCCCATGTTGTGCACCTTGACCTTCAGTCAGTTTTGACTGTGGCGTTTGCTGGGTTGTCCGGGGTGGGAGGGGTCAGCGTGAGACAATAGGCCTCTGACAGTCTAGGGGGTCAGAGGTGACCTTAAAGGGGAAGACCACTCAATTTGTGAGTCCATAAATGTTACACTGACATTATTACCATCAACTTCAAATCACTTATACTGAGTTCACTGTCATTTTGCCTAAAGGCTCGCTTGATGTAACATGCAGTATGTGTTTTAATTTCTTATGTCATGATGTTTTAGTAGTAGTTATTTCATCAGTAATGACGGTGGCTCTTTTTTTTTTTGTCTGTGACTTTAACTGTTGCCCTCTTAACGACACGTTGTCCTTCCCCTGCCCTCAGAGTGTGTGTATGTGTGTTTCAGCTGTCACCTCCACCCAACTAGCTCACTTCCTTGTTTTCCTTACCAGTCACTTTTCCCGTGAGCTGGTATCTGTGGCAAAATAAACCAAACACAAACCTCTCACCTTTCAAGTCAAATAAACTTCACACTTCTGTCTAACCTTAGAAGAATAATAAACTTTACTCATACATACACACATCCTGGTTTCGTTGAGAGCTGGTAGTGGTAAGTCTTAATCTAAATTTTTTCCATGTATTCTGAGGATAGAAATAGATAGATAGAATAGATAGAAACTAGCTGTTATGTATTTTTTTAACAGGCAATTTAACAATTTTTAACCGGTAAATACACAGAAAGATCATATCTCTATTGGTAGACAAAGAGGCACAGATACAGAGAGGACAGGCTGTAACATGCAGCTCTCCTTCCTCACTGGGATCAGAGGATTTTGGATGTGGAAAGGTCGGAGGCTGTGATTGGAAAGTTACGTCCAGATTGCCACTCCGCTGGCCAGTTGGAGGGATGTGCAGGATTATGTCAAATCTGTACTGTATTGTTGCATTTTAGTCAAATTACTCCACTCTCATCTGTGATAATAGGTGTACACACACACACACACACACACAAACACACACACACACAGTGCACTACTTACTTACATAATGGATTGAAATTTGTCATTGTGGATACAGAGACAGGTGTTATTTTGTTTACATTGATTGGAGTTGATTTAGGCCTGTGGTTTTGCGTGTTGACTGTATCAGCTCAATTCAAATTTGCTTTATTGGCATGAATGTCACAACAACAACATTGCCAAAGCATCAAGAATCAATGAAACAAACTAAATACATTATGTGTGTTGTGTGTGTTTGCGTTATATTGTTGTGTTTATGTGTATGTATTTGTGTGTGTGCATACAAATAATAATAATAATGATAAGTGATTATGTTCACAATTAATTTATCAATGGGTCTTGTTTTGATGTAGATAAATGACAAGAAATTAAATCATTTAGTTATTGTAAATCAATATATTTGGCAGGTTTATGAGTAAACAAACAAACAACAACCCCCACAAAGATCACTATTCGTTTTTTATTTTTCAGTTTCCACTTGTTGTTGATGAATTTTGCTGCAGTCATTTCACATTTGGGGATTTCTCCCAGTAAAAAGGGGAGTGCCTGTATGTCTGTTTTGGATTCAAATTCAGGATTTATTTTGGTTATATTTGAGAAATGTTTCTCCCTTAAAGTTTGGTATTTTGGACACGTCTGTACCTCTCCTCTGTCACACTGGGAGCAGAGTCTCTCCTCCTCTGGCAGCCAGCTCTCTCTGTGGCGGCCCTGAGAGAAGAAGGCTGTTTGTTTGTCATCAATCTTTAGAGCATGTTTGCTTTTTGTATACATGTCCTTAATTAAATCATATGTTTTCCCCCCAAATGCTATTTTCAGTTAGCCTATAGAAAAGGCCCTCATGCCAGATGGAATCAAAGTCTTGAAATCAACCAAACAGGCATAGACCTTTCTTTTCTTTATGTTTAAGTCTTGATCAATTAAAGTGTGGAGGGTAAATATATGGTCTGTTGTGCAGGAATTTGGCAAAAATCCAATTTGGCTTTTATGTAGAATGTTGCGGTCATTAAGAAAATAGACAAGTAGTTTATTAATGATGTTACAGAATATTTTTCCAAAGGTTAATAGTGACACATATCCCCCAGTAGTTATTTGGGTCATAATTATCTCCTGATTTATGAATTGGGGTTATTAAACCTTTGTTCCAGATGTCTGGAAAAGCGCCAGCTCATAGAAATGTATTGAATAGTTTGAATATAGCCAATTTGATTTTATAGTTTGAGTATTTGATCATTTTGTTGAGGATTCTATCAATTCCACAAGTCTTTTTTTGTTTTCAGGGATTAGATGATCTAGAGGGTTTTGGTTATTTTTATCGCCACCTCCAGAGTTTTCCATTTAGTGTATATATTGTATTGATCATTGTTTTTTTTATAATAATACTATACAATTCACAAGTGATTAATCCATGTACTGCCATATTGAATTACCAGTTCATCTTGCTGGTTTTTGTTTAGGGTGTTCCATTTTTCCCAGAACTGGTTGGATGTAGGGTGTATTTGTATTGTCATCTTAATGAAGCTGTATGTTCTGGTTATCTGGGTCTCTATGTTTTTCATTTGATAACCATTTGTTATTGTTTATTTGTTTAGATTTTTGTTTGGAGGGTTTCAAATGAGATAATAAAGCCAAGTGATGAAAACTTGATTTGATTTTGTCCACGGCAAAATTTACAACAAATTTATTATTGGGGAAACATTTCAGACAGAAATAAATCAATTAAATCATACATTTGTTGATTTTCCAGTGCCTTTTGGTACTTCCCAATACTGTCTGATGTCCATCTATATAAGTACGTAGTGTTATAGTCTCGTGATACCAGACAATTGGAGATCTTCCTGCCTACCAATCATCTGGGGATTTCTAAGGTAGTTAGGTAAGATAGTTGCTTGAACGGTGCTAACAAACGTACACCCCTTACATTTTGTCAAGGACACACCTTACCAGAAATGATGTTCTCCCCCCATTCTCCTCCTTAACAATGAAAGCTGGGAGATTGTACCATTGAACCATAGTTACACTGTGCCCTTTTCAGATAGACTGTGATCTTGCTGTGGTCCAAGAGGGGTGTAAAGGGGGCTGACTGTGAAAGCTCTGAGAGGCATTGAGTCTAGATCTGTAGTGACATAGTCTACTATACTACTGCCAAGAGCTGAACTATAAGTGTAGCGACCAAAAGAGTCTTCTCGTATTCTGCCGTTGACTATGTATAGACCCAGAGTACTGCGGAGCTGTAAAAGCTGGGTGCCACTTGTATTAGTAAGCTTGTCAAAGCTCCAGGTAAGTTTCCCCTGTTTGAGCGTTCAAGTCCCCACAGATCAAAACATTTCCCATGATTTTGAAATGGTTTCCCCCTCAAGAATAGAAAAAATATCTGTGTTGTAGTGGAGGGATTCTGATGGTGGTATGTAGATTGTACACATGTAGACATGTTGCTCAGTACAAATCATCTCTTTGTAAATTTTCAGCCAAATATAGGATTCTACTTTTTTGATCATTTCAATTGAATGAGTCAGTTCTGAATTATACCATATAATCATGCCTCCTGAGTCTCTTCAGTGATTTTTTTTGTTGATGGGACGATAATCTCAGTGTAGTCGTGAGGCCGACCAGTGGAAACATCTTCTCTGCACCATGAGTCTTTTAACTCTCTATTAGAATCTGAATTTCTGCTTTTTTAAACCAAAAGCAGATTGTCTAAGGCCTTGAATGTTCCAACATTTTGTAAATGATTTCATCTCTCAATGTGATGTGTTTAAAAACAAGATGAACACTGAAAAAAGAGGAAAAGAATAAACAATAAGTGAACAGATAAAATTAGAAACTTTAGGTGACATTTTAGAGTGTATCTGGTGTTAAATACTGTTAGAGTTTATGCGATTGTCATTTCACAATTCATTTAAAATGATAAACATCATGCTTAATTAACTATTAACTACCATTTGACATGCGCAGTAACACCTACAACATGAATCCTAAAATACTGTTTTGTAAAATCAACTTGTTTTCAAAAGGCTTGCTTATAACTTTTATATTTTCATATCTAAATTACAAGAGGCCAATGACATCACACACATAAATGAAATAAGTGGTCACTGTTCAGACTTAATTGATACTTTTACTAAAACTAACATTTTTCTTTCTTCCCATTGAAGCTCTCAAAACTGTTCTTGAATTCCTAAAATGACTAAAACATGTTTGTCTCATACTGCAATGAAGAAATGTGTTGGGATCACTTGTCCAAGCTTCTTCCCACCTCCTTGTTTCTGGGTTGGTGTGCTACTTTATTTCTATTATATTTTATTTCAGAGTGTAATCATATAATTTTATTTATTAGATGCTGATGTACAGCAGAGGAGAGACTGTGACTGACTTACCTAAATTTGCCTCTCGATTAAGTTATTTCTTCTGACTCTTGACAAGAGAAATACATTGACAGTCATAGTACAAGACCCAGGGTCTGGCATATACAGTGATTTGTTTGTAATCCTCAATGACAGACACTCCTTCAGACTCTTATAGAGTCTTTTAGTCATTATTTTGTATTGTGTATTTAGACAGTTGGTGTATTGATAGTTCTGCCTTCTCGCCCCCTCAGCTGGTCAAGTTTCCACCCCAACATATACTGTATAGATAATATATCAATGTAAAGCTGAGGTGACCAACATCCTTAAAGCCTTCACAAGCATTTAAGAGTGCAGCATCTCTGCAGTTAATAAAAACAATACAGATGTAGGCTCATTTTTTAAAATACATTTTGCCAGTTGAACATTTTTGCTTAGTCTTTATTTTGGTGAAAATAATTTCAGGAAAATAAAAAAAATCCTCATGTACTGTACCTTATGTTATTATTGTACTTGTACAAAAAGACTAAGCTCTATTCTCTATTTTCCATCTTTCTGTAGTTCATCCTATTGAACCCTTAAAAAAATGCCTTTATAGCTTATATAGTCGTGACTTCAACCAGAGCCTGTTCTCTTCACGTCATCCAATCCTCTTGTCATTATCACTATTTAAAACACCTTTTTTCCATGACTACACTTAAATCTGCACACACACATACTCTCACAGTTACTCAAACAAGTACACATACTAACATACTAACCTGTATGTCTTCAAACATGTGCAGTCCACTCAACATCACCCTGATAATCTGCTATCAATGCATTAAACTAATTATTAAGTCGTAACTTACTTATCATTAATACAATACAATACAGTGGCAGTGTGATATATGGTACCTGCATTATTTAAATGTTGTCATGTTTTGTGGGAAGTTGTACATATGGAAAAAGGTGCATGTACAGCACTCTCTCTCTTACACACATATACATCTTACGGTACAAAGATGTTTAATGTAGAATATAACCAATTCATTTTATTTGTTAACGTTTGTTAGATATTTTTCTTTACTCCTTGTGTTTATTGTTTTTGTTCTTATATCTTCATATTAACCTGAAATCGCACACTCCAGGTATTAATTCCACAAATTCAAGGTGCTTTTGCGTCTCTTTGAAGTGTCTCAGTCAAAGTGTGTATGCGTTTGGGTACACACGCGTGTGTGTCTACTGTAGGCGGTGGTATCTGCATTCCTCTCAGTGCCTCGACAACAGGCTGAGGTGAATACACATGGAAACTCAGACGTAAACAAAAAGGAGGGCATCTTACTCATGCAAATTGTTTTTCCCCTTCTTCCTGTTGGTGGATTTATTTGTAAACAAAAGAAAATAAATAGCCTGCTGCTTTATCTGGAGCTGCTATCGTAAGAATGCATTCTAACCTGACTCTCCCTCTCCCTCTCAGTTTGTTTCTCGACCAGTACAGAGCCAGCCTGGTTGATGCTATAAGGAGATTACTGCACCCCAACGTAAGTGTGTGTGCATGTGTGTGTGTGTTTGCCTCTGTGTGTCTACTGTATATATCTCTGCTTATCCCCTCCCTCTAAATCACCTCCCACTCTTCTCAATCATAATTAGGCCTCACCCAAAACCCCATACACATTAATAGTCTGACAGGATTAATATCATGTAATGCTTTAATGCTTATTATGAGCAACTTGAATGCATCGCTCTGATCTCTCCGTCTCTCTCTCCTGCCTTCCCTTAATCATAAATCCGAGGCAACTTCTCCCTTTTGGCCTTGCGATAAGACCCCACGCTGTGACAGCCAAAGCAAATGGGGGGAAAAAAAGCAAAAGGCTGGAAGAGATAGGGTTGAGATTTCTATTCATCTGAGGGAAGTGGGGTGTGTTTTAAGTACGGAGGCCAGGCTGGTATAGAGGATGTCTGTTTGTGAAGAAGAGGTGAAAACGGCACTGAAGGGAAGGAGATAGGGAGGGAGGAGATGACAGAGGAAGGGAGAGATGAGGGAGGAATGGGGGAATGATGAAGGTATAGAGAAGACGGACAGGGAGGAGAAATACAGGAGGGAATTTGGCTGAGAGAAAATGGTGGAAAATACGTTTCTCTTCTTCAAGCATCCCAACATGGATCTTGTTAGAAATATTTTCTAAATGGCAAACTGGAATCATGCTCGTCAAAAATGTGTTTGTTTTTTTTTAGTTCAATACAAAGTTATTAAAGGGTGAATTCACCCAAATGACATAAACAGATATTTTGTCACTTTCCTTCAGGGTTATTTAGCCGTGCAGACAGTTTTGGTTTAATGTACCCAGGTTTAGAGATATCAGTCTCTGAAAAAATTCAACACCTCTTTCCAGAAACAGTGTCCCCATTTCTCTGGACAATCCACAGACCTCGCTATTAAGAGTTTTCACTGGAACTACTTTCTCCTGAAGAAATAAGAAAACTGCTGACCGCATGTTCTGTAGATAATCCAGCCGAACTGGGACACTGTTTCTGTTGTATCTTTGAAACTGAAATCCCATTCACTTTCATTGTATTGGGGTGAAGGCACATTAAACAGAAGATACCACTAGAGGTAAGTATAAATATGCTTTTTCTTTATTACCTGTGTTGCAAACAGCAGAGGTAACTAGAAAGACTAGAGGATAATGTTAATATTATGTTTAAGTCGTTGTCAGCAGTGACACACGTTTCAGACGGTGACATGCGCAGTAACACCTACAACATGAATATGTGTCTCGGTTGCAGTTGAATGCGGAAGCTGCTGCGGGCTGATGGCAGACATGACATCTGGCCATTGTTGTACATCTGTGTGTTAAGTCTCTCTTCATGTCTCTCTCTCTTTAATCCAGCGGAGATAATTCGGGGGCTAATATGATTTGAGTGTCGGCCATCAGACTGTCGCTGCCACAACAAGCTTTGCCAAATATTTAATAATTTGCTAAGATGATTAAACAATTAACAAAGCAATTAATTCTCCCATCTAATGGCACTAATTTGTTGTTTCTGACAAAGGTGGTCCATCCGGTGGGCTGGATCCCCTTAATCAGCTGATTAGTGCTGGGAGGAATTTTGTCTGTTTGTTTGCTTTTGCTGCTTTTTTTTATGAGGGGGGTGCAGAATAATACAACTGGATATTCAGATGAAAAATCATCTGTCAAACGGAGTGATCCTGCTGTTTTCACTGCCTTTGTGTTCATTTAGCTTGTGTTGTGTCAGTGTGTTATGTTGTGTGTGTCTGTGGCTGTATGTGTGTGTGTGTGTGTGTGTTCATCCCTCTTTGCTCCATTTAATTAAAACAATAATAACATGATCAACATGAAATAAAACTAAAAGCTGAAGGATTTCAAAGAAACTTTGAACCTGTTGATAATCCTCTTAGTATTTGCGGGACGTCTGTGATGCGCGCGCACACACAAACACTCTTTCTCTCTCGCTCGCTCTTTGTCTTTCTTGCACACACATGCATACATGTCACATACTTGAGTAGACAAATTCATACCTACACGCGTGTGTTAACATTTCCAGGGTTGATTGGATTAGTGGAGCTTTATTTTTTTTTTTTCCTCTATCATCTAAAAGAGAGACATACTGGCAACTCCCTCTGTGTGTCTGTTTCTTTGTGTGTGTAAAAATTAAACAATGAATGTTATGAAAAATGTGCGAAGTACCACATAAATGTACTGTTCGCTATATTCATTATTCAACTTTTCTATCCAGGGCATGGCGTTGGTGTTTGCCCCGCTGCGAGGTGAAACTCTGGGACTGTTTTGTCAACTGGCCCAGCAGGCCGGACTCCGCGTCTCTCAACACCAGCAGTATGATGCTCAGGTCTGGGATGTACACTTAAAGGTAAGAAGCGTGTCCAGAAATAGAAAGACACTCTGGCAGTCAGCATGACTTCAGAACATTGTATCTCATTAAAAAAATAAGACTTGAATCAGTCGCTGTTTTGGTAAGAGAGATGACTACATGATCCAAACTGATGCTATTAAAGTATGCAGGCAAAGCACTCATACATGAATTTAGGGTGTCACTTTTTCATGTAACTGATATAAGAGTTTCACATTAAAAAGAAAGTGTGACTATATCTATAAATAAAATAGTACCAGTGTACATGATCATCAACTTCCTGGTTTTGAGGTTGTTTCTTAAGAATGTCTTAAGGTTATTTGTGCTGACTATCAGCCGAACAAGGCAACATTAGTAAAAATGTGTTTGAAATGATTTCACAGACTTAGAGGTGGACTTTTTCAAGTCCATCTTAATACAATACTGACATGCCATATGTTTCATGACAGAGTTGGTTGGTTGCTGTAACCATTCCTCTCCTAATAGGCCTTCAAGCTTTTCCTATCTTATGTGACTACACTGTAAGAACTGGAGGACAAAATCCGCGTTTTGTGCAAAACTGCATTTGTTTAATTTGCTTCAGCTGAACTTTTACAGTGACCAGTTTACACACAATACAATACAATCATACTTTCAATTTACATACATACATGTGAATATTGTATTGAAATACACTTGAAAAAGTCTGCTTTCCTGACTGATAGGTTGACAAGGATGAAAACATGTTTGACGCAGCTCAACTGTTTTCTCGGAAAAACGTAGAATCTGTTGCTACCTGATAAAGAAACCAGCAACAAACCTGGTCTCTAATAACGTGCACTGTGCTTTAATAAAGACTAACCAATTAACCTGTTGTTTGATGATGCTTAGTGAGAGACACCAGAGAAAAACCAAGCTGCTTTAACATGGCACTGTAAGAGAGAGAGAGAGAGAGAGAAGGAGAGAAAGGGAGAGTGAAAAAGAGAAAAGGAGCGACAGAAAGCACGAGTAGGCAGTGTTAAAAGAAGTGGTGTCCAGCTGTTAACTCCATTACATACACAGCTACAGAAGAACAGGACAGCAAGGAGTGGGCTAAATTGGTGCACACACGTTCATCTACGCTGGTGGGACAATTGGACAGACCGACCATTAAAGTGCCTGTCAAAGTGGCCTGAACCTCAGTGAAGAAAATTTCTCTCTCTCTCTGCCTCACTCTCTCTTTTTCTCTATTGTTTGTCCATCACTAAGTTTAGCAACGCAATCACTCGCACACTGTATATGTAAGTCACTCTGGACCCTTTTAAACTACATTTAGGGTGAGCACACATTTGCAGAGGAGATTGACTCAAGACGGGTTTAAGACTCACGTCACATAAGGCCTCATCTTCTCCCTGCTGTGTGAAGGTCGGCCACGCAGCACGCCTCACATGTCACTGCGACCAATGAAAGTTTAGCAGTGTCTGTTACCAGTATGAGTCAACCTTGTCTTGTACTAGGACCACCTAATTCCATCCAGATATAAAATTATATGAATATTATTATATTCGTATTGAAAATATTTGTAAATTCTTGACTGTCGGCGTAAAATGTTAATTCTGAACGTATCTGTAAAATGTTTACTCATTTTACAGATACGTAACGTAATCTTGTTACTCATTGGTTTAATTTGTTTACCCTACAATATCTGCTCCTGGCAACTAAACTATGATTAATGTTTTTACGGTTAATTTAAGGCAACTAAAAAAACTTAAGTTAAGATTATAGGATGATCATGGTCTTGGTAAAATATTGAAAAATTGATGCTGCCTTGAAACGTGATAGAGAACACACTGACTTTTTTTTTTTTACTATTTAACCAAACCACAACCTGTCCATAATCTTGACCAAGTGTTTTAATAGACTAAACCTGACAACACATCGGACAAAGGACAAGAACCCTGATCTTTGGTGTCAATATCCTTAGTACAGTGACCCCTGACCTTGTCTGTATGACTTCTGTGCAGAGTATAAGAACATCACATTTCCTGCATTAAAAAAAACATTGGCAATTGACAATTATATGGCAAATTAAATTAATATTAAACATATTAACATATTTGTTGCATTTATTCTTGAATTTATTAACTAACCCCAATGAACTACGGACAAAATACAGTTTAATATTCTTTTTAGTTTCCCCTCTAATTGAGCAAACACTTTACTTAAGAACATGTCAGGTAAAAGGAGAACTATATATAGAAAGAGATCACATCTGAACCAAAACAAAGATGATTTGTGAACAAGCATTAGATGAGAAATCATATTGTAGGCAGCAACAGAAGAGCTGAAGTCATTTTAGATAAAGGACACAAAATTCTAGAAAAGGAAAAAAAAAAAACTGAGAGGCAAAGAAAGGAGAAAGAAAAAAGAAAAAGGAAGAAGTTTAGAGGGACTGAAAGAAAGAAGAAGCCTCAATGGGATTAAAGTGGATGCTGCCATTGCCTTAAATTTAAAAGAAATACAACTTTGTTTGAAAAAGCTTCAGGGAGAATTGATTGGGCCTCAAGGCCGCAGAATACAGTCATTTATTAATCCTAATGGTTCAGCACCTCAGCCGCTTGGGAAAATTGCCACTCAGACCTTTTTTAGCGAGGAGAGTTGCTTGACAACAGCGTGCCTACAATGTGAACAGTGAAATTCAGACGAAAATTGATGTGGGATAAAAAAAATAATAAAAAAAAAAAATTAAAAAAAGGATTAACCTTAAATGATGCCGTTTTTTTCCGTTTGTTTTGCATGCAAGGGGACTGTCAGAGCAGTCGGCTCACTCTTGAAATGCACACTTCTATCTGTGTCACACAAACACTGTCACACACATACACACACACACACACACACATACATATACACAGTGGGGTCAGGTGCTGCGTGTGGATATGAGGACAAGTTGAAGTGCCCCCCTCACATCTGAAGGTGATTAAGTCTCCTCTGCTTATCTTCTGATGAACACTCTGAACAACCCCTGTGTGTGAGTGTGTGTGTGTGTGTGCGCGCTTGTATGTGCCTGACTGACCATTTTAGACACACACACACACACACACACACTGTGCACACAGCTAAGAAACAAGCTATATCACAATCCCACACAAACCAGACATCACTCAGACAGCATATTGGCTAGACATTACACACAAACACACACAGTACATGATGATATCACACCGAAACATACACTACCACCATGGACAAACACACACACACACACACACACACACACACACACATCCAAATGAGCAGCTGCTACTCATTTGCACTACAGATTAGCTTTCTCCAGCTATATTTATTTACTTTCAGGACCAGGGAGGACCAGAACACAAGACAAAATGCATATCAGAACCTACAGTGGAGCACACATTATGGATTTTCTTTCACTGTGGCTTAAAACAATCAAAGACTCACCAAAAGCTTGTGTATCAGTTTTGAGGGACAACAGGCACTGAAAAGCCTATATTTAAATAAAAATAATAATATCGAGAAGGGGTTTAAATGTCTCTATGTAAAAAAACACTAAATTAACTTTAACTGTCATTGCCTCAGTCACGTTTTTTTTAAAGAGCTATCATTTTTTGAGTAAACATTTTCATAGGAAAATGTTTAGGACACATTAGTGTAGTTTAAACAGCTGTGACATGGGTTTCAATGGGGCAGCACGGTTGAAATCACTATCACAATATTCATATTTCACATTTCTGTCACAAAAAGGAAAATATATGCAAAAAAAACCAAGTTGTATAGTGTTCACATCCACCTCCAGCTGGGTACAGGTGCAGGACAAAACACAACATACAATGGAAAATTAGAAGTTGTCTTGACACTGAAATGTACTGTACGTATATCATGATGTGATAACATTGAATGTTGATAAATGACTATATGAAATTATCTCCCAACCCTGGTGTCAGGCCAGCAGCATGTTTCAAATCAACTTGTTTAAATCGTCACACAGCCATTGTCCCAACTCTGCCTGCAACTGGTCGTCAACATCATCTAATTGGTTGAGTTTCCACATGTGTCATTTAGGCTGTGTGTTTTGAGTTGACTTTTTTTCATCCTCCCATAGCGACTCACAAGCTCCTCCATCTGGCATGGATGTCGTTAAACAAACGTTTCAGTGAAGAAACCTGGCATTCCTCTCTGTGCCAGATTTGTCTCAAATTTGATTCCCGTTTGGAATATACTGATGGTTTTAATGTTTGCTCTGTGCGTGTGTGTGTGTGTGGAAAAAAAAAAAGAGAGCAGGGAGTGTTTTCTAGCAATTCTCTACAAACCATCTCTAGACCCCCAGCTCGCTGCTCTGCAGTTTTCCAAACATACACACACTTTCACCCACTGACACTAACACACTCAAGGGACTGCCGACAGCAGGCAAGCAGGTCCGATGTGCAGCGGGTAGTGTGTCTAAGAACTGTGTGTGTGTGTGCGTAAGGCGTGTGCTGGGACAGGCAGACAGGGCTAGCGCGTTATCCTCTTATCCCCACTGTTGTGGAATAGAGAGGCAAGCAGCTGGAGGGACTGCAAGCAGCCTGATAATGCCAGCGCTATTTTCTAACCCGCCATCTTAATCTTGTTACTCAAATGGTTGTGAAGAGAGAGTCATGAATTTTAATTTCTCTCAAACGCAGATACACACACACACACACATGCACACACACACACACACACGCAAAGAGAGTGTGTGCACACATGTGTACATCCCCCGTCTTTCCCACATGCATGAATAGTATCCCCACTGTGTCCATGCACTCACACTCTCTTCCCTGCCTCCTTCTTTCTGTCTCCCTCCTTCACTCCTTTTCTCTCCCCATCTCAGCTGCCTGGCTACCTCCCCTCCCTCTCCTCTTCCTCTGACATATCTTCCTTCACCCTTCTCCACTCTCCCTCCCTCAGCTCCCCTCTATCTTCCCATTTCCTACATCACGACCCACTTCTCTATTTATTCAAGCCTGTCCTTCTATCCCTTCCTCTACTCATCTCTCCATCCACCCAATCCCTCATTCTCTGTTTCCTAATCCTGCCGAGAGAGACCCCAGACATCCGGTTCATCCGTCCCTCCCTTGTCTCAGAGCTCCTTTCTCTCTCTCTCGCTCTCTTTTTCCACCTTGTTCACTTTCTCTCTGGTGTGCACAAGCAGGGCACGAATAAACGATGGAGGGGGGGGGGGGGGGGGAGAGGAAAGCAGAGACATATAGAGGCAAAATTAGAGCAGAGAGAGGGAGACAGAAGCTGGGCCTAAAGTGGCAATAAAATAAATGACTTGCACCTTGGAAAGGAAAAAAAAAAGAGAAAAGATTGTGGGGGCGGTGGGGTGGGGGGTCGGGTTGAGAGCCGATTTAGCCAGCCACCCATGAAGCTGATTAGGCAGCCTGCGATCAGGAGGAACAGCTTTGCTTGTTAAACTTTTCACCTCTGCGAGCTCTCAGCCCTCACCGCGTTAAGGTCCCCCTCCCACCCCCCAGCCCCCTCGCTCTCTCTATTCCTCCATCCTTCCATCTATCGCTTCCTTGCTCCTTCCGCCTGGTAGAATTTGAATGTGAATACTGGCTGTGGTCCCCATAGCAGGCTTAGCACAGGGGGCAGGCAGCTGCCCCTCCACGCCCAACAACCCCCTGGGCCGTCTGCTCTCTCTCTCTCTCTCTCTCTCTGGGGGTCACAGGTTCAACCACCGGCCGGTGCCTGGAGGGATGGCCACAGGAAGATAACACACATGAAGGGCACCGGCGGAGAAGGGGAGGGTATCAAAGGACAGAAGGGAGAGGCAGACATGAGCAGTTTGTTCATATTCACCAAAAAGGAGAGAAAGTAAAAAGATGCAGAATGAGGAGAGGTGGTGTTGAGGTTGGCGAAGATCTCACACTTTCTCAGGACAAGGTGTGGGAAAAGGTGTGTGTGAGATGTGAGAGAGATGTATCAATGGCGAATGTGAAGATGCACCTCATAGGTATCCATTTAAATCACACAAACGTCCTATTCTCTGGATGTTGTGTCATTGTGGACTGTATCTACAAGAAATGTTCAAAACCCCCTTTTCTCTGGTTTTACATCTATATACTTCTGACATACCCGACAACCTGAAACTACAACTGTATGTATAAAAAGCAACTTTCAGGAAATTTCTGCTTTCAGCCAGCACCAACAATCATTTAATTCTCCATCTGATGATCGCAAAGTAAAAAGCAGGATAATGTATTTCATGTGAACTTGCATGTATCTGATTTGCCAACACTGTGCATTGCCGATGACATCACTTTGTGTTACAGCAAAAGTTCAGTCAGATTCAACTTTTTTCAGTACTTGTTTTTTTCGCTGGAGTCCTCTGTGTTGGCAGCCCTGCAGTGGTCTCATTGAAATAAATGAAGAATCTGCATTTTTTTGTTAAAGCGGTTCTAATGTTGGTCTGAACATGCCCTAACACCCACCTTAATTAAGCTTCAGCTCTCGAATTATGTCAAATGTCCATAGTCCTGTTACCTTTTTGTACTCCACCATGACTACACATGTACAGACACAAACTGTACAGCATATCACATGCATTTATAACTATATACGCTACTGTCTTGTTAATGTATTATAGTATATGTGTCATAATACAGCTGGATAAAGAGAGAGACCTACAGGGGTTTATCTCAGAGCAGAAGTTTTGAAAAAAAAAGTCCACAATCACTTTAATTAAGGAGTAAAATTACTCCTTTTAAGAATGAATGACATCACGGTTTTATGATTTCACTTCATGACACTAAGCTGACGTTAACAAAATCACGTGTTGTAGTTTTTTAGTTATATTGTCAAAAACATTGAAAGCACTTACATGCTGATCTAGATATTTTTCTAGATGCAGGAAAAAATGGAACAGAATAAAAACAGCTGCAACACACAACTTGATTTTCACTGGCACCACAAAAAAGCCCAGTTTGTTTTGGGAAAAGCAGCGTACAGCCACTGTTTGAATTGGTGGGTTTGGGTGGTACGGACGGTCACCTGCATAGCACTTACATGCTGCTGACGGGGTGTGAATTCGGGGTCAGTCTGAGTTTCTGTTTGTTTTGAAGAAACCTTTTCACACAGTGCTCCCCTATCCCTGTCTCCTCATACACATGTAGACACACAGACAGTCACACACACTCACATGAGCAGACCTACTAAACTCACTTTCATAAGTCTCTGATCATTTTTGCCAGACACTGGGCGAGCTTATTAGTTGGTGCATGCCCAAACTGCCAAGTCTGCTTAAAAGGGCACTGAGTGGGCACCACATGGGCACCCCACAAAGCTGTGTGAGAGTGCTTGTGTGTGCAGGGGTATGCACAAATCATAGTGATGCCATGTGACATACTAAGACAGTGAAATCTCGAGAGTACCTAACAAATTATTGGTATTATTCTGCATAAATATACATAAAAATTTGTGTACAGGTGATATGTGATTGTGGTCCTGTGTGCCAGCACCTGATAAGCTGTATGACTTACAGGAAGCTGTAATATTTCACCCTAACCTTTTTAATGCATGTCTCATAAGGAGTAAAGTTAAAGTTGTTAGTTTTTTTTTCACGTCATTATTAGTTTTCCTAATTTTTTAATATACATATGCAAGTTTTGATGAGCAGCCAGTCTTCAACATTAGCTGTTTTTGAGCTGCACTACATAATTACACATTACCTTTATCTAATTGTTCATGTTGGAGGTATGATTTTCTTGACAGGGTTTTCAAATTAAAGGTTCACAGAGAAGAACGATAAGATAAGAGAAACGTTTGATTTAAAAAAAAAAAAAATTTAAAATGTGTAGTTTTGGGGGAATTTTCATCTTTAATTTAATAGGAATTGAGGGAAGAGGGAGGGGGGGATGACGTGATGTTCTAATTATGTGGTTAGTGTTTTAAATCTGTTGGTTTAATTCTCTCTTTAATATTTTTTAGTCTTTGTTGTTAATACTTTTCATGTTGTGTGCTTTTCAGATGGTGAGAGAGGGAAAGGAAGCATACGATGAGAACATCCACTATCCTCTCCTCATCACATTGACCAAAGGACCTGAACCTGTCAGCCTCACCCAGTAAACCAAAAACAAGTGAGCCCTCAGCTCTACACAGAACCACTCCATGTGCTTTAGGATGTTTAAGATGGAATGATGCCTACCCAGATTTTTGCCAGCCAATGTGATCCACAAGTGATCTGAGGGAAGAGGAAGAATTGCACCAGAATTAGCAGTATTACAATACAGTCAGGTCAGCTTTGTCTGAAGGTTTTTTTTTTTAGAAAATCAGGTTGTGGTCATTGATACTGGCCTCTGAGAGGATTTATTATCAGATGGTGCAGAGCTATGGACAGTATTTGAGTGTGCGTGTTTTGTAGTTTGAAGTGTGAACTTTTACTGTAGCTGTGGACAAAGAAAAGGAGAGGCGGATATATATATATTTTGACCTAGTATGTTTTAACCATCTGCCATTTGCCAAATAGTTACAGTCAGTTTCCCAGTCATCCCTTTAATCAGTTTGCCTTGTCATCTCATCGGTTAATCAGCCATCCAGCACTGCCAAACAGTCATCCTTTCAGTTAAAAAGTCCTCTGGTCAGCCAGCCAGGTAATCAGTTAGTACACTGTCAGCTATTAAACTACCTAACATGGCAGTTAACTATCCAGTTATCAGTTATCATTCCAACCAACAAGCCAATCAATCATTTAGTCAGTTACCTGGTTGTTCAGTCAGTCAGTCAGTTGCACAGACATTTACTCAGGCATTACTACTGTAAGTGTCAGTTATTCAATCAGTTGGCCCTCTTTAACTAGTCAGTATTAACCTATGCCACTGTGTTTCTGGCCCCAGCATGGAAGCCAGCTCTAATTCATTAACTATCATAGACTGTAGAGCCAGCTGACAGTTTCTTCCATGTTTCCTTTATTTCTCTTTGTTCCTTTCTTCCCCCGCTTACATTCTTCTATTACAATTCACACATCCCAGTCAGAGGTCAGTATTAAGAACTTCTTTTGTGCATTACTTACAACAGTGCATTAACATATTAAGGCAAGTTCAGCAGAAGGGGCAATTGTTGCTGCCCAGGTGCCTACTGCTTACATAGTACACAGCAACATCGCCATGGATACAAGTAGTCCACAGTACATCACAGTTTCATTTTACACAGCTCTGTTGGTGTTATATTCTGTGTTTGAACCGCACAACAGACACTTGCCCTGCCTATACAATTCCACCAACATCGTTTCCAACTCCTGCTCTACTGTTGTGTCTGCTGTCATGACTCCTGCAGCTTGCATTGGCAAGAATACACGCACATAACTTGTAATGGCAGCCTGTTCATCACATATGTGATGACAAGTGACCCTAATACTGTGGAATAGGTTTTTTAAAATTCTTTGATCCTTTGGGGGGTTCTTTTTTATGCAGACCTTTAAATGGTCTCTGATCCTCAATGTCCTCTTGATGCGGCAGCATCACGTTCCAGTGGCTGTTGGAGACAATCTGCTGTCTTTCTCGTTGGTGTGTTGAATACAGTGTCCACCGGTTCCATGACCGCAGTGACTCGTGGGCAAGTCTTGTCTCAGCGCTGCTATCTCTACGTACAGGATCTATTTTTGCCAGAGCTGCTTAGGTCCTTGACGTGTGACCTTAACTTTGGAATGTATATAAATGCCTCTACAGTATTTGTCTATATTTACAACGGACATGTCTGAAGCAGGAGAAGGTGTGTGGCGTACAGTAATTAAAACTAATAAATAACAGCAAAGTATCAGTTACCACATAGATCAGAAATGAGCTGCAAATGTGTTTCCAATATGTTTGTAAAGAAAAGACTGACTCTGCTTTTAAAACGCTTCTACACAACAAAGCCGCATCCAGAGGACATCCAGGGTTGAAATATGATTTCCAATTCATAAACTACGTGCATCCATAGTTCTTAAAAAGTCCCAGAATCTCGTAACAGCCTCTGGAGCAAAAAACTTCATACTATTTCAGACCAATTTTACTGTTGCATTTGTTCTTTTTTTATCAGCATAATTAACTATTTTACTCAGGTGTATTCTCATCCATTCAGCTGTTTCCTGTTTCTTGCGGTTTTTAAAAAAAACATCAAGAATCAGTGGGTCACTCAAGCCTAAATTTGTACCTATCACTAGTAAGGTGTGTCCATATTTCACTGTGATCCATTGCTGTATACAACAGCTAAGAAGCTATGCAGTATAGTATCTCCCAGTGGCTGCGGTTTATATTTCTCATGTTAAAAAGAAAAAAATTCAGAAAGAAAAAAAGAGGTATTATAAGTTAAGCCAGTTTTATCAGTGGTCTCGATGCTTTGAAGACTGAAATTGCATTGCAAAAACTTAGAAGAACATTTAATTACATTTTTATCTGTAATGTAGTTTGCTCTATATCTTTGATATCTGTGGACTGACACATAAATACCATCCCAACTGTGACTGTGTACGGTGATTTCATCACTGTCTAGTGTGACATCACCACTGCTAACAGTGATGTCACTGCGTTGCTGCTTCTTGCGACATCACTGCCTTGATTAGTTTAAACATTTTTACCTCGTGCACCCACGATTTGCTGTGATGTCACATTTTAACATGGTGATGTCGCCACTTCTTGTTGTGATATTAGTGCTGAATGCTGTGACACTAACTATTTCTCACTGTGACATCAACAGACAGTCAAGGAACCACTGGCATGTATTTATGCCTCCTTAATATCATCAATAGTGAGATATCCAACTGTCGGCATAGATAAGAGACAACAGATGAGGCTCTGTGTTGCAGCTAAGAATTACTGTGGACAAACATCGTACATTACAACAGATTTATGTCACTCTATTGGGGATGTCTCAGCTAGGCTGTTATTTTGATTATCAATCAGAACTCATAGAATTGTTAAACAATTGCAGGCCATGTCCACATGAATCCAGATAAATTTCAAATAAACTGGTTCTTGGATTTTTTGTTTGTTTTTGCCTCCTTTACACACTTTTTCCCAACCATCAAAAAAGGAACTTAAAGAAAATTCTCCAATTTCACTGTGTTAACACACCACAGATTTAAAAAGAAATTAAAAAATGTTGATGTATAATTATGTGAGCTGCTGGCCAACGTTTTATGCATGGCTGATAGCAAAGCTTTAAGCAATTTTTAGATTATCTTAGGTCTTCAATGTGCATGGCAGACCAGAAAATTTCAATTATCTACATAAAACTTAAATTAAATATTTGAATTTATCCTTTTTAGTGTGGACATGGCCTCTTATTCTCTGTTCTCTGTTCTATATATCAATTTCCCCTCTGGTTCACTGTAATCGATGGGTTGAATGTTGTACTATGGGTGGGTTATTTTTGTGAATGAATAAAATTAAATACATTTACTTCAAGACACTTTGGGACTCCGGACTTTTTTTTTGCATTTTAAATTGTCCATTTGAAAATGTACAATGCACAATTTAACACATCAACTTTAGCTTCTGCATTAGTTCATTAATACAAATTGCTAAATTATTCCGTTATTACAAATAAATATTAATTAATTTGTAATAAATATACCATAAAACAAACCAGAAAACACAATTCATACTCCTGTATACACCTTGTAGACATCTATAGATTTTCTGTAACGATAAAAAAAAATTTCTCAAGAAATGCTTCGTTAACAAAGCTGCTTGTGAAAAACGTGTGTGTTCCCTTATTAAAAATCCAGTGTTAAATGCTCACAGATGTAATAAAGTTTCCTTCAGGCCCAGATCGGCTGTGGCCTGTGTTTTAAACACAATGGCCTCCTGCATGGCTAAGCTGGTGCCAGACATGGTAACACACACACACACACATACACACACACACACATAGACACACATACATATCAAGCCCGGTCAACAGCCTACCCCTCCACAGGAAGAAAAGAGAGAGGGATAAAGGAGGGAGGGAAGGCAGTACACAGCAGCTAATCCTGCAGGCTCACTCTTCTGTTTATCAGTCAGAAGGAGGGAGGGAGAGTTAGTAGAAAGGGAGGGACCAGCGAAGCCTCCTGATCTGTCTTTTGATATTTTAAAGAGGTCTGTTCTCTCCTCCCCAACACTCTCCTGGAGAGACAGAGAGAAGAGATAGAAAAACTGCAGACAGAGGCAAAAAGAGGGAGAGAGAAGGCTGCAAAAGACAAGAAGGCAGAGGAGGAGGAGAAAAAAAAGCAATGGACAAGACACGGTGAATGGCTGGAAGGAAGGGCGAAGTGAGACAGCTGGAAATGAGGTGAAACTAGATCGAAACAGCAGGGAAAAGCTTCAGCAGCGAAAGAAAAGAGAAGCTGACTGAGAGACTGAGATTGACTGCCCGAGTGAGTGATCGAACAGAGAAAAAGAGAGAGACAGAGTGCTCCCAACTCGACACAAGGGCCCCATTAACTTGACCACTTGCCCTTTGCACACAAAGGCAGGGCCGGCCCACTGCCCCTCCCACCCAATTATCCACGATTAGGCTCAGTGCACTGTGTCAAGATGGAGAGGGGAAGGAAAAGAGGAGAGGGGGAGAAAGGCGAGCAAAGGGAGGAGGAAGAAGGGGACAGAGGGAGAAAAGGATAGAGAGCGAGGACCGGAAGAAAGCGAGGATGGATGATGAAAGAACAACAACAAATTGTTGTTAACATTGAAGTGATTCATACATTTGATTTAGCACCCTTCAAACAAACGAGTATTTCTATGAATTTCTATGGTAGCTAAGAAAACTCAATCCTAAGTGTCCCCTGGAAACTTGTGTATAACGTACAGCTTTTCAGTATTTGATTGTTTATCTTATTATTATGTGTTGCCAAATTAGTGAGTGTCTCAATTTTATTTATTTGCAGAGGTTTTTTCAAAATGCAACATGTGTTGTGTGGTGAACATCATTTGCTATTGCTTTGTTCATGTGCATATGGTTTCTTAAACCAGCAATAACTGTTTTTTTGGCCATTTGGGGGCAGTACAACACGATATAAACAACACTGACATATTAACATTATAATGTTGATAGAAGGAATGTGTTAGCAAACAATGCCCTGTTTGCCAGCATTATCATTCATTTGAGTTTGTGTTTCTGGCAAATGTGAGTCCCGATATTCACTCTTCTTTTAGCTCTGTTTTAATGTCTACCGACTCCTGACGAAAACATCTAGCATCATGTTCACCAGCTACTTACTAACTTGCTCTGTCTGTCGTTTGGTGCAGGTGGTTTTTCAGAGTTCTTTCACTCAAAACAACTGACTGCTGCTTGTAAGAAGTGAGACTGAACCAAAACAGCAGAGTTACAGGCAGTAAAAGCAAAACAATGAGCTGAAAGACGCTTAAACGCTCAGTAGAGCTGAGAGACCCATTTCATATTGCATGTCATTTGATTTATTGTTGATATTAAAATGTTTGTGGTGCCATGATTCCTGCAGTTCTCAAAAAAGTCTTAACATGTCTTGCATTTAGTTTTTGAAATACAAAGTAATGTAAAAATAATTTGGGAACAGAGGCATTACATTTGATCTGGGCCAGATAGATGTTTTTTTTTGTTTGTTTGTTTTTTGGGGTTTTTTTGCACAACCTTTGTATTTTGTTTTTCAGACTTTGTAGGTAGCTACCTTTTGTGGCAATAGTCTGAAATATCACCCAAAAGATGAACATGTTTAGATTTTTCAGTTTCAGGGCTGAAGCGAAGATTGGAAATCCTTCGCTTTGCTTTAGCCTGAAACATTTTTTTCTTTTGCGTATATTAAAAGAGTCTTAAAATTCATTAAATTTATACTAAAAAGTGTGCAGATACTGTATGCATACATGCGCAGACACAGTTTTTTCTCTTCCCTGTGTCAGGGCTCAGTGTTTAGATACAGATGGAGTGTGCCAGGTGGGCTCAGGTGGTCAGATACACACTTGACTGTTTGACCTGCACACTTGCACACTCAAACATGAACTAAAATGAGCCATATGTCTCAGGGTGTTTTCACGCCTGTACTTTTCAGTCTGGTTGAATCAAACTCTGGTTTATTTTCCCCCTTGGTGTAATTCATTTGGTCAGGTCTGAACACAGTAATCGTACCAAGACCCTTTAGGGGTCCAGTTCATTTGTCATGGAAACGTGATCCGAACTCCATCTAACCCAAAGGGTAGGTGTAGTTGAGCAAATTTAACAGTTACTATCAACTAGCTGGAGAATGAATCGAGATCCGACCTTGACTAGCGCAACGTGGTACATTGTATTTGGCCAATGGACCTTCTGCAGGACCTTCTAGCTGTGTTTAGGTTCTTGTTTCTGCCCCGGACACATCTAACCAATAAGTGGATACATTTTGGTTCGCTTGGATTTTTCTCTGTGTGAAAAGAAACTGAACCAAGAGGGAAAGCTCATCAAGTTAACCAACTCATCCACTGATTCGGACAGAACAAACGAACTATAGGTTTGAAAACGCCCTCATACTGTATTTGAGGGTACATTGTGTGCATCTGACAACCCAAAATCTTTACACATCCACTTTTCTATTTGTTACCCCCCCTCCCTCCCTTCACCACTCCGTCCATCGCCCAAAATCTCTCAAAACCTTTCAAGCCTTTTCCTCTCTCTTCTCCTCCTCAAGGCAATTTGAGGAGGGCTTTTTAAATGATCCGCTCATTATCGGTAGTGGAGTCACTTTGGTTTTTCAGCTCCGTCTGCTTGCCTTCCTGCTTCCTTTCCCCCCCCCTCTCTCCTCTTTATCTTTCTCTGTTTTTTAAGGGGCTTTTTCTGCTTGCCCCCCTCCACCGCCACCCCATCCCACTGCACTCCTCTCTCCAGAATGGCTTTTTGGTCTGTTTGTTTGTGCTCATGAAGTGGAATGCAGCAAAGTCCCTGAGAGCATTTTTTCTTTTTTTTTTTTCCTCTTTTTTTTTTTAATTTAGAAAGCCATCGAGTATGAGTTGACGTGGCAGAGTGGGAGCTACCCCCACCTCCAACACGCACACACACAAACACACGCCACATTCACAATCCTCCTCGTGTGCACACCTGATGCTGGCCTTGACGACAATGATGTTTTCCATTACAGGAGAAGGAACTGAGAAATATGTGGAGGTGGAATTCTGTGGTATTAATGTAGTAACCTGGAGTCGGGTGGATTGGAATACGGTCTGTACAGCAGGAAATGTGTGTTGATTATTGTGCATCTTTTAAAAAATAGCCTTTGTTGCTTGCATTTAACAGACATAAATACAAAAAAACAAATGTGCGTTGATTCCTATCTTCTCTTTCGGAGCCTTGCCTCGCTCTATAGGCTGCCTGTAGTTATCCTCATTTACCTGTTCAGCCCCTCCATCTCTAATATCCATTAAAACTCTCCATCTGGATATGCAGGAGGCTAAGTTCACTGGCTGACTTATTAGCTGACTAGCTGGGGCAAGTTGAGGTCAGTCTGGAGACTGAAAGTGTACACGTACATTCACACAGTACAGTGATGCTTACACATGGGCTTATAGCAATGGGCTGCTAATTAAGGGGGCTATGCTGTTGACGAAAGCACTCAACTTATCGCTGATTAGGTCAGGCTGGGTGGAGGCGAGAGACACGGGGAGAGAAAGAAGGTGAGACATATAGAACAACACAAGTGGTTTGTGTTGGTTGAGAGTCCTTCCTGTAAATGTTGACAGTCTCTTGTGGCAGTGTTTACCCTACTTTTAATGGCAGAGGGCCGACATTAGCCACCGTAGGAGCCGCAGTGAATTAACACCTGCCTCTCTGTACACAAGCAGCTCCTTTCTGTGCTATTGTGTCAGTTAATCAGGCCATCAATCAGTCTGTGAAACTGCTAGTCTGTCAGCCAGCCACCAAATCTGACATCTAATGACAAAGACAACCTATTAGTAATTTTAGCAACCAAGCAAGCAGCTTGTTTTCTTATTCAAATGTGTTATTTCCATATGTTTATGTGTAATATGTATTGTTGTACATTTGGCTTTTTGTTGAGAAATATTATCAACGTGAAAATTTGAATAGATCTTTCAAGAAATTTTACAATTTACAAAAAACTATGAATTCCATATTTTACTGCTCTCGATTAATTAACCTTTAAGCTACAATTGTAGATCCAAATGTAAACAAACTAAAATTCAAAACTTCTAAAGACACTAAATCTGTTATCAATATTTTCAGATGCATTTGAAAGTTTGTTTAATGTCTGCTATCATTAGACTGAAACAGGCTTATTTTTTAATTGGGATCGGTTAAGGAAAAAAAGGTCCAGCTCTTATATGATATATGTGAATATAACTGTAATTTATGTAGTTATATAATGGACTCTTTAACAGTTACTCAGGTAAATATGTTAACATTGCTCAGACGTCATCTTTGGATAGGATTTTAGCTTATACAGTGGATTTACTCCAGCACAACATACAGTACAGTGTCATTCACTTATTAGAGACCAAAGAAGAAATTCAATTGTGAAAATTCATAAGTTGTAACTTCAGTGACTTTTTTTGTCCAGTTTCGATACAGATCCCAACAGGCTTTCTGCTAGTCATACTCTAAATCTTAGTTTATGGTTTATTACCTTCCTGCATCTGTCTGTCTCACTACTTCCTCACCTTGTTGTTTGCATCTTTCCATCTATTTTTCTCCTACTCTCTGCTCCCCCTTCTCTCTGGCCTATGTGCCTGTGGTCGTCAGGGCAACAGCTCTAACCTGCCAACCCATGTTCCTGTGGGCCAGGGGGCCATTAGGGGCCAGTCAACGAGCCTCTCTTCCTGCCACAAGTGGTACTGGCGGGATGGAGAGGGCTCTCGTCTCTGCTTTGAAGGTCAACGAGGCCGCAGCCCAGCACTCTCTCAGTGACTCTTGGGCCCCCCGGACCAGTACAGCAAAATACAGCTTGTGGAGGCTTTGAAACGAAGGTCTAATTCAACCACACGAACATATAACCATTGTTACAAGTCCTGAGTTTGAGTGCATATCCTCGGTTGTAGCGGTAAATTACTGCTACACTTTTAACCCATCCAGTGATGAAATCAGTTAGATATTTCAAAATGTCCTCTTTTCAGTCTCACTAAGTGTAGTCTGACAAGCATACTTTTGAAAGGTTCAGGTTTTGTATGATCACTTACTTTCCTGGATGAAAAAATAGAGTTTGGCAGTAGTTGCTGTGCTAAGAGTGGATAGTTGCTAAAAGATATAACTCTAAACTCACCAGTGCTGGAAAGTAACTAACAAACATTTACTCAAGTACTGTACTTAAGTACAATTTTGAGGTACTTGTACTTTACTTGAGTATTTCTATTTGATGCTACTTTATACTTCCACTCCACTACATTTCAGAGGGAAATATTGTACTTTCTATTCCACTACATTTATTCGACAGCTTTTGTTACTTTTTGGATGAAGATTTGACACAATGGATAATATAACAAGCTTTTAAAATACCACACATTGTTAAAGATGAAATCAGTGGTTTCCAACCTTTTTGGCTTTTGATGTCTTACAAAAAGCAGTGTGTAGTCGGGGTCACATTTCAGATGTCTATGAGTTGTTAACAGCTCCACCAAATAGTGATTTTTCCCTCTAAACTTCTCACATAGTTTCATTTCAATAAATGTTCAAATGATCCGATATTTCACCAGAAATCAAAGATTAGAGAAAAAATCCAAAAACTGAAAACAGATTTGTGTATCAGAACTTTGTTTTTTCTTCTTTCCTCTCCCATTAATCATCTCAGATTTATCTGGTGGCCCTTTAGAGGGGCCTGACCCCTAGGTTGGGAAGCACTGGACTAGCTCCACCTCCAGCAGCTACAACAGTAACATGCTGCTCTAACACTGATGCTTCAGTATTAATAATTTAATAATGTCATATATAATAATATATCAGTCAGAGAGACCAAACCACTACTTTTACTGCAATACTTTAACTACATTTTGTTGCAAATACTGCAACTACTTTAACTTGAGTAGGATTTTTCATGCAGGACTTTACTTGTAATGGAGTATTTTTACATTGCTGTATTGGTAGTTTTACTTAAGTTAAGGATCTGAGTACTTCTTCCAACACTGAAACTCACTATAGACTGGTTTTGTGAAACGTTTTTGGCTTTTATCCCCTCAAAATGAAGAATGTTCTACTTGTCAGCCTGTGTCACAGGTTTAATATGTCTGTGAGTCGTGGGGTACAAAAAAGTGATTTTCCCTCTCAGATAGTTTCATTTGAATAATCTTTAGAGGCTTGAAGGAGTAAAACTATTCACAATTGCAATATAAAACAAGAATGATTAGAGAAGTCTGAAAAAAGAAAAATAATTTTGTGTAGAGGAAAAAGGTTTTTGATTCACTGTTATCCTAGTAATCAAATTTTGACCCCTCAGATTTATCTTGCAACCCCATTGGGCTTGTAAACCACTGCTATAGACTATTAGACATACTTTATTCTCTTTTATTTTCTGCACTGTAATTTTTCTGAGTAGAGCAGATTGGGTATTATGTTCTTCTACAAGTGTGTGAAGGGTTAAAAAATACAAATAAACCTGAAATTAAATTAAATAAAACTTGCCATTATATAAAATCTCAGTTTAAAGTATTTAACCAATCAAGATAGAACTGTGTTTTTCTCACAGTCTTCTTCTACATCAGCTTACAGGGTGGCATGCACCTGTTCCAAACAATTTTCTGGCTATTCTGTTTGGGGGAGGTAAATACTCCAGTAGCCACTTGTCTGCCTCCTTAGGGGGAAATGTACATAGATTATGTCCACACTAATCCTTCTGCGACAAAAAGGCATTTTGCTTCAATGCGGCGGTTGGGTAAGGGTTTCAACAGATACACTCATCCCTACAAACACACACTTGCACATACACACACACACACACACATTTCTCATCCATATGTGTACAAGGACGTTGGTGCAATTAACCTTTAGCTGATTCAGTCCTGGTACTCTGATTGAATAGAGCTGGAGTGTTCCCTAAGCCATAACCACAACCTCGAGTGAGTGAGTGAGTGAGTGAGTGAGAAAATGTGTGTATGAGGGAGAGAGTGTGTGTATTTCTGAAATACTGAATGTTGAACTTTGAGTAATGAGAGTAGGGGAGGTGGGCTACTTCATAGTTCTTATGCATTCCCATGTGTGTATGCCTGTAAATCTGTCTGAGTGTATTTGCCCCTGACTCACCATAAGTGCAGCCACTTCTCCAGCCAATGAGTTTAGACTCTCTGCTCCAGTGTTATGGCCTGGGTTTATCCTGCAGAAGGAGAATCCTCTACTCCAGCTTGAGTCTAGCCTGTGGTCCTGGCAGACTGTCATCTGTCAAGAGTCTAGTAGCCTCGAGTTCTCTCTTCGTTATTGGCTCCAATGGATTGAGCTAAGTACGTGCTAAAAATATTGGAACTCCCCCACACCCCTGAAATATTGGCATAACTCATAAAATCCTGCTTCTTGTTGCCCTCCATGTATATATATGCATGTTTTGTTTGTGTTTTTGCTTTTCTCATGTTTCTCAGTGCCTTTGCTCTGTGCACTCATATGTATTGTATCTGTGATTACCCCTCCTCACTGAATGCTAAGCCCAGTCTCACCTGGAGCTAAGCCATGCAGGCCTAGTGAGCCATTTGTCTGTAGGGCAGTTTGTGTCCGTTGGTGCCAGCTGATTCAAAGAAGTGCCCAGCTGTAGAGACAAAAACTGAGCATTTTACTTGTTGCAGTTGCTGCAGCTTCTCTGTCCTAACGAGCCTTTATAGGAAACAAGAATGCCAACCCCTTTACACTTACAGTACCAGTCAAAGTCTGGACACACCTTCCCATTCCTTTGAATGAGAAAGTGTGTCCAAACTTTTGACTGGTATTATATGTTTGTAGAGAAAAATGCTGTGATTTATTCGGTAATCAGCTGGGTCTGAGATATTGATACAAAAAGAAATATATAAACACTTTGCTCATGCCTGTTGTGGCATGGTCTGAATGTTCACCTCACTGTTCTTCTCCTCAGAAGACATTATATTCAAGATGGCCCACCTCACTATTCATCCTCCATAGTAGACTGTAAGGCCACGATAATAAAGAGTATTAAGTATCTAAAAGAAAAATACAGCATTAGTTTTACTGCACCTTTTAGCTTTACTGCAATAATCAAAAATGACCTCAAGAACAAGCCCCCTCTTCACCACTAACTTGTGGTCTGGAAACAGCAACATACTGACGAATACACATTCACGGGGGGAAGGCAGAGAAATCAGTGCTAGTTGAGGCAGGAAAAAGACAGGAAAGCTCTTTTTCCATCACGGATTATGGTGTACTGAAAAAAAATGTTGAAAACATGTGGGAGTTAAAGGCAGAAACATAATAAACAACACTTCTCTGTGATCACCACCACTGGCTGTACAAGGTTTTTTTTTTTTTAAATTTAGATAAGTGTGTTTTAATGCTACTTGTATGTTGAGATAATTTTGGCTAAGATAATGGTACAGTACTATCACACTGATTTCAGATGGTTCTTATGTTTCCATATTTGTTGTAAACATTCGGTATCTGTAATTATGCCAGGGCATTTGACCTGCTGCTGTTTATAATGACAAAATGAAAGACAGTGTTAGACTGTTTAACTCACTGTCTCTAATCCATTACTCATTGTCAATGTTAGGTTTCTGTATCATGAGTACTCCTGTGCATATGTGTGTTCTATTGTAGTCATGTGTTTATAAGTAAATTGTCATATTTGCCTTTGTAAATGTGTATTCTGTAAACACTGTGTGTTTACATGTAACAGTGAATGCATGTATCTGCATATATATGTCCATATGCGTGTGTGTGACACATGACTGTATGCTACTGTATAGCCTCGTCTCCCCTGCAGTGTACTCATGCTATAACGTGGCTGTGCTAGCTTAGAGTCATGCAGCGTGCTGTTGTGCGCTACTAACTCACACAGCTCTATTAATTAGCTGTTTGATGCTGTTAATTGGGCTCCCACTGCTGCACTAATTGATAACACCATTGCCATTGACAACACGAAACACAAACACAGAGAAGTCTCTCGCCGACAACCTATTCAAACACCAGAGAGTGAGAGTGGGTCGGGTGAAAAGCGGGAGGAAGTGAAGGATGAGAGTCAGTAGCAAAAGGCCTGGGGAGGAGAGAAAAGAAAAGAAAGACAAAGAGAGATGAGATGTGGGGGTAAAGAAGGGGCAAGATGTTAGGGTTTTTTTATGTTTTACAATGAAATTTCCAAAGGTTTTTCTACATATTGATTACTGTTTTGGTATTCGTGACTTGTGGCTAACTCTCACAAACAACAGTCTGTGTTTAGGTTTCCATTGGATGAAAATGTAAATGCAATCTCATGTGTCAACACCTGGTAATAGCAATATTATCTTTCTATTGCTCTGTGATCTGCATAGCTCCACACCCCTCACCTCTCTAATGGCACTGTTCAGCTATTCATTGAAATGTCTGTTATCATATATAGCATGTGTTTTTACCTGTCACTATCTTAGACCCTGAGATGCCAACGCTGAGAATGGGAAGTCAAAACAATATTATATGAGCAGTCACATTATAAAATTCATTTTGAAAGAGGGAATGTTTATATCTGAATTTCATCAATTAGTATTTCACATGAGTGCCACTGAAAAGTGCTGTAATTGTCACTTTTTTGTGAGCGAAGCCTCTGTGTTATTCAGAGGCTTTATTTTTACTGCAGGGGGCCAAAGAGTCACTGACAGAGAGCCTTTAATTTGCACTTTTTAAAAATGGATCTGAATGAGTGTTTAATTTATACAAACTGTTTACTGAAATTAAGTTGTAGATTGAATAAACACTGGATCATGGGATTGTTATTGCCATGTATCATCACCTTGGTCAGTCTCTATTTAAACTTTAACAGCCTGAAAGCACAAAATATCATTATCAGTACAGATGAAACCATTGTTGATCTTATACTGCTGTATTTATTTTTAACCGTGTTAATAACTGGGTTCTAGGGATTGCAGTGTCGGTTGATCGTCTCAAATATCTCTACAGTAATAGAGGGATTGCCATGAAATGTCATATGGAAATGAAAGGTCTTCAGAGGATTAATCCTAATAATGAATGTGATGATCCCTTGATTTTTAACTTTTTTGGTTTTGTGTGAAATGTCTCTACAAATGTTGGATAGAAATTTGGTACAAATATTCAGGAGAATACATCCTAATGACTTTGACGATCCCCTGACTTTTCCTTTTGTGCCACTAGGTTTTCACTTATCCAGTTATATATCTCCACATCTTCTTAATGGATTGGCAAAAAATTTGGCACAGACATTTGTGGTTCTGGGACAATGAATCTCTCTGACTTTGTCCACCTGAACTTTTATCTAATGCCACCAGCAGGTTGGCAGCTTTGGTTTGGAGTGCAATATCTTGAAAACTAGAAATATCGCCTCGCAGTTGTATGTCTCCGCCAAGCAGCAACCTCTGGGGCTGAAAAATGAAGCCAACACGGAAGTGCCAAAAACTGAAGGTTTTTTTTGAATTTTTATATAACTCATCCATTTCAATTTTATTAAGGCTTAAAGTTATGCATAATTAAGGGCATGGCCAATTTGAGTGACAGGCAAGTCGCTACCACAGCGACAACGTTGGTTAGGTAACGTAACCATGGTGTAACCCCAGGTTCAAAGGTTATAGGCGTAGCTGTCGCTATTTCAGTGTGTTTTCAGTTTATGAAACTTAATTGTAACATTTCGGTCGCCTAAAAAAGTCTTGGTCAGCATTTGGTTGTACTAAAAGACCCTCTAAGGAGTCAGATGTTCAGTTTTTTCCCGTAAGTACATTTTGTTTCAATGGTTTTAAGCCTGTTTTTTGCTAGCGAAAATGAGCATTAGCATTAGCATTATCACAGTTAACCATAGACTGTAAATGCACCGTGCTAACAAAGCTAGCAGCTAGCATTAGGGTCAGCCCCATCCTCTCATCCAAATATGGTCAGTTCTGGCTCCAAAAATCCAAAATGGCAACAGTCAAAATGCGAGGTGATGTCACGGTGGCTGCGTCCATTATTTTTTACAGTTGGCCTCCGCCAACCCGTTGAGATGCAGTTTACATCCATGTCTGTCCAGACTCATATATTTGTAGTGAAGACTTAGTGAAGAAGGAATTTAATAAAAGGTATAAGGTTAAGTGTATTTTCCTTGTATGTGTTAACATGCTCGACCAGTAAAGCTGATTCTGATTGTGAATTCATGTAGAGCTGGTTAACCCAAAGTGAAGAACAGGGACATTTATTGAGCTTCGATCAAGGAGAACAGACTCACAGTACAAGTGAAAACACTGTGCAATGCCACTCAATTCTGCAGTCTACTTCCAGATGAGTATTTAAAGCCTTCACCAAATCCTTACCCTTACTACCTCCAAATACAGTTATTCTTCACACATCTATGCCTCTATTGGTTATTGAAGTACACTGTAAACAAAACACTATGCTGATTAAACTGAAGTCACGTAGTCTGTTCACAGGTTACTTGCTTGCCCTTCTATGAGGAGAGCAGTCTGACTGTCTGCACAAAGCACAGCATATCTCCACCTGACCTTGGTTACCATAGGATACAGCCAGCCTTATCAAGACAGCTGCTTACCCCAGCCAACCTCAGTAGACAGAGAGATGAACCACTCTGAAAGAGACAGGTCATGACTGCTCCCAGGATGGAAAATGCCCAGAGAATGACCCGGCGAACACAAATATTTCCCCCACACTGATAGAACACAAAGTTGTGGCCATGACAGTAGACAATGCTTCAGATATGGATGTTGCTGCAAAGAAGCTACAAATTCTAAAATGTGGATGCTTAACACACATCTTCAACCCGGCAGCACAGAAGATCTATACAATCGCCACAGTTTCAAGGTGTGCTCCCAAGATTTGTGTCAACAATTCAGTATCCGACCAAACGTAAAATATGGTCACCATCTCTCCTTCTGTTCCTGAGTTATGGCCTTGAATAACAAATAATAAGTGTTTTTGCAGAACATTATGTTTTCACAGTGAAGTTGAACTTTGACTTTTTGGATATAAAATATCACTTCATCATCGTATCCTATTTTATCCTATTAGGCATTTGTATGATTTTGTGTCAAACAAAAGCTAATAAGACCATCCTTTAGTCTAGTTTTTTGTGCCAAATTTGGAGAAATTCCCTCATGGTGTTACTGAGATATCACATATACGAGAATGGGACGGACAGACGGATGGGCGGACAACCCGAAAACATAATACCTTTAGCCACAACTGGCGCAGAGGCATAATTATTAGATGTATTGTCATGAAATTTGGTACAAACATTCATGTTTCCCATAGGATGAATAATAATGAGCTAGCTGATCCCTGGACTTCTTACTTACATCATCAAAATGTAATACATGCCAAATTATACATCAAAATTACACTTAAACACTGTACACAGTATAGTGTTAAGTAAAGTTGTGTGTTTGAAGGAGAGAATGGAAACCCGATTTATCACTGCTGACTGACCAATACATCAGAGGAAACTGTCTGAAATATAATGTCTAAAGAAGCAGGTGTTATATTTATTATCTAATTACAGGAATAATCTAGTCAAAGGAGTTTAAAAGTTCAACCAAAAATCAGCCACAGTACATTGATTTTTCATAACTCATTCAATCTCTGATCTTTTTGTTGAGCTGATAAAACTATAGGTTATTTATAATATTTCCTCACATAGCCTCCCTCTTGCAGTATTAATATACACTTGCGGTTCTAAATGTGCTCTCTCTTCAGCAAATAATCCAAGTTCAGCAACAGATCTTTTGCATTTTCTGGACGCTTGCAAAAAATGTTTTGATAGCCCAGGACAAGATATTATTTAGCTGCATTTTATGCAAATCAGAGGATCTGTGGATGGGCTAATTTATGTACTCATTTAGTTGTTTTAGTCGTAGTAAATACCTCGCTGAAAAATTGCAGTGACCCAAAATTTTGCGCCCCTGACAGTACTTTGTGGCATGCTTAAATATCCTATATAGTCTTTCTTCCCTATTGTATAGTACTTATGTTTTCTTTTCTGTCCTTTAAATGGGGCTAACTAAAAGTGTGTGTGTGTGTGTGTGTGTGTGTGTGTGTGTGTGTGTGTGTGTGTGTGTGTGTGTGTGTGTGTGTGTGTGTGTGTGTACAGGTGCACGTATCCACATGCATGCATCCATGGTGAGCTCAGCACAGCCTTTAATGGTGGCAGTAGTGGCAAATTACAGACCAGACCAGACTATTACTACCACACATACACACACACACCCATATACACAGAGCTCTTTGGACATCTGGACACACACCTGTTACCCACCTTATGGAAGCCAATGTAGCACCCCCAACAGTGCACGCACACACACACACACACACACACACACACACAAACACGCTCTTTCTCTGAGGCTTTTCCATCCATTTTCTAAAGAAAAGTACTCTCACTCTTAAGCTGGTATATGGCCTTCCTACTCTCTTGCTATTATATGTCTTTCCATTAGAGGCAATTACTGCTCAGACTACAGCGCTAGCTCCAACATTCTCATACGGTTTTATCACTTTTGGTCAAAGAGCTGGCTTGTTCGTGTCAAGTATGCATTGTACACGCTGGAAAACAAGTTACATGATACTTTGGTCAATAATGGCATATAGCTAGTAGTTTTTTTTAATGTAAATCATTGTATTCAGTACTACATGTATATGCAATTAGTATTTTCTTTTTGTTTTTTCATTGTTTAACATATTTAATTTGTGTCTCTAAAATGAACAGAGGAAAAGATGTGACAGATGTGACAAAATTGATTTAATTTAGCAAAAACAGCTGTTCAGCAAAAATTAAAATCATGGCTGAATTTATGATAATGTTCATTCACTATTACACTATAGTCAAGAACAGCAAATATAGAAAATATTATATTGTAATCTTCAATCTTTAAAAGAAAACATGGCATGTGGAATACAGTTCCAAACCCTCAAATCTTTTAAATCCAACAGTTTAAATCAACCTTTCTGTAGATGCTATACAGTAATAAACTTCTGTTTAACTCTTATTGCTCCTGAGAGACTCATAAACCAGCCGTGACCTGACAAAATGGCGTCCAACAACATGAAAGACAACTTCCTGTATTTGGCCCCAGTGGCTAATAGTGGCCTGCTCTCATACATCAAACAGAGTGCAATAGGAAATGTCCCTGCAGAGACAATAACAACCTTGGTGGCTTTGATTTTGCCGGAGACCCCACTGTACAAACACCGCACGCAAGGCTGTGTACTGAGGCCAAAAGGTACCCACACCTACCAAAACCGGATGGAGGCTTTTATTATGTTCAGTGTTGGACTTCAGACACTGCTGAACTTCCTGCCAGCAGGGAGAATATGTTTCCTGTGTCACCAGGCCACTGGGCCTTTGCATGAACCTCATAAATGCTTACTGTAGTAGTATTTTCAGTTTTGCAATATGGATTTTCTATCTACTTATGAAGCTACAGGGACCTTTGTGTATGTGTTGCTTTCACAAAAACACTGTAATGCTCAGAATCTGATTTAGCTTCATAGCTTTTATATCTGACTGCCTCAAAAGACCTTTTGCTTACATCACGAATATGAAAATTTCCTCTCAATTAACCTGCCTTATTGATTACAAAAACATGAACTGACTGTAGTGATTCCAGCAAACACATCTCAGTACTCTGCTTCCATTTACAGGACTGAATAATCATATTTTCAACCTTTTGATGCACAGAGTTTACTATTCCCTTGCCTGTCATATCTCATCAAATCTGATTTATCCCTTTTTAAAAAAAAGAGGTTTAAAACTCTGATGTACTTGTTCTAATACATAGTCTGTGTTTTGCAGTCTATGCTGTGTTTTCTCTCCAAAAAACAGAAACCAAGAGTGGAACAGTCTTCCACGGGGAACAGATTTGCATATCTGCCATGCCTCCCGACAGGCAGAGAAGTGCTATCCTGACAGGCCTAATGAACTAGCCGTTTAAGTGGTCAAATTATACACTCATCCCTTTTTATCCTCTGATATCCCGTCTTTGTACAGGTGATGGAAAGGCAACTTTCCCCATTCACACCCCTTTAGAAAAAACAACCTCGCCTAATCCCTACTCCCCTCTCTGTCTCACTCCCTCTCTCTCTCTTTTTCTCCCTCCTTCTCTCTACCCTCTATTCCATGACATTCGTGGAAAGTGCAAGCATTCATAGAATCACAGAGAGAGAGGGAGAGAGAGAGGCAGAAGGGAAAAGGCAGTGCTCTGAGGCCCTTTGTGGAAAGAAATCATGTTGAAAAAAAAAAAGAGCCAGGGCAAGAGAGAGAGAGAGAGAGAGAGAGAGAGAGAGGCTGTCACAGACCTCAATGGCAGCATTATGTAAATGGCTGACATCCCATGATGTAAAGCTGAATAGAGACACATTAATGTCTTGTGTATATTTAAAAAGCCTGGGCCCAACTCCTCAGGATTGCGAGCGGCAGATCCCGTAATCATGTTGACGAAGTAATGGCAGAGAATTAGTTGTCCATTAAAAGTGTATTATGCACCACGCTGGCACATGAAATTACTCTCAAATAGTGGAATGGCTGAGGGGGAGTGACGAGGGAGAGCAAGATAGAGATGGAGGGGAGTGGGGGGAGGACGTTGATGGATAGTTTATGCGTGCGTGCGTGCTCTGGGGTGTGCGCGGGCGTGCACATGCGCCTGTGTGTATGAATTCCCCTGCTCTGACTCGGGGAGGCAGGTGATTGACATCTTTAGACTTTGGGAAATCAAAGCACTGTGAGTGTGTGTGGATGGGCGCACAGCAGGACCTGAAAGATTCTAATGAGGTTATAGAGGGCTGGGTGTCACACACACACATGAGCACACACTCACACGTTCATTAACATATGCACATGCACACTCTCTGTTCCACACACAAGTATAGATATGTGACAAGTTAAAAGTATGAGAGAAGAGCTTGGAATGGGATAATAAGACGGAAGAGGGGGTGAAAATGTCTTCTACATTAATGAATAGATGGAGGCTCATTCTTTACCCCCTTGGCTTTTGTTGCTCTTCTGCACCACGCAAACCACAACTGACATTAATATAGATATGAAGTAGAAATATTTTTGTGGGGCCTGAGGCAAAGCTAGAAAGAAGAATCTCATTGTACCTGGATAGTGTCAGTTATCTGCTCTCAGTCGTCTCTGAGTGGCAGTCTTTATAGTCTGCTGTCATATTTGTCAGATTGCAGTGTCCCTTTGTCAGGCCCCATGTGTGGTATTTGTAGACCGCAGAGCGTGTGTGTGTCCGTGTGAAACTCTTATAGAATCTTGAAAAACTAAATTCCCCTATATTTGTTGTACTTGTCAAATAACACGAATATCACTTTTCTGTTAGCTCCTTTCCTGCAGCCATATTCAAAGAGCACATGTCACAGGCGCAGAGGTTTGAGTTTTTTAGATGCCAGCCAAATACAGTGAAGTTAAAATAAACATCTAAGTGATGGTTTGCCGTCCCGCCTCCCTCCCTCCCTCCTTCCTTCTTTCTTTCTTTCCTCCATTCTTCTCTTGTGTCTGAGGCGATAGAAATGTAATTCAGATGTCAAAACGCCCCGTCTCGCTCTCTCCCTCTCGCCCTCTCCCCCATCTCTCTGTCTTTCTCTGTCCTTTTCTAGTCCGTCGTTCCTATTGTTCTCGTGGCTGCTCCTTTATCGAGCAAGACATCGCCGAGAGGGGGAAGAAAAGAAAAAGATGACATGCTTTCTCAGCCCGTTGCGGCGCGTCCCCGGCTAGAGTGGCTTGTCATTTGAGCGATAGAGGAGTGACAGCTTCCACTGTAGAGGGAACACCCCTGCGCCATAATGGGACTGACTGGGCTGCCACAGACCTGTCTGTCTATCTGTCTGTCAGTCAAACCTGTCCATCAGCTCTCTGTGACACAAACCTGTCTTTCTGTCTGCACTGCACGGCTGTCTGGCCTTTTGTCTGTCTTGCTCTCAGCCTATAAGAAACTCTATAAGTAGTTCAGTTTGTATCTCTCCTTCTGTTTGCAGATTTGTCTTAATATTTACTTGACTGTTAATCATGCAGGTTGTCCTTATTTGACTGGTCACTGCACTGTATCACAAGTATATCTATGTCACGTCATAGTTTTCTCTGGAGCTTTTCTCACTGATCCTTTACCAAGTATCTCCCTATCACGTCACACATTCCCATCCCTTACAGTTTGTATCCAACCAGCAACCAAATCAGCCATCAAATTACCCCTTTGACGACCAGTTGATTGCTGTGACATTTCAGTGGGCTATATATTGCCATTCCCACTGCGCCCTGTTGTACATGACATATACAATAATAAGATGCACATACCCCCCTCCTGTTCTGAAGAACAATGCACTTTCCCCATGTGGTTAAATGGAGTTGTCTGGAAGTGCCTGAATTGTTTTAGGCTGCAAATGTTTTGAAATATAGATGATAACTTCAGCTATTAAGCCAGAATCACTGGTTTAATTGCATCAAATGGTGCAAGGCCAACTAATGCGTTTGTTTATGCGCCGATTTGTTTTAAACATTGCCATCTTTTTAGATGATTTTATGGCCTTTATCATCTTATGAGATTGGTTACAGTGGAAAATGGTGTGAAAGAGAGAGACAGTGGCATATAACGGAGACGATGTGCATAATTTGTGAAGTTGCTAGTCGACCGGGCTTCCAGAGCAGATCAGCTGAAATGAGTTTAGTTGGGAGCTTCAAAGAGAAGAAAAAGACAAACTCTAGATGTCATATTATAGCCATATGTGCATCTGACACATGTTAAAGCATCTCCTAAATGGCAATGGTGGTCTTCATCATTCACAATGTAATAATAAATAGCACTGGTATTTCAATACAAATAAATATTTACAAATCATTTATTAATTCAGTTTTTGTCAGATAATGACAATGTGAGCACTTGAAGTGGATATATGTACTGTATGAGATCTTATACAGTATGAAAGTAGGATTTTTGTTTTCCCTGAAATTACTCAGTAAAGTCATATTTGTTTTTAACATTTTTGATGCTCTGACCTGATTTACAACTGATGCAATAATGGCATGAGCAGAATTTTTTATGCTCATTCTTGGCTGATTATTTTAACTTATAATCAGCCAGTAGAAAATATTGTTTAAGTCATAAAGCCTGGATGACTTGATATCATATCACAATCATATTTTGTTTTGTTTTGTTTCATCAACTGATTTCTGTAGCAGTGCAGAAAATGTAACCATATGCCTTCATTATGCATTACATTAGGTCTTAGTTTGAACAAACAATGTTAAGACACATTTGACATGTTATTTGGGCCTTCATAGCCCTTGTCCTTTAAACATCATTTTTTGGTTTAAATGTTTATTATTTTCAATCATGGCAGGCGTCAGCTCCTCTCCTCTCCTCTCCTCTCCTCTCCTCTCCTCTCCTCTCCTCTCCTCTCCTTCTAGCCAGTCTAGCACCAACATCAGCCACCAGAGCCCCTCCAAGGGAGGCCATTGTGGCACAAAAGCACAACGGAAATGAGGGATAACTTCTGGGAAGTCTGGCCTCTCCTACTCATTACCTCCCTCTGGCCCTCCTTCCTCTCCTCCAGTATCTCTCTCCCCCCTTTTTTGGAAATGAGTGATAACTTCTGGGGCAGGTTGGCCTCTGCAATTCCACTTGTGCACCCCCCTGCCCCTTTTCTCTATTTTTCTCCCTATCTCTATTACACTCCATCTCCATCTCTCGATCAGGACTGATTTGTCAGGTAGTTTTGCCTTTATGTACACACACACACACACACACACACACACACACACACACAGGCAAAGCCAGACCTCCTGGTTCCTCAGGCACAGGGCAAGGAGCAGGGGGCCTTTGTGCCACGGGTTAAAGAAGTCGTGGTTAAGAAAGGACTTTGTGTGTGTGTGTGTGTGTGTGTGTCTGTGTGTGTGTGTGTGTGTGTGTGTGTGTGTGTGTGTGTGTGAGTGCACATGTGTCTTTTTGGGGGCTACAAGGGAGAGGAAGGGGGTCAGGAAAAGGAACAGAACTTTCTCTTTTGTGTTGTTTTGTGTTCTTGTGTGTTGCTCAGAGGAAGAGCACAACAAAAAGGGGAGAACACGAATTATTTGTCTGGCCGTCCCTCTTTCCGTTCCTTCCTCCACCTCCCCCTTGTTCACTCACTTACTTATAGGGTCCTGTTGAATGGGCAGAAATGGCCTGGAGGGTGAAGAGAGCCACACAGACAGACGGACCACAGTGTGGAGATGTTTGTTCAACAGAGAAGGAGGAAGAGTGGGAAAAAGAAAGAGGGAGTCAGGACCACCTGAGTGTCACCCTCGCCTCGTCTCCCCTCTCTTCCCTTCCTCTTCTTTGGCAGAGGGTCACCATTCAGCCCAAACCGGTGACAAAGATGTCCAGTGTGCATTTTAGAGAAAAGAAGTCAGTGTCTCAACGACAGCTTGACTGCCTTGCTATAACTACAGTGTGTGTTTGTGTGTGTGTGTGTGTGTGCGTGCAGGGAGTTGGAGTGCAGACCACACAAAATCAAAAATGGAGACAGTAAGAGTGCAGAAGGCTTACATTGCTGCATATATTTGCTTGCTGAATCTAAGGAAAATATCACAGTCAAAGGATGTGAGAGGTGAGAAAAGAAACTGGAACAACATAAACATGGTAAGAGTGTCAGGTAGAGATTCATATGAACGACCTGTGAAGTATCTTCACATATACAAAGTTGTTAGGCTGTTTTAAAGATTGAAATATTTTTCCCACATTCTTTACTTCCCTTCCCATTTTTAGCTTTTGCTTATATATGTTTCTAGTTTGCCAGGAAGCACAAAGGCTGAACAAACAGTTATACAGTTTTGTGAAAATGTTTGTTGAACTTTCATTCAATTTCTGTTATTTCTCCTAATTTATGGTAAGATGAATCATACTATTTCTCATCAGGCTTCTCTATTTGACCGGTATGAGTGGGAGTTCCTTTTCAGAACAATTATGCCTATTGTTTTTAGACTGGGAATAGAGAGAGAGAGTTTTTTGTATGTGGTGATCCTAAATTTCCTTCGGGACCAATAAAGATCAATAAAGCTTTGACGGCAATATATTGTGGTATTATAATGATCAAAGATTTCGCTTGTTACATAAAAATAAACTTTACTGTGTAGATGAATAGAAAATCATTAGGCTCATTGTTGAGACCCCCCTAAAATTTCATTTTAAGATTTTCAGGGGGTCCAAATGGTCAATTAAACGGTCCCAGACCCCCTGAGACTCCCTGTATTTCACACACTGGTCTTAAGTTATTAAATACAAAATGGTCCCAAACGCTTGTCTTCTTTGACGATGAACAACAAAATAGCTACAGTAGTGCCTATGTGCACACTGTATGGCACTGGGTGCTGCACTGAGCTCTCATGGTTTTTTTGTACCATCAACATAACGTTATTAACAACATACACAAATCGATTTCGGAATTTGTAAATTGATTCAGAATTGTAGAAGAATTGCGATTCTCTCTCACCCCTCAATAATGAGAGAACACTTTTAATTCATGTTTCTGGGAAGTTGCAAAATGTTGATACTGAATGTACAATTTTGTTTGTTTTCCTACATGGTCTTTCGCTAACCTTAGCCAGTGCTTTTGTTACCTAAACCTAACCAGACGCAGTACTCAGGATAGGAGCACTGGTCTCTGGTGTCAAAGTAATGCGCTTTGTACAAAAATGACACACTTCCTTCACCTGAGAACACATTACCTGTGAACATAATCCAGGCACATTTCTGACCATAACATGAATAGGAAAACAAATTTGTAATGTATAATTATAATTACTGGAAGACTGGGTTGTCAGTCGAGGCTATATTGCATATACGCATTGTTTGCACTTATGATTATGAATTTATGAAGAAAATTAACACAAATCTCCCAATAAGTGATGGTTCACTTTTATGATAATGTAGGCTGTTTTAAGATAAAAATATTCATTCCACATTCTTAACTTCATTTCCAGTTTTCAAGTTTTTGCTCAAGCGTCAAGTTTGCCAGGAAACACAAATGCTGAACTCATAGTAATCCAGTTCAGTGGAAATGTTTGTTGATCTGCAGTTTCTGTGCTTTCTCCCAGTTTGTGGCTAAATGAACAATGGGAAATTCAGTCTCCTTTGAAAATCTGCTTGTGTTACGTTCCAGCTGACAATGTCATTTTGCCGCTCTCCCTATCACTCGTTTCCATTCTGTGTGGCTTGTTTTCATTCTCTGTTTCTCAGAATAACAGTGAGTTTGGCCACACGATGTGTTAGGTGTACACTGGAGAGAGGGAGAGAAGTAGAGAGAGAGAGAGGGAGAGAGAGGCCTGCGTCCCATTAATCTGCCACATATGGTGGATCTGCAAATGACAGATCCTTAATGGTAAACATTGACGGATAGCGTTTGCTTGTTTCTATTGGTGAGCTGGATGGGTACACTTGTGATAAGTGCTCCATTGCCGAAGAGAGAGATGGTGTAAATGGGGCAGGAGAATACCACTAATAAAGCTCCCCCCCCACCTCTGCTCCTCAAGCTAGACCTTTTGTCCCACCTGCTATTCTCCGGCTGTGAAATTAGGCTGCACCCCCTCCTCTTTCTCATTCCTCCTTTCTTTATCCACCTCTTTTCCTTTTGGGTGAACGGCCATGTGAAGAGGTTCATTACCGCTGTGGCTGGCCCCACTCAGGTATGGCTGGGTCTGTTCCCACTATAGGCCCATAGCGCTCTCTCTGTCTGGCCCTGCTGGCTCCCTGGAAAAGGGAAACATGGCACACAAAGGTCCTGTTAGCACTTCCTATGAAATCAGCAGTTTTCTCTAGAGGTACAACGCTCCAATTACCCAACACTCAGAGGATGCTATACCCCCCACACAACACAACCCAGTGCTTCAGTGTGTATACGTGAGTGTCTTGGTCCTTACCATCATGGTATTCTTCAAGGAAGGGCCTGTGCTAGGTGGCTAATTAGCACTGAAGACACTCTCCTCCTCCTTTTCCTATGAGTGCATTTTATTTACCATTCTTTCTCCGAGATGGTGCCCCCGGCTTCCTCTTATACTCCTGCCTTGACATACTGTACACTATACAAGCAGCCCATCTACAATCATTCATCACTCTACCCCTCCAGAATTCACAGGGGGGGACCCAAGAAGGGCTCTTCATGGCTGGGGATGCTACTTGGATGTCAGGGGTCCTGGATCCCTGGATGAATGGTTGTCCTCCTTCCTGATGCTGTCACACCCTTGTTAAAGAGCTCCATAGGGTCTATGCAGACTTTGTTAACATCAGAGTATTCCACACAAAGCTTTATTGGGGCTGAGCAGTTCCTGTACAATGAAAATGAAATGGCAGAATAGTTTTAATAGCAATACAGAAGGTGAAAATGTTGATGACAATAAATGAGATAAGATGTATATACAATATACCTCATTATTCCACGCTATAACATGCGATGACCTATAAAAGGGGAATTTACTGTTTAAAATCCTTCATTATTGTCCTCCATTCAGCACTTTTGCTCACATGCCAGTAATCAACAGTACACATCAAACTGTGATCTAATTTTGCAGTGGAAGTCTTTAGCTAAACATGACCTGGGAGACCAATACAGTGAGAACCTGGGTGGTCTTAAAGATCAGCACCATGAGAGTTAAGTGCAGTGAAAGCAGAGCATAAGTGAATCAGGAAGAGGGGATAAGAGCGTCTCCTCAGGACAATAAGACAGGTGTGGAGAGGAAGGTACTGCAGGGGTGGAGGAGGGGATGGAGGACAAGAGAGGGAAAGAGAACAGATGCTTTCACTGACCACAGACCTGGACTTATATTTCACTTTGGGCGAAAATTTAGCTACCCTGGGAACGGTCGGCCATCACTGTTATTTAAACCCATTTTTTCTATAGCCTTGTTTTGTTATTGCAGACTGGTGACTTTCCTCTAATTGTGATTAGGAGAAACCAGATGAACATACCTGGATAAGCTTCGCCTTTTATGTCTTAAAATATAAATGATGTAATAATAACAACAGTGTCAGAGAGCAATCAAATTTGTTGGGAGTCATACAATAACTCCATCAAAATGAACTCGTCAGACCAGAGTGATTTTTCTTGTAAAAGTAACGCCCTGTTTCAATGAAACTGACTCAAACGATGAGACTAGTGATATATTTTTTGTAACTGTCAACAAATTCCTTAAAAAGACAAAAAACAACAATAAGTTAGTCTATCTCTCAATACTTTCTGACTCACCTACCTTGTTTCAGCTCCAATCCCATTCTTTCCTTGTGAAGATATAAATCTTAGAATATATTCTTTCATTTTTAAAATGACTTAATAATTTCCTAAAACAAGTATGTGCTGTATGTTTAGCAACCTAACTCAAACAAGAGAAAACAGTGCTTGTGTGAACTATTTTCAGCAGCAAATTTACTGCTCTAGTGAGTATTTACAGCAGGATGGTGCATGTTGACTCAAAATAAACTACAATGCCCATGTTGCAACACTCAGTGCAACAGTGTGGGTCACTGATGTGTTTTAATAGTTGGAGGTCTATGGCATAAAAGATTTGGGTACATAAACAATACTTCTTAGGTTAAGTCACTGATGGTTTTAGTATTTTCATGGGACAATAAGAAAAAATAAAGAATCTCACAAGACTTTTAAAAATATTTTTAATGGTGCTGGTCTTTTTGTGGCACATGTATATTCATAGTCATTTTTATACACACACATTTTGGAATTAACTAAGACGCTGCTGCTGATTTTCTTTTCCAGCATCTATCTTAAATAATGTTTTGTCTCATGTTGTATTGTCTGTCTTGTCTGAACTCGTTTCACAGATGATCTCTAATCATAAGGAAACAGTTCCTGCCCTTTCCCATAATCTATTATTCATTTCAGCTTCATCCTCATAGCCTATCAACCATCATGGGCTAGATATACCAGATTACTTAGAACTACCCTATATATAACAACGCACACACACAAACATACACACACAATCACAGAACTATAGGTATTATTACAGTAACATTATCACTAATGGTATTGGTGGAGATTTATCCCATCTAAGTTCCTATCATATCACTAGATGGGATTATGGATCTCTGAGCGTGATGCCTGAATTAAACTGCACTCCCTCCGTGCTACGTGTGGAGATAAACACATCCAAGTATGGACCTTTGAACCAGCAAGAACTCTGCCCATCTGCCACTCAGCTGCAGGACGTCTAAGCCAAGGGCACAGTGATGCCTCGCACTCCATAACAGCATCAGCAGCCTGAAGAAATTATCTGTTTTGCAGGTTGACCTTTGACCTAAGAAGACAAACTTATCTTACTTCATTTCTTTGGAAGAAATATTCATTTTTTTTACATCATAGATATGTGAATGCAGTCTGTGAAAATAGATTTTAGCAGATTATCGCCAAATTATGTACTTTTTGTTTCATATTTAAAACCATTTTTCCAGCTAGTTCAGAGATTCAAACTCATCATAACACTGCTTCTCTAACCTCTGGGCCTCTGCTGCTGACTGGAGCTGACAGGTTAATGTTGGCTTGCGTACTTTATTGCTTAATCAGAGGTGTTTTTTTTCTCCTGTTCAGGAAACGCCCATTTCACAATGTCTGAATATGCAAGGAAAAAATCAGCATAAAACAAGCTTTATTTATTTACACGTGAGGACTAAATGTGTGGATATCTTAAGATGTAAGTATATGAAAATATATTGTACCTTTTGTAGTTTTAAGAGCTTGATTTTGTGCTGAGTAGTGGCTGTTTAGAAAAGCGGTACAATCCTATATTTTCAAATAATTTGCTATCTCATATAAAAAAATATTAATAACATTTAAATAAGAGGGCAAATACATTTTTTTTTTAAAAGGCTGTACTTTCTTATACATGGAGATGCTCCTCTTATTTCAATATTTTTAAAAACTGCTCTTGTAAGTTATTATTATTATTATTATTATTATTTATTATTATTATAAACAACAACAACAACAACAATAATAATAATAATAGTAATAATAATAATAATAATAATAATAATAATAACGATGGTATGCTTATTACTATTATTATTTATATTCACAATTTAACATAATTAACTGCTAAGTTATTTCAAGTTATTTCCATTTTAGTGTGTCATCTATTTTCCCCCTCTGTTAAATATGAAGAAATGAGTTGCAGCTCCAGAATAAAAGCGATTAAGGGAGAGAGGATTATTTTGAATGAGGTCAGTGTTGATGTGAATTAAAACAGCGTCTCCACTGGAGGCCTAGTCACTCAACCAGACAGTGCCGAGGAGGCTTATATTGGGAGAGGCGTTAAAATCCATTTTCTCATCTCTCTCTCTCTCTCTCTCTCTCTCTCTCTCTCTCTCTCTCTCTCTCTCTCTCTCTCTCTCTCTCTGTCTTCCCTGCACCACCTCTTCTCCATCTCTCCCCTCGTCTGAGAAAGCCGAGTCCTGAAAGACAAGCCGCATCATCATGCCATTAAATATTTAAGCAAAACACTGAAACTATATGAAAGATTAAGGGTGCATAAAAATAATTAAGGATTATCGCAATGAAAAATGCATGCTCGGTGTAACCTAGGAGTTCATGATATGAACAATACAATATTAATGGTCTGGAGTGGAGGACTGTGCAGGCAATTCTGTAGCCTCATTAAAAGGAATGTGTTTGTGTCTGGCCCAGGCAAGGCTGCAAGCTACAGATACCAGATCAGCCTCCACTGTTTACAGGTCGACAAAACAAACAAAGGTAATGAAACCATATCGTGTAATAAGGTGTGTGTGTGTGTGTATGTGTGTTGAACCAGGGATGCCTTACCACGGGCCTTCCTTAATACAACACAAAGATATGAAACCATCCAGCAGGCGACATGTAGCCTAAAACATCATTTACCTGTTTGTTCCACTAGATGAGTGTGAATGGAATATTACAGAGCAACATTAGAATTAAAAAGCAGTGTCACTGTGCCAGAGTTACAGCCACAGAAGGTCATTTTCAATGCAGGTCGAATACCGGGGATATATTCAAGGCCACGGAAATTAGAAGCATGCAATACCTTAAATCACATTACCATGAACAGACTCCATTTCTTTCACTGAATTATAAAAGCGTGAACAGACTCATATATCTTTTATGTCCGTGGCCCATTTTTGAGGAGAAGTGTGTTCATTTCTCGCGGGACATTGATATTTTAACAGTGTTTTAATTATTGGACGAGAGGAGCTGCAGGGCCGGCGCAATGATGAGGTTTCCCCACATCGTTGGTTTTCAACAATGTCAGCTCTTTGACACATTTTGAGGTCATTTCGCGATGAATGAAATACAAATGAAACCCATCGCCTATTGGAATAAGGTATCAATAATTGGCGGCGCACCGTAAAAGGCCGCGACCGGAGAATTTGGGAGATTTGACCTCTCCTGAAGCGGAGGATTAGGGGCCAAACATAATAATGGGAAAGTCATTGTGTCAGCGGATTATGCAACTATCTTTAGGCGCCAGCACAGGCCTTATATGATGGAGAAAAAAATGTTTAAGTTTCAAACATGTCAGGGAAAAAAAAAAGCTCCCAGTTCCTTATGGGAATATGCATTGTGCGCCACTGACACGCACTGCGAAAATAGCAATTATCACATGTCAGTTACTGAATCTTAAATATCTTATTCTGCTTTTGGAGAGGTTAATTTCCCCCAGAGCGGTCTTGCCAGTTTTTCCCCTCAACAACTGATATTATAATATATTTCTACTCTATATATGTCAATTTAATGACCCCTTACAATACATATTTTTCCTAAAACAAATAGAGTCAACCTATTATCAGATTAATTTCACTTTTAAGAAGGAAAAAAAAGACACACACACACACACACACACACACACACACACACACACACACACACACACACACACACACACACACAGAGCTCTGTCTGTCAGTAAAGAGAGGCTCCCTCCATTAGCGCGGGTGACCGCACACTGCGGCTCCGCGCGCGCTCCCCGGCTCGAGCTGCAGATTAGACGCAGATTCTGCCACTATTATGAATTCAAATACATCCTCCCGTGATTGAAGGGAACCATTACAATAAGTCACGGGCTGCTGCTGATAATGGCACAAGGCAAGCACAGCCTTCAGCCGCCGTGACAGGATATTGAACGGAGGTGAAAAGTTAACAAAATTATCAAATAGCCAGGACCGTGCTCTCTCTCTCAGATGTCACTGGGCCGAGAAATAAAATAATAATACAAGAAAAATATGCGGGCTCCTATGAGAAAGCCTCTGTATCTAAATCACAGCCTTTCATTTGAACTAATAGCAGAAGCAGATATTGTAATAACACGGATTTATGCAGCTTGACATATTGTCGTGGTAATACATTAGGCTATGTGTTAGCCTATAGCTTGTCAAAAAGGTGTGTACACCTACATGCATGGATGCATGGGCCTCATGTTACAAACTACTTTTCCAATCCTTTCACAGTTATTTCCACATAGCCCCCTTATCAATGTTTATTCTTTTTGACCAATGTCGAAAATAAAAAGAGTGGCCTTGCAGTGACGGTCTATTCTCTATTTTCTCCGCCGGCAAACACAGAGAGGCAGCAGCAGTTCCCTTACACACTCCCCTGGCTTGTATTGTTCCTCAGTGGCATAATTTTGCCTCGCAATTGTCAGAGTTAGGCTAACATGTTGTAGCCCGGGCTACTTAGACAGAATGGGAAAACCTTGTTGTGAACAATGACAGAATCAGAGGGGATGGGAGGAGACCCGAGAAAGCTTCCCGTTTTAGAGGTAACAGACAGAAGAGGAGGAGAAACATTGTGATACTGGGGATAAATATTCAGCCCGGTTATGCTGTTACCAAAAAAAAAAAAAGAAAAAAAGTCCTGCTTTAACTGTGCATTTTTTCCTAATTAAAAAAAATGACTGCAAATAATCCACATGAGAACAGTATAAGGTAAGACCAAAGAATGAGGTTGCTCTGTATTTTTGCAGTAGATATTTATGCTAATATGTGTGTGTGTGTGTGTGTGTGTGTGTGTGTGTGTGTGTGTGTGTGTGTGTGTGTGTGTGTGTGTGTGTGCGTGTGCGCGCGCCTCGTGGAGTCGTTCTGCGGGGAGAAATGATAGTCGCATTAACCCTTCAACTCTTATTTCATGGCTGCCTCGTTAAGAAGCTTGTGGATTTAATTACCGGCAGTGGAGGCTGGGAAGGTACAAGGCCCCGTGTCGCCGTGTAATTGGAAGCATTTCTCTCTACACCCAACTTAACATTTTCCACCCATCTCTAATTGTCGAGTACAATTCACACTCATTAATAAGGCGAATTATGTAATTTTCAAAACAGGACTTGGGTGTGGATAAGGGGGGGAGCAATAGACTGATAACTCCAGCGGACCTGGAGCCACATTCAGTACAAATATGGACCAAGCTGCTGCTGCATATAGGCAAAGCTATAATTAAAACCACATCAATTTTAAAAGGCTTTTGTGCATGCATAGCATTAGTGTTAGTGAAACTCTAAGTGGCCTCACACTTTAACTGCATAAGCATAAGCTTATGAAGTCAATTTCAAAATATCTTTAAGGATTAGCAAAAATGTTTTGTGGGTCGTGCATTAACACACATGCACCAGGTAACCTGCTCTACATTTAAAGCTGTCAAATCACACCACAGAAACAATATGGCTGTCAACTCACACACAGTATGACCCCATGCTGGATAATTTAAAGGATCATTTTGCTCTAAATAGCAATGATTTGATGCAAAATGTAGCTTGCAGCCAAACATTACAATCATATCTGAAGACCATAATGAAGATAAATAAATCTCCATCCCCCTTTTTCTATATATTGGTAGGCAGTGCTCCCCAATGTTTACATAATACATGTGTCAGAAATTGCTCAAAATTGGCCTCTGCTTCCTTATTATGATAAAAAAAAAACTGTGCTTAATATCAAGACTGACTGCAACATATTTTCTTCTTACTTATCTGGTAGTTCTTGTTTTCTTCTTTAGGTGGCTTACCACTGCTGAATCCATGGGAGATACTGGTGTATTTAATAACTAATAATAACAGTAACTTTTTTTTAATTTTTTTTTTACAACAAATAAGAAATGAACTGATATTAGAAGTTATTATAAAAGTGTGGAGGGCAGTAGCTACTTTAAAAATACTGCAAAAGGAGCTAGACTGGCACAATATTTGACCTTTCTGTGAAGGGCCTCAGAATATAAATTAGTTTGACTATTGTAATATGCTGGATGTCTTCTCTGTGTACTGTATGGCTGTCGTCTTCATTAATTAACTCCGCCCCTTCTGTCCTTATCAGTTCCTTTCTCTTTTTATTCACTTCCCTGTTCTCTCCTCCCTGCCCTCCGTGCATGCCAGGTATCAGAGCTACGTGGCTGTTTCAGTTTGCTCACACAGTCATATCTTCTCTCTTGTTTTAATCACCATTCAATAACCCCCGATGACTGTGTGAAAGGCAACATTTAATGGGCCACACTTAATTTGCTCTTTTAAAATTGGCTCGCATTGAGGGCAAACAACAACGACAGGCCCTGCCTGCAATAGAGAAATCACACATGGTGACAGTCGCGGCGAGGCGAGGGCCGAATGCTGCTGCAAATGAAGTCCTCAGCCACAAGACTCCATTAAAACGACGCAATGTGATACCAATCTGCAACTTTATTATTGCCGGGCCCACTTCCCCCACACCAGCACTGCCGTGACTGTAGTCGCCGCCGTACTCCATTCTGCATTATCAGAAAACACAGTCATTAAAAAGCATTTGACCTTTTTGTAGCGAGTATCGAGAAATTACCTTTTCTGTTTGGTTCTCGCCCCCCTCCTCCTTCCCACCTTGTTCGGCGAATAAATCACTTCACGGCGAATTGTAATGCAACTCCTCCTTTGCTCTGAGTGGCGTTAGGTTCGCTCTGCCTCAACAGCGCCTGAGCAGATACCGCCGTAATTAAATGTTACATCTGCCAATTGTTTCACAGGGACAATGAGGAGGGAGGGGACGGCTGGAGAGCAGAGGAAGAGAGAATCGGGGGGGGAGGAAGCGGTGGAGGAGACAAGTGGAGGTGAGACAATGCTCCACGGTGGACTGTTTGAAGAGAAGATTGCAGAGGCCAGCCAAGGAGAGGGGGGAGAAGAGAAGGGAGTAGACAGGTGAGAGGAAAGGAGAGGAGAGGAGAGGAGAGGAGAGGAGAGGAGAGGAGAGGAGAGGAGAGGAGAGGAGAGGTTGGAGCAAATACAGACAGATAGAAAGGCTCTTGGCCTCACATTGAGCATCTCAGTGTCATCTTCCTACTCTGTATTGATCTGATGTGTGTTCGTGGGTGTGTGTATGTATCCTTGCGCAGGTGTATGTGAACCAGACAGACAGATGGAGTGTTAGGAGTGTAACAGCGCATCCTAACACTTTGAAATCCCCTGCTCAGATGGCAGCTATCTCAGACATCTTGGCCTCGCTGCCATTCGCTGCCTTTCACTGACACCTGGAACCAATCGCCTTGCATAGCGGAAAACAACCCAAGTGCCCGTGGCTTGTGTGTCTGTGTGTGTGATAATGAATATTTATTGTCTTAGGATGCATCTCATCATACACCTCAGCATCTACTAACACAGACACACACACACACACGCGCACACAATCATGCCCACACCCCCCGCACATGCATACACATCCAATGATACAGACACACACTAATGTAGCACACACACACAGCTCCTCCCCACATCCACAGAGCGAGCCTTTGTTTACCCCCGTTGAAATGAAAACTGCGACGGGAGTTGCTCGAGTTGTTACATATCACCCTGTGAGCAATTAGCAAACTGCACAGGGGGTGGAGGAAAAACATACACCGTCACATGACACCGTCTGTCTCCATGTCGGATTTCTGGAAAGTGCAAGTGTATGTGTTTGTGCATCTGTCGGTGTGTATATGTTTGTGTTAGTGGTTTATCTTCATTTTTGAAGATTATTTGTGGCCTGTCTCCCTTTTTGTGCTACACAAGAGAATGGGTGCCGAGGTAAATGTGTGGTGACCGCTGTTTAACTCATTGTCTGCATTTGAAGGGTCAGTTTACCCACATTATAAAACACATATTTTCTCACTTGTGTCTAGAAGTATCTTGCCGGCTGATAGTTTTAGTTTCATTTGTTCAGTTTTTGAGATATCTGTCTCTGGAATCTCTCCCGCCACCTCAATATAATGGAAACGAATGGAATTTCATTTGTGGTGCTAACAGCATTGAAAAAAAATTCTGTCAGTTCCCCATTAGTTTTCATAGAGACTCTTTCTTCAGCAGAAACCAGTGGAAGCTTTTCACAGTGAGGTCTGTGGATTATCCAGAATAACAAGGACACTGATTCTGAGAAGAAATGTTGAATTTTTTAAATGTAATTTTTAATTCAACTCCATTTTACTGGAGTGGAGGCAGAAAGCTCAATAGTTGGGCAAATAAAATCAAAGTTATCTCCATAGCTAGATACTGCAAGACGAATGCCTCCAAATATTTATTTTTTTTTGTAAACTGGGTGAATGGACCTTTTAAAAGCAATGCAAGTTTATAGTGATGGGATTGTAATGTTAGTTTTTAAGTATACGCCCAGAGCTTCTTTTTTTTTTTTTTTTAATTTTTTGTAATATTTTCAGTTTTTGAAGTGGTGGCATTTTATCTAACCGTACTATTGATCATATGTCCAGCAAATACAGTGCATAGAATGTAAGTACTATATTGTACTGTATCCCCAGGCATGTTGCATTAACCTAAGCCGTGCCACCGTAGCAAATGAACAAGGGGATGAGGAATGGATAAATGGAGGGGTTAGGTGGAATAAACCCAACCTTATGTGCCAGAGGGTAGAGATGCATTTCCATAACAGCGATAAATTGGATTTAACGGCAAATCATAGACAACAATGGTTGAGGACGCTAAGGGCTGTTGTCTGTCCCACCCTACAGCGAGGATCTACGAAGACCTCCTTGTGTGTTTGTGTGTAAATGTGCGCCTTGGTGCCTAAACGGCCTTGTCTCGGTTAAGGTATGAAATCGCTCTGACTGTAAGCACCTTCTTTTTCCAGCCGTGACCTGTTATCCATTTAGTTGAGGAGAGTCAGGGGAGTCCTTGTTTCTGCCTACGGGCGGATGCCAGCACAGACTCAATCTGAACAAGACCCACCAGGCAGACTTTGAGTTTCCAGGAGCACCTACTTGTTACACCTGCTGCTCACGCCTACAGGTGCCATGGGATTGGAGAGACACTGGGTCCTTAAAGAGAAAAAGGTAACTGTGGTGTAAATTTCATTCAAACTGATGCTGGATTGGTAAAGTAGTTGTGAGGCAAGCAACGTTAACATAGTTTCTCCTACAAAATACAGTACGTTTTGAATTGCACCACAAATTATTTGCATTTTGAGATAATAAAATTGCTTCCCACTTAAAAAAATAGCCCAAGACAGAAATAATTCTATGATGCAAAGTATCTAGGATGTATTTTTATTTATCTGTACTCCTCGTTTGTGTGTTAGGAGTGTAACAAGGTATATACCAGTTAACAAAGAAATGTTCCTCAACTTGTGAAGTTTGAAGCATTTCACTTAAACACATTTCAACACGCACAAAGTAACGTCACAGCCATTCAGTTTGAACAGGATGGACCTCATTTTAAAAGGCAAAGAACACAGAGGATGATATTGTCAAAGAGCAGTCAACAGAGAAATCAGCTAAATACACAGAAACACACACTCACACTCACACACAAATACGCACACCTCCCACTGACGGTGATAACAAACAGTGATTAGCATGTGAGAAACAACACAGACAGGGTGTAAGCAAGCAGATGCCTGTTCCCCTATTAGCCATGTTGATTAGCCTACTGTCTTAATATCTTTGTTTTGGTGGATGTGTGTCTATCTCGCTCTTTCCCGCTCTCCCGTTCTCTCTCCCTCGACGACACACCCAAGGCCACCCTGTAAAACCCAAACTCATCCTAAAGCCAATTCCTCCCTCTTTTTCCCAGAAAACAAATACACAATCAAACAACACTAAGCCAATTTCCTCCCTTGCCCAAGCTTATTCACAGACACACTCACACACACACACACACACACACACACACACACACCTCCTCTAATTTCCTGGGGCCGTGGTACTGGCAGGGAGTGTGTTGTAGCGCCAACAGAGCTCTGTGTTTGGGGTAATTGCTCTCGCTGCGTTAGTATGGAAATCTGCGAATGTGTGACAGGGCCAGATAGCTTCCTCCAATGTTGTTCTGATCCTGCCTCTAGGCCCGCAGCCAAACTATTTTATCTCTTAATGCATTAGAGTGATCTTCCAATTAGCCCACGCTCATAATACTCCCCCATTCCTGGTGGCTGCCTGCTCTGGGCTGCAGAGAGACGGAGGGAGGGAAGCGGTGCGTATGTAAGCGTGTGTGCAAGTGTGTGTGTCCAGCTAAATGTGTGTGTTCTGTGGCTTGATGGGATGGCGGCGGTGGAGGAGGAGGTGGTGGGTGGGGTTGGCGACCAGGAAAAGTGAAGTGGAGAGGATGCGGCGTACGTGTGTGTAAGTGTGTACGCGCATGCAAGCGTACGAGAGGGGCGGGTGGGTAGTGGGTGGTGGTGTGGTGATAGTTCTGCTTGAGAGGTGAAATGAGGTGCTTATTGTGCGCGGCGTGGGGGTTGCGCCGTTAGTCCGGGGCTCCTGTTGTAAAGTTTGCTGATAAGGAGAACCCGGCCCTTGAGCATCCATTCTCCTCGGTGTATTAGCGCTCCCTTATCAGGGGCCCAGATAAAAACCAGCATGCCATTTGCCTTCGGTGGAATTAAGCCCTCCTCCTCCTCCTCCTCCTCCTCCTCCTCCTCCACCTCTTCCTCTTCCACCCTCCTCCCCTCTCCTCCTCTTGTCTGCCTTGGCTAACCGGGCGGGCTGCGATTAACCTCGACACTGTCCAATATCCTCGGCAGACTCCCGCCCGCAGATTAGCTGCTATTAGTTATGACCAACTAAATTAACCACCGCCGCTTCCCTGAGAGAGGGAAGGAGGGAGAGAGGAGGATGGAGGGAGATGGAATGAGCACGAGGGGGTTCATTTAGAAAGAGAGGGACAAACAGAGAGAGACTGATGGAAAGAGGGTGAGAAGTGGGTGAGGGAGAAAGAGAGAGGGATAGAAAGAGAGGCCAAGTGCTCTGAGCAGTGTGTGTGTACACTCTGAAGTGGCTCATTCTGTATTGCACACTCTGGGATGTACGTATTGCAAGCCATACACACACTCCGGTTATGCTGATATCTTAACACTTAGATGATATATGCACATGGCATTGCCAGGCAGCATTTTGAAATCAGAAAGAACTAGAGTGTTTGAGAAATATGTCATTATTTTGTCATATTTATAAAAGCAAATGCAGATCTGTCTCCCATGGCCACATACACTGGCCAAAACATTGCTCATAACCACAGTAATTTTGTGCATACTATGCAATTTTATTTATTTACTTAATGTAATTTCACTTGACTCCATCTCAAATTACAGAAAATCTAACCATTGTCTCAGTGGTTTGAGACTATCATCACAATAACTTTGCCTTTGAGTAAAGCAGCCTCGTTTCAGCGGTGTCAGTACAGTTGAATAGACCGTCAAGTGAAAATAAACACAATTTTCTAATACTGCTAACTGTCACAAACACCCTCAGGCTGACAGCATCTCTTTGGTTTATGAGCCACTGGGTTTGTAGAAGGAGACACACATTAATGGCATTTCTGAGTTTGATTTTTTTTTAATTGCATGCAGCACCTTGTAGGAAAACATCAGGGGATTTCAAACAATGGACTTATTGAATGGAAACAACACACACACAGAGGCGCGTGGAATGATATTGTATTGCTAAAGTAAATGTTATTTAAAACACTTTAAGGCAATTTTTCATTATTGAAATAATATTATTTTAAACACAAAAACATTTCTTTCATTTGAGTTGGCTCAGTAGTGGAGCTGTTTTTTTTTCTTCAAAACTTTGGAAAGCACAGAACACTTATCTTTAGTATTTATGTGAACAGAAAACAGTCTATATTCAACCTGTTACCTGTTTTTTATTTATTTAACTATTTTCATTTTTACAGCTTTCTTTTTTGCAATTTTATATGAAAATATATCAAATATATCAAATTTAGTCATTGATTGAAGGCAACCTAAATTAGTTGTGTTTGTAATCCTATTTTGTTCTGGTTTCTGTTGCTTCTCAGACCTGCCTGCCTTCTCTTGTCAGAGGGTCACAAGAAACAATATGACTAGCACAATACAGAGGGCCTTGACTTGATGTGTTTTCATGTGTGTGTGTGTATGTGTGTTTGTGTTGACTGGGGAGATACACAAGGTGGCTGGGGACCATTCAGCACACACACTGCCTTTCTGTTTGCATGAGCTGACCACTCACACACACAAACAAACATCCCACAGACACACACTCAGTGTCACACCACACCTTGCTAAGCCTGCACTAACAGTATTAAGCCATCACATCTGGGCTGTATTGACAGGAGATGCGACAGGGCAAAGCACAGCAACCTGCATGCAGCTGCTGCAGCCTCTGCGCCCAGGGTGATCATCTTTCCTCTCCCTGCATTTCTTTCTTCTCTTCTCTTCCCCCATGCTGCCTTTTCTCCCAGCTTACCATGTGCAGATATGATATTGGAATTCATGCAGCCCTGAAAAGACGCTGTGTAATTGCACAGACAACCTCACAGATCCAAAAATCAATACCCAGCAGGTTTATTCATTCAAAGAGCTAACTACGGTATTAATTAGAGATCTCTTGTGTTTGCTTTTCACATCAAGAGTTTAACTGTAAATAAGATTGACCACATCCAAAATAACGGTCAAGATTGAATGCTTTTTGTATTTGAATGTGATTGATGTGTTTTTACATGTGAAAAATGGCAGGTAGGTCAGGTTTAGAAACTATAACATAAATTATCTTGAATGTAATGTTTCCATTTTTGAGGCTATCTTCACTAAAATTACATATTTTTTAACCAAATAAGGAAATATTTCTTCTTGTATTCATTGTATTACATGACATTGAAAATTCAAAAACTCAAGCAAAGTCAAACATTTAAAAATAAAAATACACTTTTGGTTGTTGTAGAGTTCTATAACAGTAATTCTACTTTTATTCTTACATTTTTCTAGAAAAAGCTAAGGGCTATTTACCTATAATGCCTCCTATATTGTCACTTTGTGAAATATTTGTGTCACTTTGAAATGTAGCCCACCAAGAATACAACATAAGCTGCAATGAGTAATGTAATTGCCATAAACAAACACATCACTGTACCTTGTATTACAGGAATACATGTGACATGTGAGAGTGTTGTACACATGTTCTCCTCGTATTTGATGTAGGTGGTATGGTGGTGTGTCTGGTTCACAAGATTGTATGGTGACAGTATGCCTTCCCAAACCAGTCTCCTCTTTTCCTTTTGTACGTGGCTGTCACTCAGAAGCCTCGAGTATTGGATAACGCCATTGAAAACGGTCGCTGTAATTTTAATGGGGAACCAGTGGGCTTCAAAGGACAAGAGAACATGGCACGGTTGTTACCCTCCACCATGTAAAACGACAACAGGAGAGCAAAGCCGGTAGCCCCCCGCTCCCTCTCCCACCGGCTCCCTCGTCCACAATGGAAAAACCTGTTTATCTCTGCGTACAATTAAGAGTGTGAAATTTGAACATGCCGAATTAACTAAGAAACCCCGCTTTTGTTACAAAGGAAACAAAGCCTCAGGAGAGAAGAGAGAAAGAGAGAGCAGGGAGAGAGGAGGAAAAAAAAGGATTTCTCAGTCATGAGAGAGAAGGACAGCATGGCTCACTGATATCCAGAATAATCACATTTCCCTCCAATAAATCAGACTGGTTGGCATGTGGTGCAAACAGACACACATACTGTAATGCATCTGCACACACACACACACACACACATGCACAGCACAGGTTTAAAACCATCAACAGCTGCATTTTCTATGACTTTGCACACTGACTTTTTATTTTCAACATCCCGTTCAAAACAAGACACACACACACAAGCACCCTGAAGCTAAATGACAACGTGCCAACCCCACCCTGTGCGCTTTTCATTCACCCACTGTTTTGGCCCGCTAACAGGCCCCTGGCATCGCTAGCTAGCCAGACCACCCTGACCGCCCTCCTCTCACCATCCCTCCATCTTGTCCTTTTCCCGAGCCAACAATCCAGCCAGTCAGGCTCAATGCGGCCTTCCTTACTGCCATAACGACACCTCACATCGCCCCACTTCCACCTTAAGAGAATGAGTAATCAACAAACCGGGAGCCATTTGCCGACTGTCAGTCAAATCCAGGACTCCGCTACGCTATCAGTCCTCCGCCCGTCACCAAGCCCTTCTTTCCTTCCTTCCTCTCCTCTAATACCAATTTAAATCGTTCAACGTGCCTTTCCTCCCGCTGCCATTATTCAAAAAGATCATAATAGTTTTCCCTGTGCCCAAAGCACAAAAAATCAATTATTTCCCCACAAAGACTTGAAAGTACTTAGCGCGGGCCTGCGAGGGGAAAAGCTGTGGGTTATATCAAATTGAAACTGCACTCATTACACAGGCACACAATTAGTTACCTCTGGTCTGCCTGCCGCTCTTTAATTTCCGAAACGGCATATCTGTATTATAACAGAAACAAGCATGCAAATGCTATTGTTGGGGATTTAGAGAAATCAATAGGACGGCTGGCGAGAGGCGTTTGGTGGCGCTGTCACTCAAAATCTGCTGCCGGCGACTGATAAAGGTCTGAATTCAAATTAGCGCCAAAGCCGGCCAGTGACATCAGAAGTGACATCCGAAATAAAAGGGACGGCTTCATGATATATGTAATTATTCTCCTCGCATTTGCGCTACATTTTTTCTTCACTCTCCCTCCTCTTTCCTCCCCTCCCTCATTCTCTTTTTCTCCTCATTGTGTGTACTTGTGTAACTGTGTTTTGCATAAAGGGATTAGGAGTGCCTTAATGAGAAACTGTAATTGTTTTTTCAGCCTCGCTCTATAGATATGTTCGCATGTGTGTGTGTCTGTGGATATTTGTGTGAGAGAGACAGACTGAAAATATGTCTTGAATGAATGTGCCTTGTTTAATGCAAAATGAATACAGTATTGAAATAATATGTTTTTTTTTTCTCTTCCATATCAGAGGACTATTGGTGAGAAAGCTACGAAGGTCTGGGAGAAAACTATGTTATGAAATACATTTCCCCACAATAATGAGCCAAGAGCTGACACTGAACAATGGAAACATAACCAGCCTCGGCTTCAGTTTTTCTCAGATACCAAATTATTCACATCTTTTCACTTTAAATGTTACCAAACTTTTCTGTTTTGCCGAAATCCTGATAAGGTATTATAGCGACAACACAAGTTGAGCAAATACAAAAGTGTAGCAACATGTTTAACACTGGATATTAAACATTTATCAGTGGGGGTTTTTTTCCATCAGTAAATGTTGATAAGTTGAAATGCTGAACTGAAGTCACTTATGACATAAACTGCATTTTAAATGTTGTAAAAACTGTAACTGGTGGCTGAAATGTTTCTTGCAAAATACATTTAAAGTATTCATCCGTTAAATAACATTTTACAATGTTAAACATACAGTTAAGTATATATATGTTTGTAATTTCTGTGTGTGCATTCCAGGAGTTGTTGTGCTTCATTTATGCCGTTTTGTTTGTAATTTCCCAGATTTCCTTTTAACAACCCACTCAAAGAACAAACGAGTTGCCAGTTTTTACACTTGAGGGAAACTGAGAAATGAAGAGACAATAATGCCTTAATGTGATGTTTCTAGTTGTTCAACAAGGGCTTAATTTTCACTTCAACTTTGGAGGAAACATCCACTGGGAATTCTTCAAGCCATTACAGTTGTAATCTTTACCGGCAAGACTGGGATGTTCTTAAAGGGAAATTTCACCACTGTGAATATGATAAATTTCTTAAAACTAGGTCACTTATGTAGTAAAAATGTGCAATTATTTTTGAAATTTGTGCCCTATGACTAGAGGAAACTGAGAAAAAGTTTGTAGATTCCCCGTATCGCTCTTAAGGGAGAATCCTACAACAACCAGAATGCATTGCGCACATCCCGTCCAATGAGACTCGACTGACGGTGTGTTTATGTCCAGCAGAGCACCAAAGACAAAGTTAGCAGAGACATTGAGCCTTGATATATCATCATCATGGTACACTGGAGTCAGTTACATTATGTGGATCAATGCAAACTTACCGGATGCTGCACAGTGCCGCTGGATGCAGCCACAAGTTACAGGTAACACAGTTGCTGATGTGATGATCTGTATTCACAATTGGCAAAGTCTGATATATTATTCTGTCAGAAAACACATTCAAAGTACTACAAAGTTTGTTGCAGCGTGGAGTTTTCAGTTTGTCTCCATTCTTTCTGACCATCCTCACTGGTCACCAGTCGATGGTGCAGCCATCTTCCTGGCTGCAGGCATGTTTCTCTCGCTGATGCTGTTACAGCTCCCGTGGTCGCTTCTTCCTCCAAACTCTGTTTTTTCTGATTCCACAGCACTATATTTGGCAACATCTCTGCTCTGACATTATATTGGAAAGCTAGTTGTTTTTCTGTGTTAGATTCAGTTCTTCTGGATGAATCAGGGATAAACTTAACAGCTTAGCTTAGCATAGCTGCAGTTCGGTGGTTGCTTCCTCTTCCAGACTCTGTTGTATCTGATTCCACAGCGCGATCTTCTGCCTTGTATCATGAAACTAGTTTTCCTCCAAATATACTAATACTTTAAAGTATTTAGTAGTATGATATTTTATTCTCTGCTTTTCCCTGTTGTGTAACATGGTAGGTGGGAATGTTTTGGGAGACCCACATTTTACCGTCCTTGAAGGCACCACTACTGAAAATTAGGAAACAGTTTGTAGTCTAAGGCAGATCTCAATTGTCAGTTGGATGACATGTTTTGCGTCACCCAGCGGACATTTGCCAACAAATGAGCGGGGAGCTCTGGGTGCAGGAGGTTAAACATTATTTATTTGCAGATACTACCCACATTGTGATGCTACAATGCTGGCGAAAATCAGCAAAGTTGTGACTTAATAGGACATCTTGGCCTGAAAAGTGTACTGAGAAAAGGTCATGACAGCTGTAATTCTAGTTTACAAAGTAGTCATCTGTAAAAGAATAATTTTGTCATTGATGTTTAATTTAAGTGGTGGGCATGAACTAACAGTGAACTCAGTGGGAACTAAGTTAACCAGCACACAAACAAACACACGCACTACCAAATAATGTACTTGAGATACAGGTAACTTTCTTTATTGCCTATTAAAGCTAATATATGTGTCTCCCTGATTCACGCTTACACTTATATCACAAGTCAGGGATGCAAGGGTGGTGCAGGGAAAAAGTTCCTACCTGGTTCTAACGCGCGTTCCATCGAAAACTGGTGTTTGTATGTGGGAAGCCAGTGAGGGATCATGTCCTTATCACCACACTGGCGACTCCTACGGGTTGGTCGGACCAACTGCACAAAGAGAGAATTGTAGGGGGCAGCAGGGGACAACACGCTCATCACTGGCAGATGAAAAGAAGCAGCTGCAGACACTGTATGTCAGTTATTTGTTATTTTATCTCTGTCATACTTTGAGGGTGAGATTGTCACGAGCACTTTATAGGGGGTGACAATTAATCATCATGTTTTCCTGTCTTGCCATAAAACTACACCCACTAATAAGTGTGAGGCTGGATTATACTTTTAATAAAGTTGTCAAGGAGTTACTAAGAGTCAGAGTGAGTCACATGGAGCAAAATCCAGACATACTATACATCATATTATCACTGGCCTGTGATGTCAGTCTTGATGTTATTGTACATATTGTAATTCATCCAAATGTCTCATCTGCTCCAGGAGTTTGATGATGTCGGAAGAATATGCTACTAAATTTAAGCACTTGTTTCCATGACATAAACTTACCTCAGGTGAGAGGCTTACTGGGCTCAATCCAGAACTTCACCCATTCACCTCTCCGTGACTCCACTCCAGCATAGCGGAAGGCCCTGCATTTGTGGGAAGGTTATAGCAAACGTTTTAGGTAATGAGGGATTTGTGACCTGTCAAGCAGTGAACATCATGTTCATACCTTTCAGATCTCCACTACGTCTTCATGCCAGCTCTCCTCTCCTCTGCCCTTCCACCCCTCTCCCATACTGTGATACTCACTTTAGAAGAGCGGAGCGATCAGCCATATTTCTGCCTTGTCCCGGAAACAAAGCCCTCTGCTCTGGGCTGGGCCAGAATGAAGTGGGGCAAAGTATGCAGGGGAGGGGAGAATGTGCCCTTTGTTGCCCCTCTGCCCCATTCTCTCCATCTCTCCATATCCTGCCTCACCCCCCCTACCCCCACCCCTGCTAGTTCTCTAACACTGAAGGGAATGGCGAGGGAGGAAGGGAGGGACGGTGGGGTGGCTGGTTCATTCAGCATCGGTTAAACGTTTTCACAGCGGCACAATGCCGGGGCGGAGTAGGCAGGTGCAAGCCAGGGAGAGGGAGGAATGGAGGGAAAGGCAGAGGAAGAGAGAGAGAGAGATACAGAGAGAGAGAGAGAGAGAGGAAGAGAACAACAGGTTGACCTACAACGGACCGTAATCATGTAGCACTATTAACCCCCAGAGACCCCCTACTCTCTGTCTTTCTTGCTTTCTCACTGTTTCTTTCTCTTTCTGTCGCTCTCTCACCAGTGTACACAAGCTTACTGCCCCGGCACTTGTAAGACCAACCAAGGCCACACACACACAAACAAGCACAGAGGCTGGCAGAGCATACAGGCACAATGCATACAAACACACTCACACCTCAGTGGCACATTTGCACTCATTTCACATAGATGGCTAGTCAAGTGCAAGTAAAACACACATTCACGCGCGCACACACACCAACAACAGAGCGGGCATATAATACGTCAAATCACACATGCTAAGATAATCACTTGTGTCATAATATGGACACACTCAAGCACGCACACGTACTGGCTTTCTCCTGGACCAACCAAGTGTGTGATGATCAGTAGGAAGGCTGCAAGAGAGGAGGGAGTGTGTGTCTGGGTGTCAGTTTGTGTGTCATTCATCTGCTGCCAAGGAGCAAATCTTACTCACTGAAGGCCTGTTAGAGTTTATGTGTGTGTATGTATGTGTTCAAGTGTTTGTGTGCATGTTCAGTGTGTTCAATATAACTTTTTTGGTAGTGTGTTTTTCAACCATAGACAACTTATAGAAATGTCACTCCCTGACCTTGCCACAACAAAAACTAATTTTTTTCTTTGTGTGCTCAAACAGTGTGATTGATTTTTTTGTAAACAGACAATAGATTGAAATAGTTTTTAGTGTTTAACTTACAGAAATAAGTGGAAAGGACAGAAAGCTTGGCTGTTACTTTTCATAAAATAAAAATGTAAAAAAAATAAATGAAAGGTTTGTTTTAGAATCAACACAGAAAGTTTTATATGAATACTAAAACATCAATTTTTTCTTTCAGGTTTTTCAGTTTTTTGTCATGATAGTTGACAGTTTTGAAAAGATCCTGAATTGAGTTTGAAGGAAAAGGCTGTTTGAAGTTATGTGTTATATATGCAATAATTTCTGAGCTCAAAAATATAACTTAATCAAGGTATGTTTACCTTTATTGCATTTAGAAAAAGCACAATGTTTCGAGTCCAAATTGGCTCACACATCCGGTACAGGGGTATCAAAAAAATATCTGACACCTAGAGGACCACCTACAGATTTTTTGGACTTAACACCTGGGTGAAAAAGATGTAGGTGTGTTCTGCTCCCTGATAACTATCAGTTTCACAATGAGTTTTCAGTACCTGTGGCAGCGACGTCATGACCCACAGGAGAGGGATGAGACATAAAGGAAGCTATGAGGATTCATGCACGGTTGAGCTGAGAGTATTGATTTAAAACTTTATCTTGAAAAAGCCTCCAGGAAACCTGATTGTCTCACGATGTACAAATTCCTCTTCAGTGCCTTCATGACAGAAATCAGCAGTCGCTGGAAGATCTGTCTGATTTTGATTTGAAATTTAGTGTAAGATAAGTTACATAAAGATGAAAGGAACAGGGTTTTATGTGTGTATAACATGTAAAACATTTGATTATTACAAAAAGCTGACAATAACCTGGTTAAGATGATGATTGCAGATTTATTTGTCAGAATGCGGTTCAGTGTGTGTAACAAAAAACTATATAAACTGTAAAAGGGCAATTATTGTTACAGTTTTACAGAATTTATAGAAATTCTACTATAATTTTAGTGAAATTTCATTAAAGATTTCATGTTTTAAGATCCAGACGTCTGATGACTAAAATCCTTCATCCGGTTAAAAGATATATTTAAAATCAACCAAGATCTAAAAAGTTTCTCATAAAAATGTCTTAAAACTGAATAAAATCAATTTATGACAGTTTCCGGTGGACAACCACAACACCAACGTCTTATCCGTATCCAGACCGTTACCTGATAAACATTATGGATTTTTCTGGGTTTGTAAATTGTTGGAAACATTTAGCATAATGTGAGTACACAACTCAACAAAATATATAACCAAGGTCTAGTTGTTTTCAGACATGTTAATGTGGAATAGTTACATATTATAGCTTTAGATTTCAGAAGTTTAACTGCTGGACACAAGATGTTTCCTACTTCACTGAAAAGTTCATTGTCAGTGGCTTCCGAACAAATTGTGATGGCACAATATCATCTAGTACAGGTCTTAAACTCAGATTTAAACTAAGTACAGTACATCTTTGGCAGATAAATGTGAAATGTATGTAGAGATGGACACTGCCATTACTTAGCATATAACCAAATGGTTATGAGTTCCTCACTGCATCAATAACACACTTCAATACTTCCTCTGTTACCTCACCTCTCCATCAAAATTCATAAATGTAGTTCCTTCTCTCTCTTCCACCCTACACAATCCCTCTTCCTCCTTCCTCCCCTCTTTCCTCTTTAACCTCATTCCTTTACACCTCTTTGCTCCCCAAACACACCTACTAGTCTGGATCCTTCTCTTCCATCCGTCTCCCATAGGTGATCGATGAATGAATCTTACATTAAAGCTGGAGCAACAAAGTCAGGATACAATTCATTTTTACTGCCGTTGATCACTCCCTCCTTTTTTATCTTTATCTCCTTCCTATGTCTTTTTGGTATTTTTTCCTTTCCTTTTTGATCTTTTTTTTTTTACTCGACTCCTCCTTGTTTGCCTCCTTCCGCACTTCAAATCTCTCCACCCTCCTTTCTTCCATCTCCTTTATTCTTCCCCCTTTCCCTCCTCGCTGTCATTCAGACATGCAGGTTGAGGAGAAATGTCATCCTGCTCCTTCTATATTCTAGCTTTCTAGGGTGGAGGGCTTACACCGCGCTGTGTAACACAATATGATAAACTGCGTTGTTCGGGGAAATGTGGAGTATGGACAGACGTTGTATTCTTGCATGAACATGTCCACACATAGCCACACAAGGGCAGATACATCACACACACACACACACACACACACACACACACACACACACATACATGCACAGAGACAGAAGTAGACCTACTAGTGCAGTGCCATTAAGCAAAGCAAACAGTGGCTGAAGTCCCATGTGTCTGCCTTGCTAATTTTGAAATGCCATGTGATATTAACATAGGCAAATCAGGTCACATCTAGCTCAACTCTGGTTTGACAACTGCACAATACACTTGGGCTGCTTTATCTCTAAAACTGCCCTACCTACTATCCTGCTCCCTCATTTTCTTCATTGCTGGCTTCGCTATTCCCGAGACAACATAAAGCGATGACAGACCCTGTGCTCTGGGGACTGTTTATTTAATTTCGGATTCAGTAATACACGGTTGGACCATGAACAGGAGATGTAAGCAACCCATTAGCTGGCTGTAAAACCAGCAACCAGCAAGAAGCCACTACGGCAGTAAAAGCTTCCAGTAACTGCACGTCTGCACTGTTGTCAAGGAGACTGACCACTGTGCGGCACAGTGGAAAAACAATTGCACTTGCGGTTCTTATCCCACAACATTTTCCACATTGTAAATTGCTTTATTAGGAGCTTGATTGTTTTGTTGTTGATATCTTTACCTGAACAATTTACTTACATTAATTCCTCTCAGCTTGGCGAACTGACTTGAAATTCACACCAGATGGGAGACGCCAGCGGCACGTAAGTAGGGAAACTCGTCCACTGTAGCTCTGTATGTTCATAATGAAACTGGAAAGTTCATATTGAGTGATGATTATAGATAGATACTTTTAGTAAATTCACAACATATTCATTTCAACATTTACAGCCGTGTCGTTTTCATAGGGGTCACATTTAGGGAATACACGTCATGGAAAAAATTTGTCTTGCACCATGACTTACATATTTGTGGCTCCTCACAAACTTGTCTGTCTGAGCTGGTGGAGATTAATACATTTATAGAAACAAAAGTGTATCAGTTCTGTGATAGACAAGACGCTCCAGAAATGCTTAAAAAAACACTTGAGGTGTGGATTGCCCTTAAGTCAACCTCTATGAGAGGTATTTGAAAGGTGCTGAGTGTTGTTTTGATGCAAAGACTCAAACATCACACATTAATAACTTATTGGATCCACCTCATATTACGTATCTCTTCAGAGTTAGCTTTCTTCAAGGATGGGAACAAGAGACGCAATTTTGAATGTCACACTACTGATTTTGATCAGGACATGTCTGGACAGCCACAGAGCACTCAGACTGATATTTCTCCACATCTGAAAATATTCTTAAAAGGTCCAGGTGGAGTGGGGATTCCCACCTGCTAGTAATACAACGACTTGTTCTCGTTGTTTATCCAAAGTGGGGAGTTTAAGTTTTGGATTGGCATTTAGAGGATTAGCCTTGTGCTTCCAAACATTCCTGTGTAATTAGACACCGCTCCTGTCAGTCATGCAGAAGCAAAAAGCTGATTGGCTGAGTGTCAAATAAACCGCTGCCTTTGGGAATGTCCCTGGTGGAGTGTCAGTAGTTTGTCTTTGAGCCCTTGAATTGGGTGGAAGTGAGCGTCAAGTGGAAGGAGGCAAAAACAAAAGCAGACCTTGCAAGAAGAGAGAGCGACACAGAGAGGGAGACCGAGCAGATACAGTGATGAGCCAACACAGAAACAAAGAGAGGAGATAGAGAGGGGCTGGGGGAGAACGAGGAGGCAGGGGAAGCTAAATGTGGATCGTCTGATCTGGATCATATAGTCAGTGCTGATGAATGATAGATGAGCAGAGCATTACCACCCGTCTACGAACGATGGAGAGGAGAGGAGGCAGGCAGAAAAACAGCACAACAAAAACAGTCACGCTTACTCCTGGAACCCCATGTCCCGCAGCTGACCCAAAAATAACTGGAACGTCTCTCTTTCTTTATATTTTGTGCCTCCATCTCTCTCTGTCCTTGCAAGAAAAACAGCAGAATTTGGCATTAGTTCAAATGCCTAAAACAAAGTTATGTTTACTTGGCAAGGACCTCGAGCGGCCTTGTGTATTATGACTTTAGAAGCAAAGGCGAAAAGGGAATGAAGTTGTCAACGATGGGTCAACGAAGCATGTGACTTGGACACGGGACACTGCTGTTTGTCAGTCAAAGTTGTTTCGTTTTGACCATGGTAGTTATGCAACCACTATCTTTTCCTAACCATAACCAAATAGTTTTCATGTCTAAACCGAAAAAACACAACTTATTGTTGTTATTATTGTTGTTGCTGTGCTTCTCTGTGTGTCTCTCTCCTCTCTCTCTCTCCCTCTTTCTCTCTCAAACCAACCGGTCAAGGCAGATGGCCGCCCACCTACAGCCCGGTTCTAGTTTTTCCCATGTGAAAAGTACCAAGATAACTTTTGTTGTGATTTGGCGCTATATAAATAAAAGTGACTTGACTTGACCAAACCAAACTGTAACCATAGTTGTGGCAGATGAGAAAACAGTCATGAACCATTTTGATAACAGACATGTAAAGGTTTTTGAAGGCACTGATAAATGCCATCGTTTGTCTGACTTTTTTCTTTTATTCACTACATTTTACACTCTGTAACCTGACTTCTGTGATTACCAAGATTACAGTTTACATTGTATTAGTGTTGTGAGGGACGTGTGGTTGCCTACAACAAAACACAAAAGAGAGAAAAATGTTAAGGCATTGTTGGTTTGTATAGTTTTTGCCAAGGGCACCATAAAGTTCTGTCACTCACAGAAGTATATTTTCTCACTTAGTTCTAGTGTTATTGAGGCATGCAGATATTTTTCATAGGGAACATCTCTTCACCAGAAAGTGGTTCAAATAAAAACTGTTGACAGTTTCTGAAAAGAAATCAAGCTGTTGAACTTTTTTAACACAAAACGGAATTCCATTCATTTGCCTTTGTTGGGGTGAAGGCAGAAATCTCAAAGATGGATCTCTCAAAATCTGTGCAAATAAAACCAAAATTGATATGTGTTTTTGTAACTTGGGTTAACTGACCCTTATCATGAAAGCTATCCAGTCCACTCCTTGACCTTCATACACAGCATAAAAACACAAAGAAATACATGCCGATGCAATACGGCAATTGAAAATAGTCAAGAGTAATCCACGTCTTTTATGCTTACTCTGATTTCCTTATTCAACATTTGTAATCATCAGAATATGCATAATCCACTTAGAATATAATCTAAACAGATTGACTGTCTATTGGTCCAATTTCCTTTGTGTGTCTACCTCTCTGACCTACTTCCTGCCTTTCTCACAGTCCCTTTCTAAATTAAACAACCCTTTGACATTATTTCTCAGTTTTCTTTTTCCTCTGCCTTGCTTTATTCTTGTTTCCCATTCTTATCTCTATTGCTTTCTTCTCACTTTGTATTCTTTCTCTCACATTCTTGTTTGCAGACGTCTCTTCATCTCCTCAACATTTTTTATGGTAACGCACTACAGTGGATTTGTCCGCAGAATTCAAACATTGTAATTGTATTTTATAAATTCAGACTATAGTCACATTTAAAGTGAATTCAAGTGAGTGAGGGTGAAACAGAGAAAGAGAATGAGCAAAACAGTTTGACTGAGCTTCTTCTTCTGTTTCTTTTTTTTTTTTTTTTACATGACAAGGTTGCTTTAGACAGGCATGTACAAAAACACACACTATACTCGAGCGCCAAGGTGGGGAAAGGACGAGAGAGGACAGCACAAAGCCCTATTCACTGATAGCCTGCACACAATAACATTCATTTTCCACTTCTTAGCAAAATATTATCAATTCAAGGATTCAAGGATCATTTATTTGCCAAGTATAGAAATACAAGGAATTTGCCTTGGTTCAGCTTTCAAAACACGCAAAGACATTTATCTGTATTTTCTTAACAAGATTGTGGACCTCCACTTCTTTCTATTAAATGATCACAAAGGCAAGGATGCACCTCTCAGGGTTAGGAAATTATGACATTCCTGTGGTGACATCAAAGTGCTTTGGAAGCAGCACTTTACAGTAATAATGTCACATCATCCAATGAAAGGAATAATTCTGCGCTGTATCTTCAACAGCCATTGCTGTTCTTTGCAATCCATTCTGTATGAACATAACTTTCCAACCTTGAAAACTGGAGATGTTACAATGCATCGTTAATCGTTAAACAAGGAACAAGCCTTCTGCAGCACTCCCAGATTCTTCTATTGGAGGAGATGGAATTATTTTGAAGAATTGTGCCTTTTTGTATGGTAGTAATACTATTTACAGCATCTCTTAGCATAAACATTAACTCCACTGAGGATCTGCTGTTGGTGCAGTTTTGTTTTTTTGCACATAATATAAAATCTGTGCAACAAATTTTGAATATTAGCTTTGTCCACCTATTAAAAATGATACATTTTAATAACATGATTGAGGCTTTAAATATGTTTTTTTTCCTGAGGAGAACTTCTGGAAACCCTAAAGTGGACATAGTAAAGCACAAAACTGATCAGTGTTAAATTATATGTCAGTCTCAGCATGTGAGCACATTGCCTAGAGGGCAAATATTTCAGTTTGCAAGTGAAATTTCACTACTTAGAGCAAGGATCATGGCTTTCAGTTTCCACATGGTTCCACCACATTATCCTCCAGCAGAAGCTTATCCAAAAAAAAAATCAGATGGCGGCACTTTAAGTGATATTATCTTGCACTTTCCTTTTTACATTTGGTCCAAACTTTTAAGCCCCTGCAATGTCTTTTCACTTATTTTTTTTGCGCTCCTTTGCTGAAACTCTGAATTCCAGCTTAAGTATTTTCTCAGGCCTTGTTTACCTGAACACAGTCAGCAAAGCTACACCGCCACTCAGCCATGATTTATCAAAGGAATTTGACCTTCAACTGAGGCTTGTTGCCTCTCTTGTGCAGCCAAAAAAGTTCTTAATAACAATTCTGTATGGAATATTAGGACCAACCTCATTGTAAGGTTAATAGAAAATAATAAGGATCCTTTTTGCATTGACCCACAGCACCAAGACTGGCTGCATTACTGGTGATTTCAAGTCAAATATGTTGAATTCAAGTGATGAATTAATTTTCCACTGCGCTTCTCACCGCACCCAGTCTGTTCTGCCTTCGGCGAGTTTCCTGTTCCACTCGTTCAACTGAAGAAAAGCTTAAACTCTCCCTCAGGTAAGGATGTCTCCAAGGAACCCTCAATCACACACACACACACACACACACACACACACACACACACACACAGCTAAACACACCTGCAGAGCAGCAGTGAGGGCCTGTGTTATGTTAGCTTAACATTAGCAACTCTTTAGGCAGAGTTAATTAAGAGCTAAATGGTGAAGTGTTGTGAAGTGTGTTGTAAAGTGTGTGTGTCACTTTTGTTGACACTGTGTAGATAACGGCTCAGATAAGGCAAGCTAACAGATTAGCTAATAGATTAGCAATTGCAGGCTAAACACCCAATTTGTCTATTGTTACATATGGAGCAAAATAAACCACTTATTATACTGATGTTGGACATTTCCTATACATGGAATATATCATAAATATATTCAGTTGACAGATTTTAAATTATTTTAAAAACGTGTTATTTCAGAATAAAAGCTGCATACCGCCGTGCCTGACTATAATGACACTGACATTTTATTCGTTAAAATGAAAGAGCTTTCTTTTTTACCACTTTCCTTTCATGAATATAAGGCAGTCAACAAATATTCTGTGTTTTCAGAGTTTTCTTTGTCAAGTAAGTTCCCCATTCAGAAACCTCTTTTCACAATACGTAGCCTAATGTTCTAGAAAAAACAACCTGTACCACACGATGCTGTTTCTCAAAGAATAAAACCAGCAATGGCTGAAAGAAACGCTCATTCTTTCTTCCCCTAATATTTGTCATAAAATGGTCCCTCAAGAGGATTCAGTCAAGTGGATTCATTGAAGGTCAACAACATTTCTTTATTATAAAATATAATATCAAAATCAAACAATCAATAATGCTGGTATTTCTATAGTATTTATGAAATTCCTTTCAGGTAATCGTTTTGTGTTAATTGACTCAAGGCCTCCATATGGAATTCTTGTAACCAAAACAACAAAAATATCAAGACATACATGAGTTTTTTTTATTCTAGCTGTACAATGAACAACATATTGATTCAGCTGAGGGAAGATATATATTTTTTAATACCTTAAAGGCTTGTAATTGAATTGAATAACTGAAAGAGGAAGACAAACAAATCGCTGCATGTTTCACATGTTTGTGTGGAGTTTTGACAGTCAGAAAGAACACTTTGTAAGGTTAAAGATAACGTGTTGTCAATTAATGTAAACATTAATGTTAAAGGGTGAGTTCTCTCAAATCACAAAAAACATATTTTTTTCCCACTTACCCCAAGAGGTTTTAGGCCATGCTGATGTGTTAAGCTTTTGAGATATTATCATCTGAAATGTATGCTTCCACCTCAATACAATGGTGAGAATATCTTCTTTGTGTTGCTTAAATTTTAGAAACTTTTACTTGAAAAACTCTATGGCAGCATGTCTTACCAGAAGCAATGTTACCTTGGTTACTTACAGTCAGTGCAGACCTCTCTTGAGTAACAAGTATCTAGTGTGCAAAATGTTGAATTGAACACGTTTTGGCTTCTTTAAACTTATAATAATACAAATTTTTGTTGAGGTTCCATTAAAATGCATTGAAGGGACGTTCTACGAACTACTACTGTGTTATTTTAATAATAGCTATGGTCAGCATTCATAGATCTGAAAGACATGCATCATGACTTGAACTTTCTACTCTCAGCAACATCTCTGGATCCATGTAGAAAGTACAAATTCAGATACCACAGTATAAACAATCTGAATTAAGGTATTTAATTGGAAAAAATATGCATAATAACTTTACTAAATCCCATGGCCTTTATCAATGCATACAATCAATAATGCCATTATTTTTTAGTGTGACATTTACAGTGAAAGGCAGATAGAGACTGTGTGTTGTCTTCAACTTCATGGCTTATAGGATGAGAACAGTGAAACACAGAAAATGATTTAGACACGTACAAAAAGCAAGGAGAGGTATCCAATCTTGATGCACATGTGGAAGGGAATGGAAGTCTAACAAGGTTAAATGTACTGTCTATTTTATCTAATTTGTAAAAATCTGCTATTAGTGTTTTTAAATCCATATTTTTCATTAGTCTGGCTGTCTTAATTGAAATCTCAGACACAACTCGTCAAACCTTGATGAAACACTGAGGACTGATACATCTTTATACTGCAGGGCCGTACTGCGTTCTTTCAGGGATACACTGATTAGGTAAGATAAGGTTTTTATATTCCAGACAACATAATTTTGACAAAAGTTAGCAGAAAAAAGCCTTTGATTTCTTCAGGCATTTAAAAAAGAAATGAATGTAGGTTTTAAATTCATTATCGCAGACACAAATGATGCAATAATGATGAAATGTCCTCCATCCATTTTCTTTACTGCTCACCCTCTAGAGGGTCACAGGAGACAATCTCACCTGACACTGGGCGAGAGGCCAGGACAAGGACAGGTCACCAGTCAATCACAGGGCTAACATATAGTACAAAGACAGACAACCATTCACACCTACAGGCAATTTACAGTCACCATTTAACCTAACCTGCATGTCTGTGGGAGGAAGCACAGGTAGAACATGAAACTCCACACAGAAAGGTCCCAGCTGAACACTGGGTTCAAACCCAGAACCCCCTTACTGAGAGGCGACAGTGCAAACCGCTGCACCAACGTAAATATCAAAATCTCACATTTAATAGGAACTAATTACTACAATTTAGTGTAGTTATATTTGATATGAAATGTACACAAATCTATCATATCAATCCAGTTGCACTTATGGCTTTAAGTTGGGCTTTAAAATAAAAGTTCAGAAATGACGTGTTATTGTCAACACCACTGGTCTCAGCTCATTTGTATTAGTTGTGTTTTATCACCTGACTTACATGAAAAAATGCAGGTATGAAGAGGTCACAACTTCTGCACCAGAAATCCAGTTTTATGGAAGTTGAGGGAATAACGCGACTTCTTACTGGTCCATTACCCCAACTGCAATAACCAGAGTTTAAATAAAGGAGGATCACTGAAAGCTGTCGGCTGAACCAGTGAGGTACAATGTCAAAGGTTGTTCATAAAATCATATCACTGTATGCATGTTAAGAACCAAAAAGTTTTATAAAACCTTAAAAACATAAATCACTTTCAGCAGATTCTGGATTGATTTTCCATTTGAAGATGAATATCTGGTCGGCTGCACCTGACATTCTCATCCAGTGTGATAATTACAGTGGAGAGCAATAGACGGGTAGCGAGAGAAAAGATCACTGATTGAATAACAGAGGAAAGATGGGGATGAGTCATGAGATGCTGATTATTAGAACAGTGGCTAAGATGTTAGACTTACAAAAGGTCATTAAGATATGGCAGCGTTAAGATATCACAGATGAGAGCGCTAAAATACGGAGGCAGAATGATGTGCAGACAGCAGGAAAGAAAGTGAGGTGTGTGTGTATAATGGCATGTGCATTTTGTGGCTGCCCACACCCCTCCTTGCATCTTCATACTTCCATCATTCTCACCTTCTCTTTCCCTATTCCTCTCCCTTGCTTATATTCAGACACTCTCCCCCTTAAATCTGCCTATGAAATCTACTCTTGCCATGGGTAATTACAATGAACAACTTCATATGGCTGCTCCGCCTGCTGCCGAGATAAGGCAGGGTAGCACGGCATACACCCACACACATACACAGACACACCACCATCCCCTATCTTATCTCCATCGTCACAGAACAACCGCCTTCTGCCCAATTCTGCCCTAATCTTCTGCGTAAACAATACTGATATTTCACCACCATCCGCAATGAAAGGAGGAGGGGAGGAGGAGCAGAGGAGGAGGAGGAGGAGGACAGAAGGGAGGAAGGGGAAGGAGAAAGGGACCACGGCAGCGGGATAGATGTAAGAGAAGGGTGTGAGACTGATAAAATTGCTCCTTCATAAAAACTGACCTCACTCTTGTCTGATTCAGCCTTGGTTTGGCTACATTTATATGTGTGATTGTGCTCATTCATTTATATAATATTCATATAATAGTAGGAGCTTATATAAAATCATTCAGGCTTTTTAAGTCTCATGTTCTCATTCCGACAATATGTGTGGATATACTTCAAACAATGGCGTTTCACACGTACTGTACTCTAGAGTTTCACTCAAACTGAATGCCTTTGTGGGCCTGAGAGTACATTCATATTCTTAGATTTAATCTGTACAATGATCTCATGAAAAAAGAGGCATTATGAAAAAAGCCTCTCAGTACATTTTTTCACAAGTACTGTAATTCAACTTCTTTAAATAATGCAGTTGAAGTAAGCTAAGGTGTTGGCAAAGTTCACAGAAACTTTGTCAAGGTTGCACTTAAGTTGATTAAAGGACGTGTCTGGTTTATTACAATGTGGGTCCTATTTTCTTAGTTTGGGCCATAATTCCTACCTGTGATGGTAACACCGCATGGACTATGACAATTTCTGAGATCTGGGAGCACAGCAACATCGTCAAAAGAAGTCAGATGGGGCAGGAAACATAAAGGAAGAGAAAATGAAGGTGAACAGTAAGCAGACATTGCAAACAACCACAGTTTACAGACTTCTATGGTTCAACTTTGACTGATTATACCTGCTGTATTTGTGCTTTCACAGTTTTCCTGTGCAATGAGGGAATAATACTGATATTTTATGTTCCCTCATTTCTGGTTTTATCTCCAGATAAAGTGGCTTAGATAATCTGGCAAAGCTGCTGGCAGTATCACGTCACTCTCAACAAGTTATAAAAAATATAAATGGAGGCCAAAACATTGAAAATAAGTTGTAATAAACCATTGTTAAGGAGTCAACGTGAGTAAAAATTTGTAGCCTCCAGGACAGCAGGAAGAAGAAAAGTAATAGAAAAATGGAAGAACTCCATTGGTGTTCATTGTTTTTTGTTTTGATGAGCGCACCGGGCTGTGTTACGTAGTTGTCACAAAGTTTGCCGATGCCCCCAAATAACAAGTGTTATTTTTCTACCACCATTAACCGCATTGCTCTCCTTTTCATGCATGCTGATTTGCATCCCATTCACTCAAAACCCAAAATAACAACAGAACAACAGTTATATGAATGTGATAACTAACAATCTTTGTTAATCAAGTTATGCCTACTTTAAGTACAAGCCAATGTGAGTAGAATAACTCTTTTAAAGGTGTTTTATGACAGCCGCAATAATCAGAGTTTTGCTTTACTCTGGTGTTGATATAAATATTACAATGCTTGTAAATGCAAATGCATACGCCTGTATTGGCTTTGACTGACATCCCACTCAACAAGCTTCAACAGAGGCTCCTGTTGTGAAAACAGTATTGTTTGCTTTTAGTGACCTCAGTCTCTACCTCAATGTAAAACAGTCTGGATCCTCCAAAGTGTCTTGGCATTTAGATTAGTTTTAGCTGACCTGCAAGTCCGTGGGACTGAAGCGATCTGAATGCTGAGGCTTTTAAGAGGATGCCCGGCTCTACTGCGGAGCAGCACAAGAGACTAAGCTTTATGTATATATTTAGATTTATAATTCAGCTTCCCCACTCAGCCAATTTTCTTCCCTGAAGCCACAACCAAAGGAACACAGACATGAGCTGCATGACCAGTCACTGCAAGATTGCGAGAGAGAAAAAAGAAAGCAATGCGTAGGAAATTAAAGAAAACCTCCATTATGACTAAAAGCCCCCTGATCATGCTTGTGTGTGATAGTTTACGTGCATATCTTGTTATTTTTGAGTAGATTAAAGTAAAAAAGCAGCTTCTAGTCTAAGCATTTGAAGCGCTCCCTCTGTCTGTTGTCCCATCTTTCTCCCCCCTTCCCCTCCTTCTCCTCCTCCCCCAGCAGTGATGGTACAGGATAACCTCAGGGGGTCTGAGGAGAATTAGAAATGAAAGTTGATTTAATCAGTCACTCACACACGTACACCTCCTCAGTCCAGGTTAGCGAGGGACAAGGTTGTGTGTGTGTGTGTGTGTGTGTGTGTGTGTGTTTGTGTGTGTGTGTGTGAGTGTCATCAAAACACGGCCACTCACTCCAAAATCCCTAAATCAGCCAGGACATTTCTATTGTCAACACAATACTAACAGCAATGCTGAGGCCATCTGTTTTCATGGGAAATTGTCCAACAAGCAGCTTTACAACCTGTTCATTCACATAAACATGTTGTTACTGTACGTCTACTGTACATTAGCACAAGAGGGAGCAAATTAAATTATCTTGTAAAATGCATTTCGTACCAGTCTTTTTTTTCTCCTCTTGAGTGATATTTTTTGTGTTTAGCATTAGCCATGCAAGCTGATGGAAAAAAATGTTGCATCAAAGTTGAATGTGCAATGTGATGAGTATTTTTTTACTGATCTGATAAGCTCCTTGTTGATCATGTTAAACCTATACCTGGTATAGCTCTCGTATATTCTGATGTTTAAGATCAGGGCTTCTGAATCAAATATTAAAATGTAGAAATGTAACACGGCCATATACAAGAGTGCAGACATACTGAAGTCGTTATTTATATGACCCTGGTCACATAAGATAGAGAAAACTAAGAAAAAAAACAACACTGAAAACAATAGAAACAGACCTCTTTTATCATTGTGAATTTTGTTACATTTTATATATTAATAAATGAGCAATATAAAGATTTTCTGAACTACACCTCAACGTTGAAGTTGGTACACAAAGTGGGGTCCTCTCAATAACAGATCTGGATTTTTTGACCAATCCTAAATCAAACTTGATTACATGACAACATGTTATAATATCTGGTTAATACTTTGAAATAAAAAAAACACAACAAACTCCCAAGAGAAGCTTGTTTGCCGTCCCTTGAGGGATGATTTGCTGCCTGTCACGAGTGACCGTAAACATCATATGTTTTAAATTTTTGATAATGAAAAATAATGGTGAGTGATACAGAAAGTTGATTTTGGGACCTCTTTTTCTTTGATAAAGTTATAGAGAGAGTCAGACACAGGAAGTGTTTCGTTGACAGATTTTAAATGGGTGATACTGTTAGGGCCCATTGCAATCTGGTCGGGGGTGGATTTCATTGTGTGTTGTAGAAGCCTGTTTGTTGTGGAAAGGATTACGGTGACCGATCTAGTCGCAAACAAGATTAGTGGCAGTGGATCATGTTTGATTTGGAAGCTCCAAAACAGCCCTCGCAACTGTGAGACAAGTTGTTGTGCGATTTGTAGCCAGAAGGAAGGAAATCACAGAATACACATGTAAATAAATCAGGACAAGAGTAGACCTGAACTCTCTTTGACCAACCTATATGTCTCACTGTTTGATGTTGTTGCAGATCTGTCCAGCTCACTCTGAAAAGCAGGAGACAACAAAGCACACTCCAAAGTAATTTTGCCTCTGATTTCGAGATTGAGCTGAAGAGTCATGTCTTTTTATAGAGCTGGACACAAACACACACATGCACACACACTCAACTACGGTCACACACACTCAGGAGTATCTGTAATCCCTAGTTGAGACAGGCAGACACCCCTGGTGCATCACTTTCCCGTTCATTTCATAGATCTGTCATCGTCCCTGGACAAAAGCACCTCGGCAGGATGACTAATCTGCGCTCAGCTCGCTGTCCTGGCTGACTCAGGCTGCCATGTTGATTCTATTTCAGACGTGACTCAGCGATCGCTGAAGCGAGGTCTGATTGGAATGGAGACAAGTCACACAAAGGGGAGGTAGAGACAAAGATGGAGTAGAGAGCCACAGAGACAGGAAGAAAGAGGATTTCTATTTATTCTCAACTCATTAAAACTTCTTCAAAAGCTGAAAGATGACTAGAGGCATAACCGTGCTTATATCATTCTGTGTGTGTATGTGTGTGTATGTCTCAGTCCTCTCTCGTCTCCATTCCAGCAGTGACAGTGAAGGCTCTAGGGTTGACACAGGGGACAGCCCACCTCAGCCTGGCCCAGAAAACCTCACCTTGTCTGGGCCACTAAACACACCGAGGCCCCCTCAGTCACCAAGTGTACCCATCCAGACAGTGATGCTGCTTAGCTGGGGAGGCTGGTGCAGCAGTGGTTTTGGGAGTTGGGGTGACAGGCTGTCATAACAACTGCACACACACATTCAAACACACATACTCACGGAGAACATACAATATCAATATGATGATATGTGAGAGAAACTACATCACTGTGTCTCACCCCACCCCGTCTTTCCCTCAACCCCACCCACCACCAAAACCACCAACCTGCAGTGTCCTAACAGATCATCCTCAACAGCCCAAATTGGTGAGCTAGGCAGAGTCTGACATGCACACACAAACCGCACACACACACACAAATATAGCAAGACACACAAACGCTCGCTTACACACACTCATACAGGCAACTTGCTCAAAGGAGCACATGCATGCATTGTAGAACTGCAAGAATACACCTTTTTACTGGGAAGTATATAATACAATACATACAATTTTACAATACATTGTACAGTAAAATAGAAAAGGAAATAGATTTTTAAACATGGATTCGGACAAAGCCTGAGTAGACTATTCACATACAATACATGAAAATGACTAGAGCAATATTTTAGAGAAGGTTTCTTTGCTTTCTTGCCAAAAGTTAGATGAGAAACTGTTATAGCGCGTAACTTCCCTTAAAACCACAACTGTTGTTTTTAAATTTCTCTTTGTGTACAGATTAAAGAAACAGCAATTTTTAAAAAACTTTGGATAGAGCTAGGCTAGCTGTTTTTACCTATCTTTATGTTAAGCTAGGCTAATAATCTCCCACCCCCTGCATCCCTACTCAACACCCAGACAAGTGGTATTGATCCTCTCATCTCGTTCTCAGAAAGAAAGAGGATTCTGAGATTTTACTTCTGAGAACTATTCCTCTAAATTAGCCAGTTATCTGGATAAAAATAAAATTCAGTCTCTTTCTTTCTTCTATTCATTCAATGCACAATTACTGTGAATTTGCACATAATTTTAATACCTGAAATTATATAGATGTAATTTTATGACTTTATTTTTGTTTAGTATATGTGTTACCAGAAGATGTTCTGTTGTATTTTTGATGTTTGGCATACAGTGTTGTCTTGTAGTCCCAAGTGGGATGGACCAAATGTTTAAGATGACACGGAAATAGAAATGAATTTTACAAACTAATTAACTAACCACACTAATGCACGTTGATTTGTTGGATTGAAACAAAATATCTTAAGGTTTTAGACAAGCAAAGTCTGCTGTCTGATGTTGCAGACCCTCTATTCTGGCCTCTCTCTTTCTCTCTGTCTTTCCCACAGATACATTGCAGATCGGTGGGCCTGCTGTCTTTGCCAGGCAGCGGTACACCATTCCTGCTGAATTATTCACGTCTTGCGGAGAAGAGGAGCAGAGTGAGACAGACCGTATAAAGCCAAGCTAATTAAAGTAGCAGTATTAAAAGTGTGCCTGTGTCTCTTCCAAGAAGAGAGGAAAGAGAGATCAGTGGTGATACCTTTCCTCTCTCCGTGTCTCCATCACTCGCCCCCCCCCCCCCACCTCCCGTCTTCTCTCGCTTCACTTATCCCCCTCTTCCCTCGGCTTTCTCAGGAAAATTACAACCTGACTGCTCACTTTAATATTTCAGCATCTAAGTTAGTGTGACAGGCTCTCCTTTGTGCCCCCCCTTCCCCGCCTCCCCCTCCTCTACCACCCACCTCCCTGTGTCCCTACCTCCTTCCATCCACCCACCCCTCTCTCCCTGCTCCAACCTCCTTGTGTCGCTTGCTTATCGCTCCCCCGACGGTTCAACTTTTACCATGTGACAGGAGAGAGAGAGAGGGAGAGGGGGGAAAAACAAAAACAAATCAGGCTCAAACCGAGGCCTCTCTGCCATGCTATCAGGCTGTCTCTCTTTGTCTCTCGGTGAGTTTCATGACACGCACACGACCATGAACCTACAATGAGGAGAGGTATCGCTTCACCCTGATGTGTGCCACTCATACTCAGGCTTAGACGCACACAGGCAGTGTTTCAGAGTGACAGAGAGGGTAGTGATCTCATCCACAGAGACAGACACGGACTCAGAATAGAGGTATGTGTACGTCTTTGTGCGTATGGGTGTATTAGAAGTCACCTCTAATACTTGAGCCACTTCAGCTCATGAGTTTCCTTTGAAAAGACGCTTATTGGTAACAGAACGCCAACGGTCTTTTGTATGTATGCATCTACGCTGGTACATATCATTGTGAGTGAATATGAATGTGTCTCTGGACACATATTATGCTCAAATGTATTATACATGTTCGAGTATGAGCGGTGTACTTGTTGGTGGTGGAGTGACAAGAGTGTGTTATTGGGGGGTGAATAGCCAAGAAGATGGTGTGTTGTGTGTTCATAGGCACTATGATACACATCAATAATGTAGCTAGTCTCCCCTACTTCCCATTCATTCTATTTTCATCTCTGCCATTTGATATCCCTGTCTGTTTCCACCCTCAACACAGAGCGTATTATGTCCAGAAAGCGAGCGAAAAATATAAAAAGAGCCTGAGGAAACAAGCCCTTTATTCCAATAAGTAGGAAGGTAAACGGTGTGACAACAGCACACCAACGATGTATGGACAAAAGCATTCAGGAATAACATATCTGTACCTACACATGAGCTGGTATGTCTGCACACAAACACTGATTCACACACGAAAAGGATCACACACACACAAATAGAAACTCACGACGAAGTGAGCAGGTTGCAACATTGTACACAACATTGATCATATAATTTACTCCTCTCTATCAAGCTACAAAGCTATTGATCAAATAATTCCATACGCGGGCCTCGGCCACTGCCAAATTGCTAAAATGGGGCTGCTCTACTTAAAGCGTGTCCCATAATGGTTTTGGTATTGATCACGGCTCTCCCTCACTCACTCCCAATGCAAACAAACCCCATTCAACTGCAGAACTTAAGAGCAAGAAAGGGTATGTGAATATGGGAGAAGCAATCGCACAAATCTCAAATTCACAGGCACACGGGGAGCTGAACGGCAAACACAACACGCACAGGCTGACACTTCAACACACTCAGATAGAACATGTGCACACATGCTTTTGGTGTATGTCCTGTTGTATATTTGTGTGTTCATCAAATGCTGAAATTAACTATTTGCTGTGTGTGTGTTTCAGAGTAGAGCTGCATTGCGGAGTGGCAGGCGGGTTTTAGCAATGACTGGAAGATTAAGGCCAGTTGAGTGGCCAATTTGACCCCATTTTCACTCTGATGGCTTAGCTGACCGATTTCCTGCCACCTAGACGCCCGGAGGCTGGAGTCACACACACATATACACACACATGTACAGTAGGTGTGTTCATTCATGTCTGAGTTTGTGAATGCATGTAAACATGGATACACACATGCACAGATGCCAGTTGCTTTTGTGACTGTGTAGAGAAAGGTGAAAAGAAAAGGAATGAAAAGGACACAATACAATAAGTGAAGCACAGAGAGAGACGGAGGAAGTGTTGGTGAGGTCTAGGTCATAAAATCTCATTTAGGGCCATCTCCTCACAGTGTGTTATTTTGCTACTTACATGTATTATTTAATTCTTTAGGCAGAAATATTGTGAAGGAGCAAGGAGAGAGTGTAGAGAGAAGGTCTTACAGGCTGTGTTCACACGATGCGTCTCAGCCATGTCTGTCAGTTGTCCATTTTGCACATCTGATGTAATAAATACATCTTCGTTTTAATCAATACAGCTGCCTACCTTGTAATTGCTAGCATTTCACCTGCTCTTTACATACGTAACCATGACCTGAATCATCCTGTTAAGCTCCGTGAGGTGAACACACTACAGTACTGTAGCTGACTGCATCCTGTGTAGAGACTGGTAGAGGATTGAAGACGCTGCTGCTGCTACACTGCTTACATGCTGCTTTCATCATACAGCCTTCCATTTGGTCCTCCGTCCACACTGAGCCAAGTTTTCCAAACATTTTCTCTAGAGTGGACACATCTAAAAGAGCCAGCTTTTGGAAAAGGATGACATAGGCCTGTTTGGATGTTGTGTAGCAGTAAAACTAAGAAGGCAACTCTCTGTTGCTGCTAACCTCTTTGATCACTAATGTTAACTGTCTATATGGTTATTCACAGTTGTTGTTATTGTATTTATGTTTACTGTTCACCTGATTACTGTAACAGTTAGACTTTAGGAGCCGTGAGCCAATCACTATTTCATATTCATTCAGTTGTCTGAAAACAGAGATAAAACATCAAGTAAATGAGGACAATGAAACTGTGAGTTTGGCTGTATTATGTAAAATAGTATGACTGATGGAGAGCAGAAAGAGACTGAATGGAGGTTTTACAGGCTGAGACTCAGCAGAGTCACCAGGCTGTGAAGGACGGTTGTTAAGTAGTTGCACGGGGGACGGAGGTGTTTTGGAAAATCACCTGAAAACGTTAATGTTGATATATGTCATTTTTACATGTAAATTGGTTGTAACATACACACATAGGAGGATCAAATGAGATCTGTTGGGGGAAAGAGCTGAGAAGTGTGACAGTGGAAACGTAACACAGGAAGGAGAGAGAGAGAGATGCAGAGGACAGGAAAAAAAACAGCTGATGGGAGAGAGATAGAGTGTGACAGAAAAGGGGAGAGAAGGAGAGTCCAGCTGGTGGCCGAAACAGAGAGAGATGTAAGGGTATGACACCTCCTGTCTCTGCACCGGCCCTCGCTGGTCTTTGCTGGAACATACATGACAGCCCTGTCACACTCATTTACTCTCTCTCTCTATCAGGAGAGATGTATGGAGTGAAGAAGAGAGTCATACACAGTGGGCGAGAGAAGGGGAGACAGGGAGACGAGTAGAGAAAAGGAGGAGATGAGAGTAAGAGCAAGAAAGAGACAAGGGGACAGAAAAGAGAGAAGAAAGAAAGACAGAGGTTCGTGACACTGCATCAACTCACTTTCACATTGCTTCCACACCGCTGTCTCTCAGCCTGCCACAGTACTAATGTCCTTGACATACCACCAGCCTGTGTGTGTTTGTGTGTGTTGTTCCACTCTTCATAAAGTGAAAAATTTTTTAATCATTTTAACGTTGGAAGCTTTCTCAAGCTTGTTCACTTCTACTAAATTGAAAGTTCACCAGCATCTCTTTCAAATACATTTTAATTAACAAAAGGGCAACTGCTCTGCACAGACACTCATAGTATTACATTTTACTGTAATTGTGCAAATCTCTCCTCTATGTCAGAAGCTTTTTGGCAGGTACATTTGTTTCCAAAGCACTCATAACGTGAAAAAGATCTGAAACAACATTGCTGTTATTAGTAGTAGTAGCAGTAGTAGTGTTAAAAGCATATAGACACCCAAACATAACACCTATGTGATTGTTGGACAACTTATTCCATTAATCTGCTACAAAAACAGCCTCCATTCTTTTCAGAGAGCTCTCCACGAGTTTTTGCGGCATTAAAAAAATGCAAAGGATTGCATTTATGGGGCATTATGGGGGTGAGATGATGAAATATGATTCAGGAAGGCCAGTTTGAGCAATAGAGCTATGAATTTGAACTGTACAAGGTAGAATTACCACGTCCACAATACAATTCTCCCAGGAATGTACACTCGCGATAATTTGTTTGGCCAACACAGTGCATTGCCTGATTATGTCGCATTGTGTTGCAGTGAGCCAGTTTCGGCTTTTGACCCTGTGTTTTTGGATTTGTTTGTTTTTTTACTTAGACCTCTGTGTTGACCTCCCCACGGTGTCAACGCAGGTATCTTATTGAAACACAAGAAAGGTGTGAGGTTTTCTTACACAGTACAAATGTTGATCAATTAGGCCTGGCTCACAGTTGGTGTTCTTTTTTTTTCGTTGCAAATTATACAAAAATAAAGTGTAATAAAAAGTAATACGTTAAATGTATATACTGTATTTAACAATTTTTTTTCAGTATTATTAAATTTTTCATAATTGTGGTCATAGTTCTTGACAGTGTCTAAAGTTGGGTTTAGAGTCAGTCCTCCTCTTTTTATTATGTGAAACTTTCCCAATAATAAAACCAATTGTACAAAGAAAAGAAAAATGTCCATTTGTTCCATCTTTTTCCTTATAAAATGTTCAACATACCCCCAGAGTTTTTTGTGTAAATGTAATAATAGAACAGAAGGCAAATAGTTTCTTTCTCTGATCCACAGAAATCACAATATTTACTATCCAATCTAAACCTACCCAACACATGAAAATCCAAAAGAAACCTCCCTTTCCATAATACTAACACAATTCTCACAATTTTACCATATTTATTCCACTTCCATTCGCTGTTAAGGGATGCCCAAAAACACTGGCATTCCAAGTCTTCACAGCAGTGGTCAACATGGTTGAGGTCAGGGCTCTGCGCAGGCCAATCAAGTTCAGAAAAACAGTTCTTTATTGACCTTGTTTTGTGCATGGGGGCGTTGTCATTGTCAGTTGTTACAGAAAGGATGAAACCATTCTACCGTCTAAAATTGTTCTGTAACCTAAAGATTTCCCTTAATTAGAAATAAGGACCACACCATGAAAACCTTCCCCTGATTAAAATTACACAACACATGTGAAGACAGTGTCCATATACACCACATAGCAATAAAAGTAAACAGAATGTAGAATAATGTATGTCTATGTTTACCCCCTCCTTTCCTTCCCAACCTCCCTTTGCTCTTTCCATCCATATTCATGCCTGTAGAAGCAGGCAGGAGAGAGAACATCTCTTGGCGTCCCATGATTTGCATGTGATAAATAAATGAGGTGAACCAATCAAGAGTGTGTGTGTGTGTTTGTGTGTGTGTGTGTGTGTGTGTGTCAGGGTGTGTTCATGGTCGTGGCGCTCAGCTGGTTAAAATTGCATGACAGGAGGAGGGGAGGAGGAAGCGTTAGAGAAGAAAAAACATGATTGGTCCGGCACCACAGTAGTTAGTTTATGTAAAGAAAGAGAGACACTGAGTGAGAGAGAGAGAGAGAGAGAGAGAAAGAGAGAGAGTGAGAGAGAGAGAGGAATGGGAAATGCAGAATCTGGGAGGGCCCTGTCGCACCGCTCGACACAATAATGAATTTCAAATAAGTTATTCACTTCAGGAGTAAGTGGCTGGCACCCACTCCTTACAGCTGGTTTGTTGAGATAATTGATTTTCAAATAGTTTTGAGGATGAGGAACGGGGATGGGGGGTGGTGGAGGCAGAGGAAGGGGGGCTAGCGAGCGTACAGGGGATGACAACTACAACAGGGTAGTGTGCACATGTGTAGCACTGGTACTTTTGAGTGTGTGCATGTCAATTATGTGTGTGTAGTGTGTGAGAGAGAAGTTACAGGGATGTTTTAATTCGCGTAGGAAAGAGGCCGTGTCGGAATAGAGGCCGGGGCGCTAGCTGTAATTAAACTGATACAGCTCTGCAGGCACGCACGCACACACACACACATACACATACACACACACACACAGTCATGTAGGAAAGATGAATTTTTCATGTCTCTCACGTCTACTTCATCTCTGCTGCCTCTCCTCTCTCGTCCTGGCTCAGGGCGTGTTGGCTGGCTAAACTTTGCGCTGCTTTTCGCTGGGCTGTTAACATGGCAGCCCTCCTCTGCTGGCTGCACTGACAGATAACTGAGCATCCGGGATGACAGCGACACAGACTCAATGAGATGCATTAGTGGCAGGATTTGAATTGACAATGTAATTTACCACCTCTCTCTCTTCTGCTAACTCGCTCCTGCTCTATCTGTCTCCACCACTCACTTGTCGCTATCTCTCTGTTTAATTCATAGCAAGAGGGAGAAAGTGAGGTGAGGAAACTCAAGCAGCCGCCGGGGTTTCCATCATGAATATGTTTAACACATGAAACATCATACAGGAGAGAGGCAGAGATAAAACAACAAACACTGTCCAACAAAACAGCCATTGTCCTCCTGCATTAGATAATTTAAAAAAGGTGTAAAGTCAAGTAAAGTGGATAGCACATGTTCAAATGGGAATTTAGAAAAGGTGCTACTAATATTCAAGATTGCAGATGTACTGTGAACATATTTGTTATGACAAATATCAACAGGCATAAACTGCACAAGTCACACACACATATGTATAGTATACAGTGATCTTTTACAGCTGAAATCTGTAATATTTTTAATTAATATATTGTCAGTGTTATATTCATTTGTATGGAGGAGTGAACATTTACTGTGGTTGAAGATGCTCTCCGTATTCACTCCATGCTTTTGAAAAAATGCCCATCCAGTTTGTTGGTTAGTACTTGTCCAATTGATAATGCCACTTCCGTAAATATTTGCTAACAAACAGCGAGATGTAACAACTCCACAAATGTGAAATTGAATTTTCTGCCATCTGTGCTGTTGTGTGAATGCACAAAAAGTTACAAACTTCAGCTTTCATTTCAAAAATCCCAAACTTTTCAAATGTTTGTTTGACTCAACTGACTCAACGCAACTACTGTAACCTCTTTATCCAAATAAAGGTGCAGCAGATTTCCTGTCCTCTGCTTTAATTTCACTTGATTAGGTGCTGAGTTACAGAGTTTGTCAACACCAGCCCAGTAATTATGTCAGTCTTTAACAATTATGGAGCAGAAATTTGTTTTGGCCAACGTTCTAGTCCAGATGAGAAAGTTGTGTGACAACACTGATGATAATCCTTCACAAACATTAAGTAGTTTTAGCTGCCTAACTGTAAGTGTACTTTTGTTGACACATGTCCAAAAAAATGTTGACAGGGAACTTTGAAAAACTTTGTCATTGAACCTAATCCAGGGTTTGCAGAATCATCCACTATCAACATTGTTTGACGGGTGGGCTGTGAACACACCTCTCTACTGTTTCCATGGCTTGAATTCTCAGGCAACAGGACGTTTTGACAGCTTTGGCCTTGGGCCTAGATACTCATTTAGACCATAATGAGCTATAAGCTAAAAGGGTAATCGGTATAGCCTCTGTTTAGCACCTGACTGTCAGTCTGTGTGTGTTTCTATGTGTGTATGTGTGTGTGTTTGAAACCCAAACCTTGTCATTGTGCAAGAGGAGGAGCGAGAAGTCGGCTCTGTGCAGACATGTACACAATCTCTGGAGCCAAATTCTCACATAGGACAGAGGGTTGTGGGGCTAAAATCAGACACACACAGAAGCACACACATGCACATGTACACGCACACACACACACACACACAGGCTAATTGCATACACTTGAAAGCACACTCTCAAAATACAATAGTTTTTTTGTGTTTGTGCGCATGTGTACATGTGCGTGTGTGTGTTCTTTCTGATTCAGATTGACAGGATGCTTAGGAGGCTGTGTGCTCACTATAATTACACACACTTGAGAAATGTCGGCTCTCTGTGTTGGAGAGGAGGGTGTAATCAACGCTCTCTCTGTCATACACACACACGCACACGCACACACCTGACATTCTTGCAAAGATTAGCAACACACCTCTTTGCTCTGGAATCCAATCTGGGGATGAAGAAAATAAGTCAGGTACACACACACACACACACACACAGTCACATATACAAAGGAAGCATCACTGTCATCATCGTCATCATCACTGACAGCTGTTGTCTTATCATCAAATCTGTCACCATCATCACTATCATCATCACCTTCATCGTTGCATGTTGATGGCAGCAATCTTTGTTTATTACTTTAGTCAAGAGCTTGTAAAACATAAATCCGTTTGCATGTGCACGCACTTACACACATACACACCCACACACGGAAATAACAGTTTCCTTGTTTTGGTTTTGGATTTGCAAATCCCTGCATCATATTCAAGTTCACGTTGAGGTTAAGAAAATGACGTGAGCAGACAGGAAATGAAAAAAGAGATTTAGTCTAAACATAAATTATTATACATATCTTCATGTGGACAGTACTTACCAAAGTATCAGTGTTGCCCCTTTGTTTAGTTTGACAGTTTACTTGTGATATTAATATATCTGGATCATGCAAATCATTCCACTTTTGTTGCAAAATGTCGACCAAGTGTTATATCATGTATGGGAGCAGCCTGAAGGGAGATGCAGTTTTCCCAGATTCATTTCCAACAAGTCCTCACACCTTAATGACAAAACCGGTTGTTACCAACTCAGTGGGTTTTTTTTTGTTGTTTTTTTTTTTTAATGACACATATGACTGTTCCAAAAACAACTGATGCATGATTTCACTATGATATATGATGTCAAACACTTTGCAAAACATCCAGCTGGGTCAGTCATTATTGACCGGACTGCAACAGGTTGTTTGTCAGGAAGAAGCAATTGAACAAACGAGCAAATGATTGAATAAATGACTGGTGAGAGGAGTCAATTACATTTCAACAAAATACTGTATATAAAACATGAATCATGGCTTCTACCTTGGCCATGTGAATTTCCAAGAGAAGACATGAGGTTTTGTTTTGATGTGAATAGGCAAACCTTCAGTTGTCCTTTCTCTTCTGGATCTCCAAACTTACTTTTGAAAGCAACTTTCTAAAACCTAAGCTGACTCGAAGTGTCGGCCTTTTTTCTCCGTTCCTCCTGGGCACCTTAATTACCTCGGGCACCATTTACCAGAGGTTATTAAGGAACAGCTGTCCCCTCCCTATGTTTATGTATGTATGTTTCTGCCCTCCCATCTCAGCCCTTAGGCTACCAGTCCTGCCTTTTAGCATAACAAGCGTGCACTCTGCAGTCCAGGTTCCATGGTCATTATTCTGCACCCTGTGGTCCCTGCATTCCCAAGTACTCCCCCAGGTCCTGGGCCTCCCACAGGGCAGTGTTGAAGGAACACTGTTTTCATTAAGACAGTCATTTTCTGCACACTGTGATTTGTGTGCATTCTTTTAAATAGTTTTTAAAAAGCCAGGGCCCCTTGCATTAAATACCGCCGCAGTAGAACTATTAAGTGGAGAGAAGCAGCCGGACAAACTGTCGCTGTTATGGCATTTCAATTCCATCGCAATGGGATGGCGTTAGGACACACACACACACACGCACGCACACATACACACACACACACACCACCTTGGCCCCTGTTGCGGACAGACGGCACGTAGCTAAACATCGCATCATGCCTCTGTTTTCTGTCTTTATTGCTTTTGCACCGCTTTTGTTGTTACTCAGACACTCTTAGAGGAACTACGGCCCACACACATACACACACATTCACAGATATATACGCTTTCTTACACACTCTCACACACACACACACACACACACAATCCTCCACTGTCTCCTCTTTACCAGCAGCCATTATTCCCCTTTGTCGAACTTCAAGACAGGCGAATTAATTATGGCCTTCTTGATCTAGAAACAATTATGATTACTGCGCGGCCTCCTCAGCGGAGCCTCAAAGTGTCATGGCTGCCACTCCCAGGATCTTTGAAGCGCCGTGCTGGTGGATGGCACTATTAGTGTGGCACTGCATCTTATCACCATGGCCTCCTAAGAACTCTGAGGCACTGTACCCTCTAATAATTAATAATTACCAAATCTAACTGCAGATATGCTTTTTCTCATTAAGAAGGAAGAGAGATACTTGATCGTTACTGTGTGTGTGTGTGTGTGTGTGTGTATTTAGGTTTATGTGGGTGGATGTATGCTTTGCTGTGTGAGCCTTTGCAACCCTGCCTTTCTACAAAATATGTTTATTTTCTACTAATTTGCATTGTCAAATACTTTTTGGATGAAATGTAATTGCTTTCACAATTATGATCATTGGCCACATTTTGTCCAATCCAGGAAATGTGACATTCTTACACTGCACAGAAGTTATAGACGAGGTTGGAGTGAATTGCTGAATGTCCAATGAGCAGGACTTTGATAATAGAGACTCACTCAGTATAAATGTTTCTTTGTTGTCATAATACAAACATATGGTTTCTTCGACTGAGTAAACTGGTTTGCAATAAAATAATGCAGAAGCAAACACAGATTTTGACTCCTGCCTTTCTAAGTGTGCAGGCTCAATGATTTTCACAACCTATTTTAAAGAGGTAAGTAGTGTCAGGTACACATACTATGAATAAAAAATAGCAACACAGTCACAGAACTAGGGCATATAGGAGACTTCAAGGTAGCACTGTAGACAAAATATATTGCAAATTAATTGAATATAAACATAATTTTGAGGAGACAGGGTTGGCCTCTGACATATATCAAAAAACCATTTGTGTATCTTAATTTAACTTTGAGAGTAAATGTTAACATTATTCCAGTGCTTATAAGACATATATGAGCTCTACAAACATTCAAACTTATGAACACCAACAATAAATGAACTCTGATAAAAAAAAAAAACTCTGATAGAAAAAAGAAGTGTAGTAAAAAGCAGAGTGAGAGTCGCATAAAAACTGTCCACAGACGTGAATGTATTTGTTTGTCCTGAGTGGACAGAGAGGCGGTTTAGGCAGGCAGACATTTTATCAGCCTCCCCTATCATAACTGAGACACACACTCAGTCATGTTCACGTCAACTCACTGTTGGTAGAATAGCAAAGTAGGCAGGGGGGCATGCTCACACACGCACACACACACACACACACACACACACACACACACACACACTTGTGCACACGTGTCTCAGATTCTGACACAGAAAAGCACTTCATGGACAGGCTGTCTGGGGAAAGGTGTGGACAAGATATTTTGTGGACTCTTCTTGGAGCTGCTGAGCTTCGCTAAGAGTTCTGCACGCACAGACACATACACACATACAGACACATAAACAAGGCCCTGAGAGAGGGGTCTCCCTCTGCTGTGTGGGAATGAATCCCTGACAGCACTGGTGTTGCACAGTAAGAGACCCCTATTTTTTGCCACCCAGAGGGAGGGCAGGAGAGACAGAAACCATTGAGAGCGAGGAAGGGAGAAAAGATAAAGTTGTCCCCATGTTTTTGCCTCATGCTCCATTCTGCAGTCTTGCTGTGGTACAATACGTCAGCAGCGTGACACCTTCATCTTTATACAAGCCGAGCTGCGAAAAACTGGAATTATTTCTCTCAAATAATGTGTGACCCCTACGGTCGTTGCCTGTTCTCAAGTCTTTGTGTGGCAGTCCATGTTCCCCTGAATGGAAAACCTGCTTATCAATAAAGAGGCCAAGCACCATGAAAGGCCAAAATGTGGGGAAGAAGAAAGGGCTGACTTTTAAAGGGTCTGGTCTTCTCGAAAGGCAGCAGACTGGGCTGACAGAATAAATGGCAAACTCATAAAACCCCGCTTATTTGACTCTGAGCTGAAAACAACAATAAATACCCACAATCAGGAGACTTTGGAGTGTGTGTGTGTGTGTGTGTGTTTCAGATGTGTGTAAGTGTGGATGTGATGCATTGATGTGTTTCTATATTAATGTGTGGATGTATTCTGTGAAGATATGCTTTTAACATGTTGCTTTCATGTGATTTAGATTATGAAGTCGCATGATACACTCAAACATTTTGGTCAATCAAGTGTGCATCAAAAATAGTACAATAACATCGACCTGCAGAAGATGTTCAGACTTGTTTCCTTATGAATGTCTTCTAAGAACAACCATAAATAGCAGTAGTCTTAAGTCCATTAGTTCTGTGTGAAGCTGCAACACATTTTAGAATAAAGCATTTATGGGCTACAGCTCAGTTTAGGGGGCTGAGTACCCAAGCTTGTTAGCTATGAAACATCTAAATACAAACCATAAATCACAGATATTCAAAATTAGACGACAGTAAAGCAACAAATGTAGTTCCATCTTTTACAAAATTAAGTTACGAAGGTCTGTTCAGCCAAATGACAAAATAATATATTTCCTTACCTACTTTTAGTGGTATCTAGCCTGCAGAAAGTTCATTTGGGATATTTCTTCTCCAGAAAGTCATTCAAAAGAAAACAGTTCACAGTGAGGTCTGTAGATTATCTGGAAAGTTACTGATGAATTTTTAAATGTAATTTTTCAGTGCGAACAAAATTCCGCTCACCTGCATTTTTTTGTTTTTTGGTTTATTGTATTAATTTTGAGGAATGCAGTCATCTTGAGGCAGACATATTTTAACCCACATTAAAAATAAAGCCATATTTTTAAGTATATTGAATATTAGAAACAGGAATTACTTTTTGGAGTTCTTACTTATAGCTTGCATTTCAACAGGATGTTATTATATTACCAAAATCACTCAGACTATTTGTGTCTTGGCATGTATTTTGAAATGTGCAGGGAATGAACAGTGGCTCAGCTATACAATTTATTTATCTAAAAAAATTCAATATGAAACTGTTCTGTAGGAAGGAACACAAAAAGGTTAAATCCATCAATCAATCCCTCTCGCCCTTCTCCTGCTGCATGTCCCTCTTCCTGTCACTTATGATTTCTTTATTTCCTTTAGAGTCATCTCTCCCTCGTCTGTTCCTTCTCCCACTGGTTCTTAACATTCTGCCTTCAGGAAAATAACATTACACCATGCTACTGGGCTTTTTGCATGTTTGTGTATGCGCCTGCGTGAACTCAGATGCCGACGGGCAAGCAGTAGTTTGGGTGTGTGTGTGCCTGTACCTGTTCCCATTCATCCTGTGTGCTTTTACAGTGTGCATGTGTGAATGGGTCTGGTGGATTGGGTGTGTTAGCTTCATAGCTGCCCCTGGCCTCCACACCTCTCCCACAATTAACCTTCCTCTGCCTGCCTCACCGCACTGACCTGGGCTATTGTCCATGCACAAAGCGCTTTGGAGAGCAGCACCTCACCAGGAATTAGCATTTTAATCACAACACACACACACATGTAAACATTTTGGTGTCACGTGAGTGTGAAGCCTGTCAAAAAAAAGAGAGGACATGTTGGTAAAAAATGGAAAAATGGAGGAAAAAATAATCTCCATCACAATGGGAACAAAAAAAGAGACAGATAGAGAGCATCCATCAGAACCAAATAACATTTTTACTCAGTTAATAAACTATATGTACTTTACTTTCTGTTTGAGTTTGTCTGCCTTATTTTTCTCACGATGCTTTGATTACCTCTCCACTTCCTGCTTATCCACAGGTGTTGAAACAGAATAAAGGCGTATGCAGACTTTGTCTAAAGGGGTAAGATCGTTCCTCTTGATTGTTACTATTTAGATTTACTTTCTGAGACTGTGCAGCAGTACTTCTATTTGAGCTACCTGCATTTAAAAGCTGTTATGTATAAGAGTTTAAAGATAAATTAGAAACACCAGTCCTTGTTCTTACCTTCAGAAGAAGCCCAGAATGGAAAACAGCTTAAAAAGCTTCAATTTGTTGCCGTCATCGCTTTTGTTATATTGTTATTTCGCCGTGGCTGAGTTGAGTGTTTTCGCACCAGTGTGCACATTGCATGACACTGCTTACTGTCAATCATCTGACAGCCACAGGGAGAAATGGAAATCTCTGCCAGTTGTACATGTCACAGTAAACTTCACTATCACATCCATGTTTGTCATTTAGCTGGGGCATGATTGTAAACTGCATGTGTGCAAGTTAGTTACCTTTAGGCAAGATTTGAATTATTTAAAATGATGGTAACCTGCTGTTTCATGCAAATATATACAAATAAAAATCTGATTACATGGAAATGTGAAACAATAAGGTCTTAGCTCTAAATAGTGGTCTACTTAAAAGTACCAGAATGTGTTGTTGTGTTATTCAATTAAGTACTGATCAGTAGGATATCACTCTTAGTTTAATTAACAAAGGCATCATCAACATGTTATCTCCATGACAATCGAGGAAGCTCTTGAAAAAGCTAGTAAATGGATCTTGAGCCAAGTTTTTTTTTTTCACTTTCACACTCAATAAAAAATGCAAAAGACCAATTTTTATACTTAATGCAGTATTAATGTATTTATATATTTATTTATTTGCCACTGGGGGGCAGAGGAACAACCTGAAAACACAATGTTGACATCACCTTTAAAAGTTGATATGGCAACCTCGTTAACTAACAGCTGCCTATTAACACATCCAGCAGACAATGAGCAACATTAGCATTTGGACTTCACACAAATATAAGTCCAATACTTTCAGCTCATATTTGGTCCCTGCCATTTCCTGGGGGAAATATCTTGGTCTTTATCTGCTAAGTGCTCCACTATGTTCACCAGCTAGTTGCCAGCTTTGACGGTTGTTTATTGCTGGGCAGGCAAAGTGTTATCAGAGCTTCTTTTTTTTTTTTAATTTCTTTTTTTGTTGCTGAAAACAGCTGCCTGCTGCTGCTGGAAATAAGGTGGAGGAGAGCGGTTGGTGAGAGTGAATCAAAACAGGTTGTAAAAACCAAAGCAATGAGCTGAAAGATGCTAAAATCATCTTTTCATGTTACATGCAGTCGTTTGACCCATTGTTAATATTAAAATATTGACTACTGCAGCCTTAAACAAGCTTCATATTTAACATTTCACTTTTTACCCACTATATATTTTGTTACCATTTGTATCCTCTTAAATCATGATTAAATTATTTCATACAGTGTATCTATCTTTACAACATGGGTTTCGTAAACATTTGGTCATGATTCATGCAGTTGCAAACTAGTGGAGGGTTTGTTTACATGCCGACTTGTGTGCTCCGTCTTCCTATGTCACAATTAAAACCCTCCTGAGAGAAACTGTGACAAACTGCAACAGGTTAACACTGGTTCCCGTAGGTATAGTGAAGGAAATCCCCTCACTTACATGAAAATCACCCACTTATAAAAAAAAAAAAAAAAAAAAAAAAAGGTGTCATGTTCCAGGTGACTCCGGTGCCATAGAGTTATGCCTTGGCTTAATAAAAAAAAAATCATAACCAGGCTAAAAATATGCAGCCTGTCTGAATGAAGGAGATGAGGAGGAGGATGTGATATCCTCCTGTCTTAAAAGCAGTCTTCCTCTTTCATGCCTTCCCACTCTTCGATTGGTATAACAGGTAATTAGTGGTGTGTCTTGGCCCTGGGGAGCTGAGGAACGAGGAAGAGGTGGGTGAGCAGAGAGAGTGAGAGAGAGATTTCTGATTACCTGACAAGTTAGGGCTGGAAAGGCTACACTTAGCCCATTAAAGATTTTTTCTTCAGCATGACATTTGAGAGCAGCTGCGAAGCCGCGCGCCACCTTGCCATTTCCCTGTACACTGGGCATCCATTTAGGGACAGGGATAGAGAGAATGAGAAAGAGCGAGAAAGAGAGAGAGAAAGAGAGAGAGAGGGAGAGAGAGAGGCCACCAGGCCATCACAGCGGCACAAATGGATTTCATTCACCAAGGTGAACTGTAGTACGCTGATAAATGCACTTCCTTGAATGTCAGCAAATGTCACCCAAGAAGCCATTTGCCACCGCTTTAATAGCTTCCCTAGACTTACAGAGGGAGTGACAGAAAGTAAGAAGGTATGAGGTGAGAGAAGGAAGATGATGAGTCACATGGAGTGAGAGATGGAGAGACAGACAAAGAGAGGGGACAAACAAATGCACATGTACGTCGAGGCATTACACACAAAACGACAGAGGGATTAAGTCAGAGAGAAAGAGAACAGATGAGAACAAGGTTGGGCTATTGTCACTTCCACATGATTAAGCAATTAGCTATTTGAGATGTCTCCAAGAAGGTGGTGCAGCGAGACAGAAGTGGCTATTTAGAACATAATCCCTCGCTTTCCTTCTTTTTCTCTATCCTCGTTGAACTTATCTCCATATCTGCTTATCTGTCCTTGCACCTGGGTATCCTTCAACCTATGAATGTATTTACAACATGTTTCTGTCTGCCTATGTACATATATACGCATGCATACACACACACTCACAAGAGTCGACATCATTAAGTGTAATGTGAGAACTTGCAGGTATGGTTGACGCCTCTGATTCCTGAGAACTAGCAAGGCCTGGGTTAAAACACACACATGCACACGTAGGGCTGTATAAACACCTACCATACACAGGTGTATTAAACGCTTCGGGTAAACAAATGTAGGCAAAGCATGCCAATTACAGTTAGTCAGCAGTTGAATGTGCGTTGGCATCGCCCTGCTTATAATACCTCAGCCGATTGATAACAAACCCTTTGACCTGTTGCTTGAGGCCTTTCTTTGAAAGTCAACATACGAGAGATAAACTGAAAAATAAAAGGTTCAGCCTTCCTCTTATTTTTATTCTACTTTTTTTATTGCTTCCCTCACTCACACAGCACTTAATCCTGTTGTTTTTCTTGCACTTGTTTTACTTTTTAATTTTTTTTCTTTTATATTAAGTGTGAAACCTCCTTTAGTGTCTATGCACAACTTCTTCCAATGCTTTTATGCCTGCATATGTGCTCAGTACACTTGAATTTAGTATGAACGAACATTGTTATGTGCGTGTGTGTGTGTAGGTCGTTTTGACTGCACGAAGACAACGCTGGCTGCAGCCAATCCTAATCCCCCATTCATTTCCACAAGCAGTTGCTAAGGTTACAAATTACCTTTGGTGCTGGTAAGTGGTTTCTTTTATGACACTGGACGCCCTAATCCTTTTACTGAATACATATTTCATTTAGGATTAGCACAACAACGGATACAGTTGTTCTTAGAATATTCCAACTCCAGAGCTCTGTTTTGTTCATGCTCATCAGGCACACCGCTTGCATATCAATGCCCGACTCTCATTTAAAATAACTAAATAAATTAATAAATCTGCTTCTTTTTTTAAAAAAACAAAACAAAACAAAACATTTTAGTCTGCTTTCTGTTTCTCAAACTAGAGTTGTGGGAAAGCCTGAGGGAAGTGAAACTCAATCAGGCAGGTAGTGTTAGATAGGTAACGACAGAGCTATTATCTGGTAAACAATCGATTAAAGCACATTATTCTCTTTTTCAGGTTTCTACGTTGTGTTCAGTGCCTTTTTACAGATGATGACAATGGAGACAGTTTCTGTTCTTTAATTTCTCCTAACAGTTGATACACACTTATCTGACGGCTTTAAATAAAAACTAGGAAGGTAACTTTATATTTCTCAGGAACTGAATTTCACTCATTGAAAATGACAAAAGCTTATGGATTTAGGCTGATGGTGCTGATTATGTGTATTTTGTGGTGCTAATTCACGGACATCAGATGACATATATCACATTTTCCCCCATTACAACCAGCAAGGAAAAGAGGTGTTTCCTCTCCTGCTCCACCAGTTCCATCACCTGAAATCTACTCCTGTGCCACCATCATGTTATTTAAAACAACAACAGCTTGACACTTTCCCAACACAGTCCAAGTGTGAGAGGATTAGATCATCAATAAGGAAGGTAAACACAACTTTTATGATTTACTTAATTTGTAAAGAACGAAGAAATAAATTAGTTACATGAAGGTGAGGCAAAGAAAGTTTATTAATATAGTGTATTCAAATGAGGCAATTAATAAGGCAATTCAAATTGGTTTACATAAATCATACACACATTAAGTACAATACATTTTTAAACATGAATCATTAGGATATAAACATATAAAATAAATGCAATAAATGAAAATATGAAAACAAATAATTAGGAGTGAGTTCAGGATGTAAGCACACGTTGGACAAAGGTCTGACTGGAAAACATGAATGCTTTTCATCTGGTTTTAAAGGTCAAGGTCAGGTCATATATTGCTACTCCTGGAAGTGTGTACCAGTTATGTGCAGTATAACCAAATGCTGCTTCTCCATGTTTTGATTTGTTTGTGAACAGTTATCACACTGTTACCTGATGACCCAAAAGTCCATGAGGGTGCGTATAGTCAAAGCTATTCAAAAATGTGTTTTGTGTTCCTGAACCATGCAGAGATTTTCCAGAGAAGCAGTGGTATTTTAAATTCTATGTGGAGATTGTTGTGTTCAGTTTTCTTCGTCTTTGTTACAGGATCCTATCAGCTGCAGCCTGAGAGGCTTTTTGGGGAGACCTGAGAAAAGGCTGTTTAAGTTCAACCTGCTGGAAATAAAAGGGTGGATAGGTTTTTTCTTAAGTCTTGCCTGGACTTGAATCCTCAGATTCTTGCCGTTTTTAAAATTATAGCAGACAGAGTTTGTTATTGACTTGATGTGGTTATTAGATTTTGTATCTGCGCCCACACGGCAGAATTTCTCGATCGATTTTCAAAGACAGAGTCAAGATGAACTCTTTTTAACGTTATTTTTCTTTCTCTCTTTCTCTTATGCAATCCAAGTTGCGTCTTTATAGAAGAAGAGTTGCAGTAAAGTAGAGAAAAGATGTTTTAGAGCTGAGATGATAATAATGGAAGACTAACTAGGGTGATTACATCTTTGATAGATAGCTACCTGCCCAACTGGCTGAATAACTGTTTTGATAATTAGCTGCTGCTAACTGACTGACTGGCTGACTGGTTGGCTGACTGGCTGAATGACTGATGGGCATATTGACTGGCTGCCTGTCTGCCTGCCAAACTGAGTGACTGGCTGACTATTGAGGCTTAGTCCTGCTATGTGGTGAGATCATCATCACTGGCAAGCACAACAAAAGACTGATGGGAAGAGGCTGTCATCAGCTGGTGTGTATCTGTATGTGTGTGTGTGTGTGTGTGTGTGTGTGTAAGGGGGAGGGGGGGGGGGGGTAAGTGTGTGATGGCTTTATTCCTGTATCAACACAGTTCTCTCTGTGGATGAGTCAGTAGGCCAAGCCTGACCATCATCCTCTCTCATCTCTGTTGCTCACTCACACACACACACACACAGGATATCAAAAAGCTCTCAGCACACATACACGCAAACCGAATGTGGGCTTGGGGGTGAAGTGGTGCTTAGAAGGAGTGAACTTGGGGTCAAGGTGGAGAGAGACAAAAGAGGGACAGATAACACTTCTGTTGGAGACACTGTGTCTTATTTGCTTAAATGGCTGTCTGTTTACTAATGCCGCACCTTAAGATCTCCTCTAAACTATTCATAAACTACTCCTCATTTTGCAATCATATCATAGTTATATATTTCCCAAAGCTGACTCTCTTCTCTCCCTTTCAAGCGTGAGGCATGAGATAAAGAGAGCAGCAGACAGAGAGAAGTGACAGTAAGAGCGGAGCCCTTGTTAGAGGGGGACACATGGGGGAAGGGATTTAGCGTAACACCCAGCTGTCTACCTGTCTGTCTGATTGAGGGAAAGTGAGGGTTTTCAGTGTAACACAGAGCCAAGCTGTTCTCCTCGGTGGCAGCGAAAAAGTGTGTGTGTATGTGTACTCCCCTTGCTTGCTTGGTCTCAGGGGCGCCATGGTGAGGAGGAGATAGGCAGCCGACCAAAATCTCTCTCTCTCTCTCTCTCTCTCCTGTCTCCAGTATAGATGTCTCTATACGGAGACAAAGGGAAAGAGAGCGGATGAGAGACACAGTGAGTTAGGCGGGAAGAGAGAGAGAGAGAGAGGGTGTAAGGAAAGCGACAATAAAACAGGCCCTCTCCAAGTCAATGCAAAGCCCCATTGTACCTCTGTTACTCTCTATTTCTTTTGTTGTCTCGGTTTTGTCAGGTGAATCTCAAACACCTGTTTTGAAGATATATGACTTCTCCATTCTTTCTATTTCTTTTTCTTTCTTTTGTCCATCCTGTTATCCTTCCCTCCATTTTTTTTTTCTTCTCTGAGCGTCAGAAGTGAGCGAGCGGTAGTCTTGTCTGGGTTGAGTTATTCACAAGTTGTTCTCTGGGATGCTGTGAGTTGCCAAATACTTAATCCCAGGGGTCATCCTCCATGTAGTAAACCTAATAACACCATTACACTTCTTTCAGAACATGTTTGTTGCAAACTAGTAGGATATTAACATGAGACCTGGCTGCATAACACTTAGATTAGCTTATTATTAACTATATTACATTATATATATAGTCATCTTAAATTTGATCCATAACAGAAGATGTTTTATTTGCTATAGATTTGCACGCTTTCTGCAATATGTTGTTACACCATATTATATTGTGTCTTGAGTGAGATGATATAGCATTATACTATCATAATGTGCTATTAAATTGCTTTATTTAAACAAAAATCAAAAAAACGTATTAAAATATATGACAATGTTTTCCACAGTATTAACAATTATAACATGACCTAAAATTATGTTTTCATTCAGTAGCAGATGGGTTTAAATACAAATGAAATATGCACTTTACACATGATCAAATATTATAGTAGTAGGTCATTATCTTTTGCATAAGTCCAGAAGTGTGTGTTCTGTGTTAGTTTTCAGTTACATACAATCCCTGCTTTTCTAAACATGTGTCCATTCATGAGTTTAAAAGGAAAAGTGACACCAAATTAGCTTTAAAACAAGTTTTATTCTCATTTCTTAAACAAATCTGTAATAGAATATGTTACTGCAGAATAACACAAGCCTTTCAATCCTAAAGCTATATTTTTTTCTTCTCCTCATATTCAATAAAAAATAATTCTACTTAAATTTAAACTCCCACTGTTAAACTTAATATGCAAAGACAAGCTGTAAAGTAAATCTAATTTAACTACTGTCTCCTGCATATTATAGAAACATAGAATACAATACAATAGAAAAATTGCTTTTAGTATATAGGAGTGACAGCCTGTAATGATTAATGTTTCACTTGCTTTCTTATTCTTAAAGGAATTATCTACATCACATGATAGAGACGTAATTTCCATACTGCACACATTCTCATCACATTAGAGAAAAAACCCAGTAAAACGGTTAAAGGCCTGAACAGTGATGCAGTGGCAATTAAAATGGTGGATAACCCACCTGACCTGCAGGCAGTTATCCCTAATGAGATAATAATAATCTCGACTAAAAAGGGGAACATTTATGTCTATTCACTTTCAGTAAGTTGCATCACTGTCATGCTGCTTAAATATACTGTGGATTCATCAAAAGGCTTTGTGCAAGAGGGCATAAGTGGTATTTTGTTAATCATTCAGGAAGTTCATTGACTTCTTTCTGATAGTTAAAAACATGTATGATCATACAAATGAAAGTTTTTTTAAAAAAGTTGCCCTTGATGGCTATTACTCTGTTGTCTGAAGCATGTGGATGGTTATATTTTGAATTGCCAAAAAAAACCCACATTATTTTTGTTTTGCTGTAAAATTAGTAAGATATCACTTATGTGGCTTGAACATAAAACCTTCACAAAAAAAGGCAGATAAACTGCAAAAGCCAACAGTCTATCAGCATGTGAAGATATAAATAGACACCAGACTTCACAAGTACAAACACAAAAGATTTCTCAGGGAGCCGAGGAGGGATGCAAAGTGCTAAACTCACCAGCACCCAGTGACGTGGTGATACTGGTTGTTTTCCTGCCGGGGGAAGATTTAATAAACTCAGAAAAACAAACACGGTCTGAGCGGTGACGGGGTTGCTGCGGGGTGAGGACGGTGGCACACTGGACACATCCTCCTGTAGGAAGGAAGCGGAGTTGTGGAAAAAAAGCAAACAGGAGCCATGAACGGGTCTCTTTAACCCCGCCGTGAACCCGCGACCTTACCTTCCGACTACTTCCCATTACCTCTGCACGACATTTAGCCCGCAGACCGCAGAGCGCACACGCACACGCAGCATTGTGTGCGGCTGCGGGGAAGGGGTGGAGGAGAGCAGCGAGGGCGGCGGCGTGCTGTTCACGGAGGGGTCAAAAGAATGAAAACCACCGTTCACAGGGCAATTACAAAAAAAGGCATGGACGCTGGATGGTCTGTGCTGCCACAGTCAACCGGGAGAGAAATTATTATGTTGCAGCTCAGGGGCCACAAGGATTTTTTTTAGCCTGTAAAAAAAACAGCTATATTCCCTAATATTAAACTGTAAATGTTACATTTCTTTTTCTCATTTTATCTGTTTTTGGGGGGATTCACAACAAATAAGAAATCAGAACTGAATAAATAAAATCCACATGAATAAAAATAGAAAAACATCAGAAAAGTTTTATTTCTAAGTTATGCTTTTAATAATTCCACCTATATTTTAGTGGAATATAGCCTAAGGCAAATAGCCCATGAGAAAAAATTCTTCATAATTGTATGAATATTATTGCGGCATTACGAGACAAACATCAAAAGAGTAACTTCGTTGTTGCTCAAATATTACAACAAGTATCCTGTAATGACTTATACTGGATAGGATTCAAATCCTTTGAATTTTCGTTTGATTTACGATTATAAAGCACATTAAATATCAGTAATCGTTCGATTATTAGTGTTTTTACAGTATATGATGATGCTTTTAATGGCTCACATCAGAATTAATTGCCGTCTGTATTGCCAGAGCATTTTGCTGCGATCATTAAAAATGTGTTATTAGCTGCAAAGACTAATTGTGTCAATTGAATCGATACAATCAAGGAAAGGTCAAAATCAAAATCTTATTCTAATGTTTCTCTTTATAGATACATTATGCAGTAATGTAATATTGGGCTATGTAAATAAAATGGACTTGAATTGACTACACTTCCAGCTGTTGTATATTTTAATCCTCGCATTATTACTTATATATTATATATATTATTACTTATGTCACAGCTACTTCTCAATGTTTAATTTATACTGACTTATATGGCTAATGTTTTCTGTGGGATGTGTTTGCTATTGGATATACTGATATGTATTTTCTGTGATATATAAAATGCTTTTAGATTATTTTCTTCATTTGAAGTGGCTGAGCTGTCTCTTAAATGTTAAAAGATAACAGGTTAACTGAGTGGAAAGGTCGTGGTTGCTTAAGATGAGAAATGAAGCGGCCGCAGGAGACAGGATGGAGGGCAGATCCACAACTACAGCTGCCACACATGAATGTTTGATAAGCGGGCGGGATAATGGCTCCTTAAATCAGTCAAACACAAACATCTCTGTCGCGCTCTGACATCTGCCATCCAGAGCTAATAATTTCAACCTGAATAATGAATGAAGATTTACAATAATAAAGATGAAATATCTTAATGTGTCATATAGCAGGGCGGATATAGGTCACGTATATAGTGCGTTTAAAACATTACAATATGGGGACTTTTGCTTTGGTGTTGGGTTTTTCCCTGTATTTGCGTGTGTAGGCTGGACATGGCAGGTTACATGCAGGCTTCAGTGGTTTCAGCACTGTGTGTATGAGCCCCATGCGTATGAAAACATTATGGTTTCAATAGCAGGGAGTGGGTGTGCGTGGTGAGCGTATCTAACTTGATACAAACTACTGATACTGTAAGCCACCCCACCACAGGAGCAATCAGAAAATATGTTGGGCTTTGGGGAAAAAAGCGTTTAGAAGTAGCAAACAAAGACAGATGGACTGCGGTTTCAATTGTATTATTTTTAGACTGCATGACGTAGGTCAAACAGAAATAGTTTTGCAGAGGGCATGCAATGGCCCTTAAGGCTATAACACCCCCCAGCCCCAAACCCCCCCTCCCCACATACACATATTAATTCAAAAAAGTATTCGCAACAGTTAATGAAAGCTGAATCTCATAGGCTGCTGGTGAGGGATTATTTTATTATTATCTTATAATATATTATTGTTGATTGTTATTTTTATTATTTAAAACTTCCAGATACCACACAGGAGATCAAAAATAGCTCATAGCACTTAATTTTCTGCATAGGTCAAACTGATGTTGACCTGTTGCTTCCTTTCCTTTCCTCTCCTTGTACTTACCTGTACAGCTGCGCATCTCACCGTCACCCCCTCCCTCCCCTCCCCTCCCCCCGCCACGATGCTCTCTCAGACGTCAGCTATTGATTTCTCGAGCCAAACTGAGATCTATGTGACATAAATCAGATTGGACAGGCGCAGCTCACCCGTGAGTAACTGGCTCCTCCGCCGCCGCATCCCTCCGTTATTATCCTGTAAGCTAATATCCAGTTATAGGACGGTTAGTTCCGGTCCTCACCTCTGATTGGCTGTGATGTATTCAATAAACACACACCTGAGACTGAATAAACAGAGGTGCGTCATAAACCACCACAACACTGGCAATAATCTGTCGCCTGCATGGCCACCAACTACTATGTGCAGCCATAATCGAGATTTTTTTTTTTCTGAAGAAAACAATTAGACATATATCTGATCAGTCAGATGTTTAATTAGTCTGTTTGTCTTTCACGAGGGTTTTGCCATTTTATGGAAGCAACAATCCGTTGTGCAGAGCTTTTGCGTCAATTGCACTTTCTCAAATGGCTTGCACTACGATGTTACATGCAATAATCGTGCAATAATCATGGACACATCATGGACAATGAACAGCCCTATCTGTGAAAACAAACTGTGTGTAGGCTATTAGACTATGCGCCATATTAACAAGGAATTTGCGATTCGGTTTAGGAAGATAGGGTAGCCTTTAGCTTATATGACCAATGTAACAGCAAACCAATCCGAAAGGAATGTTATGGGATGCCCTAAAGAAGTAACATTACAAAAGTAAGCACAAACTTAACTGATAAGTCTAGACAACATAAACACATACAATATTTATATTAAATAGCCAATCAGCAAATAACTATACAGGCCATATAAATGCATTTTAATATTTCTAGAAAGATTTTTCGAAGTTTTCTCAGACAAATATAAAAAAGTCGTCTGCTACGTCTTAACAGGGGCGGATTTAGTGATTTGGGGGCCCTAGGCAAACTCAGTCATGGGGCCTCCTTCCTGCCTTATTTTCACCCTTTGTCTGATTGACAATGTTGGTATTGGAGGCAGTAGAAAGAGTAGCCTACTCAAAACTTTAAATTATTAATACCACACTAAACATAGTCTGTTAAAAGTAAAAGTCCTGCATTCAAAGATGTATTTATAGGTAAAAGTGCAGGAGTATTATTAGCACAATGTACTTACATTTACTTAATGTCTGTTCAAGGTGGAGCTCATTTTAACTGCTTTATACACTACTGGATAGTTGAATCTATAATAAAGGAAAGGAACTGAATGCCTCCCAGTAGAAGTGGAGTAGAAGTAAACAGTTGCATTAAATGGAAATATTAAAGTAAAGTATATGTACTTCATAACTTTAAGCATAACACTTCCATTTTCCTTCATTTTTCCTCTGCTTCTCTGACATGCTGCTCACTGAACCAGCCAGTGAAAAAAACTAAATTTATTTACTCAAGTGAGGTAAGCTACTTTTACTTTAGACTACTTATATAGTCAACTTATATAGAATATTATATATATATACATATATTTATATTTATACTCCACTACATTTGCAGATTAAGTATTCTGGTGCAAAATATATGAAGTGATAAAATATGATGCATCATTATAGACTAAACTAGGGTTAGGTAGTCCAAATTATGTTAAAATTCACATTAAAATGTTTTTTATATGGCAATATGTCTGTAATAATAATGCAAGTAACATGTAAGATAATATAACACGAGTAAAACTTGCAGGACTTTAACTTGTAATGGAGTATTCATACTGGGAGCAGCAGGTTGCTGCACATTGTCTTCCTCTCTCCCTCTGACCTGAAAGCAGCTTTCTTTTCTTATAGGCTATTAATATTTGTCTGTTTTCATGAGGGTTTGGGTGGGTAGCGTGGGGTCGGGTGAGTCACAGCAACGTGTTAGTAACTGTGGTCCTGCTAGTTGTTTCAGTTTTTACAATGATTGCTTGACTTTTCCTCTTTGTTTTTTTTTCCTTTGAAATATCACTGTGATAACTGGTACACTTTTCTGATGTTGTGTTTCAAGTTACCTCAAGGAGTTTCTGGATCCTTGGTCCCTTTGCACACTGACAACAATGATTGTTTTATGTGCTTTGAGGGCCTTTTGTTAGTAATTTCAGCGTATAATGAGTTAGAATAATAACATAACTAAACATCATAATAAATATATAGCAGTTTGGTGCCCCTTTTAGTTGGGGGCGCCAGGCAGTGGCCTACCTTGCCTAATGGTAAAGTCCATCCCTGCGTCTTAAGTATCCCTGAATTGTCCAAATGCATTGTTTGATTAGGCTGCAATATTGTGGTAAATAACATAAATTTTAAGGCTGATGTTCTCTAACTTAATGATTTAAGGATTCTCATTGTCATTTAAATTAACTTTCACAGACACAGTGTTTATGTAGACAGGTGGATCTACATCCTACCATTAATATCATTGAAGTGGTGTCTGGGGTGACAGAGTAAGTTATTAGATTCATTTCTCTTCAAATCCAGGAAACTAAATGTTATGGCAGCCTAAATAGTTTTAATGAAAGACAGTCTAAATGAAGCTAAATGTATAAGAAAAGTAGGTCTACAGTATCCATCCTACTGTTGTGCAAGAAAACCTTAAATACTTCTCTCCATGACAAAAAACAAATGGCTTACATTTAACACTGCATTGCACATTTAGACAAACACAGGCTACATGATAAACCCATTTTGCCACTGCTGCAGTGAAAACAAAAATTATATGTGCAAATTGTCCAACCAGCCTCTGTTTGCAACTATTCTTCCACTTTTTCTGATATGCTGCCTTCCTGCCTGCTCAGGCCCTCTGTGCAGGAATTGTTCTCCTGAACAATGATCACAGCCGTGCAGGCCAACAATCCCTGCACACTGAGCGGATATGACATGGCCCACCTCTTTTACACTTCATGCCTGTCTCAAACTTGACTTGGGGGTAAACGGGCAATCGAGTGGAGTAATGTCAAAAGCTGCAGTCAAGGAGGGAGAGAGAGAGAGAGAGAGAGAGGGAGAGAGAGAGAGAGAGAGAGAGAGAGAGAGAGTGAGTGAGTGAGTGGGTAAGAGAGAGAGAGAGAGAGAGAGAGAGAGAGAGACGTCATTTTGTTCATTGCGTGCCATGCAAACACCGCAACAAACAAAATGTGAGACAATGACAGGATCGTGGGTGACACGGTGACTGTAACCTTCACACACACATACATACACACGCACACACACACAGACACACACACACACACAGAGAGAGAGAGAGAGAGAGAGAGAGAGAGAGAGAGAGAGAGAGAGAGAGAGAGAGAGAGAGGCACACCTACTCAACTCAATATGGATCTATAGATCATTCACATTGGTTGATTATAAAATAAAGCTTTAATGAAAGCATTGAGCGCCTGAGAGAAATTGTGTAAATTGTTAGGTGGTTAAATGATTGTGACAAGCAGACACTGCAAGGGTAAACAGTGTAAACACTTTCTGATTGCAGCAACTCCACAGACCACATAGTGGCATTATCTCAAGGAACGGTATTTATCAGTTATGAGAATATTCAGAAACTATACCTAAGTAAACGTAGCTATGCCACAGTGCAAAAGTACTACATTCAGAGTTGTGCTTGTGAAAGTACAGAAGTATTATCAGCAAGATTCACTGAAAGCATCAAAAGTAAAATGACTTATTAAGCAAAATGACCCTTTTTAGTAGGTTGTATTATACATAAAATATTATTGAAATATTAACTCTGATGTATTAACATGTAGCGAGCATTTTTAAAGTTGTCCAAGGTGAAGATAATATCACAACTTTTTATGCTGCTGAATAGTTTGATATATTTGTATGTAAAATATGAATGTCAAGTGTCAAGTAACTAACCATAACTGTCAAATAAATGTAGTGGAGTAAAAAGTACAATGTTTTACTCTGAAAGGGAGAGGAGTTGAGGTAAAGTAGCACAGAAACACTCAAAGTATCTCAATAATGAAGTGCAGTAATTGAGTAAATGTACTTAATTACTTCCCACCACTGGTTTGCTGTTATGTTTCTCTACATCTGTGTATTAAAGCATACTGTTTTTTTTCACTCACACAGCCTTATGATCCTCTCTACCATATCAGTAACTTACAAATATGAGGCTATTTCACTTCTTAAATGCTAAAATGGGAAATGTCAGTTGTGGAGCATGTGGCCAGCCCAGCAGCATCTGATCCCGGGTTAAAAGGGACTGCGTGGCCAAAGAGTTGAGCGGCCTCGACTGTATGCATACTGTTTGTGGTTTTCACATCTCTCACATTAGTAAGCTTTGAGAGCGATATGTCAGCCAGAGTAATTACGGCTTGTCAGCTCCTGTGACACCGGGCCTCCACAGCTCCTATCTGCAGAGCCGGGGCGCTTAATCAGCCTTGACAGTCAAGTCGAAAATAGTCATATTTTCTTGGTGAAATTCTGTCAACATTTCTGCTGATGTAACTATGGCCATCGTTTTAATTCTTCAGAGCTCTCGAGCGCACATTTAGGCCTACACGTGCATATGAATGGCTGATACACAATGAATCTTCAATGATAAGATGCTGAAATAAACTGTAGCAGAGCTGAGAAAGGGGAGAGGGGCTTATTTTGCGCTTCAACAATAGTCATTGGGGAATGGAAGGTGAGAGTGAGCATCATATGTAAAGCTCGGGGCAATGCATCTGATATGCTCCTATTATATTTATTTCTCTGTCTCCAGATCAACTCATCTACCTGGAAGAGTGAACACACGGCTTCCTCCAGCGCTGCTGCTCCGTGTCATATTGCTGCAGCTCTTTTTTTACACTAGGGACCAGACTGTGCGGTTAAACTCACAATAAAAGAGACGACATGAGAAAGTGCACGTTTATGTGGAGTTTAGGGCATGAGGAATTGGCCTTATGAGTCACCAAATGATTTTAACGATTTTCATACATATTTAAAGATATGCAAAAAGTTTTTCTGTCACTATCACCAGATGACAAAGTGCCCACAAGGGTAAGCGTCGGTATTTGACGACTTGTGAATGAGAATATACTGTGTGGTTGTGGCCACTTTGTCACCTGCTGGCTGCCACTGGATATAGATTTTCTACAAGCAATGGTAAATCCCATTAACGTGTGCAAACATATTGTGTAATAGTTTGTTATTTTGTTTTTATTCCTCAAATCACAACTAACGACGAGGCAAAGTGTGGCCTATATTCTGTCAAACAATCGTTTCTACAGCCAATACGTCATAAAATAGACAAATAAAATGTGTGAATGACCTCATGAAGGCAGAGAGAGAGAGTGCTCAGATTTAGACGGGGTGGGTATCTACTCATAACTGCAAGTTAAAATTAAATAATGGATCTAAGTTGGATTTTACTTTTAAATCCCTCAAAATTTGGTGTACGCGCCACCTGTTTCGGAAATGATGACTAGCGGGCAGGGAGAGACTAGACGAGCCTAATTGATTTTTAAGTGGTGCCTCTGTGGGTTAGAAGAGTAAGAGGGGAGTCCACTTCAGGGATCGGCCAAACTCCTCCAGTTTGTACCTGAATTGAGGGGCAGTGATGTGTTGCTGATGCGGCTCAACAACCCACACTGGGGGCCAGACGAGGGGTGGACGGAGGGGCCAGAGCCCGAGCTATCCTACGCTCCGGTGGGGGATGGAGGGTGATTATAAGCGAACTTACTTCTGCAGAGGCAATAAGCTGACACGTCAAGCCTCATTCACCAAACAATAGAAGACATAGCAGGTTTGTGATACGGGCACGCAAACACAAACACCCACCTGCTCTTTCTCCTCTGTCCTTCTGTCTCTCTGCTCACATTTATAGTGATGATTAGACACCAATCTTCAAAAACGTCATTATGAACACAATTCACTTTAAGCTCTGCAGAGTGTGTTAATTTCATTTAGGCACGTGTTGTTGTACTGTTCATAAAGAAAACTGGCATACTTCCGGGCAAACTATGTCGTTAACGTCACATTCTTTGGAAGAGTAGGATATATGCACCACCCACCTTCATTTGGAAACACACGTTTACATACACACACACACACACACACGTGCGCGCGCGCACACACACATTGACACACACACACACGCACGCACGGGCATGCATGCATGCATCATGGAGCCCGGACCTGCAGAGAAAAAAGCAACTCTCCCTAGAGTGAGCGGAAGAAAAGGGGGAGAGGGAGGCCGGCTTGCAGCTCCACTCTTCCAGGGTCTCACACACAAGATCCGGGCGCACGGCTCCATTGAGTACAAGGAGGCTTTTGCATGGAGGTTCATTAGAAGTAACGAGTTGACACAAGGTAAATCTTAATGTTGAGGCGCCTTTCTCTACCGGCCCGGGGAGGAGCCCTCATTAACTGTCGCTAACAACCCGTGTAAATACACTGATTGGACAGCTCCGATACAAGCTCCCAGCCCTGCCAGGAAGTCCCCCTAATGAGACCACACAATAAAAACAATAAAAGAAAAGAGGGAGGGAGGGAAAGAGAGAGAGAGAGAGACAGAGAGAGAGAGAAATGTTAGAAACTTTTGTATAAGGTTCGCTGTTAAAGTTGGCGCCACATCATTATGACTATTCCACAAAATTGTACATTTCTTCTTTGGGGTAATTTTAAATGAAGGCGCCGTTGTGTTTAGTGTATGTTTCTACAAACGCACACGGGAGGGGCGACCTATTGCACCTGTGATTATGACTAAGTTGGCAACTGTTTACAGTTTAAAGGTACAGTAACCGACTTTTGTCACTTGGGGTCATTAAATCAAGTAAATCATAGATAAAATGGCATGCGTAATTTTAGCCTATAAAGGGTTTGAAAGGGAAAAATTTAAAATAAAATTGCCACAGCAGCAGAGCAGAGGCTTTATCTCAGAGCAGGAGAGAATGCACTGCAAAAAATGTCTACATCTACACACTTCAATCTTAATTTTATCATCTTAATTTTTTTTCCCAAACAAGGTGAAATTCTGCCAGTGGCAATAATAAGCTGATTCCAGACATTTCACGTGTTGCAGGGATTTTGTTATCCTGCAAGCATCCTGTGTATTTGCATTCTGAAGCAAAGCAGAACATCTTATAATAATCCACTACAAGCAAGAATTTGACACCGATTCAAAACTGTCCCGAAAAAAGTTGATTTGTAATGGAAACAATCTGAATTATCTAATTCATTTCTCACGCTGTGCAGGCATTTTCAGTAAAAACAGAACAGGATTTTACACTGATTTTAACGCTGCATTAAATGGTTTGTTTAGATTGATACTTTTTATAGTGTAGACACAGTGTAGAGTCTCTGTACCCTGGCAAGGCCAGTGTGGGACGGAGGGGATTGTGCGCCCCGTCCCGACAGCATCACACATCTCCTCTGCAAAGGCACAGATCTCCCCGGTGCTCGGTGAATACAAAATGGCAAAAAAAATACCGAATTAAAATCAGACTTCAGTGACAAGTTAATTATCTCCTCATTCAAATTAAAAACGTCATGATCATCTTTTATGTAGCCTATAATTACATACATATTTTAAAAGTGTCCGAAAATGAAATTAGTCGCAGTTTATACGGAACATCACTGGCAAACATCGTAGACGGAAACGGGTCTGTTTAGACAAAACTTACAGGAGCCGCTCTTGGATTTCCATCCTGATCTTGGACAAATTCACGAGTGAACCAGTGCCACGTCCAGTCCCAAGCTCGAATGGTGACAGTCGGGACTGGACCCTGCTCACAGCTCTGCAAAGGGACGAAGAAGAGCAAGAAGAAAAACAAGAGCAAAAAAAGAAAAGAAGGTAATTCCTGATAACGTAGCCTAAAACACAAGCGCTGAATTTCCACATCACTAAAATAAAATGTCATTCATTTCTTGGCGTGAATGATAATTAAAAGTTCTCATGTATTAAAAATATGAATGGTTGCATGCACGTGAGCGTGCAAATAAAACCATGAACAAACATTAAGAAGAATAAATAAAATGAACGGTTATCTTGTGGATACGTACCAGTCACTGCTCCAAAATCTGGTCCTGTGTATTGTGATGAATCCAGGATGGAGCAGCAGGCACATGAGTCTCTCCTGTGTTTGTCAGGGAGGGATGTGCTGCCTTTTCTGGCCAGCCTCTGCAAACCGGGGTCAACGAGGGAGCAAAAAATAAAACAAGACCCTTTCTTTCGTGCCTTCTTTCTCTTTCCCTCTTACCTTTTACAGTCAACACCTTCTTTTTCTTTCTCTCATCCGGTCCCCTTCTCTCTCTCTCTCTCTCTCTCACTCCCGTACATGACGTAACATCAGCTTTGTTTATTTGCTCCCCTTAATGGAACAGGCTGATAATGAAAACAACTTACTAATTGGCAATTAACCAGTATGGCAACTAACATTTTAGATTTACTGCGTGCCGCAAGAACAGTTCATTTCTTTAATGGCAATAACTAATAATAACAACATGATTTTATTTATGCAAAAGTTTTTTTAAACAGAGTTTGACAAAGTGATTTAGAATCAATCCACAGAAATAAGGTCACACAGGAGGAGAGATGTGGCTGCACAGCAGACGGCAGGCGTCTCTGTCTGCTTGATGTTTCCAGTGTTTTAGCGTGAAAAATGCTGTTTGTGTTGTGGTGTCTGCAGGTTTAGGCTGTAAGTAAACGGAGAAGACGCTAAATGCTCGATGTGCATTCAGAGCTCTAGTCCCCCGCTGCTCGCAACATTCAGCAAGCCCTCGGATAAACACACAATTACGGCAGGTGAATAAACTTGTTTGGGGGGTGTTAATTACATGCTTAACGTAAACAAAAGCCATGTAAAAGAATGTGAATTACCAGTGGCTTTTTCCCTTCAATCCCCATTCAGGTTTTACATTTCACCTCTAGTCTCTTCTAGGGGTGATTTCCGAATTGCCTGCGAGGGCTACTCCCAAACAAGGCTCCTCCAAAGCATAATGCTGGATAATACCTGCAGCTTTGGCTTGAATGGTGATCACCTAAATTGGTGCACCAGGAACTCAGTCAGGTAGGAGGCTTTACATATTCGGAGTAGTGCTGTT